>NW_027555736.1:157420167-159820167 GCF_003287225.1 Phascolarctos cinereus
TTTCCCCTTCCTTCCTTCCTCCCTCCCCCCCAAGCTACAATTAAGTGTGTATATATTTATGTATTGATATTGATACATACATACATACATGTATATCTATATATACATACATACATACATATATACATAAACATATACTTTCCCTAAGAGATTCTACTCATAACTTTTGTTTGTACATATCTTTTTTCCTATCTCTTAACTCCTCTACTTTACTTCTACCTAATACCTTGCCCTCCTATTGTACCCTATCTCTAGCAGTCCTCTTATCTTCCCATTCCCGTTAATCTAAACATCCTTAGACCTATTCCCTCACCCTTCCTTCTAAGGATCCCTCGCTTATCCTCCCAAGAATGAGCCTTTTCTTATACATATGTTAAGTCATTGTCTTCTTCATCATCATCATTATCATAGTAATTTTTTATTGCTGTGTTCTTTTGGTTTTTTTTTTTGCTCATTTTTCCAGCTTATTTCTTGACTTTGGACTTTATTTTAAAGTTAGGCTCTGCTTACTTCTAGGGGTGGGAGATGGGACAGGACATAACTGTGCCAAGCTTCAGTCTTTTATGTCCTGCTGGTTTTTGCAGCTAGCTCTAGAAGCCAGTAAGTTTTTGATATTTCCAGAGATGTGGTCATTGCTCCCCTGGTCAGTACTATGGTCCTTACCCAAGTACCCTGCTCCTTTGTGACCACAGATGCCCATCTCCACTCTGGAATGGTGCTGGAACTAGTTAACTGGTAGTGGTGTTGCCAAATGACACCCAGTCCTGCATCCATTGTTAGCACAAGACTTCCCTGTTACCACTTTTTGAGTATTATGTTAATATTATTTATGAACACTGTGTTCATGATACTATTAATATAAGTTACCACTTTTTATTTCTTTTACTTGTATATTTTTACTAGCTAGCATTAAATATAGGTAGCAGGGAGAATATTAGTACTGTTGGTATGGTGAGTGAGGTAGGTGTATAAGGGAAAAGGAGTAAGAGTTGTAGGGACAGTACTTCCCAAGGCATTGGAAGCATAGGTGAGGTACTATCTCCCATAGGGTTCTAGGGGAGGGAACCAGAAGAGGAAAGGGCCTGAAAGACTGTAATCTCTTGTTGGGGCACTGGCAGTAGGGGAGGCATTGAGGATTTTGGCAGGGTCTGTGGGAGATTTGGCTTTCTAAACCTGTTTGTTGGCAGCTCTCATGATTTGGGTGAGGTGAGTAGTTCTTATCAACAGATTTTACTTTGGTTGTCATATCAGAAAAAGTAAGATGGTAGGTAGGGTAGGGAGGGACTGCCTGTCTTACCTCTTTGTGCTTTTGGTATAGTGGAGAAAGAGACTGTACTACGAATAATAGATTTTGAGCTAGAAGTGACCTCAGAGATCATCTATTCCAACCTCTATTTTGTAGGCGAAGGAAACTCACTTGCCACCGTTGATGTATTTACTTATTCTGTTCAGCAAGAAGACATAATTAGTTCATAACACAGACATTTAATTATGGCTTAGTAACAACAGAACATCCTCCCCCCTGCAAAAACAAAAACCAAAACCAAAAACAAAAAAAAACCACCCTCAAAACCAAAAACAAAACCCTTGAATTTATAGTCCCACAAATATGCTTTAGTACATTTATAAGGAGATGTTTATTTCTTTCCTCTACCTCCTGAATAGCCCCTTTTATATAGACACATTAGAAGATTAACAGAAAGCCAAATCCTTTGGCAAAGTTTTGGAGTAGAAAAAGGAGAGAAGAGCTAGGGGAGTTTTCAGAGGCCGCAGGCCTCTCCAAATGCTATGTAGTTTCATGGTCACAATAGTGATGGTGGTTTTTGTATCCTTACTTTACAAGTTGTGTGTTGTCCTAAACAGGTAAACTGCAGTTGTAGCCACCCACTTTGATTTCCTTAAATAACAGGGCTGGTAGGAAATAATGGATAACCAAGGCTCTTTGAAACTAGCTTCTTAGGCTTTCAATGCAAGTGCCAATATGAAATTAATTTCAATAGATAGGTCTTTTACAAAAGATTCCTTTTTAGTTTTAATTCTTAAAGCTATTTTAAAAGTGAGATTATAAGATACTTCTTTGAACATTATTATGTTTTATAATTCCAAATTATTGAGGCAGCTTGGTAAAATTGAATAAGAAGGCCATTATAGCAAAGAAAGTGGTTGTTAGGTGTTGAGGTTAAGGTTACAAATCAGAGCTGTGGTTAATCTAAAAATCTATATACAGTGTCTCTTTTGTTCTACTAATATCTTGCCTTAAGGTGTATTGATTAGTTCAGCACAGTCATCTCCATTAAAATTTAATTTAACAATTTGAAACAAAGATTTTAAATAAGGATAGTTACTATATTGATTGGATATCTTTAAGGCTGGTCTATACCAAAGAGAACAAAGAAGAAAAATGACATAATGTGTACAATAGTATTTGTAAATAGCTCTTGTAGCAAAGAACTGGAAACAAAGGAGATGTGTATTATTTGGGGATTGACTGGACTTATTAAGGCATATGGCTATAATAGAATATTATTGTGCTGTGTGAAATAGTGGGCGAGACAGCTTCATAGAACTATAAGACTTACGTGAATTGATGCAGAATGAAGTAAGGAGAACCAGGAGAATAATTTATCTAGTAACAACAAGATTGTAAGCATGGTGCCTACCTCCTGACAGGGGATGGACTCAAGGCACATAATTAGACATTCATTTTTTGACATGGGAAGTTTATGGAATGTCCTCCTTCTCTCTCACTTTCCTTCTTCTTCTCCCTCTGTCTGTTTCTGTCTTTCCTTCCTTCCTTCCCTTCCTCATTCTGTCTCTTTGTCTCTCTCTCTCCTCTTCCCTTGCCCAACTCTGTCCGAAAACAGGATTCATATGTACAAACATACTTGGAGTGCTTCTTGTTGGAATAAAGAACTGTGTGACAGAGAAGTGATACACTTGAGATGCATATATTTTCAGACCCAGATCAGTTAGTCACCAAATATTTTTCAAGTTCCTCCTGTGTGCCAGGCTGTGTTTGAAGTGCTGAAGATACCAAGAAAGGCAAAAGCAATCCCTGCTCTCAAGGAGCTCACAGTCTTATGGGGGAGATGACATATAATAACTCTATAAACAAGAACTATCCAAGACAGATTGAAGGCACTACCATTAAGAGTGATTAAGGAAGGCTTTTTGTAGAAAGTGGGATTTTAGTTGGGACTTGAAAGATGCTTGGACAGTAAGGGAATTTGTTTTGTTTGACCGTGCATATTTGTTATAATAATTTTTTGTTTTTCAAGTTGGCATGGGATGGGAAAGAGGGAGGGACATCAGGAAAGGGTAGACAAAAAAATTTTAAGAAGGGTCATTAAAGCATTTTTTAAAAGTGCAGAAAAGAAGGAAGGCCAGAAAGAAACACAGACAAGCAGGGTAGAATAGAAAATTAAATGTTAAATTTATTATATTTTTAAAAAGAAAAGCAAGTTGTTTATGATGGAATTTCACATTTTCATATATAATCTTCTTTTCCTGTTGTACTGTACATATGAAAATGTGCATTTTATTTGATGTTTTTTGAAACAAAGAAATAAATTTTTAAATAGAAAAGAAAGCTTTGTTTATTTGGTATTTAAGAATTTTTTTTCTTTATGTCGAGGTGATAGGAGAGTTAGCAATAGTGTCAAAAAAGGAAGAAAAGAAAGAAAACAGGATTGTTGGAAACAATTTTCAAATTGCAAGAAAGTGAACATAAAGAAGCTCAGAAGGAAACAGAAAGTAGGACAACTTTGAAAGTGTCCTGTTGAATTTATCATATAAGTTTTAAAAAGCAAGATGTATGTATTAGAGATATAGTTTCATATATTATCCTCTCTCTATCCTACTTTGCATAGGGAAATATTTTGGGGTTTTGTTAAATTCAGAATAAAAAAATATACATTTTTTAAACAGAAGGCTTTTCTGAGGCATAAAATTACTGACTATTTTGGCAGATCTTAGTTGTCCTATTTTGTACTTCCCTCAAATACTTTAGTTTTCTAGGCATCTTCATATTACTAAACTTAGGTTTAGGACACTGCAAAAAAAAAAGAGAGAGAGAGAGCGCCAGTTTTAAAGCATGTTATTGTAGCGTGGATTTAGTTACATCTTACATCAGTCATCTCTTCAGACTGTATTACTACATTAAAAACCTTGAATATAGCTTTTTTTTAGTTCTGTCTTCATTGCTCAAATGAACTTATATACTATATATAAACTTAATTGTATATAAGCTGCTTTTTCAGTGATGTGAATTTAAGCATGGAAGTGAGGTTGGCCTTACATATTTTCTGTGACAGTCGGTCAGTGACAGGTTGGTTGACACAGGATCGGGTTGACACAGGATCATCATTAAGACACTAGCTTGGTGGCTCCTGTATGAACAACTGTAAGGTGCCCATTTTACTTCTCCTCTTTGCTTCACGTATCGTGAATAAGGTGATCCATGTAGTAGGAGTGGAGAAGACCTTGCTTGGTGGCTTGAGCAGCTAGCTACATGGATCTATTTATCAAAGAGTAATCACACCTGAGAAAAAGAAAATAAACTTCATTTTAAAATTTCTTATGAGAAGTCCTATGTTGTGGACAGTTTTTTCATTAAATGATGAGGTATTAGTAGTGCTGTGAAACAGTTCTTTCTCACAGAAAGCTTAGTTCAGAGACTCCTTAGTTGGGAGCACCCTGTTTGCCCTGGAGCAAGTGATAACTCCATCCTTCTCATTTTCCTCAGGTGTGGAGGTGCCTTTTCTTTCTTTCTCTTCTTTCTTTCTTTCTTTCTTTCTTTCTTTCTTTCTTTCTTTCTTTCTTTCTTTCTTTCTTTCTTTCTTTCTTTCTTTCTTTCTTTCTTTCTATTAAGGTTAAGTGACTTGCCCAGAGTCACACGGCTAGAAAGTATTATGTGTCTGAGGCCAGATTTGAACTAGGTTCTCCTAACTCCAGTGCTATGCTCTATCCACTGTGCCACATAGCTGCCTTTTCTTTTCAAAGGACAAAGTACTACTAAAAAATGACTTGAAATCAATATCTGGGCCCCAGAGAAATAGAAGCAGTAAGATAAGGGCCAAATCTTGCAACATGACCATTGATATAGAATTTTAATATGAAAAATAATTTCCTAATTTATATTTTCAGTTAACTTAGATGTTTGTATTATGATCATCTAGCTAGTCAGCGTGCATTTACTGTATGCCAGGCATTGTATTAAGCTTTCTGGATACAAAATGGCAAAAACTTGGTCCCTGCCCTCAAGGAACTCATGTTCTACTGGAGGAGACAATATGCAAAGAACTGTGTACATAAAGGCATGCCTCATTTTATTGTCCTTCACAGATATGGTTTTTTTTTTAAACAAATTGAAGATTTGTGGAAACCCTGGGTTGAGAAAGTCTATTGGCACCATTTTTCCAGTGGCATATGCCCACATCCTAGTAATTCTTGCAAAATTTCATACTTTTTCATTATTATTGTATCTGTTGTGGTGATCTTTGATCAGTGATCTTCGATGTTATAGTAATTGTTTTGGGGCATCACAAAACACACCCATATAGGATGGTGAACTTAAATGTTGTATGTGTTCTGATTGCTCCACTGACCAGCCGTTCCCCCATCTTTCTCCCTCTTCTCAGGCCTCCCTATTTTCTGAGACACAACAATATTGTAGAATATTACATAAGCTTAGTTGATAAAGCAGTGGCAGGGTTTGAGAGGATTATTGTTGTTGTTTGTCCTTTGTTCTCAAAGAAGACTATGACATCAGGGAGGTGTTGCCATGACATGCAAGTGAACTGGATTTAGGTGAGGGAGGTCTGTTGCAAAGTCACTAGCCTCATTTTCTCCTCTGGAGCCATCTGGATTAATTCCAGTTTTGAAAGAAACCCTACTATGGGTAAAATACTAAAGAACAACATCACTTGCTTCAGAGAAATCTTTCATGAAAGAGTCAGTCAGCATGGCAAACTTCGATGTTGCCTTATTTTAAGAAATTGACATAGCCACTCCTTAACCTTCAGCAAATGCCATCCTGAACAGTCAGTAGCCATCAACATCAAGGCAAGACCCTCCACCAGCAAAAAGATTGACTTACTGAAGGCTCAGATGATGGCTAGCTTTTTAAAGCAATAAAGTATTTTTTAATTAAGGTATGTACATTTTTTAGACACAATACTTAGTATACTTAGTAGACTAGAGCTTAGTGTAAACATAACTCTTATATGCATTGGGAAACCAAAAAATTTGTGTGATCCACTTTATTGCGGTGCTCTGGAACCAAACCTGCAGTATCTCTGAGTTATGCCTGTACAAGATAATTGTAGAGTTCATGGAAGGTAATCTCAGAGGGAAGACAATAGTAGTGCTGAGGAGGGGAACTTTGTGGTAAAGGCCTCCTGGAGAAAGTGAGATTTGAGCTAACTCTTGAAGGAAGCCTAGAAAGCCGGGAGGTAGAAGTAAGGAGGGAAAGAATTTCGGTCATGGAAGACAGCCACTGAAAAGGCATCAAGTCAGCAGATGAATTGTTGTATGCTAGGAATATCAAGAAACCAGATATTGCTGGATTGTAAACTAAGTGGAAGGGAGTAAAATATAAGAAGACTGGAAAGATAAGAAGAGTCTAGGTTGTGAAAGGCTTTAAATGTCAAACAAAGCAGTTGATTTGCTATGCTGGAGGTAATAGGGAGCCACTAGAGTTTATTGAGGGTTTTTTGAAACAGGATATATCTGTACAAAAAACTTCCTGCCATTTTGGGTTATACATTGTTATGGGATCCTCTTTCTTCCCAACAAAACAAAAACTTTATTAAAATGGAAGTGTTTTGCCTTTGGTATAGGAAGGAGGATATACACCTTTCTAATTGTATCACTAATATTTCCTCTTATCCAATTCCATTGGCTCAATCTGGGTTCAGTTAGTACACCTGGTGCCAGTTTTCAGTTGGCTTTCTTTGGATGAGGAAGCCAATTTTTATTCAGTTGCTTCATCTTGCTTTCTGAGGGATTTAGTCAAAATTCAGTTTCCCAGAAAAACTTCTGTCTCTGGTATGGAAAGTTGTGATCTTAGTTCAGTTATTTTTATGCTACTTCTAGCCCTTAGGTGACTAAAGCCAAATTTTTTTGACCTTTTAAGTTTACTTCCAAAGTAAAGGACTTAAGAGTTAATGAGCCTCAGGCCTAGTAGTAGATGTGCAACTGTATAGGTTCTCAAAGGCATAATCAAAGGTTCAGAGGATATTACAACTTGAAGGACAGTAACTAAAGCCCAGAAATGTGAAGGCTTGCCCAAGTTCACATAGCTAGTGAATGGCAAAGTTAGCACTGTGACTCAAGTCTCCTGAGGTATAGTTAAATGCTCTTTCTGTTATAGCATACAGCTCATAGAGTGCCTATTCACATAACTTTAACATGTATGGCAATAAAATGATACTTACATGTCACGCATCAGCTTTTGATAATCATTTTTGGTGAAAGTGTACCTAGCATGGTTCCTCTCATAGTGTGTTCTTATTTTGTATTATTAAAATTTTTGTTGCTGTATTTTGTTTCATTTCACTTTTCAAATATATCTCACTTCTTCTTCTTCTCAGAGGGCTGTCCATTGTAACAAAGAATAAAGAAAGAGAGGAGAGAAAAAAAGGAGCTCAGCAAAATTTCCAGCCAGACCACAGAGTCTGACAGTTCTGCAGTGTTCCGCACCTATAATCCCTTTCTGTGAAGGGGGAAGAGAGGTTCATTTCCTTTTTTTTTTTTTAATTTATTTTATTGATTTATTTTGATCTATCAACAATCACTTCCATATGCTTTTGAGTTTAAAATTTTTCTCCCCCTTCCTCCCTACCACCCTCCCCAAGATGGCACACAATCTGATATAGGCTATACATTTATATTCCTATTAAACATATTTTCACATTAGTGATGTTGTAAGTAAAAATTAAAACCAATAGGAGGAGCCATCAGAAAGAGGAAACAAAACTCAACAGAAGAAAAAAAAGATAGCTATTCACCTTCCATAGTTCTTTCTTTGGATGTGGATAGCATTTTCCATCACGAGGCCTCTGGAGATATCTTAGATTCTTGTATTGCTGAGAAAGGGTTAAGTTTATCAATGTTAGTCATCACACAATGTGGCTGTTATTATGTACAACGTTCTCTTGGTTCTGCTCACTTGACTCAGCATCAGACCATACAAGTCTTTCCAGGTTTTTCTGAAGTCAGCCCTGTTCATCATTTCTTATAGCACAAGAGTATTCCATTACATTCATATACCACAACTTGCTTAGCCATTCCCCAGTTGATGGGCATCCTCTCATTTTCCAATTCTTTGCCACCACAAAAAGAGCTGCTGTGAATATTTTTGTGCATGGTGGTCCTTTTCCCATTTGTATGATCTCTTTGGAATATAGCCCTAGAAGTGCTATTGCTGGATCAAAGGGTATGCACATTTTGATAGCCCTTTGGGCATAGTTCCAAATTGTTCTCCAAAATGGTTGGATCATTTCACAACTCCACCAACAATGCATTAGTGTTCCAATTTTCCCACATCTTCTCCCACATTTGTCATTTTCCTGTTTTGTCATGTTGGCCAATCTGATAGGTGTGATGTGGTACCTCAGAGTTGTTTTGATTTGCATTTCTCTAATCAATAATGATTTAGAGCATTTTTTCATAAGACTATAGATGGCTTTAATTTCTTTATCTGTTCATATCTTTTGACCATTTATCAATTGGGGAATGGCTTGTATTCTTATAAATTTGTCTTAATTCTCTATATATTTTAGAAATGAGGCCTTTATCAGAGAGACTGGTTGTAAAAATTCTTTCCCAACCTTCCTTCTAATCTTAGTCGCATTAGCTTTGTTTGTGCAAAAACTTTTCAATTTAATGTAATCAAAATTATCCATTTTGCTTTTCGTAATGTTCTCTATCTCCTGTTTGGTCATGAATTCTTCTGTTCTCCATAGATCTGATAGGCAAAGTATTCCTTGCTCTCACAGTTTGCTTATAGTATAGCCTTTATATCTAAATCATGAGCCCATTTTGACTTTATTTTGGTATATGGTGTGAGATTTTGTTCTATGTCTAGTTTCTGCCATACTCTTTTCTAGTTTTCCCAGCAGTTTTTTTCAAAGAGTGGGTTCTTATCCCAGAAACTGGGGTCTTTCGGTTTGTCAAATAATAGATTACTATAGTCATTGACTACTGTGTCTTGCATATTTAACCTATTCTACGAGAGGTTCATTTTCTTATCTCTCCTTCAGAGACATAAGAATTACATAGCATTCGTTTTTTTGGTTTGTTTTTTGGTGGTGTTTCTCTTTCCAAATAGGTCTTTTGTAGCTTTTTTGTGTTTGTGTCACTACGTCAGTTAATTTATTTTTCCATGCTTCTTTGAATTCTTAATAGTCATCATTTCTTATAACCCTGTAATAATCTGTTGTATTTATGTTCTGTAGTTTGTTTTGCCATTGACCTGTTAATGTATGCCCATCCTCTTTCTGGTCTTTGCTACAACAAAAAATGCTGCTACAGATATTTTAGGTAATATATGGGACCTTTCTTTCTATCTTTGACTTCCTTAGGGTATATAGCTACTGATGAGATCTCTGGGATAGAAGATATGCATATTTGAGTCTCTTTTTTTTTAAAGTATAATTCTAGTTGATTTCTAGTATTATTGGACTAATTCATACCTCTACCAGTAGTTTATTAGTGTATCTGTATTTCTACAACCCCTCCAACACTGACTATTTTATCATCTTTTTTCAATTTCGTGTGGATGTGAGCTGAAACCTCTGAGTTGTTTTGATTTAATAGTCATTTGGAGAGATCGTTCATACAGCTATTAATATTTTGGAACTGTTTGTTGATGTTCTTTGACTACTTATCCATTGGACAGTGACTCTTAGACTTTTATATTTATATATGTTACGTATCTTGAATATCTAAACCTTATCAGAAAATATTTGATGAAGAAGAATCTAGGCTATCAATGCATATTTGAAAAAATGACCCATATCACTGACATTTATAGAAATTTTTATTAAGGATTCTCTGAAATTTTGTCTCACACCCATCAAATTGGCAAAACTGACAGATAAGGAAAATAACAAATATTAGAGGGGTTTCAAGAAAATGACATTAATCCACCCTTGGTAGAGCTGTGAATTGGTCCAGCCATTCTCTGAAGCAATTTGAAACTGTGCTTTAAAATTCACCAAATTGTGTATACTCTATCACCTAGTAATACTGCCTCCAGGCCCATATCCCATGGAGGTTGAAAAAAAAAAAGAGGAAAAGGAACCAAATGTTCAAAAATATTTTATAGCAGCTCTTTTTGTATTGGCAAAGTACTAGAAACTTTTAGGGAGTTCCCATCAATTGGGCAATAGCTGAATAAAATACGATATATGAAAGTAATAGAATACTAGTATGCTAGAAGAGATGACAAAAAGGACAGTTTCAGAGAAACCTGAGAATACCTGTATGAACTGATGAAGAATGAAGGGAGAACGAGGAGTACACTTTATACAGAAACAACAATATTGTAAAGATGAGTAACTTTGAATAGACTTAAAAATTCTGCTCAACACAATGACCAGACTCAATTCTAGAGAATTGATCACATAGTGACTAGACACAGTTCTAGAGAATTGATCATGTGTTCACTGAATGACATGTCGTTCACTTAAAAGAAGTGATAAATTCAGAGTGCAGAATGAGACATATTTCTTGGACATGGCTAATGCAGTTATTTGTTGTCTTGATTATATGTATTTATTACAAGGATTTTATTTTGCTTTTCTTTTTTTATAGAGTAATTAAAAAATATTTGATGCAAAGATTTTTCCCACAGCTGATAGGCTAGAAGGGACTAGAGGCTATCTAGGTCAGTCCCTTATTTTTACAGATGATGAAACCGAGGCTGAGAAAGGCTAAGTGATTTGCCGAATGTTACATAGCAAGTAAGTGTTTGAGGCAGGATTCAAACTAAGGTCTTTCAGTTTTCAGCTCCAATACTCTATATTCTCTGCTCTGCTTAGCTGCCCAAAAGATAGACTTCCTTTGAGCCAAATCAAATGAGACAACTAAGGATATCCATCTCTACAGTCTTCTGCTGAGCTGTCAGAGGGACAGTTTATAACTTATTATCCTTTTTGCGTTGATTTTATTCACTCAGAAAAGCTTTTCTTTTTTACATCATTAAAATAACAATTTATCTTCTTTGACTGCTTCTTTCCCTTGTTTAGTTAGGAATTCTCTCCCCTCCTACCATAGTTGTAAAAGGTACCTAATCCAGTTTTCCTAATTTTAAAAAATAGTGTGACCTTTACTCTTAGAGTAACATCCATTTTGAGTTTTTTTATGGTATGTATTGCAAGATGTTTTGCAAAATATAATCTCTGGCAAACTTTTTTTCAGTTTTCCTAACACGGTCTTGTTAAATAAGTTCTTCCTCAAGTAATTTATGTTCTTGGTTTTATTGAATCTTGAGTTATTGAGTTTACTTGTTTCTGCTCTTCTTATGAGGTGTTACAAACAAAATCAGTTTTCTTCAGAGGCACATTCCTAGAGGTAGAACAGGCTGTCTATCTGTGACTCTAGGAAGCAGAGAGCAATTACTGTCCAAGCCATCTGCCTATCTTACTTCTGTCCCCATCCTTCACTGTACTGAAATTGCTCTTGCCATAGGTCTCTTAATTGCCAGATCCAGTGCCTTTTTCTTAGTCCACATTGTCCTTGACATTTTTGCAGTATTGACGTTGTTGACCAACCCTTAAATACCCCTTAGCTATTGTTTTCTCCTGGTTCTCCTTAACTCTTTTGTTCTGGTCTCCTATCTACTTGACTGTTTCTGAGCTGTGTTGCTTTTAATCTTCATATACTCAGAATATGACTCAGTCTCTTATATGCAGTAGGAGATTAATAAGTACTATAATTATACAATGATATAATAATAAATATTAATAAAATTTTGTTATGGCCCAGTCACTGGCCTTTTATTAAGGGGGATTTGTTTTTTGAAGTTTGAATTAAGTCAAAGGGCTGCACTTGAAGACTAGAGGGCTCCACTCCTGCTTTGGGGGATGATGCATTGGGCCTGGAAGTCAAGAAGACCTGAGTTCAGATTTTATCTCAAGCAGTAGCTATATATGACCTTATGCAAGTCATCTCCGTCTCAGTTTCCTCAGCTACAAAATGGAGATAATAATAGCACCTACGTTACAGGGCTGTTCACAATGCCTGGCACATATCAGGTGCCCTATAAATGCTAACCTTCTCCCTTCATCTGTCCTCCACGATGGAGTGTCATTTTTTCTCTCTGTCCTCTTCAGTCTGTTTTCTACTATCAGGCCCCCCCCCCCTTTTTTTGGTATCAGAATAGGTTCTGTCACCCATTGATGATAATTAATTTGCTTATACTTATTTTGCCCAGAGATCAGAACTAAGAACAGTAGGCAACTGTGTTGACATGGCCTTGAAAGCTGGTGAGGTTATTTGACCTTTGAAGCTAAGCAGGTTTGCGTCTGGTAGAGCGGATGGATGCCTGAGGAGGAGTATTCAGAGTATTCATAGCCTTTTGAAGGGCTCTTGAGCTGAAGAGGAATCCGACCTTTTCTGCTTGACCCCAGAGATCAGAACTAGGAGCAATGATTGGGTGATGGCAGAGAGGCAGACATTAGACTTGAGGGAAAAACAGCTCGTTAGTAATCAGAGCTTATCCCGAAGCTGAATGAGGAGCCTCAGGAGCTGTGGGTTTCCTCTCGTAGAATTTCAGAGTTAGAAGATGCCTTAGTGGTCATTAAGACAGAGTCATTCTCAGAAAAGATTCCTTGCTATGACACATCTGAACAGTGATAATCTGGCTTTGGCTCGAAGACCTTCAGTGAAGGGAAGCCCAGTGCTTCCTGGACTAGTCCATTCAACTTTGGGATAACTCTATTTTAAGGAAGGTTTTTTCCACCTTAGATTTCTATTGCAGTCCTAGATTTTCCTTTTTGCAACTTAAGAACTTGAATAACTATCATATCTCCCCAAGATATCTCTTCCCCAAATAAAAATGTCCTCAGTGCCTTCAGGATCTTCCTGTAGCATGAATTTGATCCAAGGCCCTTCACTTTTCTGCATATCCTCCTATGGGTACTCAAAAGCTATTCAAAATTCTTTCTAAAATACAGTACTTAAAAACTAACACAGTGGTCCAGATGTGGTTTACTATGGTAATCTCATCTCACTAGATGTCTTCAAGTAAAGGCTAAAGGCTTGATGGCCACTTAACAGGCAGAGACGTTATAAAAGGAAACTGTTTAGGGATGGGGTTGACTATATTTTCTCTGAGATTCCGTGATTCCTTTATGGAAAGACAAGTGTGCCTTTTCAGTCATACTTCCATATAGTGTTAATTAAGGTGATGATAAAAGATAAAAAGCTATACAACTATGAAATTTTTTTCTAAGATTTATTGGAAATTTGGGTTGTCTAGTACTTTCTTCACTGTGCTAATCCTTTGGTTCTTGCCTTCTTAGTTCTGGATTACTGTGGTTAAATGAGGTGATATGAAGAACAGACATTGAACTTGGAGTCATAAGCTTGGGTTCAAGTCTTTACTTTGGTAATGGTTAGGTTTTTAAAATTCTGAGCCTCAGCTTTCTCATCTTGACAAATGGTTACTTGCTTTACCTACCTCACGATGCTGTTGTGAGGAAAGTGCCATATAAAGTGTGACTGTTACACCTCCAAAAGTCTTCTACCATCTGCATTGCCTTTGATCCCACAGCATTGTCATGTGACCTATAGATATACCCTGATGGCCTCTGAGTCTTGACACCTGAAGCTTTGCTGTATCCTTACTACTATATTCTTAGGACTTTTGGGCTTTTCTATCTGCCTTGTAGCTTATGTGTTGTCTCTGATTTGCATCCCTTGAGAACAAGGACAGACTAGCCTTTTCTATTTGTGTTTCCATCACTTAGCATAGTACTTAGCACACAGTAGGTACTTACTAAATTTTAAGAATTAATTCATTCCTACTTCAGAGGATATGTAATCTCATTAACGTGGGCACACCTGTAGATTGCAACCCATAAACATTTAAGTGTGTATGTTTCTTGCCTGTGTCTATCAATTAGATGACCTCCCCATCAAACTGAGGGTATTCCTCTACTCTAGATATTTTATTATTACAGATACCTGTGTAGTACTATCTTAGACCTTAATGACTGTCTGCTATACCTTACTCTTGGTACATATCACACGAGAATCTCTTGTGATTTATATGTGAACAGGAATCGTCTCTGTTGTAATATCCCTAACAAGTAAATATTCTTCTACTCTTTGCTTAGAGAACTCAAATGTCAGGGAACCCATTAGCTTCCATGGCAGCCCCTGTTACTTTTGGATAGCTTTAGTTTTGGGGAAATTTTACCTTATTTTGAGTTTATATCTGCCTCTTTGCATTTCTTTTTTTAACCAAGCTGCTAGGTCCAAAACAAACAAATATAATCATTCTTTTACATAAGAGCTCTTTAAATACTTTGGCAACTATCTTGTCTCTTTATCATGTCTTCACCAGGCTAAACATTTCCATGTTTGTTGAATATATCCTTAATTATCGTAGTCTTTTCTCCTCTTTGGTATCCTGGCATTCTCCTAGATATTCTGGCTCTGGCATCCTTCTAAACTCTGGTGCCCAGAACTGAACACTGTATTAACCAGCTCACTTATTTTTTAGGTTCATCATACGTGTTCTTGATGATATCTTTTACACTACTTATTTTATTGGTAGCAGTATACTTAGAACTTATGCATCTTTCCAATGCTCCTTGGGTCATCTTTGAATTTTATTATATTTTGGTGTTCACTGATACTGATATTGAAAATAAGAGCTTTTGTACTGGGGAGTAACCTGAAATCCTGAAAATACTATGCAGTTTATCCAAAGTAGTTCAGCCTGCTTGTCTTCTATTCAACTTCAAGACAAGTTCATTGGCTCCAGTAGTACCAGTCCAATATAAATATACTAATAGGCTAACTCAATTGGCTGCCTGTTCTACTACAAGTTATAATAATATACTCCCCCCCCATGGGTTTTTTTGGATGGATCACGACATCAGTCTCTTGAATGGGATGGATCTCATTTAGGGGCCCCATGGTATTATAAGGATTGATGCAATCAGCACAATGCAATCCACAAACAGAAACATCTGGAAAACCTTATATGTAGTGAACGCCTCTTCTGTTTGGACTTTGCCTGGGATACTTGCCCTAACGTTGGTAAAGAGCATGTCTTCTTGTTTCCATACCTACCTTTTTTCCCCTGCCTTGCTTGATACTTATAATAAAAGGACTGTTACTGGTAACTAGTTTGAGTCTCACAATACCATCATAAGGCCGAAACCACAATTTTTCTTATATCCTCTTGTTATGTATGGGAACAGTGAGGCTCAGAGTGTTTGTTTGCCCATATCTACACAACTATTAAATGTTGGAAGTGGGGTTTCGAGCTTAAGTTTTAATTAAAAACTAAGGCCACTATACTCCGTTCTACTATGCTAGAGGTTCCTAAACTTATTTGACTTACCACCCCCTTTCAAAAAAAATTGCTCAGCACCCCCCTGCCCCCAGAAACCTACTTTCTTTAACCTTTTAGCAGTTTTTTGGAAATTTGTGTCATTTCAAAAAAATTTAAATTTTAAAAAATGACACATTTTAAATTTAATAATTTATTGTAAATTAGTTTTTTTCCTGCATTGAAATATTGATGATGTAATATTGTATCATGTAATTGTATAGTATCATATTGTAAACAAGTCATTACATGCACATTTTCCTGCCGATGCACGCTGGACTTCCTGATGATGTGCAGCAAGCTTGCCTGCCAACACTTGCTTACTAAGTCCTGTTGGTGAACTTGACCGCTGATCGGTTATAATTTGCATTCTGTGTGTTTATTTGGAAGATAATATAATCACTACGACTTTAACTCTGTTACACAACAGATGAAACATGTACGAACTGGTTTTCAAAATTTTCTAATCTCCTCTTCTTTCCTGTTTACCACTCCCTTATTTTTATTCAACGGTTCTCCCTCCCCCATTGAACCTGAAGCTACTACTGCCCCCCATCATTCCAGGTATTGCCCACTTTGGGAACCTATGCAGCATATCATACTAGTTCTTTCAGTGATCTATCCATTTTCCAAGTCATCAGAGTATTTAAATAAGCAAGTGTTGGCAGGCAAGCGTGTTGAGCGTTGTTGGGAAGTACAGCGTGCATTGGCATTACTTGTAGATGTTTTGGAGTAATTCTTTTCTTCTGCATTTATGTCTCAATCATCCTTCTTACCATATTATGCTTTTTATGGTGGGATTCTTTTTTTGTTTGTTCACTTTTCCAGCTTTATTTTATGACTTTGATCATAAAATGACCAGACTAATCCTGTATTCCCTGGGTTCTTGCTGCTGCTTCCTTAGTGTACTAAAGGTTGTGTTATTCTAACTAGCATCTTTGAGACTACTCAGGCTGGGGACCTGTAAGTTTTCAGGGCTTCCAAAATTGTCTGATCCAGGATTAAATCTGATAGCTGCCCTTCTGGTCTAAGTCTTATAGGTTCCTAACTTTTATTTGGGGTCTGAACAACACATCGGAGGACTTGCTCTTGTTAGAATTCCAGTAGATTCCTGCTGGATTCAACCAGTTAGAAAGCTCTCCTGATTCAGAATGAAAGAACTGCAGGATCCCTTTTGGGAATCCTACACTGGTTATTCCCCTTCAGACTTCAGAATAGGCTGGGCAATGGAATTGAATAGTGAGCAGCAGAGCTACCAGCTGGCACTTATTCCTGCACCCAGACAGGTTTAGACATGTCTATGTTTTATTTATGTTGTCTTCTTAACTTGGTACCTGGCTTCTCCCTATATTGGAATACTTTATGTAGCTATTAATTGTAGACTGTGTCCTTAATGTCTGCAGCCTTCTCTGTCTCCCTCTGCTGACACAGGCTGGAAAAATGGCACTGATTTTTTTTTTCTTCTTGAAATTCCCACCAGGTATCTGGTGCATTTTCTAGATCTCTTTGGAGGGCCTGTAGCATAGAATTCAGGTACGCGTCTTCCTGCTGCTACACCATCTTGGCTCTACCCCTCTTCTAGTTCTTTTTAATTTTCAAATGTTAATTCGATGATTATTCACAATAAAAAAGGATTTTGAAAAAAAATTTCACAACAGTTTTAAAATAAAAGTAAATTTTTTTAATAAATGAAATTAGTGTGCTAAGAGGGGGGGAATGAAAAAGAAAATGAACACTATGGAAAAAAGAATTGGAAAGGGAATTGACAGCACATGTGGCACAAAGCCGTACCTAAGTCACAAACTCCCTGAAAATTAAAGTGAATCAAATAGAAGCTGATGGCTCCATGAGATAGGAAGAAACATTGAAACAAAGCCATAACACTGGGAAAAATAGAAAATTATATAAGGTATCTCATAGGAAAAGTAATAGACCTGGGAAACAGATAAAAGAGGATATAAGAATCACTGAGTATATGAAATCCATAATCAAACAAAGTAGTCTAGGCATTATATTTCAAACAAACTGGCCAGATCTCTTACAACCAGAGGGGAAAGTGAAATTAGAAAGAATCAACCAGTCACCTCTGCAAGAAACCCCAAATTGAAAGCTCCTAAGAACATTATGACCAAAATCCACAGCTTCCAAGGAGGCCAAAGAAAAATATTGAAAGCAGCCAGAAAGAAAGAATTAAAGTATTGAGAAGCCACAGTCAGGATCACATGCAATTTACTAGCCATCTCTATTAAGGAGTAGACAATTTGAAATACTATATTCCAGAAAGCAAAAAATATCTAGCAAAATATAGTATAAAAATATAAAGTATAATGCTTTAGAGGGAAAATAATGGACCTTTTTTGAGATAAAGAACTTTCAAACATTCCTGATGAAAAAACCAGAGCTGAGTAGAAACTCTGAGATACAAACACAAGCATTAAGAGAAACATAAAAAGATAAATATGAGCAAGTAAATGTTAAGGGACTAAACAAAGATCAACTGCTTATGTTCAGATATGTATAACACATTACAAACTAGGAATCACAAAGGAAAAACACTATGTAGGATGTTACCACTAAAATGTATTACCAGAAAAAAAGATTCGATGACGATTCTTTTTTCTTTTGCTTTTTAGGCAAAAAACCCTTTGGGTTAAGTGACTTGCCCAGGGTCACACAGCTAGTAAGTGTCAAGTATTTGGTCTGATCCCGGATTTGAACTCAGGTCCTCCTGACTTCAGGGCTGGTGCTCTATCCACTGTGCCACCTAGCTGCCCCTTGATGACAATTCTTGTTGTTTTGGGGTAAAGAATGAAAACAATTTCTTCATTTGCCTTCCTATGGTAAACCTATGACTAATTTTTCTGCTTAGCTAAAACTTTTATGTCTTCTGGTTTAATTTTTTAGGATTTCAACAATATTGGTATAGTATTTTTTTGAAAAAACAATTGATGTTTTATTTTTTATAATAAATACAGGTTACTCCTCTTGTGTCTTGTCACATTGTAAAACAGTTAAATAAATCTAGTAATGTAGTCACCTTATCTGAAACCAGCTAGTGATTGTCCAAATAACTCCCAATTCTAGTCTTTCGACTCCAGCCTCTTCATTCTATCCACTGTAGACACTGTAGGCCAGCTGCTTAGCCTTTCCAGGCCCACCTGTACAGCATAGTGTATGCCATCTTGGTGCAGTGTTGCTGTAGCTTCTGTGTAAGTGAATTCTCTTATGATCTGTACAGACTTAAAACTTATTAACGTTTCCCCTCTCTTGCAGATTTCCCTTTCCTCTGCTTCTCTACCAACTTTATGATAGTAGGTATTTAGTACCTCATTCTCCAGAAAATACCATTGCAAAGGTTCAGAGTTCTGTTAAAATACATTTAATATCAATGATACAAAATTTCTTTATTGATCTGTAATTCTGTGGCACATTTCTAAATACTGAGGCATTATATAATGAAGAACATTAGTGTAAGCAGAGCTGAAAGGAAAAATAATTAAACGTAAAATCAGAATGAAACATGTTCTAAAACTTCAAGCAAGAGCCTAACATGCTTTTATGATTTAAGCCAGTATCATCTGGACAAAGATTAAATGGTGATAGTAAATGAATCTGTAGTCCTTAGTAGTTTGCATTTCTGTTACCAATTTACTTTTCTTCATTTTATAAGTGGCAACAATGTTTCCTTGTCATAGAGATTTTGACTCTTTCTTACTTAAAATCAACAGCAGGGGGCTGTGTACTCCCAGGCTATTGTGTGAACTTTAGAGTTTATACAAGTGTAATGCTTCTCTTTGAAAAAAGGGATCTGATATTTTGTAGTTGCATTGTTTCTTTTTTTTCTTCTTTTTAACAAGGGGGCCTCTGAGCCCCTTTTGCTTTTGTGGAGTTTGCTTTTTGTTGACACGTCTCTTTAATGGATACCATAACATGAACTAGGGTAAGAGTTTTTTTTTTTTATTCAGAGCCTTATTGACCCAGAGAAAATTTTAATAGAGGACTCCACAGAAGTAAAAGGCAGAAAGAAGTTAGAAGGACCTTCAAGGACATCTAACACAACACCCTTATTTTATAAGTGACAAACCTGAGGCCCAGAGATGTTTAAGAAGAACCTGATACAAACCTAGGTGCTCTGAATTAAACTGCGGCAGTCTTTCTACCATACAATACTGCTTCACAACCTGTTAGGTGTTTAAAAAGAGAAATATAAAACATTTAATTAGTTCGCTTAATGTGAGCAAATTATTCAATAGGCACAATAATTTCATTTGTGGAAAATAGGGAGAGAAACACATGAGACTGAGGAGGGCTTAGCAGGCTGTCAGGGAAATTTGTTAGTAGAAGGTAAACTCATACACCTTGTTATTTGCATTTAATGATGTATTGTTACTTCCCTCTGAAAGGTTAATTAGCTCTCTAGTAGTTTATGGTTTTCTTCTCTGAGAAATAGCTCTTGAGATCTTAGGATTTATACCTGGAAGGCTCCTTGAATTTTTTCTCATATTCTCCTACACTAGCTGTGTAATCCTGGGCAAGTTACTTCACCTTTATGACCTAGTTAGGAAGGGAGGCCTATGCCTCATCAGGGACTGTGTGGTAGGATAACTCCCCTGTCCACAGTTCTGTAGCTCTGAGACAGGTTTAACTTTGGGCTGTTATGGTGGACTACTATGACTATCTCATTCAAATCAGAATCTTAGAAGTTTTCATAAGAGCAGTTAAAGAATTATGAATAATGACTAAGTTATATCATCTCAGTTTTTGTACTAGATTAATACTTGTTTAATGGATACTACAATAATATCCATAGAGTATTAAAAGACCTAGAGGAATGTCTCCAGAAATGCTAGGTATGTCATGTGTAAGAGAATTTTAAGAGAGCATGGTTAAGAGTTACATAGACTAGGAAGTCATGGATGAGTTGCAGTTTGTGTTGTTAGAGAAGTGCTCACATTAAGATCATAAATCTGTTGAGGTATATTTGACCTAAGATTATAAAGCTTTATAATATTAATTTAGAGCTAGAAGGAATCTTAGAGGTCATGTTGGCTAATTTTTCATTTTACAGATGAGGAAATTGAGGCTCAGAGAGAGGAAGTGATTTACCTAAGGTCTCACAGGTAGTAATCAATCAACATATCAGTAAGGACTAATTGAGAACTTATTCTGTGCCTGGCCCTGTCCTTGACTCAGGGGATACAAAGACAAAAATGAAGTAATCCCTCCCTGCAGGTAAGTAGCAGAGCAGGATTTGAAATCAATTCCTCTGATTACAAATCAAACACTGCACTGTGTATACCACATTGCTTTGTAAATAGTAACTTTGCTTTGTTGAGTATCTAGGTATTTACTTAATCGTTAATATTGTCATAATGAAATATAACTTTTTTTTAGTTTTATGGATTTGTAAACATAATAAGATGACAGTTCTACTTGATTCTTAACTGAATCTTTCTAGTAAAATGTATTTTCAAATTGTAATGTTGACTGTCTTAGCTGTATTTGTACTGAGGCCAAGATGCAATCATTTTTGATTAATTTGAAGACATTTAGTACACGTTGTATGTCTTGGAGATAAATTTTTTTAAGTCTACTATTTTGTGTTGGCAAAACACGTCATCATGTGCTAATTCCTCAGTTTTCATAAACTGATAGAAATATAGAGCTACATAAATATCAGATGATATATATATATATATATATATCTGATTTAAATTTCAGATATTTAAAAATGAATTGTGAAGTTACTTTAAAATATACTAACTTTCATTGTCTGGGCTATTGCTTGTAATTTATGGGAGTTGGAAGGAGAAGTCAGAAATGGTTAACAAGGAGTTGATAACACAGATAAGGAGTTAGAGAACAGCAACACTTTGCTGCCATGAATGAATTGAAGTAAAACTGACCCAAAAGAACTATATCCTTAGGTACTGAAAGAACAGATGGTTGTCATTACTTAGCACCTTTGTTGTGAGGGTTTGCTGTGCTCTTCCGGGCTGTTCATCCACCTTTGATGTCCTGCCAGTCACCTAGTTTTCACCTGTGGCTCCAAGAGGCTTTTAGCATGCTCGGTGGCCACACCCTGGTAAGACCATCTTGCAAGATAGGCTAAACCAGGTTGAGGATAACAGACAGGCCTCAAACCCATCAATCAGTTAGAGAATGTCTAGCTCAAGCATGTGAAGACTTCTCCCAGTGGCATGGGCAGTTGAGAACAATTTGTTCCAGTTGCCATGAAGGTGGCTGAAGCAGGTATTTCTTCACTAAGTTGCACTGGGGTATGTTTGTAGGTAAAGGAAAGAATCAAGTAGATTGGAAGAAACTGAATATTTATTAAGAGAGAATAATTGTGGGGGGCAATCAGGAGATGGGAGGGGATGGATAAAGGCTGCATGTAGAAGGTTAAAGTTCCTCTGAGAAGGTAGGAAGAAGAGGCAGTATGGGAGGCTTGAAGAGAGAAGAAGAGATTTGGCATTGTGGGAAGTGCAATAAAGAAGGAAGGAATAAAATGAAGGGGAGGGGAAGGGGGAAATAAGCATTTATTAAGTACCTACCACGTGCAGGCAAAGTGCTTTACAAACATGATATTTGATCTTCACAACAACCCTCTGAGGTAGGTGCTATTATTATTCAATTTTACATTTGAGAAAACTGAAATCAGACAGCTTTTAAATGATTTGCCCAGGGTAACAGCTAATAAGTGTATGAGTAGTTGATTTGCCCCTAAAATTTGTATATGATAATTAAATTTAGTAGTAATTATTAGTGTACTTGAGGGGGATTGTAGGTATTATTCTAGCTGAAGTATTTATTATCTGTACATAGAAAGTGGTGTTTTAATGTAAATCATTATATGTTATATATTACAATGCCCCATATAAACCATTGGATCATATAGCTATGACCTAAGTAACATCCCTTATGAATATTTGGGAAGGCAATAAAAAGATTTAAGGGATTGCATCTGGTAGATAGAGTCCCTGAAGAACTATGGACAGAGGCTTGCAATATTGTACAGGAGGCAGCAACAAAAAAACATCACAAAGGAGAAGAAGAGCAAGCAAGCAAATGGCTGTCTGATGAGGTTTTACAAATAGCTGAAGAAAGAAGGAAAGCAAAAGGTAAAGATGTACCCAGCCTAATAGAGAATAGCAAGGAAAGAGAAAGTTTTCTTAAATGAGCAATGCAAAGAAAGAGAAGAAAACAATGAAATGGGAAAGATAAGAGATCTCTTCAGGAAAATTGGAGATATCAGGGTAACATTTCATGTGAAAATGGGCATGATAAAAGTGATAGGGACCCTAAAAAAGGCAGAGGACATTAAGAAGAGGTGGCAAGAATATGTAGAAATATATATATGTATTGTGAGAAACTATATATGTATATATGTGTATACATATACATATACACACACATACACACACATATATATGTATATACATATGTGTATACAAAAGATCTTAATGTCACTGATAACCATGAGGGTTTGGTTATTACTGAGCTAGAGCCATATATTCTGGAGAGTGAAGTCAAGTAGGCCTTAGGAAGCATTGCTAACAGTAAAGCAAGTGAGGCGGCAGAATTCCACCTGAAATATTTAAAAATCGTAAAAGATAATGCTGTTAAAATGTTGCGTTCAATATATTAGCAAATTTGGAATGGCCACTGGATTGGAAAAGATCAGTTTACGTCCCATCCCTAAAGATAGGAAATACCAAAGAATGCTCAAACTGTTGAACAGTTGTGCTTATTTTACATGTCAGCAAGGTTTTGCTTAAGATTTGCAAGCTAGGCTTCAGCAATATGTGACCCAAAAAGAAGTGCAGTCTGGTTTTTTAAGAAGCAGAGGAACTAGAGACCAAATTGCCAAAATTTGCCAGTTTATGGACAAAGTAAGGGAGTTCCATAAAAACATCTACTTTTGCTTTGTTGACTACACCAAATAAAGCCTTTGACTGTTTGGATCATAGCAAATTGTGGCAAGTCCTCAAAGAGATGGGAGTACCTGATCATCTTACTTGTCTCCTGAGGAATTTGTATGTGAGTCAAGAGGCACTAATTATAATTGAACATGGAATGTCTGATTGGTTCAAGATTGGTAAAGAAGTACAACAAGGCTGGATATTATCACCTTATTTATGTGACTTATATGCAGAATATATCATGTAAAATGCCGGGCTTGATGAATCAAAAGCTGGAATCAAGATTGCTGGGAGAAATATAAAAAAATCTCAGATATGCAGATGATACTACTCTAATGGCAGAAAGTGAAGAATAATTAAGAAAGTGCTTGATGACAGTAAAAGAGGAGAGT
The DNA here is from genome assembly GCF_003287225.1 of Phascolarctos cinereus. Taxonomy (NCBI): domain Eukaryota; kingdom Metazoa; phylum Chordata; class Mammalia; order Diprotodontia; family Phascolarctidae; genus Phascolarctos; species Phascolarctos cinereus. The sequence continues at coordinate 157,444,053 of NW_027555736.1, forward strand.
ATAAAAGAGATCTTTAAGCATAATATTAAAAAAAAGAATCAAAACCCAAGATCATGGTATCTTTTCCCATTACATCCTGGCAAATAAAGGGAGAAGAAATGAAAGCAGTGTCAGGTTTTGTACTCTAGGGTTCAAAGATCGTTGTAGACATTGACTACAACCATGAAATTAAGATACTTGCTCCTTGGAAGGAGAGCTGTGGCAAATCTGGACAGCATACTAAAAAGCAGAGATATCACAGCTGTGGTTTTTCCAGTAGTAGTGTATGTAATGTGAGAGTTGGAGTATAAGGCTGAGTGCTGTAGAATTGATGCTCTTGAATTATGGTGGTGTAGAAGTCTTTTTGAGAGTTCTTTGGATAACAAAGAGATCAAATAAATCATATCAAATCAAGAAATTAACTCTTACTATTTATTGGAAAGGCAAATCGTTTAGCTGAAGTTTAAATAATGAGAAAACAGGTCTCATTGGAAAAGACTCTGATGCCTGGGAAAGATTGAAGGAGAAAGGAGAAAGGGACAGCAGAGGGTGATCTGAATAGATAGTGTCATGGAAGAAACAAACGTGAGCTTGAACAGACTTTGGGAGAGACTGGAGGATGGAAAGGCCTGGACTGCTGTGGTCCGGAGGTACACAAAGAGTTGGACACAGTTGAATGACTGAACAACAACAATAACAACGATGCATATTAAAGGATCCCATTATTTTCTTAGAATTTCATGCCTCAAGTATGACTAGTTGCTGTACTTTTATTATATTGAGGCACTTGGTGGCAGTAATCAGAAAAGGAGTAATCTTCTCTGGGTCTTGCATAGAAACCTCAGTAGTAATGGAAACACTGTAGTAGTATACTGAGTATTTTTGCTGGGTAACTATTTCTCTTTGAAAATCTTAAATACCATACTAATAATTATTTGTCTAGGTTTTTGCCACTGTAATTCCAAAATGAAAATCAAAACATGTCATCTGAGAAGTTCTGTGGTGGTTTAATCTTACTGTAGGGATCCAGTACCAAAAATAATTAAAAATCTCACTGCAAACAGACTTAAAGGAAAAAACATGGGTTTTCCATGAGGATAACCTGAATACTTGCCAAGAAGAAATGAAACAAAAGATTTTAAAATGAAATAAGAGCTCTGAAAGAAAGAATTGGAAGGACGGTAGCTTAGAAGAGAAAGTGGTAAATCTCACTCAAGAATGGGATCCCTGGACACTAGCATAGACCAAATAAAAATCAAATCAAAAGATTAAAAAGAATTGGAAAAAAAAGTAAGGTATCTCTTACCAGAAACAGTTAACCTGGAAAACATGTCAAGGAGAGATAATTATGAATCATTTATAAAGCTGAATATAATCCTAAAAAGGAAAGAATGGGTCCTTAATGGAAATCAAGTATATCTGATAAAAAAAAGACTAAAGCTGAGTAATCACTTACAAATATAAGAGGCCAGAAAAACCTAGAAAAGTGACTTAATTTTAGTAATTGAGCAGCCTGATGCTGTGTAGTGATAACAGATCAATAGGGAGAAGAAATGTTTCCCTTAAGAATTTTAATGCCTTCAAAGAATATTGAGGGTATTAAACAAGAAAAACAGAAGTCCTAGGGTGGCTTGGGTTTTGTTCTGAGAGTTTAATGAGGGGAAGTAGAAGGGAGAGTCAAAGGATAAGATATAACTAATGTAAGAAAGGGTAGGGTGCGGGGGCTTGCTATTTCTCATAATTGGAATACTTGAGAAGAATATACAAATGTGGGGGGGCGGAGCCAAGATGGCAGAGTGAAAGCAGTGACTTGCTTGAGTTCTCCCCAAAACCCCTCCAAGTACTCATAAAAAATGGCTCTAAACAAATTCTGAAGCAGCAGAACCCACAAAAAGACAGAGTGAAACAAATTTCCAGCCCAAGACAACCTGGAGGATTGATCAGAAAGGTGTATCGCACCGGGCTGGGAGCGTAGCGCAGCATGGGCGCACAGGCCACAGCAAACCTGGAGCAGGCCTCAGAGGACTGAATCCCAGGCAGCTGTGGAGGTTTCCAGACTCCTCAATCCACGAATGCCAAAGACAACTTAGAAGGTCAGTGGGAAAAGTCTGTTTCTGTCGGTGGTCAGAGAGGAAGGCGGGGTCTCAGCTCCATTCCCCAAGAGCCTGGCCCTGGGCAGGGCAGCTGCTTCCCGAGCTTCCGCCCACAGACTGAGGAGGAATCCAGTGGCTGATCAGAGAGGGACTGCAGGGATCTCTTTGCCAGTGCTGAGGCAGGAATCTCTTGCTTTGCCCCTGTGTGGATCTGGGTCACAGTTCTGGGCGGCAGTGCTGGGGTGAGAAGGAGTGCTGGCATGGTGGAGCTTGTAGTGGCTGTGGAGAGGAACCCCCTCCTCACAGTTACAGGACAGAAAGGAATACTTGTGGTTGCAGGCCAGGAAAGGAGTAAACACCTCGCCCTTTATCATACCGCCTTGGAAGAACTGAAAATTTACAGGTCCCTACAAGTATCTCTGAAAACAGCTACACAAACCCATGAAGCTTGGGACAGTACACTCTCCTCATTGGAAGCAGACTCTTACCTTAACAAGGAGTTTAAAACTCAAGTAATTGCCTGGGATCATGAGCAAGCTGCACAAAAAGAGTCAGACTACATTATCTTACCTTGGTGAAAGAGAAGATCAAAATATACAACCAGAAGAAGACAACAAAATCAAAGCTCCTACATCCAAAGCCTCCAAGAAAAATATCAATCAGTCCCAGGCCTTGGAAGAGCTCAAAAGGGATTTTGAGAAGCAAGTAAGGGAAGTAGAGGAAAAACTGGGAAGAGAAATGAAAGTGATGCAAGAAAATCATGAAAAACAAGTCAACAGCTTGCTAAAGGAGACCCCAAAAAATACTGAAGAAAATAACACCTTAAAAAACAGCCTAACCCAAATGGCAAAAGAGGTCCAAAAAGCCAGTGAGGAGAAAAATGCCGTAAAAAGAAAAATTCGCTAAATGGAAAAGGAAGTCCAAAAGATTACTGAAGAAAATACTTCCTTAAAAATTAGAATAGAGCAATTGGAAGACAGTGACTTTATGAGAAATCAAGACACTGTAAAACAAATCCAAAAGAATGAAAAATTAGAAAATAATGTGAAATATCTCATTGGAAAAACAACTGACCTGGAAAATAGATCCAGGAGAGAGAATTTAAAAATTATTGGACTATCTGAAAGCCATGATCAAAAAAAGAGCCTAGACATCATCTTTCAAGAAATTATCAAGGAAAACTGCCCTGATATTTTAGAACCAGAGGGCAAAATAGAAATTGAAAGAATCCACAGATCTCCTCCTGAAAGAGATCCCCAAAGGAAAACTCCTAGGAATATTGTAGCCAAATTCCAGAGTTCCCAGGTCAAGGAGAAAATATTACAAGCTGCCAGAAGGAAACAATTCAAGTACTGTGGAAACACAATCAGGATAACACAAGATTTAGCAGCTTCTACATTAAAGGACTGCAGGGCATGGAATATAATATTCCAGAGGGCAAAGGAGATAGGATTACAACCAAGAATCACCTACCCAGCAAAACTGAGTATAATCCTTCAGGGGAAAAAATGGTCATTCAGTGAAATAGAGGACTTTCAAGCATTCCTGATGAAAAGACCAGAGCTGAATAGAAAATTTGACTTTCAAATACAGGACTCCAGTGGAACATGAAGAAGCAAACAGGAAAGAGAAATCATAAGAGACTTATTAAGATTGAACTGTTTACATTCTTGCATGGAAAGATGATATTTGTAACTCATGAGAACTTTGTCAGTATTAGGGTAGTTGAAGGAAAAAAATTGTATGTAGTTGTATATATAGATAGATAGAGGGCACAGGGTGAGTTGAAGATTAAGGGGTCATATCTGGAGAATAAAATTAAGGGATGAGAGAGGATGATACTCGGAGAAGAAAGGGAGAGGTAGAACAGGGTAAATTATCTCACAAAAAAAAAACAGAAAAGAAAAGTCTCTCACAGTGGAGGGGAAACAGGGGAAGGTGAGAGGGAATGAGGGAATCTTATTCTCATAGGATTTGGCTTAAGGAGAGAATAACATACACATTCAATTGGGTATGGAAATCTGTCTTACCCTACAGGAAAATAGGGAGAGAAGGGGACAAGAGAGCAGGGGGATGATAGAGAGGAGAGCAGATTAGGAAAGTGAGTGATCAGAAGCAAATACTTCTGAGGAGGGACAGGGTCAAAAGAAAGAATAGAATACATGGGAGGGCAGGATAGGATTAAGGGAAATAGAGTTAGTTTTTCACAACATGTCTACTAAGGAGGTGTTTTGCAAAACTGCACATGTACAACCTACATTGAGTTGCTTGCCTTTTCAATGAGGGTGGGTGGGGAGGGAGGAAGGGAGAAAATTTGGAACTCAAAGTTTTAAAAACACATGTTTTTGAAAAAAAAGGTTTTCACATGCAACTGGGAAATAAGAAATACAGGAAATGGGGTACAGAAGTATATCCTGCTCTACAGGAAAATAGAAGGGGAAGGGGATAAGAGAAGGGGGGGGAGAGATAGAAGAGAAGGCAGACCAGGGGAAGGGGTATTCAGAATGCATGCCATCTTGGTGTGGTGGGAGGAGTGAGAAGTTTGGAACTCAAAAACTTGTGGAAGTGAATATTGAAAACTAAAAATAAATAAATTTATATTAGAAAAAAAAACACAGAATATACAAACATGTAAGAAGGGGTAGGGTACATGAGCATTAGATTAAACTTTGCTCTTGTCCAAAATAGGTAAAGGAAGCTTGAACACATACTGTTTTGTATAGAAATACAAAAACTCAACAGGGAATCAAGTTGGTATGAGGAAGGAGAGGGATCATTAAAAGGGAAGATAATACTGGGGAGGGAATAGTAACAAGAAAAACAAAATTCCTGGTCCTGAAGAGGAGACTAAGAGGATAGGAGGTGGAGAAAAGAATTAGAATCTAAAGGGATGCCTTAGATTGCTTATTAGACAGTTGGAAAAAGGTTGCATGTATTGTAGCATCTGAATGTAATGGAATATTATTGCACTGTAAGAAAGAGATGATTTCAGACTTGAATGAACTGATGCTGAGTGAAGTGAGCAGAACCAGGAGAACATTGTACACAGCAACAGCCACAATGTGTGATGACTGACTTTGATAGACTCATCTCAGCAATGCAAGGATCCAAGACAACTCCAAAGGACTCATGATGGAAAATGCTGTCCATATCCAGAAAAAGAACTGTGGAGTCTGAATGCAGATCAAAGCATTTTATTTGCTCTTTCCCCCCTTTTTTTTGGTTTGTTTCTTCTTTCTCATGGTTTCTCCCATTGGTTCTAATTCTTTTTTACAACATGACTAATGTGAAAATGGGTTCAATATGAATATATCAAACTGCACACCATCTTGAGGTTGGGGGGAAGGGAGAGATGGGGAGAAAATCTGGAACTCAAAATCTTGTGGAAGTAAATGTTGAAAATTAAAAATAAACTTTTTAAAAAAGAAAGATGATTTTAGAGAATCCTGGGGAGTATGAATTGAGGTAGTGAAATGAGCAGAACTAGGAAAACAATTTATATAAAGATAACAATATTGTAAAGAAAAACAACTTTGAAAGATTTAAGAGTTTGATCAAAGCAATGACTAGACATGACTCTAGATGATGATCAAATATGTTGCCCACTTCCTGTCAGAAAGGTTATGGATACACACGTTTTTGGACATGAGTAGTGTGGATTTGTTTTGCTTGACTGTGTTTATTTGTAACAAGGTATACCTATGCACATAACTAATGCTGTCAGTGTGTCATGGTTCTTTTCCTCCCCGCCCCCCCCCCGGGCCTTTTTAATTGGGGTCGTGATTTTGGAAGGGCATTAACAAGTGATGCCAAACAAAAGAGAGTAATTGAAACTTTTTTTTTAAATCCATATAAGAGAACAGAAGAAAGCATAGATAAGCAGGACAATTTTGAAAGTAACTTGGAGTTTATTGTATACTAAATAAAAAAAGAAGGGAAGCTGATATGAAAATAAGGATATACACATTTTAATTACCTATTTTGTGTCTCACTTGTTAGTAATTTGTCCCAAAATTATTTCTGTTACATTATATCATGCAAGAAATCTTGTATGATTTTCATACATGAATGAAAAATATGTTGTAGGAGAATTTTTAAGGCAGTATTTTCCTCTAATGAATCATTAGTCTAAAACTTAAGTGGATCTGTGCTTTCATGTATATTACCTCTAGTAATTCAAATTATGACCCATTCTTCTCTGCCTATCCTGTTCCACTTTCAGACTTAGAAATTTGCCTGAGGGGTCCATCCATAGTTTTCTTCCTCTTCTCTTGCCAGTGTATTGGTATCAGTGGAGAAGTTAGGCTGTCTGCTTGTTCTTGGTGACTAACTTTTTTTTTGTGTGGTTGTGTATTTCTTTTTTTTTTCTTTGTCTTTTTAATGTAATTAAAATCTTTTTTCCTTTTTCTTTTTTTTCCTTCTTTATTAATTTATTTTGATTTATCAACAATCACTTCCATATGCTTTTGAGTTTAAAATTTTTCTCCCCTTTCCTCCTCACCATCCTCCCCACGACAGCGCACAATCTGATATAGGCTGTACATATGTATTCCTGTTAAAAATATTTTCACATTAGTGATGTTGTAAGTAAAAATTAAAACCAATAGGAGGAACCATCAGAAAGAGGAAACAAAACTCAACAGAAGAAAAAAAAAATAGCAAATAATATGCTTCGATCTACATTCAAACTCCGTAGTTCTTTTCTTTGGATGTGGATAGCATTTTCCATCACGAGGTCTCTGGAGATGTCTTAGATCCTTGTATTGCTGGGAAGGGTTAAGTTTATCAATATTAGTCATCACACAATGTGGCTATTATTGTGTACAACGTTCTCTTGGTTCTGCTCACTTCACTCAGCATAAGACCATACAAATCTTTCCCAGTTTTTCTGAAGTCAGCCTGTTCATCATTTCTTATAGCACAATAGCATTCCATTGCATTCATACACCACAACTTGTTCAGCCATTCCCCAATGGATGGGCATCCTCTCAATTTCCAATTCTTTGCCACCACAAAAAGAGCTGCTATGAATATTTTTGTACATGTGAGTCCTTTCCCCATTTGTATGATCTCTTTGGGATATAGCCCTAGAAGTGCTATTTAATGACATCCTTTTAACCACTTCTTCTGCATCTCCCTGGGTGTGTAATGCGTTGAAGCCCTTCCATTGATCTTTAAGTTCATTCCTTTAAATTCAGACACTATAGTATTGATTACTTAATTTTATTGGAAGACTTCGCATTAAAAGATGAGCCACAAAACTTGGATTAATTAAAACAATTGTGCAGTTTTTCAGAGACAATCTTGCCTGTTCTGTTTCTTCTTTTTCATTTTTGGGTTTAGCTCAGTGTCCATTTACAGTGTCATTGTGGTACAATGGAAAGAATACTGACTCTGGAGGCAGTAAACCTGAATTTAAATCTTTCCTCTGATGTTTATTATCTGTGTGACCTTGGGCAAGGCACTTACTCTTGTTGGGCCTCAGTTTACTCATCTGTAGAAAGATTAGGTTGTGCTAGATGTCCTCTGAGGTCCCTTCAAGCTCTTGTCAGCTATGTGATTTTGTATGTGTACTGATGGATCGGTTCTATACATTGTCCATCCAACTACACATTAAATGGGCCAACAGTTTTTTTTTTAAAGTGACAGAACAAGCAGAATTTTGTATATAATTTATCACTTTCATGTTTCCAACTTAGTAATATGTAGGAAATTACCTATGTAATAAAACCTCTATAAATTGCCATATTCACCTCTTAAGTTTATTAAATTATCTAATTTTTCTGAGTATTAAATACTTTTTTATTTGTAAAAATGTTTAATTATTCTTTTTTATTTTTCTAACCTATTTTGTAAAAAATTTCCAGATTCAAAATTACATTGTTTTCTTGTTTTTAAATTCAAAGGAAGTCATCATCTGAAGTAATAGGCAGGTAGTAAAAATTATAATTTTATAATATATGTCCTATATCCTTAGTTCTGAATATGATACTTTATCAACACTTACTTCCCCTTTAACAAGGTATGAATAACTCTTCAGAACATCTTTTGATGTTAATACCCAGAAGTTGATGCATTTGCTAAGTGAATGGTGGGATGTGGAATCATGTTGTACTTAGAAAATATGTAGGTAATTCTGATAAATTGTGAGGTTGTAATTATATTTTTTTTAGAACTGGGAAACATGTAAGTGGGTAATGATTGTTTTTCCCCCTTTTTGTGTGTAGAAAAAAATCTAAGAGATTCCAGATTTTTTTTTACATTTGGATTTTTTGATAGGAAAAATACATGTCTTTGTTTCATCAGCAGCAAGCAAAACACAGACATGTATATGTGCTTTGTAATATTATAGTTAAAAGTCAACAAGTGTATCACAGTGATTAATTTAACTTTTTTCCCTTCTTTTTAGCAAAACTGTACAATCTAAAGTGGACTGCATTTTGGTGAGTAAAAACATTGTCAAAAATGTTTCTTTAGGCTAATTTTACTTACATAAAATATATTAATCTTTATTAAATATTGTTTTAGGATATATGCTGATTTTAATAACAATAGTTATCCACTTAAATAAAGCCCCATAGGGCCGCACTATTTTCTTATGCAGTTACCTTTACAAAACATAACAAAACCATATCAGAAGACAACACGTAGTTATTTAAAGCTTACTATCTTTTGCTGAAAATAATACTTCTGGAAGTAAATACATTAATTAAGCTGGATATTTTCCCCTTCTATTAACTATATAAATTTGGTGTTTTGGGGGGGTAGTGGTGGGGTAAATGGTTGTTTTTTTTTCTTTAGAGCTATAATATTAAGATGCTGGTTTGGTTTTGTTTTGTCTGTATATGTTTTTCAGATTTGGGCTAGATCTTTAAGAGTTAAATATACAATTAATTTAATAGTTTAATTTTAGATTGTATTTGTAGTTCTTAGCTCTTGCTACACATATAGTTGAGTGGAATATGATGCTTCAGTGGGGGAAGGAGCATGCAGCTGTTCTTGCTACTGGAATAGTGCTGGCTTCTTGCATGTCTCTCTGCTGGGTTTGCCTAGAGTAATTAAGGGTCCTATTCTCAGCTTCCTGGCAGTGTCACTTCAGTAAGCCAACCTTTTCCCTCATCTCTAGACTTGTGAGTTCAGGATATCTCTTCTACTAAGTCTAACAGAAAGACATTAATTCAGCTATTGGGTGCTTGACAATATCTTATTGGACAGAAAGCATGGTGAGAAATGCTGGTGAGAAATGCAATAAGTAGAAAAGAACTGCGGTACTTCTATGCAGATTTCAACATAATTTCTGGAGAAGTTTGTTCTATTTTTTGATGGTATCAAGTAATAACCTAGCTTGTCTAGTTACTAAGAAAATGAAGGTAGAGCCTTTCGTAATTATTAAATGTGATATGTGCATATTAATTACAAAAAAACTAAATAGAAGCAAGTTGTTTAACTTTTTCTATTTATGCTAATAATTAGAGAAGTAAGTATAACCTTTATTCTTTATCTTTGTTCACATGCAAATTTGTGTTAATGTTTCAGGCAGAAAATTTAAAGCTATATCCAAATATGGTCTTCTTTCTGATTAAAAAGTATACATTGGTTGGATTTTAAATTAATATATCACGAGGCGTCCTTGCTGCAGTGCACTGGATTTGGAATCGGAGGATATGAGGTCAAATCCTAACACTGCTCCTTATTACCTTTATAACTTTAGGCAAGTCACTTACTTTTCTATGCCTCAGTTTTCTTTTCCTGCATAAGGATGGGGGTGGACTAGATGATCTTAGGGTTATTTTAACTCAAGATTTTATCATTTAAAACATAGTATAAAACATCATTAAGACATTTTCAATAAGCTGTGCAAAAACAGCTTAAGAATGCAATTTGCCATTTTATTTTAGTAACAATTAAATATGCATTTTTTATGATCAGAGCATTCAGTTCAAATTCAGCAAACATTTGGTAAATACCTACTGTGTACTGTGGTACTGAATTGAGCTCTGAGGATACTAAGACAAAAATGAAATCTTCCCCATCCTGCAATGAGTTTACATTCTTCTAGGAAAATATAACATGCAAGTATAACGCAAAGTAATTTAAGGAGAATGGATTTGCAACTAGAGACATCAGGGAAGTCTTTAAAGTAAATAAAAAAGTTATTTGGCATTAGCGAACATGAATAATCTAATTCATATCACTGTTTGCATAAATAGAGGTGTAAATAACAGGATATAATGAGAAACTATGGGTAATAAGCACAAATGGTGTAGCTTCCTGAAAAAAAAAAAGTAGCTAGGTTCTTATGTCCCTGGAATTGAGTCATTTCCCAATGGTCTTCCTCTTCCAATATGTATTGACTGTCAGTGCATTCAGGTATTCTCCCTGTAGGAGTATCTTGTATTAGGATAAATATACCCAGGAACTTGTCTGTAGCAAGTTAATCTGACTTAAAATTTGTTAATAGGAATAGATCATTAACTAATACATTGTTTCCCAGCCTTAGGCCTCAGACCCCTGGTGATAGGAGGGAAATAGAGTTGTTACAAGGGGTCATCAAATTCATATGCACACTAAGCTTTGTCATTTTTGTTCAGTTTCAGAAATATATCCTTAGCAAGATTGACAATCTGTCTATCTCAAATAAATGAGCAAACATACCTTCTTGTAGGATGAATATCACAAACTGCCTATTAGACATTTCAAATTGGAGTTCTTTCCCATGTTATCACCCTGCATTTCTCACCTTCTTTTCCCTTTCTTATCTTAATGTCTTGGTGAATCAATTCAGCTCTGCACTGCCTTATTCTCTCCAGTCCCATGCCTCCTTAGCTGCCAGTCTTGTCCTGAAAAACTTAAGCCTTGGTTTTGTTCCCATCATCTGTTGCCCCACTTCTACTTACATGCTACTGCATAATGTTTCAGAAAATAATGAAACCCTGTGGACTGCACAGATTTATGTGATTTAATCTCAACTGACCCCTCACTGCATCAAGGCAGTCCTTTTACATCTTCTTAATTAACTCATTTTCCCCTCATTACAGCTGCTTTTCCAAACTTTCCATCCTTCCTCAAAACTCCTTTGACTCCCCCTTTTTGTACCATCTCAGCTGAGAACCTTGTCTCATTTCATTGAAAAAATTTAAATTATTTATTGAGAACTCTCTCTTCTTCCCTCCTCTTCACATCACCCAGATACCTTCTGCTGTTGTCTTCCTTCACCTTTGTTTTGGAGGTGTCCTTTCTCCTTGCCACAGCAAAGCCCTTCTGCATGCCAAAGCAATCCCATTCCCTCCTGTCTTCTCCAGCAGATTTCCGCCTTCTATTATTCCCACTCTCATTTAGCTGCAATTTCTCCCTGTCTAATCTCTGTATGATGGCTACTTCCTACTGGCTGTAAACATGCCCGTTTTCCCCTCATCCTCAAAAAAACCTTCACTTGATCCGTCTAGCCCTATTAGCTATTATCCCATGTTTCTCCTGCCTTTTATGACTAAACTCCTTGAGAAGGCCATCTAAAATAAGTACCTTCACTTACTCTCCTCTCACTCATTTCTTAACTCTACACTTTTGCTTCCAACTTCATTCAGTTGAAATTATTCTCTCCAGAGTTTCCACTGACCCTTTAATTGCCAAATCCAGTGGCCTTTTCTCACCCATCATATTTCTTGAGTTCTCTGTAGTCTTTGACACTATACATGACCTTGTTCTCCTTGATGCTCTCTTCTTTCCAATTCTTCTGACATTGCTCAATCCTGGTTATGCTCCTACCTATCTGACCATACTTTCTTAATCTTCTTTGCTGTATCTTCATCCACGTCATGCCCATTGAAGGAGGGTGTCTCTCCCCCCCTTCCATCTTGGCTCTATCTTCTTTTCTTCTCCCTCTATACTATTTTATTTGGTCTTATCATCAGCTCCAGTGGATTCAATGATCACTTCTCTGCTGATGATTCTTATCTTCTTTTCCAGATCTAACCTTTCTCCTAACCTCTAGACTTGTTTCTCCAACTGCTTATTGGACATCTCAGTCTGGATGTCTTGTAGACATCTTAAACTCAACATTTCCAAAACTGAACCTCATTTATCTTTCTCTCCCAAATCCTCCACCCTTCTGAACTTTCTTAATATTATCACGGGCACCACCATCCTCCCAGTCACCTAGGCTCACAACCTAGGTGTCCTCCTCAGTTCCTTATTTCCTCTCACTGTTCACATCCAGTCTGTTGCCAACATCTGTCAGTTTCACCTTTCTAACCTCTCTCCTATATGCCCCTTCCTCTCTCATCTGACACTGCCAGCACCCTTCTCCAGATTCTCATCACCTCACACCTGGACTTATTGTAGTAGTCTTCTCTTTGGTCTCTCTGCCTCAAGTCTCTCCTCACTCCAGTCCACCTTCCGCTCAGCTGTCAATTTATTCTTCCTAAAGCACAGATCTGACCATGTCACACACCCCCATTCAATAAACTCCAGTGGCTCCCTATGTCCTCAACAATCAATATATGAAGTCCTCTGTTTAGCACTCAAAAGCTCTCACAGCTTCACCCCCTCATATTTTTCTAGAGACATCAGGGAATTTCCGTTACCACCTTACTCTGCCACCTACTCTGCAGTCCTGTGATACTTTATCCATAGCCAGACTCCAAGCATTTTCACTCACTGGCTGTCTCTTGTGCCTGGAAAGCTCTCCCTCCTCATCTCTGCTTCCTGACTTGCCTGCTTTCCTTCAAGTTCCAGTTAAAATCCCATTTTCTACCAGAAGGCTTCTCTGATTCTGCCTTAATGCTAGTGGGTTCCCTGTACTGATTTCTTTATATGTCTTGTTTGTACATAGATATCTTCATGTTAATGCCATCATTAGACTAGGGACTGCACTTTATTTGTCTCCCCACTACTAACACAGGGCTTGGCACAGAATAGGTGCTTAATAAATTAGTATTCAGGGGCAGCTAGGTGGCGCAGTAGATAGAGCACTGGCCCTGGATTCAGGAGGACCTGAGTTCAAATGCGGCCTCAGACACATAGCACTTACTAGCTGTGTGACCCTGGGAAGTCACTTAACCCCATTGCCTAGCCAAGAAATAAATAAACAAATAAATTAGTATTCACTGACCAATATGAGTCTAAACTGTAATGAAAAAAGAAAAATCTGACTAAATTGTTATTTTGCTGCTTCCTGAATATGCAGTTAAAATGGTTACAGAGGCTTAAACCCTGTTCCCCAGTATAACTCCTTATATAGAGATGTAAATTTCGTTCATACATATATACACACAGATACCCCCTTTTGTATATGTGTACGTATACAAAGGAGGGGGGGATTATGTCTCAAAAACCTTAGTGCATTTTAAAGCCTTAATAGCTTAAAAATGCACTAAGACTTTTGGAAAGCCCTGTACTTGCCTATAGCTATCTTCCCATTTAACTTGATTTTAAGATTGCTTATATTTACTCTTTTTAAAAGTGGGAAATAAAAATGTTCAACTTATTCTTCTCTTTTAAAACTCTCTTTTTTATAACACCTTTTAAAAATCAGGTATACTGATTTTAAAAACACATCTCTTTTGATCCTCCTTAGCTTACTATTTTAAGTTTTGGAATGGTCTTATTTAAGAAAGAATTTTCAATTCTAGTAATACTTTTATTAATTCTTTGGAAATGTAGCTCGCTTCTAAAATGCCTGCCAGAACAGGAGCCAAATCTTCCATTTCCACATACTAACTCCAGCATATCAGTGCCACAATGAATAATGATAAAAGAACTAAAGTAAATTACTTCTTCTACCCAAAACTTAATGAAGTTTCCTGGTGCCTGAGAGCCTTTAGCCACAGGCAGTAGGAAAAGAGATGGCCAGGAGAATTGGCACCAGCAAACAAACACATGTTGTCCTTAGAGGTCAACATGTATATTCTCCAAGGCCATGTGTGAAGCAGAAAGAGCAGAGGGTTCCTTCAAGAAAGCCCAGTGGTGGTCAGAAAGTCCCAGGGTGGCATTATTAAAAGCTCAAGGAGTGGCAATAACCAGAGCAATGCTGCAGTGCTTAGACCTGAAAAGTGAGAGCCAACCACCCTACACAAAAGTGTAATGTGGCACAGGGCTGGCCCTGACAGAAAGCCCTAGCCTGACCCAAAGAAGATAACAACTAGTATAAAAAATTATTATAACCCTAGAAATCCCCACAAACAGTTACTGCCAGCAGTGGCTCACAGGGGAAAAACAAACAAACAAACAAACCAAATGGATTTTCCACAAGGATTACAAAAATAGAAATGAAGCAGGAGGTAAAAAATGAAATAAAAGCTCTGAAGAAAATAATTGAAAATAGAGTAACTAGCTTAGAAACAAAATCTAAATATTAACTGAGAAATGGAATCCCTGAAAAATAGAGTATATCAAACAAATTAGTGACTGAGAAAAGAAATTAGAACAAAATCCAAAGATGGAAAAATAAAGAAGAGAATGTAAGATATAACTGCTAAGAAAAAGAGCTGACTTGCAAAATAGATCAAAGAGAAATAATTTGAAGAATCTTTGGATTCCATGAAAATAGTGGTTAAAAAAATAAAAGATTGAGCACCCTATTTCAAAAAATTGTTAGTGAAAACTACCCAGATCTGTTAGAGGCAGAAAAGGGGAAGATAGAAAGAATCCACTGATCACTTTCCAGAAGGGAAAGTTCCAAGAATGTCAAAGCCAAAATCCAGAGTTCTCATATCAAATTAAAAATATTTCATGCACACCCTAGAAATAAGGAGTAGTTCAAGTATCAGGAAGCATAATTGGGGTCATATAAGGCCTGGCAATTTCTGCTTTAAATGAGAGGAGATCTGGGAATACAGTATTTTAAAAGGCAAAAAGAATGAATTTATATCCAAGAATAACTTACCCTACAGATTTAAGTATAATCCTACAGGAGAAAAAAATGGACTGTTTTGTGGAAAAGATGATTCTCAAACATCTCTGATGATGGATGATTAGAAACTTTGAATATAAGCACGAGTCCAGAAAAACTTGGAAAAGTAACTTTATGTGAGTAATTGGATACAAATGGCTTTCATGATGATGTGTAATACTAGGATTCTAAAAGGGGGAAAATGTGTCTTTTCAAAACCTTAATGTCTTTGAAGGTTGTAAGCAGAGCTAAAAAAGAAATCAGTAGCTAGGCGGTCAGAAAAGGGGTTGAGGTGGGGTGAGAAGAGAGAAATTTGGTTCTGTTCTGAGAGTTTTAAGAGGAGAAAGAGAAGGGAGGGTAAAAGGAAGGTAGGAATGGAACTTGATATTTCTTATGATTGGGGTTAATGAGAATGTACAACAACCATGGATAAAGCATTTGGAGAGTGAGCCTCACTTTTGTCTGAAGCAGACAAAGGAGGATTGAATACCCCCAAACAGTTTGGTATAGAAACACATCCAACTCAACCAACAAGTAGGGATTGGAGAGGAGGAGAGATTAAGAGGGGATAATAATACCTGAGAGAGAAAAGTCACAAACAAAACAAACTTCATGATCCTGAAGGCGATTTAAAAAGAAAAGAAAACTATTAGACTCTAAGGAGTGCCCCTTAATTGGGGGTTGACTGAACAAATTATGGTATGTGTATGTAGTGGAATATTATTGCATGTAAGAAACTGAAAGCGATGAAATCAGATAATTCTAGATACAATGAAGTGATGCAGACTAAAGGAAGTAGAATTAGGAACTCAGTTTATGTAAGTACAACAACATTGTAAAAAAAAAATAAAACTTTGAAGGACTTAAGAGTTACAATAAAAAAAAAAGCAATGGGCAACTGCCTCCATAGTCCATCTCCTAATAGAGGTAATGGACTCAAGGTACAGAAAGAAGCGTACGCTTTTTGAACATGGCCACCCACCATGTGGATTTATTTTGCTTGACTTTTTTTATTTGTTACAAGGGTTGGTTTTTTTTTCCATCCTTTTGATTTTATACTGGGAAGGTGGTTTTTGGAGAAGAGGCTTAGCGAATGATGCCAAGTAATAGATTGTCATCGAAGCATTTTTTAAAATGCAGATAAAAAACGTTCAGAAGGAAGCAAAGACAAGTAGGATGGTTTTGAAACTGACATGTGGAATAAAGATATGATAGATATGTATGCAAATACTTTTTTTTAAACAAGCAGTACGAAAATGAAGGGTGATGGTTTCATGCATAATACTTTGTGTTCTGCTGTGTATATAGAAAAATTTTCTCTTATGTTTAAATTCTCTTATGTTTTAAATTCAGAATTTAAAAAAAAGTGAAGTCAGCCTCTGCCCTAGCAAGGTTTATCCTAACTGATAATTGGATTGCTGTCTAGCTAAGATTCCTACTTTGCCATCTGAAGACCATTAAGAACAAAAGTTCTCAGCACTGACATCATGGGACATATATGTCCTCTTGGACCAACAGAAAAAGAATCTCAGAATTGAAAGGGACTTTAGAATTGATCCAGTTCATCACTTTTCTGGGCAGAAATCCTCTTCAGCATTCCCAGTAGAGCAAGAACATCTGGCTACAGAGATTGTACGATCAAGTAATAGTACTTCTGTTGAGAACAGTAAATTAGATAAGAAAGCAACTAATAACCCTATGGATCTTAGTTGGGTTGTATATCACTTTGCAAGCCTTTAACTTGCTGCTTCTAGTTACAGGAGAACTCTAAAGCTCAACCTTATAGATATTCAGAAAGTATATAGGTAATTGAGAATTCTTCTATCTCACTTTCTAAAATTGAAAAAAATGTCTTTTTTTTTTTTAAATTTTCACTTGAAAAAACAATTTCTTGCCCTGGAATGCTGAGAATGTTGTGATTCATTTTGAAGACTAGGTTCTCAGAAGTTTTAAGATTAACATCTTTCTTTACGTTGTGGCAGTTAGGATATTGTTGCTAAAGATCAATTTTTTACAAGTTGTATTTGTACTGCTTGGAGGTAGCATGGTATCATGGATAGAATGCTGTATTTGAAATCAGAGAGACAGGAATGTAAATAGCACCTCTCACCCTACTAACTTTATGGCCATTGACAAATCATTTAACCTCTCTGAGCTTCAAATTTCTTATCTGTAAAATGGGAATAATGATACATGTGCTTGTTTCAGAGAGTTGTGAAGCTTGAGATAATGAATATGTTGTCTTCAGTTTGAACATATTTTATATAATTAGTATTATATTTATTTGGTGTCCTGGCAAATGGGAGTGAAAATCAAACATATTAATGTTTCCAGATGTTTAAGCAGTTTCTGTGAATTGGTGCTAGTGAATGGTTCTCGTGGCCATAATAATTTTTCTGATGACGAAAGAGATTGTACCTTCATGGAGACAATCCCACATGGCCATTGTATGTGCAAAAATGATTCAGGAAATCTTGAAAATACATATTTTAGAAGAATGTGTGGTTCCTACTTGGATGATTCATGGAAACATGATACAGAGACCATGTCATGCTGTTCTGAATTGAAAGAAACAGTGCCACTTTCATGAGATCTTGGTGTAAGCTATTGTTATAGAAATCAAAATGTATGTTTTTGGTGGATGGGTTCCACAGAAATATGAATAGTCAGCTTAATAAGCATTTATTAACTACTATACCAGGCATTATGCTGGGTTCTGGGGATAGAGAGAAAAAAATGAATAATATTGAAGTCTCTCCTCATGATTGTGATTGGAGATATACTAGTTCATTCTCTTATCTAAATCTGACAGTTTTATGTAATAAACACACACACACACACAGAGTCAGCTACAGAAGATTATCCTTAGCTGTCAGAACTTCATTCCATTTAATTTGAAAAGAGTTGGTGGTATTTTATAATACTATATAAAAGTCATTTTTATAGGTGTAAGTGACTACTCAAAAGTACTAGAAAATTTCCTTGTGCCTGTTTTAATCAGCTAGCAAATAATTTTTACTGTGTACTGAAATGCCTGCCACAGTCTTTGTTTTACGTAAGATGACAAAGTAAAACATGAACAGATCCTCGAAGAACTTATAGTCTAATTGGGAAGCCATAATGAACACATGCCCCACTTATTGTGAGCAATTAAATACTAAACTGTTTGATCCTGATTAAGTGTATTTGGAGTCTTGAGGGCTGCTTGTCAAGGAAGGCTTAATTTAAGTTATTTAGCAGAATGTTTTTTAGAAAGTCTGAATTCACAAATAATTTTTAAACACTTAAGAATGTCTGTCGTTGCAGTGACCAGCTATGATTATAAAGGACAAATGATGAAGCATGCTGCCCACACCCTAACAGAGATAATGGACTCAATTTTAAGAATGAAACACACATTTTTGGACATAACCACTGTGGGAATTTATTTTGCTTGACTATATGTATTTCTTACAAAGAATTTGGTTTTGTTTTTTTCCCTCCCAGTTTGTCAACTTGTCAACATCATAAACTCAACATATCTAAAACTGAACTGATTATTTTCTCCTCCAAACCCTCCCCTTTTCTAAGTTTTCCTATTACTATTGGGTGTACTACCATCCTCCCGGTTACTCAGGGTTACAATCTGTGTATCCTCTTCAACTTCTCACTCACCGCCTCATATCTAATCGTTGCCAAGTTCTCTTGAATTGACCTCTGAACATCTTTTATATACTTTTTCTACTCTTGACATAGCCACCACCCTAGTGGAGGCCCTTATTACCTCATCCATTGAATAGCCTGTAGGTTGGTCTCCCAGCCTCAAGTCTCTCTCTACTCCAGTCCATAGTCCACTTGACTGCCAAAGTGTTCTTAAAATGCAGTTCTTGTCATGGCATGACCCTACTCTAGGAACTCCCCGTTGCCTCTAGGATCATCTGTGTAGTCCTGTTTGTCTTTTGAAGCCTTACAATCCACCCCCCACCTACTTTTCCAGTTTTCTTCCACACATTACTTCTCTTCACATACTCTTCAACCCAGTGACCCTGGCCCCCTTGTGGTTCATTGCTCAAGGCACTCCCTTTTCCCTGGTTGACCCATGCTTGGAATGCTGCCACTCCTCAACCCTGCCTCCTGGCTTCCTTCAGGTCTCAGCTCAGACACCATCTTCTGCTAGAGGCCTTTCCATATGCCCCTCAATGTTAGTGCCTTCCCTCTGATAATATCTGCACTTTACCTTGTACAGATCTTGTATGTTGTTTGCATGTTGTATCTCCCTCATTAGACTGTAAGCAGTTCTTTGAGGGCAGTGACAAGGTTTTTGCTACTGATGTCATTTTTCCCCCTATTTTTATTCCTAGTTCTTAGCACGGTTCCTGGCATATAAGAACTATTAAGTTCTTTATTAAAATAACTTAGTAAATGCTTGTTGACCTGAGTTGGACAAACAAGAGAAATGAAGGGGAGAAATATCATGTCTGAGAAACACAACGGAGCTGCTCATACCAATATGGCACGTTTAACCATATGTCACAGTTCTTTGAAACCATGATTATCAACGATCAAAGGTTCCCACCTTTAGGAAAACATTTTTACTCTTGTAGATAAGGACTTTTTTTTTTGTAACATTTTAATAGAGGTAATTCCAAAATCATTTAATTTTTCCTTTTAAATTTATGTCACTTCAGAGTATTGAAATCTTGTTTTGAAGATCTTACTTGGGAAAGTGTGAAAGCTTTTCAGATTCCTTTTCCTTACCTCCTCAGCTCAGCTGCTTCATGTTCTGTATTCTATTGTGAGAATGGACATAATGACCACTCAAAATAAAGACACTTAACTTCTTTGGGCCTCAATTTCCTTAGATGTAAAATGAGAACATGAGAGTGGTTGATTGCTTTGGTCTCTTCTTATTTGAGAGTTTATGATCCTGTAACCTAAAGCACACGGGGTTGTCTTTAAAGGAAGAAATTGTACACTTCTTTTACCTCTAATCCCTGTCTGGCTGTAACTAAAAACGATGGTATGTAGACAACCTTTACAAGTTACTGACCATTGAACTAATATAAACTAAATCTGATTGTTTCTCTGAAACTAGTGGTGTTGTAGGGAATTATATTTCTTACTGAAGGCTACATATTCAGGTTCTTTATCTGTAGAGATATCTGTAAACAGTATGTAAAACCAACTCTATAGAGGATTTTAAAATGTCTCTAGCAGATAGCTCCACACAAAGTACGTGGACACTTAAGGTGGTGCAGTGAATAGACTGCTGGACTTGGAGTCAGGAAGACTTGAGTTCAAATGCAGCCTCAGACACTTGCTACCTATGCAACCTTAGGCAAGTCATTTAATCTCTGTTTGCCTTAGTTTCCTCATCTGTAAAATGGAAATAATAGTAGTACCTACCTATCAGGGTAGTTGTGAGGATCAAATGAGGTAATAATTGTAAAGTACTTAGCACAGTGCCTGGCATATCATAAGCGCTACATAAATGCTAGCTATTATTGTTCTTGCTGCTGTTGTTATTATATAACTTATATGTTTATAAAAATGTTAGCTATTATTATTACATATTTATATATAAATCAGCAAGAATTTATTAAGCACTTACTTAATGCCAGGGACTGTATTAGGCATTGGGGAGACACACATGAAGAGATTTTGCTTTCAAGGAATTTACATTCTCTTAGGGAAGACAGTATATACGAATATATATAAATGCAGCATAAATTCAAGGTAATTGGGGGGGCATTAGCAACTGGGAGATCAAGAAAGGCTTCATATAGAAAGTCATTTTGAAGGAAACCAGGCACTCTGTAGGGTAGAGGTGAAGGGAGATAGCTTTCCAGAACTGGGAAATAGCCATTGCAAAGGCATGGAAGTAAGACAGAGGTACAGCAAGAAGTCTAGTTTGACTAGACAGTAAAGTGTGAAAAGTAATATATAATGAAATCAAAACTGTTGGGTGAAGCCAAATTGTAGAGGACTTGAGAAGCCAAACAGGAGTTTAGATATTATCATAGAGGGAATAGGAAAGCATTGGAGTTTATTGAATACAGGAGTAACATAGACTGGCAGTAAGAAAAATCATTTCAGCATCTATGTAGAAGAAAGATTAAAGGGGAGAAACTTGAGGAACAGAGACCAGCTGGGAGACTGCTGCCATAATCCATGTGGAAGTGATGAAGTCTTGAACTAAGATGGTAGCCATTTGAGTAGTAAGAAGAGAATGGGTGCCAGTTCATAGGGTCATAGATACAGAGTTGGAAGAAACCTCAGGAGCCATCTAATAGTCAAGTAAATAATCAATAAACATTTATTAAGTGCCTAGGTGCCAGGCACTGTGCTGTCTGGGGATAGAAAAGGAAATATAAATGCAAAGACAGACAGTCTTTGCCCTCAGAGGAGTTTATAGTCTAATTGGGGAAGACAGTATACAAAAGAATCCTGAAAGGAGAGAGGAGGAATGCAGAGGGGGAATGTAGAGAAGTCAGAGATGGTTAAAATGAATGCAGTCTGGTGGGAAATGAGATGTCTGAGGAGATGTTGGTGATATTCCCTCTTCTTAAATGGAGTTTGTGGCTCCACCCTCTGATCATAGGGGCTGGCTGAGGGTGTTGTTGAGATATGAGTAACAAGGCTGATTGGATCTTGGAAGATGGTGAGATTTACCAAAAAGATGAGTTGGGGGGGGGGGGTTGGCCTTGGTGGAGAAGTCAAAGTCCAAAATTATTGCAGCTGAGTGGGAAATGAGATGTCTGAAGAGTGTCATTGCTTCATTTTATAGCTGTAGAAACCAAGGCCCAGTTGTGGAGGCAGAAATGGCAAGATTTAGCAGCTCACTTGATAAGGTGGGAAGAGGGGGAGAGATGAGTCAAAGATAAAGGTTCCTGATACCCTTAACACAAATAGTGAAAGGGATGGGTTTGCAGAGAAAGATAAAGTCTGTTTTGAATATGTTGAGTTTAAATGTCTGTGGAATATTCAGTTTGAAAATGTCCAATAGGCAGTCAGTGATATGGTCTCAATATATACTTCTAGGAGTCTTTTTCATAGGGATATTAATTGAACCTGTGGGAGATGATGAAGGCTGAGCCTTGAGGCACACCCACAGTTAGGGGGTATAGATGAAGAGTCAGCAAAGGAGACTGAGGAGTGAGTGGTCAGACAAGTAGGGAGAGAAGCAGGGCAGAAAAAATGTCATGAAAACCAGAGAAGTTAGTATCCAGATGGGTTGAACAATGGTGTTAAATGCTGCAGAAAGATCAAGAAGAGTGAAGATTAAGGAAGAAAAACAAACCATTAGTTTTGGCAGTCTAAGAGTCATTACTGACTTAGGCAAGAACAGTTTTTATTGAGTAATGAGTTCAGAAGTCAGATTGTAAAGGATTGAGAAATGAATGATAATAGAGGAAGTAGAGGTGAGGTGTGTAGCCACATCTTCTAGGAGTTTGGCTGAGAATGAGAGAGACTTTTGGGATAATAGCCTGAGGGAATGATAGGGTGTAAGGAAGGTTAACCTTAGAATGGAAGCCCCTGAAGGGCAGACTCTATTTTGTTTATGTTTCTATGTCCTCAGTACCTAACACAGATAGATAGAGGTATAGATTAAGCAGGAAAAAAAACAGTAGGGACATAGAATTATATTTAATATGATACAGCGTCATAGTATACTTACCTGCGTACTTGTGTTCTTTCCGATACACTGTAGACTCTTTGAGGTCAGAAATAATTTTGTTTTTCATCTTTGCATCCTTAACATCTCTACGAAAGTCTTACTTTGGTGTTTTATTCTGACATGGAAGCTAATATCAATTTTCAAGGATTCCAGAGGAACTCAAAGTATGAAAGATTCTACCAAGTTCAAAAGTATAGGCCTAGTGAAGGATTGTATATTTGTTGTTGGAAGACCTAAATTTAGAGATTCTTCTCTAGGTTGGCCACAGGGTGTTGAGTTTTTTTAGTCAGCAGCTCTTGTGTGCTGACTACAATATTAAATTTGATAGGAGTTGCTATCTGGTCCTTTGGAAGAAGAAATATTAATGTCATTAAAGTTACAGATCCTTGAAGTATCTCAGTTTCCAAGCACAGAGCTTTATGTATGCGTAGTAGGTGTTTTATAAATGTCTGCTGAATTGAATTCTTCATAGTTCTTGCTTACTTTTCATTTAAAACAAAACCAAAACCTGAAGAAGTAATACCTTCATTAGAGTCATGAAATTTAGGAAAGCTTAATTAGGGAAATGTTCAAATAATATTTTGAGGAGACTTTTGAAAAGACATCAATTTTGTTGCCTTTTTCACAGGAATGGCTCAGGTCCCAGCTCCTACAGGATTCCTTTCCTGATAATCCCAGTTGGTGCCTATAGAAATTATTTTATATATAACTATTTGGGTTTATATTGTTATCCTGTCACTAGAACGTAAGCTCTTTGAGGGTAAACTATTGTTTGTCTTTATATCCTTAGCATTTAGTTCATTGCAGTATATATACCAAGTTCCTAATAAATGTTTAATTAAATTGTGTATTGTCCTACAGCAAACATTGATATTAGAGATCTAATTATTTTCCTTTCCTCTTCACCCTAATGTTTTATAAACTTATCTACCTTAAAAATACACAAACAAGCCTATATTCACACTGATTTTTTTTATCCTTTGATCCCTCACTCCACTGCACTGCTTTGCTACTGTTAAAGCCTCAAGGCTTTGACTTAAGTCAAGGCCAATGTTTATAACACTAGTGTGATTTTGATTCACAGGATGGTAGATTTAGAGATGGAAAGTACCTAAGAAATCATCTAGCTCAGCCTTCTAATTTTGTAGGTGAAGAAACTGAGTCTGAGAGTTTAATTGACTTGCCCTAGGTTACCCAGGTAGTAAATGGCAAACCCAGGATTTTAACTTGTCCTACAACATTGTATTTTCATCTTAGCTATTAAACCTATACTTTGTTCCATCACAGTGGATTAAATTGTAACTAAAATACTTTTTTATCTTTTATTAACACTTAGAAAAGCTTAGCATAATACCAGATAACACATCTTTAATAGACATACCAGAATTTGTATATCCAAATAAATATTGGTCCCCTTAAAATAATTTCCTTAGCGGGGAGGTATATACTTATTCTTAGGTTTTTATCTTTACTTTAGTAATAGTTCTACCTTTTACATTACTTTAGAATAACAAGAATTCCTCTTTTTGGAATTATTTTAATCAGTATCAGTTTGGTAGCCACAAAAGAAAACCAGTTTCATTACTTTTATAGTGATGGCACATTCTACCTTAGTCTAGTATCTCCTTCCTTTTCTATTTTCCCCTTTCTTTTTGATAGTTCTACTCTCTTATCTCTCCTTCTACAAATTTATAATATTAATGTCATTGGCTTTGTGATGCAAATGCCAATTAAGAATTGAGAAATATCAAGACCTTTAGCATCAAACAAGTGCCCAGCAAGACATGACCTAGTGGCTAGAATTTTACATCAGAAACTATCTTCTGGACTAACGGATAACATGACTGTACTACAAATAAGGGACTTTGAAATATCCTAGAGAACTCAGCCGGTAAACTCTACTGCAACCAGACCATTATCACGGACCAGGTTTTTGCCCATAATCACCCAGCAATAATGTTAATTCACAAAAACTTAAAACAACATTTTTTATAGATGTCACCATCCAAAACTCTCATAATCTCCAAGCTCCATGAATGAAAACTTTCAAAGTAAAGAGGGCAAACTGAGGAGACTAGAATGAGGTACACATTATCTTGATTGTCCTGTCTGCTATTGAAGCTATACAAAGGATGTGTTCAGCGTGGTTATGGAGAATGAGCCTTCATTCTAATACTTTTTATTTAACTACAAAAAGCAATTATTTATCTACCTCTGCAGTAGTTCATAGGAGGATGATGACTAGCCCCGGACCATTTCTATCTAATTCCTTCCAAAAAGATGAGGACAGTAATCTAACAATAATAATAAATACAGACAGAACTGTTGCCCTCAACCTCCTGGATGTAACAATGTATTTAATTACTATCTCTATGCTGACAGTTCTTAAATCTGCCTATTCTGTCCCAGCCTCTCCGCTGATCTTCAGTCTTGCATCTCCAACTGGATATCTAATAGATATCTTAAACTCAACATGTCCAAAATGGAACTCATTATCTTTTTTCCAAATAACTCCTCCTCTTTGCCTGTTACTGTCAAGGGGAACACCATCTACCCAGTTTCTCAGGCTTGCAATTGAATTTAGGAGTCATTCTCAACTCCTCACTATCTCTTACCCCCCGTATCCAGTATGTTTGCCAAGGCCTTTTAATTTCATCTTTGCAACATCTCTCAAATATACCTCCTTCTCTCCTCTGACACTGCCACTATTCTGGTGCAGGCCCGTCATCACCTCATGCCTGGAGTATTGCAATAGCCTGCTAGTGGGTCTGCCTGCCTCAGGTCTTTTTTCGTTCCAGTCCATCCTCTATTCAGCCACAAAGTAATTTCCCTAAATCGTAGTGGCACCTCATCGTTTCCAAGACAATATACAGAATCCAGAGCCCTTTAAAAGGGCTCTGAATGCCAAACTCTGAATGCCCTTATTCACTTTATTCTCCAAATAGAGAACTTCTTACACCTTATTCCCTGTCATCTACTCTTTGATTCAGTAGCACTGGCCTCTTTGCTGTC
Source organism: Phascolarctos cinereus (assembly GCF_003287225.1). Lineage (NCBI taxonomy): Eukaryota > Metazoa > Chordata > Mammalia > Diprotodontia > Phascolarctidae > Phascolarctos > Phascolarctos cinereus. Next base: position 157,469,683 of record NW_027555736.1, read on the forward strand.
CAATAGACCAGATACTCTTTATCTCTTAGCTCTAGACATTTTTCTCTGGCTATCTGTCCCCTGTGCCTATAATGATTTTCCTCCATATCTCTGACTACTGACTTCGCTGGCTTCCTTTAAGTTTCACCTAAAATCACATCTTCTACAGGGGGCCTTCCCTAATTCTAATGCCTTTTCTCTATTAATTATTTCCTATTTATCCTGTATATAGGTTGCTTGTAAATATATTTTTGTCTGCTCATTAGATTGTAAGCTCCTTGAAGGCAGGGACTGTCTTTTTTGTTTTTGTTTTTGCTTAATAAATGTGTATTGATTGATAGATTGAACAGTTTTTAAGAATGGTTCTTAAATAGATATTTCTATACCAAATATTCCTCCAAACAATATCAAAGTTTGAAAACAAAGAGACCTGCTAGAAGAAAACCTTTCAAAATCAGAAACCTAGCAGAAACAATTAAAATCACATGGGCATAAGACAAGGTACATGTTATCACTGTCAGCCTATCTGCTATATTAGAGTTGTCCTGAAGATATTTTCATTTTGTCTGCAGAATGTGAGCTTAAATCTTAGTATTCCTATCCATTTACTAAAACCAGCCATTTTTAGACAGCTACACAATATTAAGAATAATAACAGGATAGCAGCTTATCCTCAGACCATTTCTGAACCCTATCATAAAAGATATAGATGAGATAGTGATAATAGTGGCTATCTCTTGGAGATAGGGCATATATATATTATTTTTTCTTTTAACAATTAGTATGTTGGTGGGTATGATGGCACACACCTATAAAACCTGCTACCAGAGAGGCTGGCTGATCTCTTGAGCTAAGGAATGTTGAGCTATAGCATGCAGTAATCGCTTGGGTGACCTCCCAGAAGCAGCGGGCCCCAGGTTGTGTGTGGATTGGGGGTGGTCTGATTCTGCCGAGTCAAAGGTCCTGTGCTAATGATCAGTGGAATCAGGCCCATGTGTAGCCCCTGGATTTTCAGCCGGAAGAAGAAAATAAGCAGTTGTAAGAGGTTACACTGGTGTGGTAGGGAGGGGGAAGGTTGGGGGGGTGGGGTGGGGTGTGTGTGTGTGTGTGTGTGTGTGTGTGTGTGTGTGTAATGACTCCTTATGTTACATCACTTTTTATCCTTCTCCCACCTATCATACAAGTGTGGCTCATGTCCCTTGGATAATTTACACTGTGGCCTATTAAGAATTGGCTGCCTTTTACTAAGCTTTTAGTAGAAGAAGGTAGGCTGAGCAGCGTGACCTTCACTTTTTAACTTGAGAGAGGCAGCATAGTGAAATGGCAGGCTGTGGGATTCTTCCCTGTTCTGCAACTATGGCCACATTACTTCATCTTTCTGAACTTAAATTTCTTAATCTGTTAAATTGAGATTGTAATGCCTTTGCTGCTTCACAGGATTTTGTGAATCAGGTGAAAATACTTTGAAAAATGTGACATGCACTATTATGATGATTGCTGAATGGTAAGTTCCATGAGGATAGGGACTATATATTATTTTTGCATCTTGCCCAAGGCCTAACATGCTATAGTGTAATAGTAGATGCATAAAAATTATTGGACTGTATTGAATTGTGATAGTCTTCTAATCCTTGTTTTTTTTGTTGTTGTTGTTTGGTTTGGTTTTGTTTTTTGGCTAAAAGTAGCTCAACCATTATTTTACTGGCTAGAAAACCTGCATGTTTCATTTTTAGGAAATTTAAGAACTGATCTTAGGCAAGTAAGTGGTATAGGATTTAAATGTTTGGATCTCAACTGTAACATGTGGGGTATCTTAAAAAAATTCTATGGCAATTCAGTGGCAAGAGTATTCAGTGCCAATACAATAAAGAATAGTAGCATATCTTCCTGGGGACATTGAAAAGTTATTGTTTCAGTCATGCTGGGTGTGTTTTTTCTCCCAAAATTCATCACAATTCTTTGTTATAAGAAATTTAGAGAAGCTAATCAGAGAAGTATTTAATAACTGTTTTATTAATAACAATCTTTGATGTGATATGTTGTGATTTTTCTTACAGAATCACTTCTGTAACCAAGATGGAGGATAAAAAACATGCTGAAATCTTTTATTGGCAGCATTATGCCATAAAATAATTTTTTTTAATCAAAGGAACATTTTGCTCTTAGAAAATAATGAGCTTTATTTGTAGATCTTGTTGGTAAATTTTAACAATGATAAATTAGTTTTGTAATTTAAAAGATCATAATGGAATTGTCTAGTAGATACATCATTTAGGTTATATCAATACCTGTGAGAGGCAGCATAGTGTAATGGATAAATACCTGAGAGCAAATCACTTAACTACTTAGTGTATTCTAGGAATATCTTTAAGACTATAATTTGCATTGATAAAGGGAGCTTTACTGTATCAATGAAGTTACAGGGCTAGTCTCTATCCATACTTAATATTTTTTAAACTTTGTTGGAAGTTTAGTCTAGTACATGAATTTTGCTTGACTTCAAAAGCCAGTGACAGATTTTAGCAACAAAAACAAGCTGTAGCAGTCGAAAGAAAGTGATGAGAGCACTAGAAAACATGCCATATTGAAGGAATTGAAGATAGATTTACAGGAGCCATAATAATAGTCTTCAAGTATTTGAAGGGCTACCACATTACAGAGGGTTTATATAAGTATAACATAAAGTCAGTAGATGTTGCAATGAGGCAGATTTATGCTTGATGTAAGGAAAAACTTCCCAATAATATGAATTTTCCAAAAGTAGTTTGGATTCCAAAAGTATATCAGGAAGCAGTGAATTCTTTCTCTAGAGGACCTAAGACACATGTTGGGCAACCACTTGTTAAGGGCATTGTAGAAGGGATTCTTAGTCATGGTTGGATTAGACTATATGTTCCCAGAGGTAGCTTCCAATTCTTAGATCCTGTGTTTCTGTAATCCTGTGGTTGCTGTTGAGCTGGGCTCATAGGATAGGGACTGTTGAGTCAAAGAGAAAGAAGATTTTGTATTGTGACTTACAGAAAGGATCTTTCATTTCTAGGAATTGAACTGAGATTATTTATTCTAAGCATTTCTCCCAAGAATCCCAAGTGATAGCAGAGGGTCATCCTGTTAAAGGAGACAGTTTTTACTAGAGTTTTTCCCAGGAGACAGCCAATTAAAATGAGTTGTTACTTTAAAAAGATTCATTGTGAGGAGATTATAGAATGAAGGGTTTTGCGCTAGATAACCCCTAAGGGCCTTACAGTTATAAGTCTGTGATCTTATAATACTGTGAATGAAATACCTTTTATCCTATGAATAGACACTCAGGTGACTGAATATGTAGATGTTATAAAATCTGACTTTTTTCCTTTTCTTTTGTTCAGTTTTGTGGAGGTGGGAAAAAAGGCTGCATAGTCTCTCAAGAATAAAAATCAGTATGTGTATGGAATTTACTTTTTTTTAAAGCCTCCTTGGCAAAAGGACGAGATTTAAATAACTAGTTCTGTCTATTGGTTGTAAAATGTCTCATTTATATGAAAGCCATATGCTGCATGAGTTTGATTTGATAGATTCTTTTTTACTTCTTAGGTGTACTGTATTTTCAGGTGTTCTATTCTCTGGGTTCTTTTAATAACTTCCACAGTTCCTGACACATAGCAAATGGTTAGTAAATGCTTATTGATCAGCTAATGGACTGGATGGTTGATTTGAGCAAGATAGACCATCTTGTATTAAATATTTTGTTTTTATAGGTTGGGAACTGAAATGGACTTATTGGGGAGGTCACAAACAGATAATTGCCCTAGCTGGTTAGAACATGAGTCTTGGGTAATAAGTTGATGTTTAAAACAGGTATGTTTCCTTTGCAAAGGGCTTTACATGGAGTAGCTGCTTAATACGTTTTTAAATTGAATTATTTAAATTCTGTAGAGTATGTCCTAGTCATAGTCATTCATCTTGAAAATGCATACTGTTAGTAGCATAGAAGAGTAAGCATAAATAAGGATAAAAATCAGTCCCTATTACTGGAAAAAATATTCCGAGTACATGCCTTGCTAATAATGAGTGAAATGTTATCTACATATACAAAAAGAACTTATATAAAACTAAGGATATTGAATACTTAGCTGAATATCTGAATGAGACAGATAAATCCTTAATGTTTTAATTGTATCTTCAAACTCAGTGTAAAACAAAGTTTGCTTATAAAGTAAAATTTCATTTTTAAAATTTTACAGGACCACCTAAATTGTTTTATTATAATGGAACTTTGTCACAGTTAATATAGTCCAAAAAATCACATTCTAGTCTGCAGAGCATGGAGTTTCAGAAACATCTTATGCCCAGGATGTCTGTTGGGAATTAGAAGTGAAAAGACTTTATTTACTGCTTATGTATATTAAATTCATATGGGCTTCCAGTAAGGAAAAGAAGGAGTTATCAATTTATTTCTTTCCTTGGTTTCCATTTCCCCATACATACATTTGTTCTACAGTCCTGGACATTTATTTATTAAGATTGTTTTGGTGAATGTTAGAAATACAAGGTAGATTTTTTTTTTTGGTTGACAGGAAAGAATTGGGTGTAGTTGAAAGGTTGTTTAAAGTAGAAAGCAAGAGGAAAATGAAGGGTAATTACTATCTGATAGACTAAAAAGAATCAGGAAAACAGAAACTTATTCAGTTCTCCCACTCCCACTTTGTTGCAAGACATATTCAACCTGGCAGTTTAGTTAAAGAAAATAACTTAGTAGCTGTTGAGCAGAATGGGGTAGGGAATCTTTTATTCTTGTCATGGTTAGGATGTTAAATCTAACATTAACATGGCCTAGTGAAAGAGAAATTTTATTCTACTTTTATAGTACAGTTATAACAAGATATAAACAAGAGGGAATTATAACAGAAAAATCACATCAAGAAATTATCAGTTATCACTTCCTAAACAAAATGTACATAGTATACTTTGGTTAGGGATGAAAGGATTGAAGGAAAAACAAAACTTTTTTCTTAAAACAACCAACAGCATTATTTTCTACCCGCTTAAAATAAGCAGATTTAAATTAAGTCATTGATGAATAGAGAGTTGAGAGAATTTTTTTCCACCAGAGGTATAAAAGAATGCTATAGGGACCTAGGAAGAGGTATCACAATTTGAATTGAGTAACAACAAAAACTTAAAATCTAGATACATATGTAAAGTCAGTATAATAATAGAATATTTCATAATCCAGTTAATTGTAAACTCCTTTTGAGTTGGAATTGTTTTAGTCATTATATTTATGTCCCCAATGCCTAGTATTATACCTAGCACATAATAGGCCCTTAGTAAATTCTTATTGATTGATTCTTATTATTAATAATAACACATATAACTATACATAAATTAAAGCATATTGGTACAGTCAGGCTTGATGCTTGGATTGTAACGAGCAACCCCTCCCTTCAACCCCTGTGGTTCAAATGGACTATTATAGCTGCCCCTCAGTTCTTCCAATTCAGACTCTGGATACATTTCTCTGGGCTTCTGAGCCTCTGTGTGAGGGAAGAGAAGAATTAAGGTAAGTTTTAGGAGGTCAGGAGGATTTCCTTACCTGACTACTAGATCTGGGCCACTGGTTTCTAATAGCTAGTATATTTTATACTGATTCCTACTAGCTAGGTGCATTGTGTTTAATATTGAAGGAAAAGACTCAACAAGTCTGTAGTTGGTTTTTTTTTTTTGAGAGCAAGTACATATTTTGTTTGGCTCCTATTGATATTGATCATCTGCAATAATAATGCAAGTAATATACCAGTCTGAGGAGGAGCGTTGGAGCATAGAGACCTACCGTAACAATACCTACCATAATAAAGAATGGCTTTATCCTTCTTTCGTTTTATCCCTCCCCTGAAGGTGAAATCTGCTAGTTCTACAGACGACATACTTCCATGCCTAAATAATTTATGAGGTCAAAATAATTAATTTCTTTTTTAACTCCAGGACTGTCACTGGAACCAGATCTGTTTGTGTCTTAGGCAGTCTACAAATCAATTCAATATGCATAACTTCCCTCTTGTTTGCCATAAAACATATTTTCCATTGAGGTAGTCTAGTTCAGTTTTCATATAGATGAGGAGAATTTCCTTAAGTACCATCTCCTCTGCCTTTTCAAATACCTGCAATAGTTGGAGAGAGCAGAGATCATAGTTTTATTTTTGACTTGGCCACCTGTCCTTCCTCAACAAACTGAAATCATTAGATGCAACTGCAACTTCAGCTCATAAGATCTCATTAGCATCTCTGCTATCTTTGGTAGAAGAGCTAATGTTTAAATGCTTACAGCCAGTCTTAGTGACCAATCAATCACTGATTCAGCTTTGTCAGTCCAGAGTGGTTCAATACTTCTCATCACCCTACCATTTGCAGCTTTTTTCAAGACTTGATGGCTGTAAGTACTGGTTTTATGAGAGAGAGCCCTCCTCAATTGTTTAAAAATGGTCTCAATCAACCAAGAGGACTTTGTACACAATAACAGCCATGTTATGCGATGACTAATATTGTTAAACTGAACCCTTCTCAGCATTATAAGGATCTAAGACATCTCCAGAGGCCTCGGGATGGAAAATGCTGTTGACATCCAAAGAAGGAACTGTGGAAGTCGAATCGTTATCACTTATTTTTACCTTCTGTTGAGTTTTGTTTCATCTTTCTGATGGTTCCTCCTGTTGGTTTTAATTTTTACTTACAACTTCACTGATGTGAAAATATGTTTAATAGGAATATAACTGTAAAGCCTATATCAAATTGTGCACTGTCTTGGTGAGGGTGTGGGGGGGAAATTTTCAACTTGAAAGCATATGGAAGTGATTGTTGATAAATCAAAATAAATTAATAAAATTTTAAAAAATGTAAAAAATAAAATAAAAATGGTCCTAATCTACTGGTCATTATACTTGAACCTTAAGTAATTTGGCTGTTAGGATTCAATATTGAGGTCATCTAGGTGGCGCAGTGGATAGAGTGCTGATTCTAGAGTCAGAAAGATTCATCTTCTTGTTCAGATCTGGCTTCAGTTAACTTACTAGCTGTATGACCCATGTCAAGTCGCTTAACCCTGTTTGTCTCAGTTTCATCATCAGTAAAATGAACTGGAGAAGGAAATGCCAAACCATTCCAGTGTCTTTGCCAAGAAAACCCCAAATGATCACAGAGAGTCAGGACATGACTGACAAATGACAACAACAAAATGTATATTGCAGTCATGTCATAACTTTTAATTCATGTCCCTCTTCCTTCTTAAACACCCCCCCCCCTTTTCCATAAACCTTCCAGTGAAACTAAACTTATCAATAAAGTATAGATCTACATGTGGTGGTAATTATAGACCAAGTTTGAACATCAAGTTTGTAATCCACAAATAAGTGTCTTCCCTAAATTTAATTAAATTAAACTCTGTTCAAGCCTTCCATATATTTATATTAATTTTATTACACTATAGAAATTGTCTACACAGTACTGCTTTCTTTAAAACAAGCAAAGTAAATGTTATGTACTTAATTCGAGTGTAGTTCTTTGGATCAGACTTTTAAGTATCCATTTTCTAATGTATCTGTCTTAGTGTTCTCATAGCATTCATTTAACAACTTATTCTAATGCTAATCATATTCAAAGTTTATGATTAGAAACACTAACTTTTATATCTCATTCTCCTTAATTTGAAGTCACTATCCTCCCAAGCTTGTGTGTACTTAACTCAGTGAGCTTTTTAGCATCCCAAGCTTTACTTATCTCTCCACTGGCTGTGACTATGCCTTCACTCGTAAGACCCTTTATGATAGGCTTTCTTACTCAGTCAGCAGTTTTATAGCATTCTTGCTTTCTCTCTTTTCAAATTCCAAGCCCTCCTTCTTCACAAGAGAGAAGAATGAGAGATGTGATTATGACTTTTAACTAAGATGCTTAAAAACCTAGCTTACATTCAATCACTTCAATTTTTATAGGCTTGTCTTCCACTTTATTTTTTTTCCTAAAGAGTTGCTATTTGATTCTGTAATATTTAACTTAAATCAACTTATATCCTCCCTAGCAACTAATTTCTTTATACATTGCCAAAAAGTTTACATATTATGTCTTTTATCATTAAACAGAGCATTTTGAAGGAGGAATTACATGTTTCTGTACACATCTTACTCAGTAAGTTTCTAAAAGAAAGTAAAAAGCTGGGAATTCAGGATAATCATATCAACCCTCTAAAGCAGGAGTGGGGAACCTGTGGCCTTGAGGCCACATATGGCCCTCTAGGTCCTCAAGTGTTGCCCTTTGACTGAATCCAAACTCAACTTCAGTCAAAGGGCAACAGTTGAGAACCTAAAGGGCCACATGTGGCCTCAAGGCCACAGGTTCCCCACCTCCGCACCTAAAGTATTTCCAACCCCCCTCCAACAGGTGTTAGATAATTTTATCCTAACTGATATCCAGCAGGTAATACAATACAGCCTTCTTTAAAACAACTGCAGCAAACATTAGACACTTAATTCAAGAATGTGATTCTTTAGGTCACACTCTTGAAGCATGCAGTGCTTTACACTGCCAATCTTACAGGATCATTATCTCTATGTTTTAGAAAAATTGCAGTACCAGGCAACCACCACAGAAAAACAGTCTCTCAATCCTAGAGAATCAAGTAAAAAACTACTTGAAATAATAAACAATTTTAGCAAAGTTGCAGGCTATAAAATAAACCCGCATAAATCATCGGCATTTCAATATATAACCAACAAAGCTCAACAGCAAGAGATAGAAAGAGAAATTCCATTCAAACTTGCCATAGGCATTATAAAATATTTGGGAGTCTACCTCTCGAAACAGAACCAGGAACTATATGAACACAATTACAAAACACTTTTTACACAAATAAAGTCAGATCTAAATAACTGGAAAAACATCAGTTGCTCATGGGTAGGCCGAGCTAATATAATAGAAATGACAGTTCTACCTAAGCTGATGTACTTATTCAGTGCCACACCACTCAAACTACAAAAATATTATTTTATAGAGTTAGAAAAAATAATAACAGAATTCATTTGGGAGGGCGGAGCCAAGATGGCAGAGGGAAAGCAGTGATTTGCTTGAGCTCTCCCCAGACCCCTCCAAATGCCTATAAAAAATGGCTCTAAACAAATTCTAAATCAACAGAACCCCCAAAAGGACAGAGTGAAGCAAATTTCCAGCCCAAGACAACCTGGATGGTTGACCAGAAAGGTATATCGCGTTGGGTGGGCAGAAGAGCGCAGTGTGGCGTGGGTACGCAGGCCGCAGTGAACCTGGAGCAGGCCTCAGAGTAATGAATCTCGGGCAGCTGTGGCAGCTTCCAGACCTCTCAACCCACAAACAACAAAGACAACTTAGAAGGTCAGTGGAAAAAGTCTGTCTCTGTGGTGCTGAGAGAGGAGCTAGGTCAGAGCCAGCTCCAGAGTGCAGAGTGTGGGCACCGGGCTGTTGGCTGCATCCTGAGCTTCTGGCCCACAGACTGAAGAATCGAGTGGCTAATGAGAGGGGGATTGCAGGGATCTATTTGCCAGTGCTGAGGCAGGAATCTCTTGCTTTGCCCTTGCTTGGATCTGGGTCACAGTTCTGGGCAGCGGTCCTGGGGCAAGGAGGAGTGCTGGCTTGGTGGAGCTTGTAGTGGAGAGGAAACCTTCTTCACAGTTCCAGGACAGAAAGGAGTGCTTGTGGTCACTGATAGACCAGAGCGCAGGTCAGGAAAGGAGTAAACACCTCGCCCCTTATCATACCACCTTGGAAGAACTGAAAATTTGCAGGTCCCTACAAGAATCTCTGAAAACAGCTGTATAAACCCCGAAAGCTTGGGACAGTACATTCTCCACACTGGAAGCAGACTCTTACCTTAACAAAGAGTTTAAAACTCAAGTAATTGCCGGGGATGATAAGCAAGCAGCACAAAAAGAGTCAGACTATATTATCTTACTTTGGTGACAAAGAAGATCAAAACATACAACCAGAAGAAGACAACAAAGTCAAAGCTCCTACATCCAAAGCCTCCAAGAAAAATATCAATCAGTCCTAGGCCTTGGAAGAGCTCAGAAGGGATTTTGAGAAGCAAGTAAGGGAAGTAGAGGAAAAATTGGGAAGAGAAATGAGAGTGATGCAAGAAAATCATGAAAAACAAGTCAACAACTTGCTAAAGGAGACCCCAAAAAATACTGAAGAAAATAACACCTTAAAAAACAGCCTAACCCAAATGGCAAAAGAGGTCCAAAAAGCTAATGAGGAGAAGAATGCCCTAAAAAGAAAAACTGGCCAAATGGAAAAGGTAGTCCAAAAGCTTACTGAAGAAAATACTTCCTTAAAAATTAGAATAGAGCAATTGGAAGCTAGTGACTTTATGAGAAATCAAGGCACTGTGAAACTAATCCAAAGGAGTGAAAAATTAGAAAATAATGTGAAATATCTCATTGGAAAGACGACTGACCTGGAAAATAGATCCAGGAGAGAGAATTTAAAAATTATTGGACTATCTGAAAGCCATGATCCAAAAAAGCGCCTAGACATCATCTTTCAAGAAATTATCAAGGAAAACTGCCCTGATATTTAGAACCAGAGGGCAAAATAGAAATTGAAAGAATCCACCAATCTCCTCCTGAAAGAGATCCCCAAAGGAAAACTCCTAGGAATATTGTAGCCAAATTCCAGAGTTCCCAGGTCAAGGAGAAACTATTAAAAGCTGTCAGAAAGAAACAATTCAAGTATTGTGGAAACACAATTAGGATGACACAAGATTTAGCAGCTTCTATATTAAGGGACCTGAAGGCATGGAATATAATATTCCAGAGGGCAGAGGAGATAGGATTACAACCTACCCAGCAAAACTGAGTATAATCCTTCAGGGGAAAAAATGGTCATTCAGTGAAATAGAGGACTTTCAACCATTCTTGATGAGAAGACCAGAACTGAATAGAAAATTTGACTTTCAAGTACAAGACTGAAAGTGGAACATGAAGAGGTAAACAGGAAAGAGAAATCATAAGAGACTTATTAAGGTTGAACTGTTTACATTCCTGCATGGAAAGATATTTATAACTCATGAGACCTTTGTCAGTATTAGGATAGTTGGAGGGGTAAAAATTATATGTATGTCTGTCTGTCTGTCTGTATATATGTATGTAGATAGACAGACAAGTAGAGGGCACAGGGTGAGTTGAAGATTAAGGGGTCATATCTGGATAAAATTAAGGGATGAGAGAGGATTATACTAGGAAAAGAAGAAAGGGAGAAGTAGAATGGGGTAAATTATCTCACAAAAAAACAGGAAAGAAAAGTCTTTTACAGTGGAGGGGAAAGAGGGGAAGGTGAGAGGGAATGAGTGAATTTTATTCTCATAGGATTTGGCTTACAGAGGCAATAACATACATATTCAATTGGGTATGGAAATCTGTCTTACCATACAGGAAAATAGGGGGAGAAGGGGACAAGAGAGCAGGGGGATGATAGAGAGGAGGGCAGATTGGGAAAGTGGGTAATCAGAAGCAAATACTTATGAGGAGAGACAGGGTCAAAAGAAAGAATAGAATAAATGGGAGGGCAGGATAGGATTAAGGGAAATAGAGTTAGTTTTTCACAACATGTCTATTATGGAAGTGTTTTGCATAACTGCACATGTATAACCTATATTGAGTTGCTTGCCTTTTTAGTGAGGGTGGGTGGGGAGGGAGGAAGGGAGAAAATTTGGAACCCAAAGTTTTAAAAACACATGTTTAAAAAAAATGTTTTCACATGCAACTGGGAAATAAGAAATACAGGAAATGGGGTACAGAAGTCTATCCTGCCCTACAGGAAAACAGAAGAGGAAGGGGATAAGAGAAGGGGTGGGAGAGATAGAAGAGAGGGCAGACTAGGGGAAAGGGTATTCAGAATGCATGCCATCTTGGGGTGGGGAGAGGCGCAAGATGGGGTAAAAATTTCAACTCAAAAACTTGTGGAAGTAAATGCTGAAAACTAAAAATAAATAAATTTATATCAAGATTCATTTGGAAGAACAAAAGGTCCAGAATAACAAGGGAACTAATGAAAAGAAATGCAGGGGAAGGTGGCCTAGCCATTCCAGATCTTAAATTGCATTATAAAGCAGCAATCATCAAAACTGCTTGGTATTGGCTAAGAAATAGAGTAGTGGATCAGTGGAATAGGTTAAGTATGCAAGACACAGTAGTCAATAACTATAGTGTTCTCTCAGTAGATCTTTGACACTTAAGACATTTGAGAGTCATAGTGTTTGTCCTAGGATCAGCTTGGGCAGTATCCACATCTAAACATTCTGGTTGAATATGTGTTGAATTGAATTAAACTTGTCCTAGAGGAAGCCAGGAATCTTGTTACTATTTTTTATCAGGACTAATATGGTGGACATTTGCCATAGGAAGATTATTTTGGAAGCTGTGTGAAGGATGGATTGGAATGTGGAGAACCAGGAAGGGAGTATGATTTAGGAAGCTATTAGACTAGCTATTAGTCCAGGTGAGAGATAAAAGAAGGAGACAAGTACTAGAGATGTAGAGGTAGAATTAGCAAAATTGGATAGCAGATTGGAAATAGTCAAGGATGACTCTGAAGTTTCTAATCTGGTACACTTCTAGGAAGGTGATGACGTTAACAAAAGTAAGGAAAGTTTAGAGGAGGCCTACACTCGAGCGAAGACGGAAATATGAATTGAGGCCTGTTTTCTGAAGCACTTAATGAACAGGATGGTGGGTTTCTAATCTGAGAAATCTGGGTTCAGATTCCACTTTCAAAACTACCTGTGGAACCATGTGCAAGTAATTTAATTTCACTGAGACTCCATTTACTTACCTGTGAAATGGGAATGATAATACTTGTACTACCTGCCAGTCAGCCAGTCTGTAAACATTTATTAAGCACATACTGTTTGCTAGGCACTGTGCTAGGTGCCGATTAGCCTCATACAAGATTGTAGTGAAGCTAAGATAAATAAAGCATTTTGCAAATTTTCAGGCATTACTTAAGCGTTTACTCTTATTTGGACATGTTGAGTTTGACATACAGTGAGATACCCAGGTGGAGATATGTAACAAGAATTTGGAGATTGGGTCTAGAGTTCAAAAATGTAGAGTTGGGAAGGAGTCGTCTACATACTGATGATACTTGAACCTGTGGGAGGATATGCATGGAGCAGACAAGAGAAAAGGAGGTCCCAGTATTAAACTTTAGGAAATACTCATACAAATGAATCTTGAATTATAAAGCATTACCTATTACCCTTCTAATCTAATATTTAGTTATATCCTTCTATTGTCATAAGTCAGGACCCTGTTCTATGCCCTCTTCTCTGTCTCTCTCTCTCTGTGTCTCTTCACTGACCTCATCAGTTTGCATACGGTAATGATCTCTATACCGATAACTTCTAGATCTATAGAGTTCTAGTTTTCTTTCCTGAAGTCCAGTCCAGCATCACCAACTTCTATTGGTTATTTAAAATTGAATTTTCCATTAGCACTTCAAACTCAGCATATCCAGAACAGAACTCCTTATCTTTCCCTTGAAACTGTCCACTTTTTGCTGTTTCTCTATTTCTGTTGAAGCTACCACCAGTTATTCCATTAACCCAGATTTGCAACCTCAGAGTCATCTCTTTTTTGTTTTGCCATTACTCTCTGTATCTAAACAGTTGAGATAAGAATTCATTAGTTGGTAACAATTGACAAGTCTTTTCAACCTCCACCTTATCTTTTTCTTTCTCTTCCCTCTTTTTACATTGCCACCACCCTAGTTCAAGCCTTCATCATAACTAGCAAGGGCTATTGCAATGGCTTCCTAATTGTTCTTTTTGCCTTAAGTCTCTCTCCCTTCTCCAGTCCATCCTCCACAGAGCTGCCAAAGTGATTTTCCAAAAGCACATTCTAACGTTATTACCGTTTAGTAAACTCCACTGGCTCTCTCTTGCCTTTAGAATCAAGTGTAAACCTTTCTGTTGAGTTATGTAAAGCCCTTCCCAATCTCATTTCAACCTACCTTTTGAGTTTACTCCTCTTCCTGGACTCTGCCATCTAAACTGACCTTGTTTCTGTTCCTCACACAGAGCACTCTTATCTCCCCTCTCTGTGCCTTTGTACCAGTTGTCCTCCATACTCGAATTGTATTCTCTCCTTTCCTCCACCTCTTAGAATCTTTAATTTCCTTCATAAATCTCAAGCCAAATGCCCCCTACACAAAACTTTTTCTATTAGTGCCTTTCCCCCTTTACACCATCTGCCAATTTTTCTTAACCCTATATATGTTTGACACGTACTTGTTGTACATACATGTCTCCCCTGATAGAATGTAAGCTTCTACGGTTGTTTCATTTTTGTCTTTGTATCCTCCATGCCAAAAAATTGTGTGGCACATAGTAGTGACTGTTGGTGGAGCTGTGAATTGGTCCAGCCATTCTGAAAAACGGTGTGGAGCAATGGCCTAAAAGTTACTCAGCTGTGCATACCCTTTGCCCAAGTAATATCCCTACTAGTCCTATACCCAAAAAGATCAAAGAAGGAAGTAAGACACATAGATGCAAAAATATTTATAGCAGCTCTTTTTGTAGTGGCAAAGAACTAGAAGCTAATGGAATGCTCGTCAGTTGAGGAATGGCCGAACAAATTATGGTATATGAATTATAATGCTATATTATTGTACTATAAGAAATAATGAGAGGGATGGTTTCCGAACCCTGGGGAGACTTGTATGAACTGATGCAGACCCAGTCGAACACCTTATAAAATAATAACCATATGGTAAAGACAAACTTTAAAAGACTTAAGAACTTTAATCAGTACGTACTTCCAGAGGATCAGTGATGAAGCATGCTATCCAGCTCCTGACAGAGAGGTGATGGAGAATGGGACATATATTTTTATATGTGGACAGTGCAGGAATTTCTTTTCCTTGACTGTGTATTTATTATGGGAGTGTGGTTTTTCTTTTTCATTTTTTAATTAATGGGGGAGGAGAGAAGAGAGAGACAGTGATTATTAAAAAATAAAATAAAAGTTAAAAATGCCTACTATATAAATAGCATTGTGTTAGATGCTGGAGACACAACTTCAAATTAAAAGAGTGGTTTACAAATACTCTAGTTAAAGGGAAATTAAAGTAGAGGAAAGAGATGCAACTGGGAGGCTAGAGGCAAGAGAAGCTAGAGAAAACCAGAAGGCAAGAAGAAGCACTTGAATTGAACCTTAAAAGGAAACAAAGCTTTTGAGAAGTAAAAATGAGGTAGTATGGGAAGTGACTTGTGAAAATCTAAGGAGGCCAGAGATAGAATATTGAGTTCAAGGAACAGCTGGTATGCTGGTTTGACTTATTTATGTAGAATTCACAAAGGGGGATATTATACAGTAAGGCTAGAAAGGTAGATGGGAGCCAAATTGTGGGGCACCTTTAATTCCTAGAAGGGGTAAACTGGTCAGACCTGTGTCTTAGGGAGTGTATTTGGACAGCTATGTGAAGTATGAATTAGAAGGGGGAGAGACTAGCAGCTGGAAGGAAGCTATTACAGTAGTTCCAAGGAGTTGATAAGGGCCTGAACTATAGTGATAACTGTGAATAGAGAGAAAACAGGTAGATGGAAGAGATGTTTTGGAGATAGAATTGAGGATACCAGGCACCTGATTGGATTTGTAAGTAGAGGAGAGAGGAGTCAAAGATGACTCCAAAGTTATGAACCTGGGTGACTGGTCCCCTCATCAGAGCCTAATAGGGAAGATTGGAGGGGAGAGGTGAGTTTAGTGGGAAAAGTAAATTCTGTTCTAATTAAATTGCATGTGAGGTGCCTACAGAGTGTCCACGTAGTCAGCAAGTAGCTGAGGAAGCATGACAATTTTAGGAGAGAGATTGGAGTAATAGAAAGTTCACAGGCTTTTATTAAGTTTCTGTTGTATACCAGTCACTGTGTTAAATGCTAAGGAGGCAAAAAAAAGACAAAAAACAATGCAAGTTTCCAAGAGCCTGCAGTCTAGAGCCAGGGGTGTGGAACCTGAGGCCTCAAGGTCATAGGTGGCCCTTGGGTCCTGAAGTGCGGAACTTTGAACCCAAACTTCATAGAACAAATCCCCTTGATAAAAGGATTTATTCTGTAAAACTTATACTCAATCAAAAAGCTACACCCAAGGACCTAGAAAGCTACATGTGGCCTCAAGGCCACAGGTTCCCCACCCCTGTTCTAGACTGACAGATGTATATAAATTTGAGATTCATCTGTATACATATGATACAGGAACTCATATTAGCAGATGAGATCTCTGATAGATATTCACAAGAGACTTCCCAAAATAGAACTCTAGAACACTCATGCTAATGAGGCAAAAAATAGATAATGATTCAGAAAAAGAGTATGAGAAGGAGCAACCAAAGAAGTAGGAGAACCAAGAAAGAGCAAGAGTATAGAGGCCAAAGGAGGAGACTGTGTCCAGTCAGTTAACAATCATTGATTAAGCACCTGCTGTGTGCCAGGTGCTGCACTAAGCATTGGGGATACAAAGAAAGGTAAAGAACTCCTGGTCTAATAGAGAAGACAACATCCAAACAACTATGTATAGATGATATATACAGGATAAACTGGAAATAATCAATACAGGGAAGCCACTAGCATTAAGGCAGAATCAGGGAAGCCTTCTGGTAGAAAATGGGATTTTAACTGGAACTTGAAGGAAGGAAGGCAAGTCAGGAAGCAGAGATGAGGAGGGAGAGCTTTCCAGGCACGAGACAGCCAGTTAAACAGAGGACTTCATATATTGATTGTTGAGGACATAGGGAGCCACTGGAGTTTATTGAATGGGGGTGTGTGACATGGTCAGATCTGTGCTTTAGGAAGAATAAATTGACAGCTGAGCGGAAGGTGGACTGGAGTGAGGAGAGACTTGAGGCAGAGAGACCAAAGAGAAGACTATTGCAGTAAGTCCAGGTGTGAGGTGATGAGAATTTGGAGAAGGGTGCTGGCAGTGTCAGATGAGAGAGGAAGGGGCATATAGGAGAGAGGTTAGAAAGGTGAAACTGACAGATGTTGGCAACAGACTGGATGTGAACAGTGAGAGGAAATGAGGAACTGAGGAGGACACCTAGGTTGTGAGCCTAGGTGACTGGGAGGATGGTGGTACCCTTGACAATATTAAGAAAGTTCAGAAGGGGGAAGGGTTTGGGGGAAGAAATGAGTTCCATTTTTGACATGTTGAGTCCAAGATGTCTACGAGGTATCCAATTTGAGATGTCTGTTAGGCAGTTGGAGATGCAAGTGGAGAAGTTAGGAGAGAGCTTACGACTAGATAAGTACATCTGAGAATCAACCTGGAGATGATAATTGAATCTGTGGGAGCTGTTGAGATCACCAAGTGAAAGTATAGGAGAAGAGGGCTTAGGATAGAGTAGCAGGCATGACTTGGAATAAGATTCAGCAAAGGAAACTGAGAAGGAATTGTCAGGAAGAAGGAGAACCAGGAAAGAGTAGTATCTTGGAAACTTAGAAGAAGGTGATCTACAGAGTCAGAAGCTATCAAAAAAAAAAAAAAGAGGATTGGAAGCCATTAGAGATATGGGACGGTAGTTAATAGGGATTGATGGATCCAATGAGGATTTTTTGAGAATGGGGGACACACATATGTTTGTTGGTAGTAGGAAAGCAAACAGTAGACAAGTAGAGACTAAACATAAGTAAGAAGGTGGGGATGATAAGAGGAATTAATTTTCTGGAGAAGATGGCATGGAATGGGATCACTTTTGCATGTGTAGTGATTAAACTTAAGGAAAAGGCCTCTTCGTGTGAGACAGGAGTGAAAGAGGATACTGGCAGAAGATATCTGGGTCATGATAGGAGATGAGGAAGAGAAAGAGGAGAGGGAGCTATAATTATGAGCTGCTGTTATTGTTATGAATAGGCACCTTATCCTCTATCCCTTAAAATCTTATAATCACTCAGGGAAAGATGACAACTACTCTAGTATAATAGAAACAAGAAACTGGAGTCCTAACTTGGACCTTCCTCCTGTTGAGGGCATTACTTGGGATAAGTTACTTGACATTTTTGGACTTACAGTCTTTATTGCTTCCAGTTCCAAGTGATACAATCTTTGATGTAGTTTCTAAGTCTTAAAATTCTTCAATTATAAGGTTTAGTTTTCAGCAACCCTGCTCAGCCTGGATTATGCATTGAGTCCTCTTCATTCATAATTCATAAAACACTTAGCCTCCCAAGAGTACCATCATGCTGGCCTTAGAATGCCTTTTCTTAGTTTACTCTTCCTAATTGACCAGCTACCGTAAAAGCTAATAGCAGCAGTCTTTTTATCTTTAAACCAAGTTATTTGACGTTAAATATTGTTTCTCCAGAGAATGTAGTGTCCCTGGCAGCTATTTTAAGTTGCTCCTCACTTGTAAAACCTAGATCTCTTCTAAAGTCAATTGGAGTTGGATGTTAGAATAATAATTCTAATTAATATTATAAAAATGCTAGTTAATAATAGCTAGGCATTTATGTGGTGCTTTAAGCATTTTACATATGTCATGTCAGAAGACTTCAGTTTGAATCTAGGCTCTTCTGCTTACC
Source organism: Phascolarctos cinereus (assembly GCF_003287225.1). Classification (NCBI taxonomy): domain Eukaryota; kingdom Metazoa; phylum Chordata; class Mammalia; order Diprotodontia; family Phascolarctidae; genus Phascolarctos; species Phascolarctos cinereus. The sequence goes on from NW_027555736.1 coordinate 157,488,233, forward strand.
GTCTGTCACTTGACCTCTCTGGGCCTCAGGTCTCATCTGTAAAATAAAGAGTTGGGCTGGATGTTCTTTGAGATCACTTTAAGCTTTGTATCTTATGATCTTGAGATTTTATATCACCCTGTCCAGTCCTCACGGGTGGGACTGGAAAAAAAAAACAAAAAGTCTTACACGGACATTCTTAATATAGCCCACATATGGGGTTGCTGGCCCTTTCCAACAGGTCATGTTAAATCTAGACACACAGGGTAGAATGCCTTCTAGAACAAATAGCCTTCTAATAGTATGATCAGCCTAAAAATACTTGTATCCAGTAATAGGAATGATAATTTTTAGAGAAAAAAAATGGCAAGTGATTAGAATTTCTTCCTTGCTGAAAGAAGTTTAACCAAATCCATACACATTTCTTTTTGAGCATAGATAACACTACTGAAGTTTAGTTTTGTTGATATTTCTAGGGATGGGTCTCATTGCAAAAGTAATGAATAATAAAATATTACTAAAACATAATATTCATTGAAGAATATTCACTACAAGCCTACTACATGCAGACGACCATTCTAGCTACTGTACAAATAAAATGAAATCTCTATCCTTTCCATAAGGAGCTTATAATCTAGTTCAGAAGGCTGTATCCCTAGATGTGAAACAACCAAAGAATGTATTTGCAAACTCAGTACCCAAATTAATCAGTCAAGTATTTATTGAACACCTACTGTGTTCTCGGCATTGTCTTGGATTCTGGAGTTCCAAATACAAAAAATAAAATAGTCTTTGTTCAACAAAGGGAGTTTATATTCTATTGGAGAAGACAAGTACATGTATAAATATATACAGCATAAGTGGAATAAATACAGATTTATACAAAATAGTTTTAAAAAGCTAGTTGGGGATAAAGGGCACCAATAAAGAAAATACAGAATTATATGGATGGTGTCTATTGTAGAAGGCTTCCCAGGCTTGAGATTTGAGCTATCTTTGAAAAAGTAAAAGATGCTGATAGGAATGGTGGAGGGGAAAGGGAATTTTTTAAGAGGGAAATATTCCACATTAGATAGAGGCTCAAAGTAGCGATGGAGAAAGTTGTATAAAATTCATCAAATTATAAATTTGGTTTGAGTGGAGGGTCTGTGTGAGAAATCAAGAGAAGATACAGGACATCCATCTAGAGGATGTGGAATGTTAGGTAGCAGTTCAATTAAATAAATAGTTTTTAAGTACCTACTACATGCAAGGCTATATTCAAGGCCCTGGGAATACAAGGGAAAAATGGAATCTAGTCTCTGATCTTGCATTCTGGCAGTTTGCAATTAATATGATAGACACTAGAAGCCACTCACTTTTAATGAGAGCTATAAAAGTTAGGTTTGAAAAATAGTCTTCTACAAGCCATGTGAACAGATTGAAAAAATTTGAAAAGATGAGCTAGTTTTGTACCTGTAGAAAGCAACCCACAAAATCAGAGTGAAAAGAGATTTCAAAGGCCATCTAGTCCAACCCATGCATGAACAAGAATTCCTTCCATGACTTTTCTCTACTGGGGAGTAGCCCACTGCATCCCAAGGCTACACATTAAACTTTTTGATAGATCCCTACCCTGGAAAGTATAGTAAGTGCTTAATTGTTAGGAACAGACACACAGGATCCTAAAATTAAGGGGAGAAGTAGCCTTCATTTTACAGATGGCAAAACTGAGACCTAGAGAGGTTAAGTAACTTGTCCAAGGTTGTATAAGTAATAGGTGGCAGTAAAAGGATTTGAATGCAGACCTTCTAACTTCAAATCCACCGTTCTGTCCATGGTTCTGTCTCTAATTGCTAGCGATTTTTTTCCCTTACATGAGACATAAATCTCTCTCTCTGCAAATCTATTCATTGTTCCTAGTTCTGTTTGCTAAGGTAAATTAAATGTACCTAACTTCTTTCTCACCTCTTTCAAATACTTGAAAACAGGTATCATGTTCTACTCTCCAGGCTAAACATCCCCAGTTCCTTTAACCAACCCTCATATAATGTGGCAAAGTTGGTAAGAATACGAGAGTTGAAGTTAAGAAGACGTAGCTATGTTCATATCTTACCATTGAAACTAATTTTATGACAAGGGGGAAGATACTCAGAGCCTCAGTTTTCCCAGTAGTAGAATGGAGATAATAATACTTGTACTTAGCATCACTGGGTTGTTTTTTTTTCCTTTTTTTATTTTATTAATTTATTTTGATTTATCAACAATCACTTCCATATGCTTTTGAGTTTAAGATTTTTTTCTTCCTCTTCCTCCCCACCACCCTCCCCAAGACGGCACACAGTCTGATATGGGCTATACATTTACATTCCTATAAAACATATTTTCACATTAGTGAAGTTGTAAGTAAAAAATAAAACCAATAGGAGGAACCATCAGAAAGAGAAAACAAAACTCAACAGAAGAGAAAAAAAAGATAGCAATTCAACTTTCACAGTTATGATTACTATCTGTGTATTTTTCTCCATCCTTTTCCCCCATTTATGCTTTTCTTCCTCCTTTCTCCTCCCCCTTGCTTTTGACCACCGCCTCCTTCAGTCTCTCCTCCCTTCCATTGTCTCTTTCCCTTTTCTTCCCCTTTGCCCTTACTGCTTCTTCCCTCCCTTCTATCCCCCCTCCCTTTTCTTTCCCCCTTTTCTCTCCTACTGCCTATATGGCAAGTTATATTTCTATACTTAACTGATTATGTTATTCTCTTCTTGGGCCAAATCTGATGAGAATAAGGTTCACACAATGCTCACCCCCCTCCCTTCTTTCCCTCTGCTGTAATAGCTTTTTGTGTCTTTTCCTGTAATGTAATTTACCGTTGTCTGCCTCCTCCTTTCTCAGTACATTTTCTAAAATCAGACTAATTCACTTACTTGGATCCATTTAACCCACTTGATTAGATTTTTTTTTTATCATTACATCAAAGTCAACTAATATCCACCCCCTTTTTGTATATTCCTTTAACATGGTGTAATAACAATACAGTTCTCAAGAGTTGCAAGTGTCATCTTCCCTTATAGGGATGTAAACAGTCCGTCCTTATTAACAGTATTTTGTATTTTTCTGTCCCATTTACCTTTTTATGTCTTTCTTGAATCTTGTACTTGAAGATCAAATTATTTGTTGAGGAAGATTTGGAAGTCCCCTATTTCGTTGAATATCCATCTCCTCCCTTGAAAAATCATGCTCATTTTTGCAGGGTTAGTTGAGAGAGGAATCCAAGCTCCTTTGCCTTATAGAATATCATGTTCCATGCCCTGTGATCTTTTAATGTTGAAGCTACAAGGTCCTGTGTAATGCTTACTGTGGTTCCCTGATATTTAAATTGTGTTTTTCTGGCTGCTTGCAGCACCTTCTCTTTCATCTGGTAATTTTGGAATTTTGCTATTATATTCCTTGGCATTGTCAATTTGGGATCTCTTTCAGGTGGTGAACAGTGTATTCTTTCTATGATTATTTTACCTTCTGGTTCTAGAACTTCAGGGTAGTTTTCCTTTATGATTTCCTAAAAGATATTGTCCAGGCTCTTTTTGTCATCATGATTTTCAGGTAGTCCAACGATTTTTAAATTGTCTCTCCTGTATCAATTTTCCAGGTCGGTTGTTTTACCGATGAGGTATTTTATGTTTTCATCTATTTTTTCATTTTTTTGTTTCTGTTTGACTGATTCTTGCTCTCTCATAGAGTCACTAGTTTCCATTTGTCCAATTCTAGTTTTTAACAGATTGTTTTCTTCTGTTAGTTTTTGTACTTACTTCTTCAGTTGGCCAGTTGTATTTTTAAGGGATTTGTTTTCTTCAGAGTACTTTTTTCTGGTTTGCCAATTGTGTTTTTTAGGGACTTGTTTTCTTCAGTGTACTTTTTTTTCCAATTGGCCAATTGTATTTTTAAAGGACTTCTTCTACCTCTCTCATTAGACTTTTAAAATCCTTCTTGAGCTCTTCTAAGAAGGCTTTTTGGGCTTCAGACCAGTTCATATTCCCTTTTGATGTTACAGATGTGGGTTTGTTGACAATGTTGTCCTCTTCAGAATTTGTCTTGATTTTCACTCTTCTCATAATATGAATCTATGGTATGTTTCTTTTTACTCATGGCCTTTAAAGAGATTGAGCTCTGCTGCTGGGGAACAGAGGGCTGTGACCCAAGCTTCTTGTGTTGAGAGCTTAGGTCTTGGTCACTGGCTTTGTGTGCTGGGGTGTCTTATGTTGGCAATTGGAGGCTGTAGGGTTCTGGCAGCTTACCTCATTTTGGGCTGGAGTCAGCAAGGCTGGAACTTTCAGGCAATTCTAGGTTGCCTGCTTTTCCTTTCCTTTAGCTTTCTTCAGTTCCTTTTAGATGGGTGCTGCAGGGTGTTTATCTGCCTGGGGCCCCTTGCAATGCTGCCTCCCTGGTTTCTGCTAATGCACTGGGAGATTCCTTTGCAGTAGATTGCCAGGGCACCTGGTGGTTTTCTGAGCTGGTTTCCACCTGTTCCCCTGCCCTCACCGAGGCACTGGGAGGTCCAAGTGTTGGTGTTTGCCTGCTCTACCACCTGGGCTTCAGGATCTCCTCCTGGTTGACAGTTGGAGGCTGTAGGGTTCTGACAGCTTACCTGGTGTTGGGTTGGAATCAGCAAGGCTGGGACTTTAGGAAGACTCTAGGTTGCTTTCTTCAGCTCCTTTCAGATGAATGCTGCAGGGTGCTTGCTTATCCGCCTGGGGCCCTTTGTAGTGCTGCCTCCCTTATTTTTGCTGAGGCACTGGGAGACCCATTTTCTGGGCTGCTGTACTGCTGTTCCCCATCTTTCTTCTAGTTCAGCTGTTCCAGGGTTTGTTTGGTTTTTTTTTCTGGGGTGATATTTTCTGGGTTTTCAGAGGTTGATGAGCTTTACTGGGTTGTTACGAGGCTCAAATGAAGAGAATATGTGTAATGTACTTTGCAACTCTCAAAGGACTATATAAATAACAGTTATTCATTTTGTTATTATTGAGCACCTTCATTATCCTGGTAACCCTATGAATACTCTTCAGCTTATCAGTGGCCTCCCAAAATGTGCTTCTCAGAATTACACTTGGTATTCCTGATATCGTATATCCAGGGTGGCGTACCATGGAATTATCACCTTCCTTCTCTTGGATACTGATCTTCTTTTAATGTAGCCTAAGAGTACATTAGGTTATTTAGGTTGTCGTGTCACAATGTTGATTGGTATTCTACTCACTTTTCAAAAGAATTATTCAGGCATAGCTGTCACAAGTAAGAACTATAAATGCCTTTGGAGAGGAAGAGGAGTATCCAATAGACAAAAATAGGGAAAGTGTTATTATGATTTGGTAATGTACTTTTGAAAGGATGACAAGAAAAGCAAAGGACTTAAGAAATAACACAGTTGTTTAGGGGACATGTACAACTAATTATCTCAATGAATAGCTTGCTAGACTTGGAGTCAGTAAGATCTAAGTTCAAATCCAGCCTCAGCAAAGCTTACCAGCTCGGTGACTCTGGGCAAGGCTTTTAACTCTACAAACCTCAATTTTCTTATCTATAATAATAATAGCACCTACTTCCAGGGATATTGTGAGGATAAGATGAGATAATATTTATCAAGAGCTTTGCAAACTTAAAGCACTATATAAATTCTAGCTATTATTATCCGTGATTGTGGTATAATCAGAAAATTTGCAATACGAAGAGTGTAGTTTCAACATAGATGTTAATTTTGAGATATTGATATAACATTCAAATGGAAATCTTAGAGTCAAGTTAAGTGAGTAATGGGACATAGTCACATATGTGTACTAGACTTTACTAAAGTATATTTCCCTTAACTAGAGACTCTAAAAGAGAAGACATTGGATTAAGAGACTCTAAAAAAGGAAATTTTTACAATAACAATTACAAATTATCCCAGTGATGAAGAAATGGGCAGAGTATCAGGAAATAAGTGTAGCTGCCCCAAATTTTCTCCACTGAGGTTAGATTTTAAAACAATATATTTAAAAGATGGAAAGAAGGTCACATAAGAACAAAGGCAAAAAATGTCATTGGACTGCAAACTCATCAAAATAAAAAAAGAACTGAGGCTTTTGAAAAATACTGTAGACAATTTAAAAGGGCTTATTAATTCTAGAGAAACAGATAGAAAAGGAATAACCCCACTACCCTTCCCCACCTGCATCCAGTTTTCTACCTGTTTTCTTTATTATAATAACTGCAATGAAATCAATACTACCCTTCCAGGAGGAACAGATATGTAAATGGGATCCTCTTTTGTTCTATTCACCATCTCTGTGATTTTCCAGACCAAAAAGCCCTTCCCCAGCCACTCTTCCTCCCTATGTGTCCCCCCCCCCTTAAAATATTAGCCTTCTGGAGAGTAGTGAAACCACTTGCTTTTGTATGTGTATTCCTAGTGCTTAGAATGTAATAAATGTTTCATCAGTACTTTTTCATTCTTTCAAAACATAACTACTCCTCATTTTATTTCCATAGTCTGAGAAAAATCTACAAACCAAAAAGGGCAAAACAAACACTAATCAAGAAAGTGTTAAAGGTACCAATTTAGTAAGAAAACAGTTGGCTTCTTTATATGAGTTCTAGTCTTTGGGGCTAAAGAATTATATCCCAAAGTGCTGATGGAACATAGAAACATAATCACTGAGACCGTCAGCATTCTTTAAAGAATTATGGATTATGGGAGAAGTGCCAAAGATTGAAGATTGATTAGAAACTGGCCAGTAGGATGGTCTGGCAAACTTCTAGAATAAGTTATTAAACAGATCATTTGTGAACATCTAGAAAGTGAAACTGTGATCAGTAGGACATGATAATTGGTTAATTTTTCAAAAGTCTTGGCAAACTAACATTTTTTTCCTTCTCTCATAATGTTATTAGATTGATCATTTAGATTGTAAACTTATTAGATTTTAATCTCCTTGAGGGCAGGAACTGTCCTTTGCTTCTTTTTGTATCCTCAGTGCTTAGCCCAGTGGCTAGCATATAGTAGGCACTTAATGAATATTTGTTAAATTGATTGAGTAAATGCAATAATCAATTATCTGAATTTTAGCACGTTTACTTGTCAGCCTTTTCTGTAGTTAGAGAAATGGTGGAAAGATATGGGCTCGATGGAAGTATAACTAGGGCGATTCATAACTGGTTCAATAATAAGAAAATTGTGGTTCTGTGGAAATAGCATTGTATTTGAAATTGGAGGACTTGGGTTCAAATCTTGTCTCTGTCATTTACTGCCTGTGTGGTAAATTGCTTCTCATTTTCTGTATCTTGAAAATGGGGTGGGGAGAGGAATTAGAAGTTTTCTTAAGATTGCTCCCAGGTCTAAATGTGTGGTCCTGAGAACTGAAGATTGTTAATTATTAGCAACTTGTCGAGCAGAAAGAACAGTTCTAATTGTGAGCCTGTGCTGTACAACAGTTTTATCAATGATTTGAGTGATAGAAACCCTACTTAAACAGATGTGCCTATGGCACATTGGTGGAAATTATTCCAACAGAATCAGGATCCAGAAATTTCTGAACCAAAGCTAAGATAATGACATTCTATAGGGATAGATTTAAAGTTAAATTTAGGCTTAGGCTCAGGTATCAGTAAAGAAGTGTCAGGTGTTGTTACAGCATTTATTGGGGGGAGAGGGGTAAGGTCTTAGTTGACTACAGGCTTAATATGAGTTAATAATGAGGGGGAAATGCCAAAGCAACGTCAGTTTAGAGTGAATTAAGAGATTAAATTTAAGTATCTAGAACTAGGAGGTAGTGATTCTATGAGTTGATTGGACCACACCTTGAGTATTATGACCAGTGCTGAGTACCATATTTTTAGATGAATATTTATTAACTGGAACATGCCCAGAAGAAGAGGATCAGTATAATAGGAGAACTTAGATAAACCATGTCATATGAAAAGTAATTGAAGAGTTGGAGGTATTTAGCCTGTAGAAGAGATGTAGGGGGAACACAATATAGCTATCTTTGTTTTAAGGGCTGTCATGGGGAGAAAATTTTGTATTATCCCATGAATCTTCGGAAGACAAACCAAGATTAGTAGGTAGAAGTTAGATGGAGGCAGATTTTGACCAAGTAATCGAAGATAATTCTGGATACTTAAAGCAAAATAAAACTGAAATGGGCTGCTATATGAAATGGTTAATTTTCTGTTAAAGAAAATTTAAGCAGAAGTTGGATGATCTGTTGGGAATGTGGAATGGAGTATCACTAGAATGTAGAAAGTCAGACCGAGGAACCCATAAGAACCCTTCTAATGTCCTGTGGATAATTAAAACTATAGAACTGACAAAGGATGAGTAGTCAGGAATGGAAATGTTTTGTGAATCAAAAGCAGCAATCGTTTAAAACCTTCTGGGTGGATGTATTTTTCAAGAGAATTAGTTCAGTCTTTGACATATTTTTCTATCTGGAATACCTCATTAATTGGATGTGCTTTTTTTATGGAGGTGTAAGAGGTGGTATAATGTCAAGGATTAGTGGACTGGCCTTGGTGTCAGGAAGACCTGAGTTCAGATCCTTTCTCTGTCATACTATCTGTATGACCATAGGCAAATTTTTTAACCTTTCAGTTAATGCGTGTTTCCTCATCTATAAAATGAGGGGCTTGGACTTGATTCCTAAGACTATAAACTACAGGTGAGTGGGTGATAAGCATCAGGGAAAGGAATTTCCTCTCTAGAAGTTCCTCACATAGACAAAAACTGTTTTGGACACCCTCCATCCCCCAACAACAACAACAACAAAATCCTACAACTATGAACTCCAGTAAATTATTCAAACTCATTAATTTTATTATTATATTGAATATTGCCAAGAATGGGTTACCGTATTTTTAAATATTTGATTATTTTTATTTTTTTGTCACTTATTAACTAGAATTTGAACTGTAATTGATGCTGTTTGATAATATTATGAACTAGGAAAAGTCCAAATAATGAGGGCAAAAGAAGCATCTTAAAAGAAGAATGCTATTAAATTCATTTTCAGTCAAGGTAGTGTAGCTGTAGACTTTTAGGAAGCAATAGCAAATAACCTGTCAGATTGCCATGTGTAGGATAGCTCTAAAGCCAACTGCAAGTCTTAAGCAGGCACTATAAATAGTCATTACAGCTATGAGTTTAAGAACAGTTTTTAAATGTTCGCAGAGTCAAAAGAATTGTTGGTGTACCTCAATCTTTTCAGCTATCAAAGGCATCATGCAGCCTTGAAAATGATAAATCATATAACAGAATTTTAAAGTTAGAAGGGACGTTAAAAGTCTAAAACATTTACTTCAACCCTCCTCATTTTACATATGAAATGTCTCCAGGTTCACACAAGTATTTAAGTGGCAGAATCAAGACTTCAATCTCAGTCTCCTATCTCCCAATCCAGTGCTTTTTTTTCCCACTACACCATACACAAGGCCTCTTTTTGAATACAATGAAAAATAAATTATAGGAAATAGTGTTGTCTAAAGCTTTGATCTATCATAGTATTTATTCTGGTAACAGAAGCAGTAATAACAAAGTTTCTACTTGATTTGACCTTTTCTGCAATTACTCAGGGAAGCAATTTAGTTTTGCTACTGAACAAATAAAGAGAAAAGAAAAACTCCAAGGTGTTTTTTTTTGTTTGTTTGGAGTAATTTCAATTGCTAATTGTTATAGGGGATTGGTTAGCTTGTTTAGAAATGTATTGTTTTTTTAAAAATATTTTCCTCTTTAATCCTTTGTAACTAGCAAGAAGTTGAGAAGTTTACAGACCTAGAGAAACTCTACCTCTACCTTCAGCTGCCTTCTGGTCTCAGCAATGGAGAGAAAAGGTATATATATATTTTCTTGGTCTCTGACATTAGTGAAAAAAGCATACAGACAGTCCTCCATTTTTGTCATAATATATTTCTGAAAACTGTCTCAGAAAACACTTGGGGAAAAAGATCAGTTTTAGTTTTTATTCAGTTTTTACTTTAGTAAAAACCAGTAGTCTTCTCCACCAAATGGTGTTTGTACATAGGTAAAGCTGAATGCTTACTTTGACTTTATTTAAAAGATAAGATGCTGCATATTTGGTCATTTTTGAAAATTAGAAACCACAAATAAACAGATTACCGTGATAAGGAATGAAACATAGAAGGATTTTTTTTTTAGGTTGCTCATTGAAATGAGAAGTTGCAGAATATAAGTATTACCATAGGTTCATGATAAATTCCATGTTCTTTCTGATTTTCTGTTTGGGACCTGCTCCCTAAATATTTTAATGGATTTATAGTCTTCCTGATGTCCTTCAGCTAGCTAAATTATCCATGTCTTCAGAGTGTTGGGTAACTCTCATTCATTTTCCCCCAATGTAACATATTAATATGTTGTCTTATTTTATCTTTCAAAGTTTTGGCCAGAAAATTTTGGAGGGAGTATGCTAGCAACTGCTGTGGTTACTTAGTTTGCCAAAAAATTCTGTTTTAGGATCAGAAATAAAAAAGGTTTTCTACCCCTTTTGTTTGGACTCAGAAATCTTGGTTCCAGCCACAGCCAGTCAGCTTCTAACATTCAGATTCAGGCTGTATCTTCATCTGACCCTACTACAATTACGAATCATTAGATTAGCCACATCAAGGTAGTACCATTACTAAGATTCTTGCTATTACCTAAATCTGGTTATGGAGTCTATAGCTAGTCTATTCTATGCCTTTTCCAGAAACCTAGAAATTGAGGCAAAAGGCTCTAAAAAATACTCTGCTATGAAAGTGGAAATTGGATAGGAGTGGGGAAATTGTGCTATGAGCCCATATGATTTTAGCAGTTAAAGCATATAGATACTGTGGCAGAGGTGACAAAATTCGGCTTGGTACAGCTCACAAATGAGTGGGATAAAACCGGATTAAAATGTAATTGGAAAATGTTTGACAAAATAAATAAAAATACAGTACAGCACAGATACTGCTAACTTATGGTTTTCTAACTATTTGAGTTTGATACCACTGCTGTATGACATATCCAGTTTTTACCCAAGTATAGGCTTACCAGGATACCTGGACCAAAATAGATGTTTCCTTTCATGAAAGTTACTTGTTCATCAAAGGAGTTGAGAACATTTAGGACAAGAAAGGGCTCATTGTCTCTGTGCCTCTCCATTCAAGTCCTCTCATGCTTTACTTTGGTGTATAGATGATTCTGGGTTCTTGAAGATTATGCCAGCTTCCCAGATTGGAAATTTTTTGAGAATAGATCTAATGAAAAGCTTTATGTCTTTTATTCAACTAACAGCCTAGCCAAGTTGTAGAAGTATACCAGTTTAGATGGAAGATAATGATATTTTCTGCCACCACACTCTTAAAAGTATCCACTGAGTCTTAAGTTCCATATGTATTGGTAAATGGAGTACCGACAGCAACAGAGCAGATCCTCAAAGTACCACTGTGGTCAAATGTCTGACCTTTACAATTGTTGTTCTGGAAAGGGCTGCCTTTCAAGAGAAGCTGAATATCTCTTCAACTTGTGATGCTAGAAATAAGGCAGCTGTGATCAAAGGGGCCCAGGAACGTAAGGCTTCCCATCACTCAAATTCCAAATCTCTGCAAGGTCAGCAGAATCCCTAGCCGTCACAGGCCCTATATCTGAAGAGACTTAGCCTTTTACTTCTATCATTATGTGTCATTTTCTAGGAATGAGGGCAAATAGATCTTAAAGAAATCTAAATATCCTAAGGCATAAAGGAATGTTCTAAAATGATATTCTATTTCAGACCTAATTTCTAATGAAAAAAGGAGATTGGTTTATGACATCCTGAAGTTAACATAGTTTATTCATATAAACCCGAGCATTCATATTACATCACATTTCCAACTTCTAAAGGAAGTGTGATCTAAAGGAAAGGTTGTAAGATAAGAAGCAAGGAGATCTGGGTTTCAGTACTTATTCCTATGCTAGATAAGTATGTAACCTTGGTGAATGACTTTAGTCTCTGTGCCTTAATTTCCTCATCTATGATATGAGAATATTACTATTTGCCCAACCAATATCACAGGAATGTAGGAATTTATTAAGATGATAATGAAAAAGTACCTTAAAAAGCATAATGCTATACCTACAAATATAATATTCAGAATAGAAGACTAGTACTTCCTCTAGATCTCTCCTTATCAGACTAAATAAGGCTTTTATGAAATCTGCTTGGTTGTTATGGTCTTACTTCTTTATCATTTTCTGCATTGTTTTTACCTGCCTAGACTGTTACCTCATCATAATCAAGTTATGAGATCTTACTGCTACCATCTTCAACCTGGTATTTTCAGCACCCCACCTACCTTTCCATGCCCTTGTCTCAGTTTCTTTCAGTACTCAGAAGATACTTTGCCCAGCTAGTTCTTACCCCAAAATGGAATCTTTTGTGAGAAAGCTTAATCTCAAAGGAAATAATGAACTTCCTCTATACCACTGGAGTCTTACAATTATTGTGAAGAATAATTCTGAAGAAACAGCACCATTCTGTGCTTCACAGATCCTTAGAGGAATTCATAGACATCAGTTTATCAGTATACTTGATGACTGTACTTCACAGGTGGCTGTATGTCAGACTTGTCATGGTAAATTGGGAGATATGCTATTTCCTAGGAACATATATTTAAGCTGTGACAGAGAGCTTAATGGGAATCATAAATCCACCAGTTGCTGCTGACTTTTGGGTACCAGTGATGTAGTTAGAAGATGTATGGAATGCATCCATGGAGACTTCAAGTTCTGGGTAGGATACTGAAAGAATTAGGAGCACAAGTAGTGTTTTCATGTCTTCTTTGCATTGATGGTGGTAACTTTGAAAGAGAAAAGAAAACCTAGGAAGTTGATGTTGTCAAAGAGAAGGGTTTAATTTTCTCGGCTATGGTCTATGATCCCATAATGATGAGATTGTGGAAAAGACTTGATAGCTTAGGAAGAACGTATTTGGTAAATTTGCCAGACTGAACAAGAGGGCTTTAAATTTAATTTTTGAGGAGAGAGGGGCAAAAGCCCAGATAAAAAAAACAAAGGTAAATATGAAGACCAACATATATGAAAGAAACAGCATAGTAAAAGTGATGCCAGTAATTATCAGGTGAAAAGGAACAAAAACCTTGTCACGAATGAAATTTTATGGCCTCATGTCTATCCTTTCATTGCACAGTAATAAAGTAGGTGAAGACTTGGATTTATCTCTGATCGAAATTATTTCTGACCAAATGAAACAGAACCCTGTGTTTCTGTGCTGAACTTGCTGCTTATCTGCTTTGAGTGTTGTCCTTCTGGCTTCAGCCTCAAATCACAAATCAGACTTTCAGAGTTGGAAGGGAGTGTCAATGATTATCTAGTCCAACCTATACTTGAGCAAGAAACCCCTCAGCAGCATAGATGACATGCAGACATCTAACACTCCTAGGAAGACCTCTAGTAAAGGGGACCCATATCCCACTTCTAGGGCAGCACTTCCACTTTTAAACAGTGCTAGTTGTTATGGAGTTTCTCTCTATATCAGGCCCATTGGAGCTTATCAGAAAAAGCCTAATCTTTCTTCTACAAGACAGCTTTTCAAATAAATTTGAAGATACCTGTCATATCCCCTAAGCCTTCTTTTGGCCAAACATTCTTACTTCCTGCCTCCAGTCATCATGTGGCATGACCTTGAGTCCTTTCGTGGTTCTGGTTGTCTTTCCCTGGGCATTCCAGTTTATCAGTGTCCTTCCTAAAATGTAGTGTCCAAAACAGAGCATATTACTTTAGATATTATCTCACCAGACAGAGAACAACAAAACTGCCATGTCCTTACTCTTTGAGGGAACTCTGTTTCTCTCAGTACAACTTAATATATTAACTTTCCTGAATGAATTAATTAATGAATGAGCATTGTTAAGTGCTTACTTTGTGTAAAGCTCTGTGCTAAGTACTAGGGATACAAATAGAAAAGTACAACAGTACTGGGCTTTGCAGGAGCTTATACTTGTATGGGGGAGACAGCAGATGTAAATCAGATCAAAGGTTTCATATTCCATAGGGTAGAGTGGTAATTCATTTTCTTTAATATCATTTCTACTGATAAGATCATACAAGTTTATGATGTTGAACAGTTTGACAGTGCCATGGAGTCTGGTGGCAACAACTGTTTTTTTCTGAGTCTTGAGTAGCTATTGCTGCTGAGGAGGCAAGAAGGACTACAGCACCCTTAGAAGCAGTTGCCAAGTTTCTCTGTAGGGGTTATTTCTCTGGATGCTAGCTGTCCTATCACATATTGAAGTCGAAGTTCACCAAAACCCTCAGATTCTTTTTCATACAAACTGCTGTATGACCACTCCTTCCCAGTTTTGTCCCTGTGAAGTTGATACTTTGAATCTAGATTTTATGTGAGTCAGTTGTTTAATGTGGCCATTTAAAAAGCTAACAGAATCTTGAGCTGCATTAATAAGAAATATAATTCTTTATGGGACTTCTTTATGGGACTCTACTTGTCACAAATCATTCTGGAGTATTGTATTCAATTGCAAATTCTACATTTTAAGAGGGATATAGAACTCAGAGTGGGTCCACAGTGTGGTGACTCATATGTGGAGGCTGAAAACCATGTCAGATGGATAAAAATTAAAAGGAATATTTAGCCTATAAAAGAGTAGACTAAGGAGAGATATGATAGTTCCCTTCAGATATTTAAATGACTATCTTGTGATTTAAAAAAAATAAAGTGGTTATATGTCATTTCAGAGAATTTAACTGAGACCACTGGATAAAAAATATAAGCAGGTTTTTTTTTTCTTTAAGGCAATTGGGGTTAAGTGACTTGCCCAGGGTCACACAGCTAGTAAGTGTCAAATGTTTGGTCTGAGGCCAGATTTGAGCTCAGGTCCTCCTGACTTCAGGGCCAGTGCTCTATCCACTGTGCCACCTAGCTGCCCCTAGGTTTTAATTTAACGTAAAGAACATTATAACAGCTATAACTACCTAGCACTAGAACAGGTTGCTTTGTGAAGTAATTTATTTGCTTGGTTAGTTTTATTATCTACCAAAATTTCAGTACAACACTACTATTGATTTCAGGCATTATGGCATTCTCAGTTGATGTTATTCAGTCTTATCAGATTAAACTGGGATTATGAAGTCCTAAGACATTGATCAGTTGGAAACTTACACAGAGGAGGATGATGAGGTTGGTAAAGGACATTTAGTCTGGGAGAAGAAAAGAAGACTGAAGGAGGACATGATGATTACTATCTTGAGATATTTTAAGGTTATCATGTAGAAGAAAGATTAGACTTATATTGTTTAGCTCCAGAAGACACAGATATTATATGTTGGTAGAAATAATAAAGGTAAATTTCTAAGCAAAATAAGGAAAAACTTACTGACAATTAGGAGCTATCCACTGTCTCAAAGAAGCAATGAGTTCATCATCTCTATAAGACTTCGAGAAAAAAACAGATGACTTAGAAAAAATTCTTTTTTTCTAAATGAGCATTTACTAAGGATTGTTATAGAGAGGATTCATGCTTCAGCTGTAGGGTTGAACTGGATGATTTCTGAAGTCCCTTGCAACCCTTAATTTTCAAAACTAATATTAGCCATTATTAATTATAAGTCTTCTTTGCATTTTCTCCCTCAGTCTTTCTTTTTTTTATCTTATACACTATACACTTATTGCAGTATTCTTTCGTATTCCTATTCTTTAGCAGTCTGCTTTTTCTTTTCAAATATTTCTTCAGTTCATTTTATCTGCAATAGTTTTCAATGGTGATAATGTTTCAGTTTGTTCTGGGGTATATATGTGAAAGAAAAAAAATTCACTTAAGATCAGATGTTATGGTTTACTTAGTGGTTTTTTTTTAATTAATTGAATAAGAAGTTTTCCTTATATAGAACTCAAATTGATAGCTTCAAGTTAATGTTATTATATTTCTACTGCCCATTTCATAACATTTTTAAGGAAATTACTATGTAACAAAGATCTGCTTAATGTTGAATTTTGCTCCCTATCACATATTCTATTTTGAGCTAGATTTCTAGTGCAATTACTCTGTATGTTGTATATTTTCCTAAAAATAAAATAAACCAAAAACTGAGTTCTTTTTGTCAGTTTATCAAAAATTTGACAGTCTAACAAATTCAAGCAAAACAGATTGTCACCAAAACTTCCAGTTGCTTATTTTTTACTAAATCATATGTGTGTACTGTCTGTTCTACATCTCTTGGCCAGTTTAGGGAAACACTGTTATGAATTTTTAATTGAAAAAAAATAAACATAATCTTTGCAGGACATTTGGCCCTGACTATTAGAGGTAGAAAAGAGAGGTGGAAATGGTGAAGTATTGTTACTTCAGTTGAAGAATCCTTCCTTGCTACATGTTATCAGGAATTGACCAATTATTATAAGTTTGGCTTTTTCTTATTCTCAGGCTGTCCTGTAGAAGAAAGTTTAGGTTTGTCTAAAAAAGTCGCAAAGTAAGGCACTATTTCAGCTAAAATATATCTTTGTTTTGTGACCAGCGATCAGAGTTCCGTGTCATCAAGCCGTGCCCAGCAAATGCATGCCTTTTCCTGGATTCGAAATACATTGGAGGAGCATCCTGAGACTTCACTCCCTAAGCAGGAAGTCTATGATGAATATAAGTAAGTACGATGTGCAAGCATTGGGTCTTCGGATACATAAAGGGATTTGAGTATTATACAGTTCTCACATACTGTTGTCTGCTTCATTATCAGTGAATACCAAGCTGAAGTCTTTAAAATCATGAATGGTATGGATGAACATGGACTTATTCAGCAATTCACAGAATGTGAGGGCACCCTTTGAAGCTTTAAAGAGAGAAATTTGGGAGAAATAAATGGAAGTGCACAGCAGGTAGTAAACTTGAGGAACCTAGTTACTGGCAAAAAAAAATCTTCAAAAAAGGTTTGGATAAAGTAATAAATGACAGATTTGTAATAGATTATGAAGGGAAACTAGGTTGGGTTTTGGGTTTTTTTTGTTTGTTTGTATTTTTGGTGGAGGGAGAGATACATCCCTAATGTTCTGAAGCTAATATCAAAGAGAACAACTTTGCCTTCCTATGTCACATCCCTTTGTGCTGTTGTAGCATAGACTGGACCTTTTATAACACTCCATTATGAATTTCTTCCTTATGCACAATCCTGTAATAAGCGCTAAAGGTAATGACTTGGGGTTTTTAAGTTCACAAACTTATTTAGGATCCCTACAAATCTTTATAAACTTCTTTCAAAAAAGTGGAAATTTGGCCAAACAGGAAGGTAGCAGAGATGATCATAAGAAAGGAAATAGAGAATAGAGTTCTAGAAAGAAGCAGGTTAGGAAACACGTGATAATATAGATGAGGTGGGCAGTATATGACAGAAACTAGGAAAAGAAGAAACCAGTGCCACTAGTATTGATGTAGTTTAGGGAGAGTGGTTATATAGTTCCATAAATAATTAGCAAATTTTAATTAAATGCTTGCTGTGTATAAGTTGCTTTAGTTAATACAAATAACTGCTGTATCTGTGATCCTGCCTATTCCCCCAAATATATAACCTAGATATCCTACATATCCTCACCTCATTTAAAAGAACAAGGAACCTAAGAGGACTTATTTAACATATTGCTGTGGGTTGTAACAAAATCATAGAATATGTGTTTGGGAGGGACTTTCAAGATTAACTCATCCAGTTCATGTTGCAGAAGAGGACCTGAGACCTTCAGAGAATAATTAACCTGGCCATCCTCACACTGGTGGTAGCAGAGGTAGTATTAGAACCTAGTCTCCTTATTTAACCTCAAATACTTTACCCTACACTACCTTTCAAGGGACTTTAGGGACTTCGGCAGAAGTTCCTTAATTTTTTTTAATATCATAAAAATCATTAATTTTAACTTTATCAGTGATTTAAGTGAAAATGGATCCTTGTTAAAAATTATTGACATAAAACTTGAGTGGCATAGCTCATATCGTTATAAGACAGAGATGAGTTAGAGAAATGGTTAGAAACAAAGTCCAATATGCACTAGTGAAGAACAGTTCATTTAATGTAGAAGAACAAACTTTAAATAAAGGCTAAGTGATTTATGAAATATTAAAATGTCTGCATCAAAGTGGACATGTATTAACCAATGACTCTGTTCCTAAGAAATAAACATGCTGTTGAGTTGCTGATATAGAAATATGGCAGGTACGTCTCTAGTCAAGTCCTACCCCAATGTTTCATTGCATTGTAGAGGTGACCCTAAGGTTCTTAAAGGCTGTGCCAATGGAGTATAAGTTTTGGTTAGTTCCACCAATACAGAAAGGTTTTGACAACCAACTAAATATCTCATCTGGGAATCAGCATAACACTTTGGAGGGATGCACAACACCAAGGTTTGCTGCCAAGGGAGGCATTTCTACCAGCACCACAACTCAAAGAAGCAGTCTAGCAGGGCACAGTTTCAGTCTGCGTAAGTGGAGGAAATGCCCACATTAGTGAAATTGTAGCTTTTGGATATATTGAAATGATAGCATGTAGATATACTGTCTAGCTTGGGCCTATACAACTTGACAAATGTGAAAGTTTTGGAAGATTACGGTAGATAGATAGAAAGACATAAAAGGGTTAGAAAATAGACTGAAGAAACTGCCTGATTTAAGTTTTGATCTATATAAGTGGGATAGTATGGTGACAAAGTTTTCAAATTCCACTTAGAAAATATCAGGAGGTTTAAATCACAGCAAGAAGGATTTAGGTTAAATATACAAAAAAATCTTCTTGACAATAAGGTATGTTCCTTGTGGAGTTTGGGTTTTTACATTAGATGATTTCTAAAGTTAATTTTTAAAATTGAAGTTTGTATTAATTAAGATTAACACAGATCTTAATTAAAAACTAGACTTCCTCCTATTAAAATAATAATGGAATCTTCTGAAGCTCAAAATCAGCCCCCCTGCAATTCACTGGGTAGAAGCAATTTTTGTGTTAGTATCCTTTATATTTGTCCTTATTGAAGCTATTCATGTTGTTATAATGACAACTCCTTAAGAGTAGAGATTGTTTCATTCTTTCTGTTTGTATTTCCAGCACCTAGTATGGTGCCAGGTGCTTAGTAGGCACTTAGTCAGTGCAGATTGATTGATAAGAGTTGTTTTGTCAATTGAGAGAGCTAAAACAAATGAAATAGTAGCTGTTGCTGATCTCCCTTTGAAAAATAATGTAGCAGAAACAGCCTCCTTCACTTACTTTATTTTGGCTAACCTTTTAATATTGTCTTTACTGTTTTATTATCTTTAATCAGTACATTTATTTCACTAAATGTTATATATAATTAAGATTTTAAATATAGGTTTTAATTTAAATTTTAATTCAAGTTAAGGTTTTAAATTTTGTGGATCCTAAAATATGAGTTATGTATTTTAAAGTTCATACATCAATTGCAAGAAATTGCTGCATCCCCCAAGTGGCCCACTACCCTCCTTGTATTTGTTATCTACTTTCTCCCTCTTCAGACAATCTTGTATTTACTTATTTGGTTGCTTGTCTTCTTTGTGTATAAACTTTAAGGGCAGAGACTGTTTTCCTGGGGGTTTTTTTGTGTCCATCAGTGCCTCTCATGTAGCAAGTAGTCATTAAATAAGTGCTTGTTAAATTGTAATCAAATCATCTTTAAACATCTATGAGTATATTTCCAAACTTTACTAGAGATAATATCTGTGATCTTCAAATATGAACCAGTAGGGAAAGCTAATGGAATGAACCAATCCTAAATCTCTGATGTATGTAAATGCTCAGCAAAAAAATAAAAGACAGCGGCAATAACTATTATTTCTCTTGTTATCACACAAGAAAGAAGTATAAAAATTATTTGTAGATGAATTTCTTGGTAAATAATTTATTTCTTGATTTAGCAACCAAAAAAATCAGTTTAACTGCCAGTCTGTGAAATTACAAGTGCTCAGTGGAAAACTGTTATGTTTACTTGTTGAAAATTTAATTATATTATGACTACGTGATACTCATTCACTCATGCATTTCTTTTTCTATAGTCATTTTATTTGTTGATAATTTTTTAATTGCTCAAAGGAATAAGAAATGTTTGAATCTTTTCACATGTATGTGTAACTTCCACTAACATCCTTATTCTCACTTATCAACCAAGTCAGGTGTCTGTATATTTGTCAAGGTAAAATAAATCCTGAGAAGTTTAATGATATAATTAATCGTATTAATATACTTTTTCTTTACTTAGGAAGATTAAGATATCAAATGTATAATGAGTGATTGATAGATAAATGTTATTTAGACCTATATAAACATCAGAATGATGTCTAATATTAATTTGCAATAACTGCTGTATCTAGAAATAGAATGTTTAAATATGTGAGCATCTGCAAGGTGTTCTGCCTCAATTTTAAGAAATAATTTCATTTCTGTAATTGGAAATATACATTGCAACCAAAAATCAATTTTTGTTCACAAATCATAGGTAAATATAAGGAATACGGCATTTAGATGTAATTGCATCATGTCTCTGAGAATTTTCTTTTAATACGAAAATTCACATTTATATTATCAATAATATGGTAAAAATATATTCTTTGCATTGTTACCTAAAAGCTGCTGTGCATTCTCCAAAGGTAGAATGGGAGAGATTATAGGTTTAGAGTGGGAAGGGACTTGAGGTCATCTCATCCAACCCTTCACTTTACAGATAAGCAAACTAAGGTTGCTAGAGAATAAAAGGCTTCCTTCCTCACAGAGGCACAGTCTAAGAGGTGGAAAAAGGATTTCAGTTCAAGTCCTTTGACTCTGAAGTCACTGTTCATTGCATAGTACCATGCTGCATTTCATGCCAGGTGTTGGCATATGATGTGTTTCTTTTTACCCCTTTTTGCTCAAAAGCTAAAGCATTCAATGATATTTTACAAAGTAGATTAGTATGTGATTTTCTGGTGGTACATTTTAGTCACATTCTCTTGGTGGTCTATGTCTCCTAATTTCTTCCTGCCCTGTAAAGGACAAGTAGCTTCCTCTTATAGTAACGTTTTTCTTCCCTTCTTCCCTACCAAACACATAATTAAATAATTTTGACTGGAAGGGATGAATTTACTTCCTCTTTCTATATTTCTTTTATGTAAAGACTCCAGAAATGCATATAACCTAGTATCCTATAGCAGACATGACCTGAGCTAGGAAGGAAAATTCCTTTTTCCCCTTTCTCTATACGTATTTTTCTGTATCCATCCTTTCATCGTCTCAGAGGAAGAGAGAGAGTAGGTTCATGGAGTTTGAGAGCCAAAGGGTCCTTAGAGATATTATAGACCAAACCCCTCCCTTTTTACAGATGAGGAAACAGGCCTGCAGTTTTAATAACCAAGGTCTTCGTCAGTTGGATCTAGAACCCAAATTTCTTGATTCCTTGTCCAGTATTTTTTCCCTTTGTGCCATAAGATGTAGCACATAAATGTGCCCATGTATCCTACATCTTGCTTTCCAAATGTCAATATACCTCTAGTCTTTTCATGGTCAAACAATGAGTGGTTATTGTGTATCTGCTTCCTTACTACTTATTCCTCAATCCAGTACAGTCCAATTTCTGTTCTTACCACTCTTCCAAGTTACCTAAGGGAACCAGATATTAGTCACGTACCATGCTCATTCCTATGAAATACCAGCAGATACAAGTGAATGTGTTTCCTACGTCTCCCACTTTACCATTGTCTCCACATTTTCCAGGACATATCTAGGACATATATCCCTCTTGGATAAATTTAGCACTTGGTTTTAAGTTTTTCTTTCCACTTCAGTCCTTACAACTCATGTTGATGATCCATCCAGCTCATTGCCCTCATAGTCTTCTCCTTCCACTCTTTCCACAGTTCTTTTTGCACTCCACTGAATCTGATACTTATTCCAGATCATCATGGCGGTACTGTAGTCTTAGTGATCACTTAGGATCATAACAATCCTGAGATATTATTACAACTTATTGCTTCCTCTCTCTAACTACGGTCTTCTTATCTGTTATGTCATGCAGTATTCTCTGTAGCTGTTAAACATATTTTCCATTCTTATTGGGGCCCACAATCACACTGTCCTTCCTACTTCCTGCCACTTCTTTTGTGCCTTAAATAATTTGTGAAGTGTAATATTGATTACTGGGGCTCTTTCAAGTACATACATGCATTATGTAGAAATATAATGCCTGTTATAAATTGAATTATCTTTAATAGAGTGAAATGAACCAGGTTAAGAAATTTTTAGGTTTAGTTTAAAAACTAGATCATGAGATACACCCTTTAAAAAAAAGCAAATGATCTAATTTTAAGAATAACAGTATGTTGTACTGTGAACATATTGTTTCTCACTCTGAATATACTGCATAAATATAAGTTAACGCTGAGTTAGGTGTTGTGACACCATTTCTTGTTCAATCCACATGCAATCTAAATTGTTAAACATGAAAATAAAAGATCTCTAAGTATCCTGAAATGACCCTGTGCTTTATAGCACTGCTTTAAAAATGATAGTAAGTGATCAAATTGAGTTAGCTGAATTAGGTTTAGTTTTTTGGGGTTTGGTTTTTTTTTTTTTAATACAAAATGAGGATCTAGCAGAAGTTTCAGGGAAGCATTTTGGTTCAGTAATAAAGAAGAACGTTCCTTAAATTGGCTACGTGGGGAAGCAGTATGTTCCGTGACCTTCCACTGGTTCAATCAAAGGCTTGATGACCATCTGCTTTATATTGGAAGAATTTTGGAGCTGAAAGAGATCTCCGAGATCATCTGGTCATAGAATCGTAGAATGTTGAAGCTGAAAGGCACCTTACAGCTTATGGAGTTCAAGCTCTTTATTTTACAGTGAGCAACCTGAGGTGGATGGAAGTTAACAAACTAAGCTGTGGCCACACACCTGACTAGTGGCACAGCTAAAATTAGAGCTCAAGGGTCTTGATGCCCAGAGAGATTCATTAGGCTTTTTAGAAGGAACTTTTTATTATCAGATGGGAACTTAGAGGATCTTGAAGGCTGCTTTTAGCTTCTGAAGAGTCTGTAAAAATGAGATTAGCACAGGCAATGAAAATCTTTGTGATTTTTTAAAAATAAAGACCCTGTTGTTACCTCTTTTTACCTAGTTTGTTTATACTGGATATATATAAAATGCTGTATGCTTTACTTATTAATGTAGGATGTTGAGTCATAATTGTTGTTTGCTTCTTGGCATTGTCTACTATTTGACCTTGTTGTTCAGTTATTTTCAGTCGTGTCTGACTCTTTATGACCTCATTTGGGGTTTTCTGGGCAGAGATACTGGGGTGGTTTGTCATTTCCTTCTTCAGCTATTTTACAGATGAGGAAACCGAGGCGAACAGGGTTAAGAGACTTGCCCAGGATGCCACAGATAGTGTCTGAGGCCCAATTTGAACTCATGAAGATGAGTCTTCCTGACTCAAGGCCTGACACTCTGTGCCACCTAGCTGCCCCCGTTGTGCCACCTAGCTTCATTATTTAATGTCTATTTACATACTTACAAAATGGCATATAATATCTTCTTCCTAGAATATACTTTCCTTCAAAATATAAAACCATTGTCTTTATCAAAATAACAATGGCATTTGGTAGTCTATAACTTATTTTTCTAGTGGGAGCCAAAGTAAAAAGTAACAGAATTCTGCTGTTCATGTGGTTTTGTTTTTTATTTTTTGAGACTGACTCTCCATATTTCACCTAGATTGGAAGTGTAAGGGCAGTTCCTGGGCATTGTCCCTCTTTGATCAGCATGAGAGCTTTCACCTGCTGTGTTTTTGTCCTGCACTAATTCTCCTATCAGGTAGTCTAGTGACCTCCTTACTCCTGGTGACTCATCATGTGACTTAGTATGGACATCTGATCAATTTATCCCATTGCTTCTCCTAATTTGTAAGCTCAATTAGACTTTCTTGTAGGTGTGACTATAGGCATGTGCCATCATGTCAAGCTGTAGTTTTGTAAAATCACTAGGTTTCATGAATTCTGCCTTACTGAGGAAATTTGAATCTACGTTGCACACATCTAACTTTGCTCCTTTTGCTTCCCATATAACTATATTAAGAAACTAGAAATATATTGCCTGAAGAAAATTATAGTTGATATATTACCACAGAGTCTTACCAAATCCAGAGAATAAAAAGAAGAGAGCAAGTATTTTAAATTTCTTATTGGGGTAATTGCCTGGGCCTTTTTTCTTTTGCCTTGATTTCCTTGAAGCCTCATTTTGTTTTCCTCAGCTCAGATAATTTTTGTCTTGTATTTGTTTCTTTAAGTCTAGTTTTATTTACATTTGCTTCTGAATTTCTTTGGCATAGTTCTTGTGTACTAGATTCCCTTTTTCTTTTTAACTAGTTCATATTTTCTTTCTGAGTTGTTCAAACCATAAAGGTGATTAATGACATTGGCAACTGAATTTGTAGTGATTTGATGCAGTTTGCTTTGGTCAGCACGCTGAATGAACAGTGTTAAATCATACAGTCATATTTTCTGCATATTTATTGGGGAAGAGACATTTGGAGTGAGAATGGAAAGCTCTGCAACACTACTATTCACCAGATTCTTTAGGTTCCACAAATACTGTTTGAAAGCTATATTTTAACCCTGTGGAGATAATCAGCTGCCTACCCTAAGATGACTTCTTATTGTAGGTAGTAATAATAAATAAAATCAAAATCATTTAAAAGTGGGGATAATTGACTTTTGGTAATCAGTTTAGCCCTTTAAAGAAAAAAAAAGGATAAGAATGGTATTCAAGGCAACTCCATGCTATATAGTACTAAGTTATGGTATTATTTAAACCACCCCTCCCTCTTTTACAGAAGCTATTGCGACAATCTTGGTTACCATCCATTAAGTGCTGCTGACTTTGGAAAGATCATGAAAAACGTCTTTCCAAATATGAAGGCACGCCGCCTGGGCACAAGAGGCAAATCAAAATATCCTTTACTAGAACAGTTTTCAGTAATCTCTTCAGCATTTGCTTACAGAACATCTGTTGTTGTAGTTCAACCACTAACTAAATTTAGAAACAAAATTAAATCAACAAATGCAAACAACTAAAAAAAAAAGTAAATTTTGGTTTTCTAGCTATCATCAGACTTCAAGAGGAACAGCTTTAAAAAAAAGATTAGTTCATCTATGTATCAGGACAGTAAGGTAGCTTTGCCTTACTTCTTAACACTGTATTTATTAGTGGTCTGATCTTATGTTCTTAGAAGTAAATATATTTGAGATACTTCATAGTTCAATAAGTAATCTAGCATATTAACAAAATGAAAGAGAAATGCTGATCTTTATACTGTCATCCTCTTGTTCCTTCATAGCTTTAGAACTTAAAGCATCTTGCTACAAAAACACAAATGCTGTAGCAAAATGTACTATTAACTGAAAGATTGGCATCAAAAAATGTTCAGCCTGACAGTTATAGCATATACTGATAAAAACTGAAGGTCAAGTCAGAAGAAAACCTGACCTTGTAATGGGGAATAAAATGTGTAAAGAAGGAAAACCAAATATAGGTGAAACTTGGGGAAACATTTAAAATGTATGATAAGGTTTCTGAAGGAGATCTTGCATCATTTGGAAAATATATAGCTGTCTTTGATGACATAATAACAAGAAAATTAGCTAATATGGGACAAATGGGAAGAAAGGAAAAATGAGATTGCTCTTGTGCTATTTTTAAAAACCAGTCCAGTTTTTTATTAACCATTTATTGTTTTCCGGACCTATTAAGGATTTCACCTCCTGGGCTCCTGAACATAA
Organism: Phascolarctos cinereus; assembly: GCF_003287225.1. Lineage (NCBI taxonomy): Eukaryota > Metazoa > Chordata > Mammalia > Diprotodontia > Phascolarctidae > Phascolarctos > Phascolarctos cinereus. The sequence goes on from NW_027555736.1 coordinate 157,513,991, forward strand.
TCAAGTGTGCCCAGATGTGTCTTTATCGTCATAAAGATGAGAATTTTATATGTTATGGTGGAAGAAGCGTCAGGGGAGAGAGAAGGTTAGAGGCCTTGTGACACTCTTAAGGGATGTTTTGGCTAAGTGCCTCAGCAAGAGTTTTCCCTTCTTTGTGCCAGGTTTCCATTTGGCTATTCCTCCCTTGCTGACCAGTTTCTCTGAATTAGCACAACTTCACAGGGCAGTTTATCCATAAATTTATAGCTAGTGACAGTTGTTTAGCTTCATTTCAGATGAGTAAAATTTTACCATGTCCATTTCAGTTTAAGAGGATTCACATTATACTGAAAATTTGATTTTATTAAAGGTTTTAGTAAGGTAGACACTACTTTGTACTGAATAATGTTTTGATTTCTACGTGATTACCTGGAAAATATTGAAAGTAATCCATTTTTATTGAAGAGTATTTTAGCACTTAACTCTTTATATTACATATTGCTACAGTGGACTAAGGAAAAAAGCTTTTGTTCATATGCCAACACTGCCCAACCTTGACTTTCATAAAAGTGGAGATGGGGTAAGACATCTGTTTTGTTTACTTTTTGACTTTTTACTAGAAATGGACAATTTAACATCAGCATTGAAACTCATGTAGTGTAGTCAGATATAAGCAAAAGTAGCACCAAAAACTGCCTTTAAGAAACTAAAATAAACACTCCACAGAGACAAAATGCACTATAGCCTATAACAAATTATTTGTAATTAACAGTAAAATAGAACATAATAGTTTTAGTGGCTTTAGAAAATATTAGCATACTATGTACATGTTTTCACAAACCCCTTTTCATAATTTATAACCACAGTTGTATTATTTCTGATGCTTGTGAGCATGTCCTTACCATTTTCATGGCTATAGTAATCAGCTAATTTCATTCGTTTTGTACAATAATCTTAGGTTTTGATTTATTGCTTATATATTGAGGATGCATGTTCTCTAAATGTACTTGAATAGAATTTTTCTTTGAGCTTTCTGAAAGTTAACTTTTCCTTTTTCCTTTGATTAGTTGGAAGGAGCCGAACCTTCCGGGCAACTCCAAACTGTTGATGAGGAAGTTATCTCTGCTGCCTGCCGCCTTGTGTGTGAGTGGGCCCAGAAAGTATTAAGCCAGCCATTTGATTCAGTCTTGGAATTAGCTCGCTTCCTTGTAAAAAGTCACTACATAGGCACCAAATCGATGGCAGCTCTAACTGTAATGGCAGCAGCACCAGCAGGTACTAAATTAACTACTGTTAGAAAGCTAAAACTAACCCAGAGGTCTTGACTAGTCAAAAATAGCTGTTATATTTAGAATTGATATAAAGAAGATTTTAGCCAGAAGGGGCTGGCTCATCTCCTTAGTGTTAAGATAATTTGATGAGAGCTCTCTTGTTGTGATTAACCAATGTATTCAAGAAGTTTGGTAAGCCTCAAAAATGGATAGTGGGATAAAATGTAGCTCTTAGTATGCAAAGCTATTTCTGTGTATGTGTGCTGCTGTGCTGCTTTATGAAAAATTTTAAGGTTAACTTGATAGAATTTTATTAATTCCTATTATCATTGCTATTTAAAAATTTAAAGACTTTTTTTCAAATAAATTTCTCCCTAAGAAAGTATTGTTTTTAATTATGATGACTTTCACTTTCCTTGAGAGAGGAACCTTTTATTTTCAATAGGATACAAACATATATGATGTGACAGGCATGATGAGACTGATTTTTAAACTTATTAATACCAGAACTTATGCATTCAAAAATTTCCTCTTTAAATGAGTCTGTTCGGGAGGCTATACACTGCTCTAAAAATACAAAATATTTTTGGAGTTTTTGGAGTTACCTTCAGAGCTGTTTTGGAAGCCAAATGATAAAATTAGCCTAATTACTTTATAATCACACCTTATTTTAATCTAAGAACTATATTAGCCAGTTTCAGCATTCACTTTATTAGACTTGTCTCTGACTTTTAGCCAGTTTAAAAAAATGCACCCTTAGCAGATGAAAATTCACCGCTTTTGAAGATAATCAGAAGAATGTGTGGTGAGCATAAAGGCAATTTCAGATATGTTATGAACAATGGCAGCATCATTGCAACGATTGTATAGCCTCCCAATGTCATTATTTTGAAGTGGACAGCACTCATTTACATATCTAAATTCTGGTGTGTTTATTTTAAGCCATTATTTTATAGTTTATACTTTGCATACTTATGGAAGGTAGCTCAAATTTTAATCAGTTTATTGTTGGAAATAAGAAAAAATACAGTTTTACATAAAAAGTTTATTAACATACAAGCTAAGTCCATCCTAATTCTATAGAATATTATTATGAAATTATATCTCAATGGAAATGTAGACAATTAAGAAATACCTCATATATTTCTGGTGGCTTATCTAGTCTCTAATGAACTCTGAATCACTTTCTCTGTCAAAATACATCTACCAAAAATTTTAAATGTCTGTGTTCTGTTCTTATTGCTCTTATTTCAAGATTATTTTAGGACCCATATTTTTGCAAGATCTTGTTTGTTTATAATTTGACTCATTTCTCTGGATTTCAACTGCATAACATGAATCTGAATTAGAACTAATACACATGCATGTGCAAACACACGCAAAATACATTCTTTAAAGGGCTCAGCTTTGGAGGTTCTTGTGTTGTAGTTACTGAAAACAATTGTGTCTTCTTGATTTTTAGAATTATCTTTGTGAAGGCTAGTAACTATGTGTATATGTGAGAGATGGATAGATACACAGATGCACGTACATATACATATGCACATTTACACACACACACACACACACACACACACACGAAATGTGATGACACAGTAATTGTAGGGATTTTTTCCCCCCAACAAATTTAATTAAAAGAGAGTGTGATTGAGAAGATAGTGAGCTAACTAGCTTCAGAGTCAGGAAGACATGGTTTTGGGTCTCACTCTGACATCTCCTGGCCATGTGACTCAGGGCATGTGCTTTCACCTCATCACCTTTAGAGGTGCTCTAGGTGCTGAGTAGCTGAGAAGACGTTGCTCTGCATTGTTAGAGGACCTTCCAAACCATCAGTCCCTCCATTGATGAAATCATGGGCCCAGTCAAACATAAAGCAAAAGATGAAAATTACAATTGATACCTGTTGTCTCCAGAGCCTATGAATGTTCTCAGAGGTGGCAGCACTCTTTTTGTCTTTTCAGTATAGATTTAATATGAGGAAATTTTCCACTGCCTTCTGTTTGACCTATGCAAATGGCTTAAACTCTGGGCCACAGCTTCTTCATCTCTAATTGGACAAGATGATCCATAAAACTTCTTTTAGTTCTTTCCTTCTATCAGTGTATTGGTCATTTAGCTCTCAGAGCACAATTTTCCCCATGGGACCAGTATTGTACCTGGAGATTAAGTTCTCATACCTTCCCACAAAAGCCTGTTTAATAATTTTTTAATATAAAATATGGCACCAGTAGTGATAATATAAAATCCAACCACCATTTGTAACAATATATTATGAGGAAATCCATTCAGAAATATAGTTTGTGAAACCGGAAATACATTTCTGCTTCTTTCTTCTTATCCCTGTTCAACCTGCCAGTCACTGTGAGTAGGGCTTTCCTCAGTTCCAAGCCTCTAGTGGTATTTCCTGTGGCCTAGGGCAAGAGTACCAAGTAAGTAGGGATTAAAGAGGATAGTCAAAAGTTTAAAGGAATGAAGAGTTAAATAGAATTTCTGGGTCAGGGAGGAATAAAGACCTAGTATAGGGACAGCAAGGAATGGAGATAAAAGGTCTGGGCAGGCAAGGCAAGAGTTGTAGCAGAAAGGGGGCTTTCTCTTTTTTCCTCCTTTATGGTAGGCCAGTTGTCTTTGGAGAGGGGATGGTGGGTAATATTTAGAATTGGGGCCTGGGAATATGAGTAGTATGAGGAGTAGTTTGTAAAAGGGATATTCCTGAAACCCCCTTTATGTAAGGAACTTAAATAATTTGGACATACCTAAATTAGGAACCTGTAACTAAAGGTCAGCCTCATTTCTATCGAATAGGGTAGTAATAATGTTTTGGTTCAAAATGAGGAGTGAGTGTAATGGGATGAAACTGATTTTCATGTGGTTCTCAAGCCACAAAGTAGATGTTACAAACATTTTTGATTGTTGTTAGAATAAATGTATAACCTCTCTAGGAGAAATTCATTGAAACTTTATGGCCATGCTCAATAGTTCTAAAACATATTTCTCTTGGTCTTTCTTAGCCCTACATTTCATAATATCTTTTACACATGCCATTTTAATCAAGGAATTTCCTTTTTGTGTTGAAATATATACACATGTGTCCAAGGTATATATATATATATATATATATTCTTTTCCTATTCTCATTCTCCCAAATAAACAATTTTTTAAAAAATTAAGTCAAATTTCCTGCCAAAAATGCTAGTTTCATTCAAATAGGAGGTCAAATAATTTATTAACCCCTACAACTTTATTACCTCTCAACTTTAGGTTTTCTTGAAATGAAGTGATTTCAGCTTTTTGCTGGTATTGTAGCCATATTCCAAAGTTAAAATCAACATTTTAAGACAGTACCTTTAAAAAAAATTTTAACTAATGTAGTTTATAATGAACTGTTTTTCTTCCCTGTCTTTTCATTCTATCCTCCTTCCAGCATTTTTCTTATTACTGCTGAATGAAAAACACCTTTGCTCATCTACTGACACTTTTTATACCTGCTTTCACACCTGCTGATCCCTGATCTATCATGGGGAGATTCTCTGCCTTGCTTCTTGTTTCAATCCATTCATGATTCACACACAGCCCTCTGTGCTCTGCAACAGTAGTAGTAGCAGGCCTAGAAATACTTTTAAGGGACATGTGACAGGATATGTACCATAGATTCAAAGGCACATTTTCATAAAATTACTGTATTTTTTTCCTTAATAGTATTTTATTTTTTTAATTATATTTTTTATAAATTTGTAAAATTTCATAAAATTGCATTTTTTGTAAGTTTTGAGTTCCAAATTTTTTTCCTTCCCTCCCACCCATCTTCCCCAAGACGACAAAGCAATATGATATAGGCTATACATGTGCAATAGTGTTAAACATAAAATTGCTTTATTTTTAAGGAGAGGATTGTTAGCAAGTATTTTATTGAGCACAATTTATATGCTTAGTTTTCCTTATATTAGAATGTGTTTATTGGAGAAATAGATTGAATTTTCTTCCTTGTAAAACACTTTTCATCACTTCTTGTACCTGCTTGCTTCGAAGAAAACACTTAATAAAATCTAAAGCCCCATGGAAAGATGAGCCGTCACTGTTGATTATTAAAGATCACTTGACTACTGTCTACTGATGAGCTTGTAAAATATGTGTGGTGGAGTTTGTTCCTCTCTGACAGTTCTGAATGTAGCTGTTCTTCCTTGAAAACCTGTCATTTCCTTCAGAGAAAGTCTTACTTAAGTGAAAAATATTTTGTTATTTTGATATTAAACTTTGACATAAATCCTATATGTACTTTAAATTGGAAGTATAAAAGTTGCTGAAGGGAATAATTTCTAGATGTGATGCTTTGGTTGTATGTAACACTGCTCTGCACACTTTAGGGACTTTATTTGTTGAATTGCTTTATTTACCTTTTGTTGAGTTGCAGATTACAGATTTATCAGGCTGCAGCTGTTGTCAAGAGTAAAGGAGGTTTCATTTAATTTCTGCTTTTTTATTTTTTTATTTCAGGAATTAAAGGAATCACCCAGCCCTCTGCTTTTATACCCACTGCTGAAAGCAATTCCTTTCAGCCTCAAGTAAAGACTCTGTCATCTCCTGTTGATGCTAAGCAGCAGTTGCAACGGAAAATCCAAAAGAAACAACAGGAACAGAAACTACAATCTCCTTTGCCAGGAGAGTCTCCAGGAAAGAAACTAGAAGGAGCTACAACCAATGGAGTAACTAGTATTTCTAATGGAAATCCTCCAATCCTTTCTCCACACCCTATTGGTATTGTGGTGGCAGCTGTTCCCAGTCCTATTCCGGTAATGTTATCAAGCCACTTTTCAACCCTTTCAGTAAAATGTTTCTGGAAATTACAAAATTTAAATAAACAACATAGAATCATACTTTTTATAACTGACAAGTTAGAATACTATATCAGTAATATTATCTTGAGTAGCTTTCTCATTTTACTTACTCAATATTGTAATTATTTTGTCAATTGATAATGCATTATAATATAGCTAATCTTTGGGCCCTTCCTTCCTACCCCCCTTAACTACATTTATGATTTCATCAGCATAGTATCTTCCCTATGAAGAACTTTTTCTCCCATTGCAGTTCATCACCGTCTCTACAGTGTTAAGTCTTACAAAGTACTGAAGCATTGAGAGGCTAAGTGACTTGCCCACCATGACGTAGCTAGTAGATACAAGAGGTTACATTTGGACCCAGGTCTTCCAGACTCTGTGATCCATTCTCTGTCCACTCTACCAGGTCACTTCTTATTGCCACATTATACAGTACAAAATCAACTGCTTTTGTATTCTCTTTTGTAAAAATATATAAGATGATTTCTAAAAGAATAAATGTTAAAATTTCCAGTGAGATATCCTACTAAATAGTTGTTGCATTTACTAGTTTATACTTTTAGGTTATTTGAACAGTCTGGACTGGTTATTTTTGTTTAGAGTGTGACCAGGGTCAAAAATTTGATAATCATGAAGGCCACAGTTTTTTGCATTGGAAAAAAAAGTTCCATTCAGAGCCACAAACATTATAGTTAGAGCCAGTCTTTAAAAATGCATGATGTTATAGCAAATGCGTGTAGGTTTTTTTTCCCTTTGCCTATGCTTATTTGTTAGGGAGAAAAAAGTATGTTTTTAGTTTAGAAGGAGGGCAGGGGAGACAATGTAGCTCTCAACATAATAAAATAGTATGGTATAATAGGTGGAATACTAGAGTTAAAGTTAATAAAACCTGGGTCCAAGTTCTGCTATTGATGCATATTAAGCTGTGGGACTACAGTCAAGTCACTTAATCTGAGTCTCAGATTCTTCATTTGTAAAATGTGGATACTTAGGCAGTACCTATCTCACAGGCTTATTGTGAGGATTAAATAGTATAATTGTGTAAAGTGCTTTGTTTACCTTAAAATGCTATAGAAGTGTCAGCTGTTATTATTATTGTAGTGATTAACCAGTTACTATTTGTCAATTGAAGTTCTTGTCCTTTTGAGAGTGAGATATAATATCATCTTCTGATGCAAAGGAAATATATCAGTCTATTTGAATGTATACATTCAATTCTGGACCTGACTCATTGTCCATTGGCAATATCTGTCAAAATTATATACACTGATAGACAAGACTTTAGGTTGACCATCTAACTGCAAATTATAATCTAGACAATAGACGTTCTATACACATTTGGTTTTTCCTTTGTGTGTAGTTGGGGCAACTGCTCTCAAGTGATTATGGGTATTATCTAGGAGGCTTTGTAGTATTCCATGATTTAATTCCATCAACACAATGTTGTATGTGGACAGTATCATTTGGTGGACCTTACCGTCTCTAAAGAATCCTTCTTCAACTTGGATTATGTGCAGAATCTTCTTCATAACAATAGAAAGCACCCTGACCAAGTGTATGTTTTCCCTCTCTTATTTCTCTTGATATGAATGATCACAAGGTTACCTTTGTTGTATCTTTACCAGAATGTCATACAGTTTTGATATGGACAGAAGACACCTTGGCAGTGTTTTGCTTTTATTAATAAAATGTTCTTTTATCATCAACAAACAATAAGCCCAATAGTATCTTATATTTCCAATGGTTTCCAGTCAGTTTTATGATGCTAAAATATTTATTATCTCACGTGCAATATTGCTTGTCAGAGCCTGCCTATTCTCTTCCTGTGCCCTCATAAAGAATACCCTCAATGTGTGTGTGTAGATTATTCTTAGGAGTTTTCGTATGGATAGGAAAAGTAGGCGGGTGCTCTAGTAATTACTGATATTTTCTTTGTTGCCTTTTTTTGGAGGAGGGGTAAGAAAGTTCAAGATGTTTTTTCCATGCCTTTGGTCTCTTCCCCTCCTTCAGATCCCTTGAGAATTGATTTCTCAATGCCTTTTAGCACTAGTTTCCTTTCAATATGCCTGGTCTTGTCCACATGCTTTTTCATCTTTATTTTCTTAAATGTTATTTCAACTTCCTTTAGAAACTTGTCTGAGAGTGTGATGTTACAGTCCAAATGTAATGGCTCTATTGTCTTTGATGATTTTTTTAAAAATTCATTGTAAAAATCTTTGTAGATCTTTTACATATTTCATGTGTACATATAAGTACATATGCACATACATATAAGTATGGAATAACTCCCTTGAATAATGAAACATTAACTATCCATTAAAATAAATTTCTGATTCAGAGATGTTTTTTGGTGCTCACCATATCTTCCCCTTTTCAGTTCATTTCTCAATGAAAATATTTATGATAGGCATGCAATATCTAAGTAGGCCTCTTTCATTACTATTTCATTATTCTTGAACTGTATTTTTGAACACACTTTAAATCTTGCTTTTCTTCCGCTTTTGCAGTAAGGTCACTGAGTAACAAAATATGTATTCATTTAACTTGGAGAATCTTATTGAGTACTTTATAGAATTCTCTACCTGCTCATCTTATGCAACAGATGTTAGTGCATAAGCTGCAGTCAATTTCACAGTGGTCTTCTTGAAGTTATTCATCATGAAAAATAAGAATTGACCAGATGTCCCATGAAATGAAATTTATTACCTTTGAACTCATATGAAAACTGTCTTTGTCACCTCATTTATTTGCCTCTTCAAGAAGCTTTCCATTTAGTTATAACCTCCTTTTGTCTTCTGGTTTTCTTGTAGGGGAGATCAAGATTGCTAAGATTCATTTATAAAGTGAAAAGGAAAAAGATTTTACATTTAGAATACCAGAAACTAAATTAATGTTTATAGTCTAAAAGCTGTTTTTTAGCACTTTCCCCCCACTTTTTCCTCAGCCTGAAGAAAGGAGAACTCTTAGGACCAACCATCATATTGTTGTGTTTTTTTTCATTATCTTATGTGTGGCAGTAGCCAAATAATTCATTACTAAGTAGCCAGCCCATTGGCAATAAACTTTTCCACACTTAGGTTGGCTGTTTCCTGGAAAGCAGACATAGTAAGTTCTGGAAAATTATTAACTTTTCAGCTATACAAATTCTCTTCAAAAATCCATTTGGATAACTTCATATGTACCCATTTAAAGTAAGCAACCATTTTGAACTCTTTAACACTTTTATATTGTGCAGTATAATATCAGTCACAAAATCTCATTGTTTGAAAGGTACCCGAAAGGCCATCTAGTTCAAGCTGTACTTGACCAACAATCCTTTAGACATCCTACCCAAGAAAAGACCATCCAGCCTCTGCTTGAAAACTTCTGATTAGAAGAAACTCACTGTCTTCCAAGGCAGACCCATTCCACTTTTCAATGGCTCTGATTGTTAAGAAGTTTTCCCCTTATATAAAGTCTAAGTCTCCTTCTTAATAGCTTCCATCCTTTGTTCTCAGTTCTACCCTCAGAGCAAAGCAAAACTAGTATAATCCCTTGTCCATATGACATCCCTTCATATACTTAGACATGCCTACCCTATTCCCAGTGTCATTATCTCTGTGCTAAACATATTGAGTTTCTGATCTCAACTATTCCATGTTCCCTGTTAGAAGGATTACAGAGATTGGAATGGGAATAGATCAGATAGTTCAAATCCCTTACTTTATAGATGAAGAAATGGGCTCAGAGAAGGCTTAAGATTATACAGGTAGGAAGTAGCAGTCAGAAGTTATATACCTTAGCCAAGAAATTTCTGAAAGGCGTTGCATTCTAGTATGAATATCATTTCTTTTATTATTAGAATGGAATAATTTGTCAAACATACTCAGACTCGAAGTGACATATAATGAATAGGTTCTAGTTCTGGTTCTACCACTTGTAGTCATAAGATTTGGGCAAGTCACTTAAGCTTTGTGGGGTTCAGTTTTCTCACTTCTGAAAGGGATTTTTCCTACTTCAAAATATTTTTCTAAAAGCACTTTGAAAACTAAAGTGCTATGTGAACACTGGGATTATGATAAGTAAGTTCCGAAAAGACTTAGCTGCAAGGCAGACTCACCTAAGTTGTAATTTCATACCACAAACACCTTCTCCTGACTCTCACAAGCACCCCTGCCAAAAACCTGATGGAACCTAAGTATATCTGAAACCCAAATTTTAATTGGGAATCTATAAGATAATGTCTTCCTTTTTGTGATCTCCTTAAAATCATTAATTCAGCAAACTTTTTTTTAATCTGTTGTATGTATATAGAGCTCTATTGGATTCTTCTTTTATAAAGCATCTCTATCCTTTCTCCTTCAACCAAGTGTCTGACAGTACTCTGTACACAAAATGGGAATACAATATTTGCCAGAACATGGTTAACATGTCGACTTCCAAGTTGTAATGATTGAAAGCCAGAAATCAGGTTAAATGTAGAAAAGATCATACCTATGATCTACAAATCACCTAAAGAATGAATTGTTAGTGCCTAGTATCAGGTAGATAGAAACAGCATGTGATTTATTAACCTTTCTTAAGCATGTGTACTTCCTTCCTTCAGTATTTCAAAAGATCTGTGATTTCGGTACATAACTAAAGCAAAATATAATCCCTCCATGTCTTAGTAAATGGTTTTGTATTGTTTTGGCCAAAAGAGTTTGTGATCATATGGCCAGTCCTCTGGTGAAGAGGCTTTTTCTCTTTGGTCTACAGAATCCATTTTCATGGAAGCTAATAATTTTGAAGCATGTCCTGCTTAGTTGGACCAACCAGCACTTCATCTTCACACCATAATGTAGCATATGAGTGCAACTTTGGGGCAATAATTGAGAATCATAATTAAAATTTAATTTATATATTTCATGAAATTTTAGAACTTACCTTAATGTTCTTGATTGGCAAGGACAGTGTTGCATTAATTACATGGAACAGAACCAAATCCAGTAAATCTCGTAACATTATCCTATAGCTCTATATATTGTGAATTACTCTTTCTATCCTAAACACTTTAAATCTGATTTTGTTTTCCTCCTTCCAATAGGTACCAAGAACTAGGCAGTTGGTAACTTCTCCAAGTCCAATGGGTTCTTCAGATGGCAAAGTCCTTCCCCTCAATGTACAAGTGGTCACCCAGCACATGCAGTCTGTGAAACAGGCACCAAAGACTCCTCAGAATGTTCCGGCCAGTCCTGGTGGTGATCGTTCTGCTCGGCACCGGTACCCTCAGATCTTACCCAAGCCAGCTAACACCAGTGCACTCACCATCCGCTCCCCAACTACTGTCCTCTTTACAAGCAGTCCTATCAAAACTGTTGTACCAGCTCCACATATGAGTTCTCTAAATGTGGTAAAAATGACAGCAATATCACTCACACCCAGCAACAGTAGTGCCCCTCTTAAACATTCTCCCTCTGTGAACAGTGCAACTGGAACAATAGAAGAATCTAGGGCTGTTCCCCACATCAAAAATGGTTCTGTTGTTTCACTTCAGTCTCCTGGATCCAAGACTAATGCTGTGGGAACTTCCTCTGTAGAAATAAAAATGGAACCAGAGATATTATTAGATGAAAGTTCTATACAGTGCCAAGAGAACTCCGATGTGTCTAAAGCTGCTAAAGTGACCCCTCGTGGATCTTTGGGGCAGAGAAGCAATTCAGAGGGCACAGGACTGAAACCTTCAAATGAAGGTGTAATCGAAACAAAAGCAACTAAGGCCTGTGACCAGAGGACCAAATGTAAAAGTCGCTACAATGAAATGCCACCAGTCACTTCAGGCAATAATCACAGCACACTCAGTCTCTCAGTCACCACTCAGAACTTACCCTTCACCAGCACCAATTCACCATCTAACGGTGACTCCACTAATAAAGACACAAAATTATGCACTAAAAGTCCAAGGAAGAGACTCTCTTCTACATTACAAGAGTCCCAGGTGCCTCCTGTAAAGAAACCCCTTGTGGAACAGCTCTCTGCAGGTAACATGGAAGCTCAGAAGGGAAGTAGTAATGCTAAAAAAGATCAGAAAGTTCTCCCTGCAGCAAAAACAGAGAGCTCAGCAGCAGGTGCTCAGGTTCCTAGCAAGGTAACAATAAATGTTGCGGCAAATCAGTCCTTAAATTCTAATGTTGTAAGTGCCAGTGATTCAGCTTTAGAACAGCCAATGATATCATCATCTCCAGATATAAAAGTTAAATTAGAAGGAGATGTGTTTCTTTTAGAACATGACTCAAAAGCAGACAGCAGCTTTAATTCCAATGCCTGGCAGCAGCAGATCACTCAGGAGTCTGAATTTTCATCTGCCAGCTGTGAACCGCAGCAAATCAGTGTTATGAACATTACTGGTCACTCTGACATTCATGACCTAGAGAAGTCTGTTTGGGAACCACTGCATTTAGAAGGAATGCAGCAGGAAACCTATAGCCAGCAGCTACACAGCCAGATGCAAGAATCTTCTCTGAGTCAAATACAAGCACAGTCTTCACATCAGTTACCTCTGCAGTCTGACCTAAAGGAATTTGAGCCCACTGTTTCCCAGACAAATGAAAACTATTTTCCATTTGATGACGAACTTACACAGGACAGTATTGTGGAAGAGCTAGTGCTCATGGAGCAACAAATGTCAATGAACAATTCACATTCTTATGGTAGCTGTTTAGGAATGACACTTCAGAGTCAAGCAGTAGCTGCAGGAACGCCATTGTCTTCTCACCCCAACAATACCCACTTCTACCATTCAATCCATAGCAGTGGCACTCCAATTCACACACCTACACCAACTCCAACCCCCACCCCCACACCAACTCCAACACCAACTCCAACTTCTGAGATGATTGCTAGTTCTCAGAGTTTGTCAAGAGAGAGCCCCTGCTCTAGATTAGCCCAGACTACCCCGGTAGATAGTGCTTTAGGAAGTAGTAGGCACACACCTATTGGTACTCCTCACTCGAACTGCAGTAGCAGTGTCCCTCCTAGTCCTGTTGAATGCAGGAACCCTTTTGCATTTACCCCAATAAGCTCCAGCATGGCGTACCATGATGCAAGCATTGTCTCAAGTAGTCCTGTGAAACCAATGCAAAGACCTATGGCTACTCACCCTGATAAAACTAAACTTGAATGGATGAATAATGGGTATAGTGGTGTCAGTAATTCATCAGTTTCAAGCCATGGAATTCTCCCAAGCTATCAGGAACTAGTGGAAGATCGTTTCAGGAAACCTCATGCTTTTGCTGTGCCTGGCCAGTCATATCAGTCTCAATCCAGGCATCATGACACTCATTTTGGTCGATTGACTCCTGTCTCACCCATACAGCATCAGGGTACTGTGGTAAATAATACGAACAAGCAAGAAGGCTTTGCAGTCCCTGCTCCCCTTGATAACAAAGGGAATAATTCTTCCCTCAACAATAGTTTGAGATGCCGAAGTGTGAGTCCTGCAGTCCACCGCCAACGTAACCTTAGTGGAAGCACCCTCTATCCAGTTTCTATATACCACGATCTAATTTGACCCCATTTGGAAGCCCAGTAACTCCAGAAGTCCATAATGTTTTCACAAATGTACACACAGACACCAGTGCCAACAATATAGCTCAAAGAAGTCAGTCAGTCCCATTAACTGTTATGATGCAGACAGCCTTCCCCACTCTTCAGAAACAAGCAAACAGCAAAAAAATAACCAATGTTTTGTTGAATAAACTTGATTCTGACAATGATGATGCAGTAAGAGGTTTGGGAATAAACAACCTGCCTTCCAATTACACAGCAAGGATGAATCTCACTCAGATTTTGGAAACTTCCACTGCTTTTCCTAGTGCCAATCCACAGAATATGATCAATTCCAGCACTTCGGTTTATGAATTCCAGACACCAACTTACCTCACAAAAAATAACAGCACGGATCAGATTAATTTTTCTCCTGGAGATAACCAAGCACAATCAGAAATTGGAGAGCAGCAATTAGATTTCAGTAGCACTGTTAAAGACCTGTTGGGTGGGGACAACCTGCAAGCCAACCAGCAGCTGGTGGGTCAGGTAGCAACAGATCTCAGTAATGTTGCATCTGATTTTTCTAGCGATATCAGATTGTCTTCTGAACTCTCAGGCAGCATCAATGATTTGAACACTTTAGACACCAATCTACTGTTTGATCCAGGTCGCCAGCAGGGACAAGATGATGATGCTACACTGGAGGAATTAAAGAATGATCCGTTATTTCAGCAGATCTGCAGTGAATCCATGAGCGCTATGACTTCATCCGGTTTTGAGTGGATGGAAAGCAAGGACCATCCCACTGTTGAAATGTTGGGTTAAATTCTGTTTTATAAAATGTAGCACACTGTATCTAATGACAGATGTATTGTATTTGTCTTAATGGAAGTGCCTCCCGCAGCAGAAACACTTGCTATTAATTGTGACATTTTAAAAGGGTTTGCTGCATTAAGTGGTTCCTTCTTCACTAGGGATAGATGAGACTTGCTTCTGTTCTACATAAGTTTCTGAAGACAATGGGTCTATCAACAAACCAGTATTAGGATTAAAATTTTATGATGTTCCCCCATTTAACCACGTTTTTTTTAATTAGTCGGCAGTTAACCAGCTTTCACAGCAGTGGTCCAGATGATTATTTTTTAAAATCTGTTTTATTCCATTAGTTGATCTGCACAGAATCCCATTGGTTTTAGGCATAAGGTTGGGTTTTTTTTTCCTTTTGGCACTTTTTAGATAAGAAATCACAGCTATGATGAACTATAGATAAGGCCATTCTTAAACTAAGGATAGCATTCAGGTAATAACAAGTGTGTGGTCTTGAAGCATAGGGCTATGGCATAGTGAGAAATCTCCATAGAGCTTTCTCTTGCTTCAATAGCATTTACACCTAAAATGAAGGGCTTAAATAGGAGAAAATAATGAAAATTTTAATACTAGTTTAAGGAAAGAGCTACACTAAATTTTTTATTTAAAAAATAAACCTAGTGTTAGCCATTTATATTTGTGACCTCATGTTTAGTCTTTTAAGTATCATTTTAAAAAGTTGATTTTTTTTTTAAACATGAAACAAATAATTCTGGGCACTGAAATTTTAAGCACGTTACACATGTTTCATGTTTCATTGATAATTTACGATAGGGAAGTGGAAATAAAAATATTTGTTTTTAAATAGAATGGCTACATGAAAATATTAAAATGTTATTATTTGAGATTTATTTTTAAACCCTTATCGTATGTTCTGGTAATCAGGAAGGAATTTTTTCCCTCCTCTCAATTTAGTCAGCCAATACTTTTGGATCCTCCTGAATACAAAAATGCAGTTTGATCACGAGAATCTTCTGAAAAACACACAGGCAAGCAGGAGAAATAGAAAAAAATAAACTGGACTGAAAATGGTTACCATCTAAGGCCTGACTTCATAAATCCTTTATTCTCTTGTAAAACTGCTGATATAAGTAATACTTAACAAAAGAAGAAACTTTTATTACTCACTTGCTTATTTCTTGTAACAACCAAAACTGCAAGAGAAACACTCAGGATTTATTTTAAAATTGCTTTTTTCTGCATGCCACCTGTTTTGTTTTAATGAATATTTATAAATTTCACATCAGCATATGCAATCTGCTATCCATTTAAGAGTTCAGTTCTTTAAGTGAACTTTTCAAGTTTACTGCAAAATTGATGAAGACATTACTATTAAGTTTTTAAAGTGACATTAAAACCATTTTAAATACAAACACAATGTTTTAACTAAGCTTTCCTTTAACTTAATTAGTAAGCCAGTCAGAATATCACAATCAATGAATATTTAACAAATGTGATGAAGGGTTTAATTTAAAAAGGGTTCATTGTTCAGTAAAACTGCAAGGTAGGGGGATCAATACATTTCAATAAATGGTGCTAGGGTTGGCTCAGAGCTTGTATATTGTACTAGTTATTGGCATTTGTGTGTGTTTGCTGTTATGATTTAAAAATTGGTTAGGTACCTGTTCTTAATGCTAGTTATTTCTTTACTGTACATTGAGACACAGCACTACTGCACACCAAAGTATGCGATACCCAAAGGAAAACTATGTGACTTCTCTGACAAATGATGGGAGCCTCTCTGCATGAGAAACTCGGAAGAGGGGAATTCGAGGCCATTCTGATCCCTCGTTTACATTATTAGCTTCCTACTAACAAAACAAAATAATGGAAACCTTTTTTGATAAAATATTAAGACTAGTGAATTTTTACCCCCTGTACAGTATTGCAGCAAACACTTTAAATTTGGTTGATTAGTCCAGCAAATTTTTCTGGGGTTCATATATTGCACTAAATTTCTGTTGAACCTGTGGTAGGCACATCTCTTAGGATAAATGCAACCAATACAGTCCACAGATAACTTTTTAAATGTGTTTCATTATGAAAAGACAAATGTCATCAAAGTGACAGATAAAATTGTCTTATGTAGCAATGTGCATTGATCTCAATGAGATATTTCTATTTCTTATTCTCTTACATGAGAATATTACAGCAGGAAAAAATTAAGTTTAGTTTGCTTCACCATGTTAATACATGATCACAAAGCGTGCATGAGTGTTACTGACTTATCTTGTACAGTACTAGGTATATTCCTGTAACCACTTTTTTTTTGGCTATATTGAAACTGGTTCAGTGTTAACCAGGTAAGCATAGTTATTCACAAGTTATTTTCTCTTTTATGTTGACTAATTCTGCTTAGTTATTGTTGAATATGTTCTTTTCTCAGATTATTTTCATTGTTCTCGTGTTTAAAACATTTTGCATCATTTTATCATGATAATACTTCATGAAGTAAATAATTTTGCATATAATTGCAATAAGCACTGACTTTTGAACTGAAAAGAAGGAAAGTGTTTTTTGTGCAGTGCATCTGAGGTTCATATAATAGTCTTGTACTATACTGTGCTTTACTGCACCATAAGGAAAAAAAAAATCCCTGTTCCACGTTTTCATTTAGTGCAAAAAGTCAGATTTCCCCCAGTGTTTTGTTGTCTGTTGTACCTGCTGAAACTACAGTAGTTGACTATTGCAGTAGCATTTCAGTTCTCCTTTTTTATTGAAAGTGCTCAAGAATTGTTTTTTAAATGTTTTCAAAAACAATAAAAACATTTTATATTAAGATAACTGGATTTGAAAGTTATTTACAGGCTGTCCATTAGCATAGACATGTGTGTATATACATATATATATATATATATATATATATATATATATATATATATATATATATATATTCATTCTAGCATTTAACTTCTTTCTCTTCAACAAAGGGTTAAAAATCTACTCGGAGAACACACCTAGGGTAAAACCACAAGTCAGCTGTTTACTACATGTTTAACTTGAGGCAAATCACGTGCCTTCTTTGAGATTCAATTTCCTCATCTTTAACATAAGGGAATCAGACCAGAGGTCTGAGGTCACTTCTAATTATAAACCTATGATCCTATGTTACATAGGTTTTTTTTTTTAATTGTGTATTAGACCTAATCCAGCTATTCATTTCTGTTATTGTTAAAAAAAATTTGTATTCCCTCAAACTTTGTTGAGCACTGATTTATAACTTGTACCTAAAATTGGTTGCCAGTAGAGAAGTTTAACTGGTTAACTATATGAAATTCTATATAGCTTTTTGAGATTTAAGCAAATTCAACAGGTAGGCTTCCTGTGTGTGTAGAGAATCCTGGAAAATATACTCTTAAGTCAAATCTGGTTTTCCCACAGAAACAATAACAGGTAGCCGAGTGTCTGACTCCAGCTTTTAATTTTTTTACATAAAACATTTCCATATTATTCATTTTGTACAAGAAGACTCCAACTGGGGCAGCTAGGTGGTGCAGTGAATAGAGCCCTGAAGTCAGGAGAATCTGAGTTCAAATCCAGCCTCAGACCAAATACTTGACACTTACTAGCTATGTGACCCTGGGCAAGTCACTTAACCCCAATTGCCTTAAAAAAAAAAAGACTCCAAAAAAAAGTGAAAAAATAATTGCTTCAGTCTGTATTCAGAAAACATCAGTTCTTTCTCTGGAGGCAGATAGCATGTTTCATCATGAGTCTTTTGGGATTGTCTTGGATTATTGTATGGCTAAAAATAGCTAAGTTGTTCACAAGTCTTCATTGTACAATATTGCTATTGCTGTATACAACATTCTTTTGGTTCTGCTCACTTCACTTTGCATCAATTCATGTAAGTCTTTCCAAGTTTTTCTGAAATCATCCTGCTTGTCATTTCTTGTAGCACAATAATGTTCCATCACAATCATATTCCACAGCTTGTTCAACCATTTCCTAATTGATGGACTTCCCCTCAGTTTCCAATTCTTTGCCACCACAAAAAGAGCTGCTATAAATATTTTTATACAAATAGGTCCTTTTCCCTTTTGGGATGTCTTTGGGATACAGACTTAGCAGTGGTATTGCTGGAGCAAAGGTTATACACAGTTTTATAACCCATTGGGCATAGTTCCAAATTGCTGTCCAGAATAGTTGGATCAGCTCACAACTCCACCACCAGTGCCTTAGTGTCCTGGTTTTCCCACATCCCTTCCAACGTTTATCATTTTCCTTTTTTGTCACATTATCCAATCTGATAGGTGTGAGGTGGTATCGCAGAGTTATTTTAATTTGTATTGCTCTAATCAGTAGTGATTCAGAGTGTTTTTTCATATGATTATAGATAGCTTTGATTTCTTCGTCTGAAAACTGCATGTTCATATCCTTTGTGATGTCCAGCTTTTTAAAGAAAAGAGATTCCATATTTAATTGTAGTTTTCCTTCTGGGGCTAACCCTTCCCTTTAGTCATACTTGTAGGTTGCACTCCTAGGGGATGACTCCCTAGCTGTCTCTTTTCTTAACTGCCAGAGATGGCTCCTAGATTACAGAGCTTCTCCTGTCTTCATTGACTCCACAGCTAGTAAGCTTACTTTTTAAAGGTCATCAATAACATGGATGATCCTTCAGCCAGCCAAATGGCTAGCCACCCTATAATTCCATCAGGTTTGATTTAGTAACTTTATATATCCTAAAGAAGCAAAGAGGAGTAAGCATTTATTTATACTTCCTGTATGCCTCCTTTACATAATCTATTATAAAGGTTATATTTGTATAATGTGAGGGTCTTCAGGGGACTCCAAAACCCTTCATGTGCCACCTAATGTGAATGTGAAAGCCCTATAATGACTTTTAAGCCAAGATGGGTCTTACAGGTCTACATTAGCAAAACTTCATACCCTAGCAAAGTGCCAAGCCTCCCCAGAGTAAAAAATTAGGAGTATGTTTCTGCCTGATAGTATGTCACTGGAATACACTGGGAAGGGGAACTGTTTGTGTAGTATAAAATAAATTTTTACTAAAAGCCTTGCACATTTTTAGTAATAAAATTATTCAAAATGGCCCTGTTAGAGAAAAGAGAAGATAAAAATCAATATAATTTATTTTTCTTAATATCTCTCATTGGCCTTCACTTTCATTTTCTCTATTAACGAATAGTAAGTATTGCTGAGAGAACCAAGGAATAAGAATGTTGAAGCTAGGAAGGCCAGCCCCCTTCATTTTACTGATGAGAAAACCAGCCAGGGAAGTTAGTGATGTGCTTAGATGTGATTAGATAGATAACAAGTGGCAGAGTCAAGACTTGAAACCTGGTCTTCTAGGAAGAACAGAGTAAGAGAATTCTTAGAGAATTTAAGTGAGTTAAGTCTTCAAATGCCACCCCCCCAAAAAAAAGTATGAAGTGATACAGAGTGAACAGAATCAGAACAATGTATATAGTAACTACATTATAAAAACAACTGTGAAAGACTTAAGAACTCTGTGCTACCCAACTCTTGGCATAAGGGTCGAAGTCAAGATGAAGAATGAGATGTACATTTTTGGATGTGGCTAAAATGGGAATTTGTTTTGCCTGACCATGCATATTTGTTGCAGTTTTTTAAGGGAGAGGAGTAAGTGGGAGAGAAAATAAATTGCTGTTAATTGGAAAATATGAAACAAAAAAATAGTTTTTAGCTGAAGAGCTAGCTAAATAGCTATGAGCAGAAGAAAACTAGTTATCTTCAAGAGGTAAGGGTATCAGAGTGACTAGAGTTAGTATGGTTCTCCAGTGATCTCATTTGATAATGCATACAACGTTTCACATCTGTAACACTTTCTCACCTCTATTTTTTAAAAAAATAACATGTTTTCTCTCCCACACCACACTCACTAGGGAAATTTTTTTATCATAAGAAATTTGCACAGTCAAGCAAAACAAATTCTTCCAAGGGCTGTACACAAAAATATATATGCTTCATTCAGCACATATAGCACAATGTTACTCTATGTCATTCATTTACCAGAACTTATTCAACCTTTCCTCAATTGGTGGACAAGTCTTAGTTTTCAGAATTTTGCCACTATAAAAACAGCCGCTGTAAGTACTTTTTATACATAAAAGACCTTTTCCTCTATGATCTGTTTTTGGTAGAAACCTAGCAGTGGTATAAGTGAGTCAAAAAACACACATTGTTTAGTAGCTTTTTGAGTCTAATTCCAAATTGCTTTCAGAATGGTTATACTCATTAGCAGGTACACCAATAATGCATCAATGTGACTTTTCCCCACAATCCCTCAAATATTTGTCATTTTCCTGTTTTTGTTGTCTTTGCCATTTTGGTGGGTATGACCATGGTGGAATCTCAGAATTGCTTTTATTTGAATTTCTCTAAGTAGAGATGTGGGAGCATTTAAAAAATATGGCTGTGCAGCCAACTCCCAGGGTTGCTGTGAGGTTCAAATGAAGCAATATTTGTGAAGTGTGTGGCAGAGTGCCTCGGTAGCACCTTGGTAGGTGCTTAATACTTGCTTTCTTCCTCTCTATAGATAGCCTGGAATTCTTCTCTTGAAGACTTTTATTATATCCTTAGACCATTTATCAATTGGGGAATGGTTCTTTTTCTTTTAAATTTGAATAAATTCTTTACATATCTTAAAAATGAGACTTTTATTGGGAAAATTTGCTGCAAAGATTTTCCCCAATTGTTTCCTTTAAATCTTAGCTTTATTAGATTTGTGCAAAAATTTGTTAATTTTATGTAATCAAAATAATCCATTTTATTGTCTCTACTACTTGTTTGATCATAACTTTTCTCCTATCCATAGATCTGATAGGTAATTTTGCCATGTTTCTGTAATTTGTTTATGATGTAACCTTTTATATTTAGGCTATATACCCACTAGGAGCTTATCTTTGCATAAGCTATTAAGCTTTGTTCTAAATTTAATTCTTTCATATTGCCGTCCAACTTTTCCAGCAGTTTTTGCAAATAATGAGCCTTGTCAGTGATAGTCCTGGGAATTCTCATTTGGGGGTTCCTTTTAGTAGATTCTATTTTCACGTTGCTTTTTTTTTATGACTGGGCAATTTCTCTAATGATTTCTTGAAATATGATATCTATGTTCTTTTTAGTGTACATTTCAAATAACTCTATGATTCTTTAGTTATCTCTCCTTGATCTGTTTTCCAGGTCACTTTTTATTTGCATTTTCTTCCATTTTTTTCATTCTTTTGACTTTTTTGAGGGGGGGCAGTTATCTCTTGGATTAATTAATTTCTATTTGTTCCATTCTGAGAGTTTGTTCCTTAGGGTAAGGTTTTGTACCTCTTCTATTAAGCTGTTGACTCCTTTTTCCACTTCCCCGTAGCTTTCCTTTCTTTTATATCTTTTTTTGAACTTTTGCATCATTTCTTTGAAGCATTCTAACTTCCTGTGAGAATTTTTTTTTCTTTGACGTCTTAATGTAAGTGCTTTGTAGTAATTCTGTTCTGGATTTGTGCCTTGGTCATCTCTGGCATCATAAAATCCTTTATTTTTGTTGTTGCTTATTTATCTTTATTGCTCAGGCCTCAGGAGTAGACGTTTCCCCTACTCAAGTTGAAAACATTTCCTTTCCCCTGGTTGCAGTCCATCTCTAGGCCTTTTCCTTCACAAAGGACACCAAGGTTCTCCTCTTGTGATCAACCTTAGTTGAAACCCTTTCTTATAGATGAAGAGAGAGAAGGAGAGGCCTTTTCTTTCGTTAATCCTCAGCTAAATCTACAGATGCACTTGGTTGTGAGACCTAGTTGAGACTTTTTTTTTTAATTAACTGTCAGCTTATACAGAGTTTCTCCCCCCCCACCCCACAAACTGAGGTGTTCTGTGTTTTTTTTTCCCACTTGGTGCATAATTTTTGTTTTGTTTTGAATTTTTTTTAGCTTTAGGGAGGCAGTCAAGGAGCTTTTTTTTCTTTAATCTTTTAAATCAGCTGTCAGCCAGGGCTGAAGCTTCCTTTTCTTCACACTGAGGTGTTTTTTTTTTCCTCAGCCCTGAAGTCTGTCAGCTTTACTTCAAGTCCCTCAATAGACTTCCTCCTGCTGATGCAGTTAAGGCCTTTAGTCTTTCACTTTCCTTTTCACTTTCCTTTTGAAGGAAGATTTCTTACCACTCAGGTCTGAAACCCTTTACCTTCTCCCCTAAGTGGACCTGGGTCATATTTACTTTCTGTCTAAAAGGTGAATTGTTTAATAATCAGATTATTTAATGGTATGATAGAATTGACCCTTACAGTTTCCTTACCTATTTCTTTCACTCTAAAATATTTGTTGAAACTAAGGTCCTCTAGTTTACTGCAATCTTTGCTTCATCTTAAGAATTCATCTGTTTCAATGATAACAGATTTGTGAATTGAACATAGTTTATGTTCGCTAGTTGAGATCCATCCTCAAATAATATATTATTTACATGTACAATGAGAATTTCCCAGATGGTGGCAAGATCTTACTTAAGGTAACAAATTATTATCCTGTACAATAGAAAAATTTAAACCCAATAAATTAATTTGCTAATGGCTGTTGCCTTTTTATAGTTGCTAGGTATTAGCTGAGCCCAATTTCTAAATATTAGCCCTAAATCGCACTTTGTAATTGAGATCATTGCTTTACATCTAGAGAATCTAGATCTGAAATATCATTTCTTTCCTAGTTTTATAGTGTGACCCTGCAGGTTGTTAACATCTAGAAATATGTAAATCTCTTTGCCAGCCATAGCAGATGGTCAATCCTTACTGCTGAGAACAGAAATTTAACTGATTTGACAGTAGCCTTATGGTCATTTTGGTGGAAAGCCAAATATTTGCATTGAACCAAACTTTTGATAAATCGTTATGGTATTGTTGGTCTGCAAGGGACAATAGTCTTCATAATACAAGTGATAAGTAAATTTGATAGCTTTTTTTTTATATAATCAGACTACTTGACATCAATGTGCAGTGTTTCTAGCATGGCTTGAACTGGCTGCATTGCAGGGGTTGAAGGAAAGGAAGTAAGAGTAAAGACCCTGGGGATTGTATCTGGTTTGGTTTTTTTTAACCATTTTTAAAGAAAAATACTTCTCTAGAAGAAAACACCCTCTGGTCCTTTTTTTGGAAGGGGGTAAGGTGATTGATGGTTTTTAATATTTGCTTATTTATACCATGAAGCATGGTTACATAAATCATTACTTTTGTCAAAGTGACTTTTTTTTTTTGGCAATTGGGGTTAAGTGACTTGCCCAGGTCACAGAGCTAGTGTCAAGTGTTTGGTCTGAGGCCGGATTTGAACTCAGGTCCTCCTGACTTCAGGGCCGGTGCTCTATCCACTGCGCCACCTAGCTGCCCAAGTCAGGACTTTTTAAAGCCAGTTTCTGGCTTTCTTGAAGCCAATGAGCACATGCCATCTGAAGCACCTGTCCTGCCAGAGCGAGCCAGAATCTGAGTTTGTGCTTCCTCTTTTGTTCTTTTCTAATCTTAGACAAGCATGTATCTATGTTCAGATATTGTTGAAAAAATTAACTACTGGGTCAAGACTGGGAGGGTAAGAAAGTGAGGCAAGAGTAGGGGAGAGAAAAGTTGGGAAAGTAGGATGGAATGGAGTGACTGGAAATCATGATAAGAATAAAGGTTGGATTTAGGAAGAGTGAGACAGAAGAATATAAAGATAGAAGATTGGTTCAGGAAAGTGATTTCAGGCTTCTGGATGATGGTAAGTGAATAATTGTGCTATAGTGAAGTCAAGGATATAACTGTCCCTTTGTGTAGTGAAGATGGACTGTAGCTGCATATCATGGAAGTGGAGGAAGTTGATGAACTAGGAGGCAGGCTGAAAATGGTATGTTGACATGTTTAATAATATTTTTTAAAGTAATAGTATTTATTTAGTACCTACTACGTACCAGGCACTGTGCTACGCACTTTACCAATATCTCATTTGATCCTCACAAGAACCCTGGAAAGTAGGTGTTAGTCTTATCACCATTTTGGAGTTGAGGAAGTTGAGGCAGAGCCCAAGAGAGAAAGACCATGAGTCAGGTGCTAAATTACTTAAGAAAGAAGAGAAAATTACTTAGGGACTGAGGGATGACATCAATAAGCGTCTGGATATGATGATATAGGTGTATGTATTGAACCTCATAGGAAGAGTGTTTGCTGAATTATTGAATGAGAGGGAGAGTCTGGAAGTGACAGTGAAGAGCAAAAAATAATCTGCTTTCTCTTAATCCAGTGGGTCAGCATATATGAGAGAAAAAATGTCCAATATATGTTGGGAGGGTAGCTAAGGAAGCAGTGTTCCTTGGGGAAGTCAGGTCTCCCAAGACTGTGAGAGGACAGAAAGATGTTGAAAGGAGTAGATCTGTTGTGGCAGTTTGTTAATAACAGAACTCATGTTCTAGGAAGGGAGCATCCCAGGGGCTAGACACTTCCTCTTTAGTAAAGTTTGTGGTCTTGAGTTCCCTTCTTCCCAAGGAGATTTTCCCATACTGTTGCTGGGACAGACTATCTTTTCCTCAACCCTAAAGTACTAAGGTGGTGCAGGGGCTTAACTCACCTTTCCCTGGAAGATACTCTTCCTAGTAGAGACTCCTCACACTTGTCATCCAGTAAGGCTCAGGTACATGAGTAGATCTCTGCTTCTTGAGAGTATTGCCTAAAAGGGGTATCTGTAGTCCTAACCCCACTTTGGGTGGGCACCATGACAAATGTTTGGCCTCTTGAGAGATGGGGTAAGGGGGCAGGTAGGTGGTGCAGTGGATAGAGCACCAGCCCTGAAGTCAGGAGGACCTGAGTTCAAATTTAGCCTCAGACTAAACACTTGACACTTATTGGTGTGTGACCCTGGGCAAGTCACTTAACCCCAATTGCCTAAAAAAAAAAAGTGAGACATAGGGTAGGACAGAGTTTGGCTGTCAGGACTGGCTTTGGACAAAATTGTGAAGTAGAAGAAAGTTGACTTTGAGTCATTTCTTTTATCTTTTATGTACAATTGCCATGCATCTTCATACTGACTACATGTTATCATAAATGTGACAAGTGAAATTTAGTGTTAGCTTTCTTTGATTACGACACTGAACTCACGTGTGCTGTCTTCACAAGTTGTTGCTGAGAGTCCATGATGGCTTCTTCACGTGGCCATTGGTTTGCAGCTCTTAAGATTTAGAGAACTTTGTTTCAGGTCACTGCTGATGTTATCTCCCTATTATCGCTATCATTTGTATTATCTTCCCTCTCTATGTTAGCTGTAGAAATCTCCCCTTCCAAATCTCAGGTGAAGTATTTCATTCATGCTCCCTTCCCAGATTACTCCAACCACAATAACCTCTCTCATTTCACTGATGAATTTCACTCCCTTTACCAATGCAAGTCCAGCTACTGC
Source organism: Phascolarctos cinereus (assembly GCF_003287225.1). Classification (NCBI taxonomy): domain Eukaryota; kingdom Metazoa; phylum Chordata; class Mammalia; order Diprotodontia; family Phascolarctidae; genus Phascolarctos; species Phascolarctos cinereus. The sequence goes on from NW_027555736.1 coordinate 157,539,815, forward strand.
CATGCCTTCTCATCCTATGCAATTCTTGTCCATATTTTTTCCTATTATCAAAACTGTTAAAGGCCTTCTTCTTATTCTCTTCATATTTCATGCACATCATTCTAGAATTGGATTCTTTCAGCATCTCAAGATAATCTTATTTACTCGGATACTTCAATGAATTTTTTATTTCACTGGCGAGAGTACTCATGGTCTACAATTTTAGTCAACATTTTGCCATAAACTCTCGCTGAAGATCTATCCAATGTGATATGGGTTTTCCTCTGGTTATTTTTAATATTTTATGGATACCAGTCTAGGACTTAGGCTTAATCAGGATGACTTCCACCTTCTTTATAATCTGATAAATTGACAGCATTTATCAAGCATCTTATTAAGTGCTTAACTATGCTGAGTTCCATGGACACAAAGAAAGGCAAACACATGGTCCCTGTTCTCAAGGAGCTCACATTCCAGTGAAGAAGAAAACAAGCAAATAGCTCTCGCGCTCTCTCTCTCTCTCTCTCTCTCTCTCTCTCTCTCTCTCTCTCTCTCTCTCTCTCTCTCTCTCTCTCTATATATATATATATATATATATATATATATATATATATATATATGTAAGATATAGATAGTGTAAATGGAATGAAGATAATCTCAGAGGAAAGGGACTTGTTCAGTGGTGGTGTGGGACCAGGAAAAGCTTCCTCCAGAAAGTGGAGTATGAGCTGAGTTTTGAAGGAATCCAAGGAAACCAGTAGTCAGAGATGAGGAAGAAAAAGCATTCCAGGCATGGGCAACAGTCAATACAAAAGAATAGTAGAGGAAAAGGGTGTCTTGAATAAGCAGGCCTGTGTAGTGGGATGATAGTGTGCTTGGAGGGGAATAAAGCAAGAAAGGTAGGGGCCAGGTTGTAAACAGCTTTAATTGCTAAAGCAAGAATTTTGCATTTGATCCTAAACGTAATAGGGAACCACCGGAGTTTGTTGCATAATGAGGTGATGTGGTCAGACTTGTGCTTTGTCAGAATGACATGTTCTGGCATTTGGACCATATAGTGTCTTACATTGTACTTGAATGAATTATTTCATGTGTGTTAGATTTGTCTCCTCAATGACATTATTAACTTCTTGAAGGCAAGAAGTACATTGTACTTTTCTTTTGCATCCCCAAAATTCTAAAAATATAGTAAACACTCAATTAACAGTTGTTGGATAGAATAGTACTGATGGTATTTTTTTTTCATTCTCTTTCAGCATGGAATCATGGTGACTTGAATAGGAATGGCTCATTGAGGCACATAATATTTAGAATATATGTGTGCCCCAATTTATAGTGGTTCATTTACTTGAAATGTATGTCATAAGAGAAATAGAAAAACAGAGAATAAAAATTATTTCACATTCTCAAAACTTCGTATTAATTAGAATATGCCAGCAGAAGAGCAGCATCTAAGAATTATCATCCGAGCCAGAGAAGAGTGGCAGGAGACAGGAGACACTGTCAGCGTGAGATAGGCATCCGTTGGCTGCAAACTCCCGTTCCATTTGCTTTTGCTCAGTGTCGTCAAAGAACAGGTTCTTATTGCATCAGATGCCTGACTTGAGTCTCAATTCAAGAAAAGTTGGCAATGCTTATAAGCACTTCTGCTTTTCCCATCTCCATGCCTTAAACTGAAATAAACAGAAGGGAGAACAGCAGGAGATGTAGAAATATGTCTATAAAATTATAATAGAAGTCAATGAGAAAATGATTTGCTTTATAGAAAACTGCTTTGTAGGTAAAGTTCCAGAAATGGACCTGTACCCCAAAGGTCTATTACAGATAAAATACAACATCTGTATAAGCTCTAGATTACCTATGTAAAGAAGATATTAAAAATGAGGCTTAGATGACATCCAAAAACCCCTACATAAAGTAGATAAAATCTGTTCCCAAAAAGGAGCAGGAAAGTTGTAGATGTTGAAAAATTAGCTTAGTCTTACAGAGAAAACTTAATCCATTTACACCTATTCTTCAGGTCTCAATCAGTCAACATCTAAATTATATTTTACTTCTCCATGGAAAGTAGTGGTGGCAGCCTTCAGATTTGAGTTCTATGCTAGATAAAGTTTCAAGACCTAAGGTTAAATTCCAATCTGTCTTTGACATCTATCCTAAAAATTGCATATTGTATAGGATTAGATTGTGTAGAAATTTTTTTTCCTGGAATTGTTCTTAGTGATTACTAATTAAAATTAACCACAAAAATTTCTGGCCATAATTCCAGGTGCATAAGGTTATATACTAGTCAAAGGTAAATCATCAGTATAAAGGAGAAGACTCAGTACATCATCCTAGGTGATGAACAAGTCACTGTAGATGGTGAGGTCCCCCAGATGCTCATGTTTACAGATGACATTGTCGTAATAAACTAGCACTTATATTGCATTTTATGGTTTCCAAAGCACTTTGACATGTTATCTCATTTAATCTTCCTAGCAACTCTGTGAGGTAGGTGCTATTATTTTCTTCATTTTACAGATAAGGAAACTGAGGCTGAGAAAAGCTAAATGACTTGCCCAGGATTACACAATTAAGTGAGTATCTAGAGCAGGACTTAAATTCAGGTTTTACTGATGTTGCTATGTTGCAGGACCCCGAACACCATTGTTTTCAAAGGACTAAAGATGAGTATTACAGAAAGCGGCTGTCAGTGGACTGAAAAACTTAACAAACTCTAAAGAAGAATTGGAGTAAAGGGCATCATCAAGGAATTGTTGGACAGGAAGAAAAGTGGGGATGATGGGTGGAGTGAGGGATGATGGATGGGAAGCAAGAGTGTTTCACTGGGATGCCTGTGATGACAAAGCAAGGAAAAGTCTCTGAACTTTTTGTCTGTGGAGAACAAGGATGTGGATGTGTTGCAGTCTTCATGGCTGGAGAGAAATCCCAAACTCATGAGGTGGCAGTTCTGTCTGAGCATTTGAGACGTAAGGAAGGGCCTTCAGTTCAGCACAAATACAGGTAAGCTGGGAGACTAAGGGACCAGTGGTATCCCTTTGATCATTGCCGCGGGTATGGTCCAGAAAAGGATTGCCATAAAGGTGTAAAAGATACATGCCTTGTTTAGAGTAGCACTTGCTTATATAGGTACTAAGGGATGGTAACTAGATGTTATTCAGGGGGCAATATCTGTGCCTACTACCAGGTAGCAAGTCAAGGTTGAGCTGCCCATGTAGGTCTCACTTTATTTCCTACCAACATAGCATGCTCAACTGAGCCCAGTATCCCCCAAGTGCTTCAACCAAGGTTTCTATATAGTTCATAGGATGATTTAACTCTATCAGAATTATTAATCTTCTTGGCTTGTGTTTGCTCCTTTCCCACAAAATCTTTAATCTTTTCCCCAACTTCCCTTGTTACGTATTCACTCAAACAATTTAGGGTAGTGCTTCTTAAGCTGTGAGTCATAGCCCCATATGGGGTCGCGTACTTGAATGTGGAGGTTGCGAGAAATTTGGCATCAGTAAAAGGTTTCTGAATGTACAACAACCAAAATTAATTAAATATCAAGCGTGTAATGAATCTGAGGTGTTTGTGGCAGCGCTTGCCTTTGACTTCATGGCAGCCTTGGTTATGAACATACAACATGCGCACTTTGTACTGCCCGTGCTGTCACACCCACATAGCAACAACAGATGCTACCACAAACACCATGGCTCAGATTCGAGACTACTGGATGTTAAGAATTGCTGTGTTTAGAAAGTTTTCTGCTCTTACTGAAACATAATAGTCTAATTATGGAAAATAAAGACTTTTAATATTTTCCGACCATCATTCCTCAGCATCAAATCGGTATAACTTTGGATTGTATTTTGTTAGAATGTTTGATTTTAAAAACTGCTGTTTATCTCCTTCTTTTACAGAAACATAAGCGTTTAATTGCAGCAAGTAAAGACAAGAGCCCTTTAATAATATTTCTCCACCATCACCACTGTGTGTGTATGTAAATGTGAACATCAGTTTTTAAAATTAAGCGCAAACAAATGTAATTTCATATACTAATGATAGTATTTATTTGAGAAATTATTAGCAATATTTATTTATATTTTAGGAAAAATATTTTTCAGTTACGGATAAGTGGCTATATTTAGACAGAAGAGGTAAAGATACTGGTGACAATGCAGCAGAGTCTTCGCTACCAGGTTGTAGTATACCTAAATGGACAAGAAAAAGGAAATATGTAGAGCCATTTTTGCAATATGGATTTACTTCTAATAATGATGATGGTGTGGAAAAACCTCTTTGCTTAATTTGTAATGAAGCTGCAGAGAGCATGAAACCAGCCAAACCAACCAAAATGACATCTTAATACTAAGCGCGTGGCATACTGCAATAAACCAAAGGAATATTTTGAATGATTTTTAAAATCTTCAAATAAAGAAACACAATGTTTTGAGAAATTTGTTACTGTCAATGAAAAGTATTTACTTGCATCTTATGAAACTTCTTATTTAATTGCAAAAACTAAAAAGCCCTATGCAATAGGAGAGCTAGTATTACCTGTTGCTATTAAAATATCAGAAATAGTTTATGGGAAAAAAATATGGGGATAAAATTCGTAAAATTCCTTTACTGAATGATACTGTTTCCAAAAGAATTTCTGAAATGAGTAATGACCAATTCCAGCAGCTTATTACCAGGCTTAAGGGCAGCTCAAAGTTTGCAATTCAGTTAGATGAAACAACTGACATTTCTAACATGGCACAGCTGTTACTTTATGTAAGATATGTTTATGAAACAAGCATACATGAGGAACTGTTGTTTTGTCACCCTTTGGAAGGGCACACAAAAGGAGAAAATCTTAAAGAGTAAAATTAAGATTCATCTCAAAGTTGACAAATTTTTCACAAATGACAGTTTACAGTGGAAAAATTGCATTGTGGTCTGTACAGACGGTGTTGGAGCAATGATGGTCAAGAATTTTGTATTTGTAGCAAAAGTTAAAGATGGTGGCAATGAACATATCACTTTTACACACTGCATGATCCATTGGGAGGCACTCGTGGCCAAAAAAAAATCACCAGAGTTAGATGTTGTGCTTTGCAACACTATCAAAATCATTAACTTCATTAAAAGCTATGGCTTTAACAGCCATTTGTTTTCAAACCTTTGGAAAGACATGAACTCTCATTACAAAAGATTATTACTACATGCAAAGGTAAGGTGGCTCTCAAGAGGGTAAAATATAAACAGATTATTGAAGTTGAAAGATACAGTTGTTACAACTTTGATTGAGCAGAAATCAGATTTTGTTAATTTTTTTCATAATGACTTATGGCTTTCAAAACTATTTTATTTGTCAGGTATTTTTGAAAAACTCAATGACTTAAACATCACTTCAAGGAAAAAAATTGTACCATTTATGTTAAAAGATAAAATAGATAGTTTTACTAAAAAAGTTAAAATATGAAAGAATACGGTGTGAAATAGTTCTTTAGAAATGCTTGCAGCTACAGATGATTTTATAATTGAAAATAACCTTCCCAAAGATTTAATTGTAAGAGTTATAATTGATCATCTGAAGTTCTTGGAGACACAGTTTCAGGAATACTTTCCTTCAAATTTTGATTCTAAAAAACTAAGTTGTGTTCATAAACCATACTCAGTTGAAATAATAAACGTCAGTCATCCACCATTAAAGGTTCAAGAAGAATTTGCCGAGTTATCAAGCAACACATGTTTAAAATGAGTTTCCTAAAAATTTGTTAAATGAATTTTGGCTTGGGATTAGGACAGAATTTCAACAATTTCTGAAATGGCCCTAAATATACTTCTGCCATTTTGTACCACATATTTATGGCATTCTCAGCATTGACAATTACAAAATCAAAATATCAGTCAAGTCTGAAAAACGTATGAAGATGCTCTTCGTCCTACAGTATCAAATATTCCACCAAGATTTAATTCTTCACATAAAAATAAACAAGCACATGCATCTCATTAGTCTGCAAAGTTGCTTTTGTATTTAATAAATGGTAAAACTATCATGCATACCAAAGAATTGCTTTGAAATAAATTTTGTTATGATTTATTATCAGTAAATGCTTGACTTTTATACCTAATTTATATACCTATATGCCTGGAGTCTTATAAAAATTTCTTGGGCTGGGGCAGCTAGGTGGTGCAGTGCATAGAGCTCCAATCTTGGAGTCAGGAGGACTTGAATACAAATCTGAAGTCAGACACTTGACACTAGCATTGTGACCCTGGGCAGGTCACTTAACCCCAATTGCCTCACCAAAAAAAAAAAAAAAAAGCAAAAAAAATTTCTTGGGCAAAAAGGGGTCATGAGTGGAAAAAGTTTAAGAAGCCCTGATTTAGGGTACATTTATGAAATGAAATAAAAAATGTAGCATTAAAATCATCTTAGCTTAAGTCAGTCACAGTCACTTGTAAGTAACCTTTCAGTGCCCCCAGGCAATTCCAATTGCAGAGAAGCTGAAGGTCTACTTTAGGAAAATGAGTTTCCTCAATGGAGGGCTCCCTACAGGGATGAAACCACAGGTTGGGAACCTCCCCCCACCAAAAACAACAACAACAACAACAACAATCCCCAAACCTCATTGCACTAGACTGTTCTACCTAACAATTAATTGGATTTAATATAAACTCAAATTTCTAACTGTGTGACCCTGGGTAAGTTACTCAACTTCCGTGCCTCATGGGATCATAGCATCAAATCATAGACTTAAAACTGTAAGAAACTTTATCATTGATTTCCCCAACCCTTCCCTTAGGAGACTAAAGCCCCAAGAGTGTAAGGGATGGATCCAAGGTCACACAAGCAGGAAGTAGCAGAGCTAGAATTCTAGCCAAGGTTTTCTGATTCCAGATTTCTTGCTTATCGGTGAAATGGAGAACTTATGGTAATAGATTTGTAGCGAGGAGGGACCTTGGAGATTGTCTGGGTTTAAAACTGTGTTTTACTGATGAAGAAACTTATTAAATGATTTGCCCAGGGTCACACAGGTCACACATTGGCACCCAAGCCCTCTAATTCCAAATCCAGTGATTTTCCTCCTGTATTATTAAGCCAAAATCTCTCTCTATAAAACGACTTCTTGCATTTGGAAATGGTTTATACTCGCAACCTTGTTGAAGTTCAGTGATTTCAGATGTGTCTGACCCTTCCTGACCCCATTTGGGATTTTCTTGGCAAAGATACTGGAGTAGTTTGCCATTTCCTTCTCCAGTGAATCCAGAGATAAAGTGATTTGCCCAGGGTCACACAGCAAGGAAGTATCTGAGGCTGGACTTGAACTCGGGTCTTTCTGACACCAGGCCCAATGCTCTATCCAGTAAGCCTCCAGCTGCCTCACACGTGTATACTAGGTACAAGGATTTCCTTCTGAAAACAAGTTCATTCTTTGTGGGCTGGAGTAACTGAACATATAGAAGCTTAAGTGACCTTTAAGTTCTTTGATAAAATATTCCAATAACAAATAATAATAGCTCGCATTTATTACGCAAACTAAGATGGCCACTGATGATAAAGTCCATATAGGTACCAAAATATTTATAGTAGCACCTTTTCTGAGAATAAATAATTGTAAATAAAGTAAAGCTAAGTACCAAACTAAAGAATTAAACTAACAAAGAACTAAACAAAATTGTGGGACATGAATGTAATGGGATAATATTGTGCCATAAGAAATGACGCATATGATGAATACTGAGAAGCACTGAAAAGTCTACATGAACTCATACAGAATGACGTAAGCGTAGCCAAGATAACAACATACATGAGGGCTACAATAATGGAAAGAGCAAACACACACACAAAACAAATAAAACCAAAAGTGAATGTTGCACATGGCTAATATGGAAATGTTTTGCTTAACTTCACAGGTGTAATTGATATCATGTTGCTTGCCTTCCCAACTGGGAGAAGAGCAGGAGGGAGGAAGAGAATGTAGAACTCAAAATTTAAAAAAATGAATGTTAAAGTAAAGTATATTTTTTACAAAGTGAATGTTGCAAAGTTATAAAGCAGATGCATGTCTCCAAAAGAAGAGATCAGTGATGACACTCATTCAACGCCCCACTTTGCCAAGGTGAGAAACCCAAGAGTGTGATACATAGAACATATTTTCAGACTTCTGATGTATTGATCAATTTTGCTGATTTTTTCCTCTTCTCTCTCTCTCTCTCTCTCTCTCTCTCTCTCTCTCTCTCTCTCTCTCTCTCTCTCTCTCTCTGTCTTTAAAAATGTTATTTGTTATATAGGATGATTCTTTGGGAAGAGGATTCAGGGATATTGAGGGAAGTTTTGATGATATAAAAAGACATGAATGGAAACTTTAAAAATATTTTTTAGACTTTATATGGGCTACAAAGCAATTTATATATTTTATCTTGTTCTTCACAGTAACATTGTAAAGTCAGTACTATGTATTATCCATATCTTGCTTAGGAGAAACTGAGACTCAGAAAAATTACATGACCCATACATCATCACAAAGCTCTTAGGTGCTAAGGCAAAATTTGAACCCAAATCTTTCTGACTCCAAGGCCAATATTCTATCCAGAAAGAGAATGACTGACATTATCTACCTCACAGAATTGTTGTAAGAAAAGAGCTCTGCAAATCTCAACATACGACTATGAATAGTTGTTACCAAATATTGCTTGTCTTTTAAAAAATTATTCCTTAAATAGTTGCAATTTTTAAAGTATACACTGAACGGGAAACTGGTGCAGCGACCACCTTTTGCCACTAGATGGCGAGCGTATATCTCTCATCTGCTTTCACAGTATTTTCTTAGGCAAGTGGGGTTAAATTTCCATGTAAAATTCCACTTACTAGTTCTAGTTACCCCATCTGATGCCAAATAGAACAAAACTAATACCTCCTCCACAGAATATCCCTTCAAACATCTGGTCGCAGCTATTACGTAGCATTAAAGGATTCCCTGAAGTCAGCTATTCCAGTATTCTCATTATGCAATGAAGCAACCAAGGTCCAAGGTCACAAGGCTATGCCTGATCCTTCCATCACACCTTCTATACCTGGGTTGTCTTTAACAGGCTTCCCTTTATCTTAGACCTCTTCCTAGCACACTTCTTTCACCTCTTGTTCTCACAAAATATGTGTCTCTTCCCATGCCAACTGAATATATTGATCAATATATTGAATATATTTACCTTCTAGTTTTGAATGCCCTTTCTCTAGTACTGGATGCTTCCTTACTTTACACATACGCACACTGGCCCATGGAGGAAGAAATAGGAATATTCCCAGCTTTGTACTTGTTGTTCAGTTATTTTCAGTCGTTGTCTGACTCTTTGTGACCCATTTGGGGTTTTTTTTGGCAGAGATCCTGGAGAGGTTTGCCATTTCTTTCTCCAGCTCATTTTACAGATGAAGAAACCGAGGCAACAGGGTTAAGTGACTTGCCCAGGGTCACAAGGGTAGGAAGTATCTGATGCCAGATTCCCTATCTCAAGGAAATGAGTCTTCCCGACTCCAGCCCTGGCACTCTATCTACTGTACCACTTAGCTTCCCCTTACAAAACTTCCCTCCACTGTCATTACTCAATAGTCTGTCTTTGGAAGTTCACTCCATTTGTCTGTGTCACTGAGCTGGACACAACTGAGATGACCAAATGAGGTTATTGCAGTGGCCTCCTGATCCATCCCCTGGCTGATGTCCTCCACTCCAGTCTGTCCTTCAGATGGCTGCCAAAGTGATTTTCCTTAAACATAGTGTCACTATAGCTATGCCACTCCTCTGCTCAATGAACTCCTATGGCTGTCAGTTGTCTGTAGGATAAAACACAAACTCCTCTCGTTGGCTTTTAAAGCCCTTCACAATTTGGACCCAATCTATATTGGGTCCATTTCCAGTCTGTGCCTTTGCAGTGACTGTCTTCCCTCCTCCATATTGTTTTGTTCTTTGTATTTGTATAGCACAATACCTGGTATATAATAGGTGCTTAATAAATGCTTGTTGCTTGATCAGTCATCCCTCTCATCTCTCATCTTCAATCTCTCCTTTTCCCCTATTATCTTCAAACATTAGGCAGCTGAGATAAAAAAAAAATTGTAAAGTGCTTAGCACAGTACCTGGCACATAGTAGGAGCTATATAAATGCTATCTATTATTATGGTTATTATTAGCAGCTAGGTGGTGTAGTAGATAGAGCATAAGACTTATAATCAGGAAACTCTGAATTCAAATCCAGTCTCATACATTCAGTAGCTGTGCTGGGCAAATCACTTAACCTCTATTTGTCTCAGTTTCCTCAACTATAAAATGGGAATAATAATAGCACCTATCTGTCAAGGTTGTTGTGAGGATAAAGGGAGATGATATTTGTAAAGCACCTTGTATTGTTACTATGTTCTCAGGTTTCTTCATTCTTTAAAAACCTTCATTTGGACCTGCCAGCTCCCATAAGCTGCATTCTATATACCTTCTCCCTCTCATAAACTAATTCATAAAAACCAAAATCTACACTTGCTGTTTTTACTTCTTCATCTCCCAACTCACTTCTCAACCCCTTGCAATCAGGTTTCAGATACCACAGCTCAACTGAAAGGGATCTCTCCAAGGTTATCAGTGATCTGTCTCTAATGACTAAATTCTGTGGCTTTTCCTCAGTCCCATCCTTTTTGGCCCCTCGGCATCTTTTGATGCTGCTTGCCCCCTGCCCTCCTCCACAATACTTGTTCCTCCTTTGGGGTCCACAACACTGCACTCTCTTGGTTCCTGCTTGAGTGCTTCTCAGTCGCCTTTGTGGGATATTCATCTATCTACTGACCCTTAAATACACGTATGCCCCCAAGGCATTATCCTGGTCCTTCTTTTAGCTTTCAATTATTGTCTATAAACAGCTAATTCCCAAATCAACCTTCATCTTTCTCCTAAACTACAGTCTCCTATCACAAACTACCTGCTAGTCAATTCCACCATGATATGTAAGCATCTCAAACTGCATACATGCAAAATAGAATTAATTATAACTCTTCTCCAAATTTTCCAATTTTTGTTGAGGGCACCACTTACTGCTCCAGACTTACAATTTCAAATCTCCTTCACCTCCCATATTATAATCAATTGCCAATTGGCAAATTTCATTTCTATATCTACATGTCTCATATCCATCCCTTTCTCTCCACTCACATAGACACCATCCTAGTTCAAGACCTTCATCAGTTATACTCTGGATTATTGTTGTTCAGTTGTTTCAGTCCTGTCTGACTCTTCGTGACCCCATTTGGAGTTTTTTTGGCAAAGATACTGGAATGGTTTACCATTTCCTTCTCCAGCTTATTTTACAGGTGAGGCAAACAGGGTTAAGTGACTTTCCCAGGATCACACAGTCAGAAAGTGGACATCTCTATTCAATCAAAGCATTTCAACTAGGTGCAATAAGAAATCTGTTCAGAGGGGAGCAGAGCCAAGATGGTGGAGTAAAAGTAGTGACTTGCTTGAGCTCTCCCCCAAAGCTCTCCAAATATCTGTAAAAATAACTCTAAACAAATTCTACAGCAGAAGAACCCACAAAAAGACAGAGTAAAAGAAACTTCTAGCCCAAGGCAACCTGGATGATTGATAGGAAAGGTCTTCTGGGCCAGGCTGGGAGAGAAGTGCAGTTCAGTGTGGGCTGAGCAGGCAAACCCTAGGCCTTGGGAGACTGAATCACGGCCAGCTGTGGTTTCCAAACTTCTCAACCCACAAACGCCAAAGACAATTTAGAATGCCAGTGGGAAAGTCTGTTGGACCTGAGTGAGAGAGGAGCTCAGGCCACTCCTGGGCCTAGTGCAGCCCTGGGGCAGTGGCCACAGTGGCAGCAGCTGCTTCTGGAGCTTCCTGCCCACTGATGGTGGAGGGATCAAGCAGCTAATCAGAGAGGGATTGCAGAGATCTCTTCCCTGGCACTGAGGCAGGATTCTCTTGCTTTGCCTGTGCTTGGATCTGGGTTGTAGTTCTAGGTGGTAGTCCTAGGGTGAAGAGGAGCACTGGTGTGATGGGACTTGTGGAAGTGGTAGAGAGGGAATCTTCCTCACAGTTCCAAGGCAGAAAAGAGTGCTTGTGGTCACTCATAGACCACAGCACAGGCAAGGAAAGCAGTTGGAAGAACTGAAAATTTACAGGTTCCTAGAAGTATCTCTGAAAACAGCTGCACAAAACTCCTGAAGCTTGGGACAGTATACCCTCCACACTGGAAGTACAGCCCTACCTTAACAAAGAGTTAAAAAGTCAAGTAATTGGCTGGGAACATGAGCAAACTGCACAAAAAGTCAGACCACAGAATCTTACTTTGGTGAAAAAGAAGATCAAAACATACAATCAGAAGAAGACAACAAAGTCAAAGCTCCTACATGCAAAGCCTCCAAGAAAAATATAAATTGGTCTCAGGCCATGGTAGAGCTCAAAAAGGACTTTGAAAATCAAGTAAAAGAAGTAGAGGAAAAATTGGGAAGAGAAATGAGAGTGATGCAAGAAAATCATGAAAATAAGTCAACAGCTTGCTAAAGGAGACCCCAAAAAATACTGAAGAAAATAACACCTTAAAAAATAGCCTAACCCAAATGGCAAAACAGGTCCAAAAAGCCAATGAGGAGAATGCCTTAAAAAGCAGAATTGGCCAAATGGAAAAGGAAGTCCAAATGCTTACTGAAGAAAATACTTCCTTAAAAATTAGAATAGAGTAATTGGAAGATAGTGACTTTATGAGAAATCACGACACAGTAGAACAATTGATATTATGTTGCTTGCCTTCCCAACTGGGAGAAGAGCAGGAGGGAGGAAGAGAATGTAGAACTCAAAATTTAAAAAAATGAATGTTAAAGTAAAGTATTTTTTTTACAAAGTGAATGTTGCAAAATTATAAAGCAGATGCATGTCTCCAAAAGAAGAGATCAGTGATGACACTCATTCAACGCCCCACTTTGCCAAGGTGGGAAACCCAAGAGTGTGATACATAGAACATATTTTCAGACTTCTGATGTATTGATCAATTTCGCTGATTTTTTCCTCTTCTCTCTCTCTCTCTCTCTGTGTCTTTAAAAATGTTATTTGTTATATAGGATGATTCTTTGGGAAGAGGATTCAGGGATATTGAGGGAAGTTTTGATGATATAAAAAGACATGAATGGAAACTTTAAAAATATTTTTTAGACTTTATATGGGCTACAAAGCAATTTATATATTTTATCTTGCTCTTCACAGTAACATTGTAAAGTCAGTACTATGTATTATCCATATCTTGCTTAGGAGAAACTGAGGCTCAGAAAAATTACATAACCCATACATCATCACAAAGCTCTTAGGTGCTAAGGCAAAATTTGAACCCAAATCTTTCTGACTCCAAGGCCAATATTCTATCCAGAAAGAGAATGACTGACATTATCTACCTCACAGAATTGTTGTAAGAAAAGAGCTCTGCAAATCTCAACATACGACTATGAATAGTTGTTACCAAATATTGCTTGACTCTATGAAAAATCAAGAAATTATAAAACAAAACCAAAAGGATGAAAAAATAGAAGACAATGTGAAATATCTCATTGGAAAAACAACTGATCTGGAAAATAGATCCAGGAGAGACAATTTAAAAATTACTGGACTACCTGAAAGCCATGATCAAAAAAAGGAACATCTTTCAAGAAATTATAAAGGAAAACTGCCCTGATATTCTAGAACCAGAAGGTAAAATAGAAATTGAAAGAATCCACTGATCACCTCCTGAGAGAGATCCCTAAAGGAAAACTCCTAGGAATATTATATCCAAATTCCAGAGTTCCCAGGTCAAGGAGAAAATATTGCAAGCATCCAGAAAGAAACAATTCAAGTATTGTGGAAACACAATAAGGATAACACAAGCTTTAACAACTTCTACATTAAGGGATCAGAATATGACATTCCAAAGGTTAAAGGAGCTAGGATTACAACCAAGAATCACCTACCCAGAAAAACTGAGTATAATCCTTCGGGGAAAAAAAGGATGTTCAATGAAATAAAGGACTTTCAAGCATTCTTGATGAAAAGACCAGAGCTGAATAGAAAATTTGACTTTCAAATACAAGACTCAAGAGAAGCATGAAAAGGTGAACAGGAAAGAGAAATCATAAGGGACTTATTAAAGTTGAACTGTTTACATTCCTATGTGGAAAGATGATATTTGTAACTCATGAGACCTTTGTCAGTATTAGGGTAGTTGGAGGAAATATATACATATATATACATACATATATATATATATATATATATATATATATATATGTATATATGTGTGTGTGTATATGTATATAGACAGAGGGAACAGGGTGAGTTGAATATGAAGGTACGATATCTAAAAAATAAAATGAAGGGTTGAGAGAGGATTGTACTGGGAGAAGGAAAAAGGGAGAGGTAGAATGGGGTAAATTACCTCATATAAAAGAGGCAAGTAAAAGCTTTTACGGTGGAGGGGAAGAAGGGGATGTGAGAGGGAATGAGTCAATCTTACTCTCATCAGATTTGGCTTAAGGAAAGAATAACATACACATTCAATTGGGTATAGAAATCTATCTTACCCTACAGGGAAATAAGAGGGACTGGGATAAGAGAGGAAGGGATGATAGAAAGGAGGGCAGATTGGGGGAGGGGGTAATCAGAAGCAAACACTTTTGAGGAGGGACAGGGTCAAAGGAGAGAACAGAATAACCGAGGGGCAGGATAGGATGGAAGGAAATAGTCTTTCACAACATGACTATTATGGAAGTGTTTTGCATGACTACACATGTATAACATATATTGAATTGCTTGCCTTCTCAGTGAGGGTGGATGAGAAGGGAGGAAGGGACAGAATTTGGAACTCAAAGGTTTAAAAACTAATGTTAAAAATTATTTTTACATGCAACTGAGAAATAAGACATATAGGCAAAGGGGTATAGAAATCTATCCTGCCCTACAGGAAAATGGAAGGGGAAGGAGATAAGAAAAGAGAGGGGTGATAGAAGGGAGGGCAGATTGGGAGAAGGGGTATTCTGAAGGCACTCCCTTTTGGGGTGGGGAGAAAATTTGGAACTCAAAATCTTGTGGAAGTGAATGTTGAAAACTAAAAATTAATTAATAAAAAAGAAAAAAAAGTTATAAAATCTACCAAAAGAAAGGAAGAAAGAAAGAAAGAAAGAAGAAAGAAAGAAAGAGAGAGAGAGAGAGAGAGAGAGAGAAAGAAAGAAAGAGAGAAAGAAAGAAAGAGAGAAAGAAAGAAAGAAAGAGAGAGAGAAAGAGAAAGAGAGAGAGAGAGAGAGAGAGAAAGAAAGAAAGAAAGAAAGAAAGAAAGAAAGAAAGAAAGGAAGAGAGAGAGAGAAAGAAAGAAAAGAAAGAAAGAAAGAAAGAGAAAGAGAGAGAGAGAAAGAGAGAGAGAGAGAAAGAAAGAAAGAG
This sequence comes from Phascolarctos cinereus, assembly GCF_003287225.1. Lineage (NCBI taxonomy): Eukaryota > Metazoa > Chordata > Mammalia > Diprotodontia > Phascolarctidae > Phascolarctos > Phascolarctos cinereus. Next base: position 157,555,216 of record NW_027555736.1, read on the forward strand.
AGAGAGAGAGAGAGAGAGAGAGAAAGAAAGAAAGAAAGAAAGAAAGAAAGAAAGAAAGAAAGAAAGAAAGAAAGAAAGAAAGAAAGATCTGTTCAGATAGGTTGAATAGTGGTCATGCCCTGAGGAGCTTATATAAAACCAGAAGGCTAGTTTGAAGTCAGGTATTTGAGTATATAGAAGTTTAGGGAAAAAGCCTTCCAGTAAAACCCTTTAAAAAGAATCACTTGTTGGGGTACAGATGGGGAAGAGAAAAGCCCTAGCCTCAGCTGATGAGCTATAGCATTTGAAAACCACCGTCCAGCCCCTTAGGGTCCTCTAGGGCCATGAGGGGAAATGGAAAAGCCTTGCTCTCAGGATCTAGTTTTCCAGTGAAAGTAGGGTTCAGCTAAGTAGGGGGTCTCAGTCTTTTTGTTGTTGTTGTTATGTATGACTTTAGCAGTCTGATGAAGCTTATGGACTCCTCAGAACTTTTAAATGCATAAAATAAAATACATAGGCTACAAAGGAAACCAGAGGTTAATAAAAATAAAGATGTAATTTTTTTCCCCATCCAAGTTTACAAAATCTCCTGAAATCTATAAGGGTCTGTGGACTCCAGGTTAGACCCTGGTCTAAAGGGTATTTAAGCCAACTCAAAGTTAAAATCTCATACTCAAGAGCACATGCTACATACTGTCACGTTATTTATGGGTGCCCTGGTCAAGAGCGCTCATTTCCAGGCCCTGCCTCTTTGCTAGTCTGCTGTGCCCTCTAGTCATTTTGGCCTGCCTGACCTAGGCAGGGCACTCCAAAACACTTGGCCCAAGGTAATTGCCCTAATTTGACATACTCTAAAGGTGCCCTCACTGGTAAGTCATTCTGATTTCAAGACCAGAAAGAAGCAGAAATGGTGAGATGGGTAGGTGATATGACCATTATCACTATAACCTACTGACTTGATTATATGTTAACTTTTCAAAAGCTTAGCTATAATTTGATTGCTAAGTGAATGAAAAAGCATTTATTAAGTGCTTACTATAGTAAGTATATAGTAAGTATATACAAGCTGTGTGCTAAGTGCTAGGGATACAAATTAAAAACATCAAAGTCCCTCAGCATCTGTGGCCTTCTCACCCTGAACTTCCCTCTTCTATTCCCTCTATTTGGAAGAAAGGCCCAAGCCAGTTGACTTTTATTCCTCTCCTGGAGTGATTCTTCTGACTCTATGGGCTTTGATACCCTGCCCCTCACTGAGTACTACCTCAACACGTTTTAGCCCCCTTTTATGTGTCTCTTCCCTCTTAGAAAGTAAGCTCCTTGAAGGTAGGGACTATTTCTTTTTGCTTGTATTTGTATTTCCAGCATGTAACACAAAGCATGGAACACAGTAAGCACTTAAAAAATGCTTTTAGCCTTGACTTAAAAGATCTTACATTCTAAATAGAGGAAACAACATACACAGAGGAGTGGTGGCCACAGGACACTTTATTCTTAGAAAGTTATGTTAGTGAATGAAACCACAGTCGAGTAGAGTAACACGCTCTACAAGCAATGACAGAATTTAATTGATCAGGGTTTATGGTTTCAGAAATGGAGGAGGGATGAGGATGAGGAAAGGGTGTCTAATGGGGCAAGGCAGTGATAGATGCCTTTTTATTTTTTGATGTGTGTAGTTTTCTTCCACTTACTACTTTTTAAGTTGGAGTAACAGATCTATCATTTTAAATCACATTTATTAATTTGTCCAGACATGATATGAAGTTGACTAAAGAATTTACTCTTACCTGTAAGAGGTACAGTAATGGGACTGCTAGATATCTGGATCACTGCTTGTGGCTGATGGGGAATACCTACAATGCTCAGCTAGTTCCTGGCCTTTTAAAATCCAACATTTTGTTTTAGAATGACCCAGTATGGAAAATTTGAAAATAACTCTAACAAAAATAAATGGCATTATTTCCCCCCTTGACTCAAAACGATATGACTGGGAACCTTATAGAAGTGTTTCTTTACAAACCGCCAGAAGCACAGAAATTTAAGTGAATTCAATGAGGCAATACTACTGTTATTTGTGTAAGTGAGGCCACACGACCTACGGGAATTAGGAAACCTGAGTTTAAATTCCAATTCAGTGGTATCGTCAAGGGTACTGTCAGCAGGTAAATAGATAAAAGGCTAAAACAAAAACAATGGTTACTGAAGAGGGGTTAGAACAGGAGCTTGGGATAATGTCAGGAAATAACGGGGCGTGAAGGAAGAGCGGGTTTGCAAAGCTTGGCGAACACAAGGGACACCTGCCTAGCACCTCTTCCCCACCCAAAGGCCTCCCCGGCCCCGAAACGCCCGCACAGCGCAGAGCACGGGAGCATCAGTCCCACCGAGCAGCCCTTGGAGGCTGCCCGGGAATCAGCGGCCGAGCCCCGCCCTCCTTTACTCTGCCGGGTCTCTGTGGGCGGAGCCTCGAGCGATTCCCACCCCCGCCTCCCTCCCGCCCGGGCCAATCGCACCCCGCCTTGTCCAGCCCTTCCGTAGACTTTTCCGCTGCTTGGTTCCAGGCGGAGTTCGGTCTCGGGGAAGGAAGCGCCGCACACCTCACTCCCCTCCCCTTGAGCCTTCCCAGTCCGTCTTCCCAGCGGCTTCTTCGAGGCCCGAGAACGCCCCGCTTCAGGCGCGCGCTGCGGTGGAGCCCAGCGCCTGCGCGGGCAGTCGAGGAGCCCGAGGAGCCCGAGAAGCAGCTCCTTCTTGTTCGTCTTCTCCCCCGCGGCAGGTGGCGCTGCTGCGGCTTGTCCGCCTTCTCCCCTCCCCTTTCTCTCGCTCCTCCTCCCACTCCTGCTCCTCCCCTCTTCTGCCTCCTTTTCCTTTCCCGCTACGATTCCGGGCCGGGGTGAGAGGGAATCGAACGAGTCGAGAAGGTGTTCGGTCCCGCCGGGACATGGCAACTTCTCCGGTGGAGGTGTTCGGACTTCTGGAGGATGAGGTGAGGGGACCCGCTGGTTTCTGCCTTCCCCCCTACCCCCGCTCCCGAGGGAGGTCGAGGGCCCGGCTCGTAGATCACTCACCTCTGGGTCCCGGGCTCGGCAGTTCTGCCAGGTTGGGGAGGGGGCGGGGCCCGCGACGGGCCGGTTCTTGAGAGTTACAGTGCACAGCTGGGAACCGTGCCACAGCCAGCCTAATCTGTACCCGCCACCCACCCACTACAGCCCCTTTTTAGCTGCGAAATGTGGGTCCAGGGCGAGTGCGGGACGCCTCGCGCGCCCCTCCCCCCCGCCGGGCCTGGGCAGGTCTCCCACGTGCCGGTGGGGCGGGGGAAGGTGCGCCGGGGAATTCAAGCATGCATCATTGCACATCACCCCGAGCATCCCGGTAACCGGGCCGGCCCGAGGCCGGGCAGGCTTGCTCTGTCCCGCCTGGGCACTCAGGCGGTCATTGTTGGACTTTAAACCTGAGCGAGACTCTTGAGGTCTCAGTATCCCGATACGGCTTCGTTCTTTGTTTTCTTTATCTGAAGCCCTTGTTTTTCCCTTGTTTGGGTTTCGGTGTGGCAGTGATTACTTGGTCATATAGAGGATTTAATGACTGGTGTAAATGTGGAAAACTGTTTCGGTCCTTTAGTTTTTGGGCTTTACTGAAATTAAACTCACTGAAACTTACTCTACTGAAATTACACTTACTGAAATGGAATCCTTTATTCTGAATGTTGTTATTAGTGTAAGCTGATCTTTATGCCTCTTCATCTCTATCTATTTAAAAAATTAAATTATGTTTTGTCAGTTTTGTGTGACCTGAATGCTGTTGTTATATATTTCCGTTGCTGTTATGTTATATTATGTTAAGGCCATTTAGGTTTTATTCTCCTTCAAAAGCCAATGGAAAAAAAAGTTGTAAAATTTTATATGAAGAAGTAAGACTCCTAAGGTATTCAGTCTCGGGAATGTAAATGCACATATGCTAAGATTGAGAGGCTATATTTGCTATGTGATAGATTCACATGTAGCCCTAGATTAATAATTATTTGCCTGTGTTAACAGCTTCCAACACATATTGGAGCCAATTAACTGAGAAGATTAGATATCTTTCAGTAAGTTTTAAATAGAGGGCATACTTTGTAGAAAGAGACATTCCTTTCATCGAACTTAGTTTTTTGCTATGTCTCTCCTGTCTTTCCCTATGTAGATCCTTTATAAAGCGATCGTTATTAGCATACTGGCTAGAGAGTAATCCTTGGAACCGGGAAGATCTGAGTTCAAATCCCTCTTCTGACACTTATTGGCTGTGTGACAACGGGCTTAAACTCTTAAACTCAAACTTAAACACTTAAACTCAAAGTACCCTAAGCAAACTCTGTAAGACTAGAAATTGGAGGGAAGGTACACGCCTGCCTTGGCAGGAATTTTGTTATTCGAAGTTCCCTATACCAATAAAATCACAGATCCAGTCCCTATCTGTAGTGATACTAGTTTGGTGTGTCCTGATAATAAACAACAATGCCTTTATTTCCTTTTAAGTATGATTTAATTAAAGGAGAATTATTTATTGGGAGTGATTGATGGCAGAGAATAAATTGGGTAGATGGTGTCACGGAAGCAACAAAGGTGAGCTTGTACAGGAAATAGTGGAGGGTAGAAGGGTCTGGCTGTGCTATGGTCTGTGGAATCAAAGAGTTGACACCACTGAAGAACAAAATTTTATTTAATCTGATAGTTATATATGCTGATAGAAGATAATTTCTGGTGGAAATATATTCGCTGTTATACTGTAATGTACTAAAAGTGTAATATGTGTGTGTACATGTGTATGTACATTAAGTGCTAGATAACAGCTACATTATTTTTTGGCTAATGTTTCAGCAGGAGGAGGACAACACTGTGCCTTTGATCATTTGTCTTTCTGGCTCTGAAGATCTCAAGAAAGACTGTCCCATTGCTAGTTCTGTAGGATGGATACTTGCCTTAGAAAATTCTGAGGTAGACATACACTGCATCTAGACAGGCTTGGAACTCTCTGTGTTGTTCAAAGCCAAGTTCTGATGCTCTGAAATTCTTATTTTCTCCCTCTCTTACTATATTTTAGATCTCTAAAGGGAAATCTCAGAAACAGAATAAGTCCTTGGCAAAATGTTTGAGAAGCTTAACTGTTCTAGTGTTCCTTGCCTTTTGTGCTGACTCCTGGTATCTCGTTAATGAAGTTTACTTTTTTTCTGGTTAGTTGTTTCCTCCCTAGAATAATTAAAAAACCCCAAACTTGGAATATCTTGCCTTATGTTCAGGTGCCTGCCACTGCATACCTCACTGGGTTAGCCAAGGCTAATTTAGTTTTTTCCTCATGCCTATTACGCCTCTATAGTATGGCTCAGCAGAATAACCCATTGTCACAGGCAGTGGGCCAAGACCAGAAGTCTCAGTTCTTGAATTTAAGACTTCCGGACCCCACAACAGATTTCATGGTATAGACAACCACCTACATATAAAGATCACTCTGATTGGTCAGGCAGGCTTTTGCTGTGCTAAGATTCCAAATGCCTGTATTTCCTTTATACCCCCAAATTACTATATCACAGAGAAGGAGAGAGGTCTGGCTATGAACCTGCTTCTCTTTTTGTTGTGCTGAGAGTAAGAGCAAGAGATTAAGATTGAGAAAGGGGGGCTGCTTGCTTCTCTCTCATTACCAAGTGATGAAATACCAGAATCATGTGAGGAGTTTCTTTTCTCCAGTGCTGTAGACAGCTACAGAAAGCCATTATGATTCTTTTTTTTAGTAGTACTAACACTTTAGCCTCCTCTTGTGTGATTGTCTTAAAATGGCTTTGAAATTTGTTTTTCTTTTCTTTTTTAAATGAACCAACACACTCAACTCTTCTTATTCAATGTGATTTTAAAAAATTATTTCAGTTCCAAATGCTGATGATGAGGTTGTAGTTAGGTTGCTACAACAACTGTCTGGTTGAACTCTAGGGAGTGATGAGGTAGGAGAGAAAAGGAGGGCTGCAGCTGACTCACCCTTGACCCTAGAAACTTGTCCAAGGTTTCTGTAGGCCTATTTAGAGGAGGCTGTGTAGTCATTGTAGAAAAATTAACTAGAGTGGATAAGCATCAGTTATTAGATATAATTAAAAATCAATTTTAAAATATTTTGAAGACATTTTGTTTTAAAAATAGAAAAAATTTTAAGATATGTTAACAAAAATATTAGGAATAGACTTGATTTCTAATTATATAGGTTTGAAAATAATATATTCAGTTAGAAAAGTTTTATAAATAGATCACAGTAAGCTATTGGCTAATTTTTTAGGGGCCTAGTTTTGTGGGGCTCTCAGAATTTCCTTTCCAGATGATTTTGAAAGATAAAAGAAAATCACTTCACAATAAAAGTACCAGTGTTTAGTAAGGGTAAAATAATCTATTTAGCATGAAAGAGATGATTAATTTCATTTCTCAACTGTACATTTGTGTCCATGGGTGTAATGTTTAAAGAGGTACCCGGAAATTGGATAAACTCTGTTCATTTTAGTCTCTTTTGGCAAGCTTTTGTACACAAGGGAAGACAGGATTGTTTGGAGCTTGGAATAGTCTAGAAATAAGTAATAAGAAAGAAGGAGTATAACAGTTAAATAAAGCTCTTGAGCAGACTATTCCTTAAACTTAAAATATTTTTAAATATATATCTGAAATCTGCAGAGGTTAATGAAGTAATAGAATGTCAAAAGAGGGAAAAATATCCGGAGGGAAGATAATTAGAGCCATCTTTTGGGTCAGAAGTTTTTTTTTTTCTGAGTAAAAACAGGCAACCTGAAAAGTACAGAAATTTAAGAAGTGGTTTTAAAAATAGACATTTACCTTCACAAGTGGTTGCTGCCAAACATTTTGAGATGCAGGATACGATTTGCAAATTTCCTTATTTCTGCCTCATCTGTAAGAACTATCAGTTTTCTCTGGTCATTGTTTTGCGTTAGTCTTCTGAATTATTTAAAATTTTCATAAAAGTATTTGAGCTAAAATATAGTTTTCATAGTTTTCTGCTAAATGTTCAAGTGTAACATAAAGCAGTGACTGAAATTTAAACATATTTTCCTAGAATAGGAAATTTAAAGTAATACAGATTACATGCATTGTACAGTTAGGTACTATAGTAATATAATTACATTAATTGAAATGTTTTTGCTAGGAGATTCTATCAAAGAATTTTGACAGTATACCTTCAAAATGGTCATAACTATTGTTTGAGAATTAGTTTATGGAAGCAGTGTTGGCTACTCATATATGTCACATACTGTTTTGTAGGAAAGAGAAAAAATATCACAAAACAACCCATAGATATGTTTGTGCCAAGAAACAGCAGATTATATTGGGAGGAAGTTGATGAAAAAAAAATTGCTTGGTTTGTTCACAAGTCATAATTGTAATCAATCTACATAGCCAAGTAAATAGGTCAAATAAATTGCCAAAGAGAAAAATTGTGTACATTAATTAATTAATTAATTGATTAATTTTCCCCTTTTTTTCTACATTAATTTAGTAAAATGTGCTTATGTGTCAGAAGTGATTGTCTTCAGATTAGAAACTAAGTCAGCAAAATTTTTGTAAACAGAAGAAATAAAGCCAAGAAACAGCAAAGATGAAGAATTAGAAAGGTGTGTGTGTGTGTGTGTGTGTGTGTGTGTGTAAAATAAACAGAAATAGGGAAACAATATACAGATTGACTGCAGCAATGTAAATGGAAAGAACGATAAAATGAAACTGATAGTTATGTAATTATAAAGACTAAGTTTGGCTACAGAGAATAACTTTAAAATACTCTACGTTCTTTGGAGAGTTAACAGGCAGGGATTATGTAGTGTTACATATACCCTCAGAAATCATCATTGTGTTAGTTGGTTTACTAAACTTCTTTAAAAATTGTTTTGGAGGACTCCACGTAGAGAAAGGTATGTTTGGAAATGATTGTGATGTGAAAGCAAAAGGTATCAATAACATTGGGGGGAAAAAATCACAGAGGATGGAATATTAGTGAAAAGAAGTTGAGGATAAAATGAGCATGTAAAAAGCTCAAAGGTGAAACTTGCAGGAGGATAATGAATAGATGTGAAATGGAATAAATCTTTGTGTTTCTGTTTGTAATCTGTTTTCACGGTATAGTGAAAAGAGTGACAAATTTAGAGACACTAGATACCTAATTTGAACCCTGCTATGATATACTGTACTCTAAAAATAACTGTGAGCAAACCACTTACCCTTTCCAAAGCTCAGTTTCCTCCTTTATAAAATGGCAATGGTACTTCCAGTAGTACCATGGAGTTGTGAGGATAAAGTGAAATAATATCTATATCTATATCTATATCTATATCTATCTCTCTCTCTCTCTCTCTCTCTCTCTCTCTCTCTCTCTCTCTATATATATATATATATATATATCTAAAGCACTTTAAAAACCTTAAAGTATAGTAGAAATGTTAGAGATTATTCGTTATTACTGATGACCATCACACAAGTTCTGCCACGTCAGGGCTCAGTGTGCTACATAAAGCGCAGGGACCCTGGACCTGTGATTTCATTGATATGGGGAAATCCCAGATAAGGAAACTTCTGGCATTTCTTGGGCCTTTTCTGCCACATATCAATTTAGAGAGTTTCCTAGGGTATTAAGAGCTGAAGTAATTTGTCCAAGGAAACACAGCAAGTGGTAGGATGTCTCCCTTATGTATGTTAAAATAATATGAAATTTTGATAAAACCACAAAGATAACTTTTGTTCAGTGATTTTCTTAGTATCAATATATAGGTAGACATATGCCTTCCAAGACTGTTTGTTGGTGTCATGGCAAACATGCTGTGCTTAGTGTAAATATGAGAGAGATTCCTTGATCATGGTGAGGTTCTCCACATAGTGCTATTTGAAGATGACGTTTTGTAATGACATTCTGCCGTGGAACATTATAAGGTTCCTCCTCTCCCCCCTGCAGTAAGATACATTCAAGACATCAACCAGGCATTTTACACAGGAAAAAACAGGTGTTTAAGGTAGGAATATTGCTTAATTTGTGTTTCACACTTGATGGCTAACCCTCAGTGCCTTTGAAAAGGCATTGTAGATGGTCAATGCGCTGGACCCAGAATTGAATAGGAGGTGGTAAATAGGCAGGGTTGCGTTCAAGAATTTGAATAGGACTTTTTAACAATTCCAGATTGTTCCTTGGCACATAAATCCATCTTTTTAATACCAGTAACCTCCTAATGATGCTGTATGGCTGTGAATTATAGGATGACACAGTCTCTAAAGAATCAAAATTATGGATGACCCAAAGGGCAAAAGAGAGACCAGTGTTTTATGTGAGTAGATTGCAGTATATTACCAAGTATAACTTATACTCCAGAAGGCATATAAAAAAATCGTCAAGGAAATATACATTAAGTAAGTGCAAGAGATAATAGATAATTTGTGTGCTGTGGTATTAGCCAGGAAATATTAAAATATCTGTAGCAGGAACCGTTTTTTGTGTGTCAGTCTGGTGAAACCTTGGATTTAATTGTCACCTCCATGTTAATTATTCTCAAATCTACCTATACAGCCCTAACTTTAGTCTCACATCTCCACCTGCCTTTCAGACATCTCAAACATGTCCCATAGACATCTTAAACTCAGCATGTCCAAAACTGAACTCATTATCTTTCCCCCTAAACTCTTCCCTTTTCTAAACTTCTCTATCACTGTTGAGGGTGCCAGCATCCTTCCAGTCTCCCAAGCTCAAAACCTAGGTGTCATCCTTGATTCTTCACTATCTCTTACTACCCATATCCAAATTGTTGCCAAGGTCTGTTGATTTCATTTTTGCAAACTCTCTCAAATACTCCCTATTCTCTGTTCTGATAGTGCTACCACCCAGGTGCAGGCCTTCATCACCTCATACCTGGTTTTATTGGTCTGTCTACCACAAGTCTCTCCTCACTGTGGTCCATTCAGTCTATCAAAGAGATTTTCATAAAGAATAGGTCCAACCATATCACCTCTGTGTTCAGTAAACTCCAGTGACTCCCTGTCACCTTCAGGATCAAATACAAAATCCTCATTATGGGGTTCAAAGCCCTTCAGCGCTCCCCCCCTCCCACCTTACTCATTGATCCAGTGACACCGGCCTCCTTACTATTCCATGAACAGGGAATCCTATATTGTGCTGGAAGTCCCCCATGCCTGGAAATCTCCCTTAACCACAACCTACTAACTTCCCTGGTTTCTTTTAAATCCCAACTAAAATCTTAGGTTTTATAGGAAGCCTTTTCCAAGCCTTCTTAGTACTGGTGTCTTCCCTCTGGCACTTATTTCTTATTTATCTTGTATATAACTTATTTGTATACATTTGTCTCCTTGTTGTCTTCTCCACTAAATTGTGAGCTTCTTGAAGGCAGCCACTGTCTTTTCCTTTCTCTATATCCCCAGTGCTTAGCACAGTGCCTGACAGAGTAGGCACTGAAATTCAATAATGTTTTTTGATCTTTTCTTAGAATGTGTTTAGATGAGTAAAATTACAAAGGAAACCTATTATGTAGTTATATAATTATCAGCATATTTCTTTAAAAAAAATAGTTCTGGGCAGCTACGTGGCTCAGCGGATAGAGCACCAGCCTTAGAGTCAGGAGGACCTGAGTTCAAATACAGCCTCAGACACTTGACACTAATCGTGTGACTCAGGGCAAGTCATTTAACCCCAGTTGCCCCACCAAAAAAAAAATAGCTCCCAAACCACAGGTTAAGAACTACCCTGATCTAGAGCAAATTGTGCAGATTTTTGAAGGATGAGGCCACAGATCACACAGATAAGGTGTAAATGGTTTGTGATCTGCCCCAGTGTGAGAATGCCCATTTTGATGAAATCATATGCAGACCAAAATACTGAATACTAACACAAAAAGAAGGCATTAAGAAACTGAATTTCACAACATGATTTTATGTTATGTTACTAACATTATTATTAACTAACATTAGCTCCCTCTCTTTGATCTCCCATTTTTACTCTTAAAATGTGGACCAGTGTAGAATAGAAGAATTTTGCTAGTATATGAGCTAGTATCAAAACTATGCATTTTATAATGGAAATCTTTTTAAGTTCTCTATGTGTGGGAGTGATTAGAGTCTATGTATTAGCATTAGTGAAATAGGAAAAACAGGGAGGGGAATGTAAAGTAAATTTAAAATAGTGATTAGTCTTTAGTTATCTTTTTGAATTTTAGATTGGAGTTTTAAGTGCCTTTTTATCCTAAAGGGAAAGGACCAAAAAACAACCCTAAAAGATTTAGAGGTGTCTTTGTTGTCTTGTCATGTCTATGGCAGTTTCTGGAAACCTTTGCATTTAAGTCTCTGTAGCCCAGTTGAAAGTGGAAAGAAAACAGGTGTTGAGGAGGGGCTGGGGTTGGAGAAGCCGCTGACGAAGCTGCTGAATAGAGGTAATGAATGCTAATTTGTACTGGGCACCACCCTTCCCCACAAACAAGCAAACAAAAAAACCCTAAAACAACAATGGTCCAGAAAATGGCTGAACCATCTGCCAAAGACAGAGAACTTTGGTTTTGAAATAACAAAAGGCACTAGTCATGTTAGGTTTGTAATTAATTGATATAACTTGGAACTTGGATATATCCTAGATGCCAAACTAAAACATTTGTTCACTTAAAACTGATTTATGGTGTTATGATGCCTTTCCAAATTGGTGCTTTTTTCTTTTGTTTTTATACACTGTCTCCCCACAAATAATTAGCCATATTAATTGTCATTTAGCCTTAATTTTGTGATCTCTGCTATGATCTTTTGTTATTTTAGGTGATCGGAATTCTATTTGGGCTGAGAAAAGAAAGGAAAAGGAAAACTAAGAGAAAGGGAAACTAAGGAAAGGAATTAGGGTCTAATGAACAGCAAATGGTGTTAGGGCTAGTTAAGGGAAATATTAGGAGACAAGATGAAATTTAGACCTCTCCGGCATATAATATTAATATACTTGACAAATTTTATTTCATACTGTAGAGAGCTATTCAATTTGGGATTTAAATCTGTTAACAGTGATTGTTCTTTGTGTAATTTGGACATTTCCTTGCTAGTCATCTGATTCTGTTCAGCAATCTTTTGACTGTTTTTGTTTTGGTTTGCTTTTGGAAAAGGGAGTGAAACTGAACGTGTGATTTCACTGGTATAATGAACAGTATGAGGAAACTCCCTCTACCAGTGTTACTCAGCACCTTCTCTGCAATTTTTAGTTTCACAGAGTTTCCTAGAAGACAAGAGGAATAAATGACTTCTGTGCCCATGCCTATTATGTCTGTGGTGGCACTTGAACCCAGATCTTCCTAATTTTTGAGCCTGGTTCTCTACCTACTGTATAGCATGCTGCCTATTTTTATGAATAAGATGTATATTTCAATAATAGATTACTATAGAGGACATGTAAAGTTTTCAGACAGTAGTAGTTTCATTTGATTTGCTGAGGTTAAAATTTGAAAAATTGTAATAATTACAAAATTACTGCATCAGTAACCTCCTTTTAGTCAAAGTAATTCTATAAAACTTGAGTAGTTTTCATTTAATTATTTTATTAAATATATTTGACAAACATACTATTCAATTTTTTAAAAGTCCATATAGAAAAATTAAATTTTAACTTTACCTTAGGAAAATTCACGAATTGTGCGAGTGAAAATTATAGCTGGAATAGGCCTGGCGAAGAAGGATCTTTTGGGAGCTAGGTAAGTGTACAGAAATTTTGGTGATTTTTTCAAAGATTTTATGTGGTAACTTTTTGTAAATTACCGTTAATGATATGATTATAAAATATTGGTACTAATTAGAATTCAGTAAGTCAGTGTTTATTAAAGACCTCCACTTAAGTCCCACTCTTAGACCTCATTGTGACAAGAAAGTGACTTTGGTTTCTCAAAGATATAATACAAGCTATTTCAGGACAAAGGCTATATAGTAGATGGCAACTTTTATTTACTATTTTGACTTGAGCCATTGTTGACTCTTCTTTGCCAGCAGCCTACCAGGTTGAAAAGGCTTTGCGTGTGGAAAAGCTAGAAAGTGTTCAAACCCAGTGATGGTCTGTATGTCTGTTGCTCAAGGACTAATATAGCTAAATTTGGAGAAGTTTATCATTAGGTCAGTCCTAGAGTGATAATTTTTTTTATTATAGCAAGTCTTGAAGACCATCTGTTAATATATGCAAGGGTTGCCATTTGTATCAATAGGGAAAATACTCATGCTGTTGAAAATACTCTTTGAAGCAGTGAAGTATTATTTAGTACCTACTCTTTGTAAGACAGTGTTAGCAACTGGAAAATCAAAGATGAAAAACAGTCCTTGCCTTCAAGGAGCTAATAATCTAACAGAAGGAATGATATAGAGATATGAGATATAGACATGATATATAATGATATAGATATAGGCAAGATGGATATAAGTATATAATATCCGTATCTCATATGACATATCATGTATATCATATGCATGATATGTGTATTATATCATGTCCATATTTCCTATATCTGTGTCATTCCTTCTGTTAGACATACATATTATACTTATATATGTAAGCAAATAATCGTGATACCAAGTCAACAACAATAGGGATTTAGAAAAAGATCCAGACAGAGTACTCTAGGAAAATTTAAGTAGGGAGAGAGATCACTTGTGTGGCAATGTGGTACTATGGAAATAATGCTAAATAAAAGTGGAAGAAAAGAGGCTCAAGTCTCAAAAATCATGTTTGTGATAAATGATGCCAAATCTTTGCAATTCACAGTGGGCTACTCAGTATAAAACAGATGACCATAAATAGAAACACCGTTGGGAATACCAAGGCTGTAGCAAAGATGATAACACTTCCTCTGTAGTCACTGATCCTCAGCACACATTAGGGAAAATTGCTACCTACCAACTATTTAAGTGGGAGGGCCTTGGGGAGGAGAGTAGCTATCTTCGTCTCATGAAAGGGCCCTAAGAGGCTGTTGCCTTTTTGTGGGAGGTGACTAAGCACTTTGGCTTTCTGTTTGTTGCCAGAAAGCAAGCTTCCACCGAACAATGCTACCCCATTGGTCCTCCAAACTCTGGATGAGCTGTAAAAGGATGTTGTGCTGGCAGCAATGTAGTAGGGCTAATCTGTTCTAGATTATAGTAAGCAGTGTGTTACTGTAGACATGCTTTTTGCCATTGTACATGCTAGTGCCCCGTCTTCTGCTACTAAGCTACCACTGCTACTGGTAGCTGCTCCGCTCTGCTATTGTCTTCCCTCCTCCTGGGGCTGTCTCTGTTCTCTGTTGCTCCTGAAATCAAAGCTATTATTATATGCCAATAATTTTAACAATTTAAGTGAAATGCCGATGGAGTCTTCATCTTTGCCCTTTAGTCACTGATACTGGTATCTTTGCCCACTGGCCACCACCTCTGGGGGCCACATTGCTGCTGAGTTAAGCAAATTGCTAGAAAAATACTTGAATGACTTGTCAACTCAAATGTTGTACACAAATTGAGAGAATCTTTACTTTTGGATTTTATTTAAAATCTTATTTATAATTATTTAATCAGCATTCATTTGATGAGTTAACCTGCTTGTGTTAAGTTAGAAAATTACTGTATTCATATGTTGGGGGAGATTTGGGAGATAAACTAGCCTGCCATTGATAGTGCTGTGCGCTGGTCCAGCCATTCTGGAGAGCCAGCAAGTTTCTAAACTGTGTATACCCTTTGACTCAACTCCCGTACTATTAGACCAATAGCCCAGAGAAATCAATGAGGAAAAGTGTCTATATGTACAGAAATATCGATCCTAGCACTTTTCATGATAGTCAAAAAATGGAAAATGAGGGAAGTATCTTCCTGTTGGAGAATGGGTAAACAAATTATAGTGTGTGGACATAATGTAATGTTGTGCCACAAGAAACGATGAAGTGGACAATTTCAGAAGAATCTGGGAAGACCTTTATGAACTGAAGAATGCACAGTTTATGCAGTGATCATATTAAAAGGGAAGAAAACTTTGAAAGACTCTTTTAGAACTCTGGGAAATGGCAGTGATAAACTGTGAGTCTGAAAGAATAAGGATGAAAAATGGTACTCACTGGACACAGGTGCTGAACTTAAAATTCAGAAAAAATAATTTTGGACAGTTTTAATGTGTGTATTTATTTTACTAAATTATGTAGATGTGTATTGAGGGATTTGTTTTTTGCTTTCCAATTTTCACAATACAGGGATAATGAGGACAAATTAATAAGTACTTGTTACTTGAAAAATAAAGGTAAAAAAAGAGAAATTTAAAGTTATGTTGTCACTAATTATAAAAATCACTAAAACAGTAAAAAGACTTTTTTGTGGCAAATTAGTCAAATGGCATTATGTTTCCTTACTATACCGTAGTATTTTTGAATTAGTAATTTATGCATTCTAACTACTAGAGGGAATACATAAATTAGGGAAATTATGTTTTAATGGATAGAGCACTAGGCTTAAAGTCAAAAATACCAGGTTCTGATACGTAATAGCTGGGGGACTCTCAACCACTCACTGAACCTCTTTGAGAAGCCTCAGTTTTTTCATCCGTTAAAGGGGAATAATAATACCTATAGAGGCTACCTAACAATATTGTGCTAGGATTCAGAGGAGATAACATGGAAATTACTTCTGCATTTTAAAGCATGATATAAATGCCTTTTATTAATTCATTATTATTTTTTTCTTGGATACTTGAAAGCTATAGGTTGTGTTGACAACCTTGACTGGACATATCAGTAGATTGCTGTCTATTCTTATTTGAATGAGAGTATTCAGTGCTATATTCTTTTGGCAAGTGATTGTTTTTTTTTTCTTTTCTCCTCACAGTTTGGCAAAATAAGGAAATAATGAGTTAAGCTAGCTAGTTCAGTGATTCCCAATCTTGGATTTGAGACGACCCTGACTTTTTAGTTAAATACTTCAGTATTTTAAAGAATCTGTGACCTAATTAGTAGGGTATTTTCTCCAGTGCAACTTTTATCCCTTTCTTGTCCTATGAGATTCTTAACTTTCATAGGAGCCTCCCCAGTATTCTGGGGGTCTTCCTCTAGTCTTTTAATATTACATAGGTATTAGGGCAGCGCGGGAACTGTCATGTAATCTCTCACTATAAGACTGACCCACTTACTTTTCCAGGAATATTTTTCTTTAGTAATATATTTTATGTAATTTCTACAAATAATCATTGGTACCATGTTGCCTCTTATTTATACCCACTACACATCTCTCCATTCTTTGAGTAACTCACAGTTCTTGTTTTCTTGAGTTTGTGATATCCCAGGATTGACAACTATATAACATCACCAGAAGAATATTATTTTTAGGGGCAGCTAGGTGGCACAGTGGATAGAGCACTGGCCCTGAAGTCAGGAGGACCTGAGTTCAAATCTGACCTCAGACCAAACACTTGATACTTACTAGCTGTGTAACCCTGGGCAAGTCACTTAGCCCCAATTGCCTTAAAAAAAAAAAGAATATTATTTTTAAAAGATATTTTTAGAGAATATTTTGAAGAAAATCATTGAAAGCCCTACACATATAGTGCTTTTTATAACAGCTTTCCAACTCTTACAAACAGTGACGTCACATTCCAGGAGTGGGGAACCTGCAGCCTTGAGGCCACATGTGGCCTTCTAGGTCTTTGGATGTGGCCTTTTGACTGAGTCCAAGTTTTACAGAAGTCCTTTTATTAAGAGAATTTGTTCTGTGAAGTCTGGATTTGATTCAGTCAAAGGGCCACACTTGAGGATCTAGGGGGCCACATGTGGCCTCGAGGCTGCAGGTTTCCCCTCCTCTCCCCTTCCCCCCAATCTTGCCATCACCCATAACTGTTCAACTTTTATGTTTGTGAACTTTGAAATTCCTGTAGATTATCATAATCTTCTGACATTCTCTTTTTTCTCATATATGACCACTAACTGTCCTTTGTCCTCATTGTGACTTCCATTTCTTTGACTCTTTAGCTCTTTTTCAGGCCATCACTTCTGCTTTGGCTACACTCTTCTCACTTCCATTTTTGACCATTTTATGAACCAGCTCAACTCAGTGTTATCTTCCATAGTTGATTCCCTTGCCCCCTTGTCTAATTATGAATCATGCTTTGCCAAACCTCAACCCTAGATTACACTCACTATCCATTTCCTATACTTCTATTCATGTGTTGCTGCACAAATCTGGAGAAAATGATGAAACTACACTGATAGGGCCCAATACAAATTTTCTGTCTATTGTCAAGGGCCTTCATTGCAGCTAGGCAGACATTCTGTTCTGCCTCCATTGATTCACCATCTCATTCTCTTGCTTTTTCCTTCTCAAGTGTCCCTGTTACCTTTGAGTATACTACCATCTTCACAGTCATCAGAACTGTAACTTTGGTGTCATGCTTTTTTCCTCAATCTCACTCACCCCACATATTGAATGTCATTTCTACCTTTACAACATCTCCTGTATATGTTGCTTTCCAGTAGCCACGACTGTAGTTCTGGTCCTCTTCACTTCTTGCCGCAGGTACTGCAGTTACCTCCTAACTGTCTTCCTGTCTCAAATCTCTTTCCATTCCTTTCCATCTTCTGCCCAGCTCCCAGAGTGATTTTTTCTTTTTCTTTTTCTTTTTTTTCTTTACTTATTTTATTAATTTATTTTGATTTATCAACAATCACTTTGATATGCTTTTGAGTCAAAAATTTTTCTCCCCCTTGGTCCCCACCACTCTCCCCAAGATTGTGCACAATCTGATATAGGCTATACTTTTACATTCCTATTAAACATATTTTCACATTAGTGATGTAAGTAAAAATTAAAACCAATATGAGGAACCATCAGAAAGAGGAAACAAAACTCAACAGAAGAAAAAAATATCAATTCAACTTCATAGTTCTTTCTTTGGATGTGGATAGCATTTTCCATCATGAGGCCTCTGGAGATGTATTGTATTGCTGAGAAGGGTTAAGTTTATCAGTATTAGTCATTGCACAGTGTGGCTGTTATTGTGTGTAACGTTCTCTTGGTTCTTCTCACTTCCCTCAGCATCAGACCATACAAGTCTTTCTAGGTTCCTCCTGAAGTCAGCCTGTTCATCATTTCTTATAGCACAATAGTATTCCATTACATTCATGTACCACAACTTGCTCAGCCATTCCTCAGTTGATGGGCATCCTCTCAATTTCCATTTCTTTGCCACCACAAAAAGAGCTGCTATGAATATTTTTGTACACGTGGGTCCTTTTCCCATTTGTTTGATCTCTTTGGGATATAGCCCTAGAAGTGCTATTGCTGAGTCAAAGGGTATGCACATTTTGATAGCCCTTTGGGCATAGTTCCAAATTGTTCTCCAAAATGGTTGGATCATTTCACAACTCTACCAACAGTGCATTAGTGTTCCAATTTTCCCACATCTCCTCATTTTCCTGTTTTGTCATGTTGGCCAATCTAATAGATATGATGTGGTACCTCAGAGTTGTTTTGATTTGCATTTCTTTAATCAATAATGATTTAGAGCATTTTTTCATGTGACTAGAGATGGCTTTAATTTCTTCATCCGAGAACTGTCTGTTCATATCCTTTGACCATTTATCAGTTGGGGAATGGCTTGTATTCCCAGAGTGATTTTTCAAAATCGTAGATCTGATCATGTCATCCTACTAGTTAAGTGTGTTCTTCTGGCTCCCTAATAACTCTAGGATCTAATATGAAATCTGTTGCCATGTAAACCTCTTCATAACCTGGCACCTTTCTACATTTCCAGCGTTCTTAATGCTTTATTCATCTCTATTCACTCTATGATCTAGTTATACTGGACACTTGCATTTCCTTGAACTTGACATTGTTTTCATGCCTTTGTCCTGGCTGTCACCAATGTCTGGTATACTCTGTCCCTATACCTCTGCCTCTTAATTTTCCTGACTTGCTTCAAGATTAAACTTAAATTTCATTTTCAAGAGGCTTGTCTCAGTCCTCCTTCCCCAGTCCAGCTATTAATGTTTTCCCCTTTCAAATAACTTCATCTATTCTGTTCTCGAACTAACCTGCTAAGTATTCAAACTCTACGGCAGAGAGCACAACTCCAATAGGCTGGCCTGTTTGTTGTTTTAATACCAAACGTACGCTTGACAAGAAGACCATTTTATGGGGACTTCACATAGGGCAAGCACTTACATGGTGGTCAGAAAAAGCAATACAAGGATACTCTCAAGGTCTCTGTTACATACTTTGGAATTGATTGTGTGACATGGGAGACACTGTCACAGGACTGCCTAGCTGGTTATGCCCTCATCAGAGAAGGTGCTGTGCAATATGAGCAAATCAGAATTGAAGTAGCTCAAAAGAAATACAAAATGCGCAAATGTAAAGAATCCTCCTCAAATTTGTGCCTGACCTGTGATAGAGTATTCCGAGATCGTATTGGTCTGATCAGCCACGGTTGGACACTATAACTTGACTTAGCATAATGATGTCATTTTGGTCTTTTTTTGAGAATGAAGGACAGCAGCCAA
This sequence comes from Phascolarctos cinereus, assembly GCF_003287225.1. Taxonomy (NCBI): domain Eukaryota; kingdom Metazoa; phylum Chordata; class Mammalia; order Diprotodontia; family Phascolarctidae; genus Phascolarctos; species Phascolarctos cinereus. The sequence continues at coordinate 157,574,711 of NW_027555736.1, forward strand.
TCTTGAATATACCTAGTTATTTAGGTGTCTTCCCTACTACACTGTAAACTTTTGCCTTTCTTTATATCCACAGTGCTTAGCACAGTGCCTGGTACATGTTAAAGCCCTTAATAAATGTTTGTTGACTTTCTGACTAATGATTACAAGCTTCTGCCTGAAACAAAGCCCATGTTGTCAAATTAGTAGTCTTGTGACAAGCAATAGCGTGGTATAGTGGATGGAAAGGTATCCTTAGAGTCAGGAAAAACTTAGTTCAAGTCCTACCTCCAACTATGAGACCCTGAGCAATTTACTTAACCTCTTACTGTTCCCAGACTACTCTAAGTAAATAAATTGCATAACAATTGCAAGTCTGCTTTGGCAGTACTCCTCCTTACCTCCTTACCAGGAATTCTCTATACCAGTGAAATCTCAGATACAGTTTAAAACATTATATTCTGGTGCTCCTAAGTAGCTTCAAGTCATGGAACAGGACAGTTTCTGAAGAACTAAAGTTGAGAATCACCCAAAGTTCAATGGAGAGTTGCATTGTGGGTATGAGCAGGTAGCAACGTATTAAAAACATGGAGTTTAGGGGAGAAGCAATGTAAAAGGTGTCATCAAAGAAATACATGAATGAAAAAGATAATAAGCTGATCATATGACAAGAGCAAAGGGTAACCAATGGGCGGTTTGAGTGCTTCATCCTTGAGATATCAAGAGAACATGAAGCAAGTCCCAGCATGGTGAGGGAACTCTGTGTTGAACTTAGAACAAGTATCATAAAGTTGGGCAGGAATGGTGGGGTTGCAATATATATGATTGGAGAGAACACCCTCAATGGTGAGATCACATATCCATTAGAATATTGGTGTATCTTCTTTCCCTCCTAATTTGGTGTTGATTTTGATCTTTTCTCTGACAAATTGAACACTTGGATAGAGAGCTAGGTCAGAAATTGGTAACTAGCCATCACTTGTCAAGATACAGTCAGTTTCATTTTGTGATATCAGTTTGATACTGCCTGTGTCCAATGCTTTCCAACTTTCTTTTTGAAGAAAATATTTGTACTGTATAGTCATGAAGCTATTGTATATTCTGTGAACCTTTGACTTCTTTGAATTCTTAATTCTGAGACATATTTTCCCAGCGTATTTTTCACTATCTTCCCTTCTGCACACCTTTGCATTTAAGTCAGTGAGTTGCAATGTGTATGTGAATTTAATTTGAAGGATCTTATGATTTCTTCATATAATTTTTCTTCCTCTTCATCCTCTGCAACAGATGTTGGAACTTAAACTGAATATATTTATATTTTTCATGACTATGGGAAGGTAAGATAACCAGATTTCTTAGGAAATCATATTCTTTCTTGCCTTTGGATGGAAGATATTCTGCCATTTCTTTATTTGCTTTTCCCGGAAGTATCTGTGCCAACTTTCCATGTAGGTGCAACTTCTGTATATGTTCTAGTTTCTTTCTTTTTTTTTTTGTTTCTTTTATAGCAAGAATGTTAATATTAATGTGATTTAGTGTCTACACTAATATATTGACTAAAAGGTTTTTGGAGAAGAATATCAAGTTTCAAGTGCCAACAATTTAAAATAACATTTATAAACAACTCAAAAACTGTGTGATTCTTAATACTCAACCCTTTTATCCCAGCATTCTTGTCATTATTGCAGGAGCCATGTAGAAATGAGAACTGCTTTGTATTTTATATTTGTTTGATGGGTGATGTTGTAAAATACTTCATCCGCTTTCATTAGTGGTAGTTTATTTTAATGGATAGACTTATGACTTGGAGTCCAGAAAGCATGTATTTGAACCTTCCCTCTTACTCTTAATAACTGTGTGACCATAGGTCAATCACTTGACCTCTTTGAGCCTCAGTTCTCTGATTGTTAAATCAAATGATTTAATTATCATTTTATCATTATCCAATGAGAAAATATATGTATCATCCATGGGCCCTCTTCTCCTGAAGATTATGAGCTCACAAGAAGCAAGTTGAGTCTGGGGACTTGTTGCCCCCACCTACAGTTAAAACATTTTGGATTGCTCCAAAATAAACCTTAGATATGAGTTGTGTTTAGGTTTTTCCAAATATAACAGAGTATATGTGGTAGCCTTTATGTCACGCATCATAGAAAATGCATAGGACACCAAGGACCATGAACAAAAACAGTTGTATAAAGTGTTCAGATAGTAGAAGCCCATTAGAATCCCTACATTCTTCCCCAAAGGTAAAGACACTTAGTGGGGTGACTGATGAACAAACATATCCCATTCACTGTGAACCTTTACCATCTGAACAGTGAATAGTGAAGGAAGAGTGGTCAGATCTTTTGCTTCAACTCCCATGGTATTACTTTACTTCTTCACCTACAATGAATTTTTTTTTTGTTGGTGCTTCTCTTCCTCCTTGAAGTACACTTCTAAGGAAATTTCGCTTTGTGTGTTCTGATGCCCAGATGTTTGAACTTAGGAACTCTCAAGCTTAGGAAGTCTTGAACTTGCATTGAAAGTCTCCTATCATGGACTCTAGGACTTGTTCTCAGAAAAGAGAACAAATAGAAGAAGACAGCCAGAAACTAGAGATTCAGGAATTCCTCTGTGAGTTTTGTGCTTCTCTTGTAAGTCACCTGTACTGTTGTTGAGGAAATCCTGCTTCCCCTTAACACCAACCACCCATTCTTGTCTGATAGTATGGGATGTGGTGGGGAAGCTCAGCTCACTTTTAATAGGCAATGGGGAAAGGGCACTTCTGCTGATGGGGAGTGCATTCCCTTTGCTCTCATAGACTACTGAAGTACTGGGAACCAAATCAGGGAATTTTCCCATGTTTTGTGAGCAGGGGACAAGTAATCATGTATGTCACCATGGGACATGACCTTCTAACAAAGATCCATACAAGGAAATCTCATTAAGTTGATTGAGGTTCTCCTTGAATAGATCCAAGACTGTTATAATAATAATAATAATAGCTACCGTTTATATAGTACCTACTATATGCCAGGCATTGTGTTAAGTGTTATACCGATATCTCATTATGTACTTATAATAACCCTGAAAGGTAGGTGCTATTATTATCTCTATTTTATAATTGAGGAAACTGAGGCAAACTGAACCAGTGACTTGCCCAAGGTACCCTTTACTTTCATAATGCTTTTGTAAGCTATAAAACTTACACAAATGTCAGCTATTACCACCTAGAGGCCAGCCTACTGGTGATGAGCAGATGCAATATGTTACCAAAGCCTTTCTAATATGGTGGATTAAAAAAGTAATTGTTGTGCAGCCCTTTTTGGAGAAGGTAGAACAGGGTGTAATGAAATCATACAAATAATTGTTAGGAATCAGAACTACAAAAATGTTGGGAAAAGCATACCAAATAAACAATAGTACAGATTTGAACAAAGTCCAAAACTGAATGTAATTTCTTTGGGAATTCTTTTTGTCATAAGAAACTGTGACTTCAAGCATAAGAAGTAAAAATTGACAGTTGGATATTGGATGAAATATTTTAAATAATATATAAAGTTCTACATTTTTTCTGTGAAGTAGAATATGCTTTATTGATGGAGGACAGTAGTTAAAGCAGTCTTTTTTTTTTTTTAACAGTGATCCTTATGTGAAAGTAACGCTGTATGACCCCACGAATGGAATTCTAAATACTGTTCAAACAAAAACTGCTAAAAAGGTTTGCCTTAAAAGTATTTAATGAATCTGAAACAAACTTTGTTTTTCTGATGACAATATGTGAAAAATTTTACACTGTTTTATTATCTTTTAGACTTTGAATCCAAAGTGGAATGAAGAGATATTATTCAGAGTAAGTATAAATGAATTTTATTTCCTTAGAATTAGAAAATTATAGAGGTTTTCTTAACCTTAACAGGCCGATATTGTACTCTTCAATTCCCAAAGTAATATATATATATTTTATTATTATTATTCCCATTTTTTAAAATATAAATTTATTTAATTTTAGTTTTCAACATTTACTTCCACAAGATTTTGAGTTCCACATTTTCACCCCATATTGCCCCCCCACCCCAAGATGGCATGCATTCTGAATACCCCTTCCCCTAGTTTGCCCTCTCTTCTGTCTCTACTCCCCTTCCCTTATCCCCTTCCTCTTCTATTTTCCTGTAGGGCAGGATACACTTCTGTACCCCATTTCCTGTATTTCTTATTTCCCAGTTGCATGTGAAAACATTTTTTAAAAACATGTGTTTTTAAAACTTTGGGTTCCAAATTTTCTCCCTTCTTCCCTCCCCACCGAACCTCATTGAAAAGGCAAGCAACTCAATATAGGTTATACATCTGCAGTTATGCAAAACACTTCCATAGTAGACATGTTGTGAAAAACTAACTCTTATTTCCCTTAATCCTGTCCTGCCCCCCATTTATTCTATTCTTCTTTTGACCCAGTCCCTTCTTAGAAGTATTTACTTCTAATTATTCCCTTTCCCAATCTGCCCTCCTCTCTATCATCCTCCTGGTCTCTTGTCCCCTTCTCCCCCTATTTTCCTGTACGGTAAGACAGATTTCCATATCCAATTGAATGTGTATGTTGTTCCCTCCTTAAACCAAACCCTATGAGAATAAGATTCATTCCTTCCCTCTCACCTTCCCCCGTTTCCCCTCCACTGTAAGAGCCTTTCTTTTCTGGTTTTTTTTTGGTGAGATCATTTACCCAGTTCTACCTCTCCCTTTCTTCTTCTCCTGGTATAATCCTCTCTCATCCCTTAATTTTATTCTCCAGATATGACCCCTTAATCTTCAACTCACCCTGTGCCCTCTGTCTATCTATCTGTCTATCTATACATACATATAATTTTTTCCCTCCAACTACCCTAATACTGACAAAGGTCTCATGAGTTATAAATATCATCTTTCCATGCAGGAATGTAAACAGTTCAACCTTAATAAGTCTCTTATGATTTCTCTTTCCTGTTTACCTCTTCATGTTCCACTTGAGTCTTGTATTTGAAAGTCAAATTTTCTATTCAGCTCTGGTCTTTTCATCAAGAATGCTTGAAAGTCCTCTATTTCACTGAATGACCATTTTTTCCCCTGAAGGATTATACTCAGTTTTGCTGGGTAGGTGATTCTTGGTTGTAATCCTATCTCCTTTGCCCTCTGGAATATTATATTCCATGCCCTGTGGTCCTTTAATGTAGAAGCTGCTAAATCTTGTGTTATCCTGATTGTGTTTCCACAGTACTTGAATTGTTTCTTTCTGGCAGCTTGTAATATTTTCTCCTTGACCTGGGAACTCTGGAATTTGGCTACAATATTCCTAGGAGTTTTCCTTTGGGGATCTCTTTCAGGAGGAGATTGGTGGATTCTTTCAATTTCTATTTTGCCCTCTGGTTCTAAAATATCAGGGCAGTTTTCCTTGAAAGATGATGTCTAGGCTCTTTTTTTGATCATGGCTTTCAGATAGTCCAATAATTTTTAAATTCTCTCTCCTGGATCTATTTTCCAGGTCAGTTGTTTTTCCAATGAGATATTTCACATTGTTTCTAATTTTTCATTCTTTTGGATTTGTTTTACAGTGTCTTGATTTCTCATAAAGTCACTAGCTTCCAATTGCTGTATTATTCTAATTTTTAAGGAAGTATTTTCTTCAGTAAGCTTTTGGACTTCCTTTTCCATTTGGCCAATTTTTCTTTTTAGGGCATTCTTCTCCTCATTGGCTTTTTGGACCTCTTTTGCCATTTGGGTTAGGCTATTTTTTAAGGTGTTATTTTCTTCAGTATTTTTTTGTGTCTCCTTTAGCAAGCTGTTGACTTGTTTTTCATGATTTTCTTGCATCACTCTCATTTCCCTTCCCAGTTTTCCCTCTACTTCTCTTACTTGCTTCTCAAAATCCCTCTTGAGCTCTTCCAAGGCCTGGGACTGATTGATATTTTTCTTGGAGGCTTTGGATGTAGGAGCTTTGACTTTATTGTCTTCTTTTGGTTGTATGTTTTGATCTTCTTTGTCACCAAAGTAAGATAATATAGTCTGACCCTTTTTGCACTGCTTGCTTATGATCCCGGACAATTACTTGAGTTTTAAACTCCTTGTTAAGGTAAGAGTCTGCTTCCAATGTGGAGAGTGTACTGTCCTAAGCTTCGGGGGTTTATATAGCTGTTTTTAGAGATACTTGTAGGGACCTGTAAATTTTCAGTTCTTCCAAGTGGCATGATAAGGGGCAAGATGTTTACTCCTTTCCTGGCCTGTGCTCTGGTCTGTTGGTGACCATAAACACTCCTTTCTGTCCTGGAACCGTGAGGAGGGTTTCCTTTTAACAGCCACTACAAGCTGCACCACGCCAGTGCTCCTTCTTGCCCCAGGATCGCCGCCCAGAACTGTGACCCACATCGAAGCAAGGGCAAAGCAAGAGATTCCTGCCTCAGCACTGGCAAAGAGATCCCTGCAATCTCCCTCTAATGAGCCACTTGATTTCCCCTCAGTTTGTAGTCCGGAAGCTCAGGAGGCAGCTCCAGCCCCAGGACATGCTTGGGGAATGGAGCTGAGACCTTCTCGCTTTCTCTGAGCACCGCAGAAACAGACTTTTCTCACTGACTTTCTAAGTTGTCTTTGGTGTTTGTGGGTTGAGAAGTCTAGAAACCGCCACAGTGGCCCACGATTCAGTCCTCTGAGGCCTGCTCCAGGTTTGCTGTGGCCTGCGCACCCACGCCGCACTGCGCTCCTCTACCAGCCTGGTGCGATGTACCTTTCTAATCAATCACCCAGGTTGTCTTGGACTGGAAATTTGCTGCACTCTGTCTTTTTGTGGGTTCTGCTGCTTTAGAATTTGTTTATAGCCATTTTTTATAGGTATTTGGAGGGGTTTGGGAGAGAGCTCAAGCAAGTCACTGCTTTCACTCCACCATCTTGGCTCTGCCCCCTCCCAAAGTAATATTTTTAATAGGTATTACTGGAGATTCCAATTTGCAAGAATTCTAAAAATTTTGCAAATATCTCTTGAAAATGATTCATTTGGTGGTTTGCAGTTTAATATGACCATATAAGGTTTGAATGTGTCGTTAGTGGAAATTCGCTTGTCTTCAGAAAACTGGAACTTTCTTACTTTTGTTTTAAGTAAACCATTTTAAAGATAAAGAAATATTCCTTATTCGTTATGAGAAATTTTAATGCCTTCCTCTGTTTATCAAATTAGTATTTGGTCCATCTTATCAAAAGCTAGTATGTAGAAATGAAGAAAAATATTGACCAGTTTGTTAGTTATCACAGTGTTTAAGATAAGTTTATTTTTTTTAAAAAATGCTGAATATTCATTTTTTTCAAATACTGAGGAGATGTGAGTTTCGGAATGTATTTCATTTGTGGAATGATGAAATTTTTGGAGATCATGAAATATAAGAGATCAGAAGTAGGAAATGCTTCACAATTTGTGCAAGAATACAGGTAAAGTAGGAAATTATGTTTTCATCATCACAATTTGTGCAAGAATATGGTCGTGAATGATGGAATGTGGCACATAGGGAACATCTTTTCAGACGATTTTGATTGTAATGGACAGAGTGTAAAAGAGATTATGACTAAACAATTGGAGGGAGCCTGATTATAGAAGACTAAGTAGATCTGGCTTGAAATAGGCACCCAGTTTTGAGGCTGGGTGACCTGCCTTAACTTTATTATAGTGCCTCTCAACTTTATTATAGTGCCTTCTATATGGCAGATACTGTGCTAAGCACTGGGTATACAACTTTTAAAAAGAGATAGTGCCTCCCCTCAAGGAGCTTACAATCTAATGGAAGAAGATAGCACACAAAAGAAAGCTGAAATGAAAAGTGGAGTACTCGGTGCCTGGCATAGGGACATGGTGGGAAAACGAAAGAAGACCAAAATGAATGTTGCCAGAGAAATCAAAGAACTAAAAAATCAGTGTAGGCATGTGGGAAATGACAGAAATGAGGAATGTCTGTCCCTACCCCTCTCCTTAAAATTGAGGTGTTCTTGGTTCCACCCTCTATTCAGAGAGACAGAGGCTATTTAGATCCTTCAAGATAACGCAGTTTGTCAAGTAGCCTTCCTTTAGACTAGTTATTGCCCTAGAATAATTGTATATTTATGCATATTTCCATAATATACTGTATATTTGTGTAACCTGCTTTTGAACAATACTTTTGCTATTCCCTTACCAACTCCTTATTTTATTCTCTGCATTGGCTTTTTGAAACCTTTCCTTTTCTCTCTCTCTCTATCTATCTATCGCTCTCTCCCTTTTTTTCTTTTTGGTGAGGCAATCAGGGTTAAGTGACTTGCCCAGGGTCACACAGCTAGTAAATGTCAAGTGTCTGAGGCTGGGTTTGAACTCAGGTCCTCCTGTCTCCAAGGCTGGTGCTCTATCCACTGAGCCACCTAGCTGCCACTTCTTTTCTCTTCTTGCCCCCAATAAATACACAGGGTCATCCTTTTATTTTGATTCTACCCTTACTCAACTCTTCTATGACTTTTCTCTTTTGCATCTTCCATTTCTCCCTCACCAGAAGCTCCTTCCCTTCTGCCTATAAATATATTCAGATCTTTATAGTCTTCTGTCCTTTCCAGCTACCATTCCAACTCTTTCTTACTACCCATGTTATCTTCAACTCCTTGTAATCAAGTTTTTTAATACATTATTCTACTAGAACTGCTATCTTTTAAGGTCACCTCATTGTCAAATCCAATACACTTTTTTTAGTCTTCAACTTCATTTAACTCTTGTTACATTTCTGACCATCTCTTCTGATAGATTCTTTGATCTCCCACTTTTTCAAACATACCATACTCTTTAGGTTCTCCTCATGCCTGACTGGAAGACTTTTTAGATAGAAACACTGCCTTTAAATATTTGCAGGGCTATCATAAAATGTTCAGGTAGAGACTTAGGTGATCACTTGTTGAGGATGTGAAGTAGAAGATTTTTGCTTCATGAAGGGATTTTACTAGTTCAGTGGTATCAAACTCAAATCAAAATGGATCCCTATAGGCTGCATACTGACATAAAGTCACAAATTAACATTATCTGTGTGGTATTATATTTTAATTATCTTGTTAAACATTTCTCAATTACATTTCAGTCTGATTCTGTGGAATTTCTCTATATATGACACCTCTGGATTAGATGACCTTGCAACTAAATGATTATAATATTCTGTGATTCTGTGAGAATTCATAGGCCACACACATGGAAAGATACTACATGAACTGGCTTCCTTAACTCTTCCAGTCAATTTAATTTATTTTTCCACCCATTTTGTGAACATGTGGATGCTGGCTATGTTACTATGTAATATCCTCGCGTATTTCACCAGCTTACCTGTACAGTAGCAAGTGGGAAGAATTCAGGATCTTACCTGGTCATTTAATAGTCTTGTGTCTTTAGTTGCTTTTCTCTTTGAGCGTCAGTATCCTTCTCTGTAAAATGTTGAGGGGCTTGGCTGCATGATGTATAAAGTGCCATTCCACTCTGAATCTATAATCTTTGCAGGCTTTGCTTGGAAAAAGGAGATGTTTCTTAAACACAAAAGTATTGTTACCATCTCCATCTTCTAGCATATTCTATGATATTTTAAGTTCACTAATCAGTTTTTTCCCACTTGTATATAGCATACTGCTACACCTTTAAAAACATCTTATTTTCTGCTATTCTTGCAGACTTCTATGATGGAACTCCTTTAGAGAATGATGTGATCAGTATTTATTAATGTTACTGGTCTCTAGTTTCTATTATCCTCTGTCTCTCTTTTTAAAAATATTGTTACTACTGCTTCTTTCATTGGTAGTGTAATAGTGTGTAGAACTGGAAGGGACCTTGGAAATCATCTAGTCTAAATTCCTCATTTTACAGGCACGAAGACTGAGACCTAGAAAAGTTAAATGACTTGCTCAGGGTCACACAGGAAATATGTAGAAGACAAGATTTTGAAACCAAGTTCTGTTACTTCTTATCGTATGATTTTTCCACCTCTAAATTATATGGTCTCTAAAAATGAGAATAATGCCTACACTCTGTATGTACTGCACTGAGTTATTGTGCAGAAAACACTTTGCAACACTTAAAGGTGCTAACTTTCTCTTTTAAAAGTAAGCTATTATTATTGTTGTAGGAAAAAAAGCTAGAGGAATGAGTTATAGAATCTTGGTTGTCAGGAATAGACTACTGATTGGGACAGAGGCCTTATAAGGAAATCATTTTGCATTTGTGAAAGTTCCATATATTTTTCTTCTTTCTACTTAACTGCATATTTGAGCAGCTAAGAAGCCAAATGGAAAGGAAAAAAATCTGTATGAAAAGAGACAAACGGCATTGAAACAGGAAGGTATCAGAGAGAAATGGGAAGTTAATAGACAATTATTGCTTCTTTGAATTTATAAATAGATCAAAGGATTAGTTACAACTAGAGTGAGCAAGCAACATACACAGCTTAAGTTAAGGATTACCTAAAAGTAAAAAAGAAAATTAGATCTAAGCTAAACAGTGATTCAAATATAACTTGTACCTTTAAATTTTGTAATATAGAAGCAATGTGGCACAAGCTTGGAGTAAGAAAGGCCTAGGTTCAAATCTTGACTCTGACATTAGCTATGTGACTGTGAGCAACTCATTAGACCTCTCTGAACCTCACTTTCTTTTTCTCTAAAAATAGAAATAATGATACCTATAGGGCCTACCTCAGAAGGACTTATGCCAAGATCAAATAAGATAGGTAGATATGTATGTACATTTCTTTGCCGTAAAGCACTATATAAAATGTCAGTTATGATTATAATTATCTTGACTTCTTTGGAAATCAAAACCAATGAAAAATTTGATAGTAGTTTGTACAGAAACTTTAATAAAGAAGTTTAAAAAATAATTTTTTGAAATCCATTGAAAATCAATATTTTTTGACACCTCGAAGTACTGTTCTTCCCTTCATCCCTCCCTCTTGTTAAGTCAAATCAACAAGTATTATTAAGCACCTACTATGTGCCAGTATTTTACTAAGTGCTGGGATACAAAAAAAGGCAAAAAACAGTCCATATTCTCAAGGAGCTCACAATCTAATCCAGGAGAGAACAAGAGGGAGAGGGAAAAAGGGTGTGGGGTGGGAAATAAGCATTTATATAGTACCTATTATGTGCCATGCAGTGTGCTAAGTTTAACTTTACAAATATTATCTCATTTGATTTTCACAAAAACCCTTCGAGGTAAGTGCTGTTATTATCTCCATTTTATAGTTGAGGAAGTGGAAGCAAACAGAAGTTAAGTGGCTTGCCTAGGGTCACACAGCTAATAAATGTCTGAGCTATATACAGGATAAATTGTAAATACTCTAAAAGGGAAGACACTAAAGCATCTTGTAAAAGGTTGGACTTTAGCTGAGACTTGAAGAAAGATAGGGAAATCGAGAGGCAGAAATGAGAAGGAAAAGAGTTGAAGAGGAAGTGCGGGACAAGCGGTGGAAATGCTAGGAATTGGTCAATGAAGTGTCAAGTACAAGGAACAGGAAGGAGGCCAGTGTTACTGGATTATAGAGTATGTAGAAGGTCGGGGGGAGTATGGTGTGAGAAGACTGGAAAAGTTTGGAACAGGCCAGGTTGTAAAGGGTTTTGAATGCCAAACAGAGGATTTTATGTTTGATCCTGTCATAGGGAGCCGCTGGAGCCCATTGAATATGAGGGTGACATTGAATATGAGGTCAGACTTAAGCTTTATGAAGATCATTTCGTTTTTCCCCTTGATATTCTAGATCTTTTATTTCTCCAAATGACTTTTGTTATTATTTTATTGAGGTTGGCAAAGTACATACCTTTGATACTTTGGCATAGCATTAAAACCATAAATTAATTTTGGTAGTATTGCCCTTTTTTTATTCTGTTCATAAAGCTTTTTATTCTACTTACACCAACTTAATACACATTTTCTTAAAAAATTTGCTTGGATTGTTCATGAAAATTTCATAAGACGTTAAACAAAGATAGCCACCATCTCAGGTTATTTTTCTTAACTGTTCTTATAGTACATGCATCTTTGGCAAGTGTAAAAAAAAAAACCCTCAAAAAAAGTTAATACATGGATTTTTTTTTATTTTATTGCTATTCTTTTTTTTCTTTTTTCTTTTTTCTTTTTTCTTTTTTTAATTTTTAGGCAATTGGGGTTAAGTGACATACCCAGGATCACACAGATAGTAAGTGTCAAGTGTTTGGTCTGAGGTGAGATTTGAACTCAGGTCCTCCTGACTTCAGGGCTGGTGCTGTATCCACTGCGCCCCCTAGCTGACCCGTTTTATTGCTATTGTTGTTTTACAGTTATGACCTTATGAATATCAAATTCATTTTTGCTGCATGATTACTTGTACATTTGTACTTAGTTTGCCTAAACCATTTAAATACAAATAAAATGAGTATAGCAAAAATAAAAGTAAACAGCAGGTAGTTTTTACAAGTAATGGGATATGAACTGTTTCTAACCTTCTCCAGAGTAAAGTAACTGGGTTAAAATTTCATCTCAAGGTTAAATTTTGCAACAGCAATTGTAAAACTGTACATGATGAGATTATGTACTCCACAGATTTACATGATACACGTATAGTATGCTGTGTAATTCCTAACGGATATGTTTCTACAATAGTCATGAATGCTCCAACTCTAAAGTACCCATAGTAACTACACTTGTGGCTGGAAAAAATTATTCCCTTTTCCTCTCACCATGACAGGCCAAGATGTAGGCAGTTTTCTTTCTTTAGATGTAGAAGCTGTTTTACCACTGCCTTTGTGAAAATACAATATAAAATTTAAGCACTATACCAAACATGCAAATTGTGTATAAAAATTATCTTCAAATTGGCCACCTCAGATGGAAATAGATAACTCCCTAAATGTCAACTGGCCCTATTCCTCTAAAATTAAACATAAAAACTGCTTGGGAAATACAGAAACCCAAATAGAAGTAATAAATGTTATAAATCTTAAACAAAAACTTTTTGTGGGACAGCAAAAATGATAAATGGTCTACTGTGTAAATTTTAGACTGAGGGAGATAAGGATTGGAAAATTGGTTAGTACTCCCCTCTTCCTGTTTCAACTTCATCTTCTTGGGTTTCTGATGTCTACAATGTCAAGTTGTGTCTCGTATTGTTAGTGTAAGAATCTTCATTTAATATATCAATTTCAGCAGTGGCTTCTTCAAAAGCTGTCTTTTGATGGAGAGTAAGCTTGGTGAGAACTCTGAATTCAGGACCTCACAAGAGAACACACAAGTTCAGGGCCAGGCAGTCTTATAGGATATGCTGGTTGCAGTTCCTTTTTACTGATTTGCTTCTTAAGATCGATTTATTATTCCTTTATTATAATCACAAGCAGCAACCTCAGCCAAATAACCATATTAGTCTCCTTTCAGTTTCAAATAGAAAATTTGTTTTCTACTTGTGAGACATTTAAGAATCTATTAATAACTTTTTCAATAGAAGGAGTACATCATTGTAGATATCTTAGCTCAGCGTCAGTTTTCTCTGTCTTCTTAGGCCATTTGTTATTCTTACTCAGCACCCTCTGTCTTTTACTCAAAACTTAAAGTGACTCTCCAGGATGACCTCCAGACTCCTATAACATTTTAACTCTATTGCAGACTTCATGCAAGCTTCCATGTCATCATTTCTCTCAGCTTGTGTAGCCAATTGGCCTTCTGCACCAGTTCATTTTGACACATGACTGAATATTTTGTGCCCTCAAGCCGCGAGTTTAGCTATTTAAGTTTTTTGGTTTTAAGAAGTTTTGTAATTTAATCCATACAGGTATTGAAGGTGCAAATATTTTATGCATTTTATTGTTATTTGGAAAGGGATTTACTTTTTTATTATTGCCTTTTGTTATTATTATGTAGAAATGCTGTGATTTGTGTGTTTATTTTATAGCCTAGAACTTTGCCTAAGCTAATAATTGTCTCAATTAGCATCTTTGCTGATTGCCTGTGATTTTCTAAGTAAATCATCATCAGCAAATAGGATTAGTTTTGTTTCCTTTTCACGTGTCTTTATTCCTTTAATTTCTTTCTTCTATCTTATTACTATTGTTGGCATTTCCTTTGGGGCATCCTTGTTTTACCTTTGTATTTCTATGACTTATGTTTAACATGTACCCATTATATATGATGCTTTCTGGTTTTCGGTAGATACTTTTTTTTTTTGCTTTTTGGTGAGGCAGTCAGGATTAAGTGACTTCGCCAGGGTCACATAGCCAGAAGTGTCAAGTGTCTGAGGCCAAATTTAAACTCAGATCCTCCTGACTCCAAGTCCAGAGCTCTATCCACTGTGCCACCTAGCTGCCCCTTTTTATGATATTAAAAAAATATCCTTCTCTGCCTATACTTTGTAGAGTTTTTAGCGTAAATGACTGTTGTATTTTGTCGAAGGCTTTTTCTGCATCTATTGAGATAATTGCTAGTTTGCTTTTTTATTTTTAATATGTTTAATTACATTGATTATTTTCATAATGTTGAGGCATTCTTTCATCCTTTATTTAAATCCAACTTTTTCATTGAATTTTGGTTTTACCCTTTTAAGTTTTTGGCTTTACTCTTTCCTTTGAACACTTTCTTTATATAATTTTAAAAATATATCTCTCTAATTTTTGGCATCTTGAAAGATGAGCAGTTTCCTAACTTTCCGTTGTCATTCTGTGTATTTTTAATTTTTTCTCTCCTTTAGTTTTCTTGTCTTTCATATATGTCTGTCAAATTTCTAATCTTTTGGGAAATTATTTTTGACTGTTGCCCTAGTGTCACCAGAAAACATGGTATATTTCATTTTATGTGTCATAACCTCTATTCTTTGTATATAGAACCGTAAAATCTTAGAATTAAAGGGACATTAGAGGTTATCTAGATCAACTCTTATCTGAAGCATAAATCCAGTTTACAACTTCTCTGACCAGTGGTTTGTATGGAAGATTTAGCAGAAAGTCTCCATTCAAGGGCTTACCTTTGAGAAAATTAGATAGGAAGGAAGATTATCTTTTATAAAACTTGCTAAGGTTTTGTGGAAACACAGGAGCAGCAGTAGTAAAGCATATAAAGAAGAAGCTTCTAAAATTTGATCAGCTAGAAAGGAAATAAGACATCTAGTACATTTGGTAATTGGATTATCTTGAGAACTCTACACATAACATGTATATTCAGCTTCTGTTTTACTTGGGATTTTGCCAGGAAGCTGCTAATTACTAGGGACTACAGAGCAAGTTGGTTTCAACTCTAGATAAAAAGAGGTAAGACTACCATAAATAAATGAATGAATGAATGAATGAATGAATAAGTGATCCTCCCTCCAGAGCCCCAACAAAGTTTTCCTGAGCAGTTCAATGTCAAACTGCTTTTAAGAACAACAAAGGATAGAGAAACATTCTACTAACAAGAAAGATTTTAAAGGGATCTGCAGAATGTACTCTGTTTTTGTCAGTGCTAAGTAATTGCTCTGTGTGTGTGTGTGTGTGTGTGTGTGTGTGTGTGTGTGTAATAAGGTAATGAAATTGTGCTGACCACACTCATCCTTCAAAAAGCTACTTTTGATTCCTTCTCATATTTAATCTTATCACACCAATATCCTGGGTAATTGAGGGGCATATTTGGATATTTTCTTATTAGTTATTAAAGTTGCAAATTCTTTTTAATTAGTCAGTTAGCTAGAGCTCCCACCTTAGTATTATTTATTAAACTGGAGAAACCTCCTTTCCTAATAGTAGTTATTCATGTTTTTATATATACAATTCCTTAATCTTCTAGTATTAAATAAGCATTAAAGTTACTGAATATGCAATTTATTAACAATGAAATCAATACAGATAATCATTTATAGTAGTTTAGCTCTGAGAATAGTCATGGCCAGAGTCACTTCAAACTTTGACCAAAATGGCAAATGGCTTATTTTTACTTTTCAAAAAAACCCTCAAAAAACAGTTCCATGCCACTTTGTTCACTCAGGATAACAAAGTCTCCTTATAAGAATTCTATTCATCTTCATGGCTCAAAAGGTTACAATCTTTCATAAACAAAGAAGTTATGTTCTTCTTTCTCTCTTTTCAGTTTTTGTCCAGAAGTGACAGGAAAACATTATCTTTGTCTTTTCTCAAGCCCTTATTCTTAATAGTCTGTCTCCACCCATAAAATTCTCTTTATAATATTTCTTCATAAAATAACAATTAAGACAATTCTAATAAAAAAAGTTTGTCCTTGCCTTCTTTCACCCATAAAATGGGGATAACAATAGTATCCACTTCCTAGGGTTGTTGTGAGGATCAAATGTGATGTATACAGTAGTTATTTGCAAACTTTAAAGCCCTGTAGCTAGCTTATCATTATCTGTCTTCTCCACAAATTTCTCAGAGCAGTCAGTGTTAAACTCAGAGTTACCTTGAGTCCATAGGGAAAAGAATTTCAAAGAATGAAAATTACAACTCTTAGTTCTTAGCTTCTGTGCCTTTGAAGAGACAGTAACAGATTATATAGAATTTCTAGAAGAAACTTTTGAACTAGGTTTTATATGTACAAAATGCAGAGTGGTCTACTGACTAGGAAGAAAGTGAAAAGGCTAGGGGAATGCCTCTTTGTTCTCCACCTCGTCAGAGAGAATCGAGTTCTCTTCCTTTAAAGAAGAGAAATGAGTTAGTGTTGAAGATACGTTGGAAAGATAAATATACTATGTCACTCTCCTATTCATTAAATTCCAGAGGCTCCCTATGACCTTTAGGATCAAATGCAAAATCCTCTTTTTCTCAAGGCCCTTCATGACCTTCTGCCCACATACCTTTTCATTCTTCTTGTACGTACACTCTTCCATCCAGTGACACTCATCGCCTTGTTCCCAAACAAGACACTTTGTCTCTTGGCTCTGGGCATTTTCTTTTTCTGACCTCCACTCTTGGAATGTTCTCCCTCCTCACCTCTACCTCCTGGTATCCCTGGCTTCCTTCAAGTCCCAGTAAAAGTTCCACTTTCTACAAGAAGCCATTCCTAGTACCTCTTAATGGTACATGCCCTTCCTCTGTTTATTGTTTCCCATTTATCCTGTATATAGCTTGTTTGTACATAGTTGTTTACATGTTGTCTTCCTCATTAGATTCTGAATTCCTTGAGGGCTGGGACTGTCTTTTGCCTTTTGTATCCCCAGTATTTAGCTCATATAGTACTTATGCAATAATTGCTTAGTGATTGATTGACTAATACACTATTGGTTTGGCTGTGAATTTGTCCATCCATTCCTGAAAAGCAATTCAGAATTATGGTAAAAATCTGTGGTAGCTATCCACACTCTGACTCAGACCTCCTGCTGTTAGACATAGCCTCCAAGGAGATCAAAGATAGGAAAAGTAATCCAATATAGACGAAATATTCGTGGTGGCCTTTTTCGTGGTAGCAAAGAAGTGGAAACAAAGTAGATGTCCATCATTTGGGGAATGCCTTAACATATTTTTTTGTGCCATAAGAAGTGATGAACATGAAGAATTCAAATGCATGGGAAGATGTATAGGAAGATATATATATATATATAGATATATATATAGATATATATATATATATATCTATATATATATATACACACACATATATATATGTATATACATACATACATATATATATATCTTCCTAAATATAAGAGTGAAAGATGAGGAATTCTGTTTTGGACATGTTGAATTTGAGATGTTTATGGGATATCCATTTCAAAATATAGGTTGCATAGGACCAGAGTTCAGGAGAGAAGTTAAGACTGATTATAGATAGTGATCTAAGAGTGACCTTTACAAAGATATTAAATCCATAAATGCAAATCACATTACCCAGTGGGAGGATATATAGAGAGAAAACAGACCAGGATGGAAATGTAGGGGCACCTCTGTAGATGTGAATGTATGATATGTATAAATATCCCTTGATGGAGCCTGAGGAGTGGTCAGAGCAGAACCAAGAGAGGAGTGTCACAGAAACCCAGAGAGGAGAATATATCCTGGAGGACAGGATGGTCAGTAGTGTCAAATGCTACAGAGAAAGAAATGGGATGATTGTAGGGGAAAATCTCCTAGAGAATGTGGAAGGAGATGTAATCAAGGGTACATGTAAAGGGATTGATCTTGGCAAGAAGGCTGTCATCATTTGAAACTAGAATACAGTACTAAAGAATTGGTGTTGATCTGAAGATGTAGAAAAGAGGGAATTGGCCTCTGTTGTCTCAGTGAAATATGAAGTTGGGTCCTTAGCTGTGAGGGTAAGGAAGAGGTAATATTTGGAGGCTTGAAAAAAGAAGGAATGATTTGAAGCAATCTCTGTAGTGAGTGAGTGGGATATAGAATCAATGAGGGGGGAATAAAAGTATTAATGTTGTGATGTCCCAGTAGAGATCAAATTACATAAAATTGTAGGGAACTGAGTCATCACAGTTTTGTAACTTTGTCCAGCTTCGTTTATTAGTGTGTGAGTAGTAGTGGAGGTGGCAGATGGTTTGAGTTTGGCAAAGGGCAAACTGATAAGACAGGTGAGCAAATGATTTCAGAATAGAAAGTAGCATAGTTGAATTGGCTAAATATAAGGGCCAAATTGGAAATGAAGGACAGTAAAATTAGAATAGGATTGATGGCCCAGAAAAGTATTCATAGGGATAGCAGGATTGAAGGTCAATGAAGAATAGGTTTGTGCGGAGTAGAGTGACATCAGCTGATAGGAGGGTATAATTTAAAAAGGAATTTTAGAGTTCTTGATTGTGGAAATGGAACCATGAGGTGATGGAAAAGTCCAAGACTATCCCTGTGTAGTTAATGTAGAGGGTAATTGATCAGACTGAAGGAACCTGCCATCTCTATAGATTGCACTTTGCACTTAGGTGCTATTAGGAAGTTTTCTCTGACATCAGGCCTGAATTTAACTCTCCAGCTCCCACACCCTGTTCCTGATTGTATCCTCTAGGGTAAAGCAGAACTGGTCTAATCTTTCTTCCACATGGCAAACCTTCAAATATTTAAAGAATATTTTATCATTTGAATGATCCCATAAGTATTCATGCCCCCCGCCCAAGTATTCTCTTCTCCAGGCTAAACATCCCCTGTTCTTTCAGTTGATGTTCACATAAAATAATTTAAAGACCCATTATCATTTTAGTTACCCTCCCCTGGATGCTCTCCAACTTAATGCTCTTTAAATTGTGGTTTTTAGAATTTTTAAGTTTGATTTGACAAAAATTGCTGGGGAAACTGGGATGCAGTTTGTGAAAAATTAGGTATAGACCAAAATCTGCAAATGCCAAGATAAGATCAAAATAGGTACCTGATTTAGACATAAAGTATGATAATGTAAGCACATTAGGGGAGCATGGAATATTTTGCCTGTCAAATCTTTGAATAAGGGAAGAATTTATGACCAAATGAGATAAAGAGCTTTATGAGTTGTAAAATATATACTTTTGATTCCATTAAACTAAAAAGGTTTTGCACAAGCAAAACTAGTGCAGTCAAAATCAGAAGGAAAGCAGAAAACTACGGAAAAAATGTTATAGCAACTTCCTCTGATAAAGGTCTCATTTCTCAGATAGAGAGAGAAGAGTCAAATTTATGTGAATACAAGTCATTCTCAGTTGATAAATAGGCAAAGGATATGAACAGATAGTTTTCAGATGAAGAAATCAAAGCTATCTGTAGTCATATGGAAAAATGCTCTAAATCACTATTGATTAGATAAATGAAAATTAAAACAACCCTGAGATACTACTTCATACCTCTTACATTGGCTAATATGACAGAAAAGGAAAATAACAAATGTTGGATGAGATATGGAAAAATTGGAACACTAAATTCACTGTTGGTAGAGTTGTGAAGTGACCCAACCATCACGGAGGACAATTTGGAACTAAACCCAAAGGGCCATAAAGGTATGACCCTTTGACCTGGAACTACCATTGTTAGGTCTGCATCCCAAAGAGGTCAAAAAAAGGGAAAAGTACAAATATGTACAAAAATATTTGTAGCAGCTCTTTTTGTGGTGGTAGGAATTGGAAAGTGAGAGGATGCTCACCATTTGGGAAGGGCTGAACAAGTGGTGTATGATTTTGATGGAAATGCTGTTGTGCTATCAGAAATGAAAAGCAGGATGCTTTCAGAAAAACTTGGAAAAACTTACTGATGAGAAGTAAAGTAAACAGAACCAGGAGGACATTGTACACAGTAACAGCAGTATTGTATGATGATCAACTGTGAATAAGTTAACCATTCTCAGCATTGGTATAAAAATGGCCAAGGCAGTTCGGAAGGACTTATGATGAAAAATGCTATTCACGTCCAGAGAATAAACTGATGGAATTTGAATGTAGATTGAAGCTTACTTTTTAAAACTTTATTTATTTTCCTTGGGGTTTTTTTGGTCTGTTTTCTTTTACAACATGGTTAATATGGAAATAGGTTGTGCATGACTGAACATGTATAATTGATATCTAATTGCTTGCCATCTCAAGGAGGATTGAGGGGAAAAATTTGGAACTCAAAATATTAAAAAAGATAAAAGTTTAAAATATTTTTGCTTCTAATTTGAATAGTAAAATATGGACTGCCAACAAAAGGCTTCTAGAAGATGAGATTTTAGTTGAGACTTGGAGTAATCCAGGGAATCCAAGAGACAGATATTAGAAGGTAAAATATTCCAGGCATGGGGAAAAGCCAGTGAAAATGCCCAAAGTCTAGAGATGGAGTGTCTTGTTTGAGAAACCAGAAGGAAGCCAATGTTACTGGATCACAAATTATGTTGAAGGAAATTAAGTATTTAAAAAAAAAACCCAAAGGGGAAGGAGACCAGGTTGTGAAGGGCTTTGAATACTGAAGAAAATATTTTATATTTAATCCTTGAAGTGACAGAGAACTACTGAAATATATATGTGTGTGTGTGTGTGTGTGTGTGTGTGTGTGTGTGTGTGTGTGTGTGTGTGTGTGTAAGTAATTTGACAGCCAGATGGAGGATGGGCAGGCCTGGAATGGGGATAGACTTGAGGCAAGATCAATGAACAGGCTATTGCAGTAATCCAGATGTGAGCTAATGAAGGCTTGTACCTGGACCAGGGTGGTGGCAGTTTCAGATGAGAGAAAGGACATTTATAAGAATTGTTTCTAAGATAGAATCAGAAGAGATTTGACAACAGATTGAATGTAGGGGATAAGGGGAAGAGAGGAGTCAGATGACACCAAGGTTTCAAGCCTGGGTGACTGGGAGGATGGTGATACCTTTGATATGAATAGCGTTGTTTGAAAGAACACAGGATTCATGTTTTGGACATGTTGAGTTTCATATGTCTACAGGACATCCAGTTTGAGATGTAAGTTAGGTAATTAGAGATATATGAATCTAGAGTTTAGGAGAGGGGTTAGGGCTGGACAAGTGAGTTAAAAAATTATCAGCTCAGAGACAATAACTGAATCCATGGAAAGTGATAGATAATCAAGAGAAATCTTACAGAGGAAGAAGAGAAGAAGGTGCTTGATAAAGCCCTAGGGGACTTTTATTGGGCATGACCAGGATAAAGATCCAGCAAAGGAGACTGAGAAGGAATGGTTAGACAGGAAGGAGGAGAATAGGTGGAAGAGGGCTTGTTAGTTGATCAGTAAGCATTTAAATGCCTACTCTGCGCCAGGCACTGCTCTAAGTGCTAGGGATGCAAAGAAAAGTGAAAAGAAAACAGTCCTTGCTTTCAGAGAGCTTACATCCTAAAGGGGGAGACATTGTGCAAGCAATTATATATAAAAAAAGATGAATACAGGATAAATCGGAGATTGTCTCAGAGGGAAGGCAGTGAGATTAAGGAGAACTGGGGAAGACAATACTTGTCTGATGCTGCTCTGGAGTTTCTTTTGGGGCAAGATCCAACAAGAGTGGGAGGTGGGCTGCATCCTCGTTCCTACTCCCCTCATTGTGGTGCAGGGGGACAACTGGCAGAAGGATTGGGGTCTAAGTGAAGGTGGTTAAAGGAGAGTCAAGAACTGACAGTGGGGAGCAAGGCGAATATGTCAAATTTCCCTGCTTGTATTAGCAATTATATGCATTTGTGTAGAGACATTCAAGGACATAGATTTTCCTCATGACTCTTTTCTTGAATTTTATGTTCTAGAACTTCTGAGTATCTCAACTGTTTGTTCTCCCACACGCTTTTTGTGGCTACTCTTTCTCTATCCTTTTTAGTTTAAAGCCCTTTTGATTAGTTTTACAAAATACGCTGCGAATAACATTGTTACTACCCTTTGTTAGGTGGTGATCAGGAGTATTCCCAGTATTTTAATTTAAGAAGTGGTCCAGAAGTCTGAATTCTCAAACACCAAGTCTTCTTACAATTCAGTATTTGTCTTCTGTATTTGTTACTTTTCGTAGGCAGTGGTAAGGAAAACAAATCCTGTGCCCTGACCATCAGTTTTAGGCCTGACTTTTGTAGTCTTTCGAAGTTCCTTCTTTCATTTGTACCCATGTGAGTCAATGGAAGCTAACAGTAATCACCTCTTTTGATCAGTCTTAGGAGTCTTAGATACATTCATTGGGAAGATGACTGACCTTATTAATGCTATCATTTTGACAAATAGCTTCCTTAGTTTAGTATTCTTTAGTCTAAGCTGTCCCACTCCTTTGGGTGTCAGTTATCACCAAGAGCTCTGTTTCCCCTTCTGAGACAGAATGAGTGATCTCTTCAAGCACTAAATCCCTACAGATTATGCCCGTTGAAAGGTTCTGATCTCACTGTGTAGAATATCTTGCTTTTCCAGTGGGAGCATTCATCATTGGTACCTGCCTTCTCTTACCACTAAAACACAGTTTTCCCTTTTCTTTACCTTTTTGTAAATCTCTGTTTCTTTCCTCACCCATTTTCTTATAGGCTATCTTCTGCTGAGAGACTACAAGACTGTTTTTCTTTTCGTTGTTAGCCTTTGCCTTGATTAGAGTGTATCACGTATATCCCCCCATCTTCTTCCTCCCCTGCCTCCTTTATCCACTTGTCCCACAAAAAGCCTTGGTTCACTTGTAGACTGTGTATTATAACATTTTGCTGATGTTTCAGGTCTGTGTTCACCATTACTTCTTTGACTTCTACATGTCTCTTCTTATGCCTTTGGAATTAAATCTCTTTTATGGTCTATCAGATAGATTTTATCTTGTTATTTTGTTGTTCTTGTCTTGTTTACTGTATTTCTTTGCTTTATATTTATTCTGTTTTCTTGGGTTGTGAGAAGCAAACAAATTCTTTAGGTCTGGTTTGCTTTTGAGCAATGTTTTGAATGTCTCTTTTATTGAATATCCACCTTTTTGTTAATGCTCAGATTTGCAGATTTTGCAGGTTTGCTCCTTGGATTGTATCTTGAGCTCCTTTGCTCTTTGGAACACTTTGTTCCATTCCCTCATGAGGTATGTGATGGGTATAGAACAGTTTATTTGAATTTTCTTTTCTCTGTACTTGATGATCTTTCCCTGGTTGCTTACAAAATTTGTTGTCATTGGAATTATTAAATTTAACTTCTGTGTGACTTGGAGTTGGCTGCATAGCTTTTTTATCTGTGAATTCTTTTGATTGGCACTTTATTTTCTGTGTTCAGAAGTTCTGGGCAGTTTTCTTGTATTATTTCTTGGATTATGATGTCCAGGTTTTTTTAATTTGTTTTTGTTTTTTACTTATATTCTTCTGGGAGAACTATAATACTCAACTTGTAATTTTCTTTTAATTTTTTTAGCTTTTCTTCTAGCTTGTCCATCACTTCCAGGTATTTAAATTCCTAACCAATTACTCTTTCTTTTGTTTCTTTGGTGAGTTTTCCCACCATAGATTCAGATTTTTCTATTCTGCCAGTTATTTATGCTAATAAAGTCCATAAATTCTGCTTTCACAATTTTCATTTTATTTCTCTTTTAAACCATTCAGAAACATCCAGCTATGGTTCCATGCTCCTTTTCTTGAAAATCCATATAGTTCTTTTGTCTCATAAAACATTGATTAATTTTCCTTTGTCTTATAATATTTATTTATAGATACCTGGAATCTTTTACCTGATTTGGAAGCCAGTTCCCTTTTTATTACTTTTATCTTCTTGTACTCAAGATCTTTAATAATTGAATTTTCTTCCTCCTGAAATCTTTGGTAAGTTTAGTCTTTTTTTTTTTTATAGTATACTCTTGCTCACTTTCTGATTCCTTCCCCTTCATAGCAGTTTCCTGGAGAGTTTAACCTCAAACTGTCTCTTCCTCCTCCCACATTGGGCAAATCATGGACTCACCAGTCTTGGTCTCCCAGGCGACTCCTGGGGAGAAAAAAATGGTCCCTGCTGGATGCCACCCCCTTTGTTTCAGACTTTATGGACACACATACAAGCATCCTGCTCATTTCTCTGGCTGAGTCCAGTACAGAGTGCTGCCACATTGAAATAACCTCCCAGATGAAGCTTCTATGTTTTGATTTTCCATGATGGGGAGTTATAGGGGAGGGGGAGAAAGGTGATAGAACTTCTGTTGCAACCTGTGGATTGTTTTGTGTAACTGATTGTGGTGGCTGGTAGAGAATGGGCTGCTTAATGAGTGAGTTAGGGAGTAAGGATTAGCTCTCTTTGCCATTAGGTCAGTTATTTCTTAGTGTCTTAGACTGGCAGCTGAAGTTGCTTTATCTCATCCACCTAATTCTTATTGTTGTTCAGTCATCTTCAGTCATGTCCGACTCTTCGCAGCCCAATTTGGGGTTTTCTTGGCAAAGATACTAGAGTGGTTTGCCATTTCCATCTCCAGCTCATTTTACATATGAGGAAACTGAGGCAAAGAGGATTAAGTGACTTGCCCAGGCTCACATAGCTAGGAGGTATCTAAAGCCAGATTTGAACTCACCAAGATAAGTCTTCCTTATTTCAAGACCAGCACTCTGTTCACTGTGTCACCAACTTGCTTTGTGGAGAGAATTGAGAGGTTGTAGTTAGAGGAATTGACTTTTCCTCCATCCGTATGGTCTTATCAAAAACATTTAAAACATTCTGCCAATAGATCACATTTTGGGTTGCTTATCCTTCTTTTTCCCCAAGATGTTATTGAAGTTCTTATATTTGATCAGTCACCAATTCCTTACTTTTTAGCTTCAAAATTTTTCTTTTGTTCATTTTTTCCTTTGCATTCTTATTGTTACCATCTTGGGCTCTATCATCAGCCTCATCTGCCTGGATTACTGCTACAGCAATCTTTCTGGTCTTCTTGAGTCCAGACTTTCTCACCCACAGTGTATCCAGCGTAATAGTCCTAAGTACATTTTCGTCAGTGCTTTGTTTCTACTGCATAAAGGGCTTCCTTGGTTCCATGTTTCCAAAAAATCAAATAAACCTAAGGTTTGCAAGGCACTTATATTTCTTCTCTCATTTGATCCGCACAAAACCCCTACAGAGGTTGGTGCTCTTTATAGGTGAGAGGACTGAGGCTGAAATAGTGTCTGGGCAGCATTTGAACTGAGGTTCTTCCTGATTCCATCCACTGTACCACTTAGCAGCCTCAGCTTTGAACAATTCTTTCTAGACTTCAAGGCTCTTTGATATGACTTTAATTCAACTTATTATACTCCACTCTTGTAAGTTCTTTAAAGGTTTTTGTTGTTGTTTTCGAGCCCTTTGTAGCCCTGGGGTTTTGAACTGTGTCTTACAAATAATAAATGTTTATTGAATTGAATTAAGCATAAATTCCATGTTGTTTTCTGGAACAGCAAATTCTTATTCCACCTCTATATTTTAATTTAGATTTTTTACCTCCATCTGTTCTTCCTTTATAGAAATCTTACTAATCCTTAAATGACTTCACTCAGGGACTCAACAGATATTTTAAAATGATCAAATCTTAATCTTTTATATCCTATACTCTAGAAAATACATATTTAGTAAGAAAGCATTCTCGTGTTTGCCCTATAATGTCATTGTCATTTAGAATTTTTTCTTGTGGGGAAATGATTAAGATACCCTTCATGAAGGGATTTACCCTGAGTGACTTCCCTATCCTCACTTTATTATTTTATTTTTATTGTTGTTATTATTTAGTCCTTTTGGATAGTTAATTTGCTCAGTAAAGCAAATTTAAAAATTTAAACTTCATAGCCCAGCTAGGAAATATTGGCTATACTCTTTAAAAAGCATGTGCTACCACATATGAACACTTAAAATGATTTGTCAGCAATTCAGAGTAAAAGTTTACTATATTTTTTGAACAATTTGCTTGACATTTTTTTAGAAGAGGCTTTATGAAGCCTGTTATAGAAGAAGTTGGTTCTTAGAAGAGGCTTTATGAAGCTGTACTATCAGTAAGCTAGTGGATATTTTCATAATATTTATTTTAACTTCCACATCTGTTTTTATCTGATAAAAAGAAAATTGAGGCCACGTAAATTTAAAATAAGTAATCATAGTAGGTAAATTATTTATTTAAAAATATAAGCCCTAAACTACATTATGAATTTTGCTTTGGTGTGGCAGTTAAAACAATTATTGCATGACTGTCTTCTGGCAAAGAAGAGCCAGTTTTCAGTATCACTGCTAGTGATAAGTGAATAAAGATTTGGCAGCTATCTTTGAAAAACAGGTGAAAAATTGAACCAAAATATGATTTTAATGTAATTTATTGATATGTGAATGTAAATACTGTATCCTAGTTTTGAATTTTCAATATGCTTATGAAAACAGTGTCTTAATTAGGATGTTGTTATAAAATATTTAATATTTTAAAACATCAATTTGTCAAATATCTTCAAGCAAAAGAGTTTTTTTTTTTAACTTTCTGGATTTTTTTCTTAGGTCCATCCTCATCATCACTGGCTTCTTTTTGAAGTGTTTGATGAAAATCGTTTGGTAAGTTATTTTCTGTTAGAGTAAGGGAAGTGTGAAACATGAATGAAAACAGATAGCAATGAAGAAAAAGGCAGTGATCATTAAGAAAATTGAGGTGAAGGGCTTATGACATGAGAGACAATTTTGCATGTTGATGGCATTGTTCTTATTGTTATTAATTGTTCTTATTATTGTTATCCCCTAGAGCCATTTCCTTCTTCCAGCACACTTAACCCTTGGGTGAGATTCTTTCTCCTATCTAATTGTTAGCTGACAAGACATAACATGGTAATTAAGATACTAACTTAGGTGTATTCAGTTCTGTTGATTAAACATCTTATAGGGTTTATGAGATATATTCCCTGGAGTATTCATATTATAAAGGGCTAGAGATACAGCTGGAGAAAGAGTTTCTTTGAGTCTCATTTTCTTCCTTTGAAAAATAAGCGGTTTGGACTAGAGAATCTTTAAAGTCCTGTCCATCTCTTAACATTCCTAGTTCACCATCCTTCCAGTCATTTATTCAGTATGCTTTCGGGAGCCCAAGGCTCAGAGGAAACACTTCTTTAGTTTCTCTGAAGAGGTTTAATTTAATGGACAACCACAAGTCTTTTCCTGTTTTATTTCCTTATTTCTTCTGGCAAAGATGAGCCAGTTTTCAGTATCCCTGCTAGCAATACATGAATAAAGATCTGGCAGCTATCTTTAAAAGACAGGTGAAAAATTGAACCAAAATATGATTTTAATGTAATGACATGAATACTATGATTCCTGAATACTTAAAATGCTACATTAAAATCCTTCAGTTGTCCAGAGTTTGTCATTTTGTAAGCCTATTTCAGAGTGTTCTTGGTTACTTCTTTTTGTATTTATAGGAGACATGAACAAATTTAATATGTACTTAAAAACAACTTTTCATAATAAAGAGTCAGTTTCTTATATAATCCTCTTTTTCTGTTCTTTGTGGTATTGTTCATATTTGTCAAGATTAAAAATTTTTTAAAAAGAACAGGCATGGGACTAGAAGTTAGTTTTCCTCTTCAATAAATGGTAACCAACTTCTAAGTGTTTGCTTTCGAGCAAAACTCTAACTGGATCTAATCAATTCTAGACCATGAAATCCTTGTAACTATAGATATGCTCAGGCCTGAAGGTGTATATTCATCCTCTAATATCCTAGTCAACCTGAAGAAGCGAGGAACTTAACTTCATAATGCTCCTTTCTGGATGAGACACATATGATTCTCCACAGTATTATGAGTCTACAGTGTAACAAATGCCTCCTTTCCAATGCAGCTAATTCATCTTTGCCATTTTCTATGCATGAAAACTTATGTATGCTGATCTCTGATAACTAAGGGTAGTAATATGATAATCATTCAAATAAATTGATCTTGCTAGTGTATTATTTAGTATGTTGCCCCCTACAAGGTACAGATTAGATTGGTCCATGTTTACTTAAGAATACCAAAATAGAATTTACTGTCTTCCTTCCTAAATCTACTCCTCTTTCTTTTTCTTTTCTTTTTTTTCCTGAAGGTGACACCACCATTCACCCGTTCTCCTGTTTTTGAAACATTGGTCTTAACTTTGACTCTTTGCTCTCACTTACCTTGCATATTTGAATACATTACTAAATTCTGTCATTCCACCTCCAGACCATCTCTTGCATTTATCTCCTCCTGTTGCTTCCTATTGCTACCACCCTAACATAGACTGACATTATCACTTACTTAGAATGTTATAATAGCCTTATAATACACCTTCCGTTTCTGCTGTCTTTCTCCTGTAATTCAGCCTTCACTTTTCTGCCAGAGTAATCTGCTTTACATGGATCTGCTTATGTTACTTCTCTGCTCAAAAATCTTAGTGACACCCTATAGTCCACTGCATAAAATTCTAATTCCTTTACATTATTTTCGGTAATTAAACTTAGTTAGGCTGGAGCCACTTTTTCCACAATACTGCATTCCATGTATTCTACATTATAGCCAAACTGGATTACTCTCTATCCCTCAAAAATGTTATAACTTTATCTGCCTCTATTGATTTCTTTACTTTTTATTCTTCTATATGAATTTCATTTATCATTTTTCTAGTCCTATAAAATATTCACTTGATAGTTTTATTGGTACAACACAAAATAAGTCAACTAATTTAGGTAGTATTGTCATTTGTATTAGATTGATTTGACCTACCCATGAGCAATTAATGTTTCTTCCATTATTTAGGCTGTCTTTATTGCTCCAAAAAGCATTTTATAGTTGGATTCTTATAGTTCCTGGATGTATCTTGGTAAATATAGTCCTAAATATTTTATACCTTCTCTAGTTATTTTAAATGGAATTTCTTTCTCTAGCTGTTTTTGCTGGATTTTGTTTGTAATAAACAGCAATGCTGATGATTTACATGGATATATTTTATATCCTGTACCTTAACTGAACTTATTATTTTACTGAATTTTTGGTTGACTGTAGAGTTCTCTAAGTGTGCCATCATATATACAAAAAATGATAATTTTATTTTCTTGTTTATTCTCTTGTTTTATTTCTATAGCTAACATTTCTAGAACTGTGTTAAATAATAGTGATGATATTGGGCATCCTTATTTTACACTAGATTTTTTTGGATAGACCTTTAACTCTACTCCAATACATATAATATTAGCTTTTGGATATAGATGCAGTCATCCCTCAAAATTTGTGGGAGTAAGAGCACACAATCTCCACGAATGTGAAAAATTGCAAATAACTCTAGGCCTCACCCTAAAATTTTATTTTTAATAATTCTCACCATATTTTTTAAACATACAAAATAAGTAAAACAGTGCACTGCACCTTTTAAAAAAGTTGCAGTTTCTGTGTGATAGATTAGTATCTCACATGCTATGCAGAATCTCTGTAGCCTCAGGTATAGCTGCAGCAAGTGTTTCACAGATTTCCTTCTTTTAGGAGCAAGATACAATGATCACAGAAAAATTCTGTGACTGGATAGTAGAGAGATAAAGAGGAAGTGTTCCTAAAAAACATGTGTAGCCCGTAGCTCTTCAATGCCCTGAAATTTTTAACAAAATTAACTGTTTATAATAAATTTATGTATGTATGCTTATGGTAGTAAATTATAAAATAGATTAATAATATATAGTATTCATGCTTTATGACTTGGTAAAATTTTTAAAAAGTTTTCTTTACATGCATATGTTATCTGTGATTTTCTGCATTATGCCACAGATTTTTAAAAATTCACATTTAATTATCATGGGCAGATAACCAAAACTGTCAGTGTGAAACCCACATGTGTTGAGGGATGACTGTTTTTGTTATTGACTATATTAAGGAAAGGTCCATTTATTCCTATTAATCCTATCATTTTTAATAGAAACATATGCTGGATTTTGTCAAAAGCCTTTTTAGCACCTATTGATAAAATTATGTAGTTTTATTTAAATTGACTGGCCCTTTTTCTTTAGAGCATGATGCCACCCCAGTCTTTTTAACTCAGGACCAGGGTTGCTTTCTACACCAAGTTCTCAATAATTTTACTTAACAGGTTGCTTCCTTAAAATATAGATTTTTAGACTTGAATTACCTCTCCTCCCCACCCAGACCCAAAAAGGAAAAGTGAGTTGGTAACCAATGGAAATATCTGTCTATGCCCAGAATTGGGAACATTTTGTCTTTTGTTGGAGTCAAAATGATTTGAACCTGTACAAATTTTCCATCATTTACATATTTACTACCTTGCTCACTTGAACATATTTGGTTCAGTCTCTGAGGTAAGTAAGTACCTTATTACCAATAAATGTTCCATATAAACACTTAAAAAAATCTTTTGACTGTTTGTCCAAGACTTCCTGCTTTCTAAAGAGTTTTTGTACACCAGAGAACCAAGCCTGCTGGATAATTATCCCTGGCTTCTTTACTCTTTTTTTTTCCCTAGGCATTGAGGTTAAGTGACTTGCCAGGGTCACACGACTAGTAAGTGTTATATATCTGAGGCTGGATTTGAACCCAGGTCCTCCTGAATCCAGGGCCATGCTCTATCCATTGTGCCACCTAGCTGCCTCTGGCTTCTTTACTTTTGAGTAAATGCACTGCTTTAGAATTTTGTTATTGATTTGGGGTCCACACTCAAAAGGTACTTCACTCAGACATTCCACTTTTACTAGGGGTGGCAATATGTTAATCTTATACTTTTTCTTTAACCCATATTTATAAATTATTTCTACAAATTGCTATAATAAAAGATTATATAAATATGAATATAGAAGACAAAGTAACATAAAAATATGTAGTTATTAACTTCTAGTTTTGACTTTACTTGAGCCCTTAAGTAGTCTTATTTATGATGGTGTTCCCCTGCTTTGTCAATTTACGTTCAAAGTATGCAGATAAGAAATCATACACTTCAGTGCACAAGACCTTAGAAAACAGTAAATAATCACATTTACTAAAAGCAACTTGTGATACTAGATTGAGTTGCTTATCTAAAGCAAAATCATAATGTAATAATTATCTTTACTATTTTTACCCTTACCCATACTACGTTACTATACTGTTATAGTAGAAATACAACTTTAAAATATTCCTTTATTTGTTTTCCATGATTCATTTGATTAAAAATGCTGTTTAAAAACTCAAGGATGTTTTATGTAGTTTTTGAAACAAAATATGTTGGAGTTTTATGTATTTGCTTAAAATAGGCCGCTTAGATATATGATATGGGTTTATTAGGCTGTAATTTTAAAAACTGAACTGTTTTATTTGTTTCTTTTAAAGGAATTAGTATATTTTTATTTACTGGAGTTCTGACTGTAAAAGTCAGATTTTAAAAGCACTGTAGAGTATTGTTTTTAAAATGAATTTTTTTTCTTTAAAGTAAAACATCAAACTTGATCCGTGACTTTTTAGGAAGAAAGTAATTTTAAACTTTTATTACTACTAGGCTCATAATATAATAAAGATTAAACAAACAACTGAAAATACTATATTACAACTTCTGAAAGGATAAATGGTCTAATGTTTTTGGCTGTTGAGTTTTATCAGCTGCAGCAATTAATTTCATATTACTGTAGTAGACTACTTAGTACTCTGATGTAAACAAATGTATCCTTTGTTCGTGAAAATAAACATGTAGCGTAATGTATATTTATGTATATTGTACTGCAAAACCTGCTAGTTCCATCTGCCACTAGGGGCCAGCAAAGAGCTCTTTACAGGCTGTCAGGATTTGGCGTTCAGATATGTTTATTTGAAGTGTTAAGTCCTTTTGCAACTTTTTAACTTAGCACAACACTTTTAACTGGGTGGATTGGAGAAATAATGGAATAAAATATTGTGAGTTGAAACTGTTGGAGGTATAAATTTTTTTGGGAGGGAAGGTCAAATATGAATTTTTTTATGGAATATTTACTTTTTGACCTCTTCTTGGCAGTTTTGATATTCAGAATATAAATGGCATAATTTTAACACTGTGTCACTTGGCTGAAATGGGCATTCCAATTGCAGGAGAAAATAACTAGTGGTAACCTCTTTAAAATATCTTTATCAGGATGATCTTAATTTTTATGATGAATAAAATTTACTAGGCTAATTTACCTTAAATTTCCTTTTTTATAAGATTATTTAGAAGAGAAAATCCTTGCCTGTTTAAATCAATAACAGACATTTATTTTCCCCCACTGTTTTGGCATTCATGACTTATTAAAACTTTGCAGTTTTGGGATCTAAAAATTATAATCGGTAAGTATTTCTCTGTATTAACCAACTTAATTGGGTTCCTAGTATGGTTACTATTTGGAAATTCAGTCCTTGATTTGATACTCAATTACATGGGACTTCATTCCTACCAACTTCCTGTAATTCTATACCTTCGGGTAAAAATATTAGTGGTTAAACTCCTCTGGAGAAAGTTTCAGCATGTTGAGTCAAATAGTTAAATAGTTCACCTAGTGTAGCCAGAGAGAAAAATACTGTTTAAACTTGAAATGTTAGTGGATTGTTGTTCTTGTGTTACTCATTCATGCAAATGGGAGAAGGTATAATTGAAACAAGGTTGGCCGTGTTTGAGGCAGAGGGCTGCAGCTGAGCTCAGCTTAAAGGTCGCTGGAATTCAAGTGCTTTATAAGTGAAGGCGTTTTGACTACTAGCAATTCAAGACTTTTTTGAAACCCCATGCTCTCGAAAGAGTTGTTTGCTTCTTTATAGGATAACTATTTTCTACTCTTTTATTTTGGGTAAAAGCTACAATTCAAAAGTTCTTTTAAATAGACTGTCAATGATTTTGCCTTCAAATGTGGTACAGCTGCTTCT
This sequence comes from Phascolarctos cinereus, assembly GCF_003287225.1. Taxonomy (NCBI): domain Eukaryota; kingdom Metazoa; phylum Chordata; class Mammalia; order Diprotodontia; family Phascolarctidae; genus Phascolarctos; species Phascolarctos cinereus. Next base: position 157,607,824 of record NW_027555736.1, read on the forward strand.
AGCCTGTCTTCAGAGATCTTTGCTTTGACTTTGACTTGCTAACATGTTTAGAAATGAGAACAAATGGCACAAAGGTTACAGTTGCATTTAGCAGCCAGAAGAAGCAATACTTGCCTGCTTTCGGAAACTTCTGGAGATGAATTGGATAATAACATTCACATGTCCTTTAAAAGATCAACAGAAATTTCAGCATCTAACATTATTCACACGAAGCTGAATCCTAGTTTACCTGCTCAAACACAAGAAAATACTAAGTCTCAGGAAAGAACATCTGAGCCATCATCTAAAAATATTAGCAAAAAGAGCACCTTTCTACGGATTTCACTACAGCCTACAAAGTATAGTAGATGTCCAGAGTCTGGCGGTGTTGTAACTACTGGTGAAGATGCAACATCTACCTGTGTTTTAAAGGAAGGAATTTATAGTAAAGCCACAGAGGGTAATAAGTTGAGTACTCTAAATGATGGCAACTGGTTAAGAATCTCTCCTACCAATGACAGCCCATGCAGTATTTTAACCAGGGATAGTGGATCTTTTGGCAGCAGTTGTAGTGATTATGGATCATGTGCAAGTACAAGTGTTGATGACTCACGTAACTGTATCTTCAGTGATAGTACCTTTCCTCCAAGTGATGCTTCTTTTTCCAATGGAAATTTATCCTGTAAAGGCACAACCAAGGAAAGTTTGACAAATGTAAATACTATCCCACGTGAAGTTATTTCAACAAATAGAAGTATAATTGCTTTTGACCAGGATGGCTTGGAGCAAGGATTGGAGATGATGAAATTGCCACGGAGAAAGAAACCTAAAATTCCACTAAAATTTTGCTCATCTTTGCTAATTTTCCCCAGGAGCCCTTCTGGTATCCCACCAGCTTCTCCAACAAGCTCAGGTATTTTACCAAAGAAAGAATCCTATCAAACTTTACACCAGTTCATTATTTCTTCCAGCAAGCTTGCAGAAATTGAAGGTGGTGCTGCTTCTAAAGGGTTTCTTTCTACAGCAGTCAGCGGACTTCGGCTATCTAAATCCATTTGTGCTCCAGGGGAAATTAGACACATTAGGCCACTTCATGCTAATGGTTCATTTGAGGAAAACATTTTTACTTCAAATAATAGTTCTAATCAGTTGGTTTGTGAAAAATCATCTGACAGCTGTTCTTGTGTTTCAGTACATTTCAGCCAGCAAAAAGCATCTTTATCAAAGAGTGAAACAGCAAATGGTCTCTGTAAACCAGAAATGTCAGCACTGGAGTTTAAACTTAATTCTAGTTCAAACCATATTAAGCTGATCTGTAGCACATCTGCATGCCTGCCATCTCCCTCCAATGTGGACTGTCAGATAAGTACTGAAAGAGAATTGGAAAGATTAAATTTACAGACAAGCAAACCCCATCACACTTTACAAAGAAGTATTTCATTGGAAGGAACTTACCCAAAACTTTCTTGTTGTTTATCCAGCCTTAAGCACAGTTCCATGGCAGGGCCATCTCAATTACACATTCAGTTCACATCTGGAAATGAAGGCAAAGTTAGTAATTTTCCAAAAGAAAGCAAGAGCTATTTCAAAAGAGAATTGTCTAATACTTTGAAACACTGTTATAAGGTAAGTTTCCTTTGGTTACTTGAAGTAAATTTTAAAATGTTGACATGAATATTTATGTGGGAGTTTCTTGTATCTTGTATCTAATCTATAATAAAGCAATGTTAGAATTTCAATAAAGTTTTCATAGTCTTTATGCTTAGCAAATTTTCCATGATCAAGGAGTTTATATTCAGAAGTATATATTCTGAACAATTTTAAGTAGTTTTACATGCTATTTCATGTTATTTGAAAGGAGAAATATTTTTTTTGAAAGCTTCTTGGCATTTTAAGCAATAAAGGGTTTTTATGGCTTAAGTGAAAGAAGCTTTAAATTATAATTGACAAATTTAATCTTATTTCAATGATTTTTTTTCTTTGAATAGTGTTATAATAATTCCTGTGATCTCAGGTTTAATTTTGCTTTGAAAAGCATAAATATTAGCGTGATAATTTTTCACTTCAGTTATGCAATGCAAAATTATCTAAATGCATAAAATAGTGACTTAAATATTTCAAGATAAGAGGACCTACTTTTTTACCTAACATGCTTTCATTAGATGATAGAGATGATAAATAAGTACCGCACTGCATATTTATAACAGAGAAATAATAAAATGGTATTTACATTTGCACATGGCTGGAACCACAGGAATTTTAAGTTTCCACCCTTTTCATTAGCCACTGGTTCAACCTCACTTTTATTTTACACCGTAATTCAATCTTTCAACAATATTGCTTTTTAAATTATAATTCTTTGGATCTGTTTTTGAATAGCAGGCATTTTCCATGATGTCCTAATTCTCTTATTAATAAATTTCTTTTGGTGTTTTGTTCTGTCCTAACTTATTTAACAGCAAAAAAGTGTTAGAGTTTATTTGACTCTTCTATACTACTTGGTGTGAATGTTCTAAGATTAAGAGAATGAATGTAGATTAAACAATACTGTGCATTTGGAAGACATTGAAACCCTGGAAAATTTTATACATCTTTTTTTAAATCTGTAAGAAGCAATTCTGGATGATGAAGTATAAGTTTTCCAAAGATATTTTTTTTCTGTCTATGGTATGGCTGTGTGATTCCCAATAACTATATGGAAAGTGAAAAATAAATTTATTTATGTGAACAATTAGGTAAACAATTAGGTTATTACAGAATTTTTCCCCCTCCATTTTGATATGTTGTAGTCAGCTTTTGTTACTACCCTGCATCTTATGCATTTTTTTTCATTCTTTCCACAAATTAAAAATAGTGTTACTTAGTACCTATAGACTACTAGGATGAGAAAGACAAAAGATAAGTATTTTGGACTTAGTGACTCTTTGGTAGACCGCTATGATTTAGTTCTATTTCTGTTTGAAATCTTTTTTTAACTAACTCTTTGGAGACAAAGCAGAGATAAGTGATAATTCAGCCAAGTTTGTAATGTGTGTGAGTGTGTGTGTGTGTGTGTGTTTGTGTGTTTGTGTATTTTCCCCCCCAAAGGAAAGCAATTAAAGTGGTAAAGTGAGATCAATGTGTGAAGTTTCTTAACCACATTATATTTTTATTTTATCCCATTTTCTGTATTTCTAGGTGATCTACAGGGGAAAGTTAACTTAGAAATATTTCTAGGAATTACTGTCTTAAAATACCTGATTTAGCAGTAGCCTCATAATTGTTCAATTTTTTTGGTATTTTTTTAAATAATTCTTGCATTGTTTTCTGAAATGCACCTCCCATTGTTATAAGGATTGTTTGAGGAACCAAAATACAGAAATAGTAGTCGGAAGTCGATTACTTGTTTTCATTTAAACAACACACAAATCTTTGATGTAACCTCAGACATTTTAATTTTATTTTCAGAGTAATACATTTGATTTTAGAATACTTTGAAGTTGTAAAACCCACCAAGAGTTTTATATTGTACAGTATCTCCATTTAAATATTGAATGGATTTTCCAATTTTTTTTAATCAAAAAATTTTAAATAGCATTATGATAATTAAGGGCAATTTATACTGGATCTTTTTGAAGTGTTGGGGCACAGATTTGTTATAAAAGTAAAATATCAGTATTCTTATAAATATAGCAGTGGCATAAAAGATAAAAGAAGTTTCACATATCTTTTGTTTGTCAGTAATTTTATTTTAATCTATATCCTCGCTCATTTAAAAATAAGCAGAGCCCAAAATGTCTCTCGTGACTTGTTAATTGCCTGAGTATTCTTATATACTAGATCTGTGTTCACTTTTAACAAATTCATATTAAAGTAGAATTTAGTAATGTCAGTTTTCTGCACAAAGAAGCCGTGAAATTAAATCAGTGCTTAAATGAAAAGACCATAGTGTTTAAAGCAGTGAAAAGTGTATATACATTCATTTCTTATGTGGTTAGCTAATAAGTTACTAGTCTACAGCAGCATAGTACCAAGTTTCTAACTCTCCATAATCAACAGTTTGTTAATGGGTTAGTTTTTAAAATTCAGTGAGAAATTTAACATGTACCTGTGAATAATCTATTCTGTAGTATTTTTATGATAGAATTGTATATGGGACAATCTGACGTATTTTGCAAGATAATGTTTATCCTTGGCAACCTAAATGTTAACTTGGATACAATAGATTTCATATGCTTTTGGCTTTTTAACACTTTACATTCATAATTCTTATTTTAAAAGGACATATGGGGTAGGGTATGTTAAGAAAAATAAAGCATTAGATATTTTGGCATCATGAGCCATTTTTTTCCAGCATTTTCCAGAATTGTGCACTTTTTTTTTTTGAAGAAAAAAGAAAGTCCTGAAGTTCCCAATCAGTTGACAGAAGTCACTCCTCAGTTTTCCAGATTCTATTCGTTCAGTTTTAGCTTGGCCCTCTACTTTATGATCCCTTTTTCTGTCTCTCTCTGTAGACTAGGGAAGGCCTGATGGATACTTAAAAATGTAATTTCCATGTTGTTTAAAAATCTCAACATTTTGCTTTAGCTTCATGAACCTTTTTCTTTATTCATTTGCACATTTTTATTTGAAAATTTGCTTTAAAATGTCTATTTTTGTGAGTTAAACCAGTTATAAAAAACTTTGTTTTTTTCCCTTTGTTAATTAATCTAGTTTATGTGAACATTTTATTTCATTGTACTGCAATTTTCCAAAAGATTTAGACTTAGTTAATGATAACAGTGTTCATATAGCATAGTAGGGTTTACAAAGTGCTTTCTTTACAAAACCCCTAATAAATAAGTAATGCATATATCATTATTTTAAAGATAAGGAAACTGAGACTTGGATGAAATGAATTGACTGGTGTTCTAAGAACACATATTGAGTACAGTGCAGATACAATGATCAGGTATAAACTTTGGAATTCAAATATTTAGTCAAGTGACATTAATTACTATTTCTGGGATAATTTGTTTTAAAATCCTTTGTATTTCTCTGTAGGAAAATATTGTAACAGTATAAAACTATCAGTGGTCTTTGCATTAAACCTACATGTAGAGCAGGAAAAAGAAGTAATGATTTACATGTGTTTATTACTTTGAGGTTTTGCAAGTTTGGTGATGGGCCTAAGGTCATACAACTGATAAGTGTAAGAGCTTGGATTCAAAAACAGTGTTCTTTCCACCACACTGGCTCTTCCCTACTCCTTTTATTTTATTGTCTAAGTGCTGTACTGTCTAAGCACAGCCTTATGCTCCAACCAAAGTATTTGTACTAGTTTTTCTTGGCATTAATAGGCTATCCAGTCTCTCACAATCTGTATGACTCTCCTCTCTTGTTGGTAAGCAAACTGCTTGTTGAATTCCAACTGATCCTTTTCCAAGACCTGTGAAAAATTGATGAATTAATGCATTGAAGAATAAAATATAAATAGCTCTTTTAAGGCAAAGTAAGGGAATCTGTGAAGAGAGAAGTGATAAAAAGGAAAGATTGCCTATATGAGAAATCTAGGTTCTCTATTGCATAAAGGAAATTGCTTAAATTGGTAAATCAGTAGTTGTTTATTATGCATTATGTGCCTAGTGCTGTGGTTGGTATTCTTGGGATTAGTGAAAAAGTAATCACATGGTTCTTACCCTCTAGGAACTTACAGTTTAATAAGAAGACAAGCTGTAGTCATGTAGAAAGAGCATTTGGCTAGGAGTTAGGAGACTTGTATTCAATTTTTTTATTACAAAAACTTTTATTAACATCTGTTGTTTTATATCACAGCCATTTCCAGATAACCTCCCTGCCATGAAACTTCAGTTGTAACAAAGAAAAATAGTTAAGCAAAACTAACCAGCACAATGACCGTATCTGACTGTATGTGCAGTATCCTGTACACCTAATTTACCATCTTTCTACTGAAAGGAGGACATTAGCTCATCTCTTTAATTTCTTTTTTTATATATTCTATTTGTTTTAATCAGCCAAATTGTGTTTTCTCTCCTTCCTGTATCCTATATCATCCAACTGAGAACACAAGAAAAATAAAACCCATCACAAACATGTATAGTAAATCAAAACAAATTTCCTCATTGGCCATGTCCAGAAAAATATTTATTTCATTCTGTATTCTCTACTTCACTTGTCAAGAGATGGGTAGCATGTTTCATTAGTCCTCTGAAATCATGTTTGGTCATTACATTGATAAGAGATCAGCATAATAGTATTCCATCACACTTATGTATCATAAGTTGTTCGTCCATCTCCCAATTTATGAGTACCCTCACAAATTACCATTCTCTGTCACCTCAGAAAGCTATAAATATTTTTATTCATCCTTAGAGTTTGTTTTGTAAGGACTTATTCCTCTCTTAATCTTCCCTTCCTCAAGTTCCCTCTCCCTCCTTCTCCCCTTTCTTTGTTAAGTGAAATGTGTTTCTATACCCAGCTCTGTGTGTATTCTTCCTTATTTTGACCAGTTCTAATGAGAATGAGGTTCAAGTTTCAACCACTCCTCTCATGCCCTACTCCTTGTTTGTATAGATGACTGTCACCTGTGCACCGAGTGTATGAGAAAAATTTCCCTAATTTTCCTTTCCCTTCTCCCTAGTGTATTTCTCTTTCCTTTTTTTCCATTCTTTTCTTAAGATCATCAAAACATAACAACCACTTTCAGGGCTTGTCTAAATGAACTCCCTCTGTGATTCCTGATGATAGAGATCCAAGGGGACACATTTATCATCTCCACATATTTGAATGTAAACAGTTCATCCTTGTTTAATCATTTATCTTTGTTCATTCATGTTTTTTTTATGTTTCTTTTCACTCCTGTGTTTAAACTTTACAGATTCTATGCAACTCTGCACCTTTCATCAGGAATGCTTAGAAGTCCTCTATTTCATTAAAGATCCATTTTTTCCACTGTAATATTATACTAAGTTTTTCTGGGTAAGTTATTCTTGGCTATAAGCCTGTATCCTTTGCCTTCTGGAATGTTGTATTCCAAGTTCTCTGCTTCTTTATAGTGATGGCTGCAAAATCATCTGTGATCCTGACTGGTTTCTCAGTGGTTGAATTCTTTCTTTCTGGCTGCTTACAATATATTTTTTTTAACTTGGAAACTCTGGATTTTGGCTATTATGTTACTGGGAGTTTTCATTTTGAGGTTTCTTCCAGAAGGTTACTATTCTATTTCCACCAAGCCTTCTGGTTCTAAGCAAACTGGGCAGTTTTCTCATAAGTTTTCTTAGGATGTCTAGGCTCCTTTTTATTTTTTGGCTATGACATTCAGATAGTCCAATGATTCTGAAATTTTTTCTCCTTGATCTGTTCCCCAGGTTGGTTGTTTTTGCTATGAGATAACTTAAATTTTCTTTTTTTTCCAGACTTTTGACTTTGTTTTAATATTTCTTATTGCTATATCAATTCATTGGCTTCTATTTGGTCTAGTCTCTTTTCAGGGAGTTTGTTGCTTAGGCAAAGTTTTGTACCTCTTGTGCTAAGCTGTGTGTTGATCCCTTTCCAATTATTTCTTTTTTCCATAGTTTTTACTTCTTTCCAATTTTTCCTCAATTTCATTTTGTTTAAGAAGATTAACTCTTTTAAAAAAGCTTTTGCTTCATTTCTTCTAGGAATACTAATTTAATTTTTACACAGGTTATTTTCTCCTAAGCATTGCTTGTAGATATTTTAGAATCATTCTCTTTGGGGTTTGGCACTTGATATCTTCCCTGCCACCATACTAATTCGTTATGATGGAGTTCTTTTTTTGTTTATGCATTCTTCCAGCCTGTTTTCTGACTTCAGAGTTTATGTTAGGGCTAAGCTCTGCAGTATTTCTGAAGGGAAGGTCTGGTCCTCTTGCTGCTTTCCTGGGGTCCTGAGTATTATGTTCTTCCAGGATCTTAGGAAGAGGATGGGGACCTGAAAGCTCCCAGTGTTCCCAGAGTGATATGATTCAGGGCAAAGTCTGATTGGTGCCCCCCTTATCTGAGCTCTGCAAGTTCCTGTCCTGAGTTTGGGTCTGGGCAAGAGTAGACTGCTGTTGGATTCAGCTCCTACCAGCCAGCTAGGAAGGTCTGCTGGTTCAGAGGGACAGCATTGTAGGCCCCCTGCTCCTTGCTTCTGAGCTGAATTTCCTCCTATTTCAATACACTGCCTAAGGCTTCCCTTCTTGGGAATGCCACTCCAGTGTTCGTGCTGGGTCTGTGACCTAAAACTGGGTAGTGGATGACAAAGCTGCCGGTTTGCATCTGTCCTCATAAGTGCTCTACGATGAGTCTGGTGGAGCCCTGGTATGTGGCTGGGAGTTCATCTTGCTATGGTGCACAGCCTCTCACTGGGCATCAGAGTGCTTGGCATGTTTGTGACATATTCAAATCCTGTAAATCCTTCTGGGCATGGACCAAGTCTCACTTATTCTGTGATGTCTTATCAGCTCTATGATGTGTCCCTCAGACTACTCCAGGTTTTCCTTAATCTCTACCTGGGGACTGTAGCATACAGAGTCATAGAGTGTTATGACTTGGAAGGACCTTAAAGATCATATAATCCAATTCCCTCATTTGCTTAAGGAGGAAATTGATGCTCAGAGAGATAAGTAATTTACTGTACTAGCTAGTTACTGGCAGAAGGAGATCTAAGGATTTCCAAGGGGGAGCCATAGTGGTAGGAATGGTGTGGCCCTGAATTCCATACACAAATCTCTAAACAGATTTAGAAAATGTACCAGACCAAATTCTGAAGAAATTCAGAAAAAGTCACAGTGAGTGAAATTTAGCATTGACCTTGCAGGCTTGTTGTGAGAATCAAATAAGATAATATTTGTAAAAAGCATTTAGCACAATACCTGGCATGTAGTTAAATACTATATAAATGCTTATTCTTTCCCTCTCCTGAGTCATTTCTCCAACCCAGGTTGGCAAAAGAGAAGATATAGGGAAATCTAAAGATATTGGGGGTGCAAATAGTGCTGAGCCAGAAGTCAAATTATTTGCATAATTCCAAATTGTTTTCCAAAAGTTGTACTGATTCTTAGGAACACACTAGTGTACCTGTTTTCTATGACCCCTCCAGCAGTGACTTTTCCCCATTTTTTTGGTCATCTTTCTCAGTATGTAAGGTGAGAGGCAAAACCTCAGGATTGTTTTATATTTCTCTTACTAGTGATTTGTAGCATCCTTTCATTTGGTTAATATTTTGTGATTCTTCTTTTGAGAACTGTTTCTTCATATCTTTTAAATACTTAAGGAACTAGTTCCCTAACTAGGGAGTAACTGAGAAAGCCTCTGTAGTTACATCTGCCCATTTTTTTAGTGCTCAGAGATGTAGTTTATCTGAGCCTGGTCGTTGAAATCCTGTCTTTGGAAGACAGCAATCAAGATGCCAGAAAAGGAGGGATTAGTAGAACCCAGCTCACAATCACAACTACACAAAGACTTAGAAAAGACACCAGACAAATTTCTGAATTGAGAAATTCAAGGGGGAAAGATCCTAATAAGTCATATTTCCAGCTCAGGTTGCATAGGGAAATAGTCAGACATGTCTGCAGATACTGGGGATGAGGTCTGGCCAGGATAATGCAAGAGCCAAACCTGTCCTGTGACTGTGTACTAGGGCAAGAAGAGGTCCCTCATTCAGCCCAGAGGGGTCTGACTCTGTGCAAGGAGGAGGAACAGGTGCAAACTTGCAGCTTTGTTACCCATACGCCAGAGTTGAGTCACAGATTCAGTGAAGACTGAGGAGGAGACCTTCTCTTAAGGGTAGTGGTCAATGTCAAGGAGAGGTTGCAGGCCAGAGGCTATATACTGGTTAAGAAACAGGAACAGAAGCAAACATAAGCTGTGTGACTCTGACCCCAGGAGCAGAGCTGGGTCTCAAATCCAGCCTTGCCCCAGGCCAATCTGAAGTCTGTAGTGGCTTTGGTGCAGGAAGCTCATTCCAAGGGGAGTCTTAGCTCAATTGCTTCAAATCTGCAGAGCCTTCCAGCTAGCTGATAGCAGTTGGATCTAGCAGAAGTCTGCTGGAACTTTAACTAGGGGCAAGCTCACAATTTTGTTGCTTTGTCCCACCCTCAGATCAGGAGCTTACAAAAGCTCTGACTAGTAAGATGAGTATCAGGTTCCTCTCTAGGTTAGACCATTTTGGTCATACTCGAAGCTTGTAGGTCCCCAGCCTGAGCTGCCACTGAAATCCTTGAATAATAATTCTCACTACCCAGAGAAAGCAGTAGCAGGACTCAAGAACACAAAACAAGCACAGCCAATGCTTAGCACAGTGCCTAGTGCATAGTGACATCTTAATCAATGCTTACTCCATTTCTCTTCTTCCTTCCTATCCCAAGGTCCAAAGGCAAAAAGTAGGACTGGAAAAATGATCAAAAAGAAGAATCCCACTGTGAAGAGCTATTATGATGGTAGGGATACCTAAGACATAAGCCTAGAAGATGAAAAAAAAAATCTATAAGCCATGTCTCAAGGAAAAATAGAGCTTGAACATAAGTTCTACTAGAATTCCTAGAAGAAATGAAGCAAGAATTTTAAAAAGTTTTTAAAATGATTTTATAAACGAAGTGAGGAAACAAGAGGAAAGAATAAGAAAAGAAATTCACTATTAATAGTTTAGCACCAGAGTTACATAACCTTATGCAAGCAAGAGACTCCTTGAAAATTAGAATAGGCTTAAATAGAAGTTAAATACTTTATAACAAGAAATTTCAAAACAAAATCAACAGACTGAATTAAAAAAAGGTGACTCAAGATGAAAATAACTGGCCTGGAAAACATGTCAAAGAAAGTTTATGGAATGATCGTTGGACTACCTGAATGCCATGACCAGAAAAAAGAGCCTAGACATCATATTTCCAGAGATTATAAAATAAACCTGCATAGAACTCTTAGAACCAAAGGGCAAAGTGAAAATTGAAAAAATTCTACTAGTTACTTCCTGAAGGAAACCACAAATTGAAAACTTAATAGGAATGTAGAGCCATAATCCAGAGCTTCCAGGTCAAATTAAAAAAAAAAAAAAACATTGCAAGCAGAAAGAAAGAAAAAATTCAAGTACCAAAGAGCCACAGTTGTTGTGTAACACACAAAGCCACCAACATAAAGGAGTAGATAGCTTGGAATATGATATTCCAGAAGGCAAAACAGTAGGCTTGCTTATTACCAAAAGAAACTTAGCCAGCAAAACTGAGTATGATCTTGTAAGGGGAAAAATAAATTTTCCTATAATGAAGTAGGAGAATTCCAAATATTCCTGATAGAAAGACCATATCTGAGTAGAAACATTAAAATATAAACACAGAAGTCAACAGAAACATAAAAAAGTGAGTATAAGTAGGCAATCATAAGCGACTAAAGGATGATGTGCTTCTGTTATGTGTTGATCTTGAAAGAAGGATAGAAAGGGAGGGGGAAATAAACTGGGGAGAAGGAGAAAAGTAGGGTAGGAAAAATTACCTCATAATTTGAGTGTCCAGGTAGAAGACTGTATAAACAGGAGGAGTAGGCAACACTTACATAATGTGTGAGGAATAGTAATAAGCCAAGTTTGCCTAGATCACAAGAGTTCCTGGAAAGGAGTAATACGTAAGAAGACTAGAGAGGTAAGAACAGACCAACTTGAGAAGATTCTCTTGGTTCTGCTCATTATACTCTTCATTATTTCTTGCAAGTCTTTCCATGTTTTTCTAAAATCAACTTACTCATCATTTCTTACAGCATTCTATCATAATCACATATATTGATGAGAATCCCCTCAATTTCCAATTCTTTGCCACCACAAAAAGAGCTGCTATAAATATTTTAGAACATATGGATTCTTTTTGTTTTATCCTGATCACTTTGGGAAACAGACCTAATAGTAGTATTGCTGGGTCAAAGAGTATGCAGAGTTTTATAATTCTTTGGGCACAGTTACACATTGCCCTCCAAAATGATTGGATCAGTTTGCAGTTCCACTAACAGTATATTAATGTCCCAGTTTTTTCATATCCTCTCCAACATTTGTCATTTCCCCCTTCTATCATTTTAGTCAATCTGATAGGTGTGAGGTGATATCTTAAAGTTGTTTTAATTTGCATTTCTCTAATCAGTAATGATTTAGAGCATTTTTTTTTCATGACTATAGATAGCTTTGATTTCTTCGTCCAAAAACTCCTTGTTTGGATCCTTTGTCCATTTATCAATTGGTGAATGACTCATTCTTACAAATTTGACAAAGTTCTCTGAGACTTTTATCTAAGAAACTGTCTATAAAATTCCATGCCCCTCAAATTTTCTGCTTTCCTTCTAATCTTGGCTACATTGGTATTGTTTGTGCAAGATCTTTTTAATTTAATGTAATCAAAATTATCCGTTTTACATCTCACAGTGCTCTATAGCTCTTGTTCATTCATAGTTTCTTCTCCTATCCATAAGTCTGTTAGATAATATGTTTCATGTTCTAATTTATTTGTGATTTCTTCCTTTATATCTAAGTCATGTATCCATTTTGACCATTTCTTGGTAAATGGTGTCAGATATTGGTCTATACCTAGTTTCTGCCAGACTGCTTTCCAGTTTTCCGAACAGTTTTTTACCAGATACTGAATTCTTGTCTTGACCTTTTCTTCTAAATGAATTTTGTTATTATATTTTCTAGCTAAATGAATAATTTTAGGTAATTTGTTTGGGATGGCATTGAATAAGTAAATTAATTTAGCTAGAATTGTCATTTTTATTATATAGGATCTGCCCTCTTATGAACAATGAATATTTCTCCAGTTATTTAAATCTGACTTTATTTGTATAAAGAGTGTTGTATAGTTATGTTTATATAGTTTCTGGGTTTGTCTTGGCAGGTATACTCCCAGGTATTTATTGTTATTTAAATGGGTTATCTCTTACTGTCTCTTTTTTTTTTTAGATTAATTTTTTAGATTAATTAATTTATTTTTAGTTTTCAGCATTCATTTTTATAAGATATTGAGTTCTAAATATTCCTCCCTCCCTTTCCTTTCCCCTCCCCAAGATAGCATGCAATCTGATATATAATCTGTTGTATAATCATATTAAACATATTTCCACATTAGTCATTTTGTGAAAGAAGAGTAAGAACAAAAGGAAAAAACAAAAAAGAGAGAAAATAGTATGCTTGATTCTGCATTCAGACTCCATAGTTCTTTCTCTGGATGTGGATAGCATTTTCCATCATGAATCTTTTGGGATTGTCTTAGATCATTGCATTACTGAGAAGAGCTAAGTCTTTTAAAGTTGGTCATCACACAATGTTATTGTTACTGTGTACAATGTTCTGGTTCTGCTCACTTCCCTCAGCATTAGTTCATGTTGGTCTTTACAAGGTTTTTCTGAGAGCATCCTGCTCATCATTTCTTATGGAACAATGGTATTCCATTACATTCATATACCATAACTTGTTCAACCATTCCTCAGTTGATAGGCATTCCCTCAATTTCCAATTCTTTGCCACCACAAAAAGAGATGCTCTAAAAGGTTATTTTCCCTTTTTTATGATCTCTGGGATATAGACCAAGTAGTGGTATTGTTGGATCAGAGGGTATGCACAGCTTTACAACCCTTTGGGCATAGTTCTAAATTGCTCTCTAGAATGGTTAGATCAATTTGCAATTCCACCAATAATGCATTAGTGTTCCAATTTCCCCACATCTTCTCTAATATTTATCATTTTCCTGTTTGTCATGTTAGCCAATCTGATAGGTGTGATGTGGTACCTCAGAGTTGTTTTAATTTACATTTCTCTAATCAATAGTGATTTAGAGCAGTTTTTCATATGACTATATGTAGCTTTAATTTATCCATCAGAAAATTGCCTGCTTGTATCCTTTGACCATTTATCAATTGAAGAATGACTTGCATTATAAATTTGACTCAGTTCTCTGAATGTTTTAGAAATGAGGCCTTTATCAGAGACATTGGTTGTAAAAATTGTTTCCCAACTTTCTGCTTCCCCTCTAATCTGGGTTGCATTGGCTTTATGCAAAAACTTTTTAATTAAATGTAATCAAAATTATCTATTTTGCATTTCATAATGTTCTCTATCTCTTGTTTGGTCATAAATTCTTCCCTTCTCCATAGATCTTACTGGTAAACTATTCCTTGCTCTCCTACTTTGCTTATAGTCTCACCCTTTATATATAAATCGTGTACTCAGTTTGACCTTATATTGGTACATGGTGTAAGATGTTGGTCTGTGCCTAGTTTCTGCTATACTGTTTTCCAGTTTTCCCCACAGTTTTTGTCAAATAATGAGTTCTTATCCCAGAAGCGAAAGTGTTTGGGTTTATCAAACAGTAGGTTACTATAGTCATTGATTACTGTCTTGTGTACCTAACCTATTCCACTGCTCCACCACTCTATTTCTTAGCCAGTACCAAGTAGTTTTGATGATTGCTGCTTTATAACACAGTTTTAGATCTGGTATGGCTTGACCACCTTCCTTTGCATTTCTTTTAGTTATTTCTCTTGATATTCTAGACCTTTTGTTCTCCCACTTTTTCTGCTATGTTATTATTTTTCTAGCTCCATAAAATAATTTTTGGTAGTTTGATTGGCATGGCACTAAATAAGTAAATTAATTTAGGTAAAATTGTTATTTCTATTAGCTTGGCCTACCCATCAGCAGCTGATAGTTTTCTAATTATTTAGATCTGACTTTATTTGTGTGAAAAGTGTTCATATAGTTCCTGGGTTTGTCTTGGCAAGAAGACTCCCAAATATTTTATATTGTCTGCTGTTACTTTAAATGGAAATTTCTCTTTCTGTCTTTTGCTCTGCTGGGCTTTGTTAGTAATATAAAGAAATGCTGATGATTTATGTGGATTTATTTTATATCCTGCAACTCTGCTAAAGTTGTTAATTATTTCAAGGAGTTTTTAGTTTATTCTTTAGGATTCTTTAAGTATACCATCATATCATCTGTGAAGAGTGATAGCTTTGTTTCTTCATTGCCTACTCTAATTTCTTCAGTTTCATTTTTTCCTCTTATTGCTAAAGCTAGCATTTCTAGTACAATATTGAATAATAGTGATAATATTGGACATCCTTGTTTCATCCCTGGTATTACTGGAAATGCTTCTGGCGTATCCTCATTACGTATAATGCTTGCTAATGGTTTTAGATAGATGCTGCTTATCATTTTAAGGGAAACTCCATTTATTCCTATGTTCTCTAGTGTTTTTAATAGGAATGGGTGCTGTATTTTGTCAAAAGCCTTTTCTGCATCTCTTGAGATAATCATGATTTCTGTTGATTTTGTCATAGATATGGTCAATTATGCTGATAGTTTTCCTAATATTGAACCAACCCTGCGTTCTTGGTGTAAAGCCCACCTGGTAATAGTGTATTATCCTCGTGATAAGTTAATATAATCTCTTTGCTAATATTTTATTTCTTACTGTCTCTTCTTGCAGGGTTTTGTTGGTGATATATAGAAATGCTGATGATTTTTGTGGGTTTATTTTATATCATGCTACTTTACTAAAATTATTAATTGTTTCACCTGACTTTTTAGTTGAACCTTTAGAATTTTCCAAGTATACCTTCATATCATCTTCAAAAAGAGAGTTTTATTACCTCACTGCCCATTCTAGTTCCTTCAATTTCTTTTTCTTCTCTTAGTGCTATTGTTAGCATTTCTTTTTTGTTTGTTTGTTTTTTGTTTTTTGCTAGGCAATGGAGTTAAGTGTCACGCAGCTAGTAAGTGTCAAGTGAAGTGTCTGAGGCTGATTTTGAACTCAGGTCCTCGACTCCAGGGTCAGTGTTCTATCCACTGCATCACCTAGCTGCCTCATATTGTTAGCATTTCTAATGTAATATTGAATAATATTGGGAGATTTATTTTTTAAATAAAATTTTATTTGTGTTTTGTTTTTTTACATCACCAGAATTTTCCCCCATATCCTTTCCCCCTATTCTGAGAGCCCATTTTATATGGCAAATAATGTTTTTAAAGAAAAAATTTTAAAATCAGCAAAATTGTCCATTTGAAAAGTCTGAAAATAGTTGTAATTTCTTATATTTGTGGATCTCTCACCTCTGCAAATACCATCTTGCATTTATTTTATATATATTACACATATACATATATGTTATTCTCCTGTAAGAATTTAAGCTCCTTGTGAACAGGAACCACTTCACTTTTCTTTGTATCCCCAGTGTCTGTCATGATATGTGTTACAGACAGACTGGCCTGTTAATCATTTTACACACAAGAAGTTCCATCTCCTCCTGTGCCTTGCACAAGCAAGTGTCTTCTCATGTTTTCTTTAGAGCTATGCTTGCTTTTGTGATTTTGTAACATTTGCTTTTGATTATTTTATGGTTGTGTGATGAAATGTAAATGCCAACATTGGAGTTTATATTTGATCTCAGGTATAAATAGGAAGCCACTGGAGCTTACTGAGTGCTGTGTGCCTTAAGAAAATTGCTTTATTTGTTGAATGGAGCATAGTTTGGAGAAGGGAAAGACTTTTTAAAATTCAGTTTTATTTTATTTTTAGCTCTCAGTTCTCTGCCTTCCACCCATTTCCTACATTGATAAAGCAAGAGAAACAGAACCCTTTAAAACATGTATAGCCAAGCAAAACAAATCTCTCCATTAGCCATGTCCACAAAAAAGAATGACTCAATCTGTTCTCCAAGACCCATCACCTCTCAGGAGGTGATGTATATGATATATGGAGGTGGGTAGCATTTTTCTTTTTTTTGTCTAGGCAATAGGGTTAAGTGACTTGCCCAGGGTCACACAGCTAGTAAGTGTTATGTGTCTGAGGCCTGATTTGAACTCAGGTCCTCTGGAATCCAGGGCTGGTGTTCTATCCACTGTGCCACCTAGCTGCCCTGGTAGCATATTTCATCATGACTTTTTGGGAATTGTGGTTCGTCATTTTATTGGAGTTCCTAAGTTTCAAAGGTTTTTTTGTCTTTACAATCTCACCTTCTTCAGGAAGCCTTTCAAAGTCCATCTGCAACATCCCCTTCTTGACCTTCTCACTTCTCTCTGATATTCCCTTCTGTACACCATATCTTGTATGTATAAATGTATTATTTCCCTCATTAGAATATAAACTTCTTGAAGACAGGAACCATGTTTTCCTTTTATATCTCTGTAGTTGAACACAGTGCTTGTCACATAGTGAACCCTTAATAGATGCCTATTGACTGACTGACCGACCTAAAACCTCTGGGATGTATTTGGGGTACTCATTTACGGGGGACTGATGACTGGATTCACCTGTTCCAGAAGTGAATGAATAGAAAAGCAATTACTAAGTCCAACTTATGATGTGCCAAGCACTATGCTAAGCATTGGTGATACAAATACAAAAGCAAAGACAGTCCCTGTTCTCAAGAAGCATACATTCTAATAGGAGCATATAACACATGTAGTAGGGGAGTATTGGCCAGAGAAGATGGGTATTTTAGTTTGGAAATTTGCAGGCATAATGAGTAGAACCATAGGGTGGTGTGACGTATCCTTGCCAGGACCAATGATAGAGATGATTTGATCATAACTCTAGAACTGAAGTAGGGGAGGGGAAAAACAGTACACAGGTGATGGTAATGTGACTGTTGTTGATGTTTGGTGCTGGACTGCACGAAACAACTGTCAGGATAGTGGGGCCTGTGACTTGTTTTTCAAGGTGGGGAAGCCCAATTAGGAACCATGAAAAGAATAGTGGAAAAGATTCTTTCAACTTTCACTTGGAGGTATACGTAGGTACAGAAAAATGGCATTGACTAAGTAACCTGAGCATTTTCTCCAGCATTCCTTTAAACCCCTTAGACAATGGTACATCATAGACATCAAGTGGAGGACAATAAACGTGGCTGTAGAATTTATAAAGCATACTTCAGGATGGTATATTGCTGTCAAAGCAAGTCAAGGTTAAGGAAGTGATCTGAGATCACAGCTCACACATCAGGTCCTAATAATGCTATAAGAGCGAGTGCAAACATTATTCCCATTTTTCAGATGAGGAAACTAAAGCTCAGAAGAGTTAAGTGATTTGTCCATGGTCACATCACTAGTGTCAGAGCCAGGTCTCCTAACTCTACCAAATTTTAAGCTCATTGTAGATACCATATCTAATTTGCTTAGCTTTTATAATGCTGTGATTCAGGGGGGACATCAAAAAATCCATTGTCTGAGAAGTTGTCCCTTCAGATTGCATGCTTATGTCAATGAAGTATCTATGTTGGAGATAGAGAAGAGGAAGGCTATGAAGTGAATATGGTAGAAACTTATTTAATGGTAACTCCCCTGATCTTCAGGATGGAGTGAAACTGGTCATTTGAGGTCACACAGAGGGTAGGTATGCAAAAATTAGGAGGAAAAGAAGAAGGAAAAGAATACAGTGCAGGCTTTAAGATATCCTCATATCTGAAAGAGGCAATCACAGTGGATCCCCAAGTTGTGTCCAGAGCAAGAACACAACTCTTTTCTTTCTAGAGGCAAGAAAAAATACTCCATATAGGAAACAGAACATTAGTTCTGGAGGAAAGATATTTCATACAGAAAAACTTTACAACAGTTCAGTTGCTATCATGGACTACGATGATTGTTAATAGCCTCCAGAGATTTGAAATACTGGCAGAGGAGCCTGAAGATCACTGGCATTTCAAATATCAATCATTCTGGAGATAGGGTTTATCTGGAAATTGCTAGTATGCTTTTGTTTATCTTTCTGTACCCTGTCAGCATATTTATCGGAGGTGGCCATGTAGTTGTAAAATGTTTTATATTCTACAGGTATATAACCCACAGTCTTGTTATAGTACAGAATTGAAGCTATCAGACATTAGAAGGCTCTTACAGTCTAAAAACAGGCTAGGTAATTTTTGTTGTTCCTCATTGTGGAGCTAAAGCCATTATCTGATTTAACAATAGAAGGTTAAACTCAATAAAGTTATCTGGACTTCAGAGTGTTAAGATTTTGAAAAGTTCAGATAGGTTCTGATTTCTTTGCCAGTTATGAGGGTCTTGGACTTTTAAAAAAGTTTTAACTTTTTAAAGTTAAAAGTGGTAAGTGATGCACCAGTACAGTCTTAAAGATTTTTTTTCCTGACAGTAGTAGTAAAATATTGTCAAATGAAAGAAATTTGTTTTCTGTAATCTGTACAAAGACGTAGAAATGGAAGGTGCATTATTATAGGTAAGGAAGAATGAGGTCAGTTCATCACATTGTAGAGTAGGGAAGGGAATAAGAAAGTGCCATATTAAGTACCTACTGTGTGCAAGTTACTGTGCTAAACACTTAAAAAATATTATCTCATTTGATCCTCACAGTAACCCTTCTGTATAGGTACTATTGTGATCCCCATTTTACAGTTGAGGAAATAAAGGAAGATGGAGGTTAAATGACTTTCCCAAGGTCACAGCTAATTCAGATCTGAAGCCAGAATTGAATTCAGGTCTTCTTGATCCCAGGCCTAGCACTTTACCCAATGCCCAGGAGAAAGAAGATTGTATAATTAAAGCTGAAAAGGTAGGTTGAGCCCAGTTTGTGTAGGGCTTCAAAAGAGAAACAGCTTATATTCTGTTCTAGAGGCAGTAGGAAGCCACTGGAGTAGTTTAAGCAGGGGCATTATGTGGTCTTATTTTTGATTATGGAACTTTATTTTGGCAGCTGTATGTAGCAGCAAGACCAATTAGGAGGCTGAAGTAGTAATCTCAGCACCAGGAAAGCCTGAACCAAGGGGGCTGCTGGGTGAGTGGAGAGGAAGTGGCTGAAAGAGATACTCAGGTAGAAAAAGCAAGAATTTGGCCAACTGACTGCATATGTAGGTTGAAGAGAATTAAGGAGTAGGGATAATGCCAAGATTATGAACCTGAAATACTGTAAGGATGGTAATGCCTTGACAGAAAAAGGGAAATTTGGAAAAGGCATGGATTTAGAACAAAACAAGTGAATTTAGTTTTGAGGTGAGTTTAAGATATCTCTGGTCCATTCAGTTTAAAATATCCAGTAGGTATTTGGTGATGTAGGACAGAATCTCAGAGGAGAGAGACTGGGGATGGATATGCAGATCTGAGAATAATTTGCATAGAGATGATATTTAAATCCATGGGAACTGATAAGGTTTGTAAGAAAGAGAGACTATAGAGGGAGAAGAGGGTCCAGGACAGAGCCCAGGGGAACATCTAAACTTAAAGGACATGATGTGGATGATGAGACAGCAAAGGAGACTGAAAAAGATTAGTCAGAGAGGTAGGAAACTGTTCTGGCTGGGCCTGACAGGCTAGAAGTTTAAGTTTAATATTGGAATAAATGAGACACAACTCATTCAGCAGTTAACAGAGATTTACTTAGCCATCACAGAAGAAGGCTATTCAGTAAGATTAGGCATTGAGTTGAATGAGCCTTGATTTGAATTAACTGACTGAAACTCCCTTTGCATGAGTTATCCATTATGAGCCATCAGATTAGTGTCAGAGCTGAGTGCTCCTCAGTATTCCAGCTATGAGGAAGTGACATCAGCAGTC
The DNA here is from genome assembly GCF_003287225.1 of Phascolarctos cinereus. Classification (NCBI taxonomy): domain Eukaryota; kingdom Metazoa; phylum Chordata; class Mammalia; order Diprotodontia; family Phascolarctidae; genus Phascolarctos; species Phascolarctos cinereus. The sequence goes on from NW_027555736.1 coordinate 157,628,320, forward strand.
TGCACCTTTATCCTGAGCCAACCAAAGTTCTAGCACCTTTTAAGGAAAAACTAGCTTTACTTGCATGGGAGAAAGAGGTAATATATTGTTCCTACCACAGAGATGAACCACGGGAGAAGTAAGTTTATGAAAACCCAGAAAAAAGAGTATCCGGAGGAGAGGGTGGTCAACAGTGAGGCATGCTGTAGAGAGGAAGAGAAGAGTTAGGACTGAGAAAAAACTAACAGATCTGTCAATTAAGAGGTCATTGGTAATTTTGGAGAAAGTAGCTCCAGTTTAGTGATGAGTTTGGAAGCCAGACTATAAAGCATTGAGGAGTGAGTGGAAGTGGAGGCAGACAGTATAAAGTCATTTTCCAGGAATTTAGCTGAATGGAAGAGGGATGAAGGACAATAGCATATTTGAAGCCAGGAAAGGGGAGATGGGGGAGGAGCTGGTAGTGGTGAGGGTGATTGAAGACATGTGTGATGCACTAAAGTGGATGGAAAAGGATGGGATGGGATCAAACACACAGACATTTAGGTCAGGAAAACTTGAATTCAAATTTGGCCTTAGACTTTCACTAGCTGTATGACCCTGGGCAAGTCACTTAACCTTAGTCTGCCTCAGTTTCCTCACGTGTAAAGTGGGGATCATAATAGCACATACCTCACAGGATTGTTGTGAGGACCAAATGAGATAACTTTAGCATAGTGCCTGGCACATAGTAGCAGCTTAACTAAGTGGTGTAGTGAATAGAGCATCTGGACCTAGCGTTAGCATGACCAGAGTTCAAATCCTGTTTAAAATGCTTTCTAGCAGTGTGACTCTGGGCAAGTCACTTAACCTGTGTTTGCCTCACTTTCCTGTTATGTAAAAAGGAGATAATAACAGTATCTGCCTCACGGGATTGTTGTGAGGATCAAATGAGATTATATCTGAAAAGTGCTTGGCACACACTTGGCACATAGTAGCATATAAATAGTTATTTCCCTCCCCTCCTTTCCCTCTTCCCATGTAGAGGAGTTGCCTTTTGCAAGGAGAAGAGTATTGTCATTGTGAGAGAGTAAGGAAAAGGAAGAAGAGTGTAGGGGGATGAGACCAAGGGGTTTTGAGTTGAAGAGTGTGGAAGACTACGGAGCTCATGTTGGATGGCCTTTTTTTTTTTTCTTCCATTGAAGGATGATGGTACCTTATCATAAGTAGGGAAGTTTGAAAAATGGAAGGGCTTAAGAAGAAATACTGAGTTTAGTTTTGAACATGTTAAGTTTAAGATGTTTCTGGGACATCTGGTATTCTTTAAAAATTGCCTATAAGAAGTTTTTAAAGATAAATCCTATCTTAAGGGCATCTCTTTTGTCTGGATTAACAACATCTTAACTAATCTCTCTGATTCCAATCTCTTCCCAATCTAATTTTATACTGCATAAGATTAGATTAATCTCTCTACCTTGCTACTTTCATCATGCCATTACCTCCTCAAGAACCTGTAATAATGATTTTCTTCTACTTAAATTTAGTAAATCTAAATACACTCTTAACCCCAGCTTTCAAACTCTTGTCCAAAACCCAGCCTTACTTATCCATTCAATTTATTTCTTCATACTATACAGCAAGTCAGATCAGACTCTCCGCTCTTTTTGGCATACCCCATGCTTATTTCTGACTTCACATTTTTGCTTTTGTCATTTGCCTTAACTGAAATGCCCTCCTTCTATGTCCTTTATGCTTATCAAAATCTTACTGAAAAGAGGACTCTAATTTGGAATCTGGAAAACCTGGTTTGAATACTGCCTCTGACCTTGACTAGTTATGTGACTATGGACAAACCCCTTAATCTCTCTGAGCCTTAGCTTCCTCACCTGTAAAACAGAGATCTCTTTAGATTACCTGACAGGGTCTCCATACAGTTAAAATGAGGTCCTGCAGGCGAAGCATTATAGGTATTGAAGCTGTTATTGTTAATTGCATCTCATCTCTTGAATTCAATTCAATAAACAAACCTACTAAATATGAGGCCTGGGTTCTTGTCCTTAAGGAGCTTATATTCTATTTCAAAGAGTGCAATATGTAATGCAAAGTAATACAAAGTGACTTCAGAATGAATAAGGAACTAACTGGGCAAGAGTAGACTGAGTGAGGGGGATCCTTCAGATGTTTGGAAGTGGTACCGAAGCTGTGCTTTGAGGAAAGTTGAGTACTGCTGTGAGTTGGAGGACCGACTTAATAGTCCCTTTCTCAACTAGGATTGTAGGCTTTATAGCTTAAAGAGAATATAAAGCTCGTGTAGTTCCAGTCCTCTGTTTTTTATAGATGAGAAAACTCAAGCCCAGAGAAATCGATCACTTATCCAAATTAACATTTCCTGGCCGTTTCCAAACCATGTTTCCTGCACTTTGGCTATATTCCTCAACCCTTTCCTTCTGGACCCTGGACTTTGCTCCTGGGATCCTGGGTCTGATAAATCAGCTTTCACTTTATTTGGCCCAGACTATGTTCAGGCTATTTCCAAACTATGCCGTTGCACATTTATCCTTTCTTCCTTTCTAGCTCCTCTTTATATGTTGTCTTCCCCGGTTAGAACATAAGCTCTTTGAGGGTAGAGACTATTCTGTTTATTGATATTTGTGTCTCTAGTTCTTAACCCTGCCTGACACATAAAAATGCTTCTTCATTTATTCATGCATTTTATTGATTCATTCATTAATGATGACCCAGTTACTTCTTCCTTTTATTATGCTACATACTTTGATAATTGTATACTATTTTGTTATTCTCTAATTACATCAAATATTAGCATTATGTAACTAGACTGAACATTCTACGAGGACAGATACAGTGTTGTTTCTATTATATTAACTACAATATCCAATACAGTCATTAGTTCATATTAGGTGCTCAACAAAAATTCACTTCATTCATTACTGTAAGCCTGATGGTGAATCCTTTTGTAAAGTGAGTTATCATTCTCTAATTTTACATTATTTTAAATCTAGATTTTTGCATACTAGCAACCCCTAATAAAATAAGTTTATTCTAAATGAGCTTTATAAATTAATTGTTTGCAATTCAGAATACATTTTGCCATTGTAACAGTATTAAATATGAGGTTTCCAGCCTTATCTACAAAGACATAGCTATATAACGCTATTCCTCCAATATGTAATAATAATATACAGTAGAACCAAACTACCATGTATAACTAGGTTTCTGTGGGAAAACAATACATTCAAAGTTTTATCTTGGCATATGCCCCTCCCTTGTAGCACTGGCAATGGAACTAGGTGTGCCCCTTCTCTGCTGCATTCTTCCAACCTTAAAGGCAATGGAAATTGGAACTTTAAAGCTGTAAGTCACTGATGGTAGCTTATGGGGCAGGGCTTAGCAGGTTAAGAACTGGTGGGTATACCACTAGGTCTGTATCCCAAAGAGATCAAAGAAAAAGGAAAAGAACCTACATATACAGAAATTTTTACAGCAGCTCTTTTCATGGTGGCAAAGAATTGAAAATTGAGGGGATGCCCATCAACTGGGAAATGGCTGAACTAGTTGTGGTATATGATGTGATGGAATATTATTGTGCTGTAAGAAATGATGAGCAAGATGGTTTCATAAAAACCTAGAAGATATATATAAACTCATACAGAGTGAAGTAAGCGGGAGAACATTGTACACAGTAACAGCAATATTGTACAATGATCAGCTGTGAGTGACTTAGCTATTCTGATCAGTTCAGTGATCAAATACAATTCCAAAGGACTCATGATAAAAAATGCTGTCCACTTCCAGAGAAAGAACTGATGGAATCTGAATGCAGGTTGAATCATAATTTTTTTTCATTTTATTTTTCTAGCCTTTTTTTGCAACATGGCTAATAAGGAAATATGTTTTGCATGATTTCACATGTTTAGTTGATATCACATTTCTTGCCATCTCAGTGGTTGGAGGAGTGATAGGGGGAGGGAGAGAATTTGGAACTCAGTTTTTTTTTAAATGAATGTTAAAAATAATAATTTTTAAAAACTGGGTAGGGTTAATGTCAGTGGCAAGGGGCAGATAGGACAAGGCAAAGACTTTTTGTCTCCCATCCCCCACCCCCAGAAACACACATGTGTATTCAGTACCATACATAAGCATTTAATTAAAGTTTATTTAATGAATGAATGAAAGGCCATTCCCTGCTGTTGGGTAGATCCTTGAAGAGCTCCTTAGTTACCTCTTCCTTCTATTGTCTTTAAGGATTGAGTCACCCTCTTCTCATTCAGTTCCTACTATCTTTTTCTTCCAACTAGGGTTTATCTCCTCTTCTAGCTTACTGCAGAACAGAGCTTTTCCCATCCCTGAAACAAGCAAAAAGTGCTTTTTATTATTTCAGTGTTTTTACTGGAAGAGGAAGTTGGGAGTAAAATATCTTCTTTCATCCTATCCCTTGCTCCACCTATCTTTTTTTCATTTAGATCCTACAAAGAAAAACAAAGAGCAAATAGGTAACAATGGTAGGATTTGGATATGCTAAAAAGTAAGATTCATCTGTATTTTGTCGGACTCATTCTTCTATGCATTTGTCACAGAAGCAGAGTGAAACCTGTTCCGAGACAGGGCTTGGAGGTATACTGCCTTCCAAACCAATCCAGAGAGCTTGCTTGGGGAGCAGATTCAGGAGACTGTTCTTGTCTTTCTTTCTTCCCCTAATCTCTTGTTATTGCCTAGAACTAGCAAGTAGGAACACAGCCTGGGTGGTGAAAGGGGAGAGGAGGCTTGTTTTTGGTGTCTAATTAGAGAGAAGGGAAGGGAGATTCTAAGTGTCCAGAGCTAGGAAAAAAGGAATTTCTTTTGCTGCTTAGGTGACCAAGTTGATTCAGCTATTTGGGTGTAGCTGTTCATGTGAAAGGGGTATAAATGAGTAGGACTACCTGGAATGCATTTGCTTAAAACAAGGCATATCTACATATATGTTAGTATGATGACATGTCATAGTAGAAGTTTTTTATTTTTTGTTAGAATACAACTAAATTGGTTTATGGTGTAAAATACAAATTAGCTGGGGTTCATTTATCTGTCTTATAAAAAATCAGGCTTGTTTCAGTAAGAAGAATATTGGATTTATAAGGGATCCATTGACTCTTATTTTCTTTAAAACCAGTAACTCAGACCTGTGTGTATTTTTTTCTGTTTGCATAGATACTTTATATTCCACACATGTATACGTATGTACATATATACATACATACATACATACATACATACCTTCTCAAGTGTGGAGACAAGTTTGACTAGTGTTTAGAGACAGTTTAAACTTTAATTGCTTATATAACCACACAAGCAACTTGGAAGCATTTTCAGATTTTATTTTTGTAGTATTAAAATACTCTGAGAAAGTTATTCATTTTAATAAGGAATGTTGCAAGAAAAAATACTACTCAGTTAATACATTTAGTAGTCTTATATCAAGGTCTGACAAAAACTATTTCCTAGATTTCATTCATTCCATCACCAAGCATTTATTAAGTATAGACTGTATGCCAGGGCACTGTGCTAAGTATGGGGTGTGTACAGAAACAAAAATGAACAAATCCCTGCCCTCATGTAGTTTATAGGTGGCTTATAGGGCAGCTAGGTGGCACAGTGGATAGAGCATCAGAGGTGGAATCAGGAAGACAGTAGCTCAAATTTGTCCACCGATTTACTACCCTCAGATGACTTTACTTATCTTAGTTTCCTCATCTACAAAATGGTAGTAATAAAAATAGCACCAACTTCTCAGGGTTGTTGTGATTTTCAAATGAGGTAATATTTGTAAAGTGCTTAGCACAGTACTTGGCACATAATAAGCACTATATACAGTCAATCCTCAACATTCACTTGTTCACTACAAGCATTCTTGTGATTTTATTAGTAACCTCATTTTTACTTTTCACATTGGCAGCTTCGTACATTCCATGAACAGTAGAGAAAAAAATTGAGAGGGACGATATGTACATATTTGTGGAGTACCTCATATCCTACTAGTTGCTTCACTTGTCTTTTTCTTATAAAGAGCCCCCTGTATACATTTATTATAGTTTCATTGTTTGTCTTTAAGACTCAAGTTTTGTATTGCACTTATGCTCCTCCAGGCATAGCGCAAATTCTTCACACTCTAAGCCCAGGTGTACAAAGTCTGTGATGCAGCTTGGTGAGAAAATAAAAGTGTTAGCTAAACTTCATGCGAGAATGTCTGCAGCCCCCTCAGCTGGGAGACCCTTGAGGATCTCAGTGGCACATGAAGCAGATGTCACTGATGGATTATTTCAAGTTGGTGTGCCCTTCACAATCTCCAATACCATCCTCCAATCATGAAGGACAGAGTGTCAGAGGTGATGTTGAAACCTCGCCAGTCTCAGTGTCTTTCCACAACAGTGACTAAGTCCCAGCAACCTCTCCCTTGGTTTTCAGAGGGTGGCCAAGGTGGAGAGGTTTACAGCAGTATAGTATATAGTACAAAGTCCTCACCACCATCGTCTGAGAGTGTAAGATAAGATTCAGATTAGAAAATGTTTTAGTTTTAAGAATTTTATTTGCAGTTTGTATTTATGGTACTGTATATTTCATGTATTATGAAAAGTGAATATTGTCTGAAATCAGTGTTTTTGGGTCAGGTTTTTTTTTTTTGATGTTAGCACAGAAGGTCACAGAATTCTAGGAAATTACCAGTGAGAAAAATGTTTTGCATGTTACCTATTTTATTTTGTGTTCTACATTTTATGAGTTATTTCTTGTATTAGGAAAAGTGCATATTATCAAAATTAATGTTTTATTATAAAGAATTATATGCAGAAAAGTGTATTTTCAGCACTCTATAGCAAAAGATTAGTTTTTGGTAATAGCAGAAACCTAACCCCTTATTTCCCATAAGTTCATTATATCAATATTTGTATTTTTTACTTTCTCACTGTTTTCTAAGAATGTTACCCCTGCAGAAGTTGAGGGTTGGCTGTAAATGTTAGTTATTATTATCGTTATTGTTATTATTACTATTATTTTGGTCTTTCAGGATAAAGATGCTTATAAATAATTATATATAAAATACATACAAGGTAATTTTGATGAGGAAGAAGGCATTAGCAGAAGAATCAGGAAGTACTTTAAGTACAAAATGCTGTTTAATTTGAACTTTGAAGGAAATTAGAAATTCTGAGAAAGAAAGTATATTCAAGGCATGGAGGACAGCCCAGACACAGGCACAGAGATAGAAATGGAATGTTGTTTGTGGTCTAGTCAAACTGGCCAGTTTTGGTAAGTTTACAGCAGATTTGAGAAACAAAACGTACATTTAACCCCGCATTTCCTTTTCCCCCCTTGTTTCTGTGTTATGTAATAATAATAATAGCATTTATATAGCACAGTTTACAAATATTATTTCGTGTGATCCTTACAATAACCCTGAGAGGTAGGTGTCATTATTGTTCCCATTTTAAAGTAGAGTTAACTAAAGCATGCAGAGGTTAATTAAGTGACTTGCCCAAGCTTGTACAACTAGTAAATATCTGAGGCCAAATATAACTCAGGTCTTCCTGACTCCAGACATAGTACTATATTACCATGCAACACAGCTGCTTGCTGATGTATTTCTAACAACAAACTCTGTGTGTGTGTGTGTGTGTGTGTGTGTGTGTGTGTGTGTGTGTGTTGTGTGTCCAACCCTCCTTTGTCCATCTGGTTCCCACACCCCCTACCCTTCCATGTTTGTGCCTTTTTCTCACAAGCCCAGTTATGAGAAATAGCAAGTTCTATCCCCTTTCTTCTTTCTCTCCAAAATAGTGCAATGCTTTTACCCTCCTTTTTGTTCCCCCTCTTAAAAATCATTGGAATGGAACCATTCCATCCCCCAAGTCCTGTGTCTCTTAAGTTTTTCAGTACCCTTTGAAGACACTAAGGTTTTGAAGAGACACTCATTTCTCCCCATTAGAATGTTGGCATTGCATCGTCATACACTCTCTTCCAATTGCTCAAATAAATTTATCTTTCTAAATTTATTTATTGTTGTTTTTGGTTTTTTTATTTAATAATGTTTTATTTTTTCAAATTACATGTAAAGACAATTTTCAACATTCATTTTTTGAAAGATTTTGAGGAAAAAGATTGTGAGAAGATGGCAGAGTAGGTCAGAAAACTTTCAGGCTCTCCAAATTTCCTACAAAAATAAGACAGAAAATCGTCTCAGAGCAGCAGAAATAAATACTGGGTAAAGCAGTTGTCCTCCTAAAACAATTTGAGAAGACCCCAGGAAAGACCAGACCTCCAGGGATGGAGGTTTGGCCACAGTGAAGTACAAACATCCCCAGGTAGACTGCAGAATCAACAAACAAGCCTGGTGGCAACTGGGTTGAAAGGCAGCCTCAGACTTAGAAACTTTCATCTCCCAGACAGTGTGGGGCATCTGATAGCTGAGTAGAAGGTTGAAGAACCTTCCATTGTTGGGGGATGCCAAGCACAGCTGTACTGACCAGATGCATCTGGGGCTGTGGGTACGGGAAGAAGGAGCTAACAAATACTGCTGGTGAGTGTAATAGCAAGGGATAGGGACCCTGTTGCCTGTGAGCACTTGCAGGAGAGCTGAGTCCCTGGTTTCAGTTCCGGGACAGAGAGGACATCTGTAGTTTGCAGCCACTTAAGGGATCGCAGGGAGCAAGATCATTTTGGGGACAGTGAGTGAGGGGCCCTGGCTTTGCCTTAGAAGTGGAGAGGAGAGCCCAAAGTTGGATCCGGAGATAGACCTCATGAAAATAACAGTAAGAAGGACCTGACATTTGCATCATTCCATATACCTTGGGACTACAATTTGATTACACACTGCTAAAAATAAAATAAAACAAAAATAAATAAATAAAAATGAGTAAGTAAAGGAGAAAGAACCCAGATAGTTACTATGGGGATAAAGAAGATCTGGGTTCATATTCAGAGGAAGATAATGGAGCTAAAAAAGCCGCTCCTTTTTTCAGTTAGAAACATCATATGGTCACAAGCAAAAAAAGTTCTTGAAAGAACTTAAAAAGGACTTTAAAAATCAAATAAGAAAGATCGAGGAAAAATTAGGAGAAAAAGCAATCTAAGAAAATCAAGAAAGTTATGAAAAGAAAGTCAACTAACTAGAAATAAAGAATCAAAAACTTAAGGAAGAAAATAATTCCTTGAAAACTAGAATTGGGCAAGGGGAAGCTAATGACTTTCTAAGACTTCAAGAAATCATAAAACAAAATCGAAAGAATGAAAAAAAATAGAGAAAGTGAAAAAACTCATCAGAAGAACAACCAACCTGGAGAACAGATCGAGGAGAAATAATATAAAAATAGTTGGACTACCTGAAAATTACAATAAAAAAGAATCTTGATGAAATATTACAAGAAATTATCAAGAAAAATTGCCCTGAAGTTCTAGAACAAGAAGGCAAAGTAGAAATAGAAAAAAAATCCACCAATCACCACCTGAAAGAGATCCCAGCAGGAAAACTTACAGGAATCTCATAACCAAGTTTCAAAGCCCCCAGGTTAAGCAGAAAATTTTAGAAGCAACAAGGGGGAAAAAAAACCAACATAAATATCATGGAGCTACAGTGCGGATTACATAAGACCTAGGCGCTACTACATTGAAGGACCATAGGTCTTAGAATATTATATTCCATAGAGTAAAGAGCTTAGATTATGACCAAGGGTAACTTACCCAGCAAAGAAAGTATAATCCTGAATGAAAAAAAAAATGGGCATTTAATGAACTTGAAGACTTTCAGGTTTTTGTGACAAAAACCCCACAACTTAAGGGAAGATTTGACATAAAACATCCAGGAGAAATATAAGGTAAACATTAAAGACAAATTATAAGGGACTCAATAAGGTCAAATTATTTACTTCTTATATGTGAAAATATAATCATATGATTGTCATTATTTGGGTAGTTTGAAAGAAAGGCATGGGCTGAGGTATGATATAGAAATTATAATTGACCTGGCACTGGCTCCTGGCTGTGTGACCCTAAACAGATGGGTTAGTAAAGAGCCCATAAATTGATGGAATTGAGTGGGAATGGGAGGGTCGATAAAAAGGATTTTTTCTATCTAGTTAACAATAAATGAAGTCAGCTTAATTGAAGAGGTCAATCTAAAAGCCAGATCCAAAGCCAGAGTTCCACAGTCTAGGTAAATTTCAGGATGGGATATAGAATGAATTTAGGAGATGTCATGTAAACCCATCCCTTTGCCATCATATACCAGAGAAGTTGTTATGTTATTGACATTTTTAGAATTTAGTTGGAGAGAAAAAGTAACATAATACAAATTTTTTCATTTTTTTAAGGTGACAAAAGTCAGCCTTTATTTCTTACTCTGACAGTCTTCTAGCACATAGAATATAATAAGCCTTTTCTGAATATTGACTGCCCTTTTTAAAGGAAGTTATTTTCAGAACAGGCTTATTATATTCTATTCCTTTTTCTTGGATCTTTAATATTTAACAGTGGGGGCAGTTCACAGTTCTTACACTTTAGGGCTATCAGAGTCTTTGGGTGATATCATCCCCTTACTTTTTCTGAGCCTGTTTTCTACTTGGTGCTTCTTCGTACTTGGTCCTGAATCTATGGGTGTCACATTGTCTTGTTATTTCCTTTTAGTTGTTGCACTTGTTTTGCACCCTGTGTCTCTGTAGACCTTTCTGTTCTTCAGTTGGCACATCACTCCACTAATGTTATGATTGCTACTGAGAATTTATCTCTGCTATCATTTGTAGCTTTATCTCTTCAGGACTAAATTTTGTCTACTAGGGAGCTATGACTATCAAACCTCTTCCTGACAAAGGCTGGCACTTTATTTATAACTAGAGGCTGTGAGGTACTGCACCCAACTAAAAGCCTACCAGGACAAAAACTAGGCAAAGTGCCTCCAGGCTTACAGTTAGAAACTGTCAAACACCTCTCCAATTTTGTTTGGAAATGACTTTGAACCAGGACAAAAGGAAGCAAAGTTATATGCCATTCACCTGGCTCACATTCCTACTTTGATTATGTGTATAGGTCAACAGCAAAACTCTCTAAAATAGGTATGTATTTTGGTAAGTGAAAAACCACTATCTCTTTACATTTGAAAATTTTCATTTTAGAAGTCTTCATAAGCAGAAAATTTCCATTTCTTTCCAAGCAATATAAGTAGTTCATTTAAATTAATGAAGTTCAGCATAGTGTATCTTTTCCATTTAAAAAAAAAATTATTTATACATGTATTTATAACCCATCCTTCCCACTGTCCTGCTTATTGAACAACAATGAAATAAATAAAACTCATCATAAATAAGCATAGTCCAACAAAACAAATTCTCACATCGGTCTTGCCCAAAATGTTAGTCTCTTTCTTCATTTTAATTTCATCGCCTTTGTAGCATGAGGTGAGTGGTGTATTTCATCACCATTATTCTGAATTCATGCTTTGTCATTGCCTTGATTAAAGTTCTAAAGTCTTTCAAAATTGTTTTTCTCTGTAATGTTATCATTGTATATATAAATTACTCTTCTAGTTTTATTTACTTTGCTCTGCATCTGTTCATAAAGGTCTTGACAGTTTCTTCTGAAACTATGGTGTTGATAGCTTAGACTTCTTCCTTTGAAAACTGCCTGTTCATATCCTTTGACCATTATTCCACTGGAAAATGGTTCTTAATTTTTCCTTTTATATCTCAGAAATGAGATTTTTAGTAGAGAAAATTGCTTAGGTGTGCGTAATTATGTTAGATCTTTATCTGGTTCTGGTGAAAATGAGGTTTATTAGATGTTGGTCCCTCCCACCCTTTCTTCATGATTACATACTATTTGTTTTATGTACTTCCACTATATGATAGGTTCCATCCCCTTTCTCCTCTGTTCCCTAATGTCATACTGTATTCCTCCCAATTTTGTTTTCTAAAAAATAAAAACAGAACAAAACCACCCAGTAGTCCTTCTGTAACCTTTATGGTACAGGGATCTGAGAACTCATTTTTCTTTTATTCCTCTATTAACATGAAAATAACTCACCCCCATTTTTTCCATTTAAACAGATATGAATACCTTATTATATTTCTCTTGATCCCTGAATTTACATTTCAGAATGTCTATTCAGTTCTAGACTTTTCACCTGGAATACTTGGAAATCCTCTATTCTATTAGGTTCTCTTCCCCTTCTCTCTCTCACTCTCTCTTCCCCCCCCCATCAGTTATCATTGTTTGTAAACTTTTATCTTTTGTCTCTTGGAATCTTGTATTCTAGGCTCTCCTCTTCTTTAAGAATGGCAGCTGCCAAGTTTTATGTGATCTATACTGTGGCTTCTTGATATTTGAACTCTTAATTTATAATTTCTTATACTATTTTTTTCTTTGACCTGGAAGCTTTGGATTTAGTGTATGATATTTTTGGGAGTTTTCCTTTGGTTTTTTCTTTCAGGAAGTGGCTGATGGATTCTTTCTGTTTTCACTTTTTCTAGGGCCTTTCTTCTACCTGTGGACTTGGGACACTAATGTAGCCCAGTCCCTGCCTGGAACTACCCAACCCTACCCTATGTGTTGGGCTCCTGTGATATCCCAGACTTTGGGGATGACTGGGTCTTTGCCTAAGACCTTTCTCCCACCTCTGGGCATCAGTTGCTGGACCTATTCAGCTCTACCCCTTCCTCTTTCCACCTGTCCTGGTTTACCTAACTTAGAGGTCTCCATGGGATTCTGGGCATCCTTCTCTGGATCTCAGGGCTGGATAGAGAATTATTCAGGGAATTCTTATTTTTTTTAGAATGGTGTATTTCTAAGCCTCAGGGGGTATTTGTGAAGAGATCGATCTGGGTCTCTTTACATGTTATGTTCCTTCTCCCAGTTATTTCACTTACTTTCCTCAAATGTTCTCGTGTAACCTAAATTGTGCTTTCAGCCAAAGTAGCCACTTCTCATGTGTTCAGAATTCTGTTGTATATTTAAGTCCTTCACTTATAAAATAGTACAGCAAATGAGAACTTAAATTCTACCCTTTAAATAAGTATTGTCTTGTACAGTTTCTCATTGAACATTAATAACTGAAAATATTTAAGTTCATTTTGATTTCATTTGATATAGTCTCTTCAGTAGCTTTTTATTTAATCCAAATTACTCTGTTATAATTGATCTGAGTATTTTAAAATTACTTTTTGCTAAATTACTCAGTTTCCTATTTCATTTCACTTCTTGCCTCCTTTCTTCTCCCTAATATAGGTTACTATGGAGTAACTTCAGAGATAAAGTTGCTTTATTATTCTCTTTTAGAAATATATGACCTATATAGATGAATCAATAAATGATCTTTGAGTTCCATTTTAGCTTAATTCAACGATTTAGTATTTAGAGAGATAATATATTGTTATAGTCATATGGACATGAAGTACTTACTAGTAGCCTGTTTATGCATTATGACCACCAATACATATGTAACCTACCTTTTAATTTTATGAGGGACAGAAGCATTTTGGGCAGATAGATTGCTTTTCAAAAAAACATACTATACTGTTTTTTTCTTCTTTACTGTATTGTTTCATCATTAAGATTTTTGCTGTGTTTCCATATGAAACCAATCTGAGGTCTTTATTGCCACAGTAAAATAGAAATTAGCTTGATCGGGAAATAAGCGAAAAGAATTGGAAAATAATTCTAAAAGTTGAAAACCAGACCAATATTGTACTGGTATTCATTTTTATGTTCTGTATTTTAAATTAGATATTTTTTCCAAGCATTAAGAAACACAATTTAAATAAAAGGTTTGGCATTCCGATTGAAAATTCTGGATATGCCTTTAGTTTTTTGTTTCAAAGATATAAATATTCTAAAAGTGTTTATATCCTTATTCATAAGAAGGTGAATAGGAATCAAACTGTTGTAAAATGAATAATTTAAAAATACAAGAGGAACTTAATATTCAGAAAAATATTTTAATAGAGTCCAAGAACCCAGTAATGTGAATAGTCATTCCTTAACTTGTCTTAAGTAAATATATGTGTGTATATATATGTATGTGTGTGTGTGTGTGTGTGTGTGTGTATTTAGAATAAGCAAAGCTTTCCTTTAGAGCTTTCCCTGAAATAGCAAGAAAGTTTCCACCTCATTAAGTTAGAGACATTAATATCTGTAGTAGAGGTTTTGTAAAATATGGCAATATTTTAGCAATTGTTTTCATATGTATTGTTGTTGTTCTGTAAGCAATTTTGAAGAAATTTAACTCCTCCCCCGTCATTTGAAAAAAACATTTATTGACCAAAATATTTATCTCAAAAAGGACAATTTTTAAATTGCCTAACCTTTTGAATTCTTTTTTTTTTTTTAGGAGAGTTCCTAAGTGGGTTAAGCTATACCAAATACAGATTTGCTTTTACAGAAGGAATTCATGTAGTTCTAATATAGGATATAACTCTTGCTAAGTAATGCTTGATTTACTGAATATGAAATAATTAGTTGGCTAGAGAAGCTATAATGAACATTACAGGCTGACTGGCATTGATTGTTAGGAACGAATTTAAGACTTTCTTCTTCCTTATTTTGTAAATGGAAAAGTGCCTTTACTAGTGAATGCAGCTAGGCAACACATTGGATAGAATGCAAACCATGAAGTTGGGAACACCTGACTTCAAATTAGCCTCAGACATTTACTAGCTATTTGAGTGTAGACGAGTCAGTTGAACATCTGCCTTCTCAGTTTCCTTATTTGTAAAATGGGGTAATAATAGTGCCTACTCCCAGGATAGATTGACAGGATAAAATGAGTTAATATTTGTAAAGCACTTTGAAAACCTTAAAGTGCTGTGTAACTGCATTATTATTATTATAACTGCATTATTATTATTATTGAGTATTTTATTACATAGACTGTTGCTTATCTCATTTCTTAAATGTGAGTTATTATTGATGTCAGTCATGGTAATAGTAGTAATAGTATGAATTAAAGTTAGCAAAATTATTTTAGCAGCTTACTTTAAAAAATGAAATGTGGAACATGAAATCTAGATTTTACACACACACACACACATACACACACACACACACAAAATCGTATACTAGTCAACCAGTCAGTCAAAAAGACTCCAAACTCCCCTCTAACTCTACCCCAGAAGCTTTCTCCTCTCATAGGCATCACCTCCTCCCCTTTGGCCTTTTCCTCCAATTGGTGAGTTTCACCCTGATCTCCATTTGAGGAAGCCTAGCCTATTACTCTTCCAACCCCTTATTCATGTCAACTGTCTCCCTTTTCCCCTTTTTCAGCTCCTTTTTATGCTTTGTCTTCCCCCTACTCTAATGCAAGCTCCTTGAGGGCAGAGACTGTTTTCTTTTTTTCAGGTATTTGTATTTCCAGTACTTAGCACAGTATCTGACACATAGTAGGTGCTTAATAAATGCTCTGTCTGTCTATCTAGAGCATTTATTAAACATTTACTGTGTGCCAGTCCTATACCAGAGGGACTGGGAAGTGAAAGAAGTTTGACATTTCTAGATCAACTAAAAGCAAAACGATTAAGTGATTATAATCATGTTAAGTACTATGGTAGATACAAAAGAAATATAACATGAGATAATAAGAATTTGAAATTCTGTTGAGGAAATGATGCTAATATGTTTGTTGTTAAATCGTTTTTGAATTTTGTCCAACACTACGTGACCCCATTTGGGATTTTCTTGGCAAAGACACTGGAGTAAGTGTCAAAGGTCAGATTCGAACTAAAAAAATGAGTCTTTCTGACTCCATACCCAGCACTCTATCCAGTGTGCTGCCTAGCTGCCCTCCAATATATACAACTCATTGTCCTGTGGCCTTAGTCTAGATGGAGTAAGTACTCTGGAGTCTAGACCTCTTGACTTAGTGTGGACCCCAAGGAAGCTCTTGGGCTTTCCATCAGTTATCTCTCATGGTTGCTACATGACCAGCTGTCTTCTGTTCTGGTCACACATCTCTAGTGATATCCTTTTTGCTCTTCTTCTATACAGACCTTTCATCTAGCAGGCCCTGAGATCTCATTTAACCAGAATATTCTTCAGTCTCCAAATTTTAGGTGAAAGAGACATTTTTTTTAAAGGGGATGTGTATTTCTTTACACACACACACACACACACACACACACACACACACACACACCCTCTTTTGGGGCAGTATAGCCTGAGGTGGGCATGCAGTGAAACCGGTTTTTGTATCCTCTCCCCTCTTGACCTTCATCTACAAACGTCTTCACTCTGGAAGCCCATTCTAACTCTACATTGCTTTTTACACCTGAAGTATTCTGACCTTTGAGGCCTCATTTACATCTGATTGGCTGGTTCCTTCCAGAACCTCCAATTTAAAGAGGCAAACCAAGCCAGCAGTTTTCATCTCTCTCCACAGTGTCACTTCTCCACAGGACTTTCTCTACCATACCTCTTCTTGAGTATTTTCTCTTCCCCATCTACCCCCCCCATTTTTCTCTTTTATTGTGTTGCCTCCTATATGAATGTAAGCTCCTTGTGGCCAGGGACCATCATTCTTGCTTGCTTTTAGTTCTCAACACTTAGCATAGTACCTGAATAAGTGCTTAATAAATGCTTGTTGAATCAGTAACTAACTTCATTGCTCTGTTATGTTGACAAATTAACATTTGGAATTTAAGTTGTTAAAAGTTAAGGCCCCAGGCTAGCCTATTTTCTCCTGTTGATTTAGCCATTATGACAGGATTTGGGTTTTTTTTTTCATTTTTAAGTAAAAATTAAACATATAACTCAAATCAATCCTACTTGTCTATGATCCCTTTGGCCTTTCTTTTGTTCTCTTCTCATGTAGGGGGAAGAGAAATGCTATCTGTAACTCCTCTCTTTCCCTCAACATTGGGGTTAATAAACAAAACAAAACCTTGTAACAAATGTGCAAAGTCAAGCAAAACAAATTTTCACATGGGTCAGGTCCAACAATGTTTGTCTCATTCTGTATCTCAGTGTACTACCTTCTCACTTGTCAGGAGGTAGGTATCATCAGTTTTCTGGAATTGGGATTGGTCATTTCATTGATCAGTGAAGTCTCTCAAAGTTGTTTTTCCTTACAGTGTTTTTATTGTTTAAATTGTTTTGGTTCTGCTCATTTTACTGTGCTTCAATTCATATGTCTCCCTAGGTTTCTCTGAAACTGCCTTTTTCGTTGTTTCTTACAGCTCAAGAATATTTCATTACATTTGTTTACCATAATTGTTCAGTAATCCCATAGTTGATGATTACCTCCTTTAGTTGTTACTCATTTGTCACTACAAAAACAACTGTGATGAAGTTTTTACGTATGGGTCCTTTTCTTTTTCTTTTGATCTTGTTGGGAGTAGGTCTAGTTGTGGTAGCTATTCACTATGATAAATTTTAGGTCTGCTTTATTTACATGTAGAACTGGCCTTCCGTAGGATTGTGCTGATAAAAACAGACCTCTGTAATTTAGCTGTATAACAGTTCTAATGCCAAGCTGTGGTAGTAGAATTAAATTGCCCTAACCATTTTTCTAGGCCCATGAACCCTCATGACAGCTGTAGTATGTGTTGTGAACAGTAAATAAGGCCACAATAAGTGTGGCTCCCTGAACTCCTGAACTGCCTGGGCCTAATGTATTAAGTCTTTCCAAGGTTAAGCAGGCCTTCAGTGTGCCCTAGTTCACACACTTGCACTAAGGCAGTGTCCCTTCCTTTCCTCTTGTCCATCCTTCTTCCCCTTTCTTCACTCAGATAATGAGGTCTTTACCTAGTGAAGACTATGAGTGAAAAATTGGGGAAAAGGGATGGTCCACAACATGGATAATAGGAAGACAGCAACCTATATACATAATAACTGTTAACTATTATTTTGCCATCATTGTTCCATGGGACAGAAACTTTAGAGTTTTTTTATGAAAAAAATTAATTCAGTTGACTTTGAAATTGCTAAAGGATTTGGACATGTTTCTTCTCTTATTTTTTTTTCTTATCTTCCTTCTAGACAAGAGATAATTTCCTAGGTCAAGTAGATGTACCTCTTTACCAGTTACCGGTTAGTACAAACTTTGACTTTTATTTGTTACGCTTAAAATTTTTAATTTAACAAGTACTTGTATATCAGTAATATCATCTATGTAAATGTATGCCTTATTGAATATCTTGCCACTTAAGAACTTTGAACCTATTATTTATTTTAAAATTAGCCTTACCTGCCTCCTCAATTTTATCTAAAAAATATGACCAGGAAAATGTCTCTGATCACGAAAGCAGTGTTTGAGAAAAATTATTAGTTTAATAGCAAGGTGCAGGATTAAAATAAATGGGGAGAGCCTGGAATCAGGCAGTACAGCAAGGAGTCTTTTATAATAAAATAGCATGAGGTTCTGTATTAGAGTAGTGGCCATGGAAATTAAGGAGGGGCAGATTTAAGAGACAAAGAGATGGAAACATTCATAGCATTTGATGACTGCATATGGAAAATGAAAATAGTGAGTCAAAAAATTTTGAGCCAATATAAGAAAAAGGTCACTAGTGTTATCACAAATAGTGAATGACCACTGGTTTCAGATAAGTTTATAATTGTATATACTGAATTTAATTGGTAACAAGACACCCAAGTGAACATTTCTGATAGGCAGAAGATTTGAATGTGGGTGAGTAGAGATTTGGAAGTTACCAAAATAAAAATGGGGCAGCAAGGTGGCACAGTGGACAGAGTGCCAGGCCTGGAATCAGGAAGATTCATCTTCATGAGTTTAAATCTTGCCTCAGCACTTAACTAGCTGTGTGGCCCCGACAGGTAATTTAACCCTATTTGTCTCAGTTCCTTATCAGTAAAATGAGCTGGAGAAGGAAATGGCGAACCACTCCAATGTCTTTGCCAAGAAAACTTGAAATGGGGTCATGAAGAGTCAGACACAACTGAAATGACTGAACAACAAAGATAGAAATGGTTTTCAAAACCGTGAAAATGGGTGACTTCTCTAGGGGAGAGAGTGGAGAGAAAAGAAGAGAGGCGAGGACTACATTTAGAAAAAGAACTATAAGGAATAGGGAGAAAGAAGGGGCAGAATGGGAAGGTGAGAGAAAATCAAGAAACTGTAATGATATAGAAATTCAGGAGAGAATTTTAAGACCAAGGAAATAGTAGTGCCCCCAAACCATGGATGTTTGAAAGGATGAAGTAGCAGAGACCACTTGGATTTGACAAGAACTAGAAAAATCTATAATAACCTCATTCACCATTTCCCCTAAATCAGGCCCCTGTGATCCTGAAGTGACTCCCTGTAGCCTGTGTTACTAACTTCACAAAGTTCTGCTTAACCTGCCCTTCTGGGCTCCTTGCCATCTAACCATGTTTCTTCCATTACTTACGGAGCCAGTGTCTCTCTGGTGTAGGCTCTTTGCATCAGATCAATCAACCTACTTCTTCTTGCTTTGAGGTTTTGTTTATTCTTTCCATTTCAAAAATAACTATTTTATTCGTTTGTCTGTAAACCAATATCTTATCTTACACACAGCCTGCCCACTCCATGTTCTTCCTCCCATAACTTTCCCAGCCCAGGCCAGCTGGTTTTTTATTTAATTTGGGTACCAGCCAAGATTATGGAAATGGAATACCAGGTATAATAACCTAGTGTAGCCAATTTCTCATCTTACCAGATGATTTGTTGGGCTTGAAGCAAACATCCCCTTCCCTTGTCTTTCACGTCTTTAATTCCCAACTCCCAACAATTTTTTTTAATTTAATTTAATTTTTAGGCAGTTGGGCTTAAGTGACTTACCCAGGGTCACACAGCTAATAAGTATCAGGTATTTGGTCTGAGGCCGGATTTGAACTCAGGTCCTCCTGACTCTAGGGCCAGTGCTCTATCCATTGCAACCTAGCTGCCCCTCAGCAGTTCTTAAGCACAGATTTAATTGAGATGCAAAAGGGGTTAGTACAGTTTGTTGTAGGGGAGTGGGAGTAGTGATCTGCGCACAAAAATCTATAGTTGTACTTTTGATTATAGTTCACAAAATTTTAAGTACATTTTTATGTTACAACTGTATATTTAAAACCCACTGTTTTATTCTAGACAGAAAATCCAAATATGGAAAGACCGTACACATTTAAGGATTTTCTTCTTCACCCAAGGAGGTCAGTAAATATCAAATAGAAAATGTTACTAAATCTTTCATGTCTTCTTTGTAGCTTACAGTTCAGTTCAGTTCAGTATACTTCAGGGTTTATACCTGTGCAAAAAAAAAAGCTGTTTCAAAAAATAATTTAATTTTTAATTGTTGATTTTGGAAAAGTTTTTTTTTTAAATTATACAGAAAGAAGTTATTCTTGAATGAGACAAGAAGATAGTTCTTTATACTTACATGTTTGACATTTAAATCTTATTTAATGAAACATCATATTTCAAAAATCACATTTACCAATTTGTCTACAAACTAATAAATAATGTGATACAAAACCAGTCTTCTAGAATAAATATGTGCTTTCTCTTGACCACATTAGAAATAATAGGAGGCAACATAAGCAAAGAGATAAATTTAAAACCCAGACACCATATTTAATAACTACACTGCTGAATCAAATGTCTTGAATTTCATTGAAGAGGCTATATTTAAACCCCTCAAAAAGCACTTTCAGTATTCTATACCATATAGGCAAATATGGCGAAGATATGTACTGATTTACTGTTGAAAATATTTGTGTAGCAGAAAAATCATTTCTAAGAAAATAATATTTTCCTATTAGTTTTTCCTTTTCTGAATATTTTAGAATAATTTTATTGGAACCCATGAAGAATTTTCATATGAAAGTACAATTTAGAGAATATGAAATTTTTTTCACATGTAGCTAACTACTTCTAAACTATCATTGTGCTGAGTACTGAGAATGTACAAAGTTTACATAAAATATTTGTTAATTTGCAGATTAGTCATCACTTTTTTGTGTGAACCTAAAGAAAATCATCTCATCTAGCATAAAAGTTAAATGCATTTACTGAAGCAAAATAGAAGTAAACAAAGCACAGCAATGGAAAAGAGCTCCAAAGTAGCAGTGCCCCACTGAACACCACTGATTGTCTTCCATGACTTATCTTTTTGCTCTTGGGGATAGAGAGGCCATCTGCCCAGAAACGCTAGGAGATGAGAATTTTCAGTCACATCTCCAAAATGCTCCCCTCCCAAATCCAGGTAACAGTGGAGAAGAGAGAAAAAAAGAAATACATACTGCACTTCAGGCTCCTCTCCTTAAGTAGTTTTAGGCTGAAATTTATATTTTAATATTTTTAGGAAAGGTAACATAAATAAAATTTTAGAAAAATGTGCCTACTTAAGTGACAGGAAGTAATTTGTTCCCTTTGAAAGTATCTACATGCATTTAGCAGATGTGACTGAATGTATACATAGGCTAGCATGGATGTGTGTGTGTGTGTGTATGAAAACATTTTTGTCTATTTAAGTCACTTAATGTCTCAGTGCCTTAGTTTCTTCAGCTGTAAAATGTGGAGATAATACCTACATTACCTACCTCATAGCTTTGTTGTGAGGAAAACTCTTTTCACACCTAAAAAAGCTAAATAAACATGAGATTATTATTCAGTAAAGCAGATGCTCTTCTAAGCATCATTGACTTTCAATTATAGGATGTACAAATGAGCAATAAGATCATTTTTGTTGTTATTACTCTTATATAGATATTCACTAATTCGCATAGGCTTTTTCTCAGTCTGAACCAAACTAGTGAGGTTTTATTATATTTACATTTACAAGAAAAGGAAAAAGTAATAATTCTCATGAAGTCATGAAATTTTAGTTAGGTTTTCCAAGTCATTCAACTCTCTTGATGTGTAACACAAAGTAATAAGTGTAACTAACCTATATAGTATTTTGATCTAATTGTGTTTTTTCTTTTTTTTTACAGTCACAAATCAAAAGTTAAAGGTTATCTTAGATTAAAAATTACTTACATACCTAAAGCCAATGGATCTGAGGATGAAAATACAGAACAGATTGAAGAGTTAGAGGTGGTGAGAAGTTTTAATTTGTTAAAATATATGATTTCTTACTCTTACATAATCAAGAAAAAAACTATAGTAATTTAATTTGTTTGAAAGAAAATTGGTTAATCTGCAAAATACATTTACTTTTTTCCAAATATGCATAAGAAGTTCCATTTGTTTCAAGTACTTATGCATACCACTTAAAAGTGGTATGAATGGCCATTGCTGATTAAGTTTTTTTAATGCAGTGATGAGGAAAGGTCTAGTAGATATAAATGAAGATATTTACTGAAATTAAGTTATAAAAATAAAGTTACATTCTGTTTTCTGCTTTTATAAAAGGTTTTCTGTAACTCTGCCATGTTCTCTTATATTAAAACAGTATCAAATCCTAATTTTTTTAGTTGCATTTTTTTTTAAAAAGAACATCAGCAAATTGTGAGTTACTTCCTAAGATTCTGTCATTTTTCTCAAATTTATTTAAGGCTGTTTTTTTAAAAAGTATATTGACTTATTAAAATGCCTTCTTTTTATGTTAATAGTAAGAATTAAATGGATAAGTGGTACAGTGGATGGAGTACTGGGCTTGGAGTCAGGAAACTTGAGTTCATATCTTGCCTTAGACATTTACTAACTATGTGACCCTCTGGGCAAGTCACTTAACCTCTGTTTCAGTTTCCTCATCTGTAAAATAGGGATAATAATAGCACCTACCTACCTCTCAAGGTAGTTTCGAGGATCAAAAGAAAGTGTAAAGTGCTTTGCAAACCCTAAAGCACTGTGTAAATGCTAGCTGCTAGTAGGAGTGTTTCTATTTAAGGATTTGATATAAAACCATTTGGGGGAACATTGTTTATGGGTATTTTTCATGATTTTGTCAGTAGACAGGGACAGTCTTTTAATGGATTGAATGCTGCTTTATATAACTAAAGTGAGAGAACAGGAGGCACAATATAGTAGAAAAATCTCTGGGGTTAAAAGATTCTTTAAGAGAACACATAATGAGCATCTAGTTTGTAAAAGACTTTGTCCTAGTTACTGAGGGAGATGTAAAGATATATAAGACATGATCTCTGACTTTAAGAAGCATATCACATACAAGGGAATTATGATAAATATTTTAGTAGTAGATTTATAATAATATAATAAACTATAGTAATTATTATCATTATATTAAATAAATATTAAATTATTATAATTTAGTAACAAATAGAGGCTTGACCTCAGAGTCAGGACAACATGGGCTTTAGGTGATTTGAATTCAAGGTCAGCTTCTTACACATACTGAATGTGCCATTATAGGTAAATTACTTCACTGTCCAGTGTCACAATCAGGATAGTCATGTGACTTCAAATTTCAGAACATTTGCCAGTCTGCATGGTAGAGGGAATTTCCTCATGGAGAATTTCCTATGCCAGGAAATTGCAGATCTCTCTCTCCCCACCAAAAAAAATAGAATAGAATAATTAAAGAAGATAAGGACAAACATGGTATGGAGGTTGTTGAAAGAGAGGAGAAATAGCTTTCATCTAAGAGAATTAGGCAAGGCTTTGTGGACAAGATAAGCTAGACCATAAAGGATGGCTAGATTCATTGAATGGAGGAGGATAGAAGAAATGTTTTCCAGACTCAAGTAACATTGTGAGTAAACAGAAGGAAGCAGGAAAACATGAGATTAATTTGGAGAATGTCAAATAGTAGCGATGTAATGGGAGCCTAGAGTGCAGCATATGGTATAAGTTGAAACCAATTGTGGAGAGCCTTGAGTGCCAAAATAGGAAGTCTGAGGAGGTGATGGGTAGTATTAAGGAATCCCCTGAACTTGTCTTTTTGAGTTGCCATATTTTCCAGAAACACTGGACCCAGAGCGTGCAGGATGTGTCTAGGATGAAGCTCCCCCTGAGCTGACCTAACTTGTTGTTGCAAGCTGGACTCTCCATGTGTCCTTGGGAGGCAAGACAGGCACCAGCCAGTCAGTGCCAAGCTGGGGCAATGCTTGTGGAGCTGAGTCCTTTGCAGATAAGCAGACCTTCTTATCTTCATAGTCTAGGATTTCCTCAGGGAAAAGAAGGAGGCTTTTGTCATCACCTTGCTCTTTCCTGTGGGGAGTGGTATTGTCTTTTTACCACCTTTGCTACATCATGCCACACCCCTTCCTGGTATGCCCTCCTCCCTTTGTCCTGTTATTATAAAAACGTGAATTTCTGTAAAGACTGGGAATCCTTTGGGTTCCACCTGCATGTTCATTTCTCTTGTGATAAACCTGCTTTTCACATAAGTCTCATGACGTCGTGATTGCCTGTTGACAATATTAAGATTAATCTGATAGCATTATATAGGGTGCACTTGAAGACAAGAATAAGTTAGGAAATTGTAGCAATAGGCTAGGTAAGAGTGAATAAGACCTAAATGAGAATTCTGACAGTGAATAGCAAAGGGGAGACAAATGGGAAGATGATGTAGAAATAGAATCAACTGATTGAATAGGAGGGAGAGGCAAAGAAGACTCAAGTATGGTTGATTAAATATTAATAGAAATTTGAAAACAAGGAGGATCAATTGATTTTGGCAAAAAGATGGTGAATCAAGTTTTGGACATGTTAACTTTGAGATGGTAAGAGAACATTCAGTTACAGATATATAATAGACTGTAACTCAGAAAAGAATTTAAATCTGGAAATAAAGATTTGGTACTGATGTGCAGCAAAGGTGATAATTAAAACTTTGAGGTTTTGCCCATCTTATGAGGCTTTGTGTGACCTTAGGAAAATCACAGAATCTATAAGACACAGTTTTCTCATTTTCAAGTGAGGAAAGGGTTTTTGAATCAGGTGACCCCACAAGTCTCTTCTAGCTTTAAAATTTTGATTCTGAGTAGTAGACATGGCAGAAAACATTTTACTTGGCCACCATCGATAGGAGCACTGTCTCAGAGACATGTTCATTCAACAAATATTTGAGTGCCTACTATGTGCAGGGTACTGAATCCCTATAAAGGTTTGTTTTAGGGATCTTCCATTCCAGCAATCTTTTATTTTCACAAGATTTAGCTGCCAAGTGCTATGCCAATCAGACTACCAAAAATTATTTTATAGAGCTAGAAAAAATAATAAAACTCACCTGGGAGAACAAAAGGCTAAGACTATCAAAGGAATTAATGAAAAAAAATATGAAGGAAGGTGGCCTAGCAGTACCAGATGTCAAATTGTATTATATAGAGGTAATATCAAAACAGTCTGGTACTGGCTAAGAAATATAGTAGTGGATCTGTGGAATAGATTAAATACACAATACACAGTAGTAAATGACCATAGTAATCTAGTGTTTGATAAACCCAAAGATCCAAGCTTTTGGGACAAGAACTCACTATTTGACAAAAACTACTTAGAAGCACAGGTTATGAAAGCTATTTCTATGGACCAACATCTCATGCTGTATACCAGGATAAAGTCAAAATGGATACATGATTTAGACATAAAGGGTGATAGCATAAATAGATTAGGAGAGTATGGAGTAGTTTATCTGTTAGATCTATGTGTAAGGGAAGAGTTTATGAATAAACAAGAAATAGAGACCATCATGATATGTAAAATGTATGATTTTTGATTATATTAAATTAAAAAGGTCTTGCACAAACAAAACCAATGCAGCCAGAATTAGAAGGAAAGCAAAAAGCTGGGGAAAATTTTTTACAGCAAGTTTGTCTGGCAAAGACTTAATTTCTCATCTGTATAGAGAATTGAGTCAAATTTATAATATAAAAGTCATTCACCAATTAATAAATATTCAAAGGATACGAACAGGAAGTTTTAGAAGAAAAAAATCAGACCTATCCATAGTCATGTGAAAAAAAATTCTCTAAATCACTATTGATTAGAGAAATGCAAATTAAAACAACTCACACCTATCAGATTGGATGATATAATAGAAAAGGAAAACAATACCACTACTATGTCTGTATTCCAAAGAGATTTTTAAAAAAGGAAAATTACCTATTTGTACAAAAATATCTCTAGCAACTCTTTTTGTGGTGGCAAAGA
Source organism: Phascolarctos cinereus (assembly GCF_003287225.1). Lineage (NCBI taxonomy): Eukaryota > Metazoa > Chordata > Mammalia > Diprotodontia > Phascolarctidae > Phascolarctos > Phascolarctos cinereus. The sequence continues at coordinate 157,654,316 of NW_027555736.1, forward strand.
ATTGGAAATTAAGAGGATGCCCCATCAATTGGGGAATGGCTGAACAAGTTGTAGTACATGATTGTAATAGAATACTATTATGCTGTAAGAAATGACAAGCAGGGTTGCCAGAAAAAACCTGGCAAGACTTACATGCGCTGATGTAGAGTGATGTGAGCAGAACCAGGAGAACATTGTACATGGTAACAGCAATATTGTATTATGATGAACTGTGAATAACTTCTCAGCAATGCAATCATCTAAGACAGTTCCAAAGGAGTCATGGTGAAAAATACTGTCTACCTCCAAATAAAGAATTGATGGAGTCTGAATGCAAATCAAAGAATACTATTTTTCACTTAATTTTTTCCTTTTTTTTTGGTGAGGCAGTCAGGGTTAAGTGACTTGCCTAGAGTCACACAGCTAGTAAATCTCAAGTGTCTGAGGCCAGATTTGAACTCAGGTCCTCCCAACTCCAAGGCTGGAGCTCTATCAACTGCGCCATCCAGTTGCCCCCACTTTATTTTTAAAAAGAATTTTTGGTCTGTTTTTTTTCACAACGTGACTAATATGGAAATATGTTTTGTATATTTGATTGCATATGTATAATCTATATAAAATTATTTGCTGTCTTAGGGAGGGAGAGAATTTGGAACTCACTTTTTTAAAGTTAGAAATTGTTTTTTATGAATAATTAGAAAAAATATAATTTAAAACAAAAAAAGATAAAGCAATTTAAGGTTTAAAAATGTATTCTAGCTGCCAGTCTCCCTAGAGTTGTGGGTCTGTATCTTTGTTTTAGAAATATATATTAGCGTATACTCTCTTCTCCAGATTATAATGTATAAATTAGCCTTACTTCTACAGTAGAAAGACCTGTTACTATGGCAAGTATATGTTGCCTTGTTTAATCCACATTCACGTCTCCACATTTTTTTATTTCTGCCTGTATTTTCATGAAAGTCATTTTTGAAAGATATTCATATAATGTATATTTATCATGAGGTTGTGGTTTCTGGTAGCTTTATATAGAGAGTGTCTTGAATAATGCAATCTCGTCTGAAATGACTCCACTGTAAAGAAAGAAAACTGTTCATTTAGATAACTTTTAAAATTATTCCTAGTACCTCTTAATTATTTAGTAAACTGCTCCAAGTTTTGCCCGCATACAGATTTTTTCATAGGTATGTTGCTCATAATTCAGACATTGTGGGTAGATTTGCTTCACTTCTTTTTGTGGTCTGAGGGGTCGACATCTGATATTTTTCAGAAAGCACCTTATAATTTCAGTGCATGTAAACATATAGGCAATTATTTATGAGAGGCCTCAGGAATTCCAGCAAACACATCTGCTTCTATTCATTCCTTGTGTAATCAGTAATCAAAACAGCATTGCCAATTCCTCTGGTCTCTAGTTTGTGACTGTAAATATAATACTTTGGTGTAGAAAAATAAAATAGTTATAGGTTATAAGAGAGGCTCATGTTATCTTGGTGTACAGTTTACCTTGCTTATAGAGAAAAGAGTAGCAGTTTTAAAGAGTGGACAATTTGAACTTTATTTTATTTGCAAATGTGTGTTAGATATTATAATATAGTTGATAAAGAGCCAGACTTTTAGTCAAGAAGGCCTGGGTTCAGATTCTGCCACTAACAACTATTGGTTGTGTGACCTGGGCAAATCACTTAACTTCTCAGGGCCTCAAGTAAATTATAAATTACAGAAGAATTGGGACGTATAGCGCTGTTCCTGGGGTCTGTTTTAAGAGTGAACATTCACTACATAGGCCCTCAAGCACTATGCTGTAGCTCTTCAGCATTCATTTGACTTGAAAGGAGAATTACCCAAAAAATGTATACAAGGCTAGTTTGAATCTGATTTTTTTTAGCCTTAATGCTTTTCCTTTTTTATTCAAATTTCAAGGCATGTTTGATAGAATCTCCTTTTTTAAGCACAGAAAACAATTTCATCCAATTTACCTTTTGTATTCTCTTAGTTTCATGAAGGAAATATAATTTTCTTCTCTTCCTTATCCAAAAATGTTCTATAAAAATACATTAAGATCTTCTGCTATAGATAGCAAATTTCTTTAGACAGATTCTGGAAGTTTTTTGTGTTGTTTTTTTTTAATATTTAAAAACTGGGAAAGAACAGTAAATTTGAAGTCAGATAATTTGGATTTGAATCCTGCATCTCACTTACTACCTGTGTGACCTTGGGCATCTTAGTATATATAGTACACTGGATTTGGAGTCACAAAGAGATGAATTCATGTTCTTCCTAAAACATCTGCTAGCTATTTGACCCTGGGCATATCACTTAACGTTTCTGAGCCTCAACTTACTCTTCTGTAAAATAGTAAAAATGGCATCTATCTGTCAGGGTTGTTGTGAGAATAAAATGAGCTCATGTTTGTAGAGTGCTTTGCAACCTTAAAGCCTATATAAATGTGCCTTATTTTTATCATCATCAACCTCACCTATAAAATGTAGAGTTGAACAAGATGACCTTTAAAGTACCTTTCAGTTCTAAATTTGTGATCTTATAAGTCCACTGCTGTTATTTAATAGCGTTAGATTTTAGCCAGCCCTATAGAGGCCACTTATTTATTCATAGCCACTATGCCTACAGGGGAAGAGTTACTATGTATTATCCTTCTTGTTAGGTTCTGCCCTGGCATGAATAAACAAGAGACTTATAAAGTTCATACTTACATATGCTTTTCCACAAACACCGAGCTCTTTATTAAAATAGTTTAAATAGTCAAATACTAAGATGCATTATTGAACAATTGTTAAATATAAATATCTAAGTATATTATATTTTCTTTAACTAGGCACAACTACTTAACTAAACCTAGATTTTATTATCTTACTAATTTCTTCCCAAATCTGTTTGCCATTTCACTCTATTTCTCTTGATTGTAAATAGCTGTAGGATCTAAACTTTCTGCTGCTTCAGCTGCTTGAAGGGCTCTAGTATAGACACTGCTACCCTAGTTAATTTCTTGCCTGTTTTGATTGTGATTATCCTAGCTTGGATTTTATCCTCTCCTACTAGGCCCCAGTACCTGAAGGGCAGAGAAAATTAAGTTTTGCCATATAATTTTTTCTCTGCTTCAGGGCTTAACCAAACTTCTATAACCTCTGTGTCTCTTGTATCCAAAGGATAGAGAGCTTAAAATAAACATACTTGGACAGGAAATCCAAAAAGTTTTTTCTAAATCAGGATATTTTTATTCTAGCAATTATATTTAAATCACTTACTACTTTCCTACCTGTGTCTATACATTTGCAAAAATCTCCGCTAAAAAGTTGGAGATTATACTTTAAATAGACTCTTGACTTCTGTAGATTTTCTAACTTGTTTAAAGATCTTTGGCATTTTTGTATAGGCACCAGCCCTTTTACCTTTTGAATGTGATTGCATTATTTTAAAGTAGTTATATAAAAGTTTCCAAATATATATATGTGTGTGTGTGCATATATATGTATGTGTATACACACACACACACACATACACACACACACACTTATAGTAATCTCTCATTTTGTAAAAATATCTTAAGTTAAATACCAAAAAAATCACTCACGGTTTTATAGGTCATATTGCAAAACAGAATTGTTCAATGAGTAACTTCTAGGTCTAAATACTATATACACAGTGCACTTTTTAATTTGCCTGTAATGTGTAAGTTTTGAATTTAAAAAAAAAATCTACTTTCATCACTTAAACATTTATATTTTTTAGCCTGGCTGGATTATTGTGGACCGACCAGATGCCGCTTCTCATTTGCAGCAGCAACAGGAATGCTCTCCTCTGCCTCCAGGCTGGGAAGAAAGGCAAGATGTCCTTGGAAGGACCTATTATGTAAATCATGAGTCTAAAAGAACACAGTGGAGAAGACCAACTCCTCAGTATGTGGTGATAGCATCCTTGTTTGTACTATAGATAATTATAAACAGAAATTGGCATTCTGATGTTGTTTACTACTGAATCAAAATAATTTGGAGACTGATAACTAGACTTACTGAAATTTTTACATGTGCTTTTGGGAGGAACATTGATATTCTGGAGAGAATACAGAGGAGGGTGACAGCTTAGTGAAAGGAAACTATGTCATGTGAAAATCAGTTGAAGGAAATGAAGGAGAGGATATTTGGGGGTAGGGTTCACAAGAACTTTAGACCTGTAAGGAATCTCAGAGGTAACCTTCTCCATCCCAGCCTCATTTTACAGAAGAGGGATCTGAGGACTGGAGAGGTGAAGTAGTGCCTTGCCTTCACCAGACAGCTGATCGGTAGCAGAGCCAGGATTTGAACCTGAGTCTTGACACCAAATCCAGTTATTTATTCTAACAAATATAAAAAAATATTGTCCTTTCACACATTTAATAGCTGTCATGTGGAAGGCAGATTCTATTTTTCCTGCTTGGCTTCAGATGGCAGAACTCTCCAAAATGGGTGGAAGTTGAAGAATGAAACATTTCAACTTAAGAAAAAGAAAATCTTCCTAAAAAGCTGTCCAAAAGCAAAATAGACTGCCTCACGATGTAATGATCTTATTAAAGGTCTACAAGGGAAGAAAGGTAGACCATTTGTCAAGGATGAAGTAGTCCAACCCATATCTTGTTCCCATATATAGTTTACCCTATTTATATATGAGTTTGAATTGATGACTTCTGATTACCCTTTTCAACACCAAATTTCTATAATTTCGTGATTTTTATTCACTTTCTTATTTATGGTGATTTAGGTAGTATTGAATGTTACCTGATTCATAAACCTTCCCTCATAGTTGATGCCAATTAAAATATACTTTGCCTTTCATTGATGATATATAAAATTACATATTTTTCTACTCATGATAGCCTTAAACTATACATTTAAATTAGCTGTTTTAGTAATTCTTAAAAGTTTAAATTATATGTATATGTAATATGGTATATTTTTCAGTTTTTATTCCAACTTAATAAAATGTACATTTCTATACAACTTTATAAAAATGTGATAAAAACTCAAATAAATACATATTTATAGTGAATTATCCCCTCTGATACTGTTCAGCCAGAGCCAAAATTGTTTTTTTTTTAATAATAAATAAGTACTTCCAGGGTCATATTGATAAAAAGATATGACTTTACACTTTTCTACAGAACTTTTTAAAAAAAGTTTTTGTACTTTTCTTAAAGAAAGGCACCATTACCTTTTCTTTTAATTTCCTGTCTCATCACTAAACAGAAAGAAAAGAAAAATAGAAAAATTTTCCTTTAGGTAGAAAAGGTACTCATATAACATGCATTATTTTTAATTGAATTTTTATTACTGTGGAAACACGCTTTGGCTTTCTCAACAGAGAATGAAAATGGTCCTATAACATTTATTTTACTGAGACTTTCCCATTACCATTAGTAACATTTCCATGTGTTTACAAAGTTTTCCATTCATTATTCATATTGATTATTAAAACATGTTCAGTTGGTTCAGTCATGTCTGACTCTTCATAACCCCATTTGAGGTTTTCTTGGTAAAGATACCAGAGTGGTTTGCCATTTCCTTCTCCAGTGTGTCCTCGTTTTACAGATAAGGGACTGAAGCAAATAGGGTAAAAGTGATTCGCCCGGGGTCACACAGCTAGTAAATGTCGGAGACTGGATTTGAACTCAGGAAGACGAGTCTTCCTGACTTCAGGCCTGGTACTCTATCTACTGCGCCCTCTAGCTGTCCCTGATGAAAATATCATACTGTTCTTTTCTGACAGGTTTTTAGTGTACGGAGTCTTCAATTGCTACTTCTGTCATTCTACAAATTGCCGTTAATTCCTGATCAAAATATTTGGTACAATAGGCTGGCAATATCCTATAAACAGTTTTTGTGTAGTAGGAAGTAATTAAAAGCAGTCACAACAAAATTTTCTAGAATGGTGGTTCTTACCTGTTTTTATATATTTGGCTTATTTTGCAGCCTCATTAAATTTATAGAGCCCTTCTGAGAATATGTACTTTTAATTCATAATTGAAGGAAATACCAAATTTCAATTAGAGGTTAGTGGAATTAAGTGTCTTTTTTTTTTTTTTGCAGTTAAAGGCCACCAATCCTTTGAAGGTCCATGGGACCTGAGGTTAAAAATTCCCACTCTCTAAGGTCAATCTTAACTTTCCCCAAACCTAGCCAAACTTTTATGATAGTCTTTTTATAGTGCCATAGAACTTAAAGTTAGAAGAAACCTTAGAGATTGTCCAGTCTTCACATTTTACAATGAGAAAAGCAAGATCTAGAATTATAGAGTTAGAAATATATTCAGAGGAAATTTAATTGAACCCATAGCTATATCACTTTAAAATGGTCTTTTAGCCATTTCTTGAAGACCTGTTGTAAGTTGGAGCCTACCTCCAAAGATAGCACATTTCATTTTAGGATACATAGGAAATTTTTAGAGGTTAAGTAATTTGCCTAAGGCCACACCACTGGCTTGGGGGTAGAATCAGAGCCAGGATCCAAGTGTCTCAACTCTTGATTCTTTTGTTTCTTGAAAGCTAGAAAGATGCCCCCTCACTGCCTCCTTTTTCTTTTTTGAAATTTCTTAAAATTCAATTTTATATTTTCAGTTAACAAAAATATATTTATCTCTCCATGTCCTCCTTCCCCCATTGGGAAAACAAAAACAAATCTCTTATAACAAGTAGTCAAGAAAAACAAATCCCATGATGGCCATATCCAAAAAATATATGTCTGATTCTGCTCTCTGAGTCCTTCAACTCTCTGTCAGGAAGTGAGGAGAAGGTCATTGACCTTCTGCTGTCTCCCTTTTTAAACCATGCCCATTAGAGTTTTCAAATCTGATGCTGTCGCCTCTTACCTGTGTGACCTTGAGTCACTTCACATCCTGGGTTTCAGTTTGGACTTGATAGCCTCTCCAGTCCTTTCAGCTCTACACATTTAATACAAGATAGACAGCCTTCTAGATAATCTTTAATTCTTCTCTCTCTTTCTGAGTCCATGTCAGAAGTCCTTAGGTGATTTTAGTAATTCAAGATCAATTCTAGTAAATGAGTCTGATAATAAAGAGATTTAGATAAACTTTCAGAATCTCTATTTTTTTATTTGTGTTTTTAGAAAACCAGAGCTAAAGTTATTTTAGATAATTCAGCATAAATCATTTCAACATATATTACTCTGAGAATACAAAGACAAAATGAAAAGTCTCGCCTTGAGGGCCTTATATTTTCTTGGATAGACACAGCCTACACAGATAAATAAATGCAATATAATTTGAGGAGGGAAAACATATTAACAACAAGGGGTTAAATTGACATGGTGATGTGTTAGACTTTTTAAAAAATGAAACTGCTTATTTTTTTACCATCCGGATTATTCTATAGCCTTTGAGCAAAGGTAATAAAGTTCAATACTTTCTGATTATGAAATGTTATAGAAATATTAGCTATAATTATTAGTATAATCTGAAATCTACTTTAAAATCCTCATTGTAGTTTTATCTAAGTAGTGGAAAGAGTACTGGACTTGGAGTCCAGATTTGTATTCGATAAGAGGAAAGGCTTCCTACTGACTGATTGGAACTGTACAGAATTGGAAAGAGTTGCCTTGGGAGGTAGTGGGTTCCTCTAATACCTCCATCCTGAGGTATTCAAACAAAGGCTGGGTGACCACCTGTCTGGTATGTTGTAAAGGGAATTCTTGTCCAGGTACGGATTGGTGGCTAAGATGGCCTCCAAAGTTCCTTCTTACTCTCTGAATCCTACTTCTAACATTGAGCTGTGTGAACATGGAAAAGATATTTAATCCCTGTTAGCTTCAATGTCCTCATTTTTAAAACAAGGTTAATGGCATCTATACCTACCTATTTCAGAGTGTTGTTACTATCAAATAAGGTAATACGTGTAAATTACTTTGTAAATCATAAAGCACTACATAAAATTAAACTATTATAATTATTTTTATGTCCAGTGTTATAAAATACAGATTTTTGACTCATATTTTGATACAGGGACGACACAGCAGATTCTGAGAATGCTAACATTCGCCAGCAAGGGCAACACGCGTTTACTTCACGGAGGCAAATATCTGAAGAAACAGAAAATTCTGAAAACAGAGATGCTACAGAGGTGTAAAAGAATTCCCTTTTTTCTGTTGTCATATGCACATTTTCCATGTTGACTAATGAAGCACTTATTGCTTATGAATTGATTAAAATACTTGCAGTTTAAGCTAATTCTCTTTGTTTCAGAACTGGGAAATTATAACAGAAGATGAAGGTACCATATATAGCAACCAAAATCTCCAGTCACTTCTGCCACAAAGTAACTTTGATATTGAGACTTACTTTGTAAGAGAATTGAATCCAAAATCCTCTACCTCTGGAAATTCAGCTTCAGGCCAACAAATGTTCAGCTGTGTAAGAAAGTCTTAGATTTTGTTTGGTAAATTATCAATATTTGAATATAAGTACATACTCTTTAATTCAATTTAAAATTCAAATATTCTTCATTTTGTTTTTCATACTACACTAAGAGAGGATTAAGACTGAAGGAGGTAGTGTAAAGGGGAGACTTAGATTGCCTTTCAGACACTTGAGGAATGACTGAACAAACTGTGATTTGTGAATGTCATGGAATGTTATTGCTCTGTAAGAAATAATAGAGACCATTTCAGAGACTCCTGGGTGGTATGAATAAAGTGAGCAGAACCAGGAGAATACTTTATACGTGGACAACAACATTGTAAAGAAAAACCATTTTGAAAGACTAAGAATTCTAATCAATGGTATGACCAATCATGTCTCAAAAAGACCTATAATGATGCATGTTACCCACCTGTTTACCTTATGTTTTTCTTAACTTGTGTTTGAACTCTGGTCTTTTCATCAGGAAGACTTAGAAGTCCTCTATTTCATTAAAGATCCATTTTTACCTCTAGCATTAGACTCAATTTTGCTGGGTTGATAATGTTGTAAAAGTCTTGTTTCTGGAAATAGCCAACCAGAAGGAGAAGATGAAAGAGAGAGCAATTGTTAAACAAGGTTATGGTAAAACCAGAAGACAATACCCTTGAGGTACAAAACTAACAGTCAGGATCTAAAACCATGAAGAACACTTGTAGAAGCAGCGCAAAGACAAGGCCCACAGCAGTACTTATATGTGACCAGCAACTAGAGAAAGATAATACTGAAAACTTAGAGATTTGTCCAGAATATTAGTGTAAAAAAAAGATAATAATATCAGTTCATTAAGCTCCTAAAGGCCACAGAATTGTTGCCCACTGTGTTCTTGGTTCACAGTTAAATATATACGCACAAGGCATTTGAGAACAATCTCTTTTATCGAGAGAAACCAAGTGAGGTAATATAGAGCTATTTAAAAAGAAACAGGAAATTTGGATTTTGCTCTCTATTCTGTCAAACAGAGAAGATAGAGAAAAAGAAAGTAGGAGGAAGATACAGGCAGTAAGTTCACCAAACCCAGGCTTATGTTTCAATGTAGTTGCTGATGTCTCATCTACTTGGAGTAGATGAAGAACCTGGGTATGCTTGACTCCATTCCATCTTTTCTGCAGACTGCCTGTCCCTGTGCTTCTTTCTGACTCTCTGCTGCTATCCCCCCAGAGTCATTCAGGCTACCCTTTGAGTGCCGTCACTGTACTGTTTAAAATTTGGGATAATCCTGATGAAACATCCTGCCTTTCCCAGAGTGCTCAGTTAGTGTCAAGGTCACTCCCTCTGCTTTAAGGGAAGGATCTATCCAAACTTCCTGTTACGTTAGGCAGATAGCCAGCTAGAAGGGGGGCAACCCCTATGTGGAAAGTGGTTAAAGAGAGAGGGATCTAGACCGAGAGCCAAGTAAGCATGAACCAGTTTTCTAAGCATTATATTTTAATGGATATTATCTTGTAAATGTAACTATAAATTCTGGTTGTGTGCTGATAATAAAGCCAGAGATTTGTCAGAAATCTTATGTTATTTTGTGTTTATGTTTACTTTAAGAAGCATTTCAAAAGAAGAGGGAGTCTGCAAACACATACTTTAGAGGAACAACCCGCACTTCCTGTGGTAAGTTTGACCTCTCTTCAGTCATTAAAAAACAATATGTGATTCAGATAACTGGGCCTGAAAGGTTGTGTTATTACTCTGACCCTGTCAGCTAAGTACATCTAACTCTAAGCCACATATATTCAGTGGCCATGTTGGCTTTAGGATAGCATGAGTAAATGAATGAATGAAAAAGCATTTATTACGCTCTTATAATGTGTCAAGTACTGTAATACAAAAACAAAGATAGTCTTTGACCTCAAAGAGCTTACATTCTTGTAGGGGTAGTGGTGGCCAAGAAGGAGTGTTTTGGTCTAGAAATTCACAATGATTGGAATCTTAGGGGAATAAATTCACATACTCTTTGTAGTAATATTGGCAATATTAATTAGATTATGGTTCCAGAACTGAAAAGCCATGGAGATGAGAAAGGGATGCAAACAATAAGCAGTTAACCAACTGCAAGATGGTTAGTGAGAAGATGAGAGGGAAACAAAGAAAAATGATGTCTTGGGCCACTGGGCAGCCTCACTGACCAGTTAGAATCCAGATTTATCAGTAGTATACGCTAACTCTACTGGTTCTTAATGATTACACATTCACATAAATGCATATGGATTTATAGAGTTCTTTTGGGTTAAACGTAGTTCTAGTCTGTGCATATGCTCTATTTTATTTTACTTTTAACAGATCTGTGGTTTCACTGGAGTAGGAAACTCCCAAGTTGAGGGACTTTCTTCAAAAAAAGTATATCAGCACCTGCTCTGCCACTTAGAGACATGGATATGTATGGTGACTTGCCTAGGGGCCCAAGGGCGATTATACGTCAGAGAGAGGACTTAAGTCCAAGTCGTCCTAACTCTGAGACCAACACTTTATTCACTATGCCAGGAAACTTCTGAATGCTGTGTTTGCTGTGCATACTATATAATGTTTGTCACTTTATTTTTATATTTTTGATATTTCTTTATACAACTTATCTTTGTCAATCCTTATCACTTTGTAGTACTCCATTGCATTGATGTACCAGTCTCTTCAGCAATTCTGTAACTGTTTAGCATTTAGATTTTTTGCAATATTAAAAATTACATGAAACATAGTTTTTATTTTTTCTATATTTCCTGTCCTATGCAATAAATTAAGAGCATGGTTAGTTTTATGACTCTTTTTTTCTTTTTTTTAAATTTTATTAATTTATTTTGATTTATCAACAATAACTTCATATGCTTTTGAGCTGAAAATTTTTCTCCTCCTTCCTCCCCCCCACCTTCCCCAAGATGCACACAATCTGATAAAGTTTTACATTTACATACCCATTAAACATATTTTCACATTAGTGAAGTTGTAAGTAAAAATTAAAACCAATAGGAGGAACCATCAGAAAGATGAAACAAAACTCAACAGAAGGTAAAAGTAAGTGATAGCGATTTGACTTCCATAGTTCTTTCTTTGGATGTGGACAGCATTTTCCATCCGAGGCCTCTGGAGATGTCTTAGATCCTGTAATGCTGAGAAGGGTTCAGTTTAAATCTTAGTCATTGCATAACATGGCTGTTATTGTGTACAAAGTCCTCTTGGTTCTGCTCACTTCACTCAGCATCAGACCATATAAGTCTTTCCAGGTTTTTCTGAAGTCAGCCTGTTCATCATTTCTTATAGCACAATAGTATTCCATTACATTCATATACCACAACTTGCTCAGCCATTCCCCAATTGATGGGCATCCTCTCAATTTCCAATTCTTTGCCACCACAAAAAGAGCTGCTATGAATATTTTTGTACATGTGGGTCCTTTTCCCATTTGTTTGATCTCTTTGGGATATAGCCCTAGAAGTGCTATTGCTGGATCAAAGGGTATGCACATTTTTGTAGCCCTTTGGGCATAGTTCCAAATTGTTCTCCAAAATGGTTGGATCATTTCACAACTCCACCAACAATGTATTAGTGTTCCAATTTTCCCACATCTTCTCCAACATTTATCATTTTCCTGTTTTGTCATGTTGGCCAATCTGATAGGTGTGATGTGGTACCTCAGAGTTGTTTTGATTTGCATTTCTCTAATCAATAACGATTTAGAGCATTTTTTCATATGACTATAGATGGCTTTAATTTCTTCATCTGAGAACTGTCTGTTCATATCCTTTGACCATTTATCAATTGGGGAATGGCTTGTGTTCTTATAAATTTGTCTTAATTCTCTATATATTTTAGAAATGAGGCCTTTATCAGAGAGACTGGTTGTAAAAATTCTTTCCCAATTTTCTACCTTCCTTCTAATCTTAGTTGCATTGGCTTTGTTTGTGCAAAAACTTTTCAATTTAATGTAATCAAAATTATCCATTTTGCTTTTCATAATGTTCTCTATCTCCTGTTTGGTCATGAATTCTTCTGTTCTCCATAGATCTGATAGGTAAACTATTCCTTGTTCTCCCAGTTTACTTATGGTATCAGCCTTTATATCTAAGTCATGAACCCATTTTGACTTTATTTTGGTATATGGTGTGAGATTTGGGTCTATGCCTAGTTTCTGCCATACTCTTTTCCAGTTTTCCCAGCAGTTTTTTTCAAAGAGTGGGTTCTTATCCCAGAAGCTGGGGTCTTTGGGTTTATCAAATAATAGATTACTATAGTCATTGACTACTGTGTCTTGCATATTTAACCTATTCCACTGATCCACCTCCCTATTTCTTAGCCAGTACCAAGCAGTTTTGATGATTGCTGCTTTATAATACAATTTAAGATCTGGAATTGCTAGGCCACCTTCCCCTGCATTTCTTTTCATTAGTTCCTTTGATATTCTGGACCTTTTGTTTTTCCAAATGAATCTTGTTGTTGTTTTTTCTGTAACTCTATAAAATAATTTTTGGTAGTTTGATTGGTATGGCACTGAATAAGTAAATTAGCTTAGGTAGGATTGTCATTTTTATTATATTAGCTCGGCCTACCCATGAGCAACTGATGTTTTTCCAATTATTTAGATCTGATTTTATTTGTGTGAAAAGTGTTTTGTAATTGTGTTCATAGAGTTCCTGGGTTTGTTTCAGGAGGTAGACTCCTAAATATTTTATAATGTCTACAGTAAGTTTAAATGGGATTTCTCTTTCTATCTCTTGCTGTTGGGCTTTGTTGGTAATATATAGAAATGCTGATGATTTATGTGGGTTTATTTTATAGCCTGCAACTTTGCTAAAGTTGTTTATTATTTCAAGTAGTTTTTTACTTGATTCTCTAGGATTCTCTAAGTATATCATCATGTCATCTGCAAATAGCTTTGTTTCTTCTTTGCCTATTCTAATGCCTTCAATTTCTTTTTCTTCTCTTATTGCTAAAGCTAAGGTTTCCAGTACAATATTGAATAACAGTGGTGATAATGGACATCCTTGTTTCACCCCGATCTTATTGGAAATGCTTCTAGCCTGTCCCCATTACATATAATGCTTGCTGAAGGTTTTAGATAATGCTATTTATTATTTTAAGGAAGACTCCATTTATATGCTTTCTAGTGTTTTTAATAGGAATGGGTGTTGTATTTTATCAAAAGCTTTTTCTGCATCTATTGAGATGATCATGTGGTTTCTGTTGGTTTTGTGTTGATATGCTCAATGATGCTGATAGTTTTCCTAATATTGAACCAACCCTGCATTCCTGGTATAAATCCTACCTGTAGTGTATTATTCTTGTGATAAGTTGCTGCAATCTACTTGCTATATTTTGTTTAAAATTTTTGTATCTATATTCATTAGAGAAATTGGTCTATAATTTTCTTTCTCTATTTTGACTCTTCCTGGTTTAGGTATCAACACCATATTTGTATCATAAAAAGAATTTGGTAAGACTCCTTCTTCACCTATTTTCCCAAATAGTCTATATAGTATTGGAATTAATTGTTCTTTAAATGTTTGATAGAATTCGCATGTAAATCCATCTGGCCCTGGAGATTTTTTCCTAGGGAGTTCATCAATGGCTTGTTCAATTTCTTTTTCTGAGATGGGGTTATTTAAGTATTTTACTTCCTCTTCGGTTAATCTGGGCAATTTATATTTTTGTAAATATGTATCCATTTCACTAAGATTGTCAAATTTGTTGGCATATAGTTGGGCAAAATAATTCCTAATTATTGTTTTAATTTCCTCTTCCTTGGTGGTAGCTTCACCCTTTTCATTCTTGATACTAGTAATTTGGTTTTCTTTCTTTTTTTTTAATTAAATTAACCAAAGGCTTATCTATTTTATTGGTTTTTTCATAAAACCAGCTCTTAGTTTTATTTATTAGTTCAATAGTTTTCTTAATTTCAATTTTATTAATTTTTCCTTTGGTTTTCAATATTTCTAATTTGGTGTTTAGTTGAGGATTTTTAATTTGTTCTTTTTCTAGTTTTTTTAGTTGTATGCCCAATTCATTAATCTCCTCTTTTTCTATTTTATTTATGTAAGCATTTAGAGATATAAAACTTCCCCTAAGAACTGCTTTGCTGCATCCCATAGGTTTTGGTATGTTGTCTCATTATTGTCATTCTCTTGAATGAAATTATTGATTGTTTCTATGATTTGTTGTTTGACCCAATCATTTTTTAGGATTAGATTATTTAGTTTCCAATTATTTTTTAGTCTATCTTTCCATGGCCCTTTATTACATATAATTTTTATTGCATCATGATCTGAAAAGGATGCATTTAATATTTCTGCCTTTCTGCATTGGATTGTGAGGTTTTTATGCCCTAGTACATGGTCAATTTTTGTGTATGTGCCATGTACTGCAGAAAAAAGTATATTCCTTTCTATCCCCATTCAGTTTTCTCCAGAGGTCTATCATACCTAACTTTTCTAATGTTCTATTCACCTCCTTAACTTCTTTCTTGTTTATTTTGTGGTTAGACTTATCTAGTGCGAGAGGGGAGGTTCAGGTCCCCCACTAGTATAGTTTTGCTGTCTATTTCTTCCTGTAACTCCCTGAACTTCTCCTGTAAGAATTTGGATGCTATACCATTTGGTGCATATATTTAGTAATGATATTACTTCATTGTCTATGGTGCCTTTTAGCAGGATGTAGTTTCCTTCCTTATCTCTTTTGATTAGATCTATTTTTGCTTTTGCTTTGTCTGAGATCAGGATTGCTACCCCTGCTTTTTTACTTCAGCTGAGCATAATATATTCTGCTCCAGCCTTTTACCTTTACCCTGTATGTGTCACTCTTTTTCAAATGTGTTTCCTGTAAACAACATATTGTAGGATTATGGTTTTTAATCCATTCTGCAATCCGTTTCCGTTTTATGGGAGAGTTCATCCCATTCACATTCACAGTTATGATTACTATCTGTGTCTTTTTCTCCATCCTTTTCCCCCTATTTATGCTTTTCTTTCTCCTTTTTTTTCCCCTTCACTAGTGTTTTGCTTTTGACCTGCCTCCTTCAGTCCCTTCCCCCTTTTATTATCCCTTTCCCTTTTCTTCCCCTTTAGTCTTACTGCTTCTCCCTCCCCTTTCCCCCCTCCCTTTTCTTTCCCCTTTTCCCTCCTACTGCCTATAGGGCAAGTAAGATTTCTATACCTAACTGATTATATTATGCCCTTCTTGAGCCAAATCTGATGAGAGTAAGGTTCAAACAATGCTCCCCCCCCTTCTTTCCCTCTGCTGTAATAGGATTTTGTGTCTTTTCCTGTAATGTAATTTACCCTTGTCTGCCTCCTCCTTTCTCAGTACATTTTCTAAGATCAGATTGATCCACTTATTTGGATCCATTTAACTTGATTAGATTTTTTTTTTTATCATTACATCAAAGTCAACTAATATCCACCCTCTTTATGTATACTCCTTTAACAAGGTGTAATAACAATACAGTTCTCAAGGGTTGCAAGTCTCATATTCCCTTGTAGGGGTTTAAACAGCCCCCCCCTTATTAACACATATTGTATCCTTCTGTCCCATTTACCTTTTTAAGTCCTTCTTGAGTCCTGTACTTGAAGATCAAATTTTTTGTTGAGCTCTGGTCTTTTTATCAGGAAAGTTTGGAAGTCTCCTATTTCGTTGAATATCCACCTCCTCCCTTGAAAAATGATGCTCATTTTTGCTGGGTAATTGATCCTTGGCTGCATTCCAAGCTCCTTTGCCTTACGGAATATCATGTTCCATGCGGTCTTTTAATGTAGAAGCTGCAAGGTCCTGTGTAATCCTGACTGTGGTTCCATGATATTTAAATTCTTTCTTTCTGGCTGCTTGCAGCACCTTCTCTTTCATCTGGTAATTTTGGAATTTTGCTATATTTTCTTGGTTGTCAATTTGGGATCTCTTTCAGGTGGTGATCAGTGGATTCTTTCTATGGTTATTTTCCCTTCTGGTTCTAGGACTTCTGGGCAGTTTTCCTTTATGATTTCCTGAAAGATACTGTCCAGGCTCTTTTTTTCATCATGATTTTCAGGTAGTCCAATAATTTTTAAATTGTCTCTCCTGAGTCGATTTTCCAGGTCGGTTGTTTTACTGATGAGGTATTTTACATTTTCATCTATTTTTTCATTTTTTTGTTTCTGTTTGACTGATTCTTGCTCTCTCATAGAGACATTAGTTTCCATTTGTCCAATTCTAGTTTTTAACAGATTGTTTTCTTCTGTTAGTTTTTGTACTTCCTTCTTCAACTGGCCAATTGTGTTTTTTAGGGACTTGTTTCCTTCAGTATACTCTTCTGTTAGTTTTTGTACTTCCTTCTTCAACTGGCCAATTGTGTTTTTTAGGGACTTGTTTTCTTCAGTGTACTCTTCTGTTAGTTTTTGTCCTTCCTTCTTCAATTGGCCAATTGTGTTTTTTAGGGACTTGTTTTCTTCAGTGTATTTTTTTTCCAACTGGCCAATTGTATTTTTGAAGGACTCTTTTACCTCTCTCATTTGACTATTAAAATCCTTCTTGAGCTCTTCT
Source organism: Phascolarctos cinereus (assembly GCF_003287225.1). Taxonomy (NCBI): domain Eukaryota; kingdom Metazoa; phylum Chordata; class Mammalia; order Diprotodontia; family Phascolarctidae; genus Phascolarctos; species Phascolarctos cinereus. The sequence goes on from NW_027555736.1 coordinate 157,671,242, forward strand.
AAGAAGGCTTTTTGGGCTTCAGACCAGTTCATATTCCCTTTTGTTGTTGCAGATGTGGGTTTGTTGACAATGTTGTCCTCTTCAGAATTTCTGTCTTGATCTTCACTCTTCTCATAATATGAATCTATGGTACGTTTCTTTTTACTCATGGTGTTTTTTATTCCCTGGCCTTTAAAGAGATTGAGCTCTCCTGCTGGGAACAGAGGGTACTGACCCAAGCTTCTTGTGTTGGGAGCCTAGGTCTTGGTCACTGGCTTTGTTGCTGGGGCCTCTTATGCTGGCAATTGGAGGCTGTAGGTTTCTGGCAGCTTACCTCATGTTGGGCTGGAATCAGCAAGGCTGGAACTTTCAGGCAATTCTAGGTTGCCTGCTTTTCCTTTCCTTTAGCTTTCTTCAGTTCCTTTTAGATGGGTGCTGCAGGGTGTTTATCTGCCCGGGGCCCCTTGCAATGCTGCCTCCCTGGTTTCTGCTAATGCACTGGGAGATTCCTTTGCGGTAGATTGCCAGGGCACCTGGTAGTTTTCTGAGCTGGTTTCCACCGGTTCCCCCCCCCCCCCCCCCCCCCGCCCGCCCTCACTGAGGCACTTGGAGGTCCAGGTGTTGGTGTTTGCCTGCTCTACCACCTCGGCTTCAGGATTTCTTCACAATTGGAGGCTCACTTGTTGTTGGGTTGGAATCAGCAAGGCCAGGGCTTTAGGAAGCCTTTAGCTTGTTTTTTTCAACTCCTTTCAGATGAATGCCACAGGGTACTTATCCGCCTGGGGCCCCTTGTAGTTCTGCCTCCCTTATTTTTGCTGAGGCACTGGGAGACCCGTTTGCTGGGCTGCTGTACTGCTGCTCCCCGTCTTTCTTCTAGTTCAGGTGTTCCAGGGGTTTTTTTCTAGGGTGATATTTTCTGGGTTTTCAGAGGTTGATAGGGGAGAGTGAGAGCGACTACCTTTTCACTCCATCATCTTGGCTCCCAGAAGCAAATCCCTGTGCTTCTGAAGTTTTATGACTCTTGCTGTGAATTGGCAGATTGCCTTTAAGAAAGATTGTACCAAGAGCAGCTAGGTAGAGCAGTGGATAGAGCACTGGCCCTGAAGTCAGGAGGACCTGGGTTCAAATCCAGCCTCAGACACTTGACACTTACTAGCTCTGTGACTGTGGGCAAGTCACTTAATCTCAATTGCCTCACCAAAAAAAAGAACAACAAAAGAAAAACAAGAAAGATTGTACTAACTTGCATTGTATAAGTGCTCTTTTCCCCCAGTAGTTCTAGTCACATTATTTTATTTATTTATATTGACAAGTTGATAGTCCTGAGTTAACTCTTTGCTTTTATAACTTGCATTTCTTTAACTATTAATGACATCATTTTCCAAGTGTTTATGTGCTGTTTATGTTTACTCTTTTGTTAATTGTCTGTTTATATTCTTTTACCATCTATATATTGGAGATTAAGTATTATACAGTGCTGGTGTCAAACTCAAATAGAAACACATTATACAAAAAGATCCCTGTGGGCCATATGTATTGACATAGAAAACTACACACTAACTTGCTATATTTTATTTTTGTTTATTTTGTTATACATTTCCTAATAATATTTTAATCTGGTTCAGGCTGCCCTTGGGGTATTGTGAGCCATCTGTGGTCTACAGGCCATGTGTTTGGCACCTCTATTTTATCTATTGTACCAATGCCTGTTTTACAGAAGACCTGGAAAGAATCTGGTTTCCATATAACTCCAAATGTAGTAGGCCTGGGTCTCCCCCAGCCTTTAGCAAAAAGAGACAGCTTTTGTCTAAAGGTGTGCTCCGCTTATCTACTCTGACCTATACTATTTCTACCCTGTAATCTGCATGTTGGCTGGCCTGTACCTAGATGTTAACTCATAGGTTATCTGCCTGGCTTAATATGATAGTACATTAGTGAATTTAATTACTGTTTTATTTGGTACACTGCTTCAAGTACTTAAAATATTTCTTGTGTTCCTTTTATTTTTTTTATCTATTATTTTAATTTTTGTTTTTGTTTTTAGGCAATTGGGGTTAAGTGACTTGCCCAGGGTCACACAGCTAGTAAGTGTCAAGTGTTTGGTCTGAGGCCGGATTTGAACTCAGGTACTCCTGACTGCAGGGCTGGTGCTCTATCCACTGTGCCACCTAGCTGCCCCCCTTGTGTTCCTTTTAAAGAAAACTATCAGTAAAATAAATATTTCTTCTAGTTAGTGGTAGTTTTAAACTTTGTTATATTTTTTTCACTCATTAATGTTTTTTTTGTTTGGTTGGTTTTTTTAGTTTTTGCCTACTTCATCTGGATTACCACCAGGCTGGGAAGAAAAACAGGATGATAAAGGAAGATCATATTATATAGATCACAATTCCAGAACTACAACATGGATGAAGCCTATTACACAGGTACCCATGTAGCACATGTATAAAATTGTTTTCTAATTGAATTACCTTTGAAGGAGATACTTCATATTTCCTTCATATTTTGTTTATTTATATGCTGACACTGGTGCTAAGCTGATGCTACTTATGACAATCACAGGTGGTGTATAAATTGTTCAACAGTTATTTACTAAACACTCACTGTGTTCTTAACACTGCATTAGGAACTTGGGAAGACAAAAAAAATGGTTCTTTTCCTCAAGGAACTTCACAGTCTATTAAGGGATACAACATGTACATATATAAGCATATGTAAAATAAATCAGCCAACAAGCATTTATTAAGTTCTTACTTATGTACAAGCTCCATGCCACGCTCTGAGGGTAGAAAAACAAGGAAAAAGATAGTTCCTACCATCAAGGAGCTTACATTCTAATTGGGAAGACAACACATAAAGGGAAGCTTATGGAGGTGGGGTGGAGAGAAAGGTACTCAGCTTGCAATGTGAGTATCTTTTTTCCACTTTAGGCCTATTCATATTCTCTTATTGGCTTGCTTTTTTTTCTGGTTGGTTGGTTTCATTTACCAAGTTGATGGACCTGAATTAGTACCTCTTTTTTGAGATGCAGTAGCAAAGATTGAAAGGTCAGAAGCAAGTGTAGGAGAAGAAAGAGTTCCTCAAATTGGAACTCATCAATGGCAGAAGCAGGCCACAGTCAAAAGGATGTTCCACAGTGATAAAGCCACAGGGTTGGAGGACAGTTCCAGAGTGAGGAGGCCATAGGCACTGAGGGAATTTCCAGGGGAAAATGGAAGCTGAGTCATGGTGACAGATTTGAGGGAGTCAGAATCAGAGCAAAGAGAGGAAAAACACGTAAGTATAAGATAATTTGGGAAGGAAAGCACTAGCAGCAGTGGGAAGGAAGTATATGATCAGCTTACATTCTCTGCAAGTTAGTTTTTGGGAAATAGAATGAAGCATATTAGTGAATTTTTTTTGTAACTTCATTGGGTGAGATTTTTCCTCTGCTAAAGCCTTACTTTGGTATTTCGTCATTCACTGAAGATGACTTTGGATTCCTAAAAATGGTGCCAGTTCTTATACAGACCATATTAAGTTAGAGAGACTTCAAGTGTGTGACAATGGTGGATTTTTATGTATGTCTGTAATCCAAAAATTAACATAAGTTTGAAGAGATTCATCAGAAGATTAGCCACAGCACTTTATGAAACTGCCTACTAATGTATGGAGGATTGCTTTTACATGAGTGGAAGGAAGAGTGTAATCATCGGGGGACTGATAACAATTTAAGACACCAGAGATGTTTGTAATACTTTGTTTTCTCTTTTGCATTCTGTTATATTTTTCCACTATTTACTGCTCAAATAATTTAAACTATTTTAAAATAGCTCTTTGCAAACCTTAAAGTAGTACATAAATATCAGCTGTTAGTATTGTTATTATTTTAGTGCTTTAAAAGCTTTTAGCATTATCTTTTCCCTATTAGAAATTTTATTTTAAGTCTGGAAACTAAGGACTAAGGATTAGAAACTGAGATGTGAGGTTTAAATATCTTGGATTTTTCTCTCCACAATATACCCACACCAAGATTAATGGAACTAGATAGATAGTTTCCTAATCAAGTTAGAGGCATCCGACCCTTCCAGCTTCTGGAGAAGATTGAGAAAACAATAAATTTAGATAATAGGATAAATTTCATTATTGAATAATTAGCCACACCCTTTTGAGTAATTGAGAAATACACACATCTATTTAGTCAGTCAACTAGCGTTTTCTATTCATGTTATCAAATTATGTGTATTATTTTTGGCTTTGTTACTTTGATTTGCATTTATTCATTTATGAAGTCTTTCTGGGCTTCTCTGTATTCATCATATTCTCTCCTGACTCTAGACTTTTTTCCTTGGCTGTCCCCCATGCCTGAAAGTCTGTCCCTCCTTTTCTCCATTCCCTGGCTTCTTTCAAGTCTTAGCTAAAGTACTACCCTCTGCAAAAAGCCTTTCCCTGTCTTCCTTAACTTTAGTGGCTTCCCTATGAGACTGCTCCCAATTTATCTTTTATATATCTTGTTTGTGCTTAGTTCTTTGCCTCTTGTCTTCCCGACTACATTGCGAGTTACTTCAGAGTAGGTACTGTTTTTTGCCATATTTTATCCCCAGCACTTAGCACAGTATCTGACATGTTATAATTCCTTAATAAATGCTAATTGACCTACTGACTGTTTGGCAGAGTGATTTCTTAGTTTCTGAGAAAAATTCATGTCACATTGACATTAATTGTTCTTTGAAATTTTGATAAAGAATTCTCCTTTAAATTCTTAACAGTCCCATTCAGAGCATGCCATTATCCTTTTAGCTCTAACTCCTCCAGCCGTTTGTTTAATTCTTTATTTTTCATTTATCTTTTAAATTTATCCAACTTTGAGCAAGGAACATTGAAGTTTCCTACTATTATTGTATTACTGTGTCTTCTTGCTATTCAGTTACTTTTTAACTTCATGAATTTAGATGCTATGCTATTTTAACTTATAATTTCCTTTTAATCCCAGTTTATAGTGTGAATTTTTATTTTTGCATTCTCTAATAGCATGATTTCAGCTCCTACTTTTTTGGATTCACCTGATGTACACTAAATTTTGTTCCAGCCTCTCAGTTTTGTTGTGTATTTCTTTTCTTTTTAGATGTGTTTCTTGTAAACCAAAGATTGAGGGACTTTGTTTTCACATTCAGCCTATCATGCTTTCATTTTAATGAATTGCTTAATCAATTCAAACCAAATAATACCTATAAAACACTTAGCGTAGTGCCTGGCAGCTGGGTAGTACTGTGTATACAGGACCAAGTCTGGAAACAGGAAGACCTGAGTTCAAATCCAGCCTCAGACACATAATAGCTGTGTGACCCTGGGAAAGTCACTTAACCCTCTTTGCCTTAGTTTCCTCATCTGTAAAATGAGCTGGAGAAGGAAATGGCAAACCACTCTATTATCTTTACCAAGAAAACCCCAAATGAGGTCACAGAAGAGTCGGAAATTACCAAAAAAACAACTGAACACAACAACAAAGTAACACAGGGCCTAGCTCATGGTAGGCATACTGTAGATGCTTATTCTTTTCCCTTCCCTTCCCTATTCCATTTAAACCACTTAAAGTTATGAAGTTAGGGTTTTCTTGTTCTCTATGTGTGGGAGTTTTCTCATGGGTTTTCTCAAATTTGGAAATTTTTTTTTGTTCTTCTTTTAAGTACTGTATCTCTACAAATATTTTTTCTTAATCTGCTTTAAGGCAGTCCTATCCACATGAGCTCTGTTCCCTTCCCTCTACTGTTTTTCACCCCTTTCCCTAGCTTTGGGGTCTTGTTTTTTTTTCTTCCTAATTATCTAATTCATCACTCTTTTGACCCTTTTCTTTCTCGGTTAAGTAATCAGTTCAAAATCCCCTCTCCTTTTCTCTCTAATTTCTTTTGTTAGTTTTTTTCCCCTTTTCTTCATCTTTTTCTAAGAAGGATTTGTTTACCTTGTTATTTTTCATTAATTCTTATCCTTTCTTGCGAAGCGTAAACTTTAATTATATTTCATTATAGTGTTCAGGTATTAGGACTTGTTATGTTCTTCTGGGATACATCTAATCCTTAAGTTGTCTCTACACATCTTGTCTTTGGATCAATATGTTTTGCTTGCATTGAGATCATGTTTTCTCTTATTACTGTTTTTTGCTCATCTTCCACATTTTCTTTCACTTGGCTATATTTGCATTCCCATTCTGTTCTCTCTTATGCTTATTTTTACTCATGACTATGAATTCAGGTATGTTTGTTTATTTTTTAAAATTCTGTTAATTATCTTTTTTGGGCATGCTGTAAATTTTGCCATTTCTTTCCTTCTGCCTTCTCTCAAGATTCTGATTTCTCTCTTAAACCATTTCATTTCTGTCTTAAACCGTGCAGTTCCATGCCTTCTCAAGAATCCGTATTCCATATTAAGTTATATATTAAGTATTGATTTAGTTTCCTTTATCTTGAAGTATTTAATATGTATTGGTATTTCTTCTCTTTTGATTTTAGCATTTCCTCTGTTGATTTATCTGCTCCTCCTAAAGGTTTTAAACTAAACTTTCTTCCTTCTGGGATCTTTGTTTTAGTGTTTTTCGTTTATATTGCTCTGTTGCTCACTTTCTGACTACTCTATCCCAACCTACCCCCATTTATCATGGTTTAACTCCCAGAGTTTAATCTCAAAGTTGTCTCAACCTTCTCGCATTCTAGGGAATTTGCTTTCCACTAGCCTCACTCAGTCCCTGCTCCCAAGTAGGTTCTAGGGAAAGAGACCTGGCCCTAGGTAGATTCCAGTCTTGTTCCCTTTATTGTTTAGTTTTCTTAGTGGGCTAAGTTAGCCTTTTCCAGTCTTGGGGAAGTGAATGATATTAACTAACCTAAGGGCTGCTTCAGGCAAAAAGAAAAACAAGTGCACTCTCCCCTCCAGGGTACTTCCTCTTCCTCATACCTGCATGCATTTTTTGTGATGGGAGGAAAGGCCAGAGTAGAATACACTGACAGAAACCATAGCAGGAGAGAAATCCTGCGCAGGTCTAGAAGCTGATGGTTTGGTTCGAAATCCCTGCCAGAGTGTGGAGACTTATAAGAGACGGGTACTGAGTGTGTTCATTAAGGATTAGCATTCTCCGCTGGAATAGTAAGGCTAGGGCTTTGTTAGATTTCTTGCTTTCTGGAAACAGCTCTAATTGTTCCACTTCAGGTGCATAATTAGTCTTTTGGAATTTATTGAGAATTAGTAGGAATTAGAAAAAATAGTCTAGTCCTTGATTCTCTTCCATTTGTGACCCTTAAGTCATCTATGCTAAGATTAAGTCTTTTTTTTTAACTGAATATTCTCATTCTCTAGCTCTGTTATATATTTTTTCAAATTTTTTCCTAATAATTTTCCTGAAGAGACTTGGCATTTTCTTGGCCTTTGTGGCTATAACCATATACTACACTGATTTTTGAACCTCAACTCCAAAATCTGATTCTTTAAGAAAAACTATAAACATGAGCATAATGTCCATTCATTTCATACCTTAAGTACTTCTTAAATGCTAAGGGTCCCAGTTGTCTCACTTAGGTTCAAGTAATTAAGCTAATTATAAGAATTATAAACTTGCACGTGGGCCACTGAGTAGACATCAGATAACAACTTCTTAATGATTAAAAGTATCCAGACATGGAATGGGCTTTCTTGGGATTCCCTCTCATTAAATATATTAAAGTAGAGGCTGAATGATCATTTCTAGGGTATGTTGCATAGGGTATTCTTCTGGGATAGTTTGATCTAACTAGACTTTGAGATTCCTTAGGCCCTTGAGATTCTATAATATACATAAATAACTATAGTACAAGTGAGAATATAAGTAAAAAGGAGAAGTTCAAGCAAAGTGCTCTGAGAAGTTTGAGGAAAAGCTAGACTACTAGGTAGGGAATCAGCAAAAAAGTTTCATGGAGGAGGTGGTACCTAAGAGGGGCCTTGAAAATGAAGGATATTCCAACAGAGAAGAGAAAGGAATACTATATCTCTTTTAAAAGTCACATTTTCTACAGGAAAATGATAAATGTTGGAGAGGATGTGGGAAAATTGGAATGCTAATACATTGTTGGTAGAGTTGTGAAATGATCCAACCATTTTGGAGAACAATTTGGAACTATGCCCAAAGGGCTATAAAAATGTGCATACCCTTTGATCCAGCAATAGCACTTCTAGGGCTGTATCCCAAAGAGATCAAACAAATGGGAAAAGGACCCACATGTACAAAAATATTCATAGCAGCTCTTTTTGTGGTGGCAAAGAATTGGAAATTGAGAGGATGCCCATCAATTGGGGAATGGCTGAGCAAGGTGTGGTATATGAATGTAATGGAATACTATTGTTCTATAAGAAATAATGAACAGGCTGACTTCAGAAAAACCTGGGAAGACTTATATGGTCTGATGCTGAGTGAAGTGAGCAGAACCCAGAGGACTTTGTATACAATAGCAGCCACGTTATGCAATGACTAAGAATGTTAAACTGAACCCTTCTCAGCATTACGAGGATCTAAGACATCTCCAGAGGCCTCGGGATGGAAAACGCTGTCCACATCCAAAGAAAGAACTATGGAAGTCGAATCGCTCTCACTTACTTTTACCTTAAGTTGAATTTTGTTTCATCTTTCTGATGGTTCCTCCTATTGGTTTTAATTTTTACTTACAACTTCACTAATGTGAAAATATGTTTAATGGGTATGTAAATGTAAAGCCTATGTCAGATTGTGTGCCGTCTTGGGGAGGGGGGGGAGAAAAAGGGAGAAAAAATTTTCAACTCAAAAGCATATGGAAAAAAAAAATTTTTTTTAATTAAATTTAATTTAATTTAAAAAAAATAAAATAAAGTATGGGAACATCAAGAGATGCCATTAGGAAAAAAAAAGGTCACATTTTCTGGTTAGTAGATATTCATGATTATTTCTCATCTACTTGGTTATCTGCTTTCCAAACAAAATCAGAGTTAGAATACAAAGCTGAAATTCACAGAAACATACTTCCTTACCACTTTCGTTAGCACATTACTTTCAACTCTTGCACATCCTAATGTTGAGTATTCCATCTTGTATAGGTAAACAGTATCTTAGCTGGAAATTGATTGTGAAATTATGTTATTAAAAGAGTAAAGATTAAAAAAAAAGATCTTTAAAAAAAACACTGATTCAAAGAGGCAAGAACATTTACAAAAACAATTGGGAAAAGTAATATATCATTGTATCTTCTAAAATGATTCTTGGGGCAGCTAGGTGGCACAGTGGATAGAGCACTGGCCCTGGATTCAGGAGGACCTGAGTTCAAATCCAGCCTCAGACACATAACACTTACTAGCTGTGTGACCTTTCACAAGTCACTTAACCCCATTGCCTATCCTTAAAAAAAAAAAGATTCTTATATTAGGATACAAACCCAATTTGTAAATCCTTACTTTGTTTTCTCCTTAATAAACACACCTTTGGGAGGGCAGAGCCAAGATGGCAGAGGAAAGGCAGAGACTCCCCTGAGTTCTCCCCAAAACCCCTCCAAACAACTTTAAATAATGCCTCAAAAGAAATTCTGAAGTAGCAGAACCCACAAAAGGCTGGGGTGAAAGTTTTCCAGCCCAAGACAACTTAAAAGGTCAGCAGGAAAGGTCTGTTGTATCTGAGTGAGAATGGAGCGCAGTCCAGTGCAGTCTGCGCCACAGCAAACGAGCAGTAGGCCTTGGGGAGTTACTGAATTGGTGGGGCCAGTGGTGGTTTCTTGACCTCTCAGCCCACAGATGAGGAGTCAGACAACTAGTCAGAAGGAGATTACAGGAGTCCCTTTGCTGGCACCAGAGGCAGGATTTTATTGCATTGCCCATACTTGGATCTGCCTCACAGTTCTGGGTCTCAGTCCCAAGGTAAGGAGCAGTAGTAGTAGCAGACAAGAGCTTACACCCGTAGAGGAGCAGGGACCCTGGTCACAATTGAAGAACAGAAAAGAGTGCTTGTGGTCACTCAAAGACCACAGGTCAGGAGAGTAGTACACACAACTGTCCTTAGATTGTACCACCGTAGAAGAATTGAAAACTTTTATGTCCCCTTAATTATCTCTGAAAACAGCTGCAGGAAAAAATCTGAAGCTTGAAATAGTGCCCCCTTCACTCTGGAAGCAGAATCCTGCTTTAGCATAGAATAAAAAGTCAAGAAACAGACTGGGAAAAACTGAGCTAGCAGCAGAAAAAGATCCTGACTATAGAAAGTTACTGTGGTGATAGGGAAGGTCAAAACATAGACTCAGAAGAAGACAGCAGTGTCAAAACTGCTACATACAGAGCCTCATATGAATTGGTCTCAGGCCATAGAAGAGCTCGAAAAGGATATTAAAAATCAAGTAAGAGAGGTAGAGGAAAAATTGTGAAGAGAAATGAGAATGGTACAAGAAAATCATGAAAAAAAGAGTTAACAGCTTGGAAAATACTAATGAAAATAACATCTTAAAAAAACAGATTAGGCCAAATGGTAAACAGGGCACAAAAATACAATGAAGAGAAGAATACCTTGGAAAAAAAAAAGTAGAATTGGCCAAATGAAAAAGGAGATGCAAAAGCTCACCAAAGAACTTAATTTCTTAAAAAGTAGAATTGGCAAGTGGAAGCTAATGACTTTATGAAAAGTCAACAATAAAACAAAATCCAAAGTATGAAAAATAGAAGAAAATGTGGAATAGTTCATTGGAAAAACAACTGACCTGGAAAATAGTTCAAGAAGAGATAGCTTAAGAATTATTGAGCTGCCTAAAAGCCATGTTCAAAAAAAGAAATGACTAATTCTTCAAGAAATTATCAAGACTGCCTTGATTTTCTAGAACTAGAGGGTAAAATGGAAATTGAAAGAATTTGCTGATCACTTCCTGAAAGAGATCCCAAAATGAAAACTCCCAGGAATATTATAGCCAAATTCCAGCTCTCCCAGGTCAAGGAGAGAATATTGCAAGCAGCAAAAAGAAAAAAATTCAGATATCATGGTCAGGATTACACAGAATTTAGCAGTTTCTACATTAAGGATCAAAGGGCTTGAATATGATATTCTGGAGGGCAGAAGAGCTAGGATTACAACCAAGAATCACCCACACCAGCAAAACTGAGTATGATCTTTCAAGGTAAAAATAGACATTCGATGAAATGAGGGCTTTCAAGCATTCCTGATGAAAAGATCAGAGCTGAATAGACAATTTGACTTTCAAATAAAAGACTCAAGAGTAACATAAAGAGCTAAGTAGGAAAGATAAATCATAAGGGATTCAATAAGGTTAAACTGTTTACATTCCTATGTGGGAAAATGATACTCCTAACTCCTAAAACTTTTTCATTATTAAGGCAGTTAGAAGGAGTATGCATAGACAAATGTCATGAGTGGGAGTTGAATATGATGGGATGATTATCTAAGAAAATAAAATTAAGGGATGAGAAAGAGGAATACACTGGAGAAGGGAAAATGGAGATGTAGAATGGGGGTAAATTATCTGACATAAGAGACGTGAAAGAGCTTTAACAGTGGAAGGGAAGATGGAGGAGGTGAGGAGAGGGAGCATGTGAATCTTACTCCTATCAGAATTGGCTCAAAGAGGGAATAATATACACATTCATTTGGGTATGGAAAGCTGTTTTACTATACAGGAAAGTAGGGGGAGGGTAAAAGAGAGAAGGGGAAGTTTTCATAGAAAGGAGAGTAGATTGGGGAAGGTAAAGTCAGAAGCAAAACACTTTTGAGAATGGACAAGGTGAAAATAGAGAAGGATAAATGGGGGGAAAAAGATTGAGAGAAATACATAGTAATCATAATTGTGATAAAAATTTACTGCAAGTTTCTCTGATAAAGACATCATTTCTCAAATATATAAAGAACTTAGCCAAATTTATAGAAATGAGCCATTCCTCATTTGATAAATGATCAAAGGATATCATCAGGCAGTTTTCAGATGAAGTAATCTAGAGTTATTTATAATCACGTGAAAAAATGCTCTAAATCACTATTGATTGAAAAAGTGCAAATTAAAACCACCCCACACCTGCCAGACTGGCTAGTATGACAGAAAAAGAAAATGATAAATGTTGGAGGGGATGTGGGAAAATTGAGACACTAATGTACTGTTAGTGAAGTTGTGTACTGATTCAACCATTCTGTAGAGCAATTTAGAACTATGGCCTAAGGGCTATAAAACCTTGCGTGCCCTTTGACCAAGAAATACCACCAATAAGTCTGTATCCCAAAGAGATAAAAAATAAAAAGGAAAAGGATGCAAAAATATTTATAGTAGATCTTTAATGATGGCAAAGAATTGGAAATTGAGGGGATGCCCATCAATTGAGGAATGGCTGAACAAGTTGTTGTATGTGAAGGTAATGGAATACTATTATGGTATAAGAGATGATAAGCGGGCAGATTTTAGAAAACCCTGGAAAGACTTAAATGAACTGATGCTGAAATGAGCAGAACCAGGAGGACATTGTACATAGTAACAGCAACATGATGTGATGACTGACTTAGCTCTTCTCAGCAATATATCCAAGATAGTTCTTCAACACTTATGGTGAAAAATGCTATCCATCTCCAGTGAAAGGACGGATGGATTCTGAATACAGATCAAAGCATACTTTTTCTTTACGTACTTTCTTTTTCTTTTTTTGTCTTTGTTTTCTTTTACAACATGACCAACATGGAAATATGTTTTGCATGACTGCACATGTATAACCTGTATCAAATTTCTTGCCTTCTCAGTGAGGGAAAGGAGAGACAGAGAGTTTGGAACTCAAAAATTTTTTTTAGCTGAATGTTAAAAATTGTTTTCACATGTAATTGGGAAAAATAAAATATTAAATTTAAAAAATAAACATACCTTTGTCCTACAGCAGTGTGAGTAACCCACAAAATTTTTTTTTCAATTTAATACATTATAGGCAACAGTAGAGAACATTCAGTTACCATCACACCAAAGTCCTTCTACATCTACTCAGCAGCACACAACTACAAGTGATTCATCACACCTCTCCTTTAATCAGCAATCTGAATTTCAGCAGAGATTTCTTCCTAAAGGTTGGGAAGTCCGACATGCACCAAATGGCAGACCTTTCTTCATTGATCACAATACCAAAACTACCACCTGGGTAATTTTAATAACTTTTGATTCATTTAATAAACCTATATTAACCAATTGCATTCTATGTACTGGATGTTCGAGATGTTTTAAATTAATCATAGTGATAATACAGTTATACTTTCAAAACTGCTCATGTTCTATTTTATATTATATCATTTTAAAGTCACTAAACCTTTTAGGATATTGTCTTTATGGCACTTAATACTTATTGTTATATGTAATCCTAATTTTTAAATAATAATTTGTTTTTTCACACACTAGTTAAGCATGATTAAGAAGATGAAAATGGATAATTTTAATGGAAACCCTGTTCCAAAAGAAAACATTACTTATTAGTCTCAAAAAATTGAGACCAAGATTATTGCCCCCAAAAGCAGGTTTTTCAAAAGAATATAAAAATTCACTACTATCCTAATCATGCTATTGAGAAAGCATTCTATTTTGTTTAAGTGATGAAGGGAAAAGGTTGCCAGTTTTCTTTTTTTTTCCCTTTGGTAAATCTTAATGCACCAAAGACTTAACAAAAGTTAAAAGTTTCTGAACATTATTTAAATCTTTTTTTTCCATTGTACGAAAAAGGCATTTCTTTTAAAATGGTGTTATATAAAACTTAGATTTTCCTTTAATCATCCTCACACTATATTCCTAGCCAATTATGGACTGTTTTAAGAAACTAAAAAAGAAATTTTAACTTTTTTCATCCATTCAAAATCTGTGGAATAAATGAACAAGCATTTTGTAATTACCAAGCAACAAACCAAGTGTTAGGTACTGTGGATAGAAATTCAAAAGCACAGTGATTCCTGCTTTCAGGATGCTGCTTCTTCTAGGGCAGTACAGCATGTTCACAGATGGGTAAATATAGGATATGCACAAAATGAATACCAACTTATTCCAGGAGTTAGGGGCATGCTAACTGTGGCTGGTAATCAAGAGAGGATAGTTGAAGGAGGTGACACTTGAAGTCGAAGGGAGAGCAGCCTCTGCAAAGACACAGAAGCAGGAGAGAGCATTGGAAAATGATTAGTCTTCCATTTACTTTACCAGGCTGCTTCTCTGTTAATGGAAGGAAATCTTCAACAGGATTTATTTTTAGTGCAACATTGGAATGTTATTTCCAGTATTTTTGTAGTTTCAGATGTGATAATATACATACATTAGGGAGAATTAAAATACTATTGAAATATATTTCATATAAAATAAATTTATGTAAATAAATATGAAGTAACATAAAGAGGACAAATTGGTGACTTTTTAAAGTCTTCTAAAATACATCTTTTTGATAAAGAAGATTCCATTTTAATACCAGATAAACTTGACAGTGCTGATAAATTGAGGCACTATGACATAGTGGAAAAAATACTGGACTCAGAAGAAGAAGATCTGGGCTTGAGTTCTGGCTCCATTATAACCAAGCTATGGGTCACTTATCCTCTCAGAGCCATAGTTTCATCATTTTAAAATGGGGATAATAATACGCGTACTGCTGGGAAAAGCAGCATGGGATGATTTAGCCTTAGGTTTGGAGGCAAGAGACCCAGATTTAAATCCTAGCTCTCTAAGTGGGGACATGCCATCTGACCTCACTAGACTTCATTTTTCTCATCTGGAAAGTGGGGATTTTGAATGAGATGATCTTTAAATCCCTTCCAACCCTTAATTCTATGTGGGGACTCAGACAGTATACTGTGACATATTGTCATATAAATATCATTATCAATAAGCTAGAATGATACTGCTATTTAACCTTCTTTCAAAAAGAATTTACACTTTGGGGGCAGCTAGGTGGTGCAGTAGATAGAGCACCAGCCCTGAAGTCAGGTGGACCTGAGTTCAAATCCGGCCTCAGACCAAACACTTGACACTAGCTGTATGACCCTGGGCAAGTCACTTAACCCCAATTGCCTTAAAAAAAAAAAAAGAATTAACATTTTATGGAATTCTCCAGAAAATGGCATTTTACTGTATCTATTAATTATAAGAATTAATTTTCCTCTGGAAAAATTCAGGAAGAAACCTACTTGATGTGTTTTATAGCAGGAACCTACCTAGTAAAATCAGTTTAACAGTTGAGACCAGTACAGATGGATTTATAGTTTCTTGTTTGTTATGTGGTACAGCAACTCACCCCTACCATATGTGTGCTTCTCCATTGCCCTCAGAGTGATATTTGTTTTAGTCCTTTGTAAATTATACCGTTCTGTGACTTACATATAACAACATTAGTAGAATATTGGTATGAAAAACGTGGTCTTTTCTTTCAGAGGATAGTCTGGGGTGATTAAAAGAGACCTGCAGTTTCCCAAAGGCAGTCCAACCTGTTTTTGTCTTTAATTCTGGGCCCATTGTTCACTTGCAGTGTCTGTCCAAGGTATATATGCTGATGGGCAAGCTCAGTAAGTTGTCCACACAACTGCATATTATAATTCAATCAGTAAACATTCTCCAGCTACTTGTTTTTTCTAATGTAGATGATTATCCCAGAGACTGACTTATAGTCACATAGCTAATGAATGTCATGTGCAAAACTCAAACCTAAAACTTTTGATATCAAACCCAGTATTTTTTCCACTACTTATTCAGATTTGAGACTTGAAATTTCAGTCTTATTCTTAAACTCTCCATACGCTAATATGTATAAAATAATCCTGTATAGCCAAAAACAAAACAAAACCCATATTTGGAAAACAGTAACTAAATCTTCTAGATAATTTCTGTAAAACAGGTGACAGTTAATGCTGATCACACTCTGAAAAAAATTGGTCTCCAGCCCTTCTTTTGATAGTGTAGGCTTGACTAGAGTAGTACAAAAAGAAGTAATCATCCCTAGCCCCCAAATTATGTAGAACTATAATTACTAATGGACTTTTTATTTAAAGGAGGGAATTGGAAATGTTCTTCAATATGGTAAAAGAAGATACCATTTTCATCATGCTTAAATGTGATTTTTGGTTTTGATTTTTCTATTGCTATACCAAAAAAGGAAGATCCAAGATTGAAAATTCCAGCTCATCTGAGAAGAAAGACATCCCTCGATACTGCTGATCTAGGGCCTTTACCTGTAAGTTTTTGGAACTCTTGCAGTTATAACTTGACTCCGTGAAATGTTTTCAATTTTGATGTATAGTAATATATCAACTTGTATTTTCTTAATGTTTTAAAAATATGCTCTCAAATCCTGATTCCTGATTCCAACTTCTTGCTCCAAAAAATGTAACATGCCATATCAGATGAACGAATTATAGAACCACTGACGTTTTCTCATCTAAGCAATCAAAAGCTCCCCCAAATAATACTGAGATCCTTTCTTTATTATAGCCAGGATGGGAAGAGAGAATTCACACAGATGGAAGAGTCTTCTACATAAATCACAGTATGTGCATTGTGATCTTCAAATATTACATTTTTGTTATGTTTAATTTTATGCATGACAAAGGAAAAGAATACGTTTTTCCCCTCAGATATAAAAAGAACACAATGGGAAGATCCTCGATTGCAGAATGTAGCAACAGCTAGACCAGTAAGTATCCCTTTATGTATCTGTACTTTTATAGATACAATTAACCCTGAGTCATTCTTCCATAAATTATCTGTTTACAGTTTAGTAGGCATTGGAAGAGGAAAAAAAAAGTTGAGATTGCTTCTATCTTCAATCTCAGCTACCAGGCAAGGCCTTTTAAACCAAAATACTTAATCCCCACCCTTCCCTAACAGGGAAGGTTATGGAGTAAACAGACAGCTAAGAAAGAAAGCTGATCTCAGGCCAGTACTTTGCATTAGTCTGAGTGGAAATACTCTACAATAGGGAGAAGTTCAGCAGAGGCCAAGATGGGGGAGGTAGGCAACTTTCTAGGTCTTTCCTAAGTCATGTCTTGATTATTTTGATTTAAATACTGTGAATCCTCACATTAAATACAACCATATTGAAATTTAAATAAGAAAATGTATAATGATTGTTGGATTGTCCCCTGTTTAGTTTTATCAATACCTGTATCTCATTCATTGTATACTCAAATTGATTATAAGATGTAATTAGTTGTAAATAGTTACTTTTTAAGTTGTAGTTTTTATGATTTTAACTGCTCAAACGAGGATGAATTTGAAGTTGCTATTTCTTTGAAAGTGCTGTTTTTATATTTACTTCTTTCAAATAATGCTTTTAAAAGGGCAGTTATTTCAGCTCAGAAAAATAAAATTTTAAAAATATTTTTCTGTTAATAGAAAAATACTTTTGAAAGTTTGTTTAAGAATGAAAATGTTAATTTCTAAGACTTCTCTCCCATGGAAGTCCTTAGATCTAGCAGTTCTATTTCAAGAATGTTACATGATTAAATTTATAACGTGGTAAGAATTACTGGAAGCAATTGTATCTTAAGGAAAGAAATATTAATTTTTAAAACCAGTGTTTTACATTTGGTTTTCTTAAAGTTCAATTGCAACATGTAATGCATAGAATTTGTGTACAGAAAATATAAAGGAAAAGTAAAATTCTAAGTTATTTCAAAGGAGAACATTATGACATTTATTTTGATTTCCCAAATTTTTCAACCAAAGGCTGTGCCCTATTCCAGAGATTACAAACGAAAGTATGAGTTCTTCAGAAAGAAGATGAAGAAGCAGGTTAGTAACATATATAATAAATATTTGTATTTGTTAGAATGCTCGTTGTAGGAACTAACAGTACTGGCAATGCATAAGAAAAAAACAATGAAATTTTAGTTGTATTTTAAAAAGCTTTTTTTTAAGGAGGAAGAAGAAAAGGTAAAAGAAAAGAAGCAATAAGATGTTGTGGAGAGGATCATTTTATTCCTTTGAGTTTTCCCGTTTGTTAGTTAACTTAAAGTTTGGGTGTTTTTTCATCCTGAATCACCAGTGCTAATGGTTTCTTGGGAAGAGCTTGGTAACCCAGGAAAATAAAGGAATTAGGAGTTGGCTACTATGCTGTCTCATTTTCAAGTCCCAGCCCAGGAGGAATCCATAAAGTTATCCTGACCCATTGAATTCAATAAGTACTTATTAAATGCTTGGTGTGTGCAAGGCACTTTGCTCCATGCTGTATACAGAGACAAATACATTTTATTGGGGGAGACAGGAAGTACACAGATAAGTAAATACAAAATAATTTCAAGAGGGAAAATGTACTAGCAGCTGGGGACAAGGTGGGGAGACAGCATGGGAGGTGGAATAAAATGATGGATCAGAGAAAAGCCTTGTTTAGAAAGTGGTACCTGAGTTGTGCTTTGAAGAAAACTACATATTGCAAGAAGCAAGGTTAAGAATAAAGACCATTCCAGACATGAGGATCTACTGTGCAGTTTGTTGTGAGGCAGGAAGAGTTGAAATGTCATGTATAGGGGAGCAGCCAGCAGACCAATTTGTTGGGAATTAAGAGTGCATAGAGTAGAATAATATGAAATAAGAAAAGAACAGTAGGTGGAAATCTGATTGTGGAAAGACTGAAATAACAGACTGAAAATTTTGTATCTTATACTAGAACCAGTAGGGAACTGCTAAAGATTTTTGAGTAGTAAGTTGACATGATATAATTTATATTTTGGAAATATCAGTTTGGCAAATGTGTGGATAATGGATTGATGATTGGAGAGACTGAAAGCAGGGAGACCAGTTAGGTAAATTGCAGTAGTCCAGGTGAGAGATGATAATAGGCTGAATTGTAGAGTCTATATGAATGGAGAGGAGGGAGTAGTTGTAAAAAATGTTGTGAAAATACAGTCAACCAGACTTGTCAACTGTCTGAATATAAGAAGTAAGAGAGTAAAAATTGAAACATGACTGAGGGTGCAAACCTTCATAACTGGAGGATGTGGTGCCCTCAACAGAAATAGTGGAATTTAAAAGACGGGTGCATCTGGAAGAGCTATATAATGACTTCCATTTTGGATTTGTTAAGTCTGAGATGCCTAAGGGACATCCTTGGGAGAGACAACCAGTAGACAGTTGGAAAGGTTGGACTAGAGGTTAAGAGAAAGATTACAGCTGGGTATATAGGTACCTGGATATATAGATTTTTTTTCTTTTATTTTTTATTAATTTATTTTTAGTTTTCAACAATTACTTCCATAAGGTTTTGAGTTTTAAATTTTCTCCCCCTTTCTCTGTGTCTCCCTCCCCAAGATGGCGTGCAATCTGATGTAGGTTCTACACTGGATATATAGATTTAGAACATATAGGTTTCTGTGTATAAAGATGATAACTGAATGTATGAGAGCTGATGAGATCACCAAGGGAGAAAGTGGAGAAGAGAAGAGGGCCTAGGACAGTCTTAAAAACTACCATACCACTGATCAGGAGAAAGATAATGATTACAGAAAAGAGAATGAGAAGGATTGTTCAGATAATAGGGATCAAGAGAATGTAGCGTCAAAGAAAATGAATTATTGAGCATCGGGGATATCCATTCTTTTCCATTCTTAACCATACCTAACTATTATAGAAACATACAGAAACCAGAAGACCCAAAATTAGTATTAGGGTTAGAGATTGAGTGAGGGTTAGGGTTTAACTGCAGAACTTAAAAGAGGTCATTCATTCAATCAGTAAACATTTATTAAATGCTTACTATGTGCCAACCACTGTGTGTTCCAAATGGAGAAAAAAGAAAGGCTAACAGACAGTTCCTGCCATCAAAGAGCTCACAGTCAAATGGGAGAGACCACAAGTAAACAAATACATACAAACAAATTACATACAAGATAAATAGGAAGTAAATGAGAGAGGCACTAGAATTAAGAGGGGCTGAGAAAGTCTTCCTGTAGAAAGTGGGATAGGAATTTAATGGAAGTCAGGGAAGCCAGGAGGTAGAGATGAGGAGGGAGAGCATTCCAGGTATGTGGGACAGCAAGAGAAAATGCCCTGAACCATGAAATAGTGTATCTTGTTTGTGGAATGGCAAGGAGGCCAATGCCCCTAGAACAAAGAGTATGTGACAGAAAGTAGGTTATAAGAAGACTGGAAAAGTAGGAAAGGACTAGGTTATAAAGGGATTTAAACATCAAACACTTGATTTTGTATTTGATCCTAGAGATGATAGGGAGCCAGTGGAGTTTATTGGGTAGGAAGAGTGACGTTGTCAGACTCTGTGCTTTAGGAAAATCACTTTGGTAGCTGAATAGATGATGGATTTGAGTGGAGAGACATTTGAGTCAGGCAGACCCACCAACAGGCTATTGAAATAGTCCAGATGTGAGGTAATGAGGGCCTGGTGGCAGTGTCAGAAGAAAGAAGAGGGCATATTTAGAGATATTGCAAAGGTAACATCAACAAACCTTGGCAACAAATTGCATATAGGAGGTGAGAGGTAATGAGGAGTTGAGGAAGATACCTAGGTTGTGAACTTGAGGGCCTGGTAGAATGGTGTTTCCCTCTACAGTAATAGGGAAGGTAGGATATGGGAAGAGTTTAAGGGGAAAGATAATGAGTTTGATTTTGGAAATGATGTGTTTTAGATGTCTACTGGGCATCCAGTTTGAGATGTCTAAAAGGTGGTTAGAGATACAAAATTGGAGGTCAGTAGAGAGGTTAGCAGGATAGGTAGATCAGATCATAATCAGCGTAGAGATGGTAATTAAATCCATGGGAAATGAAAAGATCAGCAAATGAAGTAGTATAAAGGGAGAAAAGAAGAAGGCCCAGGATAAAAACCTTTAGAAACATCTATGGTTAGAGGGTGTGATCTGGATGAAGAGCTAACAAAGGAGGCTGAGAACGAATCAGATAGGTAAGAGGAGAATGAGGAGAGAGTGGAGTCCCAAAAACCTAGAAGGAAGAGAATGTCGAGGAGGGGGTGAGGGGGTGATCAGTAGTGTCAGAGGCTCCAGAGAAGTTGAAAAGAATGAGGTTTGAGAAAAGACCGTTGGATTTGGCAACAAGCATCATTAGTAACATTGGAGAGAGTGTTTTCAGTGGAATGATGAGAATCAGAAGTGGCATTGTAAGGTTTTAAGAAGAGTAAGAGGAGAGAAAGTGGAAGCACCAGTCATAGATGGCTTTTTCTGGAGGTTTGGCCACAAAGGGCAGAAGAGATATAGGATGAAAGTTAGCTTGGGATTGAAGGATCAAGTGAGTTGTTTTTTTTTTTTCCCAGGATGGGGGAGATATGGACATATCTGTAGACAGAGAAGGAGCCAATAAATAGAGAGAGATTGTAAATAAATAACCAAATAGGGATGACAGAGGTAGTAATCTTTTTGGAGGAAATATACTGGAATGGGATTTCTAGAGCAGGTAGAGGGGCTGGCTTTGTTAAGGAGTAAGGCTACCTCATCATGTGTGACAGGGGTGAAGGGAGATAGTGATGGAAGGAATATGAGTGATATGAGATGAGGAACAGGTCATTTAGATTGAGTAGTGAGAAAAATCTTTTGCATTTAGCTGTTAAGAAATTGTTGGTGATCTTGAAAAGAGCAGTCTCAGTTTACTGCTGAGGTATAAAGCCAGATTGCCAGGAAATGAGAAGTGAGTAGGGGGTAAGGAAATGAAGGCAGCAGATAGTAGGCTACTCTTTTAGAAGTTTCACTGTGACAGAGAGAAGAGATATGGAAAAATAGTTTGAGGGATTGTCAGGGCCAAGTGAAAATTTTTTAAGAATGAGGAGACTTGAGTATGTTTATTGACTATGTAGGAACCAGAAAATTTGAAGAGTAATGAAAGAAAAGGAATGGTCAGGGGGGGCAGCCTCCTAGAGAAAATGGGATAAATAGGCTCAAGAGTACACATGGAAGGGTTGGCCTTTGGAGGGAGAAGGGCCACCTCTTTATCAGAGACCAGAGCAAAGGAGGAGATAAAGAGGGGTGATAAAGATAGGGTGTGAATTAAGAGAACAACTTTGCATACTTGAAGTGGCTTCTCTTTTTTTTGTTTGTTTTTTATTAATTTATTCTGATTTATCAACAATCACTTCTATAAGCTTTTGAGTTTTAAATTTTTCTCCCCCTCCCTCCCCACCTCTCTCCTTCCCCAAGATGGCACACAATCTGATATAGGCTATACATATACATTCTTATTAAACATATTTTCACATTAGTGATGTTGCAAGTAAGAATTAGAATTAATAGGAGGAATCACCAGAAAGAGGAAACAAAACACTACAGAAGGAAAAAAAAAAAGCAAATAATATGCTTTGATCTGCATTCAAACTCCATAGTTCTTTCTTTGGATGTGGATAGCATTTTCCATCATGAGGCTTTTGAAGATGTCTTTAATCCTTATATTGCTGAGAGGGGTTAAGTCTATAAAAGTCAGTCAGTACTCAGCGTGGCTGTTACTGTGTACAGCGTTGTCCTGGTTCTGCTTATTTCACTCAGCATCAAACCATACAAGTCTTTCCAGGTTTATCTGAAGTCAGCCTGTTCATCATTTCATATAGTATAATAGTATTCCATTACATTCATATATCACGGGGCAGCTAGGTGGCACAGTGGATAGAGCACCGGCCCTGAAGTCGGGAGGACCTGAATTCAAATCCGGCCTCAGACCAAACACTTGACACTTACTAGATGTGTGACGCTAGGCAAGTCACTTAACCCCAATTGCCTAAAAAACAAACAAAAAAAGCCATTCATGTATCACATTCAGAATTATGATAACTATCTGCGTCTTTCTCTTCATCCTTCCCCCCCCCCGTTTATGCTTTTCTTTCTCCTTTCTCCTTTTCCCTCCTCACTCATGTTTTGCTTTTGACCACCACCTCCCTCAGTCCCACCTCCCTTCTATTAGGCCCCTCCCTTTTCTTTCCCCTTTTCCCTCCTACTGCCTATAGGGCATATTAGATTTCTATACCTAACTGATTATGTTATTCCCTTCTTAAGCCAAATCTGATGAGAGTAAGGTTCAAACAATGCTCATCTGCCTCCCTTCTTTCCCTTTGCTGTAATAAGTTTTTGTGCTTTTTCTTGTGATGTAATTTACCCTTGTCTGACTCCTTTCCTTTTCTCTCAGTACATTTTCTTAGATCAGATTAATTCACTTACTTGGATCCATTTAACCTACTTGATTAGATTTTTTTCGTCATTACATCAAAGTCATTTTATACCCACCCCCCTTTATGCATACCCCTTTTACATGGTATAATAACAATACAGTTCTCAAGAGTTACAAGTGTCATCTTCCCTTGTAGGGATGTAAAGAGTTTGTCCTTATTAATACATGTTGTTACTTTCTGTCCTGTTTACCTTTTTATGTCTCTCTTGAGTCTTGTATTTGAAGATCAAAATTTCTGTTGAATTCTGGTCTTTTTATCAGGAAGATATGAAAGTCCCCTATTTCGTTGAATACCCATCTGCTCCCCTGAAAGATCATGCTTATTTTCGCTGGGTATTTGATCCTTGGTTGTTAATCCAAGCTCCTTTGCCTTACAGAATATCATATTCCACCCCCATGGTCTTTTAATGTAGAAGCTGCAAGGTCCTGTGTAATCCTGACTCTGGTTCCATGATATTTAAATTGTTTCTTTCTGGCTGCTTGCAGTATTTTTCTCTTTGACCTGGTAATTTTGGAATTTGGCTGCTATATTCCTTGGTGTTTTCAATTTGGGATCTCTTTCAGGAGGTGAGATAGATTCTTTCTATGGCTATTTTACCCTCTGGTTCTAGGACCTCAGGGCAGTTTTACTTTATGATTTCCTGAAAGATACTGTCTGGGCTCTTTTTTTCATTGTGATTTTCAAGTAGACCAATAATTTTTAAATTGTCTCTCCTGGATCGATTTTCCAGGTCAGTTGTTTTACCAGTGAGATATTTTAAATTTTTGTCTATTTGTTCATTCTTTTGTTTTTGTTTGAATGATTCTTGCTCTCTCATAGAGTCATTAGCTTCCATTTGTTCAACTCTAATTTTTAACAAATTGTTTTCTTCTATTAGATTTTGTACCTCCTTCCCCATTTGGTGAATTATATTTTTTAGGGGCTTGTTTTCTTCAGTGTACTTTTTTTCCAGTTGGCCAATTGTATTTTTTAAGGACTTGTTTTCTACAGTTAATTTTTGTCCTTCTTTTTTCCAAGCTATTGACTCTCTCTTGCATATCTCTCATTTCTTTTCCCATTTTTTCTTCTGCCTCTCTCGTTTGACTTTTAAAATCCTTCTTGAGCTCTTCTAAGAAGGCTTTTTGGGCTTCAGACCAGTTTATATTCCCTTTTGTTGTAGCAGATGCGGGTTTGTTGACAATGTTGTCCTCTTCAGAATTTCTGCCTTGATCTTCACTCTTCCCATAATAAGAATCTGTTGTACGTTTCTTTTTGCTCATGGTGTTTGCTTATTTCCTGGCCTTTAAAGAGATTGGGCTCTCTTGCTGGGGAGCAGAGGGCACTGACCCAAGGTTCTTGTGTTGGGAACCTAGAGCCTGGTTGATGTTGTGTGCTGGGGCCTCCAGTGTTGGCAGTTGGAGGCTGTAGGATTCTGGCAGCTTACCTGGTGTTGGGCTGGAAACAACAATACTGGAACTCTAGGGGTAGGATTGGGTAGTGTGGCTCCTGGAGATTTGCTGCTCACCCAGGCCTTTCCTTCCTTTTGCTTTATTCAACTCTTCAGATGGATGTTATAGGGTGTTTATCTTCCTGAGCCCCCTTGGAGTACTGCTTCCCTTAGTTTTGCTGAGGCACTGGGAGAGCCAGTTACTGTAGAATGCCAAGGCACCTGGTGGTTTTCTGAGGTGGTTTCCACTGGTTCCTCCTCCCTCAAGGAGGCTCTTGGAGGTCCAGGTGTTGGTGTTTTCCCGTTCAACCACCTGGGCTTCAGGATCTCCTCCTGGTATGCCGAGGTGGGGCTTTCCACTAGCTTGCTGGGATGCTTCCTGTTCTGTACTGCTCCCCTTCCCCCAGGGTAAGAGGGGCCTTTCCAGTTAATCCCTCAAGCTACCTGGGCTACTGGACTGCTGCACCCCATCTTTCTTCTGGTTCAGCTGTTCCAGGGTTTTTGCTGAGGTGATATTTCTGGGCTTTCAGGGGTTAATAAGGGAGAGTAAGAGTGACTCGCCTCTTACTCCACCATCTTGGCTCCTGGAAGCAGAAGGCCCTCTCTTTTCTTGAAAAGGTAGGAGGCAAGGTCCTCTGCTGAGAGTAACAAGGGAGAAGGTGTCATCAGGTCATAGATTAGACTTTGACAGTACCTGAAAGATCATCTAATCCAACCCTCTCATTTCTAGATAGGGAATAGTTTGGAAAGTCTGAAGAAAGATTTGGATTAGCTGCTATGGTAAATGTGATGGGAAGTCAGAAGCAAGAATTATTGTGCAGCAGTAAGGGCCTGATTGAGATTAATTGTAATTATGTAGTGAACCCAGTTGTTTTGGTTGCCTCACTTTCTGTAAGCAACATTCAAAAGCACATGAGTAACAACAGTTGAGAAGGCTGATAGTGTAAGTAACCCTGGGCTGAAGTTTGAGAAGATAAAGGCAAGGGACTGAAGGGAAGCTGATAGTGGATGGTTGAATTTGTCAAGAATGTGAAGAGAAAGAAGTAAAATCAGGGCGATGGTGATAGACTGAGAGATGAATTGATAGACAAGGAGTTTAGAAGGAACAAGACAGAGGGAAAAATTAAAGGAAAGGAAGTTGTCAGAGGATTTTAAGGATTCTGGATTATGAAGGTAAAACAATTGTTAAGCTAAGTTAGAATAAAGATAAAGATCAAGGAAGTTTGGGAATTTGATGAAGAGAGACTTGCCGGGAGTGCCTGCATCCCTGGCCATGGTCTGATGCCGGCAGAGTGTGAAGAGAGAAAGAATCATGGGCCAGATGAGAGCAGTGAAGAACAAACTCTGTTTATTGATCTGAGGGCTCAGGCTTATATAGTACTGGATCAAGCAACAGTAACATTATTATTCATAAAAAGTACAAATCTAATTAGGTGATTTCCTTACTTCCTTGTACCTTGTCTGTTACATTCTTTCCTGCATCCTGTCCTGTACCCTGTCCGTTTCCTCCCTTCCTGCATCCTGTTCTCAAGAGACGGAACAGGGGGGTGGTGAGCCGACATCCTGAGTTTCACAGCTGTCAGGCTTAGTACAAGCTGCAGGTAAGACCTGGACTGGCCTAAGCCCTCCAACTTCCAGAGCCAGTCCTATACAGAGACTAAATTGTTTTCAGAGACTATCATGTAGATTGAAGTCTCTGAGTAGCAGGAGAAGGTCCAAGTGGAGAGGAATACTGAACCTCTTGAGAAAGGAAGTAGATGATTGTGATGAAGATGGATGGAGTAAACCTCTGATGGAAAGGGGTTGGTGAATGATGGTGGCAAAGGAACAATCTAGAAGTATGAGGGACAGGGATATGCCTGTTTTTCCTCCTGCCAGTGCTTAAAAGGCTATAAAAGAAGAAATACTTAGTGCTGGAAAAGTAGCTTAAAATGGATCCCATCTCATAGAATCCTAGTTTTGGAGCTATAAGGGATCTTAGAGGTTATTTAATCCAACCCCTACATTTTACACATGAGGAAACTGAGGCCCAGAGAGTCGAACTGATTTGCTCAAAGTCAAAGAAGTAGTGTTATGGTAGTGATTTGAACACAGGTCCTTCAAATATAGAGCTCTTTCTGTCACACCACATTCTTCCTTGTTTTCTGGGGAAGAACATAAAGTGAAGAGAATTTATACAAAGGAGAGTTGTGAATAATAGAGTGGTCATTTTGGGGGGACACATTGGAATGAGAGGATAGAGGAAGATATAGGCTGTTGGAGCTGGGGGTAGGAGTAGGGTTAGATGGATACAGATGAATTATAAGAAAAGATAGGAAGGTAATTCTAACCTCAGCAGGGATGAGCAGAGAAAAGGAGAAGGGAATTTGGCCACCATAGCGTGGAGGAATGACCAATTGATAGGGGCTTCTCTAAGGTACTGAGATGACTAAGAACATTAGTTTCAGGCCTCACTACCTCAGGTTCCCTTCTGAGAGCTTTATCCTAAGATAAGAGTGATGAGGCTCACCCAGAAAATACCTTGAAAATTGCAGAGGTACTCAGTTCCCAGTCTGTGAGTCCCTGGAAGCAGTGGTTCTCCCTAATACTTTTCGTGCACTGAGGCTGGGGATTTATGATGACTCAAAGCCTTCCCTTAGACCAGGCCCTGTGTTACCCCCTGTGCCTGTGGGTAGGATAGAAGGAGAAGAGAGACAAGTGGGGCTCTGCTTTGTCAGGAGACAGGGGAGAGAGGAAGACTCATGAGAGCTATAGGTCTAAGGGCTGTTCTTCTTCAAGACTAGATATCAAAAAAACCTATTAACACATTAATGAGATAAGTCAACACAGGTTCAAATTCATTCATTTATTTTGGTAAAACAGCTGTTTGTGACTTGCACTCCTGATTCATAGGAAATCAGATTTAGAGCTGGAAGAGACTTCAGTGGTTATCTTGTCCAACCCATTCACTTTACAGGTGAGGAAACTGAGGCTCAGAGAGGTTTAGTGATTGGCCAAAGGTTCTTAACCCCTTTCCTGAGTATGTGACATCTGCATCTTTCACTAATCCTTAATTAAAAGCAATACACCTCAGGCATTTGGAGCTAAGTGTATTAATTTACATCTAAAGCTGTTATAATTACTTCACTGGTTTTCTTGTTGCCTTTAACAATTTTAGCAAGTGCTTTCTGTAGAAATTTAATGTGGTCACATGGTTCAAAGCAAAATTATCACTTACAAGATAAATTAAAAATAAAATAAAATTATTTTAATCTAGGTTACAACATATAATAGCACCATATATACACGTACACATATATGACACAGAAACAATGGAGTGAAAACATTAAACCTAATTGAACAGTATGATTGCACACAGTAAACAAAATTAATTCTTCTTAAAGCGCATAGGAAGAGGAAGAGGAGGAGTAAGAATAGGAGGAGACGTAATCTATCTAACTTTTTCCCTTTCTGGTGTCCTGGTCAATTCATTGTCTCCCATACACGGCATCCTATTTTGCCACTATACTTTTACTCATGCTGCTATAGTTAAATGGAATTAATTCATAACCTTTCTCACTTTTTAAAAATTCATCTTAAAAGGACCGTGTCAAGTCATATTTTCTCCATGAAGTACATGCCAGTACATTTATTGTATTTAATTTAGCACATCATTGTTTATTACCTTAAATTGTGTTCTATTTTATGTGTTAATTTTTAGCTTCCTGATTAACTGTAGCCTAACTGAGCAGCAGCAGATAGACTGCATTTTAAAATACTCTGTTGTCATTTGTCCAATAATAGGCTTTTTATGGACAGTGAAAAAGTGTTATAGAAGATAGCCATCTTAACCCATAAGTGCAATAGATAGTTATTCTCTTGGTATGATTTAAAATGATCAAATTTGAAATTGTATCAAATGCAGTGATCAAAAATAACTATAAATAACTATCTTACTAAACAATGCCTGAACTTTCCACTATGAGTAGAAAACTACATTTCAAACTACTTGCTTTTGAGGTAAAGCACTGTATTTCAAGTATCCCTTATTAAAAATGAAATGCTTTTGGATGGCATTACATCATTATTAGTCATTAGCATAGTGGCCTAGATTAGCTTATAATAAACACTACTTATGTAAAATTCACATAGTGATTTACATTTTTATGTATGATCTTATTTGAACCCCCAACAATACTGTGGTAATTGTTTTCCCCATTTTGCAGATGAGGCTCAATGTAAGTGGCTTGTTCATGTGTAAGTTCATTAACTAGTAAGTATAAGAAGGGGTATATGAACCCAGGTCTTCCTGACTCTTAAATCTAACACTGGCGAGCAGGGCTCTATTTTGCAATATAAATAAGACATGGGATAGGCATATTTTCATTAAAAGGAAAAGGAAGGGCTATCTGGCCAAGATGGCTACCCAAGGCCAGATTACATAGTCCATCTCCCTTATGCCCTGTACCTACTCTAGCAAAACCTGAAATTCAAAACAGAACAAATAATGGTCAAGAAATCCAGTGAGAAATTCTTCAGCCAGAACCTCAGGAATAATAGGAAAAGGTACCACTGGAAAAGCTAGAGCCAGCACAAACAAACAAGGCCACAGCCTGCTAGCGTAACAGCTCAGGGATACTTGTAGCCTTCAAGATTCTGAGTCTGGGGCAGCAAGAACAGAGTCTTCCCACCCTCCATAAAGCACTAGGGAGATCAAAAAGCCCTAGGGTGGAGAAATTGGAAGGCCAGAAGAAGCAATATCAATCTGTAGATCATTCTAGTGCTGTCAGATCTGCTCCGTTCCCTAGCTCTCTGTCCTGGGATGCCATGAAACACCCTGAAGATTCAACATTCTGAATCTCAGAGATCGAAAATGGCTTAACCCTATGAGGTGAAGTTCAGCTCAGCAACCCAGATGCCTCAGAGTTGTCCACCCAACCCAAAAGCATAGCAAAGGGTAGAGTCTGTACCTGGCATAAAGCCTCAATTCAGGAGCTAATGTTGGAGAGTTGAGTAAGTTAAAGAAAACACTGGCCAAAATAAATACTATTGTAGATCTAGAGATCCAAAAAGAAGGTTCAAGTGATTCCATAAGAACTCTAATCAGTAACTCAGAGAAAAAATGGATGTTCCATGAGGACTATAAAAAATAAAATGAAAGTTCTTGAGGAAAGAATTGCAAGAATAACAGCTTAGAAGGGAAAGAGGTAGACCTGACTCAAGTAATAGAGTCCTTGAAAACTAGAATAGACCAAACAAATCAATGATTCCATGAGATAATAAGATATATTAGAACAAAATCAAAACATTGAAAAAATAGAAGAAAATATAAGATGTTTTCTATCAAAAACAACTAGCGTTGGAAACAAATAGATCGAGGAGAGAAAATTTAAGACTGATTGATTAGATGCTCCAAAAATCGTGATTTTTGAAAAAGCCTAGACATTATATTTCAAGAAGTCATAAATAAAAATTTCTTATCTGTTAGAATCAGAGGGCAAAGTAAAGATAGAATCCACCCATTACCTTCCAAAAGAAACCCCAAAAAGAAAAATCCCAAAATCCAAAGCTCCCACACCAAAGAAAAATTATTTCAGGGAGCCACAAAAAAAGCAATTGAAGTAGCAAGGAACCATAACCTAGATCACATAGAACTGGCAGCTTCTGCTAAAAATCAGAAGATATGTTGGAATACAGTATTCCAAGAGATAAAAGACATAGTCTTTTACCTAAATTGTCATGCAAAACTGACCTTCGGTGTGGATTTTGAAACTTTTCTGATGACTAGGGACTTTGAAATGCAAATACAAGAGTCAAGAGAAACTTAGAAAAGTAAATTTATTTTAGCAATTGGAAGGAGCTCTATGTTAGATAATGTAGTGCTAACTTTTAGTAGGAGAGATGATGAATAAGTGTCTCTTCAGAACCTTAGTGTCTTCAGAGAGTACTGAGGGAATTAAATAAGGAAAAGAGGGCCTGGAATGGATTGGTTTTGTTCTTAGGGTTTATGACAGGAAAGAGAAGGAAGAATAAAAAGGAATGAACTATTGTAGAGAGGAAGAAGAAAGTAGAGGAACTCATTTTTTTTTCATAATTTGGATTGTAAGAAGAGTATAACAACATAGAGGGAAAGGGGTTAGGTGAACAGGCATCAAAAGATGTTTACTCTTCTGAACAAGACAAATTAGGTTTGAAAGTGCTCATGGTTTGGGGGCAAAAATACATCAAACTCAAAAGGCATGTAAGAGAGATGATAATATTGAAAGCATGTAGTTTCAAGCAAAACCATCTGCCTCATCCTGAAGAAAGTATTAAAAGGAAAAAAAGAAATACACTAGAAGGTAAGTGAATACCCATCATTTGAGGAGTAGCTAGCTGAACAAATTATGGTATGTGAACATAATGGAATATGATTTTGCCATAAGAAATAGATAATTTCAGAGAAAACTGGATAGTATAAAGTGATGTAGAGTGAAATGGGCAGAACTGGGACACCAATTTATACAAAGACAACAGTGTAAAGAAAAACATCTTTGAAAGACTTACTTTTGATCAATTCAATGACAACTCTATTTCCAGAGGACCTATGGATGAAGCATGTTACTGACCTCCCTATAGATGTGATGAAATCAGTGGGCAAAAAAAGACATACATTCTTTTGGACGTGACTACAGTATAGATCTGTTTTGCTTGACTATGCTTATTTGTTACAGTGTTTTTTCCTCCTTTTTCTTGGTTTTTAATTGAATGGAGGGTGGGAGGGAAATAAGGGAGTTTAGCGTTAGTAATGCCAAAAAAAGGACCATTGAAACGTTTCTTAAAAATTCACAGAAGAATGAAGTTCAGAAGGAAGCACAAATATGCAGGACAATTTTAAAAGTAACATATGGAATTTATTATATACTTTCTAAGAAAAGCAAGAGGTATGAAATGGAAATTCCTGGTTTTATCTAAAATCCTCTTTTGTGTTCTGTATATATAAAAAATGTGTGTATGTTTAAGTTCTGAACTTAAAAAGTGAAGGGGAACAAGTTTGGAACATTAGGCACTATTGGGGAGAGTGAACTAAAATTAAAAACAAAAAATTATTCCTACTTCACAATTAGTCATTCTTTGTGGACATTTTTGGTATTTTCTACCCCTAGTTAGAGCAGACGAATAATTTGAATTGTTATTTTAGGGTTTAAAGATGTGTTAACTGACTCAATAGAACTTTTCCAGTTTTTATGTATTGTTAAACTGTAATTTAGGAATTTTAAAAAAAAACCAAATTGTATCAGTCATGTGAATAAGACCTGATTAGAGGAATCATGTGAATAAACTGGTGGAGTAGAAGTCATGATAACATAAAAAACAGATTGACCATGGACAGATTCAAATTGCTTAAAGATGACTGTGCTTATTTCATTTGCTCCAGCCTCAGTTTCTTTTTTTTTTATTTCCCCCCCTCATCTCCTCTGCTACACTCCTCCTAAAAAATGTGAAAGCAAAGAAAGAAAGAGAAAATCCTCATAAATATACTTAGTTAAACAAAATGAATTTCCACGTTGGTCACATCCAAAAATGTGTGTCTCACTCTGTTTCTTGAATCCATCAGTCCTCTCTCCATTTCCCCATCCACATAATGAGGTGGAGATGAACTCAAATACTTTATGAAAAGTAGCATTTCAAAACTTGTAAGAGATAAAAACCTATTGCATGCATGCACACTGTGCCACCTAATGTCTAGTATACTTAAATACAGTTTTCATTACCATTACCATTTCTAAGATACATTGCAGAAGTGACAGGGAAAATATTTGCATTTCCTCTATTTGTAATATTTTTGTCATATCTTTCTTACTTATAAAGAAAATTTGGCCTTGCCAGAAGCCTAATCATCTTTTTTCATGCGGTGGCATGATTTTGATTGCATATTTTTTACAATATTGATATCTGCTAGAAAGTTGCAGAGGGCATGTTCACATTTAAAATATTGTTAAGCAATCTGTGAATTTATTTTACTTGACGATATATGTTTGTAACCAAGGTTTCATTTTTCTTAGTTTTTCAAGGTGGGTGGGGGGAGAGGGCAGAGATTTGGGAGGGAGACAGGGTAGATATTTCTTTGGAAAAAAACAAAGTAAAAATAAGTAAAACAAAATATTGCTAGGAAGCCTTTAAATATATTTGTATAAAGTTTTAATTTCAGTCTTTGTAAAATTATAGAGAACTTTAATCTTCTAAAGTTTTGTGATAAACGATGAAAGAGAAATTCCAGAGAGAGTAGAGAAAGCCAGACTAATAGAATTATAATAATTCGCATTTGTATAGCACTTTACATTTTACAGTTTACTTTACTCATAACAACTCTGTGAGGTAGATAGTGCAGATATTATCCCCAGTTACAGATGAAGAAACTGAAACTAACTAAAAGTTTAGGTGACTTGTCCAAAACATAGCTAGTAAGAGTTAGAGCCAGGACTCAATATCCTCTCGGTTCATGGCTCTTTCCACCACATAATTCAGAAAGCACAGGAAGATGAGCTAGAAGTGAGAGGAACCTTGTCAAGAAAGGCAGGTAAGAAGAAACCCAAACCTGAGGGAGTGTTGACAGGCTTTGGTAGAGAGGTGCCAAGAGAAGAATAATACTTCACCCTGCTGTGGGGAGGAATTGCTAGAGCAGATACAGTAGGCCTAATAAAGGATGGAAAGAGAGACTGGGCCTGTAAATTCACTGGTACAGAGAATTTCCAGATGAGGAAGCCATCCTTCCACCAATGCAGATTGACCCTTTCTCTGCAACTTATGATACTAGAACATTGTCTAAATGTTAGCACTGAGAGGTTAAGTGACTTGACTTATGTCACCTAGTTTGTGAGGCATTGCTGCAACCTAGGACTTCTTGGCTCCAAGGCCAGTTACCTCTCCATGCTACCTCTCAACAGACAGATATAACTGACAACAGATTTTGAAGTTCATAGAATAATGTGTATTGTCACATTTGAGCTTCACTGTAATTCTGTTGAGATAAGTGCTGTAGTTATTGTTATTCCTCATTCCCAAATAAATAAGTTGAAGTTTAGAGAGGTTGTATCCATGGTCACACAGCCAGCAACTGTGAAAGGTGGGGTATGAACCAACAATTTCCGGATTCTGAGTTTGCTATTCTGTCCCTTGCACTATGCTTCTTCTCAGAAAGATAAAAGTGGGATGAGAAGGAATTAAAAGTATTTGAAGAGATGGTGTTTCTGACTGCTTTCATAGTAACAAAGTTCCCATAGCCACTCTGAAAGAGGTGTACAAAAGTAAAGTCCTGCCACCAGCCCTAGAGCCACCTCTTCATTTTTCAGTGTATTAGTTGGAAATTGCCACTAATTGCATCAAGCTATTATTCCTTTTCTCTCTCTCTCTCTCTCTCTCTCTCTCTCTCTCTCTCTCTCTCTCTCTCTCTCTCTCTCTCTCTCTCTCTCTCTCTCTCCCTCCCCCCCTGCCTTTCTCCCTCTCTGTCCCTCTCTCCTCCCCCCTTTCTCCCTCTCCCTCCCTCCCTCTCTCTCTCTCTTCCTTCCTCTCTCTCCGTC
The DNA here is from genome assembly GCF_003287225.1 of Phascolarctos cinereus. NCBI lineage: Eukaryota > Metazoa > Chordata > Mammalia > Diprotodontia > Phascolarctidae > Phascolarctos > Phascolarctos cinereus. The sequence goes on from NW_027555736.1 coordinate 157,705,298, forward strand.
CCTCTCTCCCTCTCCCCCCTTTCCTGGCTTCTGTTCCTTCTCCTCTTATCTACACACGTCTTCCAAGATTTTTCTTGATGTTCTATTCCTTTATTCTTCTACATTTATTCCCTCAAATAACTTACCTGCTTCTGTGACTTCAATTAGTCTCCTTCTGAAGATTCCAAAATCTCCTGACTTCTCAGCTATACTTAAGTCCTTTATTTAAAATCTTTTCAAATTTTATATCAGTAACCTGCTTGCAAACCTTGAAGTGCTATATAAATGTTAGCTCTTTTTATTTACGACAGGATATCTCAGCATATAAAACCCATCACCTCAAACTCAACTGGCTGTAATTTAATTCATTTTCTTCCCCTCCTCACTTTTCCTCTCTACTCCCTCTCAAAAACAACAACAATAACAACAAAAACCCAGCTTCCCTTGACAGATTCCCTATTTTATAACAATAATATACTACTATTCTCCTTTTTACCCAGAATTGAAACTTTTAGCAAAGTTTGACTTCTCTCTCTCTCTCTCTCTCTCTCTCTCTCTCTCTCTCTCTCTCTCTCTCTCTCTCTCTCTCTCTCTCTCTCTCTCTCTCTCTCTCCCTCTCTCTCCCTCTCTCCCTCCCTCTCCCCTTTATATTGCTAAACTCACCAGGACCATTTTCTTTTATATCATTTCTCCCTTCAAAATTGCTTTCAAATTTTCTCTTTATTCTCCCTTCCTACTGCCAACATCCTGATAAGGCCCTCGTTACCTTATACACATATTATTATTGCACTACTCTTATTGACTCCAGTGTTACCTATCTCTAAACTATTTTGAATAGTGGTTTCAGATTGTCTTCCTAGAATAACATTTTGATCGAGCTTATGAAGTCACAGAGAAGGAGTCTGTCTACAAAATGATTAATTTAAAAATAAAAGACATCAATAAAACATTTGAAAAGAAAGAACAAAGCATAGTCCCACCCTTTGTGGATTTGAGAATATTGTCCATTTCATGAAGTCTAAACTCATCTGAGAATTCGAGATCCTTCTAAATCTAGACCCACTTTACCTATCCAGCCTTCTTCTTACCACTGCCTGTTTTATGACCTCAGCTCAATTCGTTTTGATCCTCCTTTTTTCCTTTTGCACTCAGTGTTTATTCCCTACTTTGTACCTTTGTTAATGCTAGTTTTCCTGCATAGAGTGACTTCTTTTGTTCCAACAATCCATGTTCTACCCACCCTTCACTGAGGACTGTTTGCCCATAAAGCCTTTCCTGACCACTCCTACCCAAAGTAATCTCTCTGTTCTCTGAAGTCATAGTTTTTAATGTCTGATTGAACCAGTTTAGCATTCAGCTACTTACTCTGTTACATATTGTTGTGTAATTTTATCATGCTTTTATCATTCTTTTCTTTCTCCCAACTATATTGTAAGCTCTTTGAGAACTGAAAGCTTGTATTTTATATATATATATATATATATATATATATATATATATATATATACACACACATATGTAAAATCCTCCAGAGTACCTTTTAAAATATTGAGTATATAGTAAATAATTACAACAAGTTGCAGCTTGTCCAGAGAAGAGCAACCAGGATGATGTGGAGATAAAACCATGTGATTTAAATATTGCTTGATGAACTGGGAATGTTTGCCCTGAGGAAGACGAGACTTAAAGACTAGAAAGGAAAACGATCACTTTCTTCACATGATAGGAAGGACTATCACATGGTAAAGTAGTATTTATTATACCAAGTCCTCTTGGTCTCTGCTGGAACAAAGAACAATGGGTAGGCATATTTTAGTTTAGTGCAAGGAAGTGTATAATGACTATTAAAAATGTCCAAAAACGAGCTTCTTGGCAAGGTAGTAAGTTCCCTATCACTAGACTTGTTTAAGAAGGTACTGGTTGACTCCTTGTAATGTTTTTTAGTGGTTGGATTAGATGACTTAAGGTCTGTCCCATTTCTAAGATTCTCAGATTCTCTATATGGAATACTGGAAAACAAGAGACAGACCAGCATTGTATGTGGCACAGAATGAATAATTCATTTTGGGTTGAAGCCACCATTTAACCAAATGTTTAAAAGGTGGAATCAAAAACAATGAGTCAGCATAGAATGACTTAGATCTGTGTGCATAGTATTTAAAGGACTGTTGCTCCTCTGTTCTTTTTAATTACATTCCTGAGTATACTTGCTGTATAGTTCTCACCGTCAGGAGCTTCATCATCATATTTAAGGAATAGTAATCTATGGATTTATATGCATTTTGAGGGGCACAGTAGATAGAGTGCCAGGCCTGGAGTCAGAAGGCTCATTTCCCTCAGTTGAAATCTGGCATCAGACACTTCCTAGCTGTGTGACCCTGAGCAAGTTGCTTAACCCTGTTTGTCTCAGTTTCCTCATCTGTAAAATGGGCTGGAGAAGAACATGGCAAACCACTCCAGTGTCTTTTCCAAGAAAACCTCAAATAGGGTCATGAAAAGTTGTACACAACTGAACAACAGATAGCATTTGGGGGGTTTTGTTGCTAACACTGTCTTCCTATCTGCTAACTTAACATTAGCATTATGACTTATGCACAGGGTAGAAGAGAGCCCTAAATTGTTAAGAAATTCCATGGTTAGCAATTTTATTTTCATATTTATTTTAGTTTAAGCCAAAATTGCTCTCTTTTCTGGATTTTCAGAATGACCTTCCAAATCGATTTGAAATGAAACTTCGCCGGGATGCAGTTCTTGAAGATTCTTACAGAAGAATCATAGCTGTGAAGAGAGCAGACTTCCTCAAAGCTAGGCTGTGGATTGAGTTTGATGGTGAAAAAGGATTAGATTATGGAGGAGTGGCCAGAGAATGGTTCTTCCTAATATCAAAAGAAATGTTTAACCCTTATTATGGGCTGTTTGAATATTCTGCTGCGTAAGTGTCATTATAATAAATGAACAGGATAATTAGAGAAGTAATATAAATCTCCAGATTAATAATGTTCTCATAAAGGAGTTATTTTACTGTAAAATACACACACACAGTCACCAATTACCACTGCCTTTTAAGGAACAGTTATTTGAATCTCCAAGGTTGATCACAATGGAAGCTTCATTTTATTGGAAATTGAAAATTTATTGACTACATTTACTGTTAAAAACATTTGGCTATTATTTCTTAAGTAGGGCTACTGGTAGTCTCATTCTGCATGAAAGTCTTAGATCCTTTTTGATCCAAGGAAAGAATGTATCACAGTAGGCCAGGAAAGAAGAAATATGCAATAAAAACAATTTTAGAATTGGTAGATGCCTAAAAAAAAGACTTTCTAAACCTGTGGTTCTAATAGAGATAAAAATTGCTATGAAAAATTTCCAGCATTATTTGTCATTGTACCATTAACTTTTTTAAAATAGGAGAGTATGTAAAATATTATTTCCTTTACAGGGATAACTATACCTTACAGATAAATCCAAATTCTGGATTGTGTAATGAAGATCACCTATCCTACTTCAAGTTCATAGGCCGGGTAGCTGGAATGGCAGTTTATCATGGCAAACTTTTAGATGGTTGGTATAATTGATAGTACCCAAGTATTGAGAAAATGTGTCATTCTTTCCATTTTAATAATTATTTTAAATCTCTTATTTGAAAGGTTTTTTCATTCGTCCATTTTACAAAATGATGTTGCATAAGCCAATAACACTTCATGATATGGAATCTGTGGTAAGTCTGTTTTAATTATTTTTGTCATTTGTAATTTAGGAACAGTAGTTTCAAAATAATTATTAATTTGAAATGGAACATTATGAAGAATACTAGGGTTCTTTGTTTTTAGGGAGTTGTAGTTATTAGAGTTTAAAGTTCCAAATATATATTTGTTAACACATTTCTTATTATGAATGGTATGCATCTTTAAGGTAGAAAATTAAGTTGTAGTCCTTAAATTCATTTCAACAAACCTTTGTTAATAGCTTACTATGTACAAGGCATGCTTCTAGGCACTGGAACTATGAAGGTGAGAAACAGTATAGTTTCTGGCCCTCAAGGAGGTTGAACTCTGAAAAGAGAGATATTACTGACACACAAATAAGTATGACCCACAGTAGAATGTTAACAAGGCTGTGGAGGAGTCAAACAAATTTTCTTACAGAAAATTTGAGGAGAAATTTCAACTGCAGGGAACCAGAATGGGGATGGGATGCATCAAGAAAGCCTTTGTAGTTCAAATGGCATTTGACCTGAGACTTGAAAAAAGAGGAATATTTCAACAACTAGGTGTGAAGAACGTGCATTGCAGGCACGGGTATAGATGTACTCATTTGGGAGAGTGAAAGACAAAGTCAGGGAATGGCTAACCGTCAAGTTTGACTAAAAAGTAGAGTTAATTTAAGGGGAATGGTGTAAAGTAAGACTTAAAAAGTTGGAATTTGTGCAGTTAAAATAAAATCATAAACCAGTTGTATGTATTTTTGGCTGAGATGGGGTAGAAATCATTAAGATCCACAGAAACCTGAATTTTCCCAGTAGCCATAATTTATTCCAAATAGTAGAGAACCTTGATTGCTAAGTTAAGAGTTTGTATTTTGTCCAAAGAACAATAGGTAACCACGAAATGTGGGAATATCCTGAATCAGTTGTGTATATTGAGTTGATTTGGTAGACGAGAGAATGATTGAAGAGGTGAGAGACTGGAGGCATAAATAGAAAAAAACCCCATAAGAATAAAAATCTTGTCCTTAATATAATTGAAACCAGGTGAGCCAACCAATCATTTAAGAAAAAAATGCATATGTGTGTATGTGTGTGTGTGTGTGTGTGTGTATAAATACATGCCAAGACCTTTGTAGTCAATGAAGTACACTTAATTGTTACTTTCACGTTATATATAAGTGAAAAAAAGTTTACTAAAAGTAAAAGATCATATAGTGATTTGTGAGTCTAAGGTGAAATTTTATTTTTAGTTAGGGTATTTGGCTTAGGGCAGGGCAGAAATCCTTAGGCAGCAACCTGAATTTTTACAATAGCTACTATATATAGGAAAACTTTTTTAGAGCTAATAACACATATCCAACGCTGTTTATCCCAGTAACTGGCTAATGAGGTTCCTAATGTTGTCTTGTCAGTTCTGAAAGCCCTTATTACCACTGCCACCCTACGTTTAGCTCTTGAAGACTTCTTTAATAAGATGTTTTAAATTTTAATAATCTTCAACTTATGTATATACCTATTTTATGTTCAAAAAAGCATTATATTCGAGAAGAACCACTTATGTTCAAAAAGTAGAAAAACGCTGAATCCTCATTTTCTACTACCCTACAGCACTCTGTCACCCAGCTTTATAAGTGTGTATGTATACAGATGTAGGTATACACTTCTACATGTGGATTCTAGTAGTCTTATGCAGCTTTTAAATACTCAGTCGTTTGTCTTTAAGGACAGTGAATATTATAATTCACTGAGATGGATTCTTGAGAATAATCCAGCAGAACTGGACCTGAGGTTTACAGTTGATGAAGAACTCTTTGGACAGGTTTGTAAATATTAATTAAATGAAACAACATGAATTGTAAAATAAATACATAGAGGGTAAAAGATACACATGCTATGCACTTACTTCTGTGTTCTCCTTCCCCTTTACTTGATGATATTCTTTTCTTAGTTGAAAAAAAGAGCTTTCTGGGACAAAATATTTTCTTACCTAAGTTCTTTAACCTAACGTCTTACGTTTCTTTAGCTTCAACTTTTAAAAATTAATTTAAGGCACTTTAATGTAGCTTAAAATGCATATTTTGTGATGTTTTCTCACAAATTAAATACATTTAGATATACTATGTTTATTTTTAGACTCATCAACATGAATTAAAAAATGGTGGATCTGAAATAGTTGTCACCAATAAAAACAAAAAAGAATATATTCAGTAAGTATTTTACTATTATAAATTATGTCCTTTTAAAATACCCAAACTAGAAAAATGAGACCTTTCTATTCCTAGTTTCCCATCCTTGTGGGTAGGATTCTCCTTATCTCTAACAGTTTCTGTATTGTTTTTATGCATCAGTGATTTATAGTAATCATAAACTATTATTTCCTTTCTGCATTTCATCAGTATTTTTAAGTTTGAATGAAGCTCTCCAAAGAACAGCTTCAAGTAACTGTGTAATTAATTTTGGGGGGATTGTCCTATTTCTTCTTTTCATGATCCTAACTATTAACTTTCTTCTCTGACAAAATCTCCTGAGAAGTTTGAGGATCTGAGAGCTAGCTCAGAAGGACTCAAGATGTCATCTGATCCATTCCTTTTGCTCCAGTAGTTCATTAACTAAACCAAGGGTTCTTAACCTGAGTTCCATAAACCAAAAGATTTTAGGGGATCCATGAATTTGTAACTTCTAATATTTCAATAACTTCTAATATTTCTAATATTTCAATAACTATTTCAATATAATTGCTTTCCTTTGCAAGGTTGTATATTTTGTTTTATGCATTTAAATTTATTGTGAGAAAGGCCCAGGGGCTTCACCATTCTGTTTGTAGAGGGATCTTCAGGGATAAGGATGCCCCAGTCTTTGTGAGTAGTTGCTATAATGTTTACTTATGTTCATTGTAAAAAGTTTTCCCCCATTGGATTGAACCACTCTATTACTATAATGTAAGCCCATTTCTTACTTCTTGGTTCACATGGGATATATCTGATAGGTAACTTTGTAATAATTCTTCACATACTTAAAGATAAGTTTTAAATCACCCCTAACCTTCCTTTCTCTAGACTTATCAACCAAATTCTTTTAATCTTTCTGCATAGTTTCTGAATTATTTTAATTATTCTACTTTGAACCCTCTCCAGTTTTTCCACAAAATGTAGAAAGAGAAATTTGACACAGTATTCTAGCCTGAGCAGTGCTTACTGTAGGACATAATAGCGCTATTCTCTGTACTAGTCAGACATTTTGACATATTATAGTCAGTTTAGGGTACCGCATTTTAAGAGGAATATTGACAAATTGGAGCATGTCCAAAGGAGGGGGATGAAGTGAAGGGTCTATAAACAGAATCACTTGAAGATTTATTGAGAAAATTGTCAATAAAAAGAAAATCATAGATGAGAAGTATGGGAATCAAGGGAGGGAGTTGATGGTTATGATGATAGCTGTCTTAAAATGTATGACTGTCACATAAAATATGTGAAAGACTGTCACAATTAGATTTATTCTGTGAAATCCAGAGAGTTAGGGCAGCTAGGTGGTGCAGTGGAGAGAGTGCCGTGTCTGGAGTCAGGAAGACTCCTCTTTGCGAGTTCAGATTTGACCTCAGACACTTACTAGCTGTGTGACCCCAAGCAATTCACTTCACCCTGTTTACCTCATTGAGGCAAAAGGAGTTGGAGAAGGAAATGACAAAACACTTTACCAAGAAAACCCCAAATGTGGTCACAAAAAGTTGGACACAACTGAAAAACAACTGAACAACAACAAAAAATCCAGAGGTTTAGAAGTAGAAAAATGGGTGGGAGTTATAGAGAGGCAAATTTGTTTCAAAGGAAGAACTTTATAACTGTTTTTAATTACCTGCTCAGACTTGTTTCACATTAATTTTTACACAGTTTCAACTGAATTTTCCCAGTTTCCCATTCTCCAAACCTGACATTGTAACTTCACTTCTCTTCTTAGGACCTTTAGCTAAGCATCCTTTGAGGCTTAGCTCAGGCACCACCTCCTTCCTACAGGAAGCTCTCCCTGATCCCTTCAGTTTTTAGTCCTCTCTGCCTCCTCTGTTTTTTATTTGTTCCCAGTGTGGTGTAGCTTTATACAATAGTACTATATTACTTATCCAGGATCAGTTTACAGCCTACCGAGATAATTGCGCATTTTCTTCTTGCTGTGTCTGTGCTTACCATTCTTTACTGCATTAATTGACTTTGCATTGTAAAATATTGACATTTTACATTTTCATTTAGTCTTGTCATACAATGGCGATTTGTAAACCGAATCCAGAAGCAAATGTCTGCTTTTAAAGAGGTATTCATTTTACTTTCACATGCTCTTCTAAAATTTCAAACTGCATCTTAAGTTTTAGTCATATTGGGGCAGTTGGTGGTGCAGTGGATAGAGCACCAGCCTTGGATTCAGGAGGACCTGAGTTCAAATGTGGCCTCAGACACATAACACGTACTAGCTCTATGACCCTGGGCAAGTCACTTAACCCCATTGCCTAACCTCCCCCCACCCCACCCCCCAAAAAAAGTTTTAGTAATATTGGTCCTGAACACACCCACAAGAATCAAGTAAATGTCCTAATTTTTTAATGTTTTATTTTTTATATGTGAAATTAGCATTTTAGTTTAGGGGAAAATATGCTATATAATCTGGCAGAGAACAATGGGATAATAGTTTTTAAATGAGGAGTATATACTTTGTTTCCAGTTCTTTGCTACCATGAAAAGTGCCACTATAAATATTTTGGTGTATATGGAATCTTTCTTTTTGTCCTTGGAGTATATACCTAGCAGTGACCTCGTGGTCAGAGGGCATGAACATTTTAGTAATTTTATTTTGTAATTCCAAATTACTTTCCAGGCTGGTCATATCAATTCACAGTTCCACCAGCATTGCATTAGTGGCCTCTCTGTAAGCCTTTTAGCCTTTTAATATTGACTAATTCCCATCTTTTGTCATCTTTTGCCAATTTGCATGGAATAAGGTGAAACCTCACAGTTATTTTGATTTGCATTTCCTTTTATTTTTAACGATTTGGAGCATTCTTTCATGTAATTGTTATTAGTTTGCAATTCTTCTTTCGAGAACTGTTTTTTCATATCCTTTTAACATTTAACTGTTCAGGAATCGCTTTTGGTCTCATTTATTTCTGTTATTTATACATGTCTTAGATTATCAGGCTCTTGTCAGAATTATTTTATATAAAGACTTTTTTCCAGCTGACCATTTCCCTTAGCTATGATAATTAAGTTTGTGAAGAAGCTTTTTGTAATTGCCTATATCCCTTATTTGTCTAACTTAATTTTAAATGTCTTCTATTTGCAAGGGTTTTTTTGAACTTATACCACAAGATCTCATCAAGATTTTTGATGAAAATGAACTAGAGGTAAAATATGTTATCTTTTCATTTTAAGTAGAAATTCTACACATATTATTTTGGTCTTTATTTACAATTTAACATTTCTTATTTATATAGTTACTTATGTGTGGGCTGGGAGATGTGGATGTGAATGACTGGAGGGAACACACAAAATACAAAAATGGCTACAGTGTCAATCATCAGGTTATCCAGTGGTTCTGGAAGGCAAGTAAAAGCTCTGATTTTTGTAAGATAATGTGGAGTATAACTGCTATAATGGTGATCAGTTAGAGTCCATTTTATATATGCTGAGAAGTACTAGCTAAAACAACATCATTTATATTTTTATTTTGGGATGCAGAAAGGAATATTCCAGACCTCAACCTTCAGACCCTTAATTCTTTCCCCCAGTCTTGACCCTACTTTCTCTTTGTGGCCTGGAACCAAAACGGGTGTTATCAGGGGGAAAATCCTTTCCCAAAATTAAGATTTTTTTTCATACAAATTTGTAAAGAAAGAAGAAAGTTTGGAGTATGGTGAAAGGCCAATATTTAGAAATTCAGTTGCTTAATTTTTTTACTAGTAAAAGAGCAATAATAACAATACCTCACATTTGTATTTTACTTTATACTTTTCAAAACACCTTCATGTATGTCATGTCATTTAACCCTCACACTAGCCCTACTGGGCAAGATAGTCATTATTATCTCCAGTTTACAGATAGAGAAATTAAGGCTCAGTGTGGTTCAGTAGGGTTGATGTTATTAAGCAGCCAAATTGAGACGAACCCGGTCACTCAGTTCCTACTGCGCTGCTCTTTGTCCTGCATCTTTTCACAAGGAACCAAGGTTTGTATTGTATTCAGGAATTACATTAAATTACATTAAGTTACCTTAAAGAAAGTAGGAGACAAATATATAAGAAGTCTTTTCAGCCTTATCATATTATAAAAACTAATTTCTGTGAGTTACTGTATCACTTGAACATCTCAGAGACCAGTATTTAACTAAGAAAAAAAGAGAAATCCAAGCAGCTAACCTCAACTAGCATAATATGCAAATAGAAGAAACCTATACATACATATGGAAAAAGTGACTATAGCAACTACTGACAGTATGCTTCGAAATCTTGAGGTTTTTTTCAAGTGTGCATAAAACAAGGTGTTTTTTAATCTTGTTCAGGCTGTTTTAATGATGGATTCAGAGAAAAGAATAAGATTACTTCAGTTTGTCACTGGTACATCACGTGTACCCATGAACGGATTTGCTGAACTATATGGTAAGGGTTTTCCTTTTCATCAAAGAAGCAAAAAAAAACTTAAATTGAGTGATATCAGCAATAAGAAAAGGAATTGTTTAAAATGTATGGACTTTTTCACTGCTTGGATTAAGTTTCAAGTTTGCAACATTAAGTGTGCACACTTATAAAATGAAATAGTTATTTTTCCTGGTGTAATTTAAGTAAGACATCTGCAGTAAGCCAAAATACATTTCTGTGTATACTTCTTAGTGTTGAAACTAAGGGTGGAAAAATCCTGAACACATTGAAATTCCATAAATCATTTACCATTCTTTAAATTTTCATTATAAATTCTGTTGCAAAAAGTTACACACCAAAATTTTAGAGGAAAAGTTTACAGGTATCCTTGGAAGTTTGAAGTACATATACAAATGGAAAAGTGGCTCTAGAATATGAAATTTGACTGGTCAAAACCTATTTTCTCATTGATTATTATCAAGGATTGGCAAACTATAGCCTGAGGACCAACTCCAACCCACCACCTGTTTTTGTACGTCTGAGAGCTAAGAATGGTCTTTACATTTTAACTTTCCTTAAAAAGTGTAAAAACTATTCCTAACTTGTGATCACACAAAAACAGGGACATAGTTTGCCAATCCCTGATTTATAGTATAAAACTGGAGATTTGTTTCTGTGAGAAAGAGGAAAAGAAATCACTTTGATACATTCTGTCTATGAGAAGTTACAGTTTGCCCACATTGCTCGTTCTGTTCCTTGGAAGAAGTGTGACATTTGGTTTATGTTAACAGATAAAAAGAAGAAAAAAAAGTGTCTTCACAAAAAACCTGTAGCTAGGATTAGAACCCACTCTCAGCACTGGCAAACAAAGGATTATAATATGTTCCAGGGCTGGCAGTCATAACTAGATATGGACAAGACAGGCTTTAAGTGCCAAAGTAGTACTGTGTGGTGAAGTCACTGTCTTCTTTCTCCCTCTCCCAGGAAGCTTACCATCCTTATTCAGTCTTCATTTATATTTGTAGAAAGCTTACAGGGAAACAGCTGCTTCAGTAACCAGACAGTGACTATTTAGAATAAGAAAGGTAAGATAAGGAAATTAGTAACCAATAACCAATTCCCCCCCCAGAAAAAAAAAGAAACAGAATTTAAATAAATGTATCAGATGATTACAGTTCACAGACTTTAGGAATAGCTGCTAATAAGGCTTAGTGACACACTGTTCAAAAATTTCTTATAAGCTAGGGTTCTCCATTGCAGCTGTTATTTCTTCCTTGTCATTGATTTGCTTATTTATATTTTCTTCTGTGGAACAGGGTTTAATACTGGTCTTGTGTTTAATATTTGTACCTCTAAGAAGTTTTAAAAAGAGACCATTTTCCCAAACCAGAAGGGTAGATTTCCAATTTATATTTGAAAGGCTAAGACCTCTGAAGTTTTACTCATAAGCAAAGTTGAATAAGAGTTGTCAGAGAGCAATGAGGTAGTATTGTTGATGTGAACCTGATAATAACCAGATACTTGTTTTTTTCATGCAGTATCTTAACTTCCACACAACCTTCCAGTTTTTCTAAAGCATTGGACTTCTCTGGGTCCTGGATATTTTAGAATTATCTTGAAAACCTCTGTAGAGTTTTCTTTTCCACAATTCAAGGCTACAGTCAGCTCCCCACTAAGCAGTTCGGGAGCCACAAGACAGTTCTTAGTACCCAGGAGAGAAGCCTGGACACTTACTCCATCCTCCTGCTCTTCCATCCCTGGCATCTATCCAAAAGTCCCTTAGTATTTTAAAAGTTAAGTAAAAGTTGCTTTAAAACAGCAAATGTTTGTTGAATAACCATGAAAGAGGTAATGCATAGTGTGATCATTTCCAGGCCTCCAGAAAGCTGGAAACCATAAGTAGATATAACTTGGTGATTCACAGAGGTCAGGATCATTGAAATAACAAGAGGAATATAATGGAATGGCACATACAATGTCTAGCTATTAGAACTACCTTCAAAAGAGTGAAAAAAAGGCAAGCCTAGAACCAGATCAGAATAGACTGGTGTGTCTACTGCCCTGTGAAGCGCTCTGCCTAGTTTCAAAAGACTATCAGCTCTTATGAGGCTGTCAAAATATTGTTTTAAGTGGCAAGAAAGGCATAGCTACTTTCCCCACATCCCCAGTGCATACCCCTGGAGTAAGGCTCTCCAGTTATGTCAGCTCATTCAGCATGGGTCACTCATTGCTCTTTCCAGGTTATGGTTTTACTACATCAAACTTCACCACCTGTCTCTATGTACAAAAGCATGGTCAGGCATTTTAGTGCAAACTTCCATAAATTTGAACTTACTGTGACATGCAAAATTAGTTCCCTGTTAAAATAAGTTGCATGTTTTATAATGAGAGATTCTTGTACAGAATGAATGAAACCAAAAATTGCTCTTCCTTCTAGGTTCAAATGGACCACAGTTTTTTACAGTGGAACAATGGGGTACCCCTGAAAAACTACCAAGAGCACATACCTGGTAAATATTATAGTGGTATTTTGATTAACATATCCCTCAGGAACAAAACTACTTTTAGCAAAATTGGTCTGGACTTGGACTTGACAGACATTTTAGTCTCCTCGGTCTTAGATAACTGGTGAGTGTGGTCAATAAAGAGATCAGTGGTGATGTCTCATATACAAGCCTCTTGAAAGTGTGCCAGGACACATGCCCATCTGTGGGGTAGGTCCATATTTCAGGATTCTAATGACCCAGCCATCTAGGCCAGAAGTGTCAAATCCGCAACCCACAGGCCACACCCTCAACACCCCTGAGTGTGGCCCAAACAAGATCAAAATGTACTTATACTAATACTTAACAAAAAAATTCAATTAAACATAGATGATGTTACATTTTAAAACTAAGTCAGTATGCCACCTTCAGATATCCTTATATATGGATTAGTGGCCCCCATTTCTGTGTGAGATTGACACCACTGGCTTAGGTAGGCCACTGCACAGATAGCTTCTTTGCCCCTGTTTAAAGGCTAATTGGGACAAGACAGGTACACCCCACCCCACCCCCATTGTAAATTTATTGGGAGAGAACCTGGAAGGTTTAGATTCGCTTACCAGGACAAAAGGAAGAAATATCCCACCAAGTTGCAGCTGGGAAGAAATCCATATCATAGAACTCCCTTCCCTTTCTGGTAATGACAGACACTGCTGACCATAAAATCTGTCACTGGAACATAGCCTCTGCATTGGATAGAAGTATAACTCTCTCCCTGTCTCTCTCTCTCTCTCTCTTGTTTTAACTTCTGATCTCAATAAATGTTTGTTGTCTGTTCTTTCAGCTTTAACCGTTTGGATTTGCCTCCATATGAATCATTTGAAGACTTATGGGATAAACTTCAAATAGCAATTGAAAACACTCAGGGTTTTGATGGGGTTGATTAGAATATAAATAACAATATACTATATTGTTTTACTGCTACAATTTTGCAAATGAAACCTTGACTTAAAATTCTCCAGGGAACTACTTCAGACTTGGTTATTGACTTCATAAATATTGAATAAATGATGTAAAACCATAAGAAGATATAAATACTGAAACAATTTTACAGTGAAAATTACTTCACTTTTAAAGTAATATCACACACAGTATTCTTGTATGAATATCTTTATTCATATCTTAAAGATAAAGTATATCTTTTGAATTGTGATTACAGGATTTAAATCCTCTGTGCCTAAAATTGTTTTTCCCCCTCAACAATTACCTCTTTTACAGTATTCTTCAGGCAGTTCTTAGACTACTGAAATTGTAACTGTGAAAACATTTATGCAAAGAGTGTCAAGTGTAAAGATGTTTGATGCATTCTAAGAAGGAAAACGAAAAGTTGTTGAAAACTTAAATGTTAAGCTTTTTGCAATATATTCAGTGCTGCTTTCAGCTATTTATTATTACTAAAGAGGCCTTGCCTGTAGCACCTTACTACTCAACATATTTGGAAAACTTTAGAAAATATTACCTATATTTTGTAATTACACCTAGCGGAATTGTAAACTTTTTGCTTATTCGTCTTAAAAGTTCTTTCAGACATCTGTTTTTTAACTTTTGGTGATAAATAGTTTATTAAACATAGTGTTTTTATAAGTTAGCATTGCTATAAAGTTAAGATTCACAACTGCATTGAATGAAAAATATTAAATTTTTTGTCCTTATAGTTCATCTGAATAGTCAAAACAAAATTTTTTAATTTTGTAAATGCCAGTTATAAAAAAAATAGATGAAAATCCAGTTTTCCAAAAATCCAAGGAAAGATTAACAAAGCAGTATTTTTCATGTGTTCCCTGGAAAACTAAGTGAAATTTGTTTCACTATTTACTATTTCACTAATTCACTGTTTAGTCTTGCACGGTGATATAGTAAATATGTGTTTACAGAGTTTCTTGTATTTACAGGTTAAGCTAGTTTCTATCATTGCATTTTTATATTTCTTGTTTCTTCACTGTTGTATACAAACCAAATATTTGTTAAATACTATGTAACCAAAGTCATAGTCAAAAATGTATAATTTGTTTTAGATATGTTATTTACCAAATTTCTTATACTTTTTAAAAACCTATCCAAATATGCTGATATTTTATTATAAATAAAACATTTTTATAAGTAGTATCTTATTTTAATGAACCTGAAGAGACATTTATTATTCATTTAATTATCCAGAATGTTTTTTTTTTTACTGTCTTTTGTGTGCAAGGAACTTGGTGCTGTGGGGTCACAGAGAATATTTACATTCTCTGTGGAAGTAGAGTTTTGCATATATCTGTTCCTTATGTCAAAACTACATTTGAATGAACGCAAACATACCAAATATATTTTTCAAAATGTTATGTTGATTATTTTTGAGGGATGGTATAAAATGAGGTCTGCATTGAAAAGTGCTTGTTCCTGTTGGCTTAAGGGGACTGGTAGGATGGCATGGCAAACTTGTAGTATACCACTCAATTCATGAAAGAAATGTTCAAAACTTAGAGAGTTGCAAATATACTATAAAAAACGACGCCAGTTATTTTGAGACTACCCTGTCCTCTCAGTCAGTAGTCATTCACAGAGCAGTGAAGCTGCTCCCCCAGCACTAACCAACACTATCATTTTATAGCCCATTCTTCCCCCTCCTTCTTACCCCCATTTAGGTCAGAAATCAAGGGCTAGCACTCATTACCAAACTGTACACTCAGTACTAGAGTACTAACACCAAAAGGAAAATATTTTATTTTATTAAATAAACTGGTTGCCAAATGGACAGGATGTTGTGAACACATGTAGTGTGTGATTTATCAATTAATTTCTTACACATCAGCAAAGCAGTATTAGTGCAGGCTATACCTTTATTATAAAGACCTGAATGTTATTATTATTTTCATTAAAATTATATTCTGTATGCATGTGGGGTCATAGTTTAAATGTAAGTTTGGTAAAATTATGGCTGTCAAAAACTGATACTGGAAAAAGGAAGTTTATTTATCCAACTGATTTTTATTTAAAAATTTCTACAGCTCAGTTTGTTAGAGTATGGTATTAATGAGATTGCAGTGGCAGGTTTACAATACTTAAAATGCAGTTAATTCCTTGAAGAAAGCTCTGTTCCATGGTCACAAGTTCTATCTTTAATCCTGGGTAACCATCTCAAAGGTCCATGTTCTTTCATCAGTAAGGATTGTAGATTATTTGTAGCTCATCACCTCTAAAAGAAAAATTGGAACATGTACATCTTTCTGATGTTGGGTGAGTTGGATCATCTTTACATATTTTTTCCCAAGAACTTAAAGCACATAATGTTATCCCTGTATTTTACTGTGTTTTCTCTGTAAAGGTTTTCCAAATCTTTAATACCTAATTATGCTACAAATGTAAATGCTGCTTGTATTTTTGGCTATCGTCATAATGACAGTTCATGTGAATATTATCAAAATAAAAGCAATACCTGCCATTTTTATTGCACGATATTAGACATGCAACTTTTTTTTAACTTGGGATATGGCAAAACTCTATCAATTGGTATAGCAGAACTTGTGGCATAAAATATTAACAGTTTTTTCAATCTAATTGTGACAAATAATAAAGTTTTATTCTAAAAACCATAAAATTTATTTTTTAATGAAGAACCTATACAAGTTAAAATTATCAAAGAAATCTAGCAACAGCATGTGAAATTATCAAGATGTAAATAGAAACTAAACTATTGAGAAAAGTTCTAATGACAGCATTCTTTCAACCCATTTATATTACCATGAATGCACAGAATCAGATGAACAAAGGCGTCTCCCAACTTATAAATAGGTTATGTAACAAAAGTTGATATGATAGCAAGCCAACAGATTGAAGTGATTATATTATTATCAATACTAATGATAGCTAGCGTTTATATTTTGCTTTAAAGTTTGCAAAGCACATTACAAATATCCTCTGCTTTTATCCTCACAATAACCGTGTGAAGTAGGTGCTGTTATCAGCCCCATTTTACAGATGAGGAAACTGAGGCAGAGGTTAAGTGACTTGCCCAGGATCTCATAGCTAGTAAGGTTGACTTTTAACTGGTGTCTTCCTGACACCAGGTCCATCACTCTTATCTACTGTGCCACCTAGGTGCCTTATATGCCTTAAATATTAGAAATGAATACTATTACACATTTGTAATAGCATTATTAAATATGTTATATGTACTTAAATGAGCCTGGGATCTCAACTTTGTGGGTACTGGCTTCTCATCCTATTTGACTTTTGTCTGATCATATCTTCCTACAAATCCTCCATGGTTCCAAACAATATTCTAGGGGGTCTTCCTCTACATCATGAGGCTACCAGAGAAGATATGAGGAAATGCAGTAGCAGCAGCATTTTAAGTGCTTACTATGTGCCTGGAACTGTGCTAAGCACAAGGGAGGCAAAGAAAGGAAAAAACGTGATCCCTCCCCTCAAAAAACTTACAGTCTGATAGGGGAGAAACATGAAAACAATTATGTACATATTACTGTAATTGGGAAGTAATTTCCGAGAGAAGGCACTAGCAAGAGTAAAGGAAGGGCTAGGAAAGGCCTGTTGTAGGAGGTAAGATTTGAGCTGAGTCTTCAGAGAAACCAAGAGGCTAAGGAGAGGAGGGGAAACATGCCAAGCAAACAGAGGACAGCCAACGAAAATACATTGAGTTGTGAGATACAGTGTATGTGAAGAACAGCTAGGAAACCAGCGTCACTGGATCGTAGAGTACATAGAGAGGAGTAAAGTGTAAGAAGACTGGAAAGATAGCAAGGAGCCAAGCTGTACAGGGCTTTTAAAAGATAAATAGGATTTTATATTTGATCGTTGACATAATAGGGAGTTTCCGGAGTTTGAGTAGGGGGAGGAGGGAAGGGAGCTGGCACAGTCAGACTTGTCCTGTAGGAATATCACTTTGGCGGCTGAATGGAGGATGGGGAGTGGGAAAAGACATGAGCAGAGATGCCAAGCAGCCTGCTATTGCAATGGTCCAGGTATGATGTGATGAAGTCCTGCACCAGAGTGTGGACTGTGTTAGTGGAGAGAAGAGTGTCGCTTCTCTATAGTAGAGTTGTGAAGTTAGAAATGACAAGATGTGACAATAGACTGGATATGTGGGGGTAAGTGTAAATGAAGAATTGGGGAGGATCACAATATTGGGAGCACAGATGACTCATCAGTAATAGGGAAGCTCACAAGAAGAGAGGGTTTGGGGAAAGAGAGTTCTTTCTTGAGTGTGTTGGGTTTGAGGTGTCTATGGGACATACAGTTTGAAATGTCCTGGACTGAATCTGATAATCATCGGCATAGAGATGGCAGTTGAATGCATGGAAGCTGATAAAGATCACCAAGCAAAAGAACATAGAGGGAAACGAGAAAAGGGCCCAGGACACAGCCTTGAGGGACTCCTACGATTCGTGGACACAACCTGGATGAAAATCAAGGGAAGGAGACTTAGAAGGAGCAGTCCACTAAGTAGGAGAATCAGAAGAGAGCATCAAAACAAAAAAAACCCTAGAGAGAAGAGAGGGTGATCAACAGTGTCATAAGCTACAAAGGTCAAGAAGAATGAGGCCTGAAAAAAGGCTGTGTTATTCATCACATCACCTGGTCTCTGGGTGTTCCTTCCTAACCAAATCTTCCAAGGACCAGGGCCAACTGTCTCACCAAGGCATCTAGAAGAGATGACCTCCAACGCTATTGCCATTTATGTAGGGGCTCTTACATAGGCGAGGGCTATCGCATTAAGGAACTTTGCTTTTATTTTAGGAATTTGGAAACTGAATTCCATAGCAAGAGCAAGACAGGACAGGGAATCATTAAGTGTGAGTTCCAAATCTTTTTTGACTAATTCCAGTATTCTTCAGAGAGGGTGATAACCAGCCTGTAGAAATGCTAAAACTAAAACATCTGAATGCCACACAGTTCTGAGCCTTCGGTAGACTATCCAGGCAGGGGACACTGCTGGAGAGCCAGTGTTCTTCCCACTGTCCCACTTTAGAGGAAAGTTGGTTCTGACTTTCTCGTAATACTGAATGTTTTCTTGCAGCGATAGCTCCAACCCTACAGTAGAACTATAAGTCTGCAGTATTATAGAGGTCTCTGAGGAGGTGGGGCACGCCACGGAGAAACAGGGTTGTCTTGACCATTTGTGTTCTTGGATGCTGAATCTTTAGTATTTTTTATGTTTTGTCAGGTGAAAATAAGTCTGTCCTATATTAAAAGGCTTATTAGCCCAAGTGCACAGGAATCTTCTCTCTTTTCTATAAAGATCTAGAAATGAGTCAAATATTGACATTCCTAGGGGAAATCCTGGATACGGCCGTAAGTTTAATAAAGTATAATTGCTGAGATCTCAAAAGTAAACTCAAAGTAAACCCAGGGTTTCAATTCTAAACTACAGGTCACAAAGATGTTTTTTGTTGGGAGCAGAAGCACCCAGCCTTGCTTGCATCAAAATTATTTTGCCTGTATAAGACAACTTGAAGTACGAAGAATTTTATTTCCCAAGATAGCATTTTCTGCTCCCCTGAATTTAGTGACCGCAAAGTTAGTGATCGTTTTCATGCCTTCAGTCTATATGCACAAATTATCCCACCAAAAGGGATTAACATGACTACTCAGTTTTCTTAAGTCTAACATCTGTCATATCCCTACTATGTATAAAACACTTTTTATATCCCACTAGAAGTCAACAAAGTAATTTCCAAACCCCTGTTTTCTTTTCCTATCACTCCACCTCTTTCCCCATATTCTCCATTTACTCTGCCAGTAATGTGGGAACTGGCTTCCTTCCTTGATCTGTTTTTCAGAACACTGTGGGCATGGACATACTTTTAGCCAGTGGAATACACATTTCACAACACTTCTTAAAGTGATCTAAGAATGTAGAACTGTGGTCAGACAACAGCTAAGTCTGTCACTAACCAGTCCAAGTAAAAGGATTTTTTAAAAAATCTGGGCCAAATGTAAAATATTTCATGTTATGGAACTATTTCCTTCCTTCCTAATAACCAGGACAAAAAAAAGAAAAGAAAGACATTCCCTCTTCTCCAAGAGCTTACATTTTAATGAAGGCAGTACAAAAAAGAAGCTGAATGTCAAGATCCAGAGAATCAGAACCATAGTGAGGAGGGGGAATGAAGGGAGGCTGCTCTGGACTTCTCCCCAAAAGAGACCATGGGAGGTACTCACCAGTAGGAAAAATGATCTGGAATGGGGGTGGGGATGAAGAAAGGAGTTTCAAGTTGAAAAGGCAGCAGAGTTTGGAGAGTCAGAAGCTGAGATGAGAGGGGAAAGACAGCACAGTGCCCAAAAACAAAAGTCTACTTAGCCACACAAGATAAAAAGTTTGTATTCATAGCATATTTTTTAAGTCTTTATTGATATCTTTTGTTCTTTATGTCATCATAGATAGCCCAAGTATCCCTCCCTTTTCCAGAGAACCATCCCATAAAACAAATAATTCTAATGGTGGTGCCATAATTAGCTACATAGGAAAGTTTTAGTTGTGCTTAAAACTAATATGTTCTGCTAGCAACTGAAATCGGTCTTTGGTACAAAATTTTGTTTTCATCCCCATTTCTTCATCTCTATATTTCTCATTTTATAAATGTCCCAGAACTCTGAAAATAAAGTTCTCATAAGTATGATGTGAAATTGCATGTAAATTTCCAGTTAGTCTGTTACTAAGAGACATACATCCTATTAAAAAGAAGAAGAAATTAGCAAAGGGGAAAAATCTCACTATCACCCACAAGTATTCCATCTCCCTGGTTAGAAACTCAAATTTTCTCCTATCTGACTTTGTATTATTCCACCTGTCGCTATTCCTCATCCCCCGCAAACCTAGTCTTTGCCCTCATGGAGACCTCAATCTTTCTACTCCTTTGTTGCTTTCTCAGGCCATTATTATCTCTGTTCTGGCATAACTTTCCTCCCTCTCCAATATCAATCCAGGAGCCATTTTAGCACTATTCTCTGCTCTGTTCTCCACTCCTATCAACTAATTTTTTTCCAAACTTCATCCTTGGGTTATTCCCACCTTCTGCCTCCTCTACAGCTACTCACAAGCTGCTAAACACAAATGGAGATAATCTCACACTCTGCTAACTGGTTACATTATAGGTTCATGTTATCCAGCTTCTGGGGGCCCTGACTGCATGCATCAAGTCCTTTTATTCCTCCCTAATTGATTCTCTATCTCATTCCCCACAGAGGCTAACTAGTCTAAGATTTTCTTTCCTCCTCAAATCTCCCTACACCTCAAAGGACTTTACCTCTAATTTTAGTTAGAAATAAAAAAAAAATTGAGGACATTTGATGTGAGCTCCTCCACCTAATCTCAAAACCCTTGACATCATTTCCAACTCCTCCTTTTCCTGATAAAGTCTCCGATAAAGCGGTGATCCTTCTCTTTGCCACCACTAACCTTTCTACAGCTACACTTGATCCCATCCATTGCTGTTGCCCCAGCAGATTGCATTTTCAATCATCCTCCCTCTCTATCAATCTTCTACCATTTCCTATCACCTCTTTCCTTCCCTTCTGCCTTCAAATATGCACAAGATTCCCCTATCCTTAAAAAAAAAAACCTTTGATAGACTCTACATTCATCCTGCATCTCTTCACTCTTTCTCAACCAAATTCCTTGCACAAGCTGTCTATACTCACGGCCTACACATCCTTTCCTCTTCTTCCCTCTCCACTCACTCCTCAATCCTTTGAAATCTGGCTTCCAATTTCATCACACTGACAGTGCTGTCTCCCTAGTAAACAATGACTTAGTAATTGCCAAAGTGATAGTGTTATCAGTCCTCGGGCTTCTTAAATAGAAGCAACTACGTTCATAGAGCCCTGGGCCTGATGTCAGGAAGAAATGGATTCAAATTCAACCTTATGAACTTATTTCTGTGTGACCCTTGGCACTTAATTGCTGTTAACTGCTGTCTGCCTCAGTTTCCCCAACTGTAAAATTGGGGTAACAATAAAACCCACCTCATAGGGAACTTGTGGGAATCAAAAGAGATAATACTTGTAAAGTGCTTTAGCATAATGCCTGACACATAATGGGTGCTTAATAAATGTTTCTTCCCTTTCCTTCCTCTATCTGCTGCATTTGACTGTTTATCATGTTTTCTTCCTGGAAACTTTCTCTGGATTTTTGTAAAATTGCTTCTTGATTCTCCTTCATAACTGGCTACTCTTCATTTTCCCTTGCTCACTCATCATCCATATCATACCCCATAACTGTAGGTGTGTTCCCTAAGATTCTGTTCTCGTTCTCTCTCTCTCTCTCTCTCTCTCTCTCTCTCTCTCTCTCTCTCTCTCTCTCTCTCTCTCTCTCTCTCTCTTTCTCTCTCTCATTAGACTGGAGTCCTTTTTCTTTTTCACCCCATATATCCAGTCACTTTCCAAATTTTAACCTATCTGCTTTCACAACATCTCTCACGTTTTATCCATTCTCTCTGTTCACAAAGCTACCATCTTAGTTTAGGCCTTCATCTCATCCCACCTAGATTATTGTAATAGCCTTGTAACTGATTTCCCTGCCTCTCACTGCTCTGACCTACACACTGCTTCCAAAGTGATTTTCCTTAAGCTAGATCTGACCATGTGACTTTCCTCATTCAACTACAGTGGCTTCCCATTGCCTCTGGGATCAAATGTGAACTCTCTTTGGCTTTTAAAGCCCTACACAATGGCTCCAGCCAATCTTTCCAGCCCCTTTTGACAATACTTCCCCCATCACACTCTGTGATCCACCCAAATTGGGTTCTCTCTGTGCCTCACATAGGACACTGCATCTCCTGTCTTGTGCCTTCCTACTTGCCATCCCCCCCATGCCTGGAATGTACTCTCCTGCTGGGGAACAGAGGGTGCTGACCCAAGCTTCTTGTGTTGGGAGCCTAGGTCTTGGTCACTGGCTTTGCATGCTGGGGCCTCTTATTCTGGGAATTGGAGGCTGTAGGTTTCTGGCAGCTTACCTTGTGTTGGGCTGGAATCAGCAAGGCTGGAACTTTCAGGCAATTCTAGGTTGCCTGCTTTTCCTTTCCTTTAGCTTTCTTCAGCTCCTTTTAGATGGGTGCTGCAGGGTGTTTATGTGCCTGGGGCTCCCTGCAGTGTTGTCTCCCTTGTTTCTGCTAATGCACCAGGAGATTCCTTTGCGGTGGAGTGCCAAGGCTTCTGGTGGTTTTCTGAGCTGGTTTCCACCGGTTCCCCCCGCCCTCATTGAAGCACTCGGAGGTCCAGATGTTGGTGTTTGCCTGCTCTACCACCTGGGCTTCAGGATTTCTTCACAATTGGAGGCTTCAGGGCTCCTACAGCTCACCTGGTGTTGGGTTGGAATCAGCAAGGCCGGGGCTTTAAGAAGCCTTTAGGTTGTTTTCTTCACCTCCTTTCAGATGAATGCCGCAGGGTACTTGTCCACCTGGGGCCACTTGTAGTTCTGCCTCCCTTATTTTTGCTGAGGCACTGGGAGACCCATTTGATATGCTGCTGCACTGCTGCTCCCCGTCTTTCTTCTAGTTCAGGTGTTTCAGGGTTTTTTTTCTGGGGTGATATTTTCTGGGTTTTCAGAGGTTGATAGGGGAGAGTGAGAGCGACTACCTTTTCACTCCACCATCTTGGCTCCGTGAAGCCCCTGGAATGTACTCTCTACTTACCTCCACCTCACTGAATCCCTCTTTTCTTTAAAATGTGGCTCAAGCAGTATCTTCTGCATAGGCCTTCCCCCAATATCCCAAGTGCTAGTTCCTTCCTTCCAAATGACCTTATTTTTAACTACTTTGATTTGTATTCTGAACCCTTGTCCAACCTCCCCAACTACTGGTTAGATATTTCCGCTTGGGAAGTCCTGTTAGCACCACAAGTTTCATATGTTTAAAATAGCCTATTTCCCCCCTAAAATCTTAGCCTGCCCTCCACATTTCTGTTAATCATACTGCTTAATAATCTGGAACGTGCATAGCTGGATTAACACAATAACGTTAGTCCATTCTCTCACTTTATACTATTCTACCAATGAAGTCAAAGGACTTACTCATTACATCTGCTCTAATTCATTCTCAAAGAAAGTTGGGATTCTGCTTAGGTTGGCAGAAGTTGAGGGATGGAGAAAACATTCACTATCAAAGCTATTAATTTTTCTTCCGTTGAGCTCACAGCTGATGATTCCTTAACACCAAGGAAGACACTACAGAGACCACTGTTCATTTCCTTCTTTACCCCTTCATCATTACCACCATCCACAAAAAGTCCCTGCCTCTGAGCAGAAAAAGCCCTGTAGGGTAGGATAAAATGATCCATCACTTTAAGGCATCTCTTCTTTCTAAGAAACTTTCGTGGGACACTGGGCTTTCTACTAACCTCCCTCAGAGGGGAGGAGGGTATGCAAAAACCACCTCGATGTTACTCATATACTGTAATAGGCTCCTGGTCTCCCAACTCCAGTCTTTCCCAGATCCACTCATTCCATACCTATTTACCAGCATGATTTTTGTCAAATGCCATTTTCATCATTCTCCCCACTGCCTCCCAATTGCTTGCCCTACTAATATGGACCATCTGTCACCCTTGTTGGGAAAAGACTTTAAAAGGACCAAATGTGAATATTCTTAATCGACAGGTATTTAAAAATATGTGTATTTCTGTATATCCTTACATGAGTAACTATTACTCAAAGCTTTCATGGATAATGGTTTCAGTAGGAGGACAAAAAAAAATGATTCATTAGCCTGGAAATGTTAGAAAGGGACATGATTAAAGTTTGGAAAGTTAAGCCATTTTTTCTGTACAAATAATTAATGGTAATATGCTTAAGTATACTTTTGCCCACCATGACCCTTTGGCTTACTTTGATCTGTCTTAGATTCTTCTAAGATTATGGCATCCCATGACTTGCAAACAAATGACATCACCAGGAGATTTGCCAGTGGTAAAGAGATGAGCTTTTGTGGCAATGAACAATTTGGAGTTGTTGAAAGCATAAAAAACTTCTTAAATTCAATGTTCCTGCATCTTCTACCATTCAACGATGAGCACAGCCATTCTTTTGTCCTTAGTGGTTACCCAAGAAATGTATACCAACAGACTAACTCAATGGGCTGGCCATCCAACTTCAAGTCTGGGAATATGCATCTTTCACACACCTTGGTTTGTTTGTTTTGAGACTGGTTCTTCCTATATGACCCAGGCTGGAATTGTAGCAATCATTCATAGCCTCCTGCCTGATGCTATTTAGCTCAATTTTTCTAACCAAGACCAGTTCACCTGTCCTTAGGCAACCTGGTTGCCCTCTGTTCCTGAGGGGTCATCATACTGGTGCAGATACCCAATCTACTGTACCCTACTGTAGCTCAGAGCTCCTGAGCTTAAGAGATCCACCAGCCCCAGCCTCCCCAGTAGCAGGGACTACTGGCCTGCACTACATTCCTAATCACTTTGTTTTTCAAGTGATGATGGCATGTGACCAATTTCTTTTGTACTATTGTGTGTTACACTGAATAGGCTTCATGGTATTCAGGGACTCAGCACAATCAATGCAGTTAATACATCTTCTAATAGGAGTATTTGGAAAAATTCTTCTTCAATAGAGAATAGTTTTGTTTGGCTTTAAAAAGAACTCAGGAAGCTAGGTGGCAAGATGGATAGATTCATCTTCCTGAGTTCAAATCCAGCTTCAGATACTTATTAGTTGTGTGATCCTGGGCAAATTACTAAACCTTGTTTGCCTCAGTTTCCTCCTCTGAAAAATGAACTGGAAGGGGCAGCTAGGTGGCACAGTGAATAGAGCTCTGGCCTTGGAGTCAGGAGGACCTGAGTTCAAACCCAGCCTCAGACACCTAACACTTATTAGCTGTGTGACCTTGGGCAAGTCACTTAACACAATTTGCCTCACCCCCCAAAAAAAAAATGAACTGGAGAAGGAAATGGCACCCCACTCCAGTATTTTTGCCAAGAAAACCCCAAATGGGATCATGAAGAGTCAGACCTGACTGAAACGACTGAACAACAACAACAAATCAGAATTCCTTCCATGGCACTGATAAGATTAGGAGAGCATATGTCTCCCTGTTTCGTACTTCACTTAATATCAATATTGAGTGTATTTCTGAACAGTATTATCTTCATTGCTCCATTTGTCATAAAACAGTGTATAAATTTAAATTTTTCTTTGGAAGAAATCTCATTTGATGAAAGTCCTTAAAACACTACAGAAAACTCTAAAGATTTTCAACACAAAATGGATGATCCCTCCCTTTTCCTTTAAAATACAAATACTTCATCCTTATAAAGTTTTTTTAATTGGTCACTGCTATTTGCCTTTTTATATTTCTCTTTACTACCATGTTTTTATTTAAAAGTTCCTTTTTAGCTGTGGTCTTTCCACTCAAAATGACCAGAAATCCCCTATGTTTATCAAAAATCCATTTTCCGAGTTCCTTAAATAATCTCTAAACTTGAGGGGGTGGAGCCAAGATGACTTCAAATACCAGTAAAAAAATTGGCTCTAAACAAATTCTAGAGCAGCAGAACAAAAAGACAGTGAAACAAATTTCCAGCCCAAGACAACCTGGATGGGTGATTAGAAAGGTCAGTCATGCCAGGCAGGGAGAAGGACGTAGTTTAGCGTGGGCACACAGGCAAAACAGGCTTCAGCAAACCTGGAGCAGGACTCACAGGACTGAATCATGGGCAGCTGTGGTGGCTTCCAGACTTCTCAACTCATTAGCACCAAAGACAACTTAGAAGGTCAGTAGGAAAAGTCAGTGACTGTGGTGAGAGAGAAGCCCCGGGGTGGCTGCTGCTTCTGGCCCACAGACTGAGGGAGAATTGAGTGGCTGATCAGAGGAGGGTTGAAGGGATCTTTTTGCTAGTGCTGAGGCAGGATTCTCTTGCTTTGCCTGTGCTTGGATCTGGGTCACAGTTCTGGGTGGCAGTCCTGGGGTGAGGAGAAGTACTGGTGTGGTGAAGCTTGTAGTGGTGATGAAGAGAAAATCCTTCTTACAATTCAAAGGCAGAAAAGAGTGCTTGTGGTCACTCATAGACCAGAGCAAAGGCCAGAGAAGGAGTAAACACCTCACCCTTAATCATACCACCTTGGGAGAACTGAAAACTTACTTAGAAAACTTAGAAGTATCTCTGAAAATATCTGCACAAAATCCCTGAAGCTTGAGGCAGTACATTCCCCACATTGGAAGCAGACCCCTACCATAATAAAGAGTTGATAATTCAAATAATTGGCTGGGATCATGAGCAAACAAAGGCGCAAAAAAAGTTAGACCATAGAATCTTTCTTTGGTAACAAAGAAGATCAAAACATAGAACCAGAAGACAACAAAGCCAAAGCTCTTACATCCAAAGCCTCCAAAAAAATATGAATTGGTCCCAGGCTATGGAAGAGCTCAAAAAGGATTTTGAGAAGCAAGTAAGAGAAGTAGAGGAAAAACTGGGAAGAGAAATGAGAGTGATGCAAGAAAATCATGAAAAACTAGTAAACAGCTTGCTAAAGGAGACCCAAAAAATACTGAAGAAAATAACACCTTAAAAAACAGCCAAATGGCAAAAGAGGTCCAAAAAGCCAATGAGGAGAAAAATGCCTTAAAAAGCAGAATTGGCCAAATGGAAAAGGAAGTCCAAAAGCTCACTGGAGAAAATATTTCCTTGGGGCAGGTAGGTGGTGCAGTGGATAGAGCACCTACCGTGAAGTCAGGAGGACCAGAGTTCAAATCCGGCCTCAGACCAAACACTTGACACTTACTAGCTGTGTCACCCTGGGCAAGCCACTTAACCCCAATTGCTTTTAAAAAAATTTTTCCTTAAAAATTAGAATGGAGCAATTGGAAGCTAGTGACTTTATGAGAAATCAAGACATTGTAAAACAAAATCAAAAGAATGAAAAAAATAGAGGAGAATGTGAAATATCTCATTGGAAAAACAACTGACTTGGAAAATAAATCCAGGAGAGATAATTCAAAAATTATTGGACTATCTGAAAGCCATGATCCAAAAAAGAGACTAGATCATCTTTCAAGAAATTATCAAGGAAAATTGTGCTGATATTCTAGAACCAGAGGGTGAAATAGAAATGGAAAGAATCCACTGATCACCTCCTAAAGGAGAACCCCAAAGGAAAACTCCTAGGAATATTGTAGCCAAATTCCAGAGTTCCCAGGTCAAGGAGAAAATATTGCAAGCAGCCAGAAAGAAACAATTCAAGTACTGTGAAAACACAATCAGGATAACACAGGATTTAGCAGCTTCTACATTAAGGGACCGCAAGGCTTGGAACATGACATTCCAGAGGGCAAAGGAGATAGGATTACAGCCAAGAATCACCTACCCAGCAAAACTGAGTACAATCCTTCAGGGGGAAAATGGTCATTCAGTGAAATAACGGACTTTCAGGCATTCTTGATGAAAAACCAGAGCTGAACAGAAAATTTGACTTTAAAATACAAGACTCAAGAGAAACATGAAGAGGTAAACAGGAAAGAGAAATCATAGGGGACTTATTAAGTTTGAACTGTTTACATTCCAGCGTGGAAAGATGATATTTGTAACTCATGAGATCTTTGTCAGTATTAGGGTAGTTGGAAGGAAAAAATTATATGTATGTAGATATAGATATAGATATAGATATGGATATAGATATAGATATAGACATAGACATAGACATAGACATAGACATAGACATAGACATAGACATATACACAGACATATACATAGACATATACACATACATATACATATACACATACACATACATATACATATACATATACATATACATATACATATACATATACATATACATATACATATATATATACATATACACATCTAGATAGATAGAGGGCACAGGGTGATATCTGGAGAATAAAATTAAGGGGTGAGAGAGGATTATACTGGGAGAAGGAGAAAGGGAGAGGTAGAATGGGGTAAATTATCTCACATAAAACAGACAAGAAAAGGCTTTTACAGTGGAGGGGAAGGGAGAAAGGTGAGAAGGAGTGAGTGAATCTTATTCTCACTGGATTTGGCTTAAGGAGGGAATGACATACACACTCAATTGGGTATGGACATCTATCTTACCCTACAGGAAAATGGGGGTGGGGAAGGGGACAAGAGAGCAGGGGGATGGTAGAAGGGAGGACAGATTGGGGGAAGGGGTAATCAGATGCAAACACTTCTAAGGAGGGACAGGGTCAAAAGAGAGAATAAAATAAATGGGGAGCGGAATAAGATTAAGGGAAATATAGTTAGTTTTCCACAGCATGACTACTATGGAAGCGTTTTGCATGACTATACATGTATAACCTGTATTGAATTGGTTGCCTTCTCAATGAGAATGAGTGGGGAGGGAGAAAGGGAGAAAATTTGGAACCCAAAGTTTTAAAAATAAATGTTAAAAAAATTGTTTTCACATGCAACTGGGAAATAAGATATACAGCCAATGGGGTATAGAAATCTGTCCTGCCCTACAGGAAAATTGAAGGGGAAGGGGATAAGAGAAGGGGGGGGGCAGAGATAGAAGGGAGTGCAGATTAGGGGAAGGGGTATTCAGAATGCATGTCATTTTGGGGTGGGGGAAGGGATGAGATGGGGAGAAAATTTGGAACTAAAAATATTGTGGAAGTGAATGTTGAAAACTAAAAATAAATAAATTTAAAAAAAAAAAAGAAAAGAGGGCAGCTGCCTCCTGAGCCTCCAGCCCACAGACTGAGGGAGAATCAAGCGGCTGATCAGAGGGGCATTGCAGGGATCTCTTTGCTGAGGCAGGATTCTCTTGCTTTGCCTGTGCTTGGATCTGGATCACAGTTCTGGGTGGCAGTCCTGGGGCAAGGAAGAGCCCCTGGCATGGTGGAGCTTGTAGTGGCAGTAAAGAGAAAATCCTCCTCACAGTTCCAAGACAGCAAAGAGTGCTTGTGTTCACTCATAGACCAGAGCACAGGCCAGGAAAGGAATAAACACCTTGCCCTTGATCATAGTACCTTGGAAGAACTGAAAATTTACAGGTCCCTAGAAGTATCTCTGAAAACAGCTGCACAAAACCCCTGAAGCTTGTGATGGTACATTCTCCACACTGGAAACAAATCCCTACCTTAACAAAGAGTTTATAATTCAATTAATTGGCTGGGATCATGAGCAAGCAGCACAAAAAGAGTCAGACCATAGAATCTTACTTTGGTGAAAAAGAAGATCAAAACATACAACCAGAAGAAGACAACAAAACCAAAGCTCCTACATCCAAAGCCTCCAAGAAAAATATGAATTGGTACCAGGCCATGGAAGAGCTCAAAAAGGATTTTGAGAAGCAAGTAAGAGAAGTAAAGGAAAAACTGAGAATGATGCAAGAAAATCATGAAAAACAAGTCAATAGCTTGCTAAAGAAAACCCAAAAAAATACCGAAGAAAATAACACCTTAAAAAATAGCCTAACCCAAATGGCAAAAGAGGTCCAAAAAGCCAATGAGGAGAAGAATGCCCTAAAAAGCAAAATTGGCCACATGGAAAAGGAAGTCCAAAAGCTTACTGAAGAAAATACTTCCTTAAAAATTAGAAGAGAGCAATTGGAAGCTAGTGACTTTATGAGAAATAAAGGCACTGTGAAACTAATCCAAAAGAATGAAAAAAATAGAAGAGAATGTGAAATATCTCATCAGAAAAACAAATAACCTGGAAAATAGATTCAGGAGAGATAATTCAAAAATTATTGGACTATCTGAAAGCCATGATCCCAAAAAAGAGCCTAGACATCATCTTTCAAGAAAGTATCAAGGAAAACTGCCCTGATATTTTAGAACCAAAGGGCAAAATAGAAATTGAAAGAATCCACAGATCACCTCCTGAAAGAGATCCCCAAAGGAAAACTCCTAGGAATATTGTAGCCAAATTCCAGAGTTCCCAGGTCAAGGAGAAAATATTGCAAGCAGCCAGAAAGAAGCAATTCAAGTATTGTGGAAACACAATTAGGATGACACAAGATTTAGCAGCTTCTGTATTAAGGGACCTGAAGGCATGGAATATAATATTCCAGAGGGCAAAGGAGATAGGATTACAACCAAGAATCACCTACCCAGCAAAACTGAGTATAATCCTTCAGGGGGGAAAATGGTCATTCAGTGAAATAAGGGACTTTCAGGCATTCTTGTTGGAAAGACCAGAGCTGAATAGAAAATTTGACTTTAAAATACAAGACTCAAGTGAAACATGAAGAGGTAAACAGGAAAGAGAAATCATAAGAGACTTATTAAGGCTGAACTGTTTACATTCCTGCATGGAAAGATGATAATTATAACCCATGAGTCCTTTGTCAGTATTAGGATAGTGGGAGAGAAAAAAATTATATGGATGGATAGATAGATAGATAGATAGATAGATAGATAGATAGATAGATGGCACAGAGTGAGTTGAAGATGGAGTGATTTCTGAAAAATAAAATTAAGGGGTGAGTAAGGATTATACTGGGAGAAGGAGAAAGGGAGAGGTAGAATGGGGTAAATTATCTCACATGAAATAGACAAGAAAAGGCTTTTACAGTGGAGGGAAAACAGGAAGGTGAGAGGGAATGAGTGAATCTTAATTCTCACAGGATTTGGCTTAAGGAGGGCATAACATACACAATTGGGTATGGAAATCTATCTTACCCTACAGGAAAACAAGGAGGGGAGGGGACAAGAGAGCAGAGGGATGATAGAGAGGAGGGCAGATTGGGGGAAGAGATAATCAGAAGCAAGCACTTCTGAGGAGGGACAGGGTCAAAAGAGAGAATAGAATAAATGGGGGTTAGGATAGGATGAAAGGAAATATGCTTAGTTTTTCACAATGTGACTGCTATGGGAGTGTTTTACATGACTACACATCTATAACCTGTATCGAGATGCTTGCCTTTTCTATGAGGGTGGGTGGGGAGGAAGGGAGAAAATTTGTAACCCAAAGTTTTAAAAACACGTGTCAAAAAAATTGTTTATAAAATTTTTAAAAAGGGAAAAAAAGTCCATTTTCCCCTATAGGATTATACTCAGTTTTGTTGAATAAGTTTTTCTTGGCTGCAAACCTTTATCTTTTGCCTTTTGGAACATCATATTCCATACTTTCTGTTTCTTTAATCCTGACTGTGGTTCCGTGGTACCTGAATTCTTTCTTTCTGGGTGTTCACAGTATTTTTCTTTGACCTGAAAATTCTGGAATTTGGCTGAAACCTTCCAGAGAGCTTTTATTTAGGAGGTTTTTTTGAGGAATTGACTAGTGGATCGTTGCTACTTTTACTCTGATATTTGATCTAAGAGATCTAGGCGGTTCTATTTCATGACTGCTTGAAATCTATCCAGATTCTATCCAGATTGGATGTGATTTCAGTAGTTCAGTGATTTTTAAATGAACTTCCCTTGACATATTTTCTAGTTCATTTTTGACCGTGAGATACCTTACATTTTACTCTAGTTTTCAATATTTTGAATTTTTTAGTGTGTTGTTAGTAGCTAATGGAGTCATTAACTTATGTTTAGCTCATTGCAATTTTCAGGGAACCTTTTATTTGGTTAAGTTTTTGTATCACTTGTGCTAAATTGTTCGTTGCTTTTCCAAGTCTGTCCTCCATAGCTCTCATTTAAAAAAACAAAAAACAAAAACATTCTTTCCTCTATTGGTCTCAATTCATTTATATTATTTTGAGTTTTATCATTTCTTCTGTAATAAATCTTATGAGCAATCTATGTTTTCCTTTGAGGTATTGTTTCTCCTCCTCTTCTGAGTTTGTGTCTTAGGTAACTCTGGTCTTCTAACAGCTTTTTACCTTTTTTTTAAATCATTCTTTTAGCAGTCTGCTTTGAGCAACCTAGTATCGCTGGCCTACCTGAGAGCTCTGAGGGATGTCTGTGACCTGACCCTACTGTAAGAATCTCTGTATTTCTGTCTGGATAGGAGACTGAATTTAATATCTGCTTAGGATGACCTCATATTTAATACACACACTCATAACTTCTGGGAGAACCATAGCTGCTGGTCTGGTCCTGGGAACTAGGGAAAGATGAATTCCAGATCACTTCTGGGTGTACCCATGCTGATGGCCTAGTTGGAGCTTTGAGTATGGAGGCCTACCTCCTGGCCCCTTCACATTGCTGTTATCCTAACCCAATGATGGGTCCATGATAAGCCCTGGTTGACCTGTTAATAAACCCATCAAACATAAAAAAAAAAACAAGAAATGGGTGAAACTATCTCCTTGTGATGATAGATTAGACAAGAGACAGTCAAAAAGTTGTTCTGACTTTAAGATAGTTTCATGAATCGAGTGAAGCTAGCTTCACAGTGAATACGACAATGTAAATGAAAAGAACAAACATCAAAAAACAATTGAAGATCAATTTGCAAAATTACAAAAATTAAGTTGGTCCCAAAGAAGGGATATGTATGAGAAAACGTGATTCTCCCACTCCTTTGCAGAGGTATGTCTACAGGTGTGGTACACTGTATATAGATGGTATTCCAAAAAGTCTTAGTGCAGCTTTAAGCTATTAGCACTTAAAACATCCATATTGTCAGATTTTTTAAATGTATTTATCAATTTTGCTGTTTTTACCCTCTTCTTCCTCTTTTTCTTATTTTAAGTTATTTGTTGTATGGAATGGCTCTCTGGGAGGGGAGAAGAGAAGGGATATAGCAGAAAACTTACATGATCTAAAAGCAAAAGATATCTGTAGGTTTCATGAAAATACTAGAGTTTATGTGAATATCTTACCAGGTGAGCCAAGGGAACAGTAGAATGATTGTTTTCTCTGCCTTGAACCATAGCAAGTTGGTGGAAGAGACTGGTGTCCTGCCAGCTAAGGATACATATAATAACCTGGTAGGGCAAAATGGATAGATTCTAAGAATCTTTCCTGGAAAATGTCAGATAATTGCAACAGAATATCCAAGGGAATTGATTAAAATGCCCCTAGTTGCAACAATTGTATTAATTGTCATGAGGCAAATATTCAGCTGCCTAGGTTTGTTCAACCCTAGACCTGAGGGAAATATATTAGATGCTGATGTTAAATTTGGCCCTAGCAGAAAACTTAGAGAAAACCTTCTTGCTTTCTTCAAAGCATAATTCAGGAGGTGTCTTTATTTCACATGGAATTTTTTAATATGTATTTTCTTCACATTTACATGATACAAGTGAGAACAATGAAATCATTCTGAAGTCGAAGACAAAACAAATTTTACCATCTTTAAATATAGGATTTCACAAAAGTGTGCTTCTTTGGGAAATAATACTATAGCACTATTTTTATTTCACCCACCACAAGTGTACTTTTTCTCTGTTGAATATGTTGCATTTAGAGAGGCAGCCTAGTGTCATGGCTGGGGGCTAGCCTGAGAATCAGGAAGATTTGGATTCAGCT
The DNA here is from genome assembly GCF_003287225.1 of Phascolarctos cinereus. NCBI lineage: Eukaryota > Metazoa > Chordata > Mammalia > Diprotodontia > Phascolarctidae > Phascolarctos > Phascolarctos cinereus. The sequence continues at coordinate 157,739,510 of NW_027555736.1, forward strand.
CTAGTCTGGGACGCATACTAGTTGTTTGATTTAACTTCTCAGGGCCCCAGGCAAGTCTCTGTGACTTAAGTTAGACATGAGTTGTGGATCTATATCAGTGGAAGGAGTTTCCATTCTGAATCAAAAAAAAACCAATTGATAAAATTACAAGTCAGGACCCAAAAAATATTTCTTAAGTTTTTAAAAATGCTAAGCCTGAACTTTGTTTCTTGTTCTCACATAATGTTGCCACTACTGTTTTTGATCGTGCTGTTTTCTGAGAGGCCACATAGTATAGCAAGGAAGAGTGCTGGACGTAGAGTCAGGAAAGCCTGGGTTCAAATCCTGTCACTGACACTCACTAGCTGAGCAATCCTGGGCAAGTCCTTTAAACTCCCTAGATCAATTTCTTCAACTATAAAATGGGTATAATTTTACCTGTAGTACCTACCTCACAGAAATGTTGTGAGGCTCTAATAAGAGGCCTATAAGAGAAGCACAGGATGTGCTTTGCAAATTTTGAAGTGCTATGTTTAACATGATTGTACATGTATAACTTATATCAGATTGCTTGCTGTCTTGAGGAGGGGAGAGAAGGAGGGAAGGGGGAAAGATTTGAAACTCAAATCTTATTAAAATAAATGTTGAGAACTATCTTTACATGTAATTGGAAAAAATAAAATACTATTAAGTGGAAAAAAATTTAAGTGCTTTATAAATGTCAATCATTCTACAACTTTTTTTCCCCCTGAAAATGGAGGCAGGAGGTAACATGGTACAGTGGACAAAATATAGACTTTGTAGTCAGAGGATCTGGATTCAAATCCTGCTTCTAAGAGCTTACTACCTCTTGTTCTTATGTAAGTCCTTTTGCCAACTTGGGCCTCAGTTTCCTCATCTGCAAGATGAGAAGTTTGGACTAAAAGTCCTCTGAGGGCCCATACACTTTTATATTTATGATCATAAAACATATGTGTAACAGAAGCCATATGTGAATATTTGCATTTGTATCAGAATTAAAAAGCAATTCTAAATTTCTCCATTTTCTACTCTTCCTACTGGGCAAATAATTTGTCCTTTTGGGACAACATTGTCCTAATGTATAAAAGAATGAGCTTGGATTAAATGGTTTATGAGGTCTCTTCCAACTTAGAAGTTGGACAGATAAATAAACATTGATACTTGAAAAACATGGTTTTAGGGCACATAAAGCAAGGTATTTCTTTACACAAATTTATTAACCTAAGAAATCATGATGAAATGAGCCCACAACAATCTAGCCACAGGGTTCTGTGTCTCATCTTGTGCCAGATGGATTCTTCAGGGCCACATTTCAAGGGCAAAAAAGGGAATGGAGAATGAGACCTCTCCAAAAGTCATAGGATCATAGATTTATAACTGGAAAGGGACTTAGAGGCCACCTAATCCAATGCCTTCATTTTATAGATGAGGATGCTCCTAGCCAGAGAGATAAAGCAACTTTCCTGAGATCACACAGCAAATAAGTAGCAGAAATGGAATTTGAACCCAACTCTTCTGACCCCAGATGTAATTGCCTTTCTCCTCTTTTCCTTACTCCCTCTGGCTTTTGCTGTGGTACTACTTTCAGATTGTTTTGTTGCACAATTAAATTTGATTACTGCATGAGGGGATTTAGGCTTACAATCTGTATACAGTTGAGGAATATCACTGACAAAGTCTTCAATTGGTCAGTTATCTTAGCTCAACCTAAAGTACTCAAATGTATTATAGCTCCTGAAGATATAAAATCCTAGTTGGTTTTTACAAGGTGTCGTGGGTCCCTGTGATAGGCTAAGGTTCTTTCCTATTTGGGCCCCAAGTCTTCTGACTTTTTGGTTGAATCCGCCTTATTTGTAATTCATTGATTCCATATATGGTACAGTCATTTGTTCACAACTTACTAAAATTAGAAGGTTGAATGTGGTCTAGGGTTGAGGGAGGCAAGTCACTCACTCAGAAAGCAGTGACTCATGTGCCCAGGAATGAATTACTAAGTGGGAGAGTGGAATAAATACTAAGCTGCATGGAATATATTGATCTAACTCAATGTAGGATTCCTTACATTCTTCTATAAAGATGTTAGCTAATATGTAAAACCAAAGTAATGACTACTTGTCTTTCAAAATCCTTTTCCTTTTTAGAAATATTTTTATGTTTGATAAAATTGAACTTGTGGTCAAAAATTCCCATCAAATATTCCTAGCCAGAATCAGACATACAGAGTAAATTGTTTTTTTTTAAAGGCACTAAGAATCAGGAGGACTGGGAAAATATTTTTATGGGGCTTTAGCTAAGACTTGAAGGAAGCCAAGAGGTGGAAAAGAAGAGGGAGAGAATTCCAGGCATTGGGGACAATCAGTGAAAATACCCAGAGTTAAGAGATGGAGTGTGACATGCAAAGAGCAGCAAAGAGGACAGTGTTATTGGCTAGAGTATATGGAGGGGAGTAAGATGTAAGACTGTAAAAGGAAGGGGCCAGCTTAATGAAGGCTTTAAAAGCCGATTAGGATTTTCTATTTGATCCTGGAGGTGAGAGAGAGCCATTGGATTTACTGAAGGGGGAGATGACATAGTCAGACCTGCACTTTAGGAAGATAAATTTGATGACTTAGTGGAGGATGGATTGGAGGGGAGAAATACGAAGCTGTTTGAGACCAACTGGTAGTCTTTTGCAATAACAGTTCAGGTGTGAGGTGATGAGGGTCTGAATCAGGGTAGTGGCAGTGTCAGAGGAGAGAAAGGGGCAATTACAAAAGTTGTTATGAAAGTAAAAGTCAACAGGACTTGATAACAGATTGGATGTGAGAAGGTGAGTGAGAAGAGGATGATACCTAGGTTTTGAGTCTTAGGAGGTTGGTGGTACCCTTGACAGCAAGAGGGAAGTTAGGAAGAAAAGAGGGTTTAGGCCAGGAATAAGATAATTCAGTTTTCTGAACATGGTGAATCATCCAATTTGGGATATCCAGTTTGACATGTCCAATATGCAGTTGGAGACAAAAGACTAGAAGTCAAGAGAGAGGTTAGGACAAACAAACCTGAGAATCAGCTGCATAGAAATGGCAGTTGAATCCATAAGAGTTGATGAGACAACCAAGCTGAAGAGTATATGGAGAGAAGAGAAGAGGGTCTAGGACAGAGCTCTATGGGACACCCATTGTCATTGAGTATGAACTGGATGAAGATATAGAAAGGTCTACCGAGAAGGAGTCTTCATACAGGTAGGAAGAAAACCAGGGAAACAGTGTCAGGAAAATGTAGAGAAAAGAGAGCATGAAGAAGATCAGGGGAATTGACGGTGTCTAAAGCTACCGAGAGGGGGCAGCGAGGTGGCGCAGTGTATACAGCAACCAGCCCTGGAGTCAGGAGGATCTGAGTTCAAATGTAGCCTCAGACACTGACTAGCTGTGTGACTCTAAGCAAGTCACTTAACCCTGATTGCCTCTAAAAACAAACAAAAAGCTACAGAGAGGTCAAGAAGGATGAAGTTTGAGAAAAGGCCATAAGATTTGGCAATTAAGAGATAATTGACAACTTTGTAGAAAGCAGTTGCACTTGATCCAAGTCAAGAGCCAGACCACAGAGTTAAGAAAGCAGTGAAAAGAAAGGAAGTGGAGACATTTATTTTAAACAAGCTTCTCTAGATTGTATCTGTCATCAACCAAGGGGTGGTTCTCTTCTGTAGGCCATCCAGTGTTTGCAGGAAGCCCAGGCCTTGGAAGGAAAGGTAGGTATGAGAAACTGCAATTTAATCACAAAAAGGAGCAAAGATATGGGACATTGGAACATTTCTGTCTTAGCAGAATCACCTTCCCCTCACCCCATACAGATTGCCTGTCATTGGTCTGAGAAATATGAACTCTAGATGACCCCTCTCTCCATACCAGTTTGAGTCTCCCCCCCCTGCCTGTCTCTCTGCAGGAATATTCCTATGGTAACTACTTAAATGCTAATGTAGAAGAGTTGATCCACCTTGACTCCCACTAATGTTAGCATGCAGGGGTATGTGACTATTTCAGATCAACTCTGATGCCTTTACTAGTAATTAATGACCGCCTTCTAAAATCTCCCACCTCCGCAAAAGCCTTTCATGCTCCCCCTCCCATGTCCCAAGAGAAAGATATTCTCTTCCTCCTAAAATTCTTCACGGCATTTTGCCTGGTGCTCTCCCTTATCATGCTCTCCATTTCATTATAACTGTTTAAGTATTGTCATTCCCTTCCACTAGAGAATGATTCTTTTGAGGTTAGACTCTTTGTCATATCAAGACACTCATATATAGTAGGTTCCTATTAAATGATTGTTGTTGAAAAAATGTAATCCTTTTACACTGGTCTTATTTCCAAGGGATTCTTCCATAGACTTTCTGATTCTTTCTGTCTAATCTGTGATACTAGCTTTTTTTTTTTCCCACCAAGCAAGACTGGACTCCCTAGTGCCCCCTTCCAGGTTCTCCCATCTGCCTTTCCTTCCAAAACCTGGATTTCCTTCAAGCACTGCATGGCCTGCAGACGAGGAGCTCTCCCCTTGCTTGCTGAAATCAGCACCGCCTTTTTTGGGGGCCGGGTTAAAGAGTTTTACCAGGAGGCACTGCAGTGGGGATTACTGGGGAATTGCAATTACAAACGTAAGAAGAAACTTCCAGTTATATATCATTGGTCCATCCTAATCCCCTCTGCAAATGTACAGGAATCAAGGCTTTGTTCTTGCTCGTTTTCCCCTTAAATGTTGTTCTCATAGACACTATGAACTGACAACTTAGCAAAGCTGATGTCTCAGCTCTTCTGAAATCATCCCCTTCCTAATCCTTTGCACCTGTATATGGAAGCCTTTGGTATTAACAGATCCTCTAACCCCAATCCCTTTAGCACCACTGTTTACTTACCTGAGTGATCATGGACAAGTCCCTTTCACTCTCCAGGTCTCAGCTTCCTCCTCTGTAACACAAGGGGGTTAGACGATATTATCTCTAAATTGCCACAAAACCCTAAAACGCTAAAAATCATTTCCATCAGATTATAGATTGAGAACTGAAAGGGCCTCAGAAGCCATCTAGTCAAAACCCCACATTTTACAGATGAGGAAACTGAGGCCCAGAGACATGACTTGCCCAAGGACACAGCAATTTAGTGATAGAGTCATGGCCCAAGATTCTGGTCTGCAGAATTGCCTTTTTGATTCCAGAATTCCATCAAGTAAAAGAAAAAAAAAAAGAAAAAAAAACTTGTCACATCAGCCTCTTTTGGCTGGGAATAACGGGAGGTATTTTTTCTATTTTTATCCAAGTTTGTGATTTCATCCAGGTAGGAGCTTCTTGCTATGTAGAAATTTCCTCCACCAATACTAATTGAGATACACAACTTAGAAAGAGGTCAGTATGTTCCTTTACCTTTGGGCAGGTAGGTAGCACAGTGGTTAGAGTGCTGGGTCTGGAATAAAGAAGATTCTTCTTTGTGAATTCAAATCTGTCCTCAGATACTTACTAGCTATGTGACCCTGGGAAAGTCACTTAACCCTCTTTGCCTCAGTTTCCTCATCTGTAAAAGTGAGCTGGAGAAGGAAATGGCAAACCACTCTAGTATCTTTGCCAAGAAAGCCCTAAATGGACTCACAAAGAGCCATACAAAACTCGAGCTTACTTTTGGGAGGGCTTGTTGAAGAAGAAGGTATCATCTGTGACCTCTTCTCCCAGATTTAGAGTTTGGGATTTTTGAACATTATAATTGGTTGAGAGGACAAAGGAGAGAATAACAGAAAATCTGAGACTTCCCCTCACTGACTTTGGGCCTGTTCTCATAGAGATAGGATAGAGCCTGCCTTTCATGGCCTGGGCTTGGTATGTGAGAAGCTCTTCCCCTCCCTGATGGTCATGAGCTCATACAAAGAACCAAGGGCCCAAAGTTTGTTCGTGGACTGAATTTTGAATTTACCTCCAAACGCCCCTGCACAGTCTCCAGATCCTACCGTATATAGATATGGAGAACAGGTTAGTACTGACTCAGGATTTTTTGTTAGTTCTTCATAGACTGGGGTGTACTGTGAGTATGAGAGGGGCTAGAAGGCCTCTTCCAAAAGGGTTTAGCACAGCTTTCTCGTGTAATTCCTTCCTAAAGGAAGTTTGTGGCAATGAACCATTATTGGCCTGGGGCTTAGAAAATTTGGGTTCTAAGGAAGGTAGGTCATTTCTCTCTCTTGGTGTTTTTCCTTTCTGCAAAATAATGGAGATGATCTCTTAGTCCCTTCTATCTAGATAAATAATCCTGCACTAAACCCCAATGCTAGAAGCCAGAAGAGCAGCTGAATCACATTTTTTAGGATATTGTAGAAAAGACCACCTTGTTTCCTTGCTGAGGGGTGGTTACAAAACATTTTAAACAGTCTCTTTGTTTTCCTAATTATTCCCATGCTGCTATAGCCAGGGGAGGTGAAAGAGAGGAATGCCCACAGAGAAAGCCTAGTGGGAGCCCCAGGACCTAAGATGGTTTGGGATTTGAGAAGTTTTCTATTAACCCTTTCCTTGTTTTTTGGGGGGGGTTTGGTCTACTTTTTGTGATTACAGAAGTTAACTATTGTAGCAAAGGTGGGGGGTAGGGGATGGGGTGGTCTGGAGCTGTGATTTCACTGACATAAGGAATTCCTGGTAAGAAAAATACCCACACCAATGTAAATCTGCAACTTTCCTGCAATTTCTAGTGTTGCAGTAAGTTGGGGGCACTGAGTGATAATGAGTAGGAGTTAACCATTCCAGTGTTCCTACCAGGGGGAGGGGCAGGAGAGCTCCTGGCTTGGATGATTCCTCAGGTGTTTCTTCCACATGGAAGAGCAGGTACCGCCAGACTTTCTTACTTAAAATCTATACATAGAATTTCACCTTCTATTTTAGGAAAGATAGAAAAACCCTTGCCCTAGAATCAACAGAGACGTCTCCTGATTTATTTCCTCAGTCTTACATGCTGCTACTACTACTACTACTACTACTACTACTACTACTACTACTACTACTACTACTATACTACTACTACAGATGTTCATCTCAGCAGCAAGAGATACTCAGCCCCAGGCTCTTCAGAACAAAGAACAGCGTCATCCTGGCTAGTTTACACCCTTAGCCTTTTTTTTTTTGTGAGGCTTGCCCAGGGTCACCTAGCTAGTAAGTGTCAAGTGTCTGAGGCTGGATTTGAACTCAGGTCCTCCTGACTCCAAGGCTGGAGCTTTATCCACTGTGCCACCTAGCTGCCCTCACCCTTAGTCTTAATCTTTTCTTTTGATTCATTTTCTTAGTAAAGGGTTTCAATCCCTAGGTCTCTGAACTTACCCTATTTTACAATGATTATTCTATCTACTCCTCTCATTCAATCTCTGAAGGCTAATCAGTCAGTCAACAAACATTCATTAAGTGTTTATAGGTAGGCATGGTATTTGGCACCCGGGATACAAAGGCGATAACACAGCTCCTTCCTTCAAGGAGCTCACATTCTAATGGGGGAGACAATACACAAAAGTTAAAGGGGCATGAGGAATGGAGAAAGACCTCTTGCAAAAGGTGGGATTTGAGCTGAGTTGTGAAGGAAACCAGGGAAGCCAGAATACCAGTGTGAGGAGAAAGTGTTCCAGGCATGGGGGATAGCTGGTAAAAAGATACGGAGTCATATAAAACATGGAATGATTATTTGCTTAATAATTATCAAACAGCTCTGGGGGTTTGAAGTTCACCAGTTTTTAAATCCTAAATCTGAGAGGTTTGACCTGGGAACTTTGGACTTAGAGGTCTGAAAACTTGAATGGGGACAAAAATTACATTTTTTTTCACTAACCTCTAACTGAAATTTTACGTTTCTTTCAATTATGATTTTTTTAAAAAAAGTAAATATTTATATCCTGAGATGGGTCCATAGGTTTAGCCAGATTTTAAAAATTCCATCACACACAAAAAAAGTTAAAAACCCCTTCGCTAATTCTTTTCCACTCTCATATAGATAAATGTACAGAGAAAAGTATAGAGAGGATGAAGGAAGCCCCAGTCTAACTCCCCAAAAAGGGTTTTCCCCATAATGGATTTCCAGGGGAGATTTCTCTGATGACCAGACCATTTCACTCCCTCTCTCTTATCCATTGTAGTCTAACACATATGATTGATTCGTGTGTATAATTAAGCTTTATTCCAACATGCAAAATTCTATTTTAAGGTACAAATAACTGATAACATATAAAGGAAGTAATTCTCATGATCAGTCTCGTATTAGTTTGTAAGGCATTAATGCATTCCAGGTACTCTGTGTGATCATTCCCCTGTTGGCTAGACTCTGACCTTTAAGTTCTTCTGACTAGTCTATAGATAGGTCTAATTTAAAGCCACCTGCCCTTTTCTTTTGTCTTTTGGGTCTTTGGAAGTAGAAGGAAGTTCCTTTCTTGTTGGAATTCAGGGTCACCCCCATTAGTCAAAACTGCCTTCTGAGTAGCCACTTTGCTCACCAACTACACTGGTGTCTCTGGAACTCTGTTCCTACTTGCAATCTAACTTTGATCTTTGTTACCTGACCCTTCTTTTAAAAAATCAATTATTTATTGTGATTTCCTTGTTGGTTTTTGTTGTTGTTTTTCATTTGGAAGAGTTGTATTTGGGAGGGAGAAGGGAGCTAGGTAAGGGATACTGGACTTCTGTTTGTTTGGGGGTTTTGGGTTTTGGTTTGATTTGGTTTTTGTGAGGCAGTCAGGGTTAAGTGACCTGCCCAGGGTCACATAGCTAGTAAGTGTCTGAATTTGAGCTCAGGTCATCCTGACTCCTGGGCCAGTGCTCTATCTACTGCACCACCTAGCTACTGTTGCGGAAAAAGAAAAGAAGAAGAAGAAGAAAGCAAAGAAGGTGATTGATACATTTTTTAAAACATACAGAACAGAATGAAAGGAAGTTCAGAAGGGAAAACAGACAAGCAGTGCAGCTTTGAAAGCAATATATTGAACTTATATATTAAAAAATAATAACCTACATGTAATATACTCTTTTTCTACTTTGTATATGGAAATGTTCTTTTTATGTGCACATTTGTCAAATTATATAATAGAAAAATTCTCAAATCTAGTTCCAGCCCATCTTGAGTCCTGAGGCTCCCACTAGGACTTCTCTGTGGTTATGCCACCACCCCATCCCCCACCTCCTACCCCAGTCATATAGGAAAAATACACACATTCAGGCAAAACAAATCCACACATTTTTCTCAGCTCTTAGGCCATTCTTAGAGTCCTCTATTTTGGATCAATTTATAACATATTCACTTTATTCTGTAACTCCTTTGAAATTTTCTTTACAACATAAAAACAAAATAAAAGCCTCTTTGGATTCCAATTCTGCTCTATATAGAATCCTAGAATGTCACAGTTGGAAGAGACTCGTCTAAGTCATCTAGGCCAAACCCTTCATTTTTATAGGTGAGAAAAGTGCTACTCTCTTCTACTATAATGATCTGGCACAAGGGCAAAGTATGGCAATTTGCTTGAGTCATACAAATTCCCCATGTGGAGGGGCTGAGGAGCCTGTTTCTAAGAGGATCATGATGAGGTAGAACAGAAGTGCCTTGGAGAGACTGTGGAGCACGTAGGGGTATTCTGTAACTGGTTCTGGTCCTCTAACCACATGGTTAGGAAGAGCCATTTACCCCAGCCCCATACCACATTGGTTGCATAGCCAGAATGGGAAGAAATATTCCCCCCAAAATGGGTCAGCTTTGATTAGCCTTTTCACCTCATTTTCTTGATGTGCTCTTGGGGGATCTTATCAACTCTTTTGCTCATAGTCAAGTGAGAACAATGCAAGTCCTTGGGGTCTTCTCCCCTCTGTGGCTATCGTGACCCTATGAAAGGGTTTTGGTCCTTGGCATTCCAGAGTTTGGATTTTGCAGTCAGTGCTGCACTGGTGCTCGGAGCATCAAGGAATGAACTTTGAGAGTTACCTGCAGGATCCAATGCATAGTATCTGAGAGATGGACACATCCAGAATTCACATTGCAGGGCAGAGCCAAGATGACAGAGTAAAGGCAGGGACTTGCCTGAGTTCTCCCAAATTCTTCTCCAATCAACATTACAAAACAAATTCTGGAGCAGTGGAGCAAATGACAGGTTAGGGAAAAAAAAATTTTTCCAGCCCAAGACAACTTAGAAGATAGGCAGGAAAGGTCTGTCTCACTGAGGTGAGAGTGAAGTGCAGTCCAAAACAGGCCTAGCTGCAGCAAGCCAGCAGCAGGCCCAAAGGGCAACCGCACCAGGTAGCCACAGCTTCCAGTGCTCTCAGCTCATGGATCATAAGGGTGTCAGACAAACGGTCAGAAGATTACAAGAGGACCCCTTACTGGCACTGGGAGTGGGACTTTGTTGCATTGCCCATATGCAGTTCTGGGTTGAAGTCCCAGGGAGAGAAGGAGGACTAGTAGGAGCAGGGACCCTGGTCATAGTTCCAGGGCAGAAAAGAGTGCTTGAGGTCATTCAGAGACCACAGCATGGGCAAGGAGAGCATGATCATACCAGCTTGGAAGAACTGAAAACTCACAAGCCCCCAGAACTAGTTCTAAAAATAGCAGCACAAAAAACCTGAAGCTTGAAACAGTGCCCCCTCCACCCTGGGAGCAGAGCCCAACTTTAACATAAAGTTAAGTTAAAAGAAATAGGCTGGGGAAGTGAGCAAACAAGAAAAAAAGAACCTGGCCACAGAAGTTACTATGGTGACAGGAAAGATCAAAAAACAGACTCAGAAAAAGACAACAATGTCAAAACAGCTACATCCAAAGCCTCAAAGAAAAACATAAGTTGATTTCAGGTCCCCCACCCACCCCAATAATTCCTGTAAGAGCTCAAAAAGAATTTTAAAAATCAAATAAGTGAGGTAGAGGAAAAATTGGGAAAATAAATGAGAGTGATATAATAAAATCATGAAAAAAAGAGTCAACAGCTTGGTAAAGGAGGCACAAGAAACATGCTGAAGAAAATAACACCTTAAAAACAGAATAGATGAAATGGTAAAAAAGGCACTAAAATTCGCTGAAGAGAAGTAATCCTTAAAAAGCAGAATTGGCCAAATGGAAAAAGGTGTACAAAAATGCACTAAAGAAATGAATCCCTTAAAAAAGTAGAATTGGCCAAATGGAAAAAGAGATACAAAAGCTCACAGGAGAAAGTAATTCCTTGAAAGTCAGAATTGGGCAAGTGGAAGCTAATGACTCAATGAGACATCAAGAAATAATAAAATAAAATGAAAAGAATGAACAAATAAGGGAAAATGTGAATTATCTCATTGGAAAAAACAACTGACTTGGAAAATAGATCAAGGAGAGATAATTTAAGAATCATTACACTACCTGAAAGCCATGATAAAAAAAATAATCTAGACATCATCTTTCAAGAAATTATCAAGGAAAACTTCCCTGATGTCCTAGAACCAGAGAGTGAAATAGAAATTGAAAGAATCCACCAAACACCTCTTGAAAGAGATCCCAAAATGTAAACTCCCAAGAATATTATAGCCAAATTCCAGAGCTCCCAGGGCAAAGAGAAGATGTTGCCTGCAGCCAGAAAGAAATAACTCAAATATCATGGAGCTACAGTCAGGACCACACAAGATTGAGCAGCTTCTACGTTAAAGGATCAAAGGGTTTGGGGTATGATATTCTGGAGGGCAAAGGAGTTCAAATTATAACCAAGAATCAACCTAAACAGTAAAACTGAGTATAATCCTTCAAAGGGAAAAAATATTTAATGCAACAGAGGACTTTCAAACATTCCTAATTAAAAGATCAGAGCCGAATCAAAAATTTGACTTTCAAATACAAGACTCAAGGGAAGCATAAAAAGATATATAGGAAGAGAAATCATAAGGAATTCAATAAGGTTAAACTATTTACATTCCTACATGGGAAGATAATACTTGTAACTTCTAAGAATTTTATCATTATTATGGTAGTTAGAAGGAGTATACATAGATAGAGGGGTATGGGTGTGAGTTGACTATGATGGGATGACAGCCAAAAAATAAAATGAAGAAGTGACATGGAAAGATGCACTGGGAGAAGGGGAAGAAGAGAGGTAGAATTGGGTAAATTATCTCACATAAAAGAGGCATGAAAGAACATTTACAGTGAAGGGGAAGATGGGGGGAGAGTTGCTAGGCAATCCTTGAACCTTACTCTCATTGGAATTGGCTCAGAGGGAATAACATACACACTCAGTTAGGTATAGAAATCTATCTTACTCTACAGGGAAGTAAGGGGGCAGGGGGATAAGAAAAGAGGGGAATGACAAAAAGGAGGGCAAATTAGGGGAGGAGTGGTTAGAAGCAAAACACTTAAGGAGGGCAAAAGGTGAGAAAGAGAGAGATGGCTAGATGGGGAAAAGTAGAATGGAGGGAAATGCATAGTAACAATAACTGTGAATGTGAATGGAATGAATTCATCAATAAAATGGAAGTGGATAGTAGAGTGGATTAAAAATGCACAGTATAATGCAGCCAAGATTAGAAGGAAAGCAGAAAACTGGGAGGAAATTTTATAGCAAGTTTCTCTGATAAAGGCCTCATTTCTCAAATATATAGAGAACTGAATCAAATTTATAAAAGTACCAGTCATCCAGTTCTGAAGGACTTATGATGAAAAATGCTATCCACCTCTAGAGAAAGAACTGATGGAGTCTGAATACAGATCAAAGCATACTATTTTTTATGGTATTTTTGTTCTGTTTTCTTTCACGACATGCTTAATATAGGAATGTTTTGCATGACTACAAATGAACTCAAATATTTTTTAAAAATCTAATGTTAAAGATTGTTTTTACATATAATTGGAAAAAATACTTTAAAAAAAGAATACAAATCATTTCCCAATCGATAAATGCTCAAAGTACATGAACAGGCATTTTTCAGATGGAGAAATCAAAGCTACCTGTAATCATATGAAAAAATGCTCTAAATTACTGTTGATTAGAGAAATGCAAATTAAAACAATTCTGAAGTACCACCTTGCACTTATCAGATTGGGTAATATGATGGAAAAGAAAAATGATAAATGTTGGAAGGGATGTGGGAAATTGGGACACTAATGCATTGTTGATAGAGTTATGAACCTATCCAGCCATTATGGAAAGCCATTTGGAACTATGCCAAAAGAGCTATAAATCTATGCATACTCTTTGACCCATCAATACCACTACTAGGTCTGTAGCCCAGAATTTTTAAAAAAGGAAAAAAGATCTATTTGTACAAAAATATTTACAGCAGCTTTTTTGTGATAGCAAAGAATTAGAAATTGAGGGGATGCCCATTAATTGGGAAATGACTGAACAATTTGTGGTATATTACTGTAACAGAATATTATTGTCCTATAAAATATGATGAGCAGGATATTTTCAGAAAAACTGGAAAGACTTACACGAACTGGTACAAAGTGAAGTAAGCAGAACCAGGAGAATATTGTACATGGTAACAGCAACATTGTATAGTGATCAGCTGTGAATGACTTAGCCATTCAATGATCTAAGACAATTCCAAAGAACTTATGATGAAAAATGCAATATACCTTCAGAGAAAGAAATGACAGAGTCTGAATGCAAATCAAAACATACTCTTTTTGCTCTGTTTTTCTTGGGTATTTTTTTTTTGGTCTGTGTTTTCTTTACCAACATGACTAATGTGGAAATATGTTTTACATGACTGCACATATATAACATATTAAATTGCTTGCCTTCTCAATGACAAGGAAGGAGAGGGAGGGAAGGAAAGAATTTGGAACTCAAAATTATTTTTAAATGAATGTTAAAATTTTTTTATATGTAATTGGAAAAATAAAGTTTTTTTTTTAAAAAAAGAGGTCATGGGGCAGCTAGGTGGCACAGTGGATAGAGCACCAGCCCTGAAGTCAGGAGGACCTGAGTTCAAATCTGGCCTCAGACCAAGTACTTGACACTTACTAGCTGTGTGACTCTGGGCAAGTCTCTTAACCCCAATTGCCTAAAAGAAGTAAATAAATCTAAAAAAAAATAAAAAGAGGTCATACTACATCTGAATGTGAACTTAACGGTGACCATGCTATTTAGAAAGTGAATAAATAAGGAAGGCTAAGGTCCCAGGAAATGGATCAAGGGTGGAAAAACAAACTTAACTCTTGACTAGATCAGATCATTGCCTCCCACGCCCTGAAGTGATTGGGGCCATTATCTACCTGAGGGCAGTGTCTTCTTTCTGCCTATAAGGTTAAGATTTTGATCACAGGGAGAAGTTTTTTTTGTTTCTTTGTTTGTTTTTAAGTCCTTGTGGGGAATAGCCACAGAAGTAAAATGACTTTTGGAATGTTAACTCAAAATTGTATTTTAATATGTTATAACCTTTTTCTCGTTCAACATCCCCATAAATATGAACCGATTTCTGAGGACATGGGTCTACTATGTCATCTTGGACATTTTGGTCAGCAAGCTAAAAATACTTGGATTTAAAATAATATCTAATTAAATAAAATTATTTCTGGTAAACATGTGCCTAAAACACAGAGTAGAGCATTAATGTTTTTTCTTGGACAACGTCAAGTGATTTAAGTGATTAAATGGAACGAGGGTGCTAGTCACAGGCACCCTAATAGTGGGAGGGCATAGCCAGTGGGGTCTTAAGCTGATGGCAGCAGTAGAGAATAGACACCCCCAAACTTCTCAGGGTGCCTATAACCCGGAGAAGGAGATGTAACCTGCTTGGCTCTGTGAGAACAGGCCAGAGCATAGTTACGACAACATACTTTTAAAAAGTTGAGAACAAATCTGTCACATCTACGTAAAATCTTGGGCATTGTCTCTCTTAAGTCTTGTATTTGAAGATCAAATTTTCTGTTGAGCTCTGGTCTTTTTATCAGGAAGGTGTGGAAGTTCCCCATTTCGTTGAATATCTATTTCCTCCCCTGAAAGAGATCATGCTCATTTTCGCTGGGTCAACCAAATTCAGGGAGCTCAGAGGCAGTAGGCAGGGACTGAGCAGCTTTCAGAGCGCACATTTCCTTAAGAGTTTGCAATTTATCAACAGCTCTCGCCAACAAAAGGCGTCTTGAATAGCAGGCCCACTTGAGGGTACACACCTCATCCCAGAGGCTGGGTGTGTGTGAGGGGGGCTCAAGGTGATTTTTTCTAAAGCATAAGTCTCATCATATAACCCCTTACTCAACAAACTGCAGTGGCTCCCAGTCGCACCTAGGGTCAAACATAAATTGTGTTCGATATAAGATTTCCATGATCTGGCCCTAGCCTGTCTTTCTCATTTTTTTGTACTCTACTCCCCTCTTTTTCCTCTTCAATCTGTCAATGAATAGATTGACTCCCAGCTGGCTTTCCATCTCCGTGCTTTTTCATTCTCTGTCCCCCATATCTGGAATGCAATCCTTCCTCAACTTCCTCTCTTGGATTCTTTGGTTTCCTTCAGATCTCAATTCAAGCATAAGCTCCTTCATGAAAAGTTTCTTGGTCCTGTCCAGCTATTAGTCTACCTCTTCCCAAAATTAATGTCCATCCATTTGTGCATATTCAGTTTATCCTTTATGTAATCAGGTATTGCAGAGAATGCACAAAGCTTTCCTGACTGGTTACACATGTGCTAGCTTAGTACTGATGTTGCTTCCAGCCTGCCATATGTGAGTCAGGGTTGAAAGGTACTTTGGGTATTTAAGGAAAAAAAACACCCTTCTTTGATCATGGGTCAGGAAGAGCCAATGACACAGTGGACCTTTAAAAGGAAATTACAACAGCCTTTTTTCTCTCTCTGCCTTTGACCATCCAGGTGGCATCACGCACATCTGGCATTTCCCCTGCAGGATGTTCCTTCTCCACCCAAATGATCTATTGACTGGTCCCATGTAGCAATTAGAACAGAGGGGGCTTAGCTAGCAAGCTTGAATGTAGGTCTATGACTGCCTTTCATACTTTGATGTTTCTTTTCTGACTCCTAAGTAACTAAACATTGACTTTGAGGAGGATATATGTAGTCTTGAAGACAACCTTGTGAGTCTAAGATCTTGAGTCCTTATTTGGTACCAACTATACTTCAAAAAGAGTCCCAAGTAACTACTCCATCCTATTGAAGTTACCTATTACTGTCCTGACTTGCTAGCAGACACAGAGCCCCATATCTAATGGGGAGAAGCCCCCATATCCTATAACAAGATTACTGATGGTCCCAAAGGGTTGGAGCACTGCATTCTCTCATTGCTAAATAGGCATTATTACCTCTCACCTTGGCTCTGTACTGTCCAAACAACCCCTGGTCCTTTTTTTCTGTCAAGCCAGTACAGGATTTGGGCTGTGCCCCTTTTTAGAGATAATCTTCTCTAGTAGAAAAACCTAGACAGCTCCAAATGATTGACCCTGGATATCCAATCTCTTGACCTCACGAGGTTATTTCCATGACTGCACACCTCTCCATCAGGATCATTGTCCAGTCACTAAAGAAACAATGTAAAATAGGCAACCAAAGCCCATGGCTCAAGTTCAAGTTTGTTGAGTGCCTTTGTACTAGCGGCCACTTGGAAGTGCTTACCAAGTGGCCTATGGCCTGGGTAGTAGGACGGGCAACTACCCCCTGTCCTTACCCCTCCAGGAAGAGGCTAGAAACATATTTATTATCTTTATAGTTATTCTATAAATATCTACATCCTTGTTGTCTCTTCTTTTAGGATCTCAGCCCCCCTATTGAAGAGACAAGCAACCCCCAGAGCCATGAACCTAGAGGTAGAGCCCCTGTAGCCTCAGCCTAAAACAAATAATTTCTACCCTGACTTAACTCAACATGAAAAAAACTTAAACCGGCAGATTCCCTAAGAATCTTGCCTGCACTATTGATATTACGAGAAACTTTGTCTTTTGACTAGAAGGTTTGAGTGCCTGAATTCATTCCAGGTGTATGTCACCCTGTACCCTGACATTTTAGAGTTACCAACCCCAAACTGCTTCAGTAAGATTGTTAAAATAGCCTATCTGATCAATCCAGAACTTGGATCTATTATTACTATTATTACTAGTTAATATATCATTATTACTATTATTAACACTAATGCTATTAACAAGTATTCATAAAGTATCTATATGATTCATAGAAATATTCTAGTCTTGGGACAATCAGTAAAAATAAGTAAAATAAGCTAATAATTATCCAGATCTTCATGGTAGTTGATAAGCTTGTCATTTACCTTTAAGATAATTGATAGAACTTTAAATTCCTGTACTTGGAGAACAACACATTTATTTCATAAGAAGTCATAAGCAGAGATTTGAGAAATATCAAACATTTACAAAGAGTATTTGAAAATGTGTTTCAGAGCTGAGCATTGTGGTGCATGCCTATAATTAGTGCCACTAGGGAGGTGGAGGCTGGTGGATCTGTAGACCTCAGACAGAGTTCTGAGCTGCAGTAGGACTAAAGCTGATCGGGTGCCTGAATCCAACCGTTAACTAGTATGGTGAGTCTTTGAGAGCAGTTGGCAAATCAAGGCAGATTACACATGAAGCAGGTAAAAGCTTCCATGCAATTTGGAGTGGTACTGGAACCTTGAGGAGCCCCTGTACTGCCAGCTGAGGTGAGATGAGGAGGCCCCATCTTTAAAAAGAAAGAAAAAAAAAGTATATTTCAGAAAAGGTACATAAAAGGTTCAGAAACCAGATAAATTTAGGTCATTAAATCTTTCATGTTGAATAACATGGTACCTAGCACACAGTGGGTGCTTAATAAATGTTTATTGGTTGATTGTTAGTGGCCAAAATTGTCATAAGGTCACACACAACGTAAACTGAGAATATGGTAAACTCTGTTGCTACTTCCTTGACATACCTTCCTCTCTGGCTTCTACTCCATTCCCCTTACTTCTATGTACAATTTTGCCCTAATGCTTCAAAGGGCTGTGCTGTCACTTTCTCCACTGAGTCAGATAAAAGAACTTCCCCTTTTTAGGTGGTCTTGGTGAGTTGCTCTGTCCCAAAGAATCTTTTATTGGACAACATCTTCCAATCTTGGCCAATCTTTTGATGATGAGACTTTCTGAACTTGGCTAAGTTGGTCCTCTGTTGAGAGGTATGGGGTCTGTCAGGGGACTCATACCTGAAGCCTTTCCAATTTGTTAAGACTTGCCAGTGCTTGTGTCTGGTGGCATGACCTTAGAGAACCCAGGGACTCCTCACCATAATAAGGCATTGGAATAGAGTTTAGGTAGGAGAAAATTGTTGAAGGCATGTTCTCCCTTTTTTTTCTTTGTATCCCTAATCACCTGGCATAGCGCTCCTCACATATTAATAATTGCTTATTGAATGACTGAACGAATGCATTCATGCATGCATGTATGAATGAATGAAAAAATGAATAATTTTAGTAAATAATATGTGCAATTAATGTTGCGGTGTAAGAGGTTGAGAGGTTGTGACCCCTCAAAGACCAGAGTACAGGATGGGTCGTCTGGAATGAATTCACAGACTCAAGCATTCTTTAATTCAAGGTGGCAAAGATTTATTGTTACGCTTTTCAGCGGGCAAGAATTCTTAAAGGATCCTGCGAGAGACTGAGAATGCAGCTAGGGTTTGTAGGGAAAAGAGCATGGGAAAGAAATGCCAGGGACACTGATGAGGTAATCCAAAGGTGCAGGTGTCTTTGGGGGCTATGGATGGGAAAGTACAGGGAGTGTACCCGACAGGAAGGGAGATGACAGAGGTATGGATCTTTGGAGTCTGGCAGGAGGAAGAGTCCTTGGGCTGGCCAAGGACAAAACTCCTTGGGCTGGGCAAGGCACCCCTCTCCCTCTGTCTTGATGAGAGAGTGTTCTGCAACAAGGGAAAGCTTTCTTACAAGACAGGAACTACTAAGGAATTGGGAGGCTTCCAGAGACATGATCTGAGGGCTGGGGCCTGAGCAGCCCAGCTCTGTGTAGCTGTACCAAGGAGAGAGATAAGGGTCATGCTGAGGCCTATGCATGAATAACTGCTAGGCACAGTGTCCTTGGGCTGGGGAGAAACTGTCAGGAATAGTGTTTCTGAGGCTAGGGAGAAACTGGGGTACAAGTACAAGCACAAGCACCCCATCATTAAGAGGCAGCATGATGTAGTGTTGGGGTTCGCAATCTGGGGTCTGTGAACTTTTTTAAAAATTTAATAGCTTTTATTTTATGTATTTAAAAACAACCTGAGAAAGGATCCATAGGTTTCACCAGTTTGCCAAGGAGAGTCCACGACACAAAAAAATTTAAGAACCTTTGTAGTGGATAAAGGATTGATGCTGAAGTTGGGAAGTTCTGGATTCAAGTGCTGCCTTTGATACATGTTAGCAGTATAATTAAAAGCTAGACTAGATGTCTGAAGTCCCTTCCACCTCTAAGTCTATCAAACTATGAAAACTCTATGAACCCGGGGCAGTTCTGTAAGACTGAAAGCTAAAGGAGAGTTGTGATTCTGCATCAGTACAGGAAGTTTGCACAATGGAAGTTCTCACAATGACAAAATCACACATTCACCCCACCTCCCTACCATTCCCCCCCACCTCTTCCCCTTCCCCCAAAATTAAGTGCCTCCAAGGCAAGATCAGAAGATCGTAGATTTAGAACTGGAAGATGACCTTAAAGACTCTCTGGTCCAGTCCCTCAAGATGAGGAAACTGAGGTTCAGAGAGAAGAAATAGCATTTCTGATGTCACAAAGGTCGTAAATGGCAGAGTCTGGGATTTGAACCAGGATTCTCTGACTCCAAATCCCCCGTTTCATGTACTGTCGCACACTCCGTGTATTTTGTTTTTTGTGTATCCCCTACTATTCATAATGCATGTAGTTCAGTTAGAAATGTAAGGTTATTAGCTGACTAATCCAGACTGCTCTGGAACCCTAGAATCAACTTGCCTTCTATTATCATAGGATAATAGAATTTAGAGTTCATCTAGTTCAACCCCCTCATTTTACAAATGAGGCATAGATTAGTAAAGTGACTTACCCAAGGACTCACGGGTAAATGATAGCACTGAGATTCTCAATCAAGTCCTCTGACTCTAATCCAGGTGTCTTTCCTTGCAACTTGTAACAACCTCCCCATCTCAAATACCACTCCATCTCCCCACCACTGGCTCATGAATGTTTTAAGTCTTTGTCTCTAGGTAAGTTCTACCAGAAGGTGGCAGCACTTCCCTGGTTCATGTATTCAAATAAGATCAGGCTGACCATTTGTTAGCATCTTGCTTTTAAGATCCCAGCAGCAATCTGAAAATTGGCCCAGGTGCTGACTACTTAGGAACAACTCAACCTTCTTCTTCTTCTTCTTCTTCTTCTTCTTCTTCTTCTTCTTCTTCTTCTTCTTCTTCTTTCTTCTTCTTCTTCTCCTTCTTTTCTTTCAAAATTGCAGTGTTCATATGCTTTGAAAGACAAAACCGAGGTCACCTTTTTAGGTGTGAAGCTTCCTGTATCAAAATCTACTTTTTTAGGTTAGAAACTTCTCTCTAGAAGGAATCTTTTGAAGAGAGATGTGATAGAGGAGAATGATACATGCTCATCAGGCTAGAGGCTAGAGTTTCAAACTGTAAGTCTTCTTACTCTTTTGCGTGGAAGCAAAACTGCAGATACGAAGGAGCATGTGCTATTGAATTGCACCCACAATCAACCATTTGCATCCTATTTAAAAGGCACAAATGGCCAATTGTGCTTGTAATTGCCTAATTGCTACATAGGGAATGACATACATGATTTCTTGGGTTTTCTGCTTGTTCAGGGAGGTTAAATTTGCAGAAGCCCTGAAAACATGTCTCTTTTCCCTTTAAAAGTGCCTATAGTCTTCACAGGTCAAGGAAGCCTGGCCCAGGGCAAGTAGTGATAAGAGTAGCTGATTGACTGAAGACTGAGCTTTTCTGATCTCACCTTGGGCCAGTCACAGGATCATCTTAGATTTACAACTGGAAAAGGTTCTTAAAGGTCATCTAACCCATCCTCTCATCTTACAGATAAGGAAACTGAGGCCTACAGAGGTTAAGTGGATTACCTAATGTCATATTCTGCCATAAGTGACCAAATCAAGATTTGAACTCAGGTCCTCAGACTCCAGAGCCATTGTTTTATCTGCTCTATCTGAGGAATAATGGTGGAGGGAACGATGTGATGGGGAATTTAAAATGAAAATTCTTCTTTGGTATAGAAGCTATTCTGACGTCTTATCTATGAAACTCAAGTAACTTTTCTCAAATTTTCATTTCAAGAAAAGCATTCTTTTTTTTTTTACTTGACAAAAGGTATTATTTCTAACACATTTTTAGAAACTTTATTTTTGACTGAACTCAGATTTTGAGGTGGAGGCTCTCAGGTAAGACAGTCGACGTCTCTT
Organism: Phascolarctos cinereus; assembly: GCF_003287225.1. Taxonomy (NCBI): domain Eukaryota; kingdom Metazoa; phylum Chordata; class Mammalia; order Diprotodontia; family Phascolarctidae; genus Phascolarctos; species Phascolarctos cinereus. Next base: position 157,760,846 of record NW_027555736.1, read on the forward strand.
AGCGATCTGTTCCTATCGTTTTTCTTTAGCCTCCTTCATTCTCTTGGCCAAAAGCTTAGCATATTCTGCTGCTTCTTCCTTGTTCTTCTGGGTACGTTGCTTCTTCAAAGCAATGCGTCTACGTCTGTGGTGCAAAACTCGGGAAGTCACCAGACGCTGAATTTTAGGAGCCTTGGTCCTGGGTTTCTTACCTTCCTTGTTGAGGGGCTTTCTCACAACATACTTCCAGACATCATCTTCTTTGGACAAGTTGAAAAGTTTGTGGATTCTGCTAGCTTTTTGGGGGCCCCAGGCGACGAGGCACAGTTGTATCTGTCAGTCCTAGTATATCTTTCTCACCTTTCTTCACGATAACCAAGTTGAGGACACTCAGGTTGGCATCCACAGTGCAGCCCCTAACAGATTTACATTTTCTTTCTCCAGTTCTTCTAGGGCAATAGCTAGAATGGCCCTTACTGAGCAGCAGGCAGACATGTCCGTGAGCCAAAACACCCTGCTTCATGGGGAAGCCTTGTTTGTCATTCCCACCATTGATACGGACCACATAACCCTTCCATTCTTCACCCAGAGCATCAGCAGAAACTTCAGTGGCCGTCCGTTTCTCATAAAAGGTCCGTAGCTTTCTCTCATCATTAACTTCGATGAGTTTCTGACAGCCAGTGGCTGGGAAAGAGATGTGCAAAGATGCACAGCCGCCCACTTCAGACCTGCCACGGGAAACAGCAAGAAAAGCATTCTTAGAGCTATCTGAATGAATGTTTCCAACAAAGTATACAGTTACAGCCTAGTGGACTGCAAACTCCTTGAAAGCAGGGACTGTTTCATATTTTTACGTCTATTCCCAGACCTCTCATTAGTAAGAGTGACTTGTATAGACTAGACACTTGTTGAATCAAACCAAATATAGACATATAAGCAAGTGGTTAAAATTTGTTATTCCTTCCTCTTTCCCCCAAGTGGAAATAAACAAATTTTCAGAAGATGATGGAAAACACATAGGTTCTCCCCACTACTCTCCCTCTTACCTTCACACACACACACACACACACACACACACACACACACACAAAACATTCAATATTCATTTAACTGGAAGCCTGGAAAATACTAAGGAGCTGAATCAAATTACCCCTAAGGACTGATTATTGACGTTTTGAATGCAAGGTTGTTAAAACTTTCAACTTTCCACCAGCCATAGGAGGATATTTAAGGGAGATCTATTCTGAAAGGGGAAAACTTGTTTCAAATTTTCTACTAGAATTCCTCTTCTATGAGAGAGACTATTCTTCCTTGAGCATGGGGTTGAGGTCACAATAGGATTTTCACTGTGGCACATCTGTCTAGGCAGTTGAAGATAATCTGATTAAGTTTGGTTGCTTGAGAGATCACATCTCACATAGTCACATCTCATCATTTGTAGTATAGATCTTGTTCAGCAAAATCATTTTTCATTATTATTAGCCAAAGTGCTTCACTTAGGTCCAAGGAGTAGATCCAATCTTGGTATCATCTTAATGAACTAAAGAACCAATCTGCTAAGTCTGCTAAGGCTGTAATTTTTAAAATTCAGCTTTGGAGAAAGGGAAACGGCACAGCAAATTATAAGAGGATGAAGAGTAGAATTAGACCAAAAGACTGGGAAAAAATTTTTTTTCAGAGTATGTGTGTAAACTTTACTGACGTATCACTTTTTTTCCTTCCTGGATGAGAAAGATAGGAGAGACTTAGTTCCAAGAACATTCCCTCCCAGCTCTGGTCTCCCTCCATAGTTGTGGGAGGGAGCAGGTGGTGTGTGGGTGAGTGAATGAGTGCCTTATAAATGGTTTCATCTGCTGTTAAATATGAAAATAGCCTCTCTCTTTCGCTCTTGACTTTCCACTTGTCTAAAGAGCACCAAACTAAAGTCAGTTCTATCATTTCTTGACACACTGCTAAGAAAAGAAGTTACACTGGGGAATTCTGCAAGGCATTTTAAATTTAGGTAATGCTCCCAGTGGCATCTGCAAAAAAAGATTGCGAATGGTTTCCAAATTCTCATGATGATAGCTGGAAAGTTAGGTTACCAATACTTCTTGTGAATGTTTTTGAAAGGTGGCATCTTCGTTTTGACTTTTCAGAGTACTCTTGGAGCCTTCCCTTGGCTCTACAAACTGGATGACTGTAGACATGCTTTGAGACATTTTCCTTGAGACATTTTCCACATCTGTCAAGTGGAATAAGACCCATCTTAACAGGCCCCTGTGAGGAGTAGCACATTGTCAAAAGCACCAGAAAAATAACAAATATGCTTGAAATGCTAAACAATTAAAGCCACACCATGTCGAGCAGGTTGTGCTTCTAATGATCCAAAATACCTGAATTTTTTCATTGACCCAAAAATGTCATTTGCATATGACTTGATAATTCTGTTTGTAAATAGACCTAGAACAGAAAAAAAAGGACACCTGGGAGACTTGTATCTAAGTCTGATGGCATATAGAGTCCTAGTGAATGAGAGGCGGCTAGGTGCCCATTGGATAGGATGCTGAGCCTGGAGTCCAGAAGACCTGAGTTCAAATGTGGTCTTAGATATTTACTAGCTGTGTGACCCTAGGCAAATTACCTAACTTCTGTTTGCCTCAGTTTCCTCAACTATAAAATAGGGATAATAATAGCACTTACCTCCCTAGGTTGTTATGAGGATTAAATGAGATGACATTTGGAAAGCATTTAGCACAGTGCCTAGCACTTATTATTATTATTATTATTATTATTAATTATTATGGGGGCCTGAAATTTATGCCTAGAACTTAATCTATTATTGAGTAGTAAATTTTTGTACAGCAGTGACAACCCATTTAAATGTATTTGTGGGCTAAAACATTGGTAGTTTGTTGATTTTGAAATTTTTTAATGGGACCTGTGATTTCTTTGGTTCCAAGAATTCCTACTGAGCAAACTCCCTCTACCAATGCAAACAGCACTGACTCTGCCATTTATAGTTTTGGAGAGTTGACTTGCCCAGGGTCATAGCCAGTATGTATCAGAGATCAGACTTGAACTCAGATCATCCTTAGCTAACTTTGAAATTAAACTGTCAGTTATCTTTTCACAGTTTGACTCTCTCTTCTCCTCCCTACCCTAGCCTCTCAGGTTGTATCCAGATTGTTTTCCAGATCTTTGTTGCCAACATAGCTTAAACATAAAACATTTCACAATGTATTTTTAGATCTGCAACTGAAAAACAATATATGAACCTTTTATTCTATTGTGTGCATATGTGCGTGGCCAGCTGTCCAGTTTTCAGACAACCCCACTGGGAATACAATCCAATTCAGTCCAACAACCTTTTATAGGAGGCAATATAGTGCAAAGGAAAGATGACTAACTTTGGAATCATAGCCCCTGAGTTCAAATCCAAACTCTGTTCCTTACTACCTCAACTGTAAAATGAGGGGGTTGAATTCAATGATTTCTAAGCTAACTTCAAGCTCCAGATCCATGATTACAAGGACCTGTATATTTAAGGAACTGGGCTCACAAAGAAAAAACAACAAAAACTAATCCCTGCTTACATTCTACTAGAGTAAGATACCCTTCTTCTCTCTTGAAGCTTGTTTCTTCTCTTTTAATATTTCTTGTGCTTTCAAAAACTTTGTTTTTTAAACCATCTTACAAATTATTATAAAAACATATGCTCTACAGCTTTTTTGTGGTGGCAAAGAATTGGAAATTGAGGGGATGCCCATCAATTTGGGAATGGCTGAATAAGTTGTGGCATATGAATGTAAAGGAATGCTATTGTTCTATAAGAAATGATGAATGGGAAGATTTTAGAAAAATCTGGAAAGACTTACATGAACCGATCCTGAGTGAAATGAGCAGAACCAGCAGAACATTTTACACAGTAACAGCAATACTGTGTGATGACCAACTCTGATAGACTTAGCTCTTCTCAGCAATCCAACGATCCAAGACAATTCCAAAAGACTCAAGATGGAATATGCTATCCACATCCAGAGAAAGAACTATGGAGTCTGAATGCAGAACAAAGCATACTATTTTCTCTTTTTTTCTCATGGTTTTTCCTTTTTCTTCTGATTCTTCATTCACAGCATGATTAATGTGGAAATGTGTTTAATATTACTGTACATGTATAGCCTATATCAGATTGCATGCCATCTTGGAGGAATGAGGATGGAGAAAAAAAATTTGGAACTCAAAAATCTTATAAAAGTGGATGTTGAAAACTAAAAAAAAAATTAAATAATATATGCTCTAGTGCTATTCTGCTTAAGAAAATGAGTCTTCATATATTTTTAAATCTCAAAAAAAAATCTGCAGCTTAGAAAAAGAAATTTGGCTAATTTCTTTTTTTTAAATGATTTTTATAAATCACCCACTGAGGAAACAGAAAAGAGATCACCAATGTAGAGAAATACTTTGATGTAGTCTCTTGTATAGTATCCATGACCTGAAGTACTATATTGTATAGGGATCCACCTAAGCATTGTAGGATTTGATTATTTTATATCAACGTTTCCCTCCATATTCTGTTGATTCAACACCTTTGTTTTTATTGTCATTTGTCACTGCTCCCCATTGCTACTCACTGATGCCATCCCCGTATTCCACAGCTCTGTAAGCCAGGGGTATAGTGGGGCTCAAATCACATAATGGATGTAAAGCAGGAGTATCAAACTCAAAAAGAAATCGGCTATTAAACTATATATAAGGACCCCTGCCTGCCACATATTGACTTAGAAAAATAACAAATTAATTTAATTTGTTAATAGTTAATTATCTATGTTTCATTAAATTGTTTTTGTTTAGTCATTTTCAACTCTTCGTCACCCCATTTGGGGTTGTCTTAGCAAAGTTACTGGAGTGGTTCACCATTTCCTTCTCCAGCTCATTTTGCAGATGAGGAAACTGAGGCAAAGAAGGTTAAGTGATTTGGCCAGGGTCATACAGCCAGTAATTATCTGAGACTAGATTTGAACTCAGGGAGATGAGTCTTCGTTACTCCAGGCCCAACACTCTATTCACTGTGCCACGTAGCTGTCCATGTTTTATTGTGTTTTTATTTATTTTGTAAACATATTTCTTGATTACATTTTAATCTGGTTCAGGCCCAGCCCAGGCTATTAGTTTGTTTGTGCTTGACACATCTGATATAAAGCATTTTGTAAATTTTAAAGCATTATATAAAAGTCAGTTGTTGCTAGCCTAATTATCATTAGGCCTGTACTCTGATGATACCTTCATTCCCTGAACTTTCTACTGCATTCCGATAAACTCAAGAAATGTTTATAGAATAATACAGGGGTGTGTCAGTAAATATTTAACAATAAGGCTATCCAGAATATTTTTTAATATATGTACATACACTTTTAGGCTTAATCAGCATTATTAACACTTTCTTAAGTTGAGACAATCGACAAAATAATAAATCAAGCCCTGATTTGTTAACAACTGCCAATTTCTGAGGGATAGATAACTTAGTGAAAATTTAATAATCTACTCTTGAAAACTGGTCAGTGCTAACTCCAGCGCCTCTCTGACTACAGCTCTATTTGCCTGAGGGTGTTGCTTGTCCCATTGTCAGCCCTGACTGCAGCACTTCGAAGCCCCTGTTCCATGAAGCAATTGCATCAGTTTCCCAACCACCCCAGCTGGATTCCTACTCTCCACTTTTCTGCTATTTCTTAATATGGCAAAATATCGTCCTAATAAAGGACCAATTTTTTAAAAAAGTTCCATGTGATGCTGAGGCATATGCACATTCTTTAGCAATCTCATTTAGAAAACACCATAAGTCGCTTAGTTCTAGTTTCTCTGTCAATGTGTGTTCAATTCTATTTTATCTTTCTGCTAAATTTGTCCAAAACTGAGAGGGCATGAAGACCTCCTGCCGCTATTGTTTTGCTCTCCATATCTTCTTGTAATTCAGATAATTTTTCTTTTATGAATTTAGATGCTTAGGTATTTGTGGTTCATTACTACCATGTGTCCTCACTGTGATTGTTTTTGTTCTCATTTGTCATTGTTTCTGGATGCACGGGTGTCAGTTGCCCCCCCCCCCGAAGATCTTATTTTCCTTCTCCTAAGGGAGGATGAGTGGTCTCTCTAATCAGAAAATCCCTATAGAGTATACCTATTGTAGAATAAATGGGTATGTATCTACTTATAGAATATTTTTCCTCTTCTCATGGGAGTATTCTTTAGTGACACCTCCTCCTACCACAAAAACTAGAATTTCTCCTTTCTTTCCTCCTATTTCAATCCCTTCCTTTGCCTCTTCACCTATTCTCCTATAGGCCCTCTTTTTTTTTTTTTTTTGAGAGAGAGAGAGAGAGAGAAAGAGAAAGACTAAAGGAGTTATTTTCCCTTTATTTTTAACCTTTGACTTGATTAGGATACATCCCCTCTTTCTCCTTTCTCCCCTCTCTCTTTTTACATGTCCTCCCATTCTGTAGTTTAGTCCTACCAAATATATATATATATACACACATATATAGTATGTATATGTGTGTGTATATACATATATATAGTCACCTATAGGAGGGGTTTGTCTCCTTATGTCCTCGTGTACTTTTGGAAAGAAATCTCTTAATGGCCCTTCTGCTATTATTTTGTTGTTATTCTTAGCCCTATAGATATATTTTTAAAGGTTTTTTTCTGTCTTTTTCTAGGGTAATTCATTTTATTATCTGTATCTTCTTTGGTTGATGCATTTCTTTACCTTTCTGTTACTTTTTTTCTTGTCTGGGGTGTTTACAAAGTAAATGATTCGTCAGGGTCTGGCTTTCTTTATTTGAATGCTTCAAATGTCTCTGTTTTAATTAAACAGCTTTGTTTTTTCAATGATGGTTAGGCTCAGTTTGGCAGAGTATGTTGTTTGGGGTTGCATCTTGAGCTCCTTTGCTCTTCAGAGCATATTATTCCATTTCCTCCTTTGTTTTATAGTGAATACAGAACAGTCTTGTGTTATTTGAATTTCCTTTCCTTCACATGAAGGTCTTTTTCATGGTTACTTGCAGAATTTGTTGTTTATCATTGAATTGTTAAATTTAACCACTATATGCCTTGGCCTTTAGGGTCTTTTCCTTTTTTTAGAGACGATCTGTGGATTCTTCCTATTGGCACTTCATTTTCTGTGTTCAGGAGTCCTGGGCAAGCTTATCGTATTATAATTTGCATTATGATGCTCAGATTTTTTGACTTCTCATGTTTTTCTGGGAGATATAAATACCTAGATTGTCTTTTAGGTCAACTCTTATAATATTTCTTTTTGCTTTTCTTGCAGATTGTCCTTCATTTCGGTGTATTTCCATTTTTAATCAGTTATTCTCTCTTTTATTTCTTTAGTGAGATTTGCCACTGTGGATTCAAATTTTTCTATTCTGCCAATTATTTCTGCTGTGCAGGCCATAAATTCTGCTTTCACAATTCTTATTTCTCTTTGAAACCACTCAGGAACATTCAGCTGTGGTTCCATGCTCTCTTCTTAAGAATCCACAGGGTCCTCTGCCTGAGAAGGTATCGATTCATTTTCCTTTGCCTTATAATATTTATACTACATGATGTCTTCCTGCCCCACCTCGATTCCTCAGTTCTCTGACTGACCTTTGAAGATTGCTATTGTTCTATATCAGTCCTGGATTCTGCTGGAAACCTGTGGGTTGGTTTGTATAGCCCAACTAGAACACTGTGGTTAGTGGGGAAGGAAGTGCTGAGTAAGTATGTTAGAGATTAGGAATTAGCCTTCTCTCCTGCTAGGCAGTAGAGACAAAAAATTATTTTACTTATTACATATAATTCCTATTTTAGAGAGGTTTGAGAAGACAGGAGGATCAGAGAAAATGTCTAGCTGTCATCTTTTTGGCTGTGTGACCTGGAAGTCTGTTCTGCCATTTTCTTAAGCTCTTTAACAGTAGGCCTACGTGGTAAGAACTTTCACAGACTTGTTTATTGCTCAAAAAAACAGGCTTCCATTATTCTTTTCCTTTTAATGAAATTTCTTTTTTTTCCAACAAACAAAAATTGATTTTTTTCTCCCTCCTGCCCACCCACCCACCTCTGTTATTCTTGTGCCTTCTTTTGCACATAGCCCCAGGCTTTACACATCAGTAATCTCTCTCAGTCAACCTCATCATCACTTTCCCACCAGTTGCAAGACTCCACAAAGAATACCCTACACTCTCACTAATTGTCCTTAATTCCCCTACAGCGGACGGAATGGAATATACTAATTACCTGGGGCTGCTTTGTGAAATAGCCAGTAAAGAATACGAGGATAGCCAGCACCAACTCATCTGTGTACCAGAGGGAGGGAGAGATGTGTAATCCCTGGAACATAAAAAGATAACTCACCAGATGAGTTCCTGGTGGATAAGTGACAAGAGAGTTAGTTGTTCTTTTGCCGTAAGCATTTAGAGTAGGAAAAGATAGATCACTGCCTAAAGTGGCTTCGAGGGGAAAGCAGGATTTGAGTTTGACTTTCAAAGAAAGGAAAGATTTAGATAAACTGAGAGGCATTCCTGGTAAAGGGAAGATCTGAGCAAATTTGAAGAGGCAGGAATGTACATGGGTGTTCCGGAAGAATGAGTAGTTTTTTAGGACCTGAGGGTTCAAAGAGAAGAGTGAGAAGAGATAAGGCTGGAGAAAGAAAGAGATTCTTCCAGATTCTGGAAGGCCCTGACTATTCCTCACCCCCAAGGAGGAAGAAATTTATTTTGTAGATATTGGGGAGCCATGAAAGAATTTTGAGCAGAGGAGAGACAGACTCAAAGCTTCATAAAAAAAAGATTAATCTGGCTCTGGTGTACAGGATGGATTTCTATGCATATTCAATCACCTCTTTTTCTGTAGGCAGTTGGAGTTATGGAATCATGGGGCTCCAAAGAGGGATCAGGGAAACTAAAAACAAACAAATAAACTTTTGGGAATAATCAGTACAGAGGTGAATTGAGGCCATGGGAGTGAATGATACTGCCAAGGGTTTGAGAAGAAGATGAGGAACCAGGGAAAGAGATAGAGAAGGAGCAGATAAAGGAGAAAACTAGGAGAAAGTGGTCAGAGGATAGGATGGTCAAGTGTTAAATGCTATAGAGAGATCAAGAAGAATGAGGACCGAAAAAATGTAATTATTGAAAATTATATGTGTAGTATCTAAGTGCTTGCTTAACACAGCAACAATTCTGTTTTACATATGTGTGTGCACACATTTCACAATACTAGAGACTTATTGTAAGGGTGAGATATCTTTGCCCGTACAAGCTACATGATAATCACTATCTTAACCTAATTTGATTTTCTGTGTTCTGAGGGTAAAGGAAAGAGATATTTGGATAGCAAACACAAAATTAAAACCCTCCTCCAAATGTACCAAAAAATCCTCAAACATCTAAAATAAGTATGACAAGTAAATTGTCCCATCTGAAAAATATTCGAGGGCTAAACTGAGACAAGTTATCAATTCCAGGATCACAGAGTCATAGAATTTTAGAGATGAGGGAGGGACTCTCGAGGCAAGAGTTCTTGGCAAAACTGAGCTCAAAACTCAGATCATCTGACTCTCATTCTAGTGCTCAGAGAGCATACGTTTTTTATCCTCTTCTAGACCCAATTATCCATCAGGTAACCAGGTGTGTCAGAGCATACCTGAGGGTGTCATCCGCCCTCAGGTCCCCTTCATTGCTAGTTGGTGCCCAGCTTCATAGCCTCAAAGCCTGGATTCCCTATCCCAATGGCTCACGCCCAGTTCTGAGCTTACCCACTCTTTTGGTGTTCCATTTGTATCATTAAACTAGTTGAGCATGCCCATCATAACTGCCAGGGAATTTAGAGAAGGATACCTTGCCATATAGTTTTAAGGCTCCCCCTTAGCCCCTTTTTAACCATTTCTATTAGGGCTACTACTTTTCTGCTAGCCAGTATTTGTTAATATACTCAAGACACGATCCTGATATTTCTAGGCTACGGAAAGAACCCTGGATTTATAGTCAGAGCAGTTGGATTTGAATCCTAGCTGGGTGACCTCAGGAAAATTACTTCCCAGTTTCCTCTTTGGTAAAATCAAGGTGTTGGACTAGAAGGTCCCTTCCCACGCTAAAATCCTATGATCCTAGCACTCATGCCTATTTGAAGTAATCATTGAAATTTCATCATGTTGCATCCTATTCAGGTACCTAATGATTACTGGGAATTCCACCTCAAAATGCTAATAGGCAAAGGGTATAAACAGTTTAATAACTCTTTGACTATTAGCATTTTGAGCTGGAATTTCCAGTAATCGTTGGGTACCTAAATTGGATACGTTATTTCATAAATGAAAAATAAACATTTAAAAATGCTAATAGTCTAAGTAAAGCAGCTAGGTGGCACAGTGAATAGAGTGCCAGGCCTGGAATCAGGAAGTTCAAATGTGACCTCAGATACTCACTAGCTGTGTGACCCTGGGCAAGTCACTTAACCCTGTTTGCCTCAGTTTCCTCATCTGTAAAATGAGCTGGAAAAGGAAATGGCAAACCACTCCAGTATCTCTGCCAAGAAAACCCCAAATGGAGTCACGAGGAATCACATATGACTAAAAAATGACTAAACAGCAACACCAGTGGGTTTCCCTCCTCCACTGAAGGTACTGCCTAGTCAAGTGAAACTCTTCTCCCTTCCCTAATAATCAGGGCTACTTGTCAGTCAGTCAGTCAATAACTACCTAATAACTTGGTGCCTCTCTCCACCATCAGTTATTAAATTATCTAGAACCAGACTTTTGAAATGCAGGTGTGTATCACCCTCAGAATTCGAACTCAAGTCTTCCTAACTCTAGGCCCAGTGCTCTATGCATTGTACCACTAATCTCGCCAACCTCAGCCAGGCCATCTACCCTGCCACCAAACAGGCCTCCTCTTTCACTCCCATTTTCCATTTCTCACTTTGGGAACAGTAATTAAAAACAATGCAATTACTGCTTCTGAAAAGAGCGTATCTGTTTAGCCTCTACTTATCATCCCTGTGATTTCCCAAAATGTTCCCTTACATGTATTGTTTCCTCCATCAGCATGTAAGTTCTTTGAAGGTACAGATGTTCTCTATTTGTACCCAGCACTTAGTACATTGCTGACACATAAGAAGCATTTAATAAATAATTTTCATTTATTCGGGTTCCTCATCTATAAAATGGGCATAATAATACTTGTGGCACTTGCCTCATAGGCTTGTTATTAGGCTCCAATGAAATAAGGTATAAAACATACTATATAAATGTCAGCTATTATTATGCTTCGGTTATTGATTTTAAAATGCTGCATGACCCAAGAGCTGTACTTTCCATGCATTAGCTCTATCAGCAGATGTGAGATTTACATGACTGTATCCATTAAGGGAGAGTTTGTTTCTTAGATTTATGTAGGGCTGTCACTTTGAAAAGCTAAATCCCAGCTTGCAAATCATGCTAGTACCCAAAATGTCATTGTCCTGACAGCACAGCCTCTTATCACTTCCAGGAAAGAATACATGGAATTGTTAAGTAAGTATTCGAAGAGGAAACACATAGTTTAAAGGGACCCAACTTACTGCTAGCTTCCCCAGAGCCTTTTTAATGATTTATTCTCCACGAAAACCTGAATTTCTCTCAGTTACTGGATTCCTAAGAGGCCTTATTAAAAAAAAACAAAACCCAACATGGTGCTGTTCGTAAACAGAGTGGGAAAATGCCACTGGTACTTTGAGGTGCCTGTCTTTTAGCCAAGGGGGAATTGGATGCATAGCTAGTTGTAAATTCAACAAGCATTTATTAAGTGCCTACTATGTACAAGGCATTGTAATAAGCACTGGGAATACAAAGACAAAATGAAATTGTCTGCCCTCAAATAGTATATCTTAAACTGAGGGGATACAACTCATAAACCAGTAAATACAAAGCACAAAAACTAATTTCAAAAAGCGAGTGCTACTAACTAGAGACATCAGAAAAGGTCGGTCCCCTATAAGAAGTTCCAGTGGGGTAGATGTGTGTGCCTGACTAAGAAAAGAGTGGAGGAAGCAGTGGCCGGAGGTGGATTCTGACACTAAACTAACAATGTGGCTATAATTTATCTATTCAACACTGAAGTCAGATGCCATTGTGCTAGTGTGGGAGGCTTTTAGAAGGGTTTTTGTAGGTTGAATGGGAGAGGGAAACCCAACCTCCTTGACTGTCCCACTAGCCCCAAGATGAGATTCTAACAACTGTTGCTAAAGTGGCAACATCCCCCAACCCCACCTCCAAACACACACAAACACAAAGAACAACTCTTTGTCAGTGCCTGTCTTCAGTCTCCTACTATTTGCCCACTTTTTGACTCAGTCCACACTATTCTTTTTCTTAGTGACAAAGCCTGATTCTTTCTCCCCATAGAATGATTTCTTAGACTTCTATTTGACTGCCAGGATAGATTTTGCACAAATCACCACATTTTATTTTTGACTGTTATTTTTAAAGAAGTGAGATGCCCAGACTGAACCTCCTAGAACATGAAGTGGAGATGTGGTTCTGGGAACAAGCTTTGCAGACGGGAGAATCTGTTTATCTTCACACTCTTGAGAAGTAATCACTCTCTCAGTGACAACAGTGTACTGTAGCTAGCGCATTCCAGAGGAGTCAGATAAATTTAAAGGGGATGGGGTTTGGGGCCAAGTGGTCTTTGCCTAATCAGCATTATGTCTAAATGAGATAAAATGGGTCAAGAGCAGCAGGAAACCTGGCCCATCTTTTGACTGGCTCTTCAGAAGTAACTTTGATCAAAGGAGAAGCTGTTTTGGAGAGAGACGAGAGAACTTAAAAGAAAATCACTGTGGGCAAGGATACTTGTTTAAATTTGTCTGAGTCTATGCAACAGCCTGGCCTTCAAACCCACATCCTCCTGGCCCCAACCTCTGATTTACCATATTTTTCAGGAAAATAGTATCTTTATTAATTTTCCTGCAAATTAAATTATTCTTGTATTTTTCTAGCGTCCAACTGATTAAAATTGGATAGATGAAGAAGGGGCTTTGATGCTTCATTCTGATCTTTAAAACTTTAATATCTATAAAATTAGAACAAACAGTACTCTCATTTGTGTTTTTATTTTGGCTCTGGAAGTGCCCTGGGAATCAAAGAAGAGTGTACCCAGGGCACCAACTTGGGTAGAGGGAAACCAGATGTAGTACAGGCACTGCCATAAGATCAAAGTGCTTTCATTTGGTGTCTCCCACCCCCAAATCAGCTTGAGAAAGATTCAATGACTTCTTCTCTCACAAGCTAGCCAGGCCTGAAAATACAGGAAAGGAAGGTGAAAGTAGTGTAGTTCGAGTTTGCAGAGCTAAATAGTGCCTTCGTGCTGTGATCGGAAGAAAAGCACGAGGGGGGGGGGGTGAAAAGGAACTTTGCATTTGGAAGGTGCAGTCAGCAGTAGCCAATCTTCTGTTTGGATTTTAAGATCAAAACTGTAATCCTGCTTATACTTTAGGTGGTGGCGTGTTCTGTGGTTGAAAGGGAATACATCCAAACACTGCAGGGATTCTTTTGGCCATAAATAAGAACTGTGCTGTTCTTAAGTGTATCAGAGAGTATTGTTGTCATCAAAGATAACTCCCGAGATTACAAAACTGTCTCAGAGCAATAATGCAGTATTGAAGGTGGACTTTGACTGTGTGGACATCTGCTGGCCAAATCTCTGCTAAAAGCAGAGCAGATGGTAAATGCTTGACTTGCTTTGATAATAATTTAATTCTTAAAAAGGTAGAAGACTTGACAAGGGAGCCGCTATTCTACATCAGATTTTGACCAACAATGAGAGAGCAAGTGCCAATTTAAAATGATAACAGAGAAGCAGCTCCAGGGATAAGGAGCCCTCCTTTGAGCCAGAAAGAGCTGTCTTGGCCCATAGTAACTGTGTGACCCTGGGCAAGTCACTTAACCCATTAGAGCCTCAGGGAACTCTCTAAGACAGTGAGTCGAGGCAAGAGTTTCCTCACCAGGAGCTCCCCACAGAAAGTAGTTTAAGAGTCCAAAGAAAACAAAAAAGGAAGCAGGTACTGATTTAGAAATAATAGGAATTTTGGAAGAAAGTAACTATATTGTATTAATATGTATGTATTAGTAACTAATATTTACATAATTTTTAAAACTTGCAAAGTACTTTTATATTATTTAATATTCACACTAACCCTGTGACATAGATACAACTGGCATTAGTCTCCCTTGTATAGATAAAGAAAATGAGACTCAGAAGGGTTGTGACTTGCCCAGGGTCACATAGCTAGTGTCAGAGAAAAGATTTGAACCCATATGCTGTATCTTCTTTAAGATCATCAATTTAGAGGTAGAAGGGACCTCAAAGGCCATCTAGTCCAAATCCCTCATTTTATTGATGATGAAGCTGAGGCCGAGGAAGATGAAGTGATTTGACCAAGGTCATACAGGTAGCAAATGTCAGAGAGATGGAATTTGAACCCAGATCTTCTGATTCCAAACACAATACTTTTTTTCCCCCCACTGTGTGGTTTCCCTGATTCCAATTCTGATGCACTATCTGCTATGTTGTGGAGTTTTTCTTAGAGTGTGTACAAAGATAAGCAAAGAAAAGCTAGGCACATGTCCTAGATTTTGGGATTGGGGCTTTCAAAAAAAAATACAAAGAAAGATAGCTAGGATCTCTTAAGTCAAATTCTTTAGAGGAAGTCAGCACAAGAAGAATTTAGTGCTTTCAAGAACAAAAACCTGATATCATAAATTATTCTGATGGAGAAGAATAGGGGCTAGCACTATCTAAAGAGACTGATTTAGATGTATAGGGAACTTAGACACCAATAAATTTTAAATGACATTCTGAAAATGGGAACAAGAGTAGATAACTGAGGATTAGTACCATAGAGCGGCACAATTCTGTAAGAAAAATTCAGAAATGCTAAAACCCAGAATGATCTGAGAGTTGCCAAGAAAGCTAAGGATAACAAAAAGGCTTTTTTTTTTAAAAAAAAAATAGCTATATTGAGAGTAACAAGGAAAGCAGAGATGAGAACAGCACTCAAGTTGGATGAGATGATGATAACAGATGACAGAAAGCAGAACAACT
Source organism: Phascolarctos cinereus (assembly GCF_003287225.1). NCBI lineage: Eukaryota > Metazoa > Chordata > Mammalia > Diprotodontia > Phascolarctidae > Phascolarctos > Phascolarctos cinereus. The sequence continues at coordinate 157,775,929 of NW_027555736.1, forward strand.
CAATTTAATCTTTTTCTACCAAGGAGAATAATATTTTTTATTCCCTTTCATATATTCTACACTCCAGCCAAACTCTCCTTCTTGCTGTTCCTAATGCATGGTATTCCACGGCACTCCTCTGTCTGAATCCTCATATAGGCTGTTCCCCATGCCTGAATTGTAGATGGTCACTTTTCACCTCTGGCTCTTGGAATTCCTAGTTCCTTTCAAAGCTCACCTGGGTATCGTCTTCTACTAATAGCTTTTCCTGATTTGCCCCAGCTGTTAGTGCCTTCTCACTGCCACCAGTAAAAAAAAAAAATTACCTTACATTTACTGTGGTGTAATTGTCAGAGAGCCACCCTTGAAGCCAAGAAGACCTGGGTTCAGGTACTGCCTCTGACATACACTGGCTGTGTGACCCTGGGCAAGACACAACTTCTCAGTGCTCGAAGCAATTCTCTAAGGCCATATATAAGCTGAAGAAAAGTCCTGACTGGTATTAGTAGAGATGGTTTCCTCTCCTGGTGACATAACAGGTCCAATCCTTATCCCTGTATTTTGCGCACAATTTTGTTTATGTTTTGCATATGTCCATGTCATTTCCCTCAATAGAACATAAGCTTCTTGAGGGGAGGGAATGTTTCATTTCTGTCTTTTTATCCAGCATCTCTGGCACATAGTAGGTGCTTAATGAAAACTTGTAGAATTGAATTTAATTGAACAACATAATATGATAGCATTGAAAGAAGCTTAATGTGTAAAGTAAGAAAATATCACAGCACTCTGCCCCAGTCAGACCACATCTGGAATATTGTGTTCAGATGTGACAGGTACTTTTAAAGAACAGTATTGATGAGTTAGAATAAATCCAAAGGAGGCAACCATATAACCTCTTTTAGGATTACAAAGCACTTTCCTCAAAACAGCCTCATGGGGCTAGATAATACAAATACTATTACAACTTCTCAGATTTGGAAATTGAGGCTCAGAGAAGTTAAATGACTTGCTTGTGTGTCAGAGCCAAAATTCAAACCTAGATTCCTGCTTCCAAGGCCAGCTTTCTTTCCATGCTGATGGTGAGAGGACTTGAAAATGCACCATACCAGGATGCCTTAAAGGGAATGGTTCATATGATTACAGATCCAAAAGGTATGTTAGAGATCATTTATTTCAACTCCTTTTATGGGGAGGTTACATAGCTTGCCTACAGTTAAGTAGGTGTTCCATAGTAGAGCTGGTATTTGAACCCAGGTCCTCTGTTTCCAATTCCCATAAATTTTCCATCAAACCATATTGTCTACAGAAGGGGAGGCTTAAAAGGGACATGATAGCTATCCTCAAATATTTGATGGGCTCTCACATGAAAGATGGATATGACTTGCTTTACTTGGCCCCAGAGGGAAGAATTAAGAACTGAAGTTACAGAGAACTAGAGAGACAGTGAAATCTTCCATCACTTGTGGTCTTCAATGGAAGCTGAATGAGCACTTTTCAGGGACAAATTGGGGAATTCATGCTCCATAGGAGGTGGCTAAGAAGACTTCTGAGATCCCGTCAAACCCTGAGGTTCTATGATTATAATATAAAGGGATAACAATTCCATTTTTGAAGATAGAGACAATGCTAATATTTTTTTGGACAGAAGACGTTACTTCATGAATATTAGAAACTCCCCTTACTGACAAAGATTGGTACTGGCTCTGCCATTTAGAGCATTGCCTGGGGATATTAGAAATTTAGAGATTTGCTCAGGTTCCCACAGTCAAGCATCAGAAAGAGGATTTGAGCCCAGGTGATCCAAAGTCAGAAGTCTGCTCTCCCTCCACTACACTGTGCTGCCTCTCAATGCCAGTTTGTACTGAGCAAAAATCAGATGGTCAGACAGAATAACAACTAAAACAACTGCATTGACAAATACTTATTCGGTGGTGAAATGCCACCTTAGCACCAATGTTACTATTAGACAATATGCACACCTGATAATGTGTTGACTCTCTCCAAGATCAGTTATCCATTTATCTAGAACTAGACTATGTTTTTGATATATCACACTCAAAATTTGGAATCTCAATTTTCCTATACCTTACACTCCACACAATTAGACCACTGTAGCTCTCCCACACTCATCTGACATTTTCCTGCCTCCACGCCTTTTTTTATTCCTGGTGTTTCTCTGACTGGACTATTCAATCCCATCAGTCTGTCAGTTGAAAGCTTATCTATCCTTCAAGGCCTTATTAAAATGTCATGTATTCTAAGAATCTTTTCTTTATTCCCTCATTTCTCCATTCCCTCCTCTCTGCTCCCACAGCAGTTGTTTATACCTCTGTTATCAATCAAAGAGCATTTATTAAGTGTCTGCTCAGTGACAGACACTGTACTAGGCACCTGGGATAGCAAGTCAAAAATGACACAGCCTCTGCCTTCAAGGAGTATACATTCTAAAGATATTTCTATTATGACACATCTTCTGTCACTCACATGAAAATATACATCACCGACCTCTATGTTGTGTGAAGATTCTATGTTATACAAGTGCTGAGGTCTGAAGCCCTTGGACTCCCTTGAATGAAGTCTCCCCAGAATATAACACTTAGTTAAAATAGGGAGTGTACTTAACTCCCCCAGAGAAGACAGAATGCCAGGGTAAATCATTAGAGGGGATTTATGGTGGCCAAAGGAAAAGGGAAAATGTCTTTTTTGTTAACCAAATGTAGAGAGGATCCTCTTTTGTTTACCATTAACCAGACAAAGTGTAAGTAAGTCCTTAGAGGGAGCAGTTTGGGAAAGGCATCTCTACAAAAAAAGTATGCAGATAGTGACATTAATCTCTTTGTCTACTAATTCTAAAAATCCTGACTGAAACCACATATTTTTGTTTTACCATTGCTGTGGAATTTCATTTTTTTTTTTGGTTTCACAATTACCATAAAATGTGAGTTGGGAATTGCTTGCAGTGGGGAAAAGGGTAAATCTTTTCTAATATAGCAGGGAGAACTTTACCAGTCAGGGCCTCTCCCCAGTTGGTAGATCTAATAAATGGTCCCTGACAAATTTGGCTAAAATAAAGAGTATATATTTTTTAAACATACACACACATTTTTACAGTGCCTTAAGTATAAATATGTCATAGTAACTTAGAAAATACTGAATTTATAATCAGAAGATATGTGTCCAAGTCCCCCAAATCTCTGAATTTCCTTTATTGGATTACAAATGTTTATCCTTCCATCTTTCCCTTTTTAAACCTGTTCTTTGTCCATAATTTTGACCTCCAGTCATTAGACCCTATTCTGCTTTCCCAGTTCATCACCCACTGCTTTTGCCTTAGTTTTCGCTCTTCACATTCTTGACTATTTTAATTCTTTTTCTTTTAAATTTGAAAATAGATTTTTATCAGAACTTTTTTATATATTAACTAAATTCCCCCTGTACCCTTCGCCTCCAAGACAGCCTTTATAACAACTATTTTTTTAAATGAATGGAAAAGATGAAGGGAAAAAACGGCAGCAAAAACTGATTAAGCATGCTTAAAAAAAAAAATCTGATGTTATGTGCAATGTCCCACACCTGTGAATTCCAGCATCTGCAGGAGGGATATTGAGGGAGAACTGTCTTAGTATATCTCTTTGGGGCTAAGCTTATGATTGTTTTGTAGTTGCTGGGATTCTTTTTTTTTTTCTGCTAACATTGTTAAAATCATCATGTATATTGTTTTCCTTGCTCTTCTTATTTCAGTTTGTATCAGTTCTTGTAAATCTTTCTATGCTCCTGTATTCATCGTGTTCATTATTTCTTATAGCACTGAAGTATTCTGTAACCAGTTTAATTCTATACTGCTCTTTACCCTGATTCCTTTAATCCCTAATTGTATCTCTGTGAAACCCCAAACCTGAGTGACTTTTATCAACCATCCACTTTCTCTAAATGTGGACTAGACAATAATGTAGTTAGGTGGGAACAGACGTGACCCAATGAAAGTCACCAATAGTTTGATGTCAACTTGACAAGAAATCTTCACTGGAGTGCCTAACATTTTTATCACTGAATGCGGTAAAGGCATAGATGATGTGCTTATCAAATTTGCAGATTATAATAAGCTGGCAGGAATAGTTAGTATACTTGATGACAGTCAGAATTGAAGATCTTTATACCCTAGAAAGTCAAATCTAATACGATGAAATTCAAGAAGAATAAACATAAAAGTCTTACAATTGAGTTACACAAATCAGTTTACAAGTACAAGATGGGGAAGATGTGATCAAACAACTATTTGAAGATATCTGGAGGTTATAATAGACTACAAGTTCACTATGATTCAGTAGTGTGATGTGGTAGGTTGAAAAACTGCTGTTTGTGGCTGCATTAGCACAGGTACAGCTTTCAGGAATTAAGAAGGTGAGGTGATAGACTCTTTGTACCCACACCTTGTCAGACCCTGTCTGGAGTACTGTGTTCATTTCAAGGACCCTAAATCTATGAAGAACCTTTAATACGCCAGAGTACGTTCAAAGGTGGGAAATCTTGATGATAAAGGGCCTTGAATTCATATCACTTAAAGACTGGTTGAAATAACTAGGAGTGTTTTACTTAGAAAAGAGAAGAAGAAAGGGAGACATTCAAGTTGTCTTTCAAAAACTAAAGTGTTGGCATATGAAATGGTATGTCCCTCCCTTATTTGGTTATTGTGAGATACAAATGCAAAAATGTGTGTGAAGTGCTTTGTAAATCTCAAAGTGCTATGTAAATGTCAGCTACTATTGTTATTGACGAGAATAAATCCCTATAAAAGTCTTGGTTAATAGGATCCATTGCATGTCTACCTGTTGTAAGCTTTGTAAGAGCTCTTATGATTCTCATGACAAGCTTTTCCCAGGCTCATTTTCACCATTTTATAAGGTCATGTTGCTTATTATTTTCTACTGTCCTTTTCTATAATGTTTTATAAATGATTTTGTATTCTAATCTGTGTTGCTCTTCACTGCCAAATCTCTGTATTTGACAAAGACATTGCTTACTAGCTGAGGAATTCCTGGGACCTTTTGACTTCTTCATCAGAGACATTCCTTTAAACTGAGATAACATTGATCGAAGAAATGTCACTAATCAGAAGCAATTCCTTAGATTGCTAAATAAGTGAAATTAAAACCCACTTTCTAATATAGCCAGGTTGTTAACATTTTTCCACAGAGGAAGGTAATGTTTTTAATATATAAATTACCAGAAGGCAATGCCTTTTTTCAGTTTTTCAGTTATATTGCACAGAAACTAATTTTTCTTCTTCCCCCTCAAGAAATAAACTTTGAGGTAATTTATTTTTGCCCACCATCATTGTCTTTCATTTCACAAACTGAGTCTACAGTATAGCCACATTTTACTTAAGGTTTTGGTTCTAATGTCAGTATGTAAGACAAAAACTGAGTATGTCCAAAATTATGCTTGAAAATCCCTCAAAATGACTGGCTTTGAATTCTTCATCATAAGACTGTCTCTTATAGTTCTATTGTATTCCCCCACATCAACTATCATGTATTCAGTACATATTTTGTGTTTTGCAGATCTGGCCACCCTCAGCGCAGATTTTAATCATGCTTTTGGTTAAATTTTTTTCAAACAGAAAGCTTATGAACTCCCTAAGATGATCTCCAAAGACTAAACAGAAATTGGTATTGACTCAATTCAAAGACATTTGCTTAAATAGAATTTCTAGGTTAAAAATTTTTTAAAATCTCTCATACATTCAGGAGGCACACTTGCCTGCAAGCTTATAGGCCATTAGGAAACAAGGAAACATGGGTGACTTGGACAATTCAAATTCCTCAGGATGCTTACCAGCTGGAACATTTCTCTGCCTCAGAGACCGTCACAAACTGTTTTCTTGCAAAGCTGCTGATGCCATAGTTCGTGCTGCTTTCTTGTGGCTTCATCTCTTTTGAAAGTCCCTTGTCAAAAACTATTTCAATTCTTTCGTGTGTCAGACAAATAATGGCTGCACCTAGATGGGGCCACAAAAGCCCTCTATCAATTGATCAAGCTTTTATTAAGCGCCTGCTATGCCCCAGATACCAAGAGAAAAGGCAAAAACAGTTTCTACCCCGAAAAAGTTTACAATCTAACTAGATAAAACAACCAAAAGGAACATACGAAATGGATTCCCCAACCGTGTAATGTCTCTCTTTCTCATTTCTGCCTCCTAACTTCCTTTGAGACTAAATTTAAATCTGCCTTCCATAACAGACTTTTGCTGGTCTCCCGGCAACCTTCCACCCATGGCTAGTGCCATCTCTCTGAGATTCTCTCTCATTTACATTGTATGTATCTTATTTACCTACTTAGTTATTTGCAAGTCGCCTCTATTGAAAGCTAGGTTAACTCAGTGACCCATTGTCCCCAGCCCTGATTGTCAATCACTATTGGGGGAGGTGTCACCTAGTACCCTGATACGGGTCACCTAGCCAAGTCACCCAACCCCTACCCCACTGTCATCTTCCCATCTAGTGATGTGTTCAGTTCCTTTGAATCCCTTATGTTTTCTTTTCCCTTTTCATATTTTTTGGCTTCTCTTAGGTCTTGATATTGGAGATCAAATTTTTTGTTCATTTCTGGTCTTCTCCTTAAGAAAGCTTGAAATCCTTCTATTGCATTAAATGGCCATTTTTTCCCTTGAAGTATTATGCTTAATTTCACCAGGTAAGAAATTCTTGGTTGCAGTCCTAGCTCCTTTGCCTTCTGGAATACCATGTTCCACAGCCTCTGATCCTTTAATGTTGCAACTGCCAAGTCCTGTATAATACTGATTGCGGCTCCTCAAATATTTGAATTGTTTCTTTCTGACCACTTGCAGTAATTTTCCTTGATCTGATAGTTCCATAATTTGGTTATAATGTTTCTTGGAGTTTTTATTTTGGGATCTCTTTCCTGAGGGGATCGATGGATTTTTTTCAATGACTATTTTGCCCTCTGGTTCTAGGACATCAGGGCAGTTTTCCTTGATACTTTCTTGAAAGATGCTGTCCAGGTCCTCCTTTTGATTATAGCTTTCAGGTAGTCCAGTGATTCTGACATCATCTCTCCTGGATCTATTTTCTAGGTCAGTTGTTTTTCCAATGATATGTTTTACATTTTTTCCTATTTTTTCATTCTTTTGAATTTGCTTAAGTCCTCATAGAGTCTTGATGTCTCATAAAGTCATTAGCTTCCACTTACCCAATTCTAACTTTTTTTTTTTTTGGCTAGGCTACGGGGTTAAGTGACTTGCTCAGGCTCACACAGCTAGTAAGTGTTATGTGTCTGAGGCCGGATTTGAACTCAGGTCCTCCTGATTCCAAGGCCAGAGTTCTATCCACTGCACCATCTAGCTGCCCCTCCATTCTAACTTTTAAGGAGTTGTTTTGCCAGTTAGCTTTTGTACTTCCTTTTCCAATTGGCCAATTCTATTTTTTAAGCAATTGTTTTCTTTTTCCAAGCTATTGAATCCTTTTTCATAATTCTCTTACATCACTCTCATTTCTTTTCCCAATTTTTCTTCTACCTCCCTTCTATGATTTTTAAGTTCCTTTTTGAGCTCTTCCATAAGTTCTTTCTGGGCTTGAGACCACTTCCCATTTTTCTTTGGGATTTGGCCATAGATTTTTAACTTTATTATCCTTTCTGAGTTTGTGCCTTGATCTTCCTGGTCACCATAATAACTTTCTACGGTCAGATTCTTTTTCTGTTGTCTTTGCTCATCTTTTTTGACCTTTTTCTTCTCTTTTAAATTTGAGCTCTGCTCCCAAGGTAGAAGGGGCACTGTCTCAGGCTTCTTGTGTCGGGGTCTGCAGCCCCTAGCTGTTTACCTGGTGCCACGCTGATGTTGCCCTGAGACACATGGGGAACCTTCACGTCTGGTGCTATGCTGAGGGGGTGGTGTGTGGGGGGGTGGCTGGTGCTGCTGGGGGCCATGGGGTCTGGCAGCTTACCTGGTGCTGAGCTGGGTGCTGGTGTCTGGTGGGTGCTAAGTCCTGTGGGAGTGTTTCTGCATTTCTCTAGGACTGCACTGAAGCCTGTGGTGGTCTGGCTGCTGGTGGCTGCCCGTTTGCCCGGGGCTATGCTAAAGCCCAGTAAGGAGGAAGGGAGGGAGGTCCTATTGTTGGTGTCTGCCTGTTCCACTGCACTGGGGCTCAGGATCTCCCACTGGTTTGCTGAGGTGGGCTTCCTGCTGTCTTGCTGGGATGTTTGCTGTTCTGAACTGCATTACCCTTTTACCTGAGTGAGACAGACCTTTCTTGCCAAGTTTCTCGAGCCAAAAGCTAGTTTCGCCGCATCTTTTTGCTGGTTCTACTATTCTAGGATTTGTTTTGGGGTGCTATTTTGTGGTTGTTTGGAGGTAAGTATAAGAGAGTTATGACGATTTACTCCTTACTCTGCCATCTTGGCTCTTGGAAGTCCTGGTAAATGTTTAGCAACCAGCTGGCTATCTGGGGAGAAAAAGTACCCTGTTCACATTTTTAAAGTTTAATCTGCATCATTTACATTTTCTCCATCACTTTCTTAAGTGCTAAACAATTAACAAAACTATAAATCCAGTCCTGATTTGTAATATTTGCTGATTTCTAAAGGGTAAATACTCACGTTGAAAATATAACAATCAGCTCTCCTACTTCAAGCTGGCTATAGTACAGCACTGGTTCCAGGTGACATTAATGTGTCTTTAATAAACCAGATGCAGAATCAGTACTATGTTCAACTCTCACATTCATGGGGAAGTTTGAATACCATCACTCTTCAGGACAGGGATTGGTACCTTTTCTGCTGTGAAAGGGAAAATATAGTGGTAAAAAGTTGTTGGTAAGTACTAGGAAAGTTTACTTGGTTCAAAAAAATCTCTCTTCCAAACATTTCACTATTTAGAACTTCATTAGGTACCAAATCTCTCTTTTAAATTCAAATGGAAAGAGTAAGCCTTCTTTCTGTGAATTCCTTTAATCAGATGGCTTTCCTCCAATATTAGCTAAAGTCATCCAGATACCAAGGAGAAAGACAATTTTTGTTGGGGTGGGAGAGAAAGGAGATATACTTTTGGAAAATAAGTCATTTTCCCAGAAGGCAGACCTGAGCAAGATGCAATAGTGGGAGGGTTTGAACAGCTGGGCACCTAACAGTCCTAGGTACCAGAGAGTCTTGGGACAATGTTGCAGAAATGGATGTGGGAGAGTGCGAAAGACAAAGTAGGTTTGCTGTCTCTTGCTGCTGTGAGAACACCTAGGTTTTCTATTGCCTCATCTGTAGCGCGATGTTCTGTTGGCACCACACAAGCTGTCAATCTCTCCTGATATATTTCAGTTCTGTAGAGCAGGAATGTTTCTACCTTACTCTGTTGCTGTTGTTCAGTCATTTTGGTTGTGTCAGACTCATGACCCCATTTGAGGTTTTCTTGGCAAAGATGCTGGAGTGGTTTGCTCTTTCCTTCTCCAGCTCATTTAATAGATGAGGAAACTGAGGCAAAGAGGGTTAAGTGACTTGCCCAGGGTCACACAGCAAGTAAGTGTCTAAGGATTTGAACTCAGGTCTTCCTGATTCTGGGCCCATTGCTCTATCCACTATGTCACCCACCTGCCCAACTTACTCTGAACTGTGGCTAAAAAAGCCCCACATACAACTGGTACTTAGATGTTTCTATCTAATACATCCCCCGATGCACACGTGTAATTGTCCTAAGAGACTTACTTTCTGGTGGGGATTTGTCAGTCACCGGTATAAATATAATACTAGCTCAGATATAGTCAGATTAGTCTAACTCTTAGTTATCCAGAGGACTGCTTTTACATATGGCTGAGATAGAACTCTGTAGGGAGTAGAGAGTAAGCCTCAGGATTAGGAAGACCTAGTGACCCTGGCCAAGTCACTACCTGTCAGTGCCACAGGCAACTTTCTGAGACTATATATTTCAGAGCAGAGTCAGTTTGTAGGAGGGAAAGGAGCTTGCTCAGTGTTGAATTCCTTATGCCAACGAAATCATAGATCTGGTCCCAAAAAAAAAACAAGAGAAAATGGGAGATGGCACAGGTACTAGAACGTAGAGGTAGCACTGGATTTGAAGTGGGAAGAACTAGGTTGGAATAAAGCTCCACCACTCAGCACTTCTAGCTATGTAACCTTGAGTGAGTCAACCAAAGTCTCTGAACCTTAGTTTTCTCATCTACAAAATGGATACAATATTAGTGTCTTTCACTTTAGTTCCATGGAGGAGTTGAGGTTGTCTCTGTCTCTGTCTCTTTCTCTCTCTCTCTCACACACACCCCACAGAGTAAATGGCCTTGGATCTTTTCTTCTGACAGTATTCTAAAGAGGAAAAAGGACTCCTGATTTCCCTTGGTAAAGGCACATTTTTTAACTCTTTTCACTTAAATCCATTGTTCTTTTTCTTTAGGAAGGAAGAGAAAACATGACTCTACGAGACTCTAAATAGACTGCTAATGTGCACCTGTAGTCCAAGTTCACCTGTAGTTTTAAAAAAAACCTAGAAGGTGGTCTTTCATAGGATGAAAACTGAAAGGGACCTCAGAGGTCACCTAGTCTAATCCCCTCCTTTTATTGCTAGAGAAACTGAGGCCCAGAGAGAAGTATCTTGCCCAAAGTTACAGGGGTTGTAATATTAAAGGTAAGATGTGAACTCATACATCCTCAGATCCCAAAGCCAGGGCTTTTTCTACTGTACCACACTGAGAATGACTCCATCTAACCATAAGAAAAATGTATTGTATGGTATTTTAAAATTCACCCAAATGTAATATCTGTTATAAATACTCATTACTCCGTACCTACGTACTTAAAAGGCATTTCTACTGCCTTCAGAAAAAATCATTCTGATAAAAAAAATGTTTATGGTACAAAAGATTTAGGTTTAATAAAGTTCTTGGTGGATTTGTCAGAATCCTTTGGACGCTGATATGATAACAAAAAGAGACATTAAGGCTGTCTTTAAACAGAACACCAGAAATTAACCGACTTAAGCCAGTGTGTCTCCCAAATCAGATTTATTTTGGCAGCAAATTGGAGACTGAAGAAATAATTTGTTACTAAAAACCCCCCCAAAAACAAAAAACTCTCCTCCCATCATGAGGCAGAGGGGAGGTAAGAAGAGGGAAGTCATTGCTTAATCTTCCTTCAAGCAAATTGGGACCCTGTAGATCCTAGAGGTCAGACCCGTTTGTCTTCTCAAGTCTGTTCATTGCTGCATTTTACTTTCTACATCTCTTAAGACCTTAGCCTAAATGTCTTCACAATCTGTATAGCTGTTTGTGCTTTCTGACTCTTCTCCTTTTTCAATTACATCCTTGCGTTTTCCATTTCCACTTTCTAATTATTCATGTCATTGTTCCCTTATATAATGTTCACATTGTCACCTAGATTTTTTTGTTGTCGTTGCATGCTCTCCTCTGAATAAACTCTCTATCACTGCTACATCAGAAAAAAGAGAAATAAAGCCAACCAGTTATATATAGTGATTGGTGTATGTCAGTGACTCTAGTAAGTGCTTTTTACAAATTGCCTTATTTGATTCTCACAACTCTGAGAGGTAGGTGCTATTATTATCCCCATTTTACAGTTGAGGAAACTAAGGCAAATGGCAGTTAAGTGGCTTGCCCTGAGTTACACAGCTACGTCTGAGATCACATCTGAACTCAGGTCTTCCTGACTCCAGATCCAATGCTCCATTCATTGTTTTACCATCTATTCTAGTATTCTTTGCAGTTGATTAAATGTTTTAGGGTTTTCTAGAGTTATTGTATAGGGAATTGTAGGAACCTCCTTCTACTCATGCAGAACTGAAACTCTTCAGCACCTTGGTCTTAGTCACTTGCCCCAGGGCACTTAGAAGTTTAGTGTCTTCCTTAGAATTACGCAGCCACCTTATGTCATTGGGTTGTTGAACTAAGGTCTTCCTGACTTGGAGGTGTGCTCTGTAACATGATGAAATGGGGGACATTTCAGTTCAGAATCATCAAGGGAAATTACTATCTATCTATCCATCTATCTATCTATCTATCTATCTATCTATCTATCTATCTATCTTACATGTATATATGTATACACACACACACTCATGGATACACATATACATATATATATTGCACTTATTTTTGCATATGTTTTTACCCCAATAGAATATAAATTCCTTGAGGGCTGAGGCTGTTTCTAGGTTCATCTTTGCGTCTGTGCCTGAAGTCTGCACATCAAAGGGGCTTAATAAATGCTGACTGGATGTCTGAGTGCTAGTTTATAAATACCACTTTATTCCAGTCAATATAAGAACTGACATACAGTCAAATCAATTTAAGCTATCTTTTCCTAATGAAACCTAAGAAGAAGCAAATTCCATGAGTTTTTCTTTACAGAATTCATTGCTTGCCTTTTCTTGATTTTTTTTTGCATCAAAAGTAATGTAAATGTATGTATTCCATCATTTCAACAAGGAGTGCCATTTTTGTAATTACTACCATATTATGTCTCTAGACTCAAAGGACCTGAGTTCAAATCCCACCTCTTTGAACCTGGGCAGTCACCTAACCTCCCTGGGCTTCTACTTCTTCATTTGTAAAATGAGGAAGCTGAGTTGGATGGCTTCTGAGATCCCTTTTAGCTCTGCACCCAATGGAGAGTTATGAAGAGTCAAAAGACTAGAAAAGTGTAGTAAAGAGTTGGAAATAGTTATTAAAAACATGTGTGGGCAGTATTCCCCTCTAATCTTTTTTTTTTTTTAAGGTTGAGAGCAGAGGTTTTCTACTTGTATCCACAGTATTTAGCTCAGTGATTCAAACATAATAAACACTTAATACATTCATTCATTCATCTATCTATTTAAATTCAACAAACATTTATTACACAACTACTATTTTGAAAGCTCTGTGTTAGACATCAGTGATTAAAAAGACAAAGACAAAATATCATCTGCCTCTTGAGGAAGTTACATTTTACTAGAGGGCTCCAACTTATAATAAGTAAGTACAGTGTAGAAAGAATTAGAGGCACACAAGAAAGTGAGGTGCTCTAGGAAAATGAAGGAAGGCAGGAGAGCTGCCTACTGAGAGGATCAAGGCAAACCTGAGCTGAGACTTGGAGAAAGATTTCAAAAAGCAGAGAAGAAAAGGAGGTGAGAGAGGGCTAATGTGAATAGAAGTCCAGTTGGGCTAAAATATAAATATGTGTGAAGAGGAATAATATGAAAGAAGTCTGGAAAGGCAGATTGGAGACAGATTATGGAGGTCTAAGGATTTGAATATTACCCTATGGGCAATAAGGAATCACTGAAGATTATTGTGTTGGCTTTGTTAAAAGTGTATTGACTAGAGGAACAATTGGAGGTGGAGAGAAATTCGTAAACTACAATATTTTAATTTGTTGTTGTTGAGTCATTTTTAAGAGTCTGACTCTTCATGACCCCATTTGGCATTTCCTTGGCAAAGATAGTGTGGTCTATCATTTCCTTCTCCAACTCATTTTACAAATCAGGAAACTGAGGCATAGTTTAGACTTGAATAGCTAATAAGTATGTGAGGCCAGATTTGAACTCATGATGATGAATCTTCCTGACTGCAGGCTTAGTATTCTATCCACTGTGCCACCTAGCCACCCCTACAATATCTGAGTAGTCCAGATAAATGATGATAAAGGCCTGGACGGGATGGTGACCAAGAGAGTGGGAAGAAGGGGAGAGATGTGAGAGATTAGAGAAAGACTGGTCAAGTTTTGGAAACTGGATATGGGGTTAAAAAAGAGGTAGACTTAGGGTCGAAGTCATGGTTATAAGCCTCTATGTTGAAGCCATAATTGCATGCCTGAAAAGAGGATAGTGTCCATAATCAAAACAGGAAAATTTGGATGAGGTTTTGTTATTTTGGATCTGTCACATTTGAGGTGAGATGTTCTTATAGAGATGTCCAACAGGCAACTGGAGAAGACTTATGACTAGAATTTAGGAGAAAGATTAGGAGACATACATACATACATACATACATACATACATACATATATACATATATATTCAGGGTGTCCAAAAATTTTTAGTGTAGTTTTAGTTTTGAAATTTTATATATTTTATGTATGTTTACATATAATATTTACTTATAAAATTTTTTTTGATATCATATATGTATGTGTATATGTGTGTATACACACACAAACATTTGGAAATTATCTTTGTAGAGAAGAAAATTGAACTCTTGGTAGCAGATGGGATCAGCAAAGCAGTAAATGGAAAGAGCTTTTCTATGAAATCCCCCCCAAAAAAAAACTCCAACAGAAATAGACAATCCATTTAAAATAATTACAGAATATATAAAATACTTGAAAATCTACCTACCAAGATACATATAAGAACTAAATAAATACAGCTACAAACCTCTGTTTACAGAAATAAAGACAGACCTAAATAAGTGGAAAAATGTTAATTGCTCATGGGCAGAATGATTCAATATAATAAAAATAATAATATTGCCTAAATTAATATACTTACTCAGTGTTATATCAATCAAACTAACAAAAAATTTCTTTAAAAACTAGAAAATAATAACAAAATTCATATGGAGGTAAAAAAGTTCAAGAATCTCAAGGGGAAAAAATGAAAAAAAGTAGGGAAGAAGGGTGCTAGCAGCAAATCTCCAATGATACTATAGCACAATATTTCTCAAAGCAACTTGGTACTGGTTAAAAAATAGATTAATCATTTGAACAAATTACATACACAAGACATAGAAGCAAACAGATCTAGTAGCCTAATGTTTGATAAACACAAAGATCCCAGCTACTGGGGTAAGGACTCACTATTTAATTTTTTTTAATTGCTGGGAAAATTGGGTAGTAGAATGGAAGAAATTACATTTAAATCAATACTTCACGCCATATACTACGATAAGCTACAAATGTAAACATGACCTAGATATCAAAGACCACATCATAAACATTCCCCCTTACCATTATTTCAGTTCCTTCCCTCTATTAATCATCTTCAGACTATATGTTCTGTATGTAGCCTGTTTGTACATAGTTGTTTGCATGTTTTCTCCCCTATATTACTTTCCACTCGTCGAGAGCAGGAACTGTCTTTGTCAGTCTTTGTCTTCCTAGATCTTATCACAGTGTTGGCACACAATAGGCACTTAATAAATATTTATTGCCTGACAGAAACAAATTAGGGAAAAATAGAAAAAATTACCTATCAGATCTATGGATGGAAGAAATGTTCATGCCCAAACAAGGGATTAAAAAGAATCATGGAAGAAAAAATGGATAATTTGATTATATGTAATTAAATTTTTTTTTTGCACAAAGCTAAGATTAAGAAGAAAATAATTAACTGGAGGAAATCTTTGTTGCAAGTTTTTCTGATAAAGGTCTCATTTCCAAGATACATGAAGAACTGGTTCAAATCTACAAGAATAAGAACCAGTTACTACTTGATAAATGGTCTAAGGATATGAACATGCAATTTTCAAGAGAAGAAACCAGAACTATATATAGCCATATGAAAATAATTGCACTATTAATTAGAGAAATGCAAATTAAAGCAATTGTGAAGTTCCACCTCATACCTATCATATTGGCAAAGCTGACCAAAAAAAAAAAAAAGTAAAGAAAAATGGTTGATGTTGTCAGAACTATGAAAAAATAGGTACATTGAGGCTTTGTTGGTGGACCTATGAATGTGTACAACCATTCTGGAAAGCAATTTGGAATCACACACAAAAATAATTACTAACAAACTATAGATGTTCTTTGACCCAGCTATACCAAAGAAATCAAGGCAAAAATGAAATGTTGCATATGTACAAACATATTTAGAGTAGCTCTTTTTACAGCCACAAAAAATGGAAAATTAAGGGGATGCCTATCAATTGGGGAATGGCTGAAGGAATTGTGACATATAAATGTGATGGAATACTATTATGCTTTAAGAAATAAGGAACTAGATGATTTCAAAGACACAATGGAAGACTTGAATGAACTGATGGAGAGTAAAGTGAGCAGAACCATAAGAACAATTTATGTTATAACATGAAAATCATAAAAAAGAACAGTTTTGAAGACAGTTATAAACTGATGGTAAAGGAAATGAGCAGAACCAGAAGACAAATGTATTCAATGACAACAGCATTGTAAAGACAAACACCCTTGAAAGCTATAAGAACCATGATCAATGCAATGACCATTCATGATTCCCAAGGACCAATGGTGAAATATGCTATCCACTTTTTGAGAAGAGAGGTAATGAATTCAAGCTACAGAATTAGAGAAATACTTTTAAGCAAACAATGAGGGAATTTGTTTTGCTTGACTATGTATATTTGTTGCAGGTAATTTTGTTTTTCTTTATTTTTTTCTTTCAAATGAGGTAGAAGGTGGAAGGAAGAGAAAAAACAATTAAAAAAACTAATAAAAAAGACATTAAATGGCAACAAAATTAAGATTAAACATAATAGACAACACAATGATACTACTTTGTTAAAGTTAAAGTACAACCTTCCTTTCTTTTAATAAAGTTCCATGGACCATCAGTTGTATTTATTCTTTTTTATGGTAAATAGTATTTCATTTTTTCCAATTACATGTAAAGACAGTTTTCAACATTTATTGTTATAAGATTTTGAGTTTCAAATTTTTTCCCTCCTTTCCTCTCATCTCCCCTCCCCAAGATGGCAAGCAGTCTCATATAATTTATACATGTGCAATTATGTAAACATATTTCCACATTAGTCATGTTGTGAAAGAATAAACAGAATAAAAGGAAAAGCCCCCCCAAAAAAAAACAAAAAAAGTGAAAATAGTATGCCTTGATCTGCATTCAGACTCCATAGTTCTTTCTCTGGATGTGGATAACATTTTCCATCATGAGTCTCTTGGAATTGTCTTGGATCATTGGATTGCCAAGAAAAGCTAAGTCAATCATAGTTGATCATCCCACGATGTTGCAAGGTACCATGTTTTCCTGGTTCTGTTCACTTAACTCAGAGTCAGTTCATGTAAGAATTTCCAGGTTTTTTTGAAATCAGCCTGCTCACCATTTCTTATAGGACAATAGTATTCCATTACATTTCTGTATCACTTGTTCAGCCATTCCCCAATTGATGGGCATCTCCTCAATTTCCAATTCTTTGCCATCACAGAAAGAGCTGCTATAAATATTTTTGTAATATAGGTCCTTTTCCCTTTTTTGTGATCTCTTTGGGATACAGACCTAGTGGTGGTATTGCTGGATCAGAGGGTATGTGCAGTTTGATTGCCTTTTGGGCATAGTTTCAAATTGCTCTTCACAGTGGTTGGATCAGTTTACAACTCCACCAATGAATTATGCATTAGTGTCCTGATTTTCTGACATCTTCTCCAACATTTATCATTTTTCTTTTCTATTTACTCTTTATTGTTATTTTACTTAATTGTTTTCAGGGTGATGCTTTGTATTTGTAAATTCATGTTTGCTGTGTTAAATCAAAATTTATTAATAAAAACAAGATGAACTTAAATCAAGAAACAAACAAAAAAAACCCAAACATAAATATGGAAGGAAGAAGAGGACTCAGGACTGAGACTTAGGGAACACCCATGCTTAGAGTGCCACTAAGAGATGGCTGATGATGACTCAGGCAAGGAGGCTGAGGAATATCAGACAGGTAGGAAGAGTGCCAGAAAAAAAAAAAAGTTATAGAAGCCATGGGAGGAGAACAGATCCAAAAGGATGGGGGGGTCAATTGTGCAAAAAGGTACAAAAAGATAAAGAAGGCTGAAGACTGAAGAAAGAAAATTTTATTTAATAATGTAGTTCATTTGGCAACCTCTAACCTCAGCCAAGTGGTTGAGTCAGAAGTCAGATTTCAAGGGGCTGAGAAATGAGTGGGTTGTAAGGAAGTAGAGACAATGAATATAGATGATTCTTTCTAGATGTTTGGCAATAAAAAGGAGGGGAGATGTAAGACAGCAGGGTGAAGTGGAGGTTTTCTGAGGATGGGGAGAACTGCTCATGTCTGTAACTAACAAGTTAATACTTGATAGGGAGCTATTGATAAGTGTGTATGTGTGTGTGAGAGAGAGACAGAGAGAGAGAGACAGGCAGAGAGAGACAGACAGACAGAACATAGAGAGCAGAAAGTGCTTAATTTTCTTATTAAAGTAGGAAGTAAGTTTATCTTCATGGTAGCAACAAGAATCAGAGGAGAAAGGAGACACTTTGGAGTATATGGCAGGAGTGTGATAGAAAGTCATTTAGGAGCAAATAAGAAAATTACAATGTAGCGAGCCACAAGGGCTAAGTTTAAGTTAAGATTACACAATATAAGTTTGTAGGGGGCCCATTTGGCACAGTAGATGCTTTGATGCTTTCCCCTTTTTCTTTTCATTAAAGACTATTTAAAATGATATAGTCAGAAATATCTTTTAAAATTTCCATTTTCATCCTCTAAAAAGAAGTCATAACTGGAAACAGTGGGCGCATAGCAATTAGGGGATGGCTGAGAAACCATGGTATACGCATTTAATATTCATACTATTGTGCAGTAAAAAGCTATGAACAAGAGCAGTTCAAAGAAACCTGTATGAACTTATGTAGCATGAAATCAGCAAAGCCAGGAGAATGATATACATAATGACTACAACAATATAAATGAAAAGATCTCTAAGAGAAAGTAAAATTCTCAGTGATTGAAAAACCAGTGTAGGTCCCAGAGAACAGAGAGGGAAACATAACTCCTCTCCTGGAAAGGTGGGAGACTACTAGGGCGTTATATTGTAATTATCAGATACAGTCATTTTGTCAGGTGTTTTTGTCTAATTGTTTTTCTTTGTCACCAGGGAGCATTCATTCAGGGTGGGTGGAAACGACTGTGAAGTAAAAACAAAAGGCACTAATAAAATGTATTTTTTCAAAAGTTAACCATATGGGCTTGAAGTTTCTGACCATGAGGTCTTTGTATTTTCTGAAATGTAAAAAATCAACTTTCCTAAATTATAAAGTCTTTGTCCAGCTATGAACTCCAGGATGACATAGTCACTCTTCTCCACATTTCTTATCACTTTCATATCACTAAATAATGTTTCTTAATTAGTTAGAATTAAATAGAGAATAGCATTTGCCCTACTGGCTTCCTCTATCTTCTGATAAATTAAAACCATATAAGCTTAAAAATTTCAAGATTCCCCCCCCATCAGAATGAAGCTTCAAGTAATTATAAGAATAGTCAAAGTTCCCTCTCATTGCTATAGTTTATTTAAATGCACATTGTATAATTCATTTTAAGAAAGAATCGATCATATCTCCAATTTTCCTAGATAATCTATAGTATCTTCCCATGACAATACCACCTCTAGGATCATAGTATTTTGAGTTGGAAAGGATATTAGAGATCATTTAGTCTCATTCTCCACTATGCCATGCTGTCTATATCTTTCCTTTTGTCTTAATCCAAATGATCCTCACCATGTTTCCGTTCAAATTCACCATTTTTATTACAGGCATATACTTTTCTGAATATCAGTCATGAGGACTAGTCTGCCAAGTCTGAGTGAAATTGAGATTGTATTTATTAATATTTCAGAATACCTTTGTTAGACATATTCTGCATGGTAGTAAACAGATAGCTGAGGCTGCAAATATTGCATCTTATAAGCTACTTTATTATTTTCACCTGAGAAATACAAGGTACCATTTTGACTAGGCTGCTTTTTTTTCTATGCAAACCCTAATTAGAATCTGATCAGCAGTCATTTCAGTGCCAAGTTCCATCTCTCCCATTCCTCTCATTTTTCAAATCATATTGTACAATTTGGTGTTCTTCCTTATATTGTCCTCTAATCATTTTATATGTTTGTCTTATTTCCTCCACTGGATTATAAATTCCTTAAGGTCAGGAACCATGCCATATGTTCCTCCACTATCCCCTGTACTGACTAGCTTATCAGGTTCTCATTGCTGCATCTAAACATGTTCCTCTTATATGGAACACTCCCTCATAGAATGTACTCTCATTTTCTGTCCTTTAATACAAATTCTATGTGTTCTAGGACCAGCCCAAGTCTAAGATGTTCCATGAAGCATTCCCAATTACTCCTCACATGTCTTCCCCTTCACTAAAACTGTGTTAGCATTTGTAGTTCATGCCAATAAATACCTGCCAAATTTTGAGTGAATACCACACAATTTAGCATTTACTTGTAAGGGCAGTCCCATAGATGAGACGTAAGACTCAACAATGTGAAGATAAATACTTCAGTAGATAATTCCTTTTAAAGTCAGAAAACAGACACATATCTGGGAGCATGGTGATGTCCTGAGGCCGAGTTTGCTGTTGCTGGTATCTTTGATTGTAGGAACTGGGTTGAGTGCTGACAAAGAGGCCCCAGGACCAGATCATAGGCAGTAGAGTGGCAAGTAGAATGACATAGTCCTGGGTAGCATGGTTAATGGGTTGAAGTTTGCAGAGTTAGTGGTGATGACTCATAAATATACTGAAGATGAGGAAGACCTCTAGCTATCCTGGGCTTATATTCAGGGATATTATTCTAGATAGGGTCCTTTAAAAGAAAACTTTCATTTATGTGTTTTGATTTTACATTTACTGATTACTTCCACTTCGAGAGAAGTCTCTTATGGCAAAGTAAAATAGCCAAGTAAAGCTAATAATATAGTGAATTCATTTGACTGTGATTGAAACCTTTCATATCTATAACTCCCCACTTCATTTTTTAAAAAAATTAACAAGAATTTTTCTCTTTGAGAAAAGAAAACCACATTTCTCGTAACAACTATGTATAATCAAGCAAAATATATATATTTCTGTCTCTGTCTATCTATCTATACCCTAAATCAATCACTTTTCTGTAATGGATAACATGTTTCATCATCAGTCCTTTGGAATTATGGTCATTGCATTGATCATAATTCTTATAACTTTCAAAATTTTTTGTTTTTACAGTGTTGTCCTCCCGGTTCTGCTCGTTTCATTCTTCATCAACTTATAAAAGTCCTAAAAATTGTTAATTCAGTTGTTAAGAATCAGGTAGAGTAAAGATCAGATTCCCCAGCTTGGACTATGAGTATACTTAATTACCTTCTTCCTATTAAGTAGCCTTTGTGGGCTGTTCTGGGAAAGTAAACAATTTTTATGAAGTTGTTTTTAAGGAAAATGCAATCTAAGTATCAGACAAATTACTTACAAATGGACTTTTGGAACATAACTTTCTTATAAGCTGAGGGCTGGCTATGTATTTGCTATATTATTTACTGTACTTTAGCTTACCATTAGTCATGTCTTCCCAACTAGGTTATAAACTGCTTTAGTGCAAAGATCCCATTTCATATGTCTTTGATAAAACCCACAGCACTTAAGATAGGACAAAGCACATAGTGGGAACTCAGTAAATACTTGTTGATTGATTCAACATATATTTGTTGAATTATGTGTGCAGGGTTCGCTAAGGTATGAACAGCCCAAGATCTGATGTACCCTGGGGAGAATGGGTCAATTGTAGGGAAACTCAAATATTTGTATTTACCATGAGATGGGACCAGACTAGTCCCAGAGATCCTAGGGCTGAACCAGAATGACCTTAAACCTCCAGGATAGCCCTGGAACTACTCTGATCCTTAGAGAAGTCAAACTGGCCATAAAAATCCTTCTAAGATTACTTTTATACTTTTTAGGTCCTAATTCCCAAATCTGACCTGAAGTGAACAGAGCCTTTCTGCAGAGGTTAAGAGAGCAATGAACAACTTTTTTTTTTCTTAACTAACTTAATCATGTGTTGGACTTCCTTAAATTCTCTTTTGGGGTAAAGCTGCTACCATCTTAAGTGGAATAAAAGATAAACATTCTAAGTAAAGAAAATACATTACAAACAATATAAAAATGAGCATTTCAGAGACATCTCTTTGACTTACATTAAAATATTAAGTAAAATAAAATATAAAGAATCCCCTTCCTGAGGGAAAGAGAAACAAAGAGACAGAGACAGAGAGATGAAGAAGAAAAAAAAAGAAGAAAAAGGAGAAGAAAAAGAAGAGGAAGAAGCCACTCCCACTGCCCCTACATTTAGTATGATTAAGTGGACAGACTCTCCAGGACATGGAAAAGGAATCACTGCAATCTGAGCTGCTGTGAAGAGGCCAACTGTGCAGCCTTTGAAGAAGTTAACACTCCTTCACCAGTGTGAGGTCTTTGAACTGCAAGCAAGTATACATTGTATTGTTTCAGTTAGTTACTAAGCCATGAGGCCTCTGGTGTGAATAGGAATATGATTACCAGTTTGGCAGTAAGCATAAGGAAAATTTTAGAGCAAAGTTTAAAATGCCCCAAATCTCTCTGATTGTTAATGAATATACATATAGAAGAATGTTAATGATTTTTTATTAATACTCTGATACATGTGAGAAATAAAATGTGTCCTACCCTGTTACATCATGGAGTATTAATTATCTTGGAATTTAGTGATTAAATTAAACCACCACCATTATTTCTGCTGTCTTTAGAAATGACAGACAAAAAAATAGCCTTGCATGTCATGATTTTTGGTGTACAGTTACGTATCAATATAAAGCAACCATTGTCCTGCCTTAATAAATTTAATGATAATTTAGTGAAAAACCAGTATTTGCAGCTTTTAACCTTCTGAAAAGTTGTACAGTCATACATATTTATATAATACTTTAAGGTTGGCAAATTGCTTTCCTCAAAGATTTAGGAAAGAGGTAGTGCAAATAGAATTATACCTATTTTATGCATATCAATTTTGTGCTCAGAGAGGTTGAATAACTTGTCCATTGTTACACAAATAGTATGATAAGCATAATCTGAACCCAGTTCTCTTCTTACACCAAATCTAGTACTCTTTCCACCATATAACATTGCCTCTACATAGTAAAAAGGTAATGCCTTTAAATGTCTACAAATTTCTGTGTATCTCTCATCTTCTTCTGTTCTTTATTCTCAAGGGAGAGTCCAGGGACTGTGTGGCAATGACCCAAAGATTAGAGAATCAATTAATCATATTAAAAACATTAAAATTATATAGTCTCCTCCTTAAACTTTTCATAAATAAAATTAGGTATCTTCACATCAAATTAAAATAATAGTTCACCAGTTCAATTTGTACAAAATCTGGCACAGTATATTGCGGGCTAGTAGCTGCAGCCTCTCCCACCCCAACTTGCAATCATTTGTTTTTCTTTCTCCCCAGCTCCTACCTCCTCCTACTTATGGATTTTCTATCTCTCTCTCTCTGCCATTGAACCCTATTGATCACATGGTCTTTTCATTTGACTTGCTCCTGAAATCTTCTATATTTGTTGTCTCCTCCTGGACCAGGAATTTAAATGGGGAAAAAGAGAATCAATATGAGGTAATGTGCAGAGCACTGATCTTGGAGTCAAGTAGACCTGGGTTTGAACCCTGCCTCAGACATTTTCTACATGAGTGACCCTAGGCAAATCAATTAACTTCTCTGGGCCTCAGTTCCCTTATCTGTAAAATGAGAGGGTTGGATGTGTGACCTCTGAAGTCTCTTCCAACTCTTATGAACATTATGAGCAAGATGCTAAATTCCTTGAGAAAAAAAAAAGATCACAGCATCATGGGCCTGGGATGGATGTCAAAGATGAATTGGGTCAATCTCGAAGAAAGAGAGGTTACTTAGTGATGATGGTAAAGGAGGTAAAGGTCTGCCAGTGAAAATAAGGAGCAACGTATACCAACTCCATCTCTTGGTCTAGTGTGTTGAGGTACATAAGAGAAAGAGCAATCAGCATTGGAGAGTGTAACTAGAGATTAAATGTTTTATAGGTCTTATTTGCCTAACCTTTGAATTTTCTTTGTGTTTCCTCCCCAAGTCCACTTTTTGTGCATCCTCCCAACACACACACACACACACACACACACACACACACACACACACACACACTACCCCTTATTCCTTCCAATTAAGTTATGGAGATTGAAACTGGAAACAGTCTTTGAATAGGAACCTGACTAATGGGCATTATTCACTATGGTTGGAGGATTAACTCAGATCATAAATATCTTACTATTTGTGCATTGCAGTATCATGCCAACTGTCTTTTTTTAAGCACCCAAGTACTTTGATATTTTGATAGATCAGTGCTCTCACTGGTTACTCCCTCTAGTAATGCAGATCTAAATTAATCATGATATTTCATCCTACTTAATTCTTGCTCATATTGCCTTATAAATTTTCCATGAGTTGTCCATTCAATGTGCTAGGCACCTTCCTTAGCTGTCTTGACACCATCTGGATGCCAATAGAATGCATGGCTATCTATCAGCTATTTCTTTCCCTAGCTCATGGCCATCACACCTTTTCCAATTCTACATCTTTCTGTTGACTCCTTTATGTCTCTTTTCCTTTGTGATTGAGTAGTAATATGGTATAGTGTGCTTACACTCAATCAAGAGTCATTTATGGGGGCAGGTAAGTGGCGCAGTGGATAGAGCTCTGGCCTTGGAGTCAGGAAAACCTAAGTTCAAATCTGGCCTCAGACATTTGATATTTACTAGCTGTGTGACCCTGAGCAAGGCACTTAACCTGATTGCCTCACCAAAAAGAAAAAAAAAGTCATTTATTAAGTACTATTAAGTATATCCTATGTGCTTAATAGGAAAGCATGGAGTAGTAGTTAGAGGGGTAGCCTCAAAACTAGAAAATTCAAGTACCTCTTCTGACATATACCAGCTGTGACCCTTGGCAAGTCACCTTCTTACTGGTCTAGAACTTTCATTCATTAACAAGAATTCTGTTGGCTGGAATTATGCAGAACAATTCCACTTCCTCTTGAACATTAACAGTCCTTCAGGTATTTGAAAACAGGTATCATCTCCTCTTCTCCCCTTCTAAGTCTTCTTTTTTCTAGGCAAAATTTCCCTTGTTCATTCTATTTTTTCTTATATGACATAGGATCCAGATTTTTCAGTCTTGGTGTAGTGAGACTTCTGATTCTCTTGTCCCAGATACCAGGCTTCTTTTAACACTAGCCTAAGAGTATAGGTATATGTTACAAGAAAGGCACTGACCTGCATTGGTGGAGGGAATTTCATCACATGGGAGTGCCTTACATCAAAGAAATCACAGTAACAACCTTTATTCCCATGCCGTATGTTAGGCACTGCTCTAGATGCTAAGGCTACAGAGGCAAAAATGAAAAAATCCCTATTCTCAAGGTGCTTATATTTTTATTGAGACATCGTGTGTGTGTGTGTGTGTGTGTGTGTGTGTGTGTGTGTGTGTGATGGGAAGAGTATATATAGAATAAATATATGTAAAATAAGTAAAAGGTAATTAGGGAGGCGGGCACTAGCAGTTTCAAGGATCAGGGATGGGGTTCTATAGAATATGGTGCTTGAGTTGAGACTTGAAGGAAAGTGTAGATTTTTCTGAAGTGAGGTGAGGAAGCAGAACATTTAAGGCCTGGGTAACAGCTGTATAGTGACAAGGAGATGGTAGAAGGGATAAATAACAGTAAGAATGCCATTTTTTCTGGATTTTAGAGCAAGAGAAGGGGAGTAATAAATGAAGAAAGATAGATTAGTGCCCGGTTGTGAAGGGCGTTAACTGAAAAATTGAGGAGTTTATACTTTATCATACAGGCAAGGTCAAGCCATTGGATTTTAACTGAAAAATGGAGTGATGTGGCAAGACTAGCGTTGTAGTAATATCACTTTAGGAGGTATATACAGTATATAGATTGGAGAAGCCAGAAATTTGAGGCTGAGGGAGCAATTAGGAAGAAGGCCAGGACTTGAGCAAGGGAAGTGGCCCCCTGTGAGGGGAGAAAAGGGGACAAATGCAAGAAATGCTCTGGTGGTATAAATAATAAAGACTTGGCAATTGGTTCTTCTTTATATTAAGCTTAAATCTATTTCCCTATAACTTTCATTCATTAACAAGAATTCTGTTGGCTGGAATTACACAGAATAATTCCACTTCCTCTTGAACATTAACAATCTTTCAGGTATTTGAAAACAGGTATCATCTCCTCTTCTCCCCTTCTAAGGCTTCTTTTTCCCAGGCAAAATTTCTTTCCTTCATTCTATGGTTTCTTATATGACATAGGATCCAGTTCTTTCACAGTCTTGGTGTAGTGATTCTCATGTCCCAGATGCCAGGCTTCTTTTAATGCAGCCAAGACTGCATTAGCTTTTATTGGCAGGCATGTTATAGCATTGACTCATATTGAACTTTCAATGAACTGAAACCCCTAATTCTTATTTATATGAATTGCTGTTAAGGTGGGTTTTCCTCCATCTTGAACTTACACATCGATTTTTTTAAACCTAAATGCAGGCCTTAACATTTATCACTATTAAATTTTATCTTGTTAGTTTTGACCCATCATTTTAAGCCTTCTGAAGTCTTTTTGAATCCTATGTATTCCAACATATTAACTTCCTCTCCCAGATAAGGAATTTTCAAATTTAATAATCCTTTGAAGTGACCCTAAAGGTCAGACAGTCCAACCTCCAATCCAATGCAGAAATCCTTTCTGCTGTATCTCAAACAGGTGATCATCCAGCCTCTTATGTCATTGAAATCCTTGATAAAAAAAAAATTGAAGAGATCATATCAACCATATTTTTTCACTGTATTGATGGGAATATCATGAGAAACTTTGCTAATTTTTTTTTCTGAAAAAAGTACACCATTCAACAAACATTTATTAAGCAGTCGCCATTGCCAAGGTGTGGTACATGGTGCTAGTTACTGGGCTATAAAGCCAAAAAATCAAACAGTTTCTGCCCTTGAAGAAAATGCTTTTGACTTGTTAGCTTAGTAATGATGCAAAAGGGAAATGAGGTTTTGGTATAATTTGTTCTTAGAAAAGCCTTGCTAATTCCTAGTGTTTCCTTTCTAAGAACTCTTATGCTATCTATTTAATATTTTGTTGTAGAATTTGCCAGGGATTGACATCAAGTCCACTTGTGAGTAGTTTACAGAAATCACTTTTTACCCCTTTTTGAAAATCTGAAACATTGGTCCACCTCTAGTTTTCTGGCACCTTTCCAGTTTCTCCATGATGCCTCAGAGATGATCACATCAGAAAGTTCCCTCACTACCCTAGGATGTGTCATCTAGTTTTAAAGATTTTATCTATTCTAAGCAGCCACATGCCCTCTTCATCTATCTTTGGCTTCAATTCTCTCTTCTCTATGGCTCTTTCTATATTAGAAATTTTTTCTCAATTTTTTTTAGTATGTTAGAAAGTACAATCAGAAAGGAACTTGTATATAAAATGAATGTTGTCTTTCATAGTATTCTGGAAGGATATGTAGTTATTTCAGTGATTTTCTCATCATACAAAACATCCTCTATTCCTTTGGAACTGCTCTGAGATAGGTTACAAATCAAGGAAATGAATGTCACTCCTTTATAGTCTTATGCTTTTAAAAAAATGTTTTGTTGATTAAAAAAATAACATGACCTTTTTTTGTCATTAAATAAGGTCTTATTTAAAGGTCATTTGTTTCCATAATGTTCTTACATATTTCCCCAATAGTCTGCTTCAATCTACATTCAGACTCCATCAGTTCTTTCTTTAGATGCGGATAGAATTTTCCATCGTGAGTCTTTTAGAATTGTCTTGGATCATTGTATTACTGAGGAGAGCTAAGTCAATCATAGTTAATCATTGCCTAATGTTGCTTTCACTATGTACAATGTTCCCCTGATTCTGATCACTTCATTTTGCATCAGTTCATGTAAGACTTCCCAAGTTTTTCTGAAATCTGCCTGCTCATCTTTTCTTATAGCACAATAGTATTCCATCAAAATCATATACCACAACCTATTCAGCCATTCCCCAATGGACATCCCCTCAATTTTAAATTCTTTGCCACCACAAAAAGAGCTGCTATAAATGTTTTTGTACATGTGGGTCCTTTCCCTTTTTGTGATTTCTTTGGGATTACAGACCTAATAGTGGTATTGCTGGATCAAAGGATATGTGCAGTTTGATTGCCCTTTGAGCATAGTTTGAAATTGCTCTGCAGAATGGTTGGATCAGTTCACAACTCCACCAACTGTGCATTAGTGTCCCAATTTTCCCACATCTCTTCCAACATTTTTAATTTTCCTTCTCTGTCATATTTAGCCAATCCGATAGGAACCACTTCCTTCCTTATCCTATATGTATTAATTTTGTTTATGCAGAAGCTTTTCAGTTTCATGTAATCAGTTACATATTTTATCTTTTGTAATTGCCTTTAGCCTTTGTTTGCTTAAAAATACTCTGCCTGTTTTACTGATTTTTAACATTACTTTTATACCTGAATAGGTTTCTCTCCTAAGAAAAAGAGCAGCTCAGTAAAACCAACATATCAATCAAGTCTGACAATAAATGCAATATTTTGCACCCATAGTTCCCCACCTTTGCAAAGAAGAAAGGGAAGTGTATGTATATATATATTTTCTTTTTTCCAGGGACAAACTTTGTGGTCAGTATAATTAGTGTTCAGTTTTTGTTGTTATTGTTGTTCTTTCCATTAGATTATAAGTTCCTTAAGGCCAGGGTCTGTCTTTTGCCCCTTTTGTATTCCTAGCACCTAGTATATGGCTGGCATGTAGTAGGTGCTTAATAAATGTTAACCAAACCAATACCACCCAGACTGACCACCTAATTAATTAGAGTTGGTTCCAAATTCTTTTCAGCTCTTTCTAAAAATCAAATCCACCCCTCAAAGGAAAAAGATTTAACATTATTGAAGAAATTCAAAAACATGTACATGCAAGGCAATTCTGAAAGAATTCCAAAAATACTTTAAATAATGGTAGCTTCATTGAAATAAATGTATAATAACCTTCCAAGGGTTATTATTTTGAAAATGGATCAAACCTGTTTGGATATGAACAAAAAAAAAAGCATTAATTGGATGTAGAAGTTCTGCTATATTTGTTTTTAAAAACCAGAAATATTACAGTTATACTTTATAGACATATTTAATAGATTGATTCCTCTCACTCATAGCACAAGGCCTATGACCACCCTTTAAGAATCAAAGACTTCTATGATTGA
Organism: Phascolarctos cinereus; assembly: GCF_003287225.1. Classification (NCBI taxonomy): domain Eukaryota; kingdom Metazoa; phylum Chordata; class Mammalia; order Diprotodontia; family Phascolarctidae; genus Phascolarctos; species Phascolarctos cinereus. The sequence continues at coordinate 157,804,952 of NW_027555736.1, forward strand.
TTAACTGAAACCTTGAAGAAAAGGCTAAGCAAAGTGGCAGTGAAAAAAAAATGTCCTTCCTTCTTCTTTTGGTTCTCCCTTCCCCCAGTCTTTATTCTTCTGATTTATTCAAGAAAGGGAACATAAAAGCATCTTATTAGCAATTCTTATCCAGGAGATATGAGTACTTAAGGTCAAGTGAAAGGGGATGGGGGGTGGGTTGAGAAAAAAGAACACAGAGAGGGAAGCCACACAATGAAAAATGTCTAAGACAACTGTAACCAGAATAAACCCTAACATTATTTCTTATACATTTTAATTATTAGAGAAGTTTAGATCATTTTTACAACTATTTTTTTTAAACATCCATAATGTTGATACTTGCTTTCAATCTTTACACTGAAATGCCTAGGAATAACTAGAATCCAGTTGAAGTAAAAGCAAAATTTTAGTTATCTGGCAAAGAATAAGATTGCTTTTCTGAACCTAAAATCAAAGTAGCATAAAAGACTGGTTAATATTGTTAAGTTCCCAAGCACCGTCTCCCTATTGGGAGGTGCCTCTACACAATGCCTGGGCACACCCATTACAAATAAAAGTAATCTCCTTGCTGGATATGCAATGGATATGATTTAAAATGAATCACAAACTTCTTCCATGCATCTATCTATCAGATTAGATGCCATTACACTATCTTTGTTTGGTAGGTAGGATATGGAAAAGATAACACTGACAATTCTTCATCAACATTTATTGAGGACAGCTTAATTTTTCCTCCACATAAGGAAGAGAATTTTGTGAGTATGCCAAGGATATTGCTATTTGGAGCTCCTGTGACAAACGTTCAATATCTGTCACCAGAATTCTTTAAAGGTGGATCATCCTTGAGGCCTTATGTCTATATGTCACCCATAATTAACCACCCTTTTTTTTTTTAGGTTTAGACTTCGCAATTTTCTCAGTTTAATTTCCTGTGGTCTTCCACAAAAAATCGTTGAGGATTATATTCGTGAAAGGTTAACTGTCATCTACAAGTCCCCAACATTTGCTTAGTTTTTATATGTATGTTCTCATCACCTAGCACAGTGACCGCCATATGATGAGTACTTAATAATCGATTCCTCAGTGGCAATAAGGTGGCTTCCCCAGCAAGCTTTGGGAACTCTGCAAAGCTCCTAATCAAGACCAAAATTTTATGGACAATACCAGAGTGTTTGTGTGAAAGTATTTTAAAGACCTTAAGAGAACTCGACTAATTTTCCAAAAATAACAAAAAACAAACAACCCCCCCCCCAACCCATTCTCTGGAAAGGGAGATGTTCAAGTCGAAGGACTCTTCCACATCTGGCCTGGGGGGCTCCGGACCCTAAGATGAGTCCCACACGGCTGACAAATCCCTGTAGTGAAGAGCGGTCACTCTTTCCCATTTCTCCTCAGATTTCCCTCCTCTCGGCCGCAGGGTGTGGGGAGAGTGGAAAGAGGGGGAAGGACCAGAGGGATGGGCTGGGGAGGGAGGAGAGAAGAAGTCTCCGGCCTTACCACATCTTTCATCACCGTGCCTCTCTCCCCCAAGCCCCTCCGCCCCCTTTCCGACCTCCAGAACAAGCTGACCAGAGAGGGGGCCCCTTCCTCCTTTTCTACCCACTCTGTCCCCACCCCCTGGGAGAGAAAGCAGGGTCTTTGTGGCCCTGCCCCCAGAGCAGCGGCAGAAGCAGAAGGGGCGGGCCATAGGGCAGAGACACTTCGCCCGGCCGCCTGACCCCCAGGTGCATTGTCCAGCCCAGACCACCCCCAACCCCATGCCGCGACCCTCCCCTCCACCCATTTGGCTGTCCCTCTTCTCCTTCCAGCGTCTCCTTCCGCCTGGCCGGCCATCCTGCCTGCCGGTCACTAGAGGCCAGATGCACAAAGTAGTCCGAGGCTAGCGGTGGCGGACACCGGGAGTGAGGAAAGCAGCTCTCGTCCATCCCGCCTCCGCCCTGGCGCCGCCGCCTTCTTACCCCGCCCCTAGCTGGGCTCCGAGTTCGCTCCTCCTTTAGAACGTGGGTCCGTGCGCTGGGGCTCGGCAACCCCGGCCAAAGAGTCTGTAGCCTCAGCCTAGCCGCTCTGTGTTGCGCTGTTTCGTGCGGCGCCGCAGCGGATCCGCTGCAGGAAGCCCGGGCTGCTTGGTCCCCACGCCACCCCGGCCCTCGAGGCGGAACAGGGAGGCAGCAGCAGGCTGGGGAGCCCTGAGCCGGCCAGGTGGAGCTTGAGGGGAACATGCTGGGGTAGCCCCGTTGAATGGCGCCTTCTCCTAGACCTCTCGCCAGGCTGAGGCCACCGGAGATGCTGCTCTGGGGCGTCCTGGTCCTCCTCATCTCCGGCCCAGGTGGGTGCCTTTATTTTTTGGAGGGGATGGAGGGAAGGATGTGGAGTTTTGAGGAGGGATGGCACGTGAGACTGGAGGAGAGGGGTCTGTGTCTGTTAGGGAGTCAGGAGTCCCTAACGGTTAGGCTGGATGACCCCCCCCCCCGAGCCAGCACCTCCTCCGCCCCGGAGGTCTGGATTCCTTGGAAGGGCAAGGGGTGCAAGAGTTATTGAGGTTGCTGTGTGAAGGGGCGGGGGAGGGAGTCTCACGCCCCTTCCCAGCAGACCCGGACCCGGTTCCCGCAGCCACAGATTCAGTGACCGCGCTGCGGTGGCTACTGTCCACTTGCACTCCCTCCCGTTCCTTCCTTCGTCCATTGTCCCGGCTCCGGCCCTTCTCCCCCGCCTCCTCGGCCAGCCCGCCGGACTCCCCTAGCCTGAGCAGTGGCGACGGCCGCACGTGGCTTTATTTATATTGTTTCCGTGGTGGCCGTGGTGTCGCCTAGGGGGCGCCCCGCGAGGCTCAGCATGGCGTGGACCAGGGGTACTCCCAGAACCTGAGGGGTAGAGGTGGAGGCAAATCTAGAACCCCTATTTTCCTCTCCCACCTTCGCTGCTCCCAGTGAACTGAGGAGGAGGTGGAGATGGGAGAGATAGGAGTTTTTGCCAATTTCCACTGGGCGTGGGGATGGGGAAAAGGAAGGTGCTGTGCTAGCTACCTTTTCAGATATTTGTAGGGTGTCTAAATCAGTTTTATTCCACCCGTGTTTTGAGGGAATGGTATGTTAAAGGGGAGAGACCGATTTGTGTTCTATGAGCTTTAACTTGGCCAGAGGTGTTTCTCTGGTTGCTTCTATGTTGTAAGCTTCCAGAGATGGGGAGAGGAGGAAAGTGGGGGGGGGGAACCAGTGTAGTTAATTTGTTTATTTTCAGGGTGCAAAATTTTGGCTTAAATTTTTTTTTTTTAGAAAAAAACAAAAGGTGATCGGGAACAAAATAAAAGCCTTCCGGAGTCATCTGCAAAGCACGGGTTTATCCATAGGACTCATAAAGATGTAGTTGGAATACATTAAATGAAGTAGGGATCCCTTGCTTGTGATCTTATATTGCATTTAAGGTTTCTGAAGAATAGTATTGATGAAAAACTAAGAAATCAATAGTGAGGAGTTCCTGCCAGTGTAATCATAGGTCCAAGACAACCTATATGTAACACATTGTAGCAATTGGAGTCAAATATATATATATATGTATATGTATATGTATATGTGTGTATGTACATATGTATATGTGTATGTGTGTGTGTATATATGTATATATATATGTGTATGTATATGTATGTATGTATATGTATATGTGTGTATATATATATGTATGTATGTATTCCCAAGGTCTAAACTCAAAACCAATCACTACCAGGGAACCCTGACAGGTTAGAGTTAAGTGAAGAAGTTATGTTAATTTAACTAGGTATCAGATTCTTAATTCTGATTGGGTGGGGAGGAGATGGAGAAGGGCCGAGGCTATATGTTTTTAGGATAAAATCTTTCCTAATCTGATAAAATGTTTATTGGTTGATTAAGCAATCTCCTATACTCATTAGATTGTAAGGACCAATTAGTTACGCTCTGGGGGAAAAAAAAAGCTGTTAGCAATTTGAAAAAGTTGAAATAAAGGTTTCCTAATCCTATCCCTTACTAGTTTACTAGAAACAAAAGTTATCTAATTCGAAATTCCATTGTTTGTCCTAGAAATTTGTCAGAGGAGTAGAAGTTGTTGATATAAAAGGACTAATATTAAAATACGAACTTGTAATTTGTCACAAAAGATAAAATTTCTTTCCAAAAGAATAGGTGCAGAGAGGGTTCCAAAACACTTCAAGGGATGAGGAAATAAACTTGCTTGTTCACAGAGTTGGAGTTTTGCTAATGATTTCTTGTAAAATTAGACTTTTATGACTTACCCTGTTCAAGATCTTTTTTGACAAGCTTGTAAAAGTAGCAAACAGCTTGTGCTCAGTGGTTTTCCTGATTCAAGCAGATTTAGAATAGGATTGTTTTAGTGAGAACTACTGTTACGAACATTTTACCTAGGTTAATGAATAAGGGCAGAATGTGAAAAAAAAAATCTGACTTAATTATCTTTTGCTAGTTCTTTAAGTAGAATCACCAATCATTTCAAACTACAATCTTATGCAAAATATTAATAGATTTGTGTATTTGACCATGACAAAATCAAAACATGATTTATCAAACATAACCTTAGCTTATATTCTTTGTAGTCTCATAGATATGATAATTGATTTTATACCTATAATTCTTGGTATAGCTCCCTTTTTTTCATTTCAGGAGTCCAGTGCTTTAGTGAATTGTTCTTTATGAAAGAGCCACAGGATGTAACTGTCACAAGAAAGGAGCCAGTGGTTTTGGATTGCCAGGCACATGGAGAACTTCCTATTAAGATCACATGGCTAAAAAATGGAGCCAAAGTTTCTGAAAATAAACGGATTCATGTTTTATCTAATGGCTCTTTATACATCACTGAGGTAGAAGGCAAAGAAGAAGAACCATCTGATGAAGGATTTTACCAGTGTTTGGCTCTGAACAAATATGGGGCCATTTTGAGCCAAAAAGCTCATCTGACATTAGCAAGTAAGTCTGTTTTATCATCACGTTGTTTTTTGTGTGTCAATATATGACAAAATCCTGCAAATAACAACTTGTCTTTTTAATGATGGTTTTGAAGACAAAAAGAAAATGCCAACCAAACGTAAATGAAAATTTCCACTTCATTCATATCTGGAGATTAAAATGAGTAGTTGAAAACACATGCCAAGTTGGATTTGGTCCTATTTATGGTTCTTATTAAGATAGGCTTGTGAAATTTGTTTGATATGAACTTCACAGTGCTTCTAGCCATCAGAACATTTTCAAGTAGTTGAGAAGCTTGGTCAGCCTGATAAAGGTTGATCTGTAAGCTCTTCAGTTAGAAATTGATGATTAAGCTGTTCTATTCACAGGTAAAACAGCTATCCCTTATATTTCTTCTGTTTTTGTAGATGATCTTTAAAGGTGAAAAATCTTTGCATTTTGCCCCATTCTTTTCTGTGCCTCAGTTATTTTCTGTGATGTCTACCTATCGATCACCCATGTTGCTTCTTATTCTAAACAGAGGGTCAGTACCATTGTTGTTATTTTCCTGCTGGCAGGGAAAGAGATGATAGTCATCTCTGTATTACATTAAGTGGGACAGAAACCAGATTGACTCACCTTTTTTTTCAATTGTCATTATATTTGCATTCTACATTTCCTTTCTCTTAACTGTATCAGATCCATCATTTATAAATTTAGATTTAGTGTTTTACTTGCTAACAGTGAGTATATAAAGACATAGCCTAAAACTTGGACCTGGGATTCCTTAAGAAACTCACTGAGTCCTTTCCAGATCTGAGTATTCAGGTCTCAGAATTATAGTATTTATCTGTAAGCAAGTCACATTGCATTCCTTCATAGTAGCATATAATTCAAAATTTTTAAAAGTCTTCACATTTTCTTAAAAAGCTATTAAACATGCAGTCTTTGTAATTTGGTTTGGTCATTTAAAAGGCAGTGTACCTACTTAAGAAAATTGAATACTTGTAATATCAGTGACAGGAGTGTGTTCCTATGACATGGATTTTCCATGGAAAATATCCAATTCTAGTTATCTGAAGTTGGAATTTGGTAAGCTAATGCCTATAACTGTAGCTATTATAAAGTTCCATTGTTATACCATGTACAGTTATATAGTTCATCTATAGAGAAATTCATATATAATTACATAGCACATTCAGAGAGGTGGCATTCTAGTGGAGAAGCCAGGGAGATCTGGTTTCAGGTATGGCCTCTAATATATACTGCCTTCTAGACCCTGGAAAAGTCACTTAACTTCTCATTTTCAAGGGTCTAGGCAATTCTCTAAGACTTATATTCTTAACTTTTGTTTATGTCTTGGATACCTTTGACTGTCTGGTGAAGTCTATAAACCTATTCTCAGGATAATAATGTTTTAAAATGCATAAAATAAACTACATAGTATTGTAAAGGAAACCAATTATATTGAATATAAGTATAAAAATATTTTTCAAAAAACAAGCTGGGGCAGTTAGGTGGCTCAGTGAATAGAGCTCTGGCCTTGCAGTCAGGAGGACCTGAGTTCAAATCCGTCCTCAGACACATAATATTCACTAGCTGTGTGACCCTGGGCAAGTCACTTACCCCAATTGCCTCATTAAACAACAGCAACAACAACAAAAAACAAGCTCTTAGATCTCAAGTTAAGAACCCTGCCAAAGATTGTGAGTGGTAGAGAAGGTGCCATCTTGCCTTGGTAGAGGGGGTTTCCTTATCCAGGACTTCCTGTCAATGAAATATATGGTTTCTTCCTAGGCTTAATTAAGCAGTTATAAATTGAGTATTTTAAAGATTGCATTTTATTTCTCAAAAACTTGAATTCAGTTCCTAATTCTATATCCTATAAAAAGAAATAGAAACAGAATAGGAGGATTTCTGCTGAATACTTTTTTTCTCTAATTATTTGGCAATCCTACCTAGCTAGTTGTTGTTTTCCAAACAGTAATAGTAGCTCACATTCATATAGTACTTAATGGTTTGTGGAGCGCTTTATATATAGTATCCCATTTGATCCTCACTAGCCCATATGGGATAACTGCTATTCATTATTTTCATTTTATAGAGCTAATGACATAAGGAAACTGAGGCCAGAGAAGTTAAGTGACTTACTCCCAGGGTCATACAGCTAGTAAGTGTCAGTGGTAGGATCCAAATCCAGTTTTTCCTGACCTCGAATGCTGTGTCATTTTCCAGATAGTATTTTAATACTCTTGTTGTTCAGTCATGTCTGACTCTTCATGATTCCATTTGGGGTTTTCTTGGCAGAGAAACTGGAGGGGTTTGCCATTCCCTTCTCCAGATCATTTTACAGATGAGGAACTGAGGCAAACAGGGTTAAGTGACTTGCCTAGGGTCACACAGCTATTAAGTATCTGAGGCCATAATTTGAATTTAGCAAGCTGAGTTTTCTGACTCCAGGCCCAGTGCTCTATCCAGTGAGCCACCTAGCTGCCCCAGTTCTTAGGTTCTGTTAAAAAGCAGTGTGGCTTAAGAGTCAGGCAGTCCTGTGGTCAGCTCCCTCAGAATATAAATCACAGACTTTTATTAGTAGAGAGAGCTTCTTCATCCATTTCCCTTTATTAATGAAATTGCAACTCCAGTTCCTAGTATTTAAAGCAGTGACTTCTTAAATTTGGAGGAGTTGTGGAATCTTTCTACACTTTCTTTCAAAAAACAATTCTAATCCTGTTTATGATGTTGAAAGGAGTTTTTATGTTGTTAAATATTTACAGATTAAACAAACTTGTCTACCATGACCACAAATTCAAAGAACTTTTAGAAAAGTCTTGTGGAATCCTGGTGTTCCTTGAAACAAAGTTGAAATTTTACTGGTGATGGAGATTTCTAAATGGAAGCAACAACAGCTGTGTAAGAGATGTAACGAAATTATAGCATCTGATTTCTGGTGGGAGTCTTAGAGTGTTGGCTCAGTGTAATGGAAAGAGTGTTTCACCTGGGTTCAAATTTAACTTAAGATACTTAATTGCTGTGTGGTGGAGCATCTTTTTGGGAGCTTCAATTTCTTTAGTCAAATGAGGATGATAACTTTCCTGGATTATATAAATGTGAATTGTTTTAATTTCCAAAATAGGACATTTAATGTTTCATCATGCTACTATTCTTTTTCATGTATCTTTAGAAAACTCAGAAGTTATCAGTCTAATTAAGTGTTTTTTGAAGCGCTGTTTTAAGTTGTAATGCAAAGTACTATTTTGTCTTTAAGCATAAACTCTAGTTGCCGAAGATAAAGCCAAATCAATGTGCTTTTTTTTTTAGTATTGAATATTATTCTTGAATATTAAAAACTTATCACCATTTTAATTTTGAAGTTGCTCAACTCTGGTAGATACATTATTTGACAGATTTAAGAAGATGATAGATTTAAGATGTGACATGTGGGATGTATGAAATTATCACAAAAATTAGGATATTATTTTGAATTTGCCATTTTGAATCAATAGAGTTGTCTTGGTATCCTGTTTAAAAACAATGTCAATTTCTGTAGACTGTAATGACTTTATCTTGCCTGGATAAAGAAGTTATACATATTAAACAGGGAGAGAATAGGCATAAAGTGGGCATTCTTTCTTTGAGAAAAAAGCAAATTCTACTGTAGTCATTGATAGCAGCTGGATTCAAGTATGCGCTTTTTCTTTGCTTGGTCCAAGCTTTCACCAGAAAGCTTATCTTTTGCCTCAGAAGTGTAATAGTGCAGCATTTGGAAACCTAAAACTTTAATCTATGCAGTAGTTTAAGGTTTTAAATACACAAGAAGATCAGGTCTTGGTTTCTAAACTTAGGAACTGGAAGCTGAAAGTTGCACTCTAGGCAAGAATTCCATTATTCATGTGTAAATTAGGAATTCACAGGGTTAAAAGGTTAGAAACTGGCCAGGATGAGGTTTACCCTTGTGATAAAGAGCAGATGACCCTCATTCATTGGCCAAAGCTTTCATGTAGCTCTTCTGCAAAGTTAGTGATTGCCATGAATTGTTCTTGTGGAATGCAGAAATTCAAATGTGAACAGGCCTTTCCTTAAGTGTCACTATGGAGCCTTATCTCATGAGCACATCAGAGCTGGTCTTTCGGATCAAGGTTCCTCCCCAAGGCCCCAAGGCTTTGCTTTCCTGTTGTTCATCCATGCACAAAAGAATTTGGCCAACTTAGGTTTTCTAATGGATCGCTTTTTAAAGGAAACTATAGGGTTAAAGTAATATTTAGCTAAATTAAAAAAAAACCACAACTTGTCTTTGATAATAGTTTTATATTTTCGTGTAACTAAAACAGAAGGGGAGGGGGGAGGGAAAGCTGTGGGAGGACCTTCCTTTTCCAGCAGTGCTCTTTGTGAGGCAACATGTGGAGTAAAATGTTAAAGAAATGAGGCAAGGATTAAATGATTTATTATGAGGTTAAATCAATGCTAATGTTTCAGGTAATATGATATTTGATTTTGAGTACTAAGTCTGTATCATATATAGCTGTGGGTCCAACTTTTAATTTCTTGAAGATTTTCTAAATATGGTAGGGAAACATCTGCTAGATTATATTTTTGCAGTGTCATTGCTAAAATGAATAACATAATGTTCCTTGCAAAAGTAAGAGTAAAGGAAAAAAGATCACTTTTGAACAAAGTTGAGTTGAAATAAGGGAGACTGGGAAAAAATAAAGGATAAGAGAGAGACTGTCATATAGTCTGTAACTGGCTGTAAGGTAGTGATTGGTCAGGCAGCTAATTGTTTATTTCCTTTCCATAAAAGGTGGAAATTGAAGGCCTGTGATTGAAGGAGAAAGGACACAAAGCAGGCTTGCTCTTCTTAGCTGTTTTTTTTTTTTAAGGTTATATTCACTTGGGTAGAAAACAATTTTTTTGTGATTCTGTTTTTGTAACTTAGCAGGAGATTGAGGATTGAGTGTGTTAAATTTGTTGGCATTGTTTAAAACACTTAAAATTTAAGCAAAAAGTAGACATTCTTTTAAAGGATATAGAATTTTTTCATTTTAATTCTGATGACTTTTTATTAAATTGAGATGAAATTTGATGATTTTTCAGTGGCTATATAATTTAATAAAATTTAAAAGTAATAAATATAACATTTTGTGGATGCTGCACTAATCATACAGAAATAGAAATCCAGTCTTTAGTGATGACTTTTAAAAAGTTTACCTGGAAATATGGGAATAAAATTGAAATTAATTGAAAATTATAAATTGCAGCCAAGCAGGATGGGGAATTGATTTTAAAAATGTGATTTGAAACTAAAAATTGAGAAAGAAAATAAATAAAAACTGACCTATGTTTTGTGAGTTAATAATAACTACCAGTTATGTAGTATTTTATGGTTTGATAAGAACTTTACATTATGTAATTTGAATGCTATCAGGGACTACAAAGATATTTTTATGCCCATTTTACAGATGAAGAAATTCAGATCATACAGCTAATGTCAGAGGCAATATTCAAAATCAGGTCTTTCCTGACTCCAAGTCCAGTACAGATTGTTATACTACCTTTTAGAAGTTTTAAGAGAAAAATTTCTTGAACCAAAATAGACAAGGTTTTGTTGTATTATAAAATTGTGAGTAATTCTTAAGTCTGTGAATGCTATAGATTGCAAAATTCTTCTTGTGCCTGTTTGCAGTCCTCTTTAAGCAAATATACTGTATTTGTAAATGTATTTGTGTCATTTAATAGAGTGCTGGGCCTGGAGTCAGGAAGACCTGAGTTGAAATCCAGCCTCAAAGGCTTATTGGCTGTGTGACCCTGGGCAAGTCACTTAATCGTGTTTACCTCAGTTGCCTTATCTGTAAAATGAGCTGGTGAAGGAAATAGCAAACCACTCTAGTATCTTTGCCAAGAATACCCCAAATGGGGTCATGAAGAGTCTGACGCTACTGAAAGGACTGAACAACAAATGTGGTATTTATCAGTGGAAGAGGAGAATAAAAGTATTTGGTTTTAAAAATGGGACTGTTACAAAGTGTGTGATATTTAAAGGGAAAAAGCACTGAACTCTGGATTTTTAAGGTTTGACACTTTATAGATTTTGAAGAAGATCCACCTTTTTGAAGAAATTATTTTCTTTTCAAATTATAAAGTGCTATGTAAATGTGTTACTCAGCCTCTTTCTCTTCCTCTTTTTTCTGCCTCATTTTGAAGTTGTTTTCTTCTGACTTTTTTAGTTGATGCCTTACATAGATGCCTAACAGAATCGTTTTAAAATGACACTTGGCTTTTACAGGATGTCTGCTTAAAAGGTTCATCAGGAACCTGATAAACTCAGGGTAATTGTTCTCCTTATTCTTTTTGTAGTTCACTAGAGAGTGTCAGTTTTCACCTGCAGGAATCTGATTGTCTATTGCAATGCCTGTCAAAGTTTTTCTTACTCCCAATATCTCTGTCCCTTCCCCCTTCTTACCAGCAGGGGCTACTTTAGAGAGATATTGTAATTTCCTTATCACTTATAGAAAGTATTCATTTTTATAGTAGATGAAATTTATATAGCATTTTAAGGTTTGCAAAGTTCCTTGAATACGTTATCTTATTTTATTGTCACAGCAGCCCTTTGAGCTTCACGCTATTATTTTTATCTCCATTTTACAAATGATAAAACTACCAAAGTTCAGAGTGAGTGACTTTCCTTCAGTCACATGGCTAGTAAGTGTGTTAGAGACAGAATTTAATGTAGATCTGATTCCTAAGTGCAGACTTCTAGCCATGGAGTTCTTAAACTGGGGTCTGTGAACTTAAAAAAACTATATTTTGATAACTATTTTAGTATAATTGATTTCCTTTGTAAATCCCATGCATTTTACTTTGTGCATTTAAAAACATTATTCTGAGAAAAGGGCCACAGGTTTCATTAGACTGCCAAAGGTTAGGTTAGGAACCCTTTCACTACATCATAGTGCCTTTATTTTCTTTTTCATAGCTCCTTACAGTAGTTGTTTGGTATAGCCTCTTTTAGTCAGTCAGATCTGATTATTCAAAATAGGGGAGTGTTATTCTTAGCAGTTGTTTGCCTCAGGATTTGTTGTTACTTCTGAATTTAAAGCTGGGTTTATTGATATAATGTAGAGCAGTTAAAAAGAATAGCAAAAGGCAAATTATTTAAGCAGGATTTTAAACTGTAGGATGTTTCAGTGAAGAAATAGGACATATATTTGTAGAGATGTCTTTTGCATTTTTTTAAATTCAAAGGCCTGCAAGCTAAATTGGGATTGATTACTTTCATTCTAAGCTGGTAATCACCATTTATTTGAAAGATAATCAACAGTGTCAGCTCAGGCATTTTACTGTGCATAAAACAGCAACAATTATTCATCTAAGTCTTTAAGAAGGTCCTAAAAACTATGCTTAAAACAAAGACTTCCTGAAAGTGCTATGTCAACACCAGCTATTTATTGTTAATAAGCTTATGCAAATAAAGACTTGCAGTTTCAGGTACAATCCCCTTTTTCTGTTTTACTAGCTGTATAGAAATGCATGTTTTATATGATGTTTGTTAAATTCAGAAAAAAAAAATTAGAAAGTCTATGTAAAATTTATAGGGACTTGAAAGTGTCCTGGGTATTTTATGTAATCATAAGGCTCTTTATTTCTTCTAGAGAATGGAGGTGGGTTCTCTTGTTTTTAATCATGGTCAAAACTCACTATTCATAGTTCAGTAAATGAAAGGGAGAGGAGAAAAGAATAGATCACAGTTGTCCTTCTGTGTAATAGGAGCTCAGTAAAATTGATAGATGATGATGTTATAAAAGAAAGGCAAAAAATATTTGTGCTGAATTACTCATATAAACATCTCTGATACTTAAGCCAAACTGATGCTCTGTTTGAAACACATGTTGCACAAGGTAAAGGATTTGCCCCTTCCATTATATACAGAAGTTACTGAGTACTGAGCAATACTCTGACTTTTTAAAATATATTTTTTAAACCTCAGGCGCTGTGATGCACTTTTGATAAGCCTTTAAAATCCTTATCATCTGTACAGGTGACATGAATTTAAAATGTTTATGTTTTTGGCTTCAGATGGGTTTTATACTTTTCCATATTATTTGTGTTGTTTATAGCTTAAGCATTTGTAGTGGTAAGATTAATGAAAAGATAAATAATAAAATAATTGGTGCTCAACTTTAATTTGCAACTTTGCTCAGTTTGGCTTAGTCTCTAAAATACTAAAGAGAACATTTTGTTTCATTCTAAAATGTTGGTTCATGGAACAATGATAAGTATCCTGAATTATTGGAGAAGGAGGCTTTCTACTTCCCCAGGAATACTAAGATTGCACCATCATGAAGGGAGTGTATCTAATAGCTTCGCACTTCTGAATACCTCTTGGACCTCTGTTTCTGGAAAGTACCTCTGTATTTCGTTTCACTTCCTGCCACCTGGCTGTTATGTCCAAAGCACCACCAACCTCCTTGCAGTCCTCAGAGCATATCCTTAGCCCTCTCCATTCCCTACAGTCTAGTTCTATAATCGAATCAATTTTACTCCTGAATCAGAATGGATTAGTCTACTCCTGCATAGTCTCATTCACCATCCCCTTAACTTTCCAAACCAGAATTTCTCCATGCCCACTTACTCCTGTTTGCAGATCTTTTCCCTCTTTAGAATGAATGCTCTTTGAGGCTCTTTGTCTTTGTGTTTGTATGTCCAGGAAAGTATAAGCTTTTTCACTCTTTTTTTTTTTCATTTTTGAACTGCAGTGTAGTTATTAATGAAACCAGTGCCTCTGGATTTTTTAAAAGATAATTTGTGTTTTACCATAGAGATAGAAACAGATTGTATAAAATTGTAATGTTTGCTGTGTATAAATAGGCAAATCTTAAACAATCTTTTCAGTTAATTCATTAGTACCTATGATTCATTCTTCCTTTGGTAGGATCCGTTTAACTCTCCTTACTTCCTGAAGTGAAGATGCTTGTAGTTTTGAAGATAATATACTGTTTCTTTAAATTTGTTTCATCAATTTTTGTAATTATATTTTTTTTCAGTGAACAAAATTCTATTTTCTCTTCCTCCCAGCTCTCTCCCATCACTGGAAGGGGTGTGTGTGTGTGTGTGTGTGTGTGTGTGTGTGTGTGTGTGTGTGTGTGTGTGTGTGTATGTATCTGCACCTTGGATCTATCACCTGTGCCTCCTCAAAGGTCCTCTAGAGCAGATATGTCAAACACTTGGCACTCCCAAGTGCTGCCTGAACTATATTAAAATGTAGTACCTATCTGACTTTAATGTGTTGATATGTTCTGTTAATAACAAAGAAATATGTAAACATATGTGGTTTTCTGAGTCATCATATGACCTGCAGGAATCTTTATGTATGATTTATGTTTCTATTTGAAATGAACACCGCTGTTCTAGAGATGTGGCTGGTCATCGTTTTGATCAGAATCCTACACCTTTCAAAGTTGTTTTTCTTTATAGTGGTGTTGTCCTTGTATAAACTGCTCTCCTGACTATTCTTACTTTCCTCTGTATTGGTTCATACTTCCCAGGATTCTCTGAAATCGTGTCTTTGGTCATTTCTTGAGGTATAATAATATTCCCTTTCATTTATGTACCACACTTTTGTTCAGTCTCATTCCCCAGTTGCCTAAGAGGCAATCTAAGGTACCCTAGGAGGGACTTGAGAGACATCTCTTTCCCTTAATTTTGCAAATGATGAAACTGAGCCTAGAGAAGTGAGAAGTAACTTGCACAAAGTCATGCTTATTAAGTGGCAGATCTGGGATTTGAACTTGAGTCCTCATGTTCCTTTATCAGTACTCTTCTCTATGCTGTTCCCCTCCCCCAACAGCCTAAATGTTTGACTAGTTTTTATCTGTTGTTCCTAGCCTAAATTAGATATATTGCTATTCACAGTTAATCACTTATGCACACCGTTAGTCACTTATTTGAGGGTAAATACATGGGAAGCATTCTTCACCATTAGTCCTCTGGGGTCATACTTGGTCATTGTTTTGATCAGAGTTTTAAAGTTTTAAAAAGTTGTTCTTCTGGTTCTGCCCACTTCACTCTGTATTAGTTCGTAGAAATTTTTCCAAGTGTCTCTGGATCCACTTCTTTCATCATTCCTTTTTTACAATTAAATTTTATTTTTTTAATTAATAAAAATCAACTTTCCTACTTCCCACCACTGAAAAGGGGGGAGGGGAGGAGAAACAACTTTGCATAATGAAGCAAACCAAATTTCCTCATTTTCAGTGTCCAAAAAAATATATGCATCGTTATGCACTTTGAGTCCCTCACTTTTTTTCTGTTGTTTAGCCAGTTCCCCAATAGATAGGCATTTCCTTAGCTTTCAGTTCTTTGTCACTATGAATAGAGCTACTATAAATGATTTTGTACATTTGAGTCCTTTTCCTCATTTTAAAAAATTTCTTTGGGATATATGCCTAGTAGTGGTATTGCTGGGTCAAAAAATCTGAATAGTTTAAGGATTTGGGGTGGGCAGTTAATTTCCAATGGCTTTCAGTTGTTTCAAACAGTTTACAGTTTTAGCAACAATGAATTGCTGTGCTTGTTTTCTTTCCTCTCTCTCTCTCTCTCTCTCTCTCTTTCTTTCTGTTTTCTTTTCTCTTTTCTTTTCTTTTCTTTTCTTTTCTTTTCTTTTCTTTTCTTTTCTTTTCTTTTCTTTTCTTTTCTTTCCTTTTCTTTTCTTTTCTTTTCTTTTCTTTCCTTTTCTTTCCTTTTCTTTCCTTTTCTTTTCTTTCGGCAATGGGGGTAAGTGACTTGCCCAGGGTCGTACAATTAATTATGTGTCTGAGGCCGGATTTGAACTCAGGTCCTCCTGAATCCAGGGTCAGTACTCTATCCACAATGCCACCTAGCTGCACCTGTGCTTGTTTTCAATTGTCATTTTCCTTTTTTTTTTTTTTGGTCATTTTTGCCAATCTGATGGGTTTGAGATGGAACCTCAGAATTGTCTTAATTTGTATTTCTCTTATTGGTGATGAGGCCTATCCTTTCATATGATCATCATATTTGAGGCATGGCAAGAAGGCCTGTTTAGCTGAACTATAGAGTGCATGAAGCAAAGTAACGTATAATTGAACTAGAGTTAGTTTGTCAAGGTCTTTAAATAGACTTTAAACAGAACTTGCCAAGCAGACAAGTTCATATTTGATCTTAGAGACAATAAGGGAATCAATGGCATTTACTGAGTAGCATGGTCAGACCAATGATTTAGGAAGACCACTTTGGTAACCGTGTGGAGGGTGAATTGGTGACCAGTGAGGAGAATATTGGCTAGTCTAGTAGAGAGGTAATGAGGGCAGAATTAGGTGGTAGCTAGCTAGTATGAAGACAGAGAAGAGGAAAATTGGAAGAGATGGTGTACAGATAGAAACTAGAGGTTTGTCAAGTGATTATGAATGTGGAGTGAGGGACAGTGAGGAGTCAAGGATGACAGAGATTCTGAACTTGGTAACCAGAAGAATGGTGGTTCCCTTAATAGTTAATAGGAAGTATAGGAGAGGGTTAAGTTTGGAGAAAAAGATAATGACAAAAAAGTAAATGTCATTTACAAAAAGCAAATGAGTTGAAAAAAGACAATTAGGAAGTCATTGCAAAAGTATAAGAGGGAGGTGACTAGGGATTGAATGAATATGGTGACTGTGTGAGTAGAGAGAAGGGGGTGGATATGAGAGATGTTGTGGAAGTAGTAACAGCAAGCTTTGGTAACTAGATGTATGGAATGAGGGACAGTGAGGACTCAAGAATAATTCTGAGGTTATATACCCAGGAGACTGGAAGTATCATGATGCCTTTGACGAAAATGGAGAAGTTTGATGGAGGAATGTGTTTGGGGATGAAATATGAAATTTTGTTTTGGACATATTGAATTTGAGATGTTTTCTGGTACAGCCAGTTTGAAATGTCCAAAAAGTTGTTGGTGATGTCTGAGTGAAGTTATAGAGAGAGACGGGCTAGGTATATAGTTCTGTGAATCATCTGCATAAAGATGATGATCAGAATCAGAGGGGTTGATGAGTTCCCCAGGGTAGAGAGGGAAAAGAAGAAGGCCCAAAACAGAACCATGAGGATCACCCACAATTAGGGGGCATAATATAGGTGATCTTCCAGTTAAAGGAGATTGAGGGAGAAGTCAGGGAGGTAGGGAGGAGGACCAGGAAGGCATAGTTCCATGAAAATCCAGAGAGAAGAGAGTGTCTTGGAAGAATAGGGGGTCATCAGTGTCAAATACAACAAAAAGGTCAAGAAGGACATCAAATTTGGCAGTTGTTATTATTGGTAACTATGGAAAGAGCAGTAATGCTGGACAACTCATACCTCCAAATTATTTTAAAAGACAGTAAGATTTTTTCATTTCATATATATATATATATATGCATATATATACATATATATATATATATATATATAAAACTCACAAATGCCTCTAATACTTAATATTTAGGTCTCAGAGTTCAATTACTGGTTTCATTATATATTGTCAAATCAGCAAGCCTTTATTAAGCATTAATATATGCCTGGCATCGGGCTAAGCCTCGGGGATACAAAGAAAGGCAAAAACAATCCCTGCCCTCATAGAACTCACAATCTAATGGGAGGAGGGGAAGAAAAATACAAAAAACTATGTACAAACATTTTGTGCAGATGTGTCAGACTCTTCATGACCCCATTTGGGGTTTTCTTGGCAAAGATACTGGTGTGGTTTGCCATGTCCTTCTCTAGCTCATTTTATAGATGAGGAACTGAGGCAAGTAGAGTGAAGTGATTTGCTCAGGGTCGCACAGCTAGTGTCTGAGGCTGGATTTGAACTTAGAAAGATGAATCTTCCTGACTCCAGGCCCAGCACTCTATGCCCTGTGCTACATACCTGCCCCACAAATGGTATAGGATTAATTGGAAATAATCTCAGAGAGAAGGCATGGCATGGTCATTAAGGAGGACCAGGAAAGACTTCTTGCAGAAAGTGATTTTAGCTGAGACTTAATGAAAACCAGGAGGCAAAGGTGAGGTTGGAGACAATTCCAAAAATGAGGAGCAGCTAATGAAAATGCAAAGATAGGGAAGTGGAGTGGCTTGAGTGAGGAACACAGAGGAGTACAGCTACTGGATGTCAATTAGGTGGAAGGGAATAAAGTGTAAGAACACTAGAAAGGTAGGAGGAGGCAAAGTGATGAAGCAACAGGGAGCTATTGGAGGTTTGAATTAAGTGAATGGATCTCAAAATATGTTTTTGAGACAAGTGGATGTGAGAATCCTTTTAAACTGGCAAATTTCTAAACTTCAGTTCTGCAACAGATCTTTTAATTCATTGGTTTGGCTGCTGCCTCCCCTTATGCATGTCAAAAGACTCCTGCACCTTAGCAAGTTGCCTTTTGTGCATTCCTGTGTCAATAACATTTTCACTCAGCAGCCAAATTTCTGTGCTATTAGCACTTAGGAAGGCTGGCTGTTTGATGATAGTGTGTATTCAAGCCTTTCAGTCATTGAAGGAACTGCCCACATTTGTACTCCACTGGTACAGCCTCTGAGGGGACCTACATGCCAAGGTAAATAGCACTTATGATAGCCGCTATGTATGTACTCCTTAAACACAATGCAAAACCTACTTCTTAAATCAGTTGTGCTTTTGTGAGAATTTGTCAAGGTATCTTGTTTTTCAAAATCTCAACAAGCTCTTTTATTTTAACATTGGCTATTTGGACAACCCAGCAGGTTAACTAATTGGTGAAGCATTCTTTCTGTGTTGTAAAAGAAACACTTTTATTTTTCACTTCGTTTTCTTAGGAAGAGATTATTATTAATTTTATCAGTTTTTAAAAATTGTGTTTTTATGTCCTGGAATGCTCTCTTCCTTTCCATTTCCTTTTCCTTCTTTCCAGCCTTAGTTCTTCCTCTCCTTTGAAGTTCTCTGACCACTTTAGCATGCATAGATGTCTTTTTTCCTCTAATTTACTCCTTTTATAGTTTTCATTTGGTGAACAATTCAACAAATAGGGCTTGATAACTGATTTGTTTTTATCTGGCCTCTTTAATTAGCCTTTAAATTCTTTGTGATCAGGAATCTTCTCATACCCTCTTTATACTCTATTGTGCCTAGGATAGAGTTAAACATACTGGTATTCAGTAAATACATATTCAGTGTTTGAGGAGTGTACTTAATTTGTTTCATTTCACTCTCCAAAAAAAGATTCTTCCTTTTGAGAAAAATGACCTGTAACTTTTTAAAAAATCTCACTGCACAATGGGATTCTTTATTTAGTTGGGGGGAAATGTGTGCTGGAATTATAAAATATAATTCTTTAAAAAAAAAAAGGTGCCCAAATATCATCTTAAATGAAATAATATATATGATGGTAATAATCAGCAAATTTCATTAAGATAGATGGTTAAATTGTTATATTACTGTGATCAAATGTTTTATAATGTACAATTTTTATTTTTTAAAATAAATTTTCATCAGTACTTTTTGTTTTTACATTACCTATATTTCCCATTATATGTCTCCCAAACAGCCATCCCTTTTAACAAAGAACAAACAATGGGGGAACAAAACAGTTCAGCAAAACTAACCAAGACATGGAGAAAAGTCTGACATACTATACAATGTTCCATACCCCTAAACCATTTGGAGATATTTATCATTTCATTCATTAAAACTGTCTGTGACATTCTATAAACTGATGTTTCCCAAGAATATTTTTAAGAGTTCTAGTTTCATAGCTATTTTGGCCCAAGTAAAGGGAATTTCACACCAGGAAGTTACTAAATTAGAAGGATAAATGTGACTTTTATTTTTTATTGTAAGATAAATAACCTTGTAAATATGGTTTGTTAGTAGTTATAGGAGAATGGTGCATAGTTCATAAGCTATTTCTCATTGATCATTCGCAAATTCTGGCAATCTATCCTAATTCTACCCAGTCAAGTTAAGCAAGCAATCCTGGTTTTTTTTCCCCCCATTGTTAAAATGTAATATGAAGTCTACCCACAACTCAAGCCTAAAATTGGATTAAACAACTCAACTAAATTGTGGAATTTTAAGATTTAGTATTACTCTTGCAAAGTAACTTGAATTTGAAGAGGCTGATTCAATTCCTACATATAGAATATGTATATGTTTTCAAGAAGTAAATTAAATGGCAGTATTGGGTTAAAGATTTTTTATAATGTAATTCCCATAAGTTTTAAAACTTAATATAAAATGCTAAACTAATGGTTTCATATTTGATGGCGAAAGTCTATTTTTAAAAATATGCAACAAAAGTAACAACTTTTTTCCCCCTAAGAAACCTATACTAATTCTTTAATGGGAGAGCATTTGGCTCTTTAAAACATACTGTGCCTTAATACATGAGAGTTCACTGAATTAAATTAATTTATTGATTTCTGTTTTGTTACTGACATACATTTATGAGCAGTTTCTTTAGCACCATAGCACCATGTCCAGGTTTATAACTTTCTGTGGAAGAATGAGAGCTTTCAGATGGTAAATCCCAGAAAAGCACGTTATGGTCATTTGCATTTTCTCTTATATGTAGACTCAATAAAGAGGCATGCTTGAAAAAAAAAAGTTTTATAAATTAATAGGAGGAAACTTCCCACTCTACTTCTAATTTAGAGTATTTTACATAAATAGCATCTCATTGTAGTATGACATTTTGCTTCGTGAAATATTAGCAGTTTTGAATAGGAAATGGCTAATTGTATAATTTGTGTGCCAGTTTTCTCCTATTTTATGTGAAATTTCAGTAATATCTTTAGTTGTAGTTTATTTGAAATTTTGAAACAAGTTAAAATACTTATCCTGAGAGTTAAATATAAATAGATTATATTCATTGAAATTTGTTTTGTTTTGTTTTTTTGGTCAGCTGCGATTTCATTGATGTAGGAAACATCCCTTACCTTGAAAATTGGCAAATGTTCTTCTATGTATAGTCTTGAAGAGTTGCCTTGGGCACTGAGAGGTTAAGAACTCTCCCTGGGTCATACAGCAAATATGTGTTAGAGCTGGAACTTGAACTCAGGTTTTCCTGAGGTTATCTGCTGCCAGAGGCTATCTGCTACCAGAGGCTATCTCCTATCAACGATGTTTTTCTGCTACATACTATATCAGCAACATATGGGTGCTTTTCTTCTTTCCTTGATCTTTTGGTAATATAGACCTAACAGTAGTATCTCTGGGCCAAAGGGTTCGTGACTTGTGGACAGAGTTCCAAATTGCTTTCTAGAATGGTTGGACCAGTTTGCAGCTTCATCAGCAGTACATTAATGTAGCTAATTTCCTGTAACCGCTCTAACATTTTTCATTTTCCTTTTTCCATTTGTTTCTTTTGCCAGTCTGATAGATATAAGGTAGAACCTCAAAGTTGTTTTAATTTGCATTTCTTTATTAGTGATTTAGATAATTTTTTCATATAGCTATTGACATTAGATTTCTTCTGTTGAAAACTGCCTATTTGTATTACTTGGACCATTTATCAGTTGGGGAATGGCTCATGTTACTTTAAATGTGAATAAATTCTTCATATGTCTTAGAAATGAAACTTTTATTAGAGAAACTTGTTCAAAGATTCCCCTCCCAGATAACTTTTCATTTTAATTTAATTTTGTTTGTACATACTTTTTAATGTTATGTAATCAAAATTGCCTATAATCTTCTCTGTCCTCTGGTCATAAACTTTTCTACCCACAGATTTGCAAAGTAATTTCTTCTTTGTTCCTCTAAATGGCTTATTACACACACACACACACACACACACACACACACACACACACACACACACACACACACACACACACCCCTTCCTTTTATATCTAAGTCTTATAGATATTTGGTGCTTCTCTTAGTATATGGTGTGAGGTCTTGGTCTAAACCTAATTTCTGTCTTGCTGCTTTATAGTTTTCCCAGACATTTTTGTCAAATAGTGAGTCGTTAATCCAGTAGCTGGTGTTTTGGGATTTATTAAACACTAGACTATATGATTAGTTTGCTTCTGTGTGCATACCCTTCATTCCTACTTTCTTCCATTATTGCTTAGAGATTCTTTTTTTTTTTAATCTTGACATTCTTTATATAAATGAAACTATACAAGAAAGAAAAGTTGCTGCTGAAAGAACAACTTGCAATTCTCTTTGGGAAGTACATCAAAGAAATTGACAGAGTTCATTTTACTGTGTGGAAATCATAATTGCCAGAGATTGCCAGAAACATTTCATTGGATGTTTGGTCATCTTGTATCTCACTACTCATGGTAATAAGTATATGCGAGAAGCCCAATATGAAATAAGTGTGACTTCTTTGCCAGCATCTATTTACATGTTATGTATACCATCAAAATGTAAGATCCTTGAAGACAGGAAATATTTTTTCATTTTGTCTTGGTATCCGAAAAGATTTGCTTCGTCCTGCATTTTAAGCTTATCTTTTCTCTGGCAAGAGGTAAATAATGTGTTTTCCCTTTGGTTCTCTGGACTAGTGCTTTATCAGGGCATTGACCAGTGTCCTTCTAAGCTGTCATTGGCATTTGTGGTTTGGGAAGTCTGGAAACTGCCACAGCTGCCTGTGATTCAGTCCCTGGAGGCCTGTTCCAGGTTCTCTGAGGCCTGGTCTTTATCTGCGTGCCCATGCTGAACTGTGCTTCTCTCCTAGCCTGGTACAATAGACCTTTCTAATCAACCATCCAAGTTGTCTTGGGCTGAAAATTTGTTTCCCCCTGTCTTTTGGTGGATTCTGCTGCTCTAGAATTTGTTTAGAGCCATTTTTTACAGATATTTGGAGGGGTTTGGGGGAGAGCTCAAAGCAAGTCACTGCTTGTACTCTGCCATCTTGGCCTAAAAGGTGCCTTGGCGATTCTTGACCTTTTATTCCTCCAGATGAATTGTATCACTATTTTTTCTAGCTTGGTAAAGCAATCCTTTTATAGATTGATTAGTATCCACTGAATAAGTAAGTTAAAAGTAAATTAGGTAGTACTGTCATTTTATTTGCTCAGCCTCTCCTTGCCAAGGCAAACCCCTCAACCTGCATGAGCAATCAGATTCCATTCCTCTCTCCAACAAATTTCTCTGTCTGTCATCCCCATTCTTTCACTTATCTTCCATCTCTCCCTGTCTACTGGCTTCTTCCCTGCTTAGCCTACACACACGCTCATGTCTCTCCCATCCTCAAAAACCCCTTCACTTGATCCTTCTATTCCTGTTATCATCCCATATCTCTTCTGCCCTTTGTGGCTAAACTCCTTGAGGAGGCTGTCTACAACAGACACTTCCACTTCTCCCCTTACTCTCCTAAAGTCTAGCTTCTGACCTCATTCTACCCAAACTGCTCTTCCAAAGTTTCCAGTGATCTCCTAATTGCCAAATCCAGTGGCCTTTTCTCAATCTTCATTCTTCTTGAGCTCTCTACTGTCTTTGACACTGTCAATCATTCTCTTTCTAGGTTTTTGGGATACCACTCTATTCTTTTTCTCCTCCTATTTATCTGACCATTTCTCAGTCTCCTTTTGTTTGGGCTTCCTTTAGAATTTAAGTTTCTTAATGACAAGGACTGTTGTTGCCTTTTTGTTCTTAGGCTTTTTTCTGTGTTTGGAACATAATAAGTGCTTAATGAATGTTTATTGATTGCTTATGGTTTTTGATTTGGAGATGAATCTTAAAACCTTTGGGATTTTTTCCTGAATTTGGGGTCTGAATGTCGAAAGTTTTAAAACAATCTTGAATGGACCTGAGGTTTTTTTTTTTAATACTAAACCAAAGAAATTTACCTTCTGTTTTTTTGTTTTGTTTTGTTTTTGCTAGGCAATGGGATTAAATGACTTGCCCAGGGTCACACAGCTAGTAAGTGTCAAGTGTCTGAGGCTGGCTTTGAACTCAGGTCCTCCTGGCTCCAGGGCCAGTGCTCTATCCACTGTGCCACCTAGCTGTCCATACCTTCTCTTTTAAAGAAAAACGTCATCAAGAACTTCTGTTGGTTTTGAAAATTTGTAGTTGGTTCAAAATGTTCTCTGAGTTCTAAGCTAGCCAATATATTTTTGGTTGAAGAGACCTGAGCAAGTAGTGATACATACGATTTAGAAGTCTTCTTGTCAATAAAGTGTTCATATCATATATAGTCCATACTTCCCAATGAATCAGATTAAATATGTAGAAGGGGTCCAAATGTTCTGTTGTTCCTATCTCCATTGTTTTTTGAAAATATACGATGTTGGTACATACCCTTTGATCTAGCACTGGCACTACTAGGTCCATATCCTAAAGAGATTTTTAAAAAAGAAAAAAGGACCTATTTATACAAAAATACTTATAGCAGCTCTTTTTGTGGTGAGAAAGAATTGGACATCAAGGAAATCAAGGGGATATTCATCAATTGGGGAATGGTGAACAAGTTGTGATATATGATTTAGTGGAATACTGTTGTATGTAGTAAGAAATTATGAGCAGGATGATTTCAGAAAAACTTGGAAAGACTTACATGTACTGATACAAAGTGAAGTGAGCAGAACCAGGAGAACATTGTACACAATAATAGCAATAATGTATGATGATCAACTGTGAATGGCAGCTATTCTCAGTAATAAAATGATCCAAGACAATTCCAAAGGACTCAGGATGAAAAATGCTATCCACCCTTAGAGAAAGAACTAATGGAGTCTGAATGTAGATCAGAACATGCTATTTTTCATTTTATTTTTGTGTGTGTGGGGTTTGATGTCTTTATAACATGACTGATATGGAAATATGTTTTGCATGACTACACATATATCACCTATACCAAATTGCTTGACTTCTCCAGAGGGAGGAAAGAAGAGAATTTGGAACTCAAATTTAAAAAAAAATGTTAAAAATTGTCTTTACATGTAATTGGGAATAAAAAATAAGTTTATTTTTAAAAAATCTAGTTTTGAAAGAATATGACTGTTCACTTTTAGTCAGCGGCACATATTGATATAGAAAGATAAATGTCTATTTATCTTATCTAGAGAGACTACAAGTAAATAAACAGTGGAATGAAATAATTTAATCACAGATGATAAAAGCTTTGGTTCCATACAGTGGGATTTTCCTGTTGGAAATTAAAGTAAAAGAAACTTATTTAACCTGAAAATCAGGTTGATATGAAAAAAATCTGAAAGTATAAGTCTTCTTGAAGTATAAGTCTTACAAGTCTTCCCAGCATAAATATGCTTGGAAAAACTGCTCCCAAGTTCAGGTTATAAAAAAATCACGTGTAGTATTTCATTAAAATTTATTTTTTGGGGGGTAGTATAAATGGTTAAAATTTCATCTCTGAATTTTGAATGCTTATTTCTAGATGAATAAAATATTTCTAAGTTATACATTGTATGCACAAAATCCTAAATGGTTTTTAAGAATGTTATCTAAAATTGTACTTATTTTCTCTTTTAACACTTGAGCATTTTTAAAGATACTTCTTATTTGGCCAAATAAGCCCCCTTATTGGCCTCAGAAATGTTTTTCCATATTTATTACAAAAGATTTTATTAACTTGAGTTACTTGGCAGTGAATTCCTTTTTGTTTTAATTGTCTCAGCCTTTTGCTTGTGTTTGAGTGTTAAAAATAATTTGGGCTTGCATGAGATTTATGCAAAAAGAAAAATATTTTAGTGACCTGAAATAACATCTGTGTTGGATGGTACCAAATTGTTTTAGGTTGATTCAAGAGTAATCCATCAGACTATTTCCATAGTTGATCCAATTTTGAAGGTAGGATAATTGAAATAACCAAATCATGGTCCTGTTACTTTGGCTGTCTTAATGGTAAAATTGAATGAACAATTAGGACCTGAAATCCATTGCTCTTCGATTAGCTATTATGGTGCTTAGGAAAAAAAAAAAACAAATTGACCAGAGAATAATTTGGTCAAGACAGATAGGTAAGTTTCAATTCTGGAAAACATTTTGTTGGCACACAAAACCGACCCCAATACCACCAAACTAGAGCTTTAATTAGGCTAAGAGTATTTTTCTTTCTCTGATCAACGGTCAATGAATTCTGACTAGGCATTTCTTCTTGGCGTCTTGACCATAGTCTCACAGCTAGTGATCAATTCATTAGCCCTCTGTGTTTGCATTCTTATGTCAGAGACTTGTCAAAAGAGAAAAAGGTTCTGTGTAGGGTTATCTGCTTTAT
This sequence comes from Phascolarctos cinereus, assembly GCF_003287225.1. NCBI lineage: Eukaryota > Metazoa > Chordata > Mammalia > Diprotodontia > Phascolarctidae > Phascolarctos > Phascolarctos cinereus. Next base: position 157,831,074 of record NW_027555736.1, read on the forward strand.
TAAAAGGGAAAGGATGCAATTATTTGATTGAAGAAATTACTTCAGGATCAGCGCCTTCTTGCATTGCTCCATTTGCATTTGGCCCTTGAAGAGAGAATTGTATTTTTTATCAGTATAGGGGATTTATGGCTGAGATAAGTTGTTACATACATCAGACCAGTGATAATCTAAAGTGACATTATTCTGCTCCACATTTATTTTTCTTCTAAGACAGTTGGTTTAGGGCTTATGTAGTATTATTTCTTTTCATTTATCCATCACATTTTGGTTCTTGAACATAATCAAAATTAAATAGATTAGTAAAGACAACTCAGAAAATTTAGGACTTAACAGCAATGGTAGAATTTCAAATACTATGAAAATATAACCATCTAGCTGCACTTTGGGACACTCTAGGGACTTTAATGGAGCAGAGCTAAGAGCTGAGTACAATAAACTCAGTTATCTGACATCACTGGGGAATGGGTTGTTAAGATATTCTTGTTACTAGAAAAGTACTATAGGTATCATACATGTACTACCAGCCAACTATAATACAATAAAATAAACTTATTGTTTTATGGTCTTTTTTTTTACAGTACTTCCACATTACACTGATCAACATTATTATTGTACCATATGCCCAAAATATCATTTAATAGTTCTCTTTAATATAATGTTAGATTACAGTCAGCTGTATACTCCCTACCATGGGATATTAAACAATTTAAACCAAAAATCTGCTATGATATAGAACAAATAGAAAAATGAAAATATGTTTATAACCATTGGCTAATATTGTACTATCCTTGTCGTATTGCTCTGTAAAACTGACCTCAGTTCCTTGTTGTTTTCATCATTCCTGGTCATTTATACTAGAAACCCTAGCCTTACTGAGACTTAGAACTTTTAAAACATTGTAGACTTTCTAGAGAGGAAGTGGGATATAGTGGAAAGAACATGCTGATTTATTGTCAGACTTGGTTTTGAATAATGCCTTACTGATTAGTTGATTACTGATTACAGGCATTTACTGATTAGTTGTGTGACTGATTTCCTTATCTGTGAAATGGGATTCATAATATTTGTTCTGCTGCCCTCAGACTGTTGTAAGGAAAAAAACTTTCAAATGTTAAACATAAGTAGTAGTTGCTATATATAGAAAAAATATATATATATATATACACTAGCAAGTATATGTGTATATATATGTGTGTGTGTGTATATATGTAGTCTTATGTTAATAGTTTACTTTTCATGTATTTATATTTTACTTCTTCAATGAGATTGTAAATTCTTCTCGGGTGGGGATTATTGTATATCTTTTTTTATCTTCCATAATATTTTTCATCAGGCACTCAAATATTTGATAACTGATTTTTAAAACATGATCTCTTTGTTCTTAAATTGCCTTAAATTCCCAGTATATATCATCATACTGTCAGCCAGCCCTTAAAAGAATGAAAAAAATTTTTTTAGTAAAGCTACAAAACATATATACCAAGTCCAACATTTTTTTATAGCATAATAGCCATAATCTTTTACTTCTGCAAAGGAAAGAGGGAAGTATATCTTACACCTGTTCTTTAGGAATGAACTTGATAGTTATGATTTCACAATATTTAGTTTGAGGGGTTTTGGGGGTTATTATTCTTTCCATTTACATTGTGTAATCATTGTGCATGTTGTTTTCCTGATTCTGCTTACTTTGCTTTGCATCAATTCATATAAATATTCCCATTAGTCTTTCTATTCTTCACATTCATCATTTAATAAAAATACCATCATGCCATCATATTCATGCATGAGGAGAGAATTGAAAGTCAGTATGGTAGAAAATTTAGATTGACATTTTATTTTATATACATGAATAGAAGGTCACACCTCTTAAAAAAGGGGAGTCTATGAAAAGAGATAACATTCTCAACTGTGGATAAGGGGAAAGTTCATAACCAGATAAGATATAATCTAATTACAAGAGACAAAATAGATAATTTAATGATATGAAATTATGAACCGTTAGCATGAACGAAATCAACATAGCTAGAATAAGAAGAGAAACTATTGAAAAATTTAAGTACCATCTTTGCTGATGATTCTCAAACCTACCTATCCTGCCCAAAACTCTCTACTGACCTCCAGTCTTGCCTCTTCAACTGCCTTTCATACATCTCAAACTATAATAATATAAATGAAACTAACAATAAAAATAGCAGAATTTAGGTTAAATGCAAGGAACAGTGTAAGTTCTAGATGGCAGATGAAAAATACTGTTTCTCTTTCTAGACTGGTAGTAGATTACTATTGCAGAATGTTACATACTCTGTCAATCGTTGTCGCTATGATGAGTGTTTTGCTTAACTGTTTATTTCTGGTTTTGGAAGAGATGGATATGTGGGGAGCATGAGTTACTGGGAACAGATTGTGGTGTAAAAAAGACAAAATGCATCAATAAAACATTAAGATGAAAGCTCAAGATTGCTGTTTTTTGATTACTGCTGATACCACTTTTAAAATAATTAATAATTAATAAGAGCAATTATGTGGCTCAATGGATAGAGTACAAGGCCTGAAGTCAGGAAGACTTATCTTCACTAGTTCAAACCTGGCCTCAGACACTTACTAAAATGTATAACCCTGGGCAAGTCCTTAACTCTGTTTGCTTCAGTTTCATCATCTCTAAAATGAGCTGGAGAAGGAAATAGCAAACCACTCCAGTATCTTTGCCAAGAAAACCCCAAATGGAATCATAAGGAGTTGAATATGACTGAAAAACAACTGAACAACAACAGTGAAGCAAGGACGCAGGCAGCAACATCCACCCAGTCATCCCTGAATTCCAGGATTCCTGAACTCTGAGATATGTAGTAGCACAGTTGTCCATAGATTTACAGCTGGAAGAGAACTTAGAAGCCATCAGATGTAACCTCCTCATTTTACCAGATAAAGGAACCAAGTCAAAGAGAGGTCAAGTGACTTGCCTAGAGTCACAGAGATAGTAGTTGTCTGAGTGAAATTTGAAAACAGATCTTCTTGACTCCCTGCCCAGTGCTGAATTACCAATTATGTTGTTGCCAGATAAAACTCAGAACCACCTACCTAGGCTGAGGTGAGATTGTAGTGGCAGATACTTGAAGTAACATGAATCAGCAGAAGTCACAAATCTTACACAAGTCAATTTACAACATTAAGTAATGATGCAGTGTGGATAAAGCATTGTAGCAAGACTAATTAATTATAGTTAAGCTTTAAGATCTTCAAGTAGTACCTGGGACTTTCTAATTAGGTTTGAATTAGAAAACCCTCTTTGGACCATATGTGGGGCACAAGCAACGAAAGAAACAATTACATCAACACACAAGAAAGAGTATGATTCACAAAACAACAAAGGTCTGTTGAGAGTGATTTCTGTGTTTACTTTAGGTTTCCTGGACTGCAACAGGATAAGAAATGTTGCATAACATGAATTAACTGAACTATGAGTCATGATGGATAGAGAAGAGTGGGGAGCTGGACATGTGCATGAATCCTCTGAAAGAAAGGAGAGGGTAAAGAAAATAAACAAATTAGGTCAGATAGTTTCCTTAGCTTCCAGGTGGCACCTTTGGCCCAGAGCAGCTTGGTTATTATAGTGACAGGAGAGGGCCCAATGGCCTAGGGGTGGTTGATGGGAGAGTAAAGTATTATACAACTAGATATTTTGTGAGTGAGATTTCTGTCAGTGGGTTTTTAAAAAATTATTTGGGGCAAGTCTAATATTTGACTTTAAAAAAAGAAATAAAACCTGACAGGAACCATATTTCTTGGGTTTCTTTTCTTAACTCTCAACAATGTAACTGGTATGTAACATTTATAGATGACAGTCTATGTCTCTTAGAAAACATACAGGTCTAAGGAGTAGGTGTTAGAATGAAAAAGGTTGAAAAACATGGTTTTAGTGGCTTGAAAGGGTTTGTGTGTCTTATATGCCTACTTAATTACTATTCTTGTGACTTACGTACTACCAATAATTATTTCTTCTAAACAAACTCAGGATTGCTATAACAAAAGGACCTTAAACAATGATAGACACTTTAAACCTATGTGCAATGAACTTAGTAGTTTATTACCTTTGTTAGAATGCTGTTCTACTAATACTGTGAACTACTGTGTTTTATGAAGTAATAAAAATTTTCCAAGCTTTAAAATTGAGAATATAGACTAATTTTAAATAATATCAGAATTTAAATCCTTTGAAATATTATTTAGATGTTTTCCAGGGTTAAAAATTTTGTCATTTTCTAGGTCATTTAGAAAAAAAAGTGCCTAATATATTAATATTGTTCATTCCTGCTTTTTTTTGTAGCCAAAAAAAATGAACCCTCTTTTACATTTGTCTTTTCAGCTGTCATGTTTCTTTAGTTAGCATACCTCTTCCATGGCATTCATTATAAACTGTGAAAGAATCTTTCTGTTTAACTCTTTCCAGTGGAAATAATAGGCATTAAAAAGGCAGATCCCACCAGTTAACCTTCCTCTCAGACATTCTACAGCAGATGAAATATGAGCTACAAGTTTCTTTTAGTGCACTCTTATAAACTATGTATTGTTTTGATTTGGCTTATTGAGCGCATTATGATGGATTTCAAACTGGCTTTGGTCCAAAATTCTGCTATAATTTTCCAAGGAAAAAGCTGCATGTGATTTAGAGGACCCTGGCTCTACCTGACAAACTCAAGGGCTTAAATGGGTGGAAAGGGCATTCATTTTAAGAGTATGCAGAGAAGTAGACAGATGTATCCTTTTAGAGAAAGAAAATAATTCTCTTATACTTTATTGGATTCAGTAAGCTACTCAGTAGCCCTGTAGAGGGAGTAGTTCAAAATTGAGGGAATTTCACTCTCCAGATAGAGATTTGATTTAAAACAAAATAATTTAATTCACAAGGCAGATTTGATTTAATATTTTTCTTACAGAAAAAAATGTATTTTTTTAAACATAACCAAGGTGCGTACTTCAACATCGTTAGGGCCAAATCCTTTTAGAGAAACATTTCTGAAAGGCTTTAGTGTTCTTCAATAGGTGGGTTCTAACAGCAAGAACCTTAATAGAAGAAACATTTGTATCTATTTGTCAACAACAAAATGTTTTTCATGTATTTAACCACATAGTCTTTCTTCTAAGGCTTCCTCTCTATAGGTCTGTAGAACATCTCATAATACATAAATTGCTATATAATAACCTAAAGAAAAAAATGTTTTAGAGTCACAATAGTTATAGGAATTCTTTCCAAAAGCTTTTATGTCTACTTGAATTATTAAGGCAAAAGTTTACAAACATATATGTAACATGTATGTATAGTATCAGGTTCTGTGGAGTGCTTAGAGCTTGGTCAGAACTGCGAAGACACTAAGGTCATCCACTGCATCCTGGGCCGTCAACAGACTTCCTGACTTTTGTCCAGCCACTGGAATTTGATGACTTTGGAAGAGAGAATGAGGCTGATACAATTCTGATTCACTTAAATCCAATTCATACACAAGTCAGGACATCACCCATGATGTCATTGGTCCTCTTTGAAAGCAAAGGACAAGCAAGATATACGTATGTATGTGTATTTATATGTATTTATGTTGTTTTTTTTCTTTTGGTGCTACTTCCTGATTTGACAATACATGCCAATATTCCTGAAAGGGATACTGACTTAACCTATGGCTTTCTTTATACAGGGAACTCACAGTTAAGGAAATTGTATTAATTCACGTCAGCGCTTTCTGAACAAGTCATTGAGAATTACCTAGAGCACTAAAGGGCAAGTTGGTGGTGTAATGAATAGAGTGCTAGGCCTGAAGTCAAGAAGACATATCTTCTTGAGCTCAAATCTGGCCTCAGACATTTACTAGCTGTGTGACCCTGGGCAAGTAAGTCACTTAACCTCATTTGCCTCAGTGTCCTCATCTGTAAAATGAGCTGGAGAAGGAAATGGCAAACCACTCCAGTACCGTTGCCAAGAAAACCCCAAATGGGGTCACAGAGAGTTGGAAACAACTGAAAAATGACTGGACAACAACAGATCACTAAAAGGTCAAGTGATCAGAGACACACAGTGTATATCAGAGGCAAAATTTAAAAGTCAGGAGCCATGAAAATGCCACGATGATAAAAATTACAGGTATACTAAATAAATAGTTTATTGTATTGCATCTCCATATATTACTGTTAATAAGTACATTTCTGGGAGACATAAATCCAATTTGAAAACTGAAGATAGGCTTATTTTTGCTTAATGGAGTCTTCTGAACAGTATTGTAGTATGTATGCATTTGATAGATTACTGTAGTCTTCACTATCTATAAAATATGTTGAGGAACCCGTGTAAGTCAAACGTTATGCCATTTTATAAATGTTTTTTCAGAAATACTTTTGGGTGGCAGCTGGGTGGATAGAGCACCAGCCCTGGATTCTGGAGGACCTGAGTTCAAATGTGGCCTCAGACCAAGTACTTGACACTTACTAGCTGTGTGACTCTGGGCAAGTCACTTAACCTCAATTGCCTATCCAAAAAAAAAACCCAAAAAAAACCCCAAAAATACTTTTGGGAATATATGATCTAAAGGATTAAGTGTTATAATTTAAAGTTTTGATCCCTGTGTATAATATGGTAGATAGAGACTGGGGCCTGTGATTTCATTGTTATGGGTAACATCAGGATGAGTAAGCTCAGTTGCAAAGAACACTGAGAAATTAAGTGACTTGCCCAGGGTCATAGAGCCATATGTGACCAAGGCTGGATTTTAACCAAGTCTTTCTGGCTCTGAGCCTGGCCCACTATCTGCTCTGCCAAGTAAGATGTTTCTTATATGCTAAATTAAAATTGTGTTTTTTCCTCATGTTAGAAGGCATTCTTACAACAATGAAAGAGCCATTGCATATTGGGGGTTGGTGGAGTCATTGAGTAGTCAGTTACAGCCACAGGATTGTAAGTTTAAGTTTAGAGTTGAAAGGTATTTCAGAGGCCATCTAGTGCAACTCTTCTCATTTTAAAGATGGAGAAATTGTGGCCCAGAGGGGTGAAATCATTTACCTAAAACCACATAGGTAATGAGTATCAGAGGCAGGATTGGAACTCAGATCCTCTGAATGCAGAGCCAGTACTCTTTCCACTGTATCCCATGAATAATTGAATTCAATTCCACAAATTTGTTAAGAGCTTCCTATATTCAAGGCCCCACTCTTAAGGGCTGGGCACACAAAAGCAAAAATAAAAGAATCCTGTCCCTCAAAGAATTTACATTCTGGAGAGGGAGGGATGGAGAGCCTGCAACCTTGAGGCCATGTGTGGCCCTCTAGGTCCTCAAGTGCAACCCCATGACTGAATCCAAACTTCACAGAACAAATCCTTTTATTAAGGGAATGAGAAAAGCATTTATTTAGCACTTACTAAAGAGGCCTATACTAGGCTCTGGGGATACAGATACAAAGAACAAAACAGTCCTTACTCTCAAGAAGCTTGTAATCTAACAAAAGAAATAATGTTTAGTAAAATTCTAGATTGAGGAAGTTGGAGTAGGAAGGTTACTGAGAAGATGTAAATATTCTACACAATATTTTCAGTATTCAGTGTCAAAGTTGACTACAGCCCTCCTGAATATTTCTTTCTTTTTTTTTTTAAGGCAATTGGGGTTAAATGACTTGCCCAGGTCACATGGCTAGTAAGTGTCAAGTGTTTGGTCTGAGGTCACATTTGAACTCAGGTCCTCCTGACTTCAGGGTGGGTGCTCTATCCATTGCGCCACCTAGCTGCCCCTTTCTCGAGTATTTCACAATTTGGTAGTAGACATATATTTGGAAGCATAAAAGAGAGAGGTATTAAAGATTATATGTTCTGTGGAGAAAACAATGTTTCTCTAAAGATAAAACTGTTGATAACTATTTTCCACTCTTTGAGTATTATAAAGTTAAATCTTTCAGGTCTATTAGGATAGATCTAATAATATTCCAGTCATGGAATTTAGGAAAGACAACCTGAACAAAAAAAAATGGCATGTGTTGAAGGTAGGAAGAAGAGAAGCAGTATAGTAAAGATCCAGATGGAATTTAGATTCTAATTCTGGTTCAGCCACTAACCAGCTGTGTAATTCTTCTAACTAGTGTTTAGTTTCCTCACTGGAAAAATGAGGATATCAGAAAAAATGATCTCATAGGTTTTCATCTAGCTCTGAAATTTTATGATTCCATAATTTTGTGTTTCTGTGTTATAAATAGGTTTGCTTGGTTGGAACTGGGAGTTCATATTAGTAAGTGTAAGAATCAGAAGGTACCTCTGAGGTCATTCTGTATTTGATCAAAAACTATAGCATTCCCAGTGTCAGGGAAACCACCACCTCACAAAGCAGGACATTGTGCTTTTAGACACCTTCAATTGTTGCAAAGTTTTGTCTTCCTCAAATGGATCTATAGTTCATCAATTTGGAAATTCCCTCCAACAATCAAAACCTACCCATGCCTTCCCATCCTTGACAGCTGTTCTCTGTGGCCTCCCACAAGTTCACCCCACAGAGAATGCCTAGGAAGATGCACTCTCCCTGAGGTGAAGACTGTTTTCTGGAGGTTGACTGAGCAGAGAAGAGTAAGGCAGAACTATTACTTTCCTTGTTCTAGACCCCATGTCTTTTTTACTTCCACGTCCTACTGTTGGCTCATACTGATTTTGCCACTCATTAGAACTTCCAAATCTCTTTGACAGGAACTGTTGTCTAATCATCCTGTGAGTGTGAAATTGACTTTTTTCCCCCTTAACCCATGTGTGGATTTTTACAATTATCCATGTTAAATTCCTTCTTCTTACATCCAGGTTATTGTTCTTGCCCATCAGGATCATTTTGAAACTTGATTCTGTCAACCATTTTGTTAACTTTCCTTTACGACTTTGTGTCGTCTGTGGAGTTAACAAACATGCCTTTGACAATTTCGTACAAGGTATTGATAAAAATTTTGAACAGCACAGAGTTGTGGCCAGATCCCTAGGGTATGCCTCACAAGACTTTAACATTGCTCTATTAATGACTACATTCTGGGTCTTGTCATTCAATCAATCCTAAATACACCTAACTGTATAATTATTTTGTCTACAAGGGTAGTATGAGAGACTTTGTCAGTGCTTCACTGAAATCCAATTGTATGCACAATTTTCTCTAGCATTCCTTTGTTCTCCAAATGAAGTCACAAAATAAAATGAGGTTAGTCTGCATTACCAGTTCTTGATGCAGCTATGCTATTTTTTTTAGTAGTCTATGTGTCCGTCTTTAATTACTTTAACAATAACAACAAAAATAATCAAGGTCAATGGCCTATTTGCTGACTCTGCTTGCTTCACTTTTTTCAAAATGAAAATGTTTGTTCTTCTCTGTTCCTTATAGGAAACACTTCTGTTCTCCAGAGTCTTTTAAAGATCATTGAGAATGGCTCACTAATTTCATTTACCAGTTTTTCAGTGCCTCAATATGTACTTCCTCTAGGTCTGGTACCTTGAACTCATTGGGAGCAGTTAAATGCCATCTTAAATTACATCCACTCATCTATGTTTTCTACTCCATGATAATCATTTTTGTGTTTTCCCTCCCACTCCAAACATTGTTCTCTTTAAAAGAAAAGACCGAAACAAAATAAAAGTTTAACAGCACCTCATGCTCAGTGGTCATTCTTCTCTTTCTCCTCTGTTTAATAGTCTTGTAAACTTATGACACAGGTCTATTCCTCTCTGCTCTTTCAGAACCTTTCCCTTATTTTACACTAATGTCTTTTTTTTTTTTAAAAAGGAGGTTACTACTGATAGCCTGGAAAGTAGACATCCTAGTCCTCTTTGTCTTCTCTTAATAGTTGTAGGAAAACCAACTTGTATTTTTATTACAATTAAGTCATTGGACCAGGATAGAAATAAAAACATCACACCATACACATCATTGTAAAGTTTACGCCATTCACCTTGCTAGTAGTAGGATCCTCTTTGATTTCCCTTATTGTAAATCAATCAGTACTATCTTCATCATTATCATGATCCCATCCATTCCAAGCAGCAATTCTAGCCTTTTAAAAATCTTCTATTTGCCACAATATAGCTAGAAACAAACAAATACATGGAAAGAAAAACCCAAAACTCTTTATGACAAGGTCTGGGACAAGATATGACATGACTTTTAATTGGGTATATTTCATAATATTTGGCCATCAGATGTTTAAGTGTATATGGTGTGCCTGGAAAATACTATATATATGTATATATATATATGTATATATATGTATATATATGTATATATATATATGTATATATATGTATATATGTATATATATATATGTATATATATATGTATATATAATATACATATATATGTATAAACATCAACAAGAACTTTCAATTTTGGTGTGGTGACAAGCTTTGTAGGAGAAGGTGTTTAATTATGCATTTTAATGTTACAGCTGCTATGTTAGAATTGTTTTTTGAATTTTCTCAAGCCAAAATTCCAGGAAAGCAAAATAATTTTAATAGGAAAATCAATTAAGATTTTGTCATTGGTTTTCTCTTCAGGTTCTCTAGAATTGGGAAAGTACCAAAGTGAGGCATTTGTTGGAAAGTCCTATTCTTTCTTCAGACATTGTCTTGATCAATCTGTTTTCCTTAATGGAACAAAGTGTTACATGGAATGTTCTTCCTGCACAGTTGGGTTATTAAGCAGAACTAATTCTTGATGGAATGACAAGGCATAAGAAAAGCATCTCTAGGATTAGGCAGCAGCAGTATGAGGCAGTCACTTGGCAAACTGCTGAAGGGGAAGTAGTCCTAGCAAAGACAAAGCAACACATTTTTCTTTTCTCCATCTATTCATAAGAACCACACAAGTTGAACAACTTTGAACTATTAATGCCGGTTTACTTTGTGTGCAGTTTTTAGGGTTTTTTTTCTATACAATTTCCTGCACTCTCCCTACCACTTTTTTTTTTTTGGTCCAACAGAGGGATTCAGAAGAATTATTTGATGAAAGCATTAACATTAGTAGTCTGTGGCCACAAACTTGTGTGGATGATAGATTACATGAGAAGAAAATCCCAGCTGGGGAGATTTTTAAAAGTGAAGAGATCAAATTTTGAGTTCCAAATTCTCTTTCTCCTTCTTGTCCCTCCTCCTTCCTTGAGAAGGTAAGCAATTTGATATTAATTGTTCATGTGAAGTCATACAAAACAGATTTCTGTATTAGCCATGTTGCAAAAAGAAAACAGAATAAAACAATAAAAATAAAGAAAGTTTAAAAAGTAGGCTGTAGTCTACATTCAGAGTTCATCAGCTCTCTCTTTGGAGGTGGATAAGATTTTTCATCATGGGTTCTTTGGAATTGTCTTGGATCATTGCCTTGATCAGAGTAGCTAAGTCTTTCACGTTGATCATCCTTATAATATCACTATTACTGTGTTACAATGTTCTCCTGGTTCTTCTTATTTCACTTTGCATGAGTTCATGTAAGTTTTCCCAAGTTTTTCTGAAGCATCCTGCTCATCATTTCTTATAGCATAGTAGTATTCCATTGCAATCATAGATTGCAATTTGTTCGGCCATTCCCCAATTGATGGGCATCTCCTCAATTTCCAGTTCTTTGCCATAACAAAAACAGCTGCTGTAAATCTTTTTGTACAAATAGGTCCTTTCCCCTTTTCTTTCATTTCTTTGGGATATAGATATAGTAGTGCTATTGGTGGATCAAAGAGTAGTGCACAGTTTTATAGCCCTTTGGGCATAGTTCCAATTTGTTCTCCAGAATGGTTTGACTAATTAACAACTACCAGCAGTGCATCAGTGTTCCAATATTTCCATATCTACTCCAGCATTTGTCATTTTCCTTTTCTCTCATATTAACTAATCTGATACTTGTAATGTGGTATCTCAAAGTTGTTTTAATTTGCATTTCTCTTATCAATAGTGACTCAGAGCATTTTTTTCATGTGATTATTGATAGCTTTGATTTTTTTATTCTGAAAACTGCCTGTTCATATTCTTTATCCTGTTCTTATCCATTTATCGACTGGAGATTTGGCTCAGTTCCCTAGATATTTGAGAAATAAGTCTTTTATCAGAGAAATTTGCTGCAAATCCCTCCCCCTGCCCTCATTTCCTGTTTCCCTTCTAATTTTGGCTGCATTAATTTTATTTGTACAAAAGCTTTTAATTTCACGTAGGCATAATTATCTATATTACTTCCTATATTCCTCTGTCTCTTGTTTGGATACAAGCTTTTCTCTTATTCATAGATCTGACAGGTACATTTCCCCATGTTCCCCTAATTTATTTATGATATCATCCTTTATGTATAAATTATTCATTCATTTTGACCTTATCTTGGTATATGGTGTGAAATATTGATCTATGCCTATTTTCTGCCAAACTGCTCTCCAACTTTCCCAGAAATTTTTTTCAGATGGTGGGTTCTTTTGCCCCAAGCTTAGATCTTTGGGTTTATTAAACACCAGTTTCTATGGTCATTTACTACTGTGTATTGTATACTTAATCTATTCCATTCATCCACCACTCTATTTCATAGTCAGTACCAGATTGTTTAGATGATTACTACTTTGTAATACAGTTTGAAATCTGGAACTGCTAGCCCACCTTCCTTAACATTTTTTAAAAAATTATTTCATTGATATTCTTGACCTTTTCTTCTTTCAGATGGATGTTGCTGTTTTTTTTTTCTAGGTCTATAAGAATAATTCATTGGTAGGGTGATTGGCATGGTATTAAATAAGTAAATTAACTTAGCTAGCATTGTCATTTTTATCATATTGGCTCAGCCTACGCATGAACAATTAGTATTTCTCCAGTTGTTTAGATCTATATTTTTGTTCCTGTTTTATAAGCTGGTGATTGTTTTTCCATAATTTTTTCCCTTTGCTTTCATTTCTTTACCTAATTTTTCTTCTATGACTCTTATTTGATTTTAAAAATAATTTTTGAGCTCCTCCAGGAATTCTCATTGGGCTTGTGTCAATTCACATTTTTCTTTGAGGTTTCACTTGTAGCTGTTTTGACTTCATTTCTTCTGAGTTTGTATCTTGATTTTCCCTGTCACCACAATAGCTTTTTACATTCGGGTTCTCTTCTTGTTGTTTGCTTCTTTTCTCACCCTATTTCTTGATTTGGAATGTTATGTTAATGTTGAGCTCTGTTCCAGGTATGGTAGAGGGGAGGAACATGGTTTCAAGCTTCAGGCTGTTTTATACTGCTCTTTTTCAGAGCTATTTCTGTGGGTTTGGCAGTTTTGGGTGCTTCTAAGGTGGTGTGATCTGGGTTGAGGTATACATCCAGAACTGGAAACTAAAATGTTCCTCAAGGTCCCTGATCCCATGAGACTGAAAGTTATACTGTCTCTCAAGGCTTTCCCTTCCTCTTGACTGAAAGTACTCCTTTGTGTCTTTGAACTATGACCCAGAAGTGAGTATAGGCAATGGAGTTTCCAAACAGTGTCTAGTCCTCCATCCAGTGCTAAGATAAGGATACTCTGTAATCTGTAACCCTTACCATCTCTGGCTTGAGAGCCCCTGAAGCTGCTGCTTCTTCTGTCACCACCATCTAGTCCCGCCACTGGTGTTTCATGCATGTGGGCTCCAGGCCAGCCTCCTAACTCATGTCACAGATCTCTCTTTCTGACCTCCTATGTTGCCTTGGGCTGGAAGAATGTCTCACTCTGATCTTTGGTTTGCTCTGTCACTCCAAAATTCAATTTGAAGCATTATTTTAAAGTTGTTTGGCGAGAAAAGAGGGGAGAGTTCAGCTGCATGCTCTCTCTCCTCTGCCATCTTTGCTCCTCTCCCATTTTCTATATTTATCCATATACATGTTGTTACCTTTGATAGAACAGGAGCTCCTTGAGATCAAGGACTTTTTAATTTTTGTCTTTGTATTCCTAGCACACAACACAGTGGCTGGAACAGATTAAAAACTTATTAAATTATTGTTGATTGATTGGTAATAGATGCAAAATGATTTATAAAACTCAACTTGCCATATACATGTTAGCCATAATTCTTCTTATATTTAATTGACACCCTTGTAATACTCAAGTTATCTAGTGGTAATCTTTCTTTGCTACATTGCTAATTTACCTCTTTTTCTGATAACATATTTTTTTTCAAGTTTTTCCTTTTTATTTTTTCTACTTAGTAGTATTTTATTTTGCCAATTACATATAAGGATAGTTTTCAATATTCATTTTTATAAGATTTTGAGTTCCAAATTTTTCTCTTTCCCTTCCTCTCTTCTTCCTTCCCCAAGAGAGCAAGCAATCTGTTATGCATATATAGTCATGTTAAACATATTTCCACATTGTTGTTGTTGTTGTCATTTGTCTTTCATTCTTGAAGAGGACCATGACATCAGGGAGGTGATACCACGACGCACAAGTGAATTGGATTTAAGTGAAGGAGGACTGTGCAAAATCACCAGCCTCCCTTTCTCCTTGCAAAAGAATCAGAACAAAAGCTTTGAAGGAAAAAAAAAAGCAAAAATAGTATTCTTTGATCTGCATTCAGATACCATAGTTCTTTCTTTGGATGTGGATATACCATTTTCCATCATGAGTCTTTTGGAATGGTCTTAGATCATTGTATTGCTGAAAAGAGCTAAGTCTGTCACAGTTGGCCGTTGCACAATGTTGCTATTTCTGTACAGTGTTCTCCTGGTTCTGCTCACTTCACTCGGCATCAGTTCATGTAAGTCCTTCAGGTTTTTCTGAAATCTGCCTGCTCATCTTTTCTTTTAGCACAATAGTATTCCTTTACATTTATATACCACAACTTATTGATCCATTTCCCCAGTTGATGGGCATCCCCTCGATTTTCAATTCTTTGTTACCACAAAAAGAGTTGCTATAAATATTTTTGTATATATGTGTCCTTTTCCTTTTTTTCATGATCTTTTTGGGATACAGACCTAGTAGTGGTATTGCTGGATCAAAGAGTATGCACAGTTTTAGCACTATTTTGAATAGGAATGGTGATAATAGGTATCCTGTCTTATCCCTGATCTTATTGGAAAGGCCTCCAGTTGTCACCATTACAGATAATGCTGGCTCTTGATTTGGGATAGATAACTACTTATCCTATTAAGGAAAGATCTATTTATTTCTATGCTTTCTAGTAATTTTTTTTAACAAGAATGAATATCATGTCTTGTCAAAAGCCTTTTTTAATCTATTGACATAATCATATTTTGTTCTTATTAATATGGTTTATTGTCTGTATAGGTTTCCTAATATTGAACCAGGCCTCTGTTTCGAATATAAATCCTATCTGGATGTAGTGGATAATTTTTATAATATTTTACTATAGTCACCTTGCTAAAATTATATTTAAAATGTTTGCATCAATATTTATTAGAAATATTGGTCTGTATTTTTCTTATTTTAACTACTTCTGTTTTTAGTATTAAGACCAAATTGGTATCATAAAACAAAACTTGTTTTCCTATTTTTTTTTCAGTTTGTTTAACATTGTGATTAATTGTTCTTTAATATTTTATAGAATTCACCTGTAAATCCATCTAACCCTATGGCTTTTTCCTTTGGGAGTTCATTTATGGCTTATTAAATTTCTTTTTCTAAGATTGACTTGTCTTCTATTTCTTGCTTTATTAATCTCAGCAATTTGGATTTTTATAAATATTGGCATATAATTATGTAAAATAGTTTCTAATGATTTCTTTTATTCTTCATTGATTATAAATCATCTTTTTAATTTTTAAACTGATAATTTAGCTTTCTTTTTAAAAATCAAGTTACTGATGAGTTATCTATTTTATTTTTTCCTTTAAAAAAGCTTCTAGTTTTATTTATTAATTCAATTTTTTGTTGCTTTTGATTTTATTAATCTCTTTAATTTTTGGGATTTCCATTTTGGTGTTTAATTGGAAGTTTTAAATTTGTTGGTTTTCTAAGGTTGGTTTATTTTTTAAAGATGCATGACCAATTTTGTTGTCCTTTTCTCTCTTTAATTGATTGAAAGTGTTTAGAGATATAAATTTCCCCCTAAGAACTGCTTTGTATGCATCCCACAAATTTTGGCATGTTTTCTCATTGTTGTCATTTTAAGTTAAATTATTGATTGTTTCTGTGATTTGTTCTTTGACCTATGATTCCCAGGCCCTCTGTCTAGTTAGACTTCTTCTATAACCCCTGATGATGATAGAGTTCTGAGGAGATAGCTTGTATGAGGTTCCCATATTAGGATGTAAACATTGTATCCTTGTTTGAAACCTTTGGGATATGGACCCAGTATTGGTATTACTGGATCAAAGAGTATGCACAGTTTTAGCACTATTTTGAATAGTAATGGTGATAATAGGCATCGTGCCTTACCCCTGATTTTATTGGAAAGGCCTCTAATTGTCACCATTACAGAAAATACTGGCTTGTTAATAATGGTTTGTTTGCTTTTTTGTATTTCTTGATTCCTGTCTTTGTATTTCAGAATTTCTGTGTAGCTTTGGTCTTTTCATCAGGAATCCTGGGAGGTCCTCTATTTCATTAAAAATTCAGGTTTTTGCCCTATAGGATTTTGCTTAGTTTTTCTGGGTAAATTATTTTTGGTTGTAAGCCATATCCTTTGCCTTCTGGAATATCCTATTCCAAGCTCTCAGATTTTTTATAGTGATGTTTGCTAAAATTTGTGTGAGTCTGACTATGGGTCTTCAGTACTTGAATTCTTTCTTTTTGGCTGCTTGCAGCATTTTTTATTTGACCTAGAGGTTCTGGATTTGGGCTATAATGTTCTTGGAAGTTTTTATTTTGATTTCTTTCATGAAGTGGTTTGTGAACTTTGTTTTTCCATTTTGCCCTCTGGTTTTAGGAGTTATAGAAATTTTTTTTTATGATTTCTTGAAGTATGTTATCTAGGCTTTTTTTGGTTATGGCTTTCAGATAGTCCAATGATTTTTACATAATCTCTCTTTTAATTGTTTTCTAGGTCAGTTTTTGCTATAAGACACCTTATTTCTTTTTTTTTTGTCTTTTGACTTTGTTTTAACATTTCTTGTCTCATGGAATTATTAATTTCTGTTTGATTTGTTATAAATTTCAGGGAGTTTGCTCTGACTGGTGAGAAATGTTCTAATTTCTGTATAGTTGTGCATATGCAGGTGTGTATGGGTAAATATATACTTTTCAATTATAAATCATGACAATTCTAAAGTATTTAGCTGGACTTCATGTAAAAAATCGAACAAAATTTAGCCACTCTTTAATGGTTGATGTGAACATATTTTAAAATGTTTATTTTGTTGAAATTACTTATTTAGGTTAGTCATTGGTTCCCTTTCTTGCCTTTGGTTTCTGTTATTTCAAAGTATTCTTATTATTTCATTTTGGAAAAATGAATCTACAACACAATACTTTCGGATTGTATTACAGTCAAATAAAGCAGCCCATACATTGCCCCATTAAATTGAGAGGTCAGTTCATAATGAATAGATATCTTTTGAGCATGTACTATGTGTTCAGAATCCTTCCATAAATTTCACATCAGTAACATTGTTAATATCTTTTTTGAGAGGCTGTTTTGAGAGAGATTGTTATTGAATGAACATTTTTGTGAAAATAATAATACCATGAATAGTATTTGAAGACTTATAAAGCACTTTGAAAAATGATCCTGTATATTAGATAGTGTAAATATTGTTGTCCCTGTTGTTCAGCTGAGGAAACTGAGTTGAGTAACCCTCGTAGGGACATAAGGCTTTTAACTGGTTTTCAGGTCTTCAGCTAACTGTTATCCTAGTTCCTTATTGTTTCTAGTAACATATGAGCTTCTAAATTTTGACTGCTTTTTAGAATATAATTAAAATTTCAGCATACTTTGTAAAAGTGTCTGCAAATTGCTCAATTTTTCCTCCTTATATCCTAATTAAACAGTGAAATGAGTATTTCTCAAAAGCATTCCATGTTTTCTTGTGTGTATAACCAGCTATGAGAATTTGTAGTGTGAAAATGAATTGAGTCTGACAGATTGAGAGGAACTTATGATTAGGCTTAAACTATTTTGATTATCAAACCCTGAAGTTAACTAATGTGTGTTGATTGAAAGACTGATATAAAAATGAATCTCATCATAATGTTTATTATTGATTTATGATGTATTATCGACATTTTACATCATTCTACATAGGACAAGAAGTCTCTTTTTCTGGAGGAGTTAAGTGTTCTAGTTTTTCCAAAGATTTCTGGAGGTTGATTGTAAGATTTTAAGTTAGTGATAGAGAGTTGGGAACAGGAAGGCTGTCTTCTGGCAAACTTCCTGCTTTATTCTTTTCCCTTCTGGGATTGGCTTGGAGGTTTGCCAGGTGAAATGGAGGTCCGTTGGTGGAACCCAAGCACTGTATTTAAACTGTTGTTACTACCTTATAGTTTAAATATGCTGTCAACGTGATGGTGTGATTTACTAGGTACAGTCTCTTTTATTTGGTAATATACATGTCATTTAAAAAAATAGTGATTTTTCTCATGTTTTCATTACATGTAAGAATGTTATTTTATGTGATTTGAATTACATTCAATAAATCTTCATTCTTGAGCTATTTTATCAGCATGTAATAACCATTTGTACTCTGTAGTGATTATTGACAACATAGTGCAGATTTTACATTAGAAACACAAAAAAATTATACTCTAAATGTTTCATTTAAACTTTTATATACTTTGATATAATATTAAGTTATTAATATTGTATTAAATACTGATTTTACCTCACTGGGTTGTGAGGAAACATTTTACAAACCTTAAATTGCTATATAACTTATCAATTATCATGTAAATATGAACTTTTACATAATATTTAAAATAAAATAGTAATATACTACTGAATACAAAGATTTAACAATTTTAATATTATTAGTCAACTTGTGTTGATTATCAATCTTTGACCCAAATTGATTAAGTAGACAAGTGGAAAAGAGGAAGTCTCAAATAAAAAAAGCACTTACATTTATTGCATTTACAAGGTTGTTTTTGAGAACAGTGAATGTTTCTAGATACTTTGTTTCTTGCCTATTTTATGGAGCTCTGGCCTCTTAATAGCACTACTTTAATGACTTCTTCTTGAGTTCTTGGTTTATGTTAGCACTAGCCATGGGGGCAAAGAAGCAAGTTACAAAGAGGTCAGGTTTCACAAGACAGCAATAGACTTGTAAAATCACAGTTTACAAGAAGAAATAAAATCAGCATTGAGAAAGAAAGAAATTTGCATGAAGACAGAAGTATTGCAGATTTACATGAAAACATATTTGATAATGACAGATATTGGTTTATAAATTAGTTTTTAAGTGAGATATAAAATTGGCCATTACAAAGATGATTGTCATTAGCAAAGGGAAATGTCATATGTGAATTAAACCAAACCAGTAACAAAAGAAATAGATGTCACAAAAAGTTTAAAGATCAACATGATATTAAATGAAAGAATTTATTTCATAGTTACATACTTTTCTATATGCTTTGATTGAGGTTTGGATTTTTAAAACTAATATGAATTTATTTTCTACACTAAGAAAACTTGAGTTTAATTACTAGGTAATTGTATATTTTCTGAAGTTGATTTCCTGCATCCTATATGTAGTTGTCATTGGGCTGTGTGCATTTTATCTTCGTTAAAGACTGACAGTTATAAATTTTAAATGTAAAAATTAGTCTTTTATGTTTCTCAGCATTGACTAATGAACTGATTTATGGAATGCATGTACCCACTGCATAAACTTGGGTTCAACAGAACGTGGAGACTAAGGCAAAAGGAGAGATTATGACTCTATATTATCTATGTCATTTTTCTAAGAATAGACCATTTGTATACAAGACTCTTTTGAAAGCAAAATGTATATGTAAATAGTATGACCTAGTGAATCAGTGGTTTGAATTACATGACTAATTTTGCCATTAATTCACAGGATAACTTTGCCTTAATTTTTGCTTAATTATTCCATACTAGTTTTCTAGTATTTTTACCAAAATCAGAGAGAGGTTAAGAATAATTTAGGTTTCTCCCCTTCTGGTTTCAAAGGATATAATAACAAAGATTTTGAAGCTGTAAAGAAGGAAAAAAAAAACTTTCCCTTATCATTTGTGCTTTGGGGAGTGTATGCACAAGGATATCTTTATTTAAAGCTACAGGAAGACTGAGATGAAACATACCTCCTTTCAGTAGTGCAGTGGTTGACTACATGAGGCATAGGGCCATTAGGCATGGTCAGTGTGTTGGCTTGTTTTGTTTAAAGGAGAGGATTCTATAGCAGGAGGATGAAATTGGGAAATTGGAGCAATTTTTTAAGAGCATCACTAAGACTTTGAAAAGAAGCCTATGTTAAGTAGAATCAGTGAAGTCTTAGTAGTTTGGGGTCATAATTACTTTGGAATGAAACCAGGCTGAGCGATGTTACCAAGGTAAAGTACCATAAGAGTATAAGAACTTCCATATGACCACATCAGTATCTATCTACCCACTCCATTATTTGATGAAAATGTCATAAAACATAAATTATCTCCATGGCATCATTTTCCTAAAGTTTCTTACCTATTTAAAATGACATTTTGAAGTGAGACTCTCCTTAATGTCTTCCATGATTGAGAGAGAGAGAGAGAGAGAGAGAGAGAGAGAGAGAGAGAGAGAGAGATATCAAAACTGGAACATAACATACCTTAAATGCTTCTATTTTACTTTGGTTTGACTGTGCATTTCATACCATATTTATATTTGAAAGTTACTCTGATGAATCTCTAGTCAGTCAACAAATATGTGTCTACTATGTGCTAGGGCATTGTGCTAAGCACTAGTGATAAAAAGAAAGGGGAAAAAATAGTCCCTACTCTTGATATAACTAGATAACTTTTAATTGTTGCCTTTGACGTCCTTTGTCAGCTACATCTTTAATTCCTTTTTTGTTCTACCTAGTTTCTAGTTTGCACTTAACCTGCCACACTGTGCACTGGTATGTCATCTTCTTTACAGATAATGGTAATTCACAGAGCAAACAAAAACATATCCATTTGTAAAAGAACATTCCTTTTATAATTCCTTTCAGAACTTGTCTAAAACATATTCCAGGAGATTGTCTATTGCTTTGAATCTGACCTTCAAGTGGGCCCTTTAGCACCCTAAGGAACTTATATTTCAATTTATTCATGATTTCTTCATTGTGGGTATATTACCCATGACCTAGTACAGATCTCAGCCCATCCATACTTTTTCATCCTGTGTAATTCTTGTCCAGATTCTCCCATAAATCCTCCAAAGTGGACCCGCTCAATGCACTAATGCCTTCTTCTAAGTCTTTTAATATATGGATATCAGGACTGGTGGTGCAGTAGACAGAGTGTTGGGCCTGGAGTCAGGAAGACCTTGGTTCAAATCCAACTTCAGACACTAGCAGTGTGACCCTGGACAAGTCATTTAACTCTCTTTGCCTCAGTTTCCTCATCTGTAAAATGAGCTGGAGAAGGAAATGGCAAACTACTCCAATATCTTTGCCAAGAAAATTCCACAAGGGGTAATGAAGAGTAGGACATAACTGAACAACAACAACTTATGGTTTGTATCATGGAGTAGCCTAGGATTGTTTTTGAAAGTGTTGCACAATTTTTCCAATGTGCCTAGCTTGTTCTCTTCTTCCCACTTATTTCTGAATATAGTTTATCATTTATCCTGTGCAGTACCTGTTCATGATATGGACTAATTCAATGTATTCAATGAATACACGATTCTGTTGTGTTTATTATTTGTCACTTGTGTAATCGTGTCATTTGGGTCTCAGCTCCTGAGTTGAGGAACTTTGGTATCCTTTGTGAGGTGGGGCGGAGGTGGAAGAGGGAGAAGAGTGAAAAAAGAAAATTTTCCTTCTCTTTCTCAAGGTAGTCAAGAAACTTTCCCTTTCAGGAGTCCTCTCTGTCCTTTCTTTAAAAACTACAGTCTACATGACTCATAGTAGCAGCAAAGGGTTTGGTCTAGGTTGCTTTTCATAGTGAATATTTCCTAGCTATACACTTCTCTCTAGTACCAACAAAGCCAAAGTCTGCTGATTTGCCCCTCCTTGTCCTGACTCTTAGTCTCTTCACATTTCATGAACTTCTCAAAGTTCTGTTGCACTGCCTCTATGATATTTGCAATGACAGGGTCCTCAGGTTTGTTTTTCTCTATTATGGTTCTGTGCTTTGTAATTCCTTGGTTCATGTGGTTACCTGCTAGGTAGATTTCTCTATCACGTGTAGCCTGAGGGTGTCATGGTATGGCTGGAAGGGAGGCAGAAGAGACATCTCTACCCTCTTCTCCACTGCTCCCCTTCTCCAAGGGAGACTAATTCCTGCCAGAAGGAGAAGCAGGAGGTTAAATTCAGGAGCTTAGCCACCCTGCCCTCCTCAGGTAGAGGGGCTACAGAGCTGGAATTATTTCTGTCTGCTCCCTTTAAATATTATTAGTCTAAAAGATGTAGTTTTCAGGTTCAGGCTAAATTTCTTATCACTGTTATTAGTAGGGAAAGCGGGACTCTAACTTTACACCCAAGGCTTGACTCCTTTACTGTCAAATACCAGTTCTGCAATGAACACACATGGTGAGTAGCAAAGAAACTCATTTATCTAAAACAGGAGGAGAGCATATGTGGACAATACAGAGTGAAGGAAATCTTTTATTGGGAGTGAGGTAATTCAGTTCAATCAAGAAAGAGAATCTCACATCTTGGAAAAATTCCCCGGAGTCTCTAGTGTTAGCAAGCTGGAGGTAGGGACATGATGAAGACTCCTATCTCCTCTCAATGTCACCTTTGTCCCTTCAGAAATCTGAAGTGGGGGTTGGCATCATCCATCTTCTCTCCTGAAGCTGGAAGCCAGAAGCTACTGAAGTGACTGAAGAGACTCAAAAAGACTAGAAGAGATTCAATCTCCAGAAGAAACTGAAGAGAGTGAAAATATTTAAAGAAAGTGAAACTCTCTCCTTTCCCACTGTGGCCAACCGAATCTCACCCCTCACTCAGGCACAGGGTATTGATCTCCACCAATGAGGAGAGAGGCTAATGCCAGTGGGCTTTGAGACTTGAGTTACATGAGAAAGGTCAAGGTCCTCGGGTTTGTTCTGTCATTTTTGTGTATCTGCTCCATTAGGGACATTCTCTTTGAGTATCAGTTTGCAATTGTTGCAGTTATTACTCTTTCATTCTTTTGGGGAAATCTTTAGATCTAGGATAGTTTTTTATAATGGTCAGTTTTAAAAAATTTACTCAATTCTCCAGTTTTAACTAATAAACTGAGGCTTTGTGCCAGGGCCACATTACACCTCTTTCTAAACTTTTGGATGAGGTGGTTGAATGTTCTTTGTTTAAAGCTGGATTCCTGTACTGACCACTCCAGAAGTTTCGGCTCCCCTCAATCTTTGAAATGCAGAACACTATCACTGCCCCCTGTGACATCTCCATTCTGAATGCCATACATGCCACTCTGGTCGCTGCTATTGCCCTGGGCTTCCAAGGTCTCCACCCTGGTGTTTCCTGACTACTCTAAGTCTTTCCAACCTTTTTGTGGCTTTGGCTCGTGGGATGCTTTGTTCTTGCTGCTCTAGAACACAGAGCCTTCAAGGCTACGTTTGTCTATTGTACATAGCTGGTTTAGGGGCTAGGTATATTTGTCTTCACTGGTACTGGCTTTGCTTTGTGTTCCCTTATACAATTGCCCAAAGGTTTTTCCATACCTTTTTTTGCAAAGTTCTTTTGTGGAAGAAATTATTTACTGTAGTTTCGCAGTGGATTTTTTAAACCATCATTTGGCTGGTGTGAATTTTATATTTTTGTTCAAAGTCCTGTCAAAGACTTTCTCTGTATCTTAATATTATGATAATGATGGTATGCTCTATTTTTTCTCTTGTTGATATGATTTATTATTTGGGTTGGTTTCCTGTTATTAAATAATACTCATCTTCCTTTTATAAGTTCTACTTGATTATGAGAGACAATTTAAGTAATACTACTTTACATGTGTAAATATTTTAAGATTTTGAAAGTATCTAACTTAACCTTCACAACAATTCCACGTGGTGGGTGCTGTTATCCTCAATTTAAAAATGGGGAAACTGAAACTGAGAGAGATTAAGCAACTTATCCAATGTCACACAACCAAGTAAGCGTCTGAGGCAGATCAGGTCTTCCTGACTCCAAGTCTAGTATTCTGTCCACTGTGCCATGCAGCCTCTTAAAGCTGTTGATATTCACTGATGATCCAGAGCCTACACTGTGCCAGTGTGGTTGCCCAACTGTTGAGTTAATTATTTACATCATCAATAATGATAGAGACAGCGTGGCAGGATGGTATATGTTATGCTGGGCTTGGAGTCCAAGAAAACCTAGACTTAAATCACTATTATGGTATTTATTAGCTCTGTGACTGAGCAAGTCATTCCTCGCCTCCTGGAAACTCCCAAGACTTGTCAGCTGTGCCTTGGGTTTCATTCAAGTAGGGGGAGTTCTCTGCAGGCAACAAGCATTTATTAAGTACTTACTACCCTCTAAGTACCCGCTAAGCCCTTGGAATTGAATGCAAGCAACAACAACAACAACAAAAAGACAATTCCTGCCCAACTAGAGCTTACATTCTAGTAAAGTGAAATAACACATAAAAGGGAGTTGAAAGGGGAGGAAGATAACCCATTATGTAGAATCAGAAGCATAGCTGAGAAGGGAATGAAACATGGACAGCCTAGGTTCATCCCCAAAATGAAGGCCCTAGAAGGAGCTCATCAGTTGGAGGAGGCTGGAATGGAATGGAAATTCCAGGTTGAGAAGGCAGCTGAGTCAAGATAGTGAAGTCCGGAAAGTCACAAGCACAGCTAGTAGATGAATGCTAAATGAATAACAATTGATTCCAATATTCATTGAATTATACTGATCTATACCTTGTAGAAGGAATTAACCTACCAGTAGTTCTCTGCTTTAAGATGGTCTAAATGGTATAGGAAGTTTACTGTTAACAGTTTGGTAGAATTCTCTTATGAATTTGCCTAGGCCCAGTGCCTTTTTACAAGGCAGTTTATTAATAGTTTGTCTGATTTAACCTTCTTAATAGATCAATTCATTAGTCTCTCTTAAGGTTGTATACTTTTTTTGTTGGCTTGGGTATTTTATACTTCAGTAGGTAATCGTCTGTGTCTTATTGATTCTCAAATTTCTTAGTATGAAACTAGCTATAGTTGTTAGTATTTCATGAGCTTTGCTAATTATTTTGGTTGATTATCATTTTCTTCCGTTTTCTTAGTTGTTTCTTTTCTTGGTGTTTATTCTTGTTGTTTTTCAGGGGATCTCTGAGAAACCTGTCTCTTTGTTCCTCTTACACCATTTTAGACTGGTTTCATTTATAACGTTGTTCTCATGGAATTAATTGTGCCCTGTCGTACTATATGATATGATATTTTTTTTCAAACTAATTAACCAAGTTAGGTGAAATGTACCTGTTCATTCAGCCTATATTTATTGATCACCTACTATGGATATACTGTATGCATACTGTACAAATAATATGATTGCTTTGTAAGAACTAATGGGCAGAGTTGTAAAAGAATAGCTGACATAAATATATATATTTATATAAAGTATCTTGTGCTTTATAATTTACGAGATACTCTGCAGCTGTTATCTCTTTTGATCTTCACAGTAACCTCATTGAAGTAAATAAAACAGTAATTGTTATCCCTGTTTTACTGGTGAGAAAACTACCTCCTGAGTATCTAAAATTACTGAGTTGTTATTCAGTATTCTCAAATTGCCAAATATTTATTGAACCCCTATTATGTGTGAGGTTCTGATAAGTCAGAGGTTCTTAAGCTTTTTGTGTGCTAGGGAAAGAAGTGAGGAAAGGAGGAAAGAAAGGAAGGAAGATGAAAGAAGATAAGAAAGAAGGAGAAGGGAAAGAAAAGAAGGAAGGGAGAGAGAAAGGGAGGAAGATTCAGGTGATGCGTTTGTTGTTTTTTGAAAATGCTTTTTTCTCCTCCTCTATCCTTTGTTACAAGTGATGGTTTACTGGTTAGGATAGGGAGAGATTTCAAAATGAAGGTGCTATGAAAACAAAAGATACCATTTTTTTATATTTAAAGAAAAATAGCAAATCCATCAATATAGAAAATAATGTAAGAGTTTCTGGTTCTGACCTGAAGAAAATATAAACTTTCAGTCTTGACAAGTAAGGTCCTCCATAGTTAAATTCAACCTGCATTTTCAGCTTCTTCTCATAGCTTTCCAGTGTCATTACTATCTAGCACAGTACCTTGCAAAGAAGATGATTAATAAAGTAAATTTTCAACCTCATTTTACTCTCCTTCACCTACTACTTTCTATTCCAACCCAACTGAACTCCTTCCTCATTCTCTTTTTTCCTTTCCTGTTTCAGTGGCTATGCTCAGGAAAATCCATGCCTACAATGGACTCCCTCCCCAATTTCTCTCTGTTGAAGATTTTCCCTTCCTTAAAATTCTGACTCAGATGGTTCTTCCTCCATGACACCTCCCCTAAACTTTTTCCTCCTAGGTGAAAGTGATCCATTTATTTCTAGCTTAGCTTTCTTATTGGTCTTCCTATATCAAGTCTATCCTCTTTCCATACTATCCAAGTTTTCTTACTTTTGAATGTTAACCTTACTTTTCTGAAAATGAAGAAAAACTCTAGCTACATTATTGATTTTCTCCTTCCCAGTAACATATATTTGAAAGCATGTATGTATATTTTGATTCCACCCTCTCTTATTTCAGAACCTTCCCTGTCCCCAATTCTCTGTGTCTGTAAGTTCCAAGGAAATGATAGTTCAGAATTGCACTAAATAGGAGGGCTGCCTACGTGACATGGGGAACAAATCTCTGGTTTGACAAAATTACCCTTTAAATTATCTTTATGCCTTTGCTTATTTTGGCAAGAATACAAATTTGGCTTTTCAATATTTATTGACTGTTGTTTATTTTTTTCTTTATCATTCTTAACTTTTCAAACTTTGTGTTTTAGCCATCTCCACATTTGAAATTCAGCCAGATTCAATTGAAGTCCAAGAAGGAGGGGTTGCAAGACTTGCCTGTAAGATTACTTCACACCCTCCTGCTATCATAACTTGGGAATTAAATCGAACAAGCTTACCATTGGTTATGGACAGGTAAATAGACTTTTTTATTTGTCAGTGGGACTGTATTGATAAAAAAGGCCTTTTTTGAAAAAAGAGTTATTAGAGATGTACAAGAAGATTATTCAGGTATTAATGTATTTATTAAACAATTTGAATGAGCCTCATGCTTTAGAATAGAAATTAGAATCTTCTATGCCATATGTGTTAAAAGTGACAATTGTGAAGCTAGTCTCTAGTTATGTGCTTGGAGGTGAGATCACAGAGTTTGTCTCCCCAAGGACATCTTTTCCTCCTAGCTGTTCCCATGCCTGTACAAGTATACTAGAGCCCAGGCTGCCAGAAAGTATTCCCATCACATTTATGGTTATGAGCTTGCTAGATTCTATGGGCCTATATCTCACATCAGCTCATCTTATAAAAACCATTACAACAGTCCCCTCCCCTGTATTGTAGGAAGGACAGGGGTTAGCCTCTTAGCATGTGTCTTGTCAAAGTGCCAAAGGCACTTTAATTAATGGGACATGACTAGGTCAAAAACATTTTTCTAGAATAGGAACAGGGCTGCCCAAGGAAACTCTTCTCTATTTGGGACTTTCTTAGTGGAAATTAGCAGCTGGAAGTCTAGAAATTAGAGTTTATTCAGATAACGTAGTTATCTGTAGTTAATTGTAGTCTTGAATGCTGAGCTTTACTTTGTGAACTCTGTAGTTAATTTTCTTTTCTTTCTTTTTTGGCTAGGCAATGGGGTGAAGTGACTTACCCAGGGTCACATAGCTAGTAAGTGTCAGGTGTCTGAGGCCAGATTTAAACTCAAGTCTTCCTGAATCCAGGGCTGGTGCTCTATCCACTGTGCCACGTAGCTGCCCCTATGGTTAATTTTCATTCTTGGAAAATACAGTACAAAAATTATGTTCACGGCTCCATGTTATAAAATCCCTTTCCCTCTTTAGAGAATAGTATTGGCTCAAAGTAAAACTATGAATAAACTGTGTTATGAAGGCATCAAATATATTTTATACATTTCTTTGAAAAGAGGTAAAAGTAATATATTCCTTCTTAGAAAGTTTCTCTAAAAGGAGAAGCAAAAGCTAGTACAAATGATTCCATTATCTTTTTGCTTTTATAATAGGATAACAGCTCTGCCATCAGGAGTGTTGCAGATCTATGGTGTTGACCAAAAAGATGCTGGAAATTATCGTTGTGTTGCTACTACTGTAGCCAGTAGACATAAAAGCATAGAAGCTACTGTAACTGTCATCCCAGGTAACAAGATGAATATTTCTTTTTTTTTTTTTTTTTGCTTTTCTTAGCTTTTGTCTTTTAAAAGATATTGACAGCTAAATGTAAATCATTGTAATCTCTTTGTAGTAACATCAGTTATGAATTTTAAAGTGGCAGCCCCAATTATCATTCAGATCATCTTATTATAGGGTAACTTGTCTACAAAAGATGCTAGCATCTTTAATAAAAATTAAATATATGCCTTATAGGTTCTTAACATATATTGTTTTTTATTTGCATTTTGCTTTGTAGGTTCTCAAAAGAAATAGCAATATTAAATGAGTTAAAGTGTAATCAGAATTGAATGATGAATTTTCAAGTAGACATTTTTTGAAAATTTTTGCCATATTATATTGTATTTCGTGGATTGTTTCATTTTTAATTATATCCATTTTCTTTTATTTTCAAAGCCAAGGAGTCCAAGTCCTTCCACAAGCCAACTATTATAGCAGGTCCACAGAATATAACAACTTCTCTGCATCAAACTGTTGTTTTGGAATGCATGGCTACGGGAAATCCTAAGCCAATCATTTCTTGGAGCCGTCTTGGTAGGTTTGCCTGAAACTATTTTTGTTCATTCTGCTATAACAAATTAAAATGTTTATTATAACATAATTATGCTATTTTGTGGATTTCTTCTGTAGGAAGTTTTGTAAAGTTTTATATTTGTTTCTGAAACAAAGGGAAAATATGCCTTATGCAATTCTGCTTTATACCATTTTAGTGCTTACTCTCTAGTTGTAATATTAGAACAGATCTTAAATCCTTGTAACTGGATCATTTTCTTTGAAATAGATCACAAGTCCATTGATGTATTTAATACTCGAGTACTTGGAAATGGTAATCTCATGATATCTGATGTTAAGCTGCAGCATGCTGGGGTATATATTTGTCGTGCCTCTACCCCTGGCACACGGAATTTCACAGTTGCCATGGCAACTCTAACTGTACTAGGTAAGTTTGCTTTTTCCTTCCAATAAAAAAAATTAAAATTTCCTATTTTGCTTTCTTATTTTTTAAAGCTGACAGTTCATCCAGTTAAGTTAAGGTTTTTATGTGTTACTTAAGTGATTTTTGACTCTAAGCTTATGAATAGAAAATTAGAATGATACATTAAAATCCAACTCTCTTTCCATGTCCTCCTTGCTGACTGCCTTAACTGTTCATTTTATCCCACCTACCAACCCACTCTTTTCATTTCATCTCCCTTTCTCCCCGTTACCAAAATACATGCCCTTTCAGCCATGCTGAATGGAGAGGCAGGTGTGGTATTTTGACAGAAACATGTTCATGTGGGAATCAGGAGGACATAGGTATTTTATAATAGCTTGGTGACCTGGGAAAGTTCTTGAACTTTTCTGAACCTCAGTTTTGTTGTCTAAAAAAATGAGAAGTTTAAACTAGATAATTGTTATGGTTCTTTCTAGCTCTAACATTCTATGATAACAAATACCATTTTATCAATAGAGTCTCTGTTGGAAGTGGCCTTTGAGGTGATCCAGTCCAACCCACATTTTAACGTTAATCTCCTGAATCCTACCTAATATATCCCTCTTGAAGATTTCCAGTGATGAAAATCACCAGAAGCAACCCATTCTAATTTTGTACTACTCTAATAATTAAGAAATTTTTCCTAAATTTTCCAGAATTTGCCTCTGCAACTTCCACTTGTTCCTAGGTCTACCCTTTGGAGCCCAAAAGAACAAGTCTAACTCTACTTCATTACAGCCCTTTAATATTTGAAGATAGGCATTACTTTCCCTACTTAACCTTTTTCTCTAGTCTGACTTGGTTCCTTTAGCTGATCCTTATATAGCAAAATTACAAGTCCCCTCGTCACTTTCCTATGAATAGGTACTAGTTTGTCAGGTTTGGGTTTTTTTGTTTTATTTTGTTTCTTATTTTTCTGAGACGGGAAGTGCAGTGGCCGCTCATGGGCTTAATCCCAGTACTAATTGGCACAGAAGCTTTATTTAAACCACTCCATTTTTCTGACCTGGTGTGATTTACCCCTCATTAGGCAGCCTGGTGGCCCCTCCACTTCCAATGGCTTATCATATTTGTGCTGGACAGTGCAGACTCTCAATCACCTTCAGCCTTAGACACCTTAGAACTCTGAAACCCAAGCCATCTATTAACCTCAGGCTTCCCTAGTAGCAAGGATTCCAGGTGTGTGCCACTATGCCCAGCTGTCAGTGTTCTTTTGAAACCAAAAACTAAATATAATGTTCCAGGGGTAGTCTAACCATCTGCCCCCCGTTTCTATATTGTATATGTGTATGTATATATGTATATATATGTATTTGTTCTTAGTTAACTTAGTTAACTTAACATTAACTTTTATGACTCCCATGTCACACTGTTGATTCATATTGAACTTGCAATCTCCTCATGTAGTTTTGCGATTGATTTTTTAAACTTAAGCCTACTTCTTCATATTTATCCTATTTTGTCTATTGAGTTATTGTGTTATCTGTTTATGTATATACAGATTTGCATGTGGACACACATCTATACGCTTATATGTGTTATTATATATTAAATGTACCTATATCATACCCATAACCTATATATATATAACCTATATATGTGTATATATAACGTGTGTGTGTGTGTATATATATATATACATATATATATACATATGTATGTATATATATATATAAACATGCCTGTAACAGACATGTATATCTAGTGTTTATGTGTGTATATAGTTATTTAGGGATTTTCTATGACAGGTAAATATCTGAATAGATATTACTGTGGAAAAGATGGTGGGCATGAGAATTTGCTTCTGTAGTTTGTAAATATGCACAACTATCTTCAGGATGATAGAAAGCTATCTTATCAGTTGGCAAGGAATCCTGTCTTAGATGGTGTGGGGAAAATCTAGACCAATAACTATCCTTTCTTTGAATCCCTCCATTGGAGATCTGAGAAATACTTTAGATTTTTTTTTTTAAACTTTTCCCAATAGCTCCTCCTTCATTCGTGGAATGGCCAGAAAGTTTAACAAGGCCCCGAGCTGGCACTGCTCGTTTTGTATGTCAGGCAGAGGGAATTCCCTCACCCAAAATGTCATGGCTGAAAAATGGAAGAAGGATTCATTCAAATGGAAGAATAAAAATGTATAACAGGTAAGATATGTTACTGTTCTGTTTCTTATAATCACAATTTTAAATCTATAACTGTAGATAAGAAAAATGGTGTTTTATGTTTAAATGAGATACAATTCCCTTAAAAATAATTTTGAAGGGGACGGCTAGGTGGCACAGTGGATAGAGCACCAGCCCTGGAGTCAAGAGGACCTGAGTTCAAATCTGGCCTCAGACACGTAACACTTACTAGCTGTGTGACTCTGGGCAAGCACTTAACTCCAATTCCCTCACCAAAAAAACCAAAACAAAACAAACAAAAAAACAATTTTGAAGTGAAACATTCAGGTTGATAATATCCAACATTCCTTGGTATTTTTATGGAAAACATTTAAAGCATCCTCAATTCCTCAGCCTTCCTCATGTCTAAATAAATATCCATTTAGTTATCAAGTCTTTTTAATTTCCACCTAGATTGCTCTTAAATCCATTCTTTTCCCTCTACTTACACTACACAGCACCCTTATTTGGTGCCTTAATCTCTGTCTCCTGGACTGTTTTAGTAGCCTCGTGATTGGTCTCTTTGTTTCCATGTTCTCTTCAATCTGTTCGTCATACACTGCCAAACTGATATTCCCAAAATATCTATCTGACCATGTCATTCCCCTGCTTAATAAAGAAGAATGGCTCTCAGTTTCCTCTAGAATAAAATGTAAATTCCTCTGTTTGGCATTTAAAGCTTTTCACAGATTAAATCCAGCCTAACTTTCCAGGTTTATTACCCATTATTCTCCTTCATACATTCTACAGTCCAGCCAATATTGATACCCTTTATGCAGAACATTTTGTTTCTCATATACATGTGTTTCCACAGGCTATTTCCCATATCTAGAATATATTTCCCTCCTCATCTCCTCTTCTTATAATTTCTGCCTTTTCTCAAGGCTCAGCTTAAGTGCCATCCTCCATGAGGCCCTTCTTAATTCTCCCAGCTTCCCTGCTTACTGAAAGTACCTTGTTTTCACTTTGTATGTATTCTGTGTGCCTCATTTTTTAAGATGTTCTTTCTGCTGAAAGAATATAGGCTTCTTGAATGCAGATAATGTTGTATTTTTGTTTCTGTATAGCCCCAGCACTTGCTACAGTATGTGGCATATAATAGGGATTTAAAAAATGGTTGTCGATTGATCAGAATCCTGTAGCATTCAGTTTCATTGTTAATGGATGAAAAAAATGATTAAACATCTGCTCTGTGCCGTGCACTGAATTAAGTTTTGAAAATACAAATTTTTAAAAATTGTCACACCCCTCTTTCTCATAGAGCTTATATTTTAATTGGTTAAGACTATACATAAAAGAAAATTCAGCTATAGGATAGATAGAAAGTCCCAGAAGTCCTAAGGGTCCTTTGGTGGGGTAGATGGGTGTGGCCCAGAGATCCTCAGGTAATATAAGTAGATCAGATGTCAGTGCCCAGGGACTATAGAGCATAAAGGAAGTCAGTGGCAAAGCAGATAGTTAGACCTGGTTGTTTTCTGTCTTATTAGAAGGAATGAAGTTCTTGACTCTCATCTTATCCAAATCCTTATGAGGAATCAAGTAGCCTTGGGGAAGAGAAAAGTTGGGAGAGTCAAAGGAGAAGGTGACGCTAGTGATGTCAAAGAGGGAAATGTGCCCCTATTAGTGCCCTCTTTCTCTTATTAATCATACTATAAAAGAGGCAGAATGGTATAGTAGAGACAATGTTGGACTCAGAAATTAATACATCTGGGGTTCCAGTCTAGGTTCTACCACTAACCAGAAGCATGACTTTTGGGCAAGCCATTTATCCTTTCTTGGTTTCAGTTTCTTCAGCTGCAAAAAGAGACTCAATATCCAATTTCCCTCCTAACTCTAAAATTTGCTGAGAACTTTATATGTATGTTAATGTGAATAAGCTTATCAGTACTATAGTTTGTGCTGAATAAAATATTTTATATCTGTTTTGCTAATTTGTAAAAAAGAAATACAGAATATATTCAACACTATTATATGTGGTGATAATTGTTGTTCAGTCCCATCTGACTCTGCGTGATCCCACATGGGGTCGCTTTGGTCACATAGTGAGAAGATGGGACTCATTGGAAAAGACCCTGATTTTGGGAATGATTGAAAGAAAAAGGGAAAGAGGACAGCAGAAGATGAAATGGATAGATAATGTCATGGGAACAATGAACATGAATTTGGACAGACTTCAAGAGGTAGTGGAAGGTAGAAGGGCCTGGCATGCTGTGGTTCATGGGGGCAACGAAGAGTCAGACAACTGAATGACTGAACAACAACATGGGGGTTTCTTGGCAGAGGTACTGGAGTGGCTTGCCCTTTCCTTCTTCAGAGGTTAAGTGACTTGCCCAGGATCATATAGCTAATGAGTGTCTGAGACCAGATTTGAACTCAGGTCTTCCTGACTGTAGGCCTAGCACTCTGTCCACTGAACCATCTAGCTGCCTCCTGTTTTAGTAGTACTGGTTAATAAGACCAGTGATGAGGCCAAATTTTGAAAAATACTTGCCAACAACTTTCTACTAAATGTGAAGCATTTGATTGCAATTGAAAGAGTGTGCCACATCACCCATGTGAATCATGGTGAATTTAACTGTCTTAACATTGAATGTCATATTCCCCCTTGTAGCTAATTTAGGCATTTATTAGCAATGAATTTTGCATCGTTCAGAATTTGGTTTTAGTGCAAGAAAAATCAGTAGTAGCTAAGAACTCATTTTTTATATTACTTTTGGAAAATTCTTTAGAAATGTATGTGACTTAAACAAAAAAAATTTTTTTCTTCCCTCAGCAAATTGGTCATTAACCAGATTATTCCTGAAGATGATGCTATCTACCAATGTATGGCGGAGAATAGCCAAGGATCTATTTTGTCCAGAGCCAGACTGACTGTCATAATGTCAGAAGATAGACCCGGTGCTCCATGTAATGTTCACGCTGAAACTATGTCAAGTTCAGCCATCCTTTTGGCTTGGGAGAGGCCACTTTACAATTCTGACAAAGTTATTGCTTATTCAGTACACTATATGAAAGCAGAAGGTGAGCTCTATTTAAAAGTTTGTTTTTAAATTCCTCTGACTATAAGGGATTTGTTTCTCAGTATAAATTATTTACATATTGGTATATAATCCTCAAGCAATGCTATTGTTTGGAAAGTTCTCTTTAAACAAAATTGTTAAAGTGATATAGATCTAATTTTAAAACAAGCAATACACTCCCACCAAAAAAAAAACCCTTAAATTTTTCTTATAGGAAAGTTCTAGATTTTTCTATGTTCAGAGCATGTGTATTTCTTGAAACCTAGTGTAAAGTATGTTTCACTTAGTATGAATTCCAAGCTAAAGGACTTAAGGGTTTCATTTGTATTGAGATATGAACTCTTAATGAATATTTAATGAAGAGATTAAGGTTATTTTATTATGTGGAACATAACTTCACTATAATATAGTAAGCTTTAATGTAAAGATTGTTTTTCTGTAACAATTTATATTGAAGTCATAAAATACATATTATCATTCTTCATGCTTGTATGCTTTTCATTCTCATATGCTTTTTGCTTTTTAAAGTTTTGTGAAGTTATACTTCTTAAATTAGATAAGAAGTTCTTTGTTGAATCTATTTTTTTTTCATTAAGTTTGAAATTGAGTCCATCTTGAAATTTCTGTTCAATTCTATTAGGTCTTATTTATTAGCCTTAAATTTCACTTTCAGAGGAATGCACAAAAGACAAAAAGAAAAGCATTTTTAAAAGCCCAGAGATTTCTCTAATGGTATCATATAACATGCAGTAGTTAAATACATTCACAGTTTTAATTGCACATCAAGTCAGCATTTATGAAATATAAACTGAAAACCACTTAAGATATTCTGGAAGAATAGTGTTGTAATAATGTTGTCTGAAGAAACTAACAGGTGGTTTTTTTTTATATTTTAAAGAGGAATATTTTACATTTAAATTAGGGGTCATGGTAGCAAGAAAGAATGAAGGTCTGATGAGGGAGCATGTTGGAGTATGTTAATTCCCTTGTTAGTGATTTAGAAAAGGCACAAAAGGAATACTGATTTTGGTGGAAGGCTGCTCTTGTTTTCTATTATAGCTGTTTGATTAGAACCTCCACATGAGGCCTACTAGTCTATTCATGGACAGAACAAGGCCCTTTAATTTGAACTCAAGAACCTTGTTTGGCAGGTCAGAAATCGTACTACGGGATTCCTAATTAACAAGCTATTAACTAGTCTGTTGTGAAATACCCATAATCTTATCTAATTAAAATGCTATCAAGTTAATTCAGAAATGTGGGAAAACTTAATAGTGGAATTTGCCTTCTGTTTTGTTTATAA
Organism: Phascolarctos cinereus; assembly: GCF_003287225.1. NCBI lineage: Eukaryota > Metazoa > Chordata > Mammalia > Diprotodontia > Phascolarctidae > Phascolarctos > Phascolarctos cinereus. The sequence continues at coordinate 157,866,952 of NW_027555736.1, forward strand.
ATTCAGCTGTGCAGAGCAGGGGCTGCAGCCTTTAGAAGAGTTTTGATTAAGTTGACATGCATTTGCTATGAGTTGTTAAGGAAGCATAGTAGCTTTCAGTACACTCCTACTTTACAGGTTCAGTCTATAGGAATTAAATCCAACAAAGACAAACCCTGCTCTATACCTTTCCATGCATATTTTAATAAGAATTGATGAGAATTTTTTTTCCTTCAAAAGAGACTCATTACAGGACAAAACATTTTTAAAATCACATTCTGTGCCAGTCCTTTTGCTTTCACTATAAAAGAAAGTAAAACCTTATGTCAGTCTAATATAATAGAGTTGTTATTAGCAAAATGAGATCTTTTGCTAGATAACTTTTTGGTTTGTTTGTTTTAAAAGACAGTAATCACATCACATCCTCTGTGGTCAAATGTGAAGCCTTTGCAATTAAGTTTAAGAAAAGACCACGTTGACTTTAAGTAAATAGAATTAATATCACTTTGAATGATAAAACTGCAGTTTTGTGTTGTATTACTGTACACTATCTACTCTGTGTTTTGACTCAATATTGAATAAGGTTTAGGTAAGATGAATTGTGTTCAGGTTGATCTTATTCAGAAAAATTGTTAACTATGATAATTTGTGATGACACTGTTTCTTTCAGGAGTTGCTAATTTCTAATTTGCATTTTTTTAGGGGAATGGTAGATGCCAAGTAGAGAGTTAAAGATCAGAATTATATGCTTATTGCAATGATAGACCTGGGTAATTTTCATTTCATTTTGAAGGTATTTCATTTTTATATAGTAATTATTATTTCTCTAATTCAGGTTTAAATAATGAAGAGTATCAAGTAGTTATTGGAAATGATACGACCCATTATATTATTGATGACTTAGAGCCAGCCAGCAATTACACTTTTTATATTGTGGCATATATGCCAATGGGAGCCAGCCAGATGTCTGATCATGTGACTCAGAACACACTTGAAGATGGTAAGAAAGTAACCCTAGAGAACTAAAGTACTTTGTTAAAATTGATAAGTATTGTAATTAGCCCTTAAATTTGAGTTTTGAATTATGGAAAATATTAACTATTTTGCATTTTAAAAATTAGCAGTACTTATCTGTCATTTCAAGTATGGGTCTAAGTTACAATACTATTAAGTATTGTAAGGTAATTTAATATATATAGGTAATTTAATATATAAGATAATTTAAATGGTAAGTTATTTATAAAATAATTTTAATAATTTAAAATTTTGATAACTAAATCACAGTGTAATAAGAAGACTGCCGTATAGTTATTTTCTTAGCATTAAGACATATAGTTGAAATTCTAAATATGATGCCATGGCTTAAGTCATTGGAATGAGAAAATGACTTAGATTACATGGAATGTGGCTTAGGCATTTTATGGTGTGATCTTAAATTTATATAAGGTCTTTCTTTTTTTTAATGTGTATTCATTTATTTATTTTTAGTTTTTGACATTAACTTTTATAAGATTTTGAGTTCCAAATTTTCTCCCTCTCTCCCCTCACCCTCCCCAAGGCAGCATGCAATCTGATATGTTATACATGTACAATCATATTAAACATATTTTACATTAGTCATGTTGTGAAAGAAGAATCAAAAGAAAAGGGGAAAACCATGAGAAAGAAAAAAGAAAAAAAGAGAGAGAGAGAATAGTATGCTTTGATCTGTATTCAGACTCCATAGTTCTTTCTCTTGATGTAGTATATAGGGTGTTTCTAACAAGGGGCTTGAAATACTTGTCCTAATTTTGAGGCAAATTGTTTAGACATATGAAATGTGGGGGGGGTTCTATATTATTTGCATGAATCTTAGTATCAGTTTCATAGATCAAAAATGTTTGGAAAATCTTGAAAGATTTCTTATTAATAAGTGATATGTCTAGTTTACATTACTTTTTAAGCCAAATTAATCAGACCTATGGATTAGAAATTATTTGCCATGTTAATCAAAGAGATATGAGTTAAAACAGCTTTTGAGTTATCATCTTATGTCCATTCAGTAGAGAGATATAATTAAATTCAAGACATTCTGTGCTGATCAGGTTTTGTTTTTAGTTTTGTTTTTAGTTTTATTTTTGTTTTTTGCTTAGGCAATTGGTGTTACGTGACTTGCCCAGGGTCACACAGCTAGTTAAGTGTTACCTAGCTGCGCCATGATTAAATTTTGGAGAAATAAAGCTACTATTTAAGTATCTTTTTGCATAGGAAAAAGTAATGCAGTTAGAATTAGAAGAAAAACAGTGAAAAATATTTGTAGCAGATTTCTTTAGTGAACATCTTATACCCACGATATATAGGAAACTGATGCAAATGTACAAGAATAAGAGCCATTTCCCAATAAATAAATGGTCCAAGGATTTGAACAGGCAAAATTTAAATGAAATAATGAAAATTAACCATAATAAACATTTGAAAAAATGTTCCAGACCACTAACAATAAAAGAAATGTGAATTGAAGCAGCTCTCAGGTTCTTCACACCTATCAGATGGGCAGATATAATAAAAAATGAAAATGACAATTATGTCTAACTAAAAACCATTTAGGGCTATGAAGATAGCACAGTGGGGCTGTGAATTGTTCCAGTCATTCTGGGAAACACTTTGAAACCCCACCCAGAGTCACTAAACTATGCATATTCTTTGACCTCTTGATACTACTTCTCAGTAGTATCAAAAAGATCAAAGAAAGACAGAAAAGCACCTACATGCACAAAAAATATTTATAGTAGTACTTTTTGTTGTAACAAAGAATTGGAAACAAAGTAGGCACCCATCATTTGGGGAATGGCCTAACAAATGATGGCATATGAATATAATGGAATATTATTATACCATAAGCCATAACTAATAGGGCAGATTCAGGGAAACCTGGGAAGATTTCTATAAACTAATGTAGAGTCAATTGAAGGGAACCAGGAGAATAATTTCACTCTTTGTGCCTTCTTGTCAATTCAGCAAGATTTAATTAAGTACTTAGGATATGCCAGGCACTGTGATATGAAGAAAGGCAAAAAAAAAACAACAGTCCCTGCTCTCATGGGGTTCACAAACAATGACGTATATGATATAGATAGATAGATAGATAGATAGATAGATAGATAGATAGATAGATAGATAGATAGATAGATAGATATAGTGTAAATGGAAGGTCATTTCAGAGGGAAGACACTAGGAATGGAGTGGGTATTGGACAGCCTCATATAGAAGGTTGTATTGGAGGTGAAACTTGAAGCCAGGGAAACTATTTTAGTCATAGGGGACAGACACTGAAAAGGTATAAAGTAGGGTGATGAAGTGTCATATGTGAGAAACAAGAAGAAGGCTGGTATTGCTGGACCAAAGACTATATGAAGGAGAGTAAGGTGTAAGAAGACTGGAAAGACAGGAAAAGGCCAGGTTGTGAAGGGATTTAAAGCCAGAGGGTTTTATATTTGATTCTGGAGGCAATATGAAACCTCTGGTTTGTCAATATGCATTTATTAGGTGCCTCCTATTTTGCACTGGCTAAGTGCTGGGAATATAAAGAAAGTCAAAAGGAAAAAAAAGCAGAAAAAAAACCAGTTCCTGATCTCAAGGAGCTCACAGTCTAACTGAAGGAGAGGACATGAAAAACAACTATGTTCAAACAAGGTGTACAGGATAAATTGGAGATGATCACAGAGGAAAAATGTCCAATCACTAGCTGGTGATACAAGACTAGAGGTCAGGGAAGAGGTTAGGGTTAGATATGTAGCTCCAAAAATCAGATCCAGTATTGTTGGTTGTATTGATGTCTAATGTTGCTCATGGCAAACCATTAAATTTAAAACAAATTAAGGTGTTGTAAACCCCTAAAAGAAAATTCATTAAGTTATTATGGTGATAGAAAAATGTCTTTGCATCATAACTCTGTTCTACTGTCTTTGAAGCAGTAGAAAAAGAATTTTCTTTATCCAAAAACTTGAGAACAAATATATTTCTGTATACCTCTGTTTGTTTAGTCTTTTCTGTCACTTTGGTGCATCTATACTGAGAGCTTCCTCTTTTTGGATAGCTATCCTTACTTTTGTTCTTTTCCCTTTTTTTGCCATGTACTAGATGGAAAGGAGTTGAAACCATCATAAAAATTCTTTTTTTAAATTTCTTATTTTTATTTATTTATATTGTTTATTAATTTCTTATTTTTATTTTTTATTTTATTTATTTATTGTTTATATTTTATTTTTATTCTCCAAAACCTTTAACTGAAAATTTTTCTTTAATGACCTTAATTTCTTTTTAGATTTTAACCTTTTAATTTCCTTTAAGAGCAAACAAAACTTATCTTCAAATCAACTTGCTCTATTCTTCTTGACTATTCTCATTTCCCACTGTTTATTAAATCATACTCTCAATCCTGTCCAAACTTAGCTCTTTTGGTGTTCCTTATTTTTGTATTGTGCATATTAACTCATAACCTTAAGTGGTGGTATTATTATGGCATGAAAGTGACCTGGTTTCTCAGAGACTATGCTAGTAGACCACAAGCTTCAGAGATTTTACCACAATGGAAAAGTCTTTCTCCTTACCAGATTCCCTCTATTTGTACCCTGGCCTATTGCCTCTTGTCTTCTCTGGAAGCTTTCTCCTTTTATTGCCTCTTCTTATTTTCAGCCTCTCCTTGTCTACTGGATTCTTCTCTGGTATCTGCAAACGTTCCTACCTTTCCCCTATCTTAAAAACAAGCAAACAAACAAAAACTCTTGAAGATCATATGATCCCCTTACAACTGTTATACTATACTTCTTTTCCCTTTCATAGCTGTAATACAATTTTTTTTTGCCTCCACTCCACTTCCTCATCTCTCATTAACTTCTCAGCATTTTGCAGTTGGCCTCCTCCCTCCCCCACCAGTTGGCTGAATCATTCTCTCCATAGTTACCATCACTCTTTCTGAATTCAGATTTTTTTTCCTTCTTCCTTTGTAAAGACAGTACTTTGACTCTTCAAATATTTTAGCTTAGTCTGTTTTAGAGCAATTCTATTACTACTAAGCCCAATTGGATGCCAGTCCCTCTATCTTTTAGGCATAGTGGAGCAACGTACATGTTTCCTGCCCCAGGTCCTTCTTTTCCTCAGTGCTCTAGCTGAACTCTGTTGCAAGACAGGGCACCCTCCCATTAAAATACTAGCCAGAGCAAGCTTATGCCTTTTGGATTTTTGCAGCATGAGGGAGAAGAGGAGGTTCATAGAATCATGTTATATAGTTAGCCCATGGGTTAGCTTTGTGCAGCCTTGCAAGAGAATAGTGTCCAGTGGGGAAGGGGGTGCTGAGTGAGTGTGTTACGGATTAGCCTTGTTTTTTGTTAGTTCATCAGGTTTAACATCATTTTTAACTGGTGCCTTTAGACCATGGAAACAAATGAAATTGCTTTATCTCTTGCACAATATTTCTATATTGGAGACATTTGAGAGGTCATGAGGATACAAGAAAATATCTTCTCCTCCATCTTGTACGTCACCTGACCTTACAGCCTACCACAGCTCTTTTTTTTAGCTTTTATTTAGTATTTTATTTTCCCCCACTTACATGTAAAAACAATTTTAACATTCATTTTTAAAACTTTGAGTTCCAAATTCTCTCCCTTCCTGCTTCCCCACCTCCCCCCATTGAGAAGGCAAGCAATTCCATATAGGTTATGCCTATGTAGTCACGCAAAACATATTCATAAGTTGTGTTGTGGGAAAAAAACAGACAAGGAAAAAAAACTCAAGAAAAATAAAGAAAGTAAAAAAAAAGTATGCTTCAGTCTACATTCTGACACCAACAGTTCTTTCTCTTGGGATGGATAGCATTCTTCATCATGAGTCCTTCAGAGTTCTTTTGGATCATTGTATTGCTGAGAATAGCTAAGTCATTCATGGCTAATTATCTTACAACATTGCTGTTACTTTGTACATAGCTTTGCATCAGCTCATGCAAGTCTTTCCAGGTGTTTCTGAGAGCATCCTGCTCATCATTTCTTATAGTACAATAGTATTCCATCACAATTACATACAATAACTTGTTCAGCTATTCCCCAGCTGATGGGCATCCTTTCAGCTTCCCATTCTTTACCTCCAGAAAAGAGCTGCTATAAATATTTCTGTATATACAAGTCCTTTTCCTTTTTGCTTTTCTCTCTTTTGCGATACAGACCTAGTAGTCTACTTTAACTCATAATTGCTGTTTACATTGGTCTTTCTACTATCCTTCTTGACCTCTATGCAGCATTTGGCACCATTGACCACTCATTCCTTTTAATTACTCTCTCTTCCCTCCTTTGAATCACTGCTTTCTCCTGGTTCTTTTATCCTCAGTTTCTTTTACTAGATTGTTAATTGTGTCCCACTCCCTAACCTTGGTTATTCCCCCCCAGGTTCTGTCTGAGTTCCTCTTCTCTTCCTTTGTGATCTCATCAGCTTCCATGATTTCAATGATCATTTCAATAAAGAAGACTCCCACATTTATGTATCTAGGCCTAATCTCTCTGCTGAACTTCGGTGCTACGGCACCAAATACCTGATAGGCACTTCTGTCTGGACATCAGTGTTCCATACGCATCTCAAATGCAACATGTCCAAAATAAAGCTTTCTTTACCACTGAAATTACCCTTCTTTCATACCTTTTTTTCTGAGGCACTGCCATTTTTCTTGTCACCCAAGTTTATAATTTCAGGGCTATCCTGAAATCTTTCCCTTTCTTTCATGATCATTATCCAATTAGTTTCCTAGTCTAGTCATTTCTAATTACACATCTTTTATATCCACTTCCTTCCCTCTGCTCAAATGGCCACCCCACCTAATTCAGGCTCTCATCACTTCATGCCTGGAGTACTGGGGGTAGTCACTTCACCTTTCCAACCTATCTTCCACAGAGATGCCAAAAATATCTTTAAGCTTAGGTTTGACTTGAGGTCAAGTCATTATTATTATCAAGAATCCTCACTAACTTAAAATATGATTTCTTACTTTAACACATAACTATTTGTTTCATCTGCCTCTTCAGCCAATCTGAACTGAATTTGAGGCCCAATAACTTAATCTTCTAAAGATCTTCTTAGCTAAGTTTGTCATCAAAAAATTGGCCACAGGATGATGAGTCTTCTGGCCATTATGACTAACAAAGAGTCTACAATCTGCTTTGTTATAGAAAGGACCTACATCAATTAAATTACTGATCTTTGGAGTATTGAAGAAGTATGAGTTTATTAGTAAACCTTATAAGCAGTAATTATCTCTTCATTATGGACTCATTACAAACCTGGTATTTTTCCTGTATGCATAAAGTGGAATTAATGAATATTCACTGACACATTTGATTCCAAATTGATGCCCCCATTTTCTTATATTTACAGTTCCTTTAAGACCTCCTGAAATTAGTTTGACAAGTCGAAGCCCCACAGATATTCTCATCTCTTGGCTACCTATCCCAGCCAAATACCGGCGAGGCCAAGTTATACTTTATCGGGTGTCCTTCCGAATCAGTACAGAAAGCTCTATCCAAGTTTTGGAGCTTCCGGGAACCATTCATGAATACCTCTTGGAGGGCCTGAAACCTGATAGTGTCTACCTGGTCAGAATTACTGCTGCAACAAGAGTGGGTTTGGGAGAGGCATCAGTATGGACTTCACATAGGACACCAAAAGCTACAAGTGTGAAAGGTACACTTTCTTAAATACATTATGGGGTGGGGTGGAATCTTTTTTTACTTCATTTCCTGAAGTAGAAGCTTTCTTTTACCATGATACTTAGGCCTAATGATTTTATATTTGAAGTTAAAAAATTCTGTTTCATGCTTCATTGAATTTCGCTTCATTTGTCTGATAGTGCAAACTTCTAAAATTTAGAAGAATCAACTGATTTTTATAGCAATAGGTTTGTGTTTTTCAAAATTTTGTTCTTTTTTCTATCCCTTTCTTCCATTCTTTATTTTTCTCCTTTCTTCATTTGATTCCTCCACTCTTTTGAAAGCTTTGGTGAGGGTTTTTTTGTCCTTCCTTCTTTTAACATTTTCTCTCTACATAATAACTCCTTTTCTTAGCAATTTCAATTTCCCAAAGCTTGTAGCCTGTGTCTTCTGTTGTGTGCTTAACTTTTTTATCCTTACAGAAAAAACCAAAAAAATCTATTTTTTTCTAGGTAGTAGCAAGTACATAAAGGAACATCCATGCCTGTTTCATTGCCTTAGTTTTGGTCTCCAAAATACAGGAATTCTAAGAAACATTTCACTGTGTAACTATAAATTTTGATTGCATTGGGAAAGCCAAGTGGCAGAGCATTATGTCCAGTGAATGGCTATTGTTTGAGAGTGTCTCAGTGAAGCAGAAATTTATTTCTTTTAAAGACTGACACTAGTAGTAAATAATGAGGTCTAGAGAATAGAGGCTGGTTAAAAAAAAAGTCCAAGAATTTTTTACACAAAGTGCAAAAATACCCAACCCTCTTATAAATCATTAGTCTCCCATTGGGAAAATTTGCAAGAGAAAAGACATCTACTTATAATTAGTATCTTTTTGCATAGAAACCATTGGGTTGCTTAAAAAAAACCTCTTTTAACATCTTGTTCACGCTATTAATTTGTATAGGAAATGCTTTCTTCAAATATAGTGCAAACATGAGTCTTCATTCAAGATTAATTATCACCAATTACAAACTAATGACTTTTTATTGTGAGTATGAGGTGTTTTTTTTTAATCTGATCAGTCTGATACAAAGAGCATTAGATTTAGAGGGAACAAACATAGATTAAGTTTCTGTTTTATGCCAGACACTCTGCTAAATGTTTAACAAATATTATCTCTCATTTGAGATAGAGAACCTCTTCTCCGATGTCCTCTGAGACTTTAAATCAGGTAACTTCTTTACTCCTGAGGCAACCCATTTCACTGTTAGAGAGCTCTAATTGTTAAGAAGGAGTTTTCACTCTAAAGCTAAATAGGCCATTCTATAACATCTCTGCATTGGTCCTTATTTGCTGAGTAGGGATGGGCGGAACAAATTTAGTCTCTCTTCTCTATGCTAGTCCTTTAATTACTGAAAAATAGGAATTCTCATCTTTTCTAAATTTTCCCTAGACTAAATAGTTTGAGCTCTTTCAATTTAGTTTTATGTGGCATGATCTTGAAGCCCTTCAACATCCTGGTTGCCCTCTTTTGGATGCCTCAACTCATCATTATTATTATTCCTAAAATTGGCTTCCCAGAAGTGAACACTTCTCTCCAGATGTGGTGTCATCAGTTGTTGGTTGGTAACAGATATTGGGCAGCTTTTGCAGGAAAGGGAGGAAATCGTGCTGAAAAACATTTATTTCCTTCAGTGTTTCATCAAGAAGAGGAAATTCAGTTTTTGGCTCGATTTTCCAGTAGTTTGTTAAATTTAATACTTTACTTTTTGTTTGTTTGTTAGATCTGTCCATCATTGAGAACACTCAAATCTCCTACAATTACAGCAGCGTTACCATACTTCCTTAGTCCTTGATGCTGTGTCTCTGTAAACACAGCCTGAAACTCAATACTTTTATAGATATTAAGTTTTTCTTACCTGGTTATACTTTTTATGTTCTGTTCTTGTTTTTGCTTTTAAATGTCTAGCCCCGAAGTCTCCAGAGTTACATTTGGAGCCTCTGAATTGTACCACTATTACAGTGAGGTGGCAGCAAGATTCTGAAGACACAGCAACTGTTCAGGGTTATAAGTTATACTACAAAGAGGAAGGGCAGCAGGAGAATGGGCCAATTCTTTTGGATGCTAGTGACTTTCTTCATACTCTCAGTGGTTTAGGTGAGTGTATAACTTGGTTCTTTCTTTTTTTCTGTCTAAGTAGAACAAAGAAATTGCACTTAAGATAGAAGAAACAGATACAGTAACAAATGAGAAGAATTGAAAATGCTTTTTTTCCCCTAAACTACTCGATTGCTTGCAACAAAACAGGTTTTTTGGAAGCTTTTCAAAATTTCAGTTACTTGTTTTGTCTCCTTACCTTTCCTCTGACTTTGTATCTTTCCACTTCTTTACAATGTATACTCCTAATAGAGTATTAGATTAATCCTGGTTAATTATATTTTGGGTAAGTGAAACAAAAATGCAGGGTAGAAACATCAATTGACTTGAAGATGATCAACAATTTTTTTTTTTATTTAAGAGCATCCCAAGCAGCTAGCGCCTAGACTTGCAGGGCAACACAGAACCAAAGATGAAATAACATGGCCTTAAGGATGGAGATGGATCATGGTAAAAACAACAAGTAGAACTGGGCCTCACAGTTTGGGACAAAGAATGGCTTCTATAACACAACCCATTATTTCCCTCTTAAATGGGTATTTCTAAGAACAAGGCACAGCAAACAAGAAAAGGAGAGGATAGGGCAAGAATTTCAAAGGAAATGGATAAAAGAGACAATACAAACCTGGTATAGCAGAAGCTTTACCTCTATGACAAATGATAAAAAAAAAATAAAGGAACAAGTAAGTCAGAAAATCAGAGTGACAAATCAGAAAAAAAAAATCAGAATAGATTAGAAAGGAAGAAAAGTAATGAGGATGACAAAGCAAAGGAAAAACTTCTTGGAAAGAAACACAGTAAAAGAAAGTTACTAAAGCAAGAGATTAGGGGGGAAATGACTGATCAATCTATGCAGAAAAAGAGTAGACAATTCAAAAACTTTGGATAGAGAAGATAAATTTAGGGGAGATGAAAAGGAGAGCCTCTGGGAATACACTAGTGTCAAAATAATATGAGCAAACCTAATTGCTGGGACAAAGTTCTCACCTAAATGAAGCAGGGAGTGGGGGCTGGTAAGAATAAAAACAAAAGAAATAAGTAAAGGAATATGGAAGCCTAAGCCACATAACTTTAAATGTAACTAGATTATACAGTCTGTTACAATGAAAGAAAATGACAATATTGGATAAGAAAAATAAAACAACACAGTATCTTGTATGTATGAAAAACATCTAAAAGTAAAGATACACATTGACTGGATATGAGAGTCTAAAACAAAATTTTCCTTGTATCATGCAATTTTTTTTAAAGCAGGAGTTGTAATCATGCTGTCAGACAGAGGAAAAATAAAAAATTCATAATATCAAGAAAGAAAAACAGGGAAACTACATTATGCTTAGAGTCAACATCAAAATTAAACGTGCAACAATGGCATAGCATATAAATTCAAAAGGAAAAATTAACTGAATTGCAGAAAAGTACAGCTAATAAGAATAATTGTAGGAAACTTGAATGTTCCTCTCTTGGCTAAATAGATCTAACAGATAAACAAAAAAGGGAAATTTTTAATTGAACAAACTGTTGAAAATTCTAGAGTCAAAAAAGTTTTCCATATTCTATTTTTTAAATTAATTTATTTTGAATTGTCAACAATCACTTCCATAATCTTCTGAGCTTCAAATTTTTCTCCCCCTCCCTCCCCACCTCCTTCCCCAAGATGGTGTACAATCTGATATAGGCTATACATATACATTCCTATTAAACTTATTTTCACATTAGTGATGTTATAAGTAAGAATTAGAGCCAATAGGAGGAACCACCAGAAAGAGGAAACAAAATACAACAGAAGAAAAAAAATAGCAAATAGTATGCCTCGGTCTGCATTCAAACTCCATAGTTCTTTCTTCTTTGTGGATAGCATCTTCCGTCATGAGGCCTTTGGAGATGTCTTAGATCCTTATATTGCCGAGAAGGGTTAAATCTATTAATATTAGTCATCGCACAACATGGCTGTTACTGTGTATGACGTTCTCCTGGTTCTGCTCACTTTGCTCAGCATCAGATCATGCAAGTCTTTCCAAGTTTTTCTAAAGTCAGCCTGTTCATCATTTCTTATAGCACAATAGTATTCCATTACATTCATATACCACAACTTGTTCAGCCATTCCCCAATTGATGGCATCCTCTCAATTTCCAATTCTTTGCCACCACAAAAAGAGCTGCTATAAATATTTTTGTACATGTGAGTCCTTTTCCCATTTGTATGATCTCTCTGGGATACAGCCCTAGAAGTGCTATTGCTGGGTCAAAGGGTATGCACATTTTTATAGCCCTTTGGACTGTTTTCCATATTCTAAATGGGAATATTGAAGAATATAAATAATTCTTAGTATCACTGCTCAAAAAAATAGCTGCCTGAGAAGATACATTCTAGTATATTACATCATTATGTCAAAGAACAATTATTTCATTAGCTTAGGAATTCACTATGAGGTATCCAGGCATATCATAACTCCCTGACATACAAAGACTTTTGGAACTGTATATATAGCTAATTGACAGAATATTCGCTCCTGCTATTAGTACTATTTCTTTTCTTAGGTATTAGAAGACTCACTGTCCCTTACTCTCCATTATCAGTTTATCCATTCTGACTTCTACCTATTCTACCACTATATTATTTAAAAAATTTTTTTTATTTTTTGGCGAGGCAATCAGGGTTAAGTGACTTGCCCAAGGTCACACAGCTAGTGAGTATAATGTGTCTGAGACTGGATTTAAACTCAGGTCCTTCTGACTCCAGGGCCGGTGCTCTATCCACTGCTCCATCTAGCTACCCCTACTATATTCTTTACCTGTTTTTTCCTTTATAAAACTGATTCTTCCAAATAAGTAATAGCTTAAAAGAAATGTAAGTTGCTTTTAATGGGCTTACCATCTTTCTGAAAAGACAAAACTAATATTTGTTTTGTTTTGTTTTGTTTTTTTGTTTGTTTTAGGCAATTGGAGTTAAGTGACTTTCCCAGGGTCACACAGCTAGTAAGTGTCAAGTGTTTGGTCTGAGGCCGTATTTGAACTCAGGTGCTTCTAATTTCAGGGCCAGTGCTCTATCCACTGTGCCACCTAGCTGCCCCCAAAACTAATATTTGTGAAACTAAAACAAACATATAAAATCCATGTAACAAAATGCAATATTGTGTGATTTAGAACAAATGTGCTGTAGAATTTCAGAGGCGGAAGTGAGGTAAGAGAGTTGAGTGAGGAATAAAGAAGAAAAATATCAGTTAAAATACCTAGAAGTTCACAGGAAGCAAAATTAAAGAAAGCCAGTAGTAAAATCCATGGCATCAAATGTCTGTATATGAAGGACAGAAGTAGACAGCAAACAATATAACTAAAGACCGTAATACAATGAAGCAAATTTGACCTCATGAGTGTCACTGAGACTTGGGATGAAACCCATGATTGGGTTCTGGGTGGGTATTACTCAGAAGAAACAGAATAGGTAAAAGGGAGTTAGGATGGTAGTAACATTGTGTATTAAGAAGATTATACAAGGAAATCCAGTAAAGAGAGGGAGGAAGCATGGTAGAGAGAATTTGAATTAAGATAAGTGGAAAGAAAAACAGGAGTAATTTTGTTTTCTAAATATGCTGCAGGCCATGTAGAAAGGAGAATCAGATTTCAGGAGACAGATAATCATAAACCCAGCTAAGAAAGGTGATACTGTAATTATCCCATGTAATAGTGTAATTTAATTATCCAGACATTTGGACAGCTAGGTGGCGTAGTAGAGAGAGCCTCCCGCCTTGGAGTCAGGAGGACCTGTGTTCAAATCCAGCCTCAGGCACTTGATACTTACTACCTGTGTGACCCTGGGCAAATAACTTAACCCCAGTTGCCTCACCAAAAGGCAAAAAAAAAAATTATCTAGACATTTGCTGGGCCTTTAGAGGTCTTTGGTCCAAGCAGACACTAACAATTTCTTTGACATATTTTAATAATTTTATCTTTAAAAAAGATGGAAGAACCTCCCCAATGGGAAATGTTAATGTGTATCTAATTCTCATTAACAGATAGAAAATGGTTGTGAAGATGGAAATGATGTGATCCTTGGGTGGGGAGGTGGGGGAAACACTTTCTTCTAAAGTTTATGATAGAAAAGGAGATGAAAGCTGAACATAATCTGGTATGTGCCCTAGAATTTGGGAAAGAAGATGTTAAGGGCTGAGAAGTAGAATCCCATTGATGTAACATTCTACAGGAATAGACAGACCAGGAGGGATAGAAAGCTTTCAAGAATGAAATTCTAGGGGGTGCACAAAGAATTTGCCGTGTAACTTAGTTTTTAAAAAGATATATACAGAATTTAGAAAAAAGGAAAAATAATGGAGGATGAGTAAAAAAGTATAGTATGCATGTTACAAGATTATTAAGTATGTAGGTCAAGGGAATGATATATAATTTATGTTTTCAAAGTATTTGATACATTATCTCATTCTATTTTTATGAAAACGTGGAGAGATGTGAGCTAGACTATAGTACGATTAGATGGATTTGGAACTGGTTAAGAGTTAAAGAGTTGTTATTAATGGGTGGATCTCAGCTTGTCAAGGTGCCTAAGTCAGAGTGCCCCAGGGATCTGTGGTTGACCTTCAACTGTTTAACATTTTTATTGGTGATTTGAACAAAGGCATAAATGGCATACTCTTCATATTTGCATTTGACACAAAGCTGCAAGGGATAACCAACATCCAGGATGTCAGTCATGATCCAAAAAGATTCTGACAGTCTAAGATGTTGGACAAAATCTAATAAGCTGAAATTCAATGGGCATACATCATAGACTTAGGCCTGGAAAATACTGCAGAAACCTTCTATTTTATAAATGAAGAAACAGGTCCAGAAATTGTGTTTTGTCTAAGTCTCATAGGTTAAAAAAAATGTCAGAGGTAGGATTTGAACCCTAATTCAAATGTCTCTAATGTAAATGTTCTTTCCACTGTACTATATTGTCTTGCAGTTGGGACCAAAAACAGGCAAACAAAACCAAAACAAAAAATTGTCCCAGGTATAAGATAGGGGAGTAAGGCATGAATAAAAAGTAATTTGTCTGGAAATCACTTAAAGATTTTAGTGGACTGCAAGCTCAGTAAGAGTTGGCAGCATGATGTGGCAGCCAAAAAGTCTTTGCAATTTTAGGCTGAATTAAGAGAGGCAAAATTTCCAGGAATATTACTGTCAAGGACACCACCATTCTTCCTGTTTTCCAGGATTGCAACCTTAGTGTCATCCTTCACTCTTCACTCTCATTCACCCCACACAGTCAATCAGTTGCCAAATCTTGCCATTTATGTCTTTACAACATGTGTTGCATACATCCTCTTCTCTCCACTCACACAACCAGCACCTATGTCAGGCCCTCATCACCTCTTGCCCAGGCAATTGCAACAACCTCAAACCTCTCCCAGTCCAATCCGTCCTCCATATGGTTGTCAAAGTGATTTTACTAAAGTGAAGGTCTGAGCATGTCACCCATGTCAAACTCCAGTGGCTCCCTGTGTTATCTCTAGCATCAATGCCTCTTCCCATTTAAGTATTTTTACAGCCTGGCCCTTCCCACCTTTTCACTCTTTTTTATAAACATATTACTGACCTTCATGCACTCTGCAATCTAGTTCTGCTGGTCTTGCTGTTCTGCACACCTGGTGCTGTCTCCCATCTCCATGTGTTTGTGCTGGCTGTCCCCAGTGTCTGCCATACTCTCACTCTACCTCTTAGACTCTCCATTAGGGTAGAGGGAAATATTAACGATATTACTCTCAACACTCAACGTTCCTTTTAGACCAAGCTCGGGCATCACCTTCTTCACGAAGTCTTTCCTAATCCCCTCAGCTGCTTGTTGTTGTGGTTTGACTCTTTGGGGCTCCATTTGGGGTTGTCTTGGCAAAGATACTGGAGTGGTTTGACATGTCCTTCTCCAGCTCATTTTATAGATGAGGAAATTGAGGCAAACAGGGTTAAGTGACTTGCCAAGCATCACACGGCTAATATGTATCTGAGGCCAGATTTGAACTTAGGAAGAGGATACTTCTTGACTCCAGGCCAGGTGCTCTTATCTATCCCCCTGTGCCACGTAGCTGCCCCCTTGCCTGCTAGTGCACCACAAAATTACCATGTCCTCATTTTGTATAGATAATATGTGCATGTATTGTTGTCCCTCTGCCCATTACAGTGTGAGCTTCTTAAAGGCAAGGACTGCTTTTCTTTATATCCCCAGAGTTTAGCAGAATGCCTGGCACACACATAGCTTATTAAGTGTTTGCTCACTGACCAATAGTCCCATTGCTTTTATCAGACCCTGCATAGATTGAATTGTATTTAATCCTCTGAGCCATAGTTTGGAAAAACATTGGTAAGCTATAAAGCAACCAGCATGAGGGAGGACATTGAGTCTTTGCCATGTGAGGATAAGCTGAAGGAACTGACACTCTAAGCTAGAGAAAACTCAGAGAGCTTATGATAGCTATGTTGAAGTATTTTAAGGAATGCCATGTTAACCTGTTCCATTTGTCCCCAGAGGGCAGAACCCAGATTAATCAGTAGAACTTGATATTAGGAAAAATTCATTAACAGTATTATCCAAAAATATACGGACTACTGTTTGAAGGTAATGTGTTCCCCCTCCTTGAAGACCTTCCTGCTGAGGCTGGATGACCATTAATGGTTATGTTAAAGGTGATTAAGCAACCTTGTGGGAAATAAAGAGATAGCTGTCCTGGAAGGAGCAAAGTGACACAAAGTATTGGACTTGAGGTCAGAAAGACCTGACTTTGAATCCTGCTTCAGACTCTTACTAACTATGTGACCCTGAGCAAATCATACTTTGAAAAGTTTTAAGTGCTATGTAAATGCTGACTGTATTATGTGGTAGTATGGCGTCTGTTTTTCTTGTAAAGGCCTTCCTAACCTGCTCTCTTCCTACCTTTCCAGTCTTCTTATACTTTATTCCCCTCTACATACTCTGTGATCCAGTGACACTGGCTTCCCTTGATGTTTCTCACCTAAGACACTCCATCTCCCTGCTGTGTGCATTTTCACTGGTTGTCCTCCATGTTCTCACCTCTGCCTCCTGTCCTCCCTGGCTTTCTTCAAATCCCATCTTCAAGAAGCCTTTCCCTTCCTCCCTTAATGCTAATGCTTTCCCTCTGAGATTATCTTCAGTTTATCCTTTACATAGCTTATTTGTGCATGGTTGTTTTTGATGTTGTCTCCCCAGCTAAGACAAGCTCCTTGGCAGCAGGGATTGTCTTTTGCCTTTCTTTCTACACTTAGCACAGTGCTTGTCAACATGGAAGATGCTTAATAAATGCTTGCTTACTTGAGTTGTACTAAATGTCAGTTATTCATTCATTGAACAAGCATTTATTAAGCCTTTACTATATGCCAGGCATTGTACAAAGTTCTGGAGATAAAAACACAAGCAAAATAGAAAGGGGAACTCCTTCAGGAGCTTCCATTGTGATAGAGGAGACAGCATATAAAGGGAAACTGAAAAGGCCAGAATGGGTTTGGAAGGAAAAAAAGAAAGATGTTATGCCTGGGTTGGTGGTGACAGGCATTATGGAGAGGCATAGAGGAGTATAAGCAGGTGGGAAGTGAAGAGATGGCTGGGAGGAGCCCTCCAATCAGAGGGAGAGCAGAGGCTACTTTTAAGGTGTAAGTCTGTAATTTCTAGGGCTGAAGTCATCTTCCTGGATGGAGAGGTTTCTGGGGCATGATGGAAAAGTCTAGAGGAGAGTTGGGAGATGAAGAGATGCCTGATCTGGATACCCTCCTTAGATAGAGGCTGTAGGGGGATCTTGCCACCCCCCAATCAGAGGAAGAGGTCCCAGGAGTAGAGGGTATTTCACTTCCAATTCCAAAATTCTGATATTCTGTGTGTGATTCTTAATGGTCAGGGAAAATTTCATGGAAATGAATCTTGAATTGGGCTTTGAAGAATGAGTAGGATTTGGATAGACACTTCCCTTCTCACCAGTCCTGGAGCCAGGAAGACCCATTTCATGAGTTCAAATGGTGCTCCAGATACATACTAGCTGTGTGACCCTTGGCAAGTCACTTAACCCTATTTGCTCCAGTTTCCTCATCTGTAAAATGAGCTGGAGAAGGAAATGGCAAACCGCTCCAGTATCTTTGCCAAGAAAACCCCAAATAGGGATGCAAAGAATTGGACAGGACTGAAATGACTGGATGACAACAAAAACAAGTCTTCTATTATTGTTGTTATTATTTAGAAGAAGAATTCTGCCTATCATGATTCATAGGGATATATTTCTTCCTATTTAAGGATTTAGTCTTTCCTGTAAATTATAATGTAACACCTATCCTTTTTTTAATGCATGAAAAGAATTTAGATTCATTTTCAAGGAGAGTTTAACTTTGGCCAAATTGACCCTGAGTCTTAACTAGGTCAAATGACCCCTTGACCATTGTCAGGGTTTTTTTTCATCTGCAGCATATATCCTACTCACAATTTTTAAAGATATGGGGAAAGCAGTGTGTTATGTTAACTGGACAACTGACCATCTGTGATAATTTTTAGTCATAGCATCTGGCAGTTGCCCCCTGTTTAACAGAGAATGATGTGACCAGAGGCCAGTAGGTTAAAAGAATCCTGTTTGTGCCTTGAATGCTGAATACTTGCTTTTGCTGTGTTTTTAATTATATTAAAATAAGACCCCATACTATATCATTAAAGATTCTTAACAGGAGCTGGTTTTACTTATCCAATAAATAGAATTTTAAGTAGAATATTACCAGGTATGTGTTGGTAAATTTTAAACAACCAGCTCTCTATTATTTAAAAAAATGTACTCTGGACATAGCTTTAAATTTAATTTGTATTATTAGTATTTTCCCAATCACTTTGTTAAGTCTGAAAAATAAATGAAGCTCTAACTTGTAGTATTTGCTGATTTCTAAAGTGTAAATTTTGACGTGAATTTAACAGTCTACTCTTGTAAGCCATTTTGTACTGACTGCAGCAAATCCCTAAATATACCTGTTTAAAGCATACAAATTCAGCTTGACCTAAACATTTGAATGGCAATCTGAAAATTATTATTTTGTATTCAACACAACCCCCTTTTCTGATGTCCTGAAATGTATCCCTTTGTTTTCTATCATATTTCTTCTACCTTAAATAATAAAATATCTGATAAGCAGGTATCTTGTAATACATCATCTTCATTAATACAAGTATTTCTAGATTTCCAGTAAGAAAGTCAACTGATTTACAAATTATTTTCATTCATGAAATTTTTATTAAGTATCCTCTGAGTGTACGACAACTGTAATACTTTCTGTGAGGGGTAAAGAGAACAAGCCAGGCCTTGCTGGCAAAGTATTTTCATTATACTGGGGATAACATTAGCTTTTCTGGTTAACTTTGAGGTAAACAAGAAATTCAGTTAGCTGTTTAGGATACCTATTTCTCTAGCTATCCAAATATTTTAAGTTTTTTGCATCCATTATTCAGGGGCAGCTGTGTGGCAGAGTTGAAAGATCCCTGGGTTTGAATCTCAGCTCTGCCACTTCACATTCTGTGGTAGTATGTCGAGAGATCTGTGCCTGGCTTCCTGAATTTTAACATTTGGTTTTTTTTTTAATCAGTGCATTCAAGGCAATCAAAATTGGCAGATGGCACAAATAGAATAAAAGAGATAGCTACATACCCTAGATGACTATCAGGACCAGAAAAGATACTAGAGCAAGCCTAGAGCATTAAGTTGATTCAATATAATGAAATTCAGTCATGATAAGTGTAAAAAGTCTTACACTTGGGTTCAAAAATTCACTTTTACAAGTACAATATGAATGATGAATGAATGAAAAAGAATTTGTCAGGTGTTTCCTAAGTGCAAAGCAATATGCTAAGCTCTGGAAATACAAATAGGAAACTAAGATGGTCATAGCTTTCAAAGAGTTTGTAATCTCCTAGGCGGAAGACAAAACATTTATAGGAATGTTCAGATTTAGGGCTGATGGAAAGGCCCAGTGGTCCTTAGTTTGAAACAAAAAGGCTTATTTCATCTCATTTTCATTGATAAAGATATATTCATTTTTGATGCTGAACCATTTGTTAATTCCAAACACTTTGATGGTGAAAACTCTCTTTTCCAGATCTTGTGTAGCTATAGCTGTAGGTAACTGTGCTCTGGAGGAAGCTGTGCCAGGTCATATCTCTGCAGGGTTGCTTCTCCAAGTGATGGCTTGTGGGGGCTGGGCTGGTGGTCTGGGAAGCGATTGCTAGATTGTGTCTCTGCAGGAGTTGCTCCCTTGGACCATTGCTTCAAGGGTCAGGCTGGAAGTCACCTGGGGGATGGTGCTGTTTGCGTGGCTGTTTCCGCATAAAATACTAAGCTGCCTCCATTCTGGTCAGGGAATACGTTGTGGTTCAGGTGGTGACTGTGGTTTGGCCCACCCAGTACATGCCTCCTCCTGTCTTTCCCTTGGGGCACCTTGCTGATTTGGCCAGTGTTGGTGGTGGTGAGGAGGGCAGGACTCATGTCTACAGAGGTAGCCCACCTGGACAGTGGCTGGAGACTGAAAAAATTTTGTTTGAGAAAGATCTAGGGAATTTTAGTGGACTGAACACTCAATAGAAAAGGCAGCTGGTGGCATAGAGTTAGCTTAGAGTTCTGAGATTGGAATCAGGAAGACCTGAGTTCACAGACCTGGACATTTACTAGCTGTGTGACCCTCAGAAAGTATTTAACTTCACAGTCTGCCTCATTTTCCTCACCTGTAATATAAACATAATAATAGCACCTACCTTATGTGGTTGGGAGTATCAAATGAGATAATATTTGTTTAAAAGGGAAAAAAAAGAGCTTTGCACAGTGCCTGGCACATAGTAGGTGATTTAGAAATAGTTCCTTTCCCTTCTTCTCAAGGAATCAGCTGTGTGATGTGGCAGCTGAATAATAATACTAATAATAAAATAATGAAGTCTTGGGGTGCATTGCTAAAGGTACATTTTCCAGGAATAAGGAGGTGCAAGTTCCACTGTTCTCTTCTGTGGTCATGCTGTTTCTGAAACATTATATTCAGTTATGGATGCCGTAATTTAGTATATCGAAAGTTGGGTTATGAAGGGCCCTGATTCCATACCACATAAGGATAGAGAGAAGAAACCTAGGGATGGTCATCTTAGAAAAGAAAATAATCAGGAGTCAGTGAAGCATATTTAAGTATTTCAAGGACTGTCATGTGGATGAGGAATTTGGTTGATTCTGTTTAACACTAGAAGGCATAACTAGTAGCTGTGGGTGAAAGTTACAGAGACAAATTAGGCTTGATGTTGAGGGAAAACTTTGTAACGGCTGTCAGGGGCAGAGGCTAGACAATGATTTGTCAGGTAGGTCATAGTAAAGATTCTTTTTTGTATTATGAATCCCTTTGAAAATTTGGTGAAGCCTATGGACCACTTCTTAGAATAATGTCTTGTTGTCTACCTTCATAATTGAGGGAAACATTAAATCTCAGAGATTAGTGAAGATAAAGATGTAATTATTTCCTTATACAAATAAATTCACAGACTCCCTGAAATCTATCTACCTCTCCTTGAGGGGGAGGGTGGAGTTCATGGACCCCAGGTTAAGAATTCCTCATTGACTAAATGGCTTCTGAGTTCTCTTCCCGAACTAAATTCTGTGGGTTTTACTTAGTAACTATACATGTGACTTTGGACAAATCATCTGTAAAATGATGATAGTACTACTACTATATGGCCTTCTTCATAAAGCTGTTGTAAGGATCAAATAAGATAATTTGTGTAAAGCACTTTGTAAATGATAAAACCTAATTTGGATTAGCTTTTTTTTTTTATCAATGAAAGTGGTTTTAAATCCCTCTCAAATCTTATCAGCCCCAGCAAGGCTTATAGCCTTTATCTAGCCTTATAGTCTTTAGAAAATTAGTGTTTATACACACTCAATTGGGTATGGAAATCTGTCTTACCCTATAGGAAAATAGGGGGGAAGGGGATAAGAGAGCTGGGGAATGATACAGGGGAGGGAGTAATCAGAAGCAAACACTTCTGAGGAGGGACAGGGTCAAAAGAGTGAATAGAATAAACAGGGGACAGGATAGAATGAAGGGAAATATAGTTAGTTTTTCACAACGTGACTACTATGGAAGTGTTTTGCGTGACTACACATGTATAACCTGTATCAGGTTGCTTGCCTTCTCAATGAAGGTGGGTAAGGAGGGAGGAAGGGAGAAAATTTGGAACTCAAAGTTTTAAAAACAAATGTCAAAAATTGTTTCCACACGCAACTGGGAAATAAGAAATACAGGCAATGGGGTATAGAAATCTATCCTGCCGTACAGGAAAATAGAAGAGGAAGGGGATAAGAGAAGGTGGATGGGGGGGAGATAGAAGCAAGGGCAGAGTAGGGGAAGGGGTATTAAGAATGCATGCTGCCTTGAGGTGGAAGGGGGATGAGATGGGGAGAAAATTTGAAACTCAAAATCTTGTGGAAATAAATGTTGAAAACTAAAAATAAAGAAATTAATAAGAAAATTAGTGTTTAAAAAAGACATAGCAAAGTTCAGTCCTTACCAAAGTATGAGAGACATGTTGATATTCCTGTTTTGATTTATTTTGGTAATTTAAAATATACATACACACACATATGTATATGTGTGTGTGTGTGTGTGTGTGTATAATTTTAGGTTTTAGCCACTAACTTTTTTTTAAAAAAAAATATTAAGTAGCTACTATGTGCAAGGCATTGGGTGTCTAAAGACAAAACAGTTGCTTCCCTTAAGGATTGTACGTTCTGCTGGTTATGTACATCAGGCACACAAATAAGTTTAATGGGGAAAATTAAAGAACGAAAAGCACTAATTAATACCTGAGGAAGGAAAGAAGTCTTCATAAAGGAAATTGTGCTTGACTGAGCTCTGAAGGGCAGACAAGAATTTGTAAAAGTTGAGAGGAGGGAGGGAGGAGTGTTTTTAAGGCATGAGAGACTTGCCAGTGCCAGGAAGGAGGTGAGGATCTCACATTCAGAAAACAGGTGGGCTTTCTAGTTTGTCTAAAGCATAATTTCACGAAGGGGAACAGTTTGAAAAAAAAAAAGAGTAAAAAGGTACATGGCCACCAGACTATGGATGGCCTTCACTTTTTTTTATACACTGAGGTTCAACATATAGTTTGGCAGATGTGTGTTTTGTCCTAATTTTTTGATAATGGGTCAGTTTAATTTCCTGTAAATATGTGATCATTAAAATCTTCTTTATTATTATATACATGATGTTTAACCTAACCTACATAGCATGTTTGAAAAATGTTCTATCCCCACACAATAAACTAAAGGAAAATAGTGTTTTCAAATTCCTAAACTCCGAATCACTGGACTGAAATAACTGATTCATGTATTTTTTGTTCCTTGTTTTTGTATCCCAGAAATTGCTTTGAAATCTTGAAATTAGAGTTAAATGATAAAGCAGCAGCAGTCTATTTTTACAAGTTGATGGTAAATGCAGTTTTGAGATTTTTTTTTTTTAATATTTTATAGGATGGTATACTGGGGGAAGGAATTATTTAGAAGAAACTTAGAGAAAATACAAACGTCAAAGGAATTAAAGTGGAAAACATGGCCCTTATTTCTTAAGGTCTTGTGACAGCCCTCTTTCATCCCCATCTTTTTTTCATACTATTCTAATCAAAAGCAACTAGAAAATAGTTTTGATAACAGTGACTACAGGAGGACAGTTGAGTAAAATAATTTCAATTTTATAAAGTGCTTTTTTATAATAACCCATTTGTTTTGTTTCGTTTTACCACCACAGCAAAGGTTGTAATGTATTGCAAAAAATTTAGTAAAACTGCCCCACTATTTAAAATATCTCATCCAGACTCCTTTTTTCCTACCCAGAATAATATAATCCAAGAATTAGGAGAGATCTCAGAGGTTATCTAATTCAACTCTTGCCAACACAAGTTCACTCTGTCCAGTGTCCTTAGTAAGGATCCTTAGTGATAAAGAAACTAAAATTTTTTTTTCAAGAAACCCTATTCTACATTTTTAGTAGATTTAAGATGAGACACAGAGTTGTCCATTATCTTTTCTAAAAGAAGATATAACATCAGAAACAAATATGAGAATATAAGTGTTTATATTTCATTGAATATTTTTAAAAATCTGATTGCTCATCCATTCCCTGGACCAAAGTTATTCTTTTAAAAAAGCATACATACACATGTGTATTCATAGGAAAAAGGATTCCAAAAGAATACCCATTATATTTAGTTTCACTTTCTAATTACAAACATTTATGAATAGTACTAGAATATGTCTTCTAATTTATATTATCAATGCCCTACCTTCAGAACCACCCAACATTAAAAACAAAAAAGAAAATATAAACAGTTGAACCAATATAAATATTATGATTTCTATTCATGAATTCAGAACCAGAACCTCATAGTCATGGTATTTAGGTTAGGTAATTGCTTTATGAAAGCTTTAATTTAGAACTTGGTTAATCAAAATGGGACTGCAGTTACAAGTATTAGATACTCATCTAGAAAACTAGTTGAAGCTAAAAACAGCCATTCTGGAGGGAACCAAACAAATATTATATTCATAGTTCATAATAATCACCCATGAAAGTAATTAACATTTGTTTGCTTTGTATTTTTTAAATCTAGTAAGTGTGAAAAATGTAAAATATTGAGGATTACTTTCTTTACATATGAATTATGGGAAAAACACAAACATTACATAAGAAACTTCAGTGATTTCTTATTGCTTTGAAGATATGAACTTTTAAAATATGAACTTTTAAAGCCCTTCGCGATCTGATACCCTAAACTGTCTTTCCAGGTTGCTTTTCTGTTATTTCCCTTCAAGAACTCTGTTTCAGCCAAACTGACATTCTTGTCATTATCCATACATTACATATTGTCTTCTGCCTTGGCAGAGGCTGTCCCTCATGACTGGAACGGACTCCCTTCTCACCTCAGCCTCTCAGAATTGCTTCAAGGCTCAGCTCACATTCTACCTCCCACATGAAGCCTTTTCTTACCCTTTCTTAATATTTATGGCCCTTCCCCTTTTATTTCACATTCGCTTTATGTATATTTTATATTGACTTGCTTGTATGCATCTGGTTCTTTCTCCCCCCAATAAAATGTAGCCTCTTTGTGGGCAGGAACCATTTTTCTCTTTGTATCTCTGGCCCTAGCACAGCAGTCAGTACACAGTAGGTATTAATAAATAACTCTGTTGAATAAATAAGTAAGTATAACTTCCAACATCCAGAATTGTTTCTTGTTTTGTAGAGATTCTTCAAGTCCTATAATGGAAAGTGGTTCTTTATATGTGATTAATGACTGAACAAATAAACTCTTTATAATTGTTGCTATTTTAAAGAGCTTTGGGTGCTTTATTAAATAAACATAGTGGCACATGTTAAAAGGTCAAAATATTTTAAATCAATAGTGGTGTTTATCAACAGACATGTCAGATAATCTTGAGAATTTCTTGTTAATTTTTAGCAGTCCTTTATACTTATTATTATTTATTAGTAATTATTTTTATTATTATATATTATTATTGTTATTACTTTACACTTAATATTTAAAGGGAATCTTAGGCTCTTTATGGAAACATGGTAAAATTATGTCAAGTTTCTAAAGTCACATCTCACTATAAGGTGACATATTCACCAGAAGGCAGTTAAAACTTAACACATACTGTAGAACAAGCTCATGCATGCTTATTTGACTTAGCTACTTGGTAAGACAAAGGTACCCAAAGGATCCTGCTTAGCCTTTCTTTTAACCCTAAGAACATTAGTGAAGTAAGTTCTTTTCATTGGAGGAAATGTGTTCTGAACTCCAGTGTAGTACTTGTCATTTTGAGAAGAGCTGAGAACATTTTAGGTAATAACTTGTCAGTTTTATAATGCATATGATTCATGTTATAAGGATAGCAAATATCTCTTAAAAAGGAAGACCTGTACTCCATATATCCCTCTCCTATGAGCTGAACCTCATAATAATTCTCTATGGCATCCAAAGCTCTGGGAATGTCTTATCATTGAAGTGGCTGTGGGATAAAATAATTTTGGTACTTCAATAATGAAATCTCCTTGGAATGGCCAAGACAAAACATAATTCTACTATATTTTGCCCCATGGTAATTAATAACAACAGCAACAATAACAGTAATTATGTAGCACTTTTAAAGTTTGATCCTCACTACAACTCCAGGAGGTAGGTGATATTGTCTCCATTTTGCAGATGAAGATACTGAGGGAGAGGTTAAGTGACTTGTCTAAGGTCGCACAGCTATAGCATTTGAGGTTGGATTTTAACTCAGGTCTTCCTGACTCCAGATTCAGTGCATTCATTTACTGTACCACCTGAGCTGCCTGGGTTCCCAGTGTATATCTTAACATCTTTCTGCAGACTTACTTCAGATGAGTTTGCTTCTTACTTAAAACAGTGAACTCAAATCTAAATGGAAGTTACTCAGATTCTTTTGTTTTAAAGTTATTTAGAAAGTAAGTTTCAATAGAGAAGTCATTAAGCTTAATGACTAGATTATATTTCACTGCGTTAAAGACCCTATGTTTTACAATGACATTTGTTTATGTTAGATTACTCTGCGTTTATTTTTCAACTGACTATTTTCTGAGACCTGTGTAAAATTCCATTAACATTATTGCTTGCATTTACTGCAGAGCAAGATCTTTGGGTGCATACCACACATTTTTTTTTGCCTCCATATTCAGTTCTTCCTGTACTTAAATATGTTTTTTTACTAATAGCAGACACTGTCCAACAGTGAATCTTTATGATTGCATTCCTTCATTCTTTCCTTTCAGAAAGGCCTGAAAATAGGGTTCATTTAACTAAAGTTAGTGTTCTCTTTAAAGAAGTTGTTTTGAAAACCACCTACTGTGTAGCCTGGAAAAAGGCTAGCAAAGTGTGAATACCAGCTAAAACAAATAGAACAGACATTGAAAAAATAACGCATTTTATTTTTACCTCCATTAATTATCTTTAAATGGCTCTCTCAGACAATCCATTTTTAAGCCAAACCTTAGCAAGACTAAAATTCAGACTTTAAGGAATACCTCCACTACGGACAAGTAAATAGAAATTATAAATATTCAGTTCTCTAACGCAGCTCAAGATACTAAAGATAACTGGTTTTTGCTTGATTTTTTTATAAGGTGGACATTTGAGTTTTTAAACCTGAACTTCCTGTACCTTTCCATAGTTAGGAAATCATCCTGCAACTATAGATTGGATTATTTCTTTTCTGTAAATGATTCTATTTTACTTTTCTGTGTCCATGGGACACATCCATTTGTTGCTTTTCTGTATGTCCATGCAGCAGATGTTTATGATATATATGTGTGTGTGTATATATATATATATATATATGTACATACACACACACACACATATGTTATATATACACTCACACTCAATGTCTCTCCCACTAAAATATAGGCTCATTGGGAGTAGGGATTGTTTCAGCCTCTGTTTCCCTAGCACATAGCCTAGTGCCAGGCCCGTAACAGGCACTTAGTCAGTATTTGTTGATTGATTGATTAATGATCTCTTCAGCTCTCACAGGTTCAGTTATTTCTATGCAAATTTCTTCTAAATCTATATATTCCACCCTAGCCTCTACTAATTTCCAGTACTGCATAACCCACTGCCTAATAGACATTTTATATTTTATGCACCATATGCATTTCAAACTCAACGTGCAAAATATAACTTTTTCTTTTTTCAGAAACTCACTCATCTCCCCAGTTTCCCAGGTTCATCATTTCAGTGTCATTCTTTCCCCTTCCTTATCACTCACATAGTAAAGTCCTATCAAGTCTACCTCCACAATGTCTCTCATAAGTCCCTTTCTGTCCCCTCACATAGCCACCGTTGTTCTGAATGCCCATATTACCTCTTGCTGAGACTATTACAATAGCTTTCCAGTCTGTCTTCTTCCGTTCTCTTTCCTCTCCCATCTATTCCTTTTCATAGATGCCAGTTTGATATTCATATAGAGTAGGTCAGATCATGTCACTACCCTAGAGGCTTAAGAAGTTTCAGTGGTTCCCTGGTGCTTCTTGAATAAAACTACAAACCCTTTTTGTTTGTTATTTAAAGACCTTTACAGTCTACCTCCAACCTACTTTCCTGATTTGACCTTATGTTTCTTCCCCTCTCATTATTCCAGGTGAATGGTCTCTTTCCTGTCCTTCCCCCCAACCCCTGCATATTGTCCCATCCATCTCTGCTGTCCTGCATCTCTGGATTCTCTCCCACCTCCTCTCTACCTTTTAGAATCCTTTGCTTCCCTCAAACTGTGGCTCACTTGCTGTCTCCCACAGGAGACCTTCCCTCATCCTTCTTCCTCAGATTACTTTTAAAATATGCATCTCTTTCTCTCTCAGTCTCTGTCTCTCTGTCTCTCTATATATGCACACACACGCGCGCGCGCACACACACACACACACACAAAACACACACACGCGCGCGCGCGTTACTTTCGTCTAGCAGAATCTAAGTTCCTTAAGGGGAGAGACTAGTTGACTTTCTCTCTGTATCTCCAGCACCTAGTAGAGTGCTGTGTGGTGACTCCATCAGTGCTCATTGAACGGAATTTGAAGTTATCCTCCCTTCTCTGATCTCATAATATGAAATCTAGGCAGTCAAGTGGTAAGTACAGTGAATAGAATGTTGGATTCAGAAAGACCTGAGTTTGGATTCTGCCTGAAATGCCATAGCTGTGTGACCCTGGGCAAGTCACTTAACCTCTCCCTGCCTCAGGTTTTTCATCTGTAAAATGGGGATAACCTCAGAGGGTTGTTGTGAGGCCCAAATGAGAGAACACATGTAAAGTACTTTGCAAACCTTGAAGTGCTAATATAAACACTGGCTAACATTATTATTGACTGTACCTATGCTCAGTGCTTAGCTAAGTCTTCCTTGAGTCACAGTTATACGTCTCCTCAGTTATACTATAAGCTTCTCAGGGCCAAAGCGGGGCCCACAGAACTTAGTTGAATTGTTTAAGGTCATAGTGCACGTAGCATGTGGGCCTTACAGCGGGGTCTGTCTCATACCTCTGTCTTTGTATCCCAAGCATGTCGTTGTTGTTGAATCATGTCAGCCTCTTTGTGACCTCATGGACTGTGCTCTCCATGGGGTAATTTTGGCAAAAATACTGGAGTGATTTGGAATTTCCTTCTCTAGCTCATTTTACAGATAAGAAGCTAAGGCAGACAGGTTAAGTGACTTGCCCAGGGTCACACAGCTAATAAGCCTCTGAGGCTGGATTTGAACTCAGGTTTTCCTGACTCCAAGCCCAGTGTTCTATCTATTGAGTCATCTGGTTGCCTCTGTAAACAAATACAAAATGTTTCATAAGTATTTGTTGGCTCAAATTAGCAGAATTCAAGTGAAACCTATTTCCATTAGGCTACTTGTTGGACAAAGCTCTTATGTCAGCATTCTCAGATTTCATGATGGGACAGAAGGAGAACCTCCACAAGGAGGTTTATTTTGTTTATCCTAACACAGCAAGGATATGCAACAAGGATGGAGTGATACTTAGCTTCTTTGGATTCGGCCCCCTTCATCACCAAACACATCTGGTCGTCAAGCCAGGATATGGTGAAGGACGTGGTGATTCACTAGGCCTACAGAAATCCACCATGTTGGAGGGGGCCAGATGCCATGTGAGTGGAGCTTTTTAGGTGACCAGAAAGCTGCCTCAGGGAAACAGGCCAATCAGGGAAAACCAATCTTTGTCAAGAGAAGAAAGGAAGAGGGGTAGGCCCTAACCTATATTGTTGGGAACGGGCTGGTAGGGTAGTAGTTCTATCCTGGGTGAAGTGCAGAGTTTTAGAAGACATGGGTTTAAGTCCCACATGCTATGTGTCATATGACCTTAAACAATTCAGTGAATTTCTTTGGGCCTCAGCATCCTCATCTGTAAAATAAGAGGGACAATCCTAACATTCTGTGAACTCCTCTGACTTTCCTCTATACCTTTTGGAAAATTGGCTTAGGTAAGATGTACCTGGAGCAATACAGAATTTGGAGGATAATTATGTGGATGACTCTTTCATTTTAGCATCTTCTAGATCTGTAAGGATTTTATGGGCTTAGAATCCTAGGATCTTAGAACTAGAACTTTAAGGCACCTCAGAGATCATTTAGTCCAGCTCCTCATTTTATAGGTGAGAAACCAATGGAAGGCAAATGACTTGCCCAAGGTTATACGGTATCAGAGGCAGATTTCGAAAACAAGTCCTCTCATTGCAGAGTTGGTGGAATTTTGAGCTCATTGACTTGATTGTTTGCCCAGATGGAGACAAAATTCATTTTACTTGATTTGGGGGGAAAATCATTTTGCTTAAATTTCTTGATTTCTAAATATAGAAAAGTTTCCTATGGAGTGGAAGAATGTGAAACAGGCAGTAAGGAAAAGGAATCAAAGGCAGTGTCACACGGAGGTTTTGCCATAGGATAGCAGAAAGGACATGCTTGCCAGGTATCAACTTGCATTCCTAGACAAAATACTGGAAATGTTCTACATTCTTGAACTTTTGAAAATATTTAACATCAGGCCTTAATTTAAGGCTGCTTAAATAATCCAGTGAAATGGACTAGCTGAATTGTTGTTACCTAGTAGAAGAGAGCATAGTGTGTTGGAGAGAGCAGTGAATAGATTGGGGAGGTTAGGGGTCCTAGGTTCTATTCTTAGTTCCTCTACAAGCTAGCTATGTGACCTTGAGCAAGTCACAACCTCTCTGGGCCTCAGTATTTCATCTAAAGGATGAGGGAGTTGGACCAAATGAAACTCTTAACAGCCCCTACCAGATCTAAAACCAGTCATTCAAAATGCATTTATGAAAATTTCAGGATAATATGATTTCAGCCTTTCAATCTTGAATTAAAGGTATTTGAGTTAGGGTCCTAGGGCATCTCACTTCAGAGGTGCTGCTGATATAGTATTAAGGAAGATGAGTCACACAAAGGGCATTTTCAGGGATGCAGCTTCTGCTTCCCCTGCCTGACCATATCTTTCATTATAGCTCTTCCCCATAAATTGAAAAACAGGCTTGCTTCTACATATCTGATGGCACAGCTGCAAATATATGCAATATCCCAGATATATACACACAGCATGTCCCCCGCTTGTTATGTCCAGGAGATACTGTGACAGCATATAGCACATACAGGAAGGTAAATACTGGGGACTGGTTCTCCCCACCTGCTTTTTGCCTCTATCTCCCAGTTAATAAGCCAGTAGTTTGTTGTATCCTGTTATCAAGGCCCATTCAAGGCAGGAATATTTCTAGAGTATACAAGAGTTGTTGTGATTTTAATGTATATCATTTTACATTTTTAAAATCTTCATATTTTGTAATTTGGGAGAATTTTGTTTTAAACATTCAGTTCATTATTCTTTTAAACTAAAGGCTTTCAGTTTTGTTTAAATACTGAAATGCAAGTCCTTGCTTTTCATAGGTTCTAAAACATATGAGGCTTTATGAAAAATATGACTTATTGAGTCAGATTTTTATTTGTGAACAACTATTAAAAAAAAGATTAAGTAAATAAAGGTCTCTTCAATTGACTGAAATACGTGTGTTTGTGCTTTAGGGAGGTTTGAAGTTGCTTTTACTACTTTAGCATCTGTGCAATAAATTCACTCTTTTGCCAGACAGTAAGGGGGAGGGGGAGTGAGATGTTGGGGGCATAAGTTTTGTAACCTCCTTTTCATAAAACCACAAACTTAACATTTTCCTAGAGAAAATCATTTTTATCCATAGAAAGCTTTAACTGTTTTTCATTCTCAAATTATCTTGGACTTTTGCTGTAACTCAGATACTGAAGTTTGTTTTCTTGTTAAAAAGAGTAAAGAAAATCTATCTACCCTAAAAGTGCAGAGCACAGATAACCCTTTGACCTTTGGCACTGAGTAAAGATTTACAGTACTTATATAACCTCACTTCACTTGCCTAACTTAAAAGGGCCTTAAATAAAGTAAGGCCCCCTGTGTTGGTAGGAAGAATAAGCAGGAGGAGGAAATTTCATTATTTTAAGTGACAATGCATTTTTACCAGTCCATAAAATGAAAAAAAAAACTGATTGTGCTGTGCTTACAGATAACTTCTTTCTAGTTGAAAAAGGCCAGTTTGAATCAAATGTTAGAGGAAGTTAAAACCTAAGGGTAGTCTTTGCACAAAAACTCCAACACAACCTCCCCTTCCCACCACCTCCAATGCAAACTCCTAGCTGAAATAACGATATTGTTTTTCTTTTGAGCAAAGGAAAGCAACATTTCATGAAAGAACTTGAGATGGATCAAAGACCTGAAAGTCAGGGGGACAACAAAAACAAACTTTTCATTGTTGTGAATGTTAAAAAAACCTAGTATCTCTGGAGGCTTAAAATGTGAAAATTATATGTGAAAATTTTGGTTGTTTAAGTTATATTTCTTCACTAGGAAATTTCCTTTGTTCAAATAATTCCATGAATTAAAGATAAAATTTGGTGGGCATTTCTCACATCTGTTTACCACTCCTTAATGCATCTCTGTCTAGAACAGAATTTATAATCAGTCCTCATATTTTAGTAGATAAATATCTTCAGGTATATTATTTTAACCTTGCTTTTGTATACATATCTCTTAGAAAATATGAAAACATTTTAACTACTAATTAGCATTTTGCATTTGTAGCTTAATAGTTATTCTTTATTAAACTTGTTAGTGTGTAGGTTTTTCCTTTATCTCTATTTCATTTACTAACAGAAAGTCTTTAAAATGGTGACAAATGAGGTTCATTTCTTCATTGATCAAAGGAAGAAGCAACTTTTTTTTGTAGTTTAATGTTTTTTAGTTTTTCTTTTTAGATTAAAACTTTAAATGGATTTTTTTTAATGTGAAGCACTAAAACTTAAACTAAAAGCTTCATTACCCTATTTTGTAAAGATTTATTGGGAAGGTAAAATACTTGAGGCGTGCATTGTAAACAACATTGCCTTAGAGAAGGGAGAAGTCTTGGTATAGGAAATTAAATCAACATTCTCCATTAATCATACTACATGTCATCCCCATAGACCACTCTGGAAGTTTGTGTTGAATGTGAAGAGCCTTTAGATGTGTGAGGTCCTTAAAGGTCTAAGTAAGTCAAAGGGGAAAGAGTTTTAAAAATGCCACCATTAGCACATGAAAGAGACTTCAGAGTAGGCAGAAGAAAGCATTTGCTGTGTAGGAGCAGTTAACATTTAAAGATTTTTTTTCTAGTTTTATTTTTAAACTTCATTTTTTCACTTTTATAATATAAATTTTAAATTTGGTGCTAAAAGGATGATGGAGTTTGCTAAAATTCAGTGGTTTTATTCAATCAACAAAATATTTGAGTGTTACTCAAATATTTAAGTTTACTATGTTCAAGATCACTTGCTAGATGCTGAAGGAATAGAGGAATGAAACGATCTCTCTGTGTTTCTAGGTTTTAGAATAGAATAGCATAATAGAATTATTGGGGAAATAATTTTTATTCAGCATTTAATCAGTGTAGTGCCTGTACCCGAATGGGAAAATCAGTGCCTCAGCATTTAAAGAAATATTGCATTTGATGCTAAGGAAATATGCCTTTGCCGATAGCATACTTCTTAAATGATTTGATTCTTTGAAAGTATCTTCGGTTGTTTAACTTACGTATGTAGACTGAAGAGGGGAAAAAACAACCTTTTTTAGTTATTAAATGATGTTTCCTAAGGTTTTATATTACTTTTTGGTAAATTTTGTCAGTTTTAGCAAACATGAAATATCTTATCTCTGCCCTACCTTTCCTTATTATAGAATCCCCCCTCCTGTTAAAAAATGTTTTTCCTCAAAGCAAATCCACACTAATTCTGTGTTTATATTTTTCAGATATATTTCAATTAGCTGTTATTAGATTAATAAAAAAATAATTAGATGGACATAACCCTTTTCTTTTAGAATATATGTATTTTTTTCAGTTCATGAAATGAAAAGTATGTGAAATGCTTTAGTCTTTTGTGTATGTTGTAATGTATTCTCTCTATGTTTGATTCTTTCCCAAATCTTTACTTCATCAAATTTCAGGCAGAGTGTTTACCCACTCAACCATGACAGGTAACTTTGTTTTTCCCAAAAATGATGTTACATTATGATAACTGAAAAATTCAGTCAAGAATTAGAATGTTCCTATATAACATGTCAAATTGTTTGCCTTCTCAATGAGGGGAGGATAGGAAAAGGGAGGGAGAAAATTTGAAAGTCAAAACTTTTAGAAAATGAATGTTAAAAAATATTTACATGTAATTAGAAAAAAATAAATATTTGGAAAAAATTAAATTTAAAAAATAGGATTAGGATGTTTCCAAATTCTTGGGAAAATGAAATAGCCAATTTTGGCTACATATTTCTGTTTCCAGTTATTCATATATCATTTCTGACATAGTAACAAGTGGAAGGGGCTGTTAATCTGGGGAGTCCTTGTCAGTTGTACAAGTATTTCTGTCAACCTATTGATGTTACAAGATGTAGAAATCAGAGGTAGCTGAGGGGTAACATCTCATGAAGTATAGGCATGCTCACTGACACTTTGCTGTGGAAACACAGGGAACTCAAGATGATTGACGGATTGAGACTTGGGGGATAGACTCTTGTTGGAGAAGGAGATGCTCCTCCATGATCTGTAAAAGCATACTTACATATTAGTTCATCATTAATTCCTGTCTCTTAGATTTCAAGTATGTTGAGGAAAGAGGGAAAGAGAAGGATAAAGAAGTGAAATTGTGCTTATCTGGGTAAGGACAGTCAATCAACAGCATTTATTAAGTACTCACTACATGCCAGGCACAATACTAAGTTATGGGGATATAAAAAAAATGCAAAAATCTGGTCCCTGCCTTCAAGAACCTACCATTATGTAGGTTCTTGATCAGAGATTTTTAGCATTTTTTGTGTTATGAACCCCTTTGGCAGACTGGTGAAGACTATGGACTCCTTTTCAGCATAATGTTTTTAATGCTTTTTAATTTCATTTTTTAAAAAGATGAAATACAAAGAATTACGAAGGAAAACAATTACATTGAAATAGTTATCCATTTTTTTTTCTAAGTTCGTGGACTCCAGTTTAAGAATCTCATGAATAGCTGGGGGTAATCTCAGAGGGAAGGTGTTCGCAAAGAGGAGGACTAGGAAAGGCTTCCTGCAGAAGGTGGGATTTAAGCTGAGTCTTAAAGGAAGCCAGGAAGTAGAGTTGAGGAGAAAGAGCCTTCCTCTTTCAAATAGTTGAAAAGTCATGGAGTCAAGAGAAGGAGCAACAACAACGAGGCCAATGTTGCTGGATTGTGGAGGACTTAGAGGGGAATCAAATGAGAGACTAAAAAGGTAGAAAGAGGCCAGATTGTGAATGGAAAATTTAATATTTGTCTTTGGAGGTATTATGAAGCCCCTGGGTGTTATTTATTGAGGGATGGGTGTGTGTGTGTGTGTGTGTGTGTGTGTGTGTGTGTGTGTGTGTGTGTGTATGTGTGTGACAGACAGACAGAGAGACACCTGGTCAGACCTGTCCTTCAGGAAAATCACTTTGGCAGCTACCTGAGTGGGAGGATAGAT
The DNA here is from genome assembly GCF_003287225.1 of Phascolarctos cinereus. Taxonomy (NCBI): domain Eukaryota; kingdom Metazoa; phylum Chordata; class Mammalia; order Diprotodontia; family Phascolarctidae; genus Phascolarctos; species Phascolarctos cinereus. Next base: position 157,902,402 of record NW_027555736.1, read on the forward strand.
TGGAGTAGGAAGACCCTTGAGGCAGGGAGACCACCCAAGAGGGTGTTGCAGTAGCCTAGTTGTAAAGTGGACATGAGCTTGCACTCAGCCTGAGAAGGTACCTTATAGACAATATTTGGGAGCCCCAACTCCTGTGTGTAGATCTGGCCTTCTAATCAGGGCTGCTGATTTGATCACTTTATTTTTCCTGTGTTTGTTTTGGGGCTCTTGTGAGTCCTTTTATGTCTTTTGTAATCTGTAGAATGAAATAAAAACTGCCCTTTCCCTGATATACATTTGGTACCTTGAGGACTTGTAACTTGGGACTCTTTTACTCACATTTAAGGAAACCTAGCCATGAGCTACATTGTGAGTATACTTGCTTTTCTGGGAGCATACCCAGGTGAAGGTAACAAACAGCAAAGAGACACAAACCTTCTTTGGATCAGGCCACAAAACTGAACCTGGTCTGTTCAAGTCTTTAGCAGTGCCTAAACCATGAGTTACACAAAACCAGAATAGCCTTACTATGTGTTATATAAATAGCTCTATTTTATAATCCTAGGGTTCTAGAGTTAGAACTGAAGCTGTGCTTCAGCAGCTAGGAGGCTCAGTGGATAAAGTGTTAGGCTTGGAGTCAGGAAGATGAGTCTGAGTTCAAATCTGGCCTCAGACACTTACTGTGTGACCCTGGACAAGTCACTTAACCCTGTTTGCTTCAGTTTTCTCATCTGTAAAATGAGCTGGAGAAGGAAATTACAAACCACTTCAGTGTCTTTTCTGAGAAAACTCCAAATGGGGTCATGAAGAGTCAGATACAACTGAACAAAAACAACAAAGTATACACAAGGACAACACTTCAAAAATAGTTTATAAAAATGATCCCTTATCCTGTAGTTTAACGAATAGGTTGGCTACCACCATAATTGATTTCTTTGTAATCAAAGGAGTACCATACTAATGTAAATGTATTTTAGTGTGTTTTATCAGGGCGTATATGAAATAAGAGCCTGAATGTCATTTTAAACCTTCAGATAGATGCAACTGTGTGACTTCTAGATGTAATTTTGGCAATTTAAATGATACATTTATTTTCAAAAGTCACTGAAAATCATTGACAACTTTTTTGGTAATTTTATAAAAGGTATTGTAATAGGACTTTAGGGTAATTCCAAGTTATACCCTAAAATTAATTACCTCAGCCAGTAGTATCAGCCCTATTATATAATCATTAATATTTTTCCAGTGTAGTAGTGGACACCAAAGTGGCTTACAGGAGTCAGTGAACCTCTCAAAGTATTTATCCCTTATTAGGAAATTTGGTGCTAGAAGATCTCAAATAATTACAGAAAGAAATTAACAAAATAGGACTGAGCCTCCACTCTTTATAGTCAGAAGAAGGTAATGTTTCTACCAAACTAGATCAACACTTTACCCACATTCACTGTCTGTCCTGCCTACCTTTATTCTCTTAATCTAGGCAAGCTAATAATCACCCCTAGCATAACTATCTACATTGTTCTTTTCTTTTTTTTTTTTTAATTCCTTTTTCACTCCCAATCACAAAGTGTGCTAGATAGGCTACCATTTTTGTGGCTTTTGAACTTAACTGAAGTATGCCTGTTAACATTTTACCCTAGTTAATTGTAGCAACTGGCTTAATTGCTTCAGCTGACTTGCCAGAGATGCCTTGGATGCCTTAACTCCCCATAGTATTGCAAAAAAACCCAAAAAACTTGTTGACTAGTAGTTGGTGGGATGTGAGATTAAAAACCTACCCCCATTTTGGATAAGGCTGGCTATGCATATCATTTTTTATCTAATTAGGACAGTTAATACAATTTTTCTTAGTAAGTTAAGGAGGCATATTGATCTGGACTCAGTGGGTCATTAGGTAATTATATAAATGGCATGGTAAATAGATTAATAATAGCTTAAAAGAACTATTGCATCTCCAGGAATTCAGAGCAACTGAATTCTATCCCAAACTATGGCAATGGAAAAATAGTATAACATCTTTGGGACCCAGATTCAACATCTCTGAAATAAGGAAATTGAGTTAGATGATTTCTTAAATGTTTTACTTCTATGTATAAATGGCTGACATTACTTGGAACCACTTGTAAACTTTTTATTGAAGAATACTGAAATGTTACCTTAGTAATATTAAGGGGGAAATGGGAGGAGGGGAAAGAACACATGGAACTTGAGAGTTTTTTTGAAGAAATTATAAGTTCTAAGATAAAGGGTCTAAGGATATAAGGGAGAAAACAACATACTTTTCTGAACTTTCACCTTTCCCCATCTGGATTGCCTGGCTTCCCCATTTTTAGCGTGTTTTCCTTTGTTTGTTGGTAACATACATTCCCACTCTTTTCATAAAATGACCTTTGTGGTCTCAGAAGAAAGGTCGTGGCAGATGTGACTTTAGGTTCTGACCCACAGAATATTTCAAACCTTTGGAGATTTCCAGGATTGAGGACACTGTTGAAAACTGTCTCTTTTTTCCCTAAACATTTTATATACTTGGAAAACTTAATTTTTTAATACTTTTTTTAAAATTTCACATTTCCTTTAAAATCACATTTGCTTAACCCTGGCTCTGTGTGTGGCATAGCTATTTCCATACAGTGAGCTTGACTTTCAAAAGCCTACAATGCTCCCTCTGCCACTTATGACCCCAGTGGTCTAAAATTTTAATAAGCGGCATCTGTACTGTTAATCAACAGAGCAACAGCTTTTTAGCATTCGTACAAGGAACCAAAAATGTGTCACTGTTTTTCTTTTTCTGACTGTGTCATTTTGATAAATAAATAACATTTTAGAAAAAGATATTGACTTTTTCTTAGAAGCAAATTATTGGAAAAAATAGGTACTTTATTGTTAATATGACAATTCAGACTTGGGGAATATTTTCTCTATTTCTACTGTACCTGAAGTCATTAACTGTTCATAGTGGGCAGTTAACGGCTTGCTATAAAGGAATCTCTAATTTTAATATTAACTTTTCAACAATTTACTTATATTAGAAATCATCTTATAATCAGTTTGTCTTTATACATTTTACATGCTAAAACTTCCTAAGGTCTTCTGTGATGTGTTTTAAAGAATTTTTATAAACCTTTAATGTCTTGCAGAAATTCGTGTGTTTATGGTTTACATAGAAGTAAAACTTTGGGAATTTGAATAGGCTGTTCTAGTATAGAATTAATAATATATTCTTAGCTTACATTGGTCTATAGTATACATCAAAATAAAGTTGTGACCATCAACATTTTATTATTCACTGGTATTAATATCTATTGTAGAAAAAGTTGTTATTTAGCAATATTTAAAACAAATACATCAAATGTTTGAGCTTTGAGGGTGTTATAAATATTCCAAACACAAATATTGCTTACTTTATCATTAAGATGAATTCAGTTGATAGTCAAGTGAACTTATATTTGTTTGGTACTTGAGACGAAATCCAGTCTACCTGCTGTTACCCCTCCCTTCTTGTATGCGTGCCTGTAACAGCAGACGGTTGGGATTTGGAATGAAGGTCATCACACCACAGATGTTTTTGCAATGAAACTGTGAACCTACAACAAAATCGCTGTGCTACAGGAGATGATAGATGGTATTTTCATTTTGCTTTACAAAAGGGTCAAAATGGCATGGAGAGTCCATAACAGTCCAACAGAGAAGTGTTAATCCTAAAAGGAAATTTATTTGATAGCTTCAGGGGAAGTTTTGTTGCCATGAATAGGTTCTCTCTGTCAGTTTGTAAAAATATTGTTTGTAAGATGATGTTATATGTCAGACAGTCAATATATGTGTTTTGGCAGAATAGAGCAGCTACTTAAACAGATGTTTAAGTAACATTCAGTAACATAAGGTGAGTATTACACTTTCATATACTTTTAGGTTAAATATCTCTTCTAGTGGGAAGATAAACATAATTATAAAAGCTTAGTTTTTTTTTCCCCTTCATGATGATTTAGAGTCTAATTTATTTGTGTAATTTATAGTACAGGCCTAGACTTCCTATTACCAATTACTCCAAGGCTTAATCTATATTTTTATAATTATTTTTAGGCATAATCATGTAATTTATTTAGTCAACAGTTTTTAAAATTTGCTGCAAAAGTATTCAGTAAATTATTACATGCTTGGACACCAGAAATATTATTAGGTTATAACTGTATAAATTATGTCAGTTAGGTGCTGCTGGTTTTGGTTTACTCTCTCATCCTTCCCCTACCCTCAAGGCTCCTTTGCATAATTCCATTAAACTGATTGTGTTGTGAATGGTGGACTTAATGGCAGTGTTCTCATCTTACAAAGCAGGGCCAATGAAGTATGTTCCTTCTGCTGGGCAGCAACAAAAGAAAAGCTCTCCCACCAGAAAAGAACATAAAAGGATTTTAAAAGTGTTTGTCCAAGACCCCATATCACTTTCAAATCAGCCTTTAGGAATTTGGTTATAGTACAAATCGTGCTTAGTAAATTCAGATAAAAAATTTCATCCTCAAACATAGGGCATTTGGGTATTCTAAAGTTATTTTAAAACTGTTCTTCAAAGGAAAAAGCATTAAATCCCTGTAAATGTGTGAAAATGAAAGGGCATAATGAAAAATATGGAATACTATGTGATTTTCAAAATTCCAAGGAGTTGCTGTTGTGTGTTGCTGAGGTTTTTGGTGTTTGTTTTTTTAACATTATGTTTACTGTGCTTTCATTTTGATTTTTTGATATTTTGAAAATTGAGATGATTGACAAGAAGTGCTTCAAAATATCAAATTGCCACATACATGTAATTTTTCTTTTTCACTCCCCTGTGAGAATAGATGTTTTTTATTAGGAGGTGAGTATTTTCAGATTTAGACTAATAATCAAGAGCCATTAGACATCTTATAACCCTACAGAGAATTACTTGACAGAGTAGATTCACATTAAGATGAGCATTAAATATTATCATACAATCACAAAAGTAATACTCATGAAAGAAAACATCCTTTTCTTAGATCTTTAAAATTTTAAATTGAGGGTAAAGAATGTTTTTAGTATTTAAAGGAACCATACTTTTTTTTATCCTGCATTAAGTACGGTTTATACTTTTGTCTAAGGAAGGCATAATAGTATTTTTAAATACAAATAAATTTTTATGCTAGTAAGCATTCCTGAAATGTGTAATTTGAACTATTACAAATACAACTTTTTAAAAAATTTGCAACTTTTGTTTTAATACCCTCTTGAAGTATCATAAAATTGGGCAGACCTGGAAGAACCAAACTTTCCCAAACTCATTGAAGTTTGCCGTGAAGAAGCAATTAGAATTCCACTCCATGAGCATTCATTAAATGCCTACTATGGACAAGGCTGTGTTCTGGGTGCTAAAATAAAGACAAAAAAAGGAATATATGTTCCTGCCCTCAGGGAGTTTTCATTCTCTTGAAGTATGCAACATGCAAACGGTCCAGTTTGGGTAATGCAGAAGATTAATTGGTTCAATTTATGTTACTGTACTTATATATGACATTTTAAAGAATAGTATTTCAGTCAGCTTTCCTTTTCCCACCCATTCCTCTTAGCTATTCCTCTCAACTTCTGTTGCTCAGAGCAGATCCTGGCTAGCCCCAGATTCTGTGTCAAAGGCCATGACCCAGATGTCACAGCAGCTCGGCCTCTTCTCTGAATAATTATATGGAGTTTATTGTTTGAAGAGGCAAGCTTGGGGGCAGTGCAGTCACCCTGGAAAGCCAAACCAGTGAGCTCCACAGACAGACTGCACCAAACAATGGACCTGTAGGTTAAATAAAACCCAGAAGCACAAAAGATTAAATTAAAGATGGACATTTGGCCAGACACTAAGTTATATACTCTTCAAACTTATTATCCTTATTTCTTTCACCCTTCATGTTTATTCTGGATTATTCTTACTTCAATTAACATGATACTTTTAGGTATGTAATTTTTAAAATTATAATATATACAACCTCAAATCACTTTAGTTTTCACAACAATCCTTGCAGAGTTTTACTGTACTTATGAAAGTCTATTAGTTTTGCTGCTATTTAAATGGCCATTTATAAGAGTAGCAATTTTAAGTGAGGATGATAATTATTATGATTTTTTAAAAATATATATATTTGCAAGGCTGTTTAGTTGTTTCAAACGTATACAGGCAATCAGCATAAGGCAGTATTTTTTTCCTAAAAATGGAACTCTCTGTACGTTGAATGAAGGAGGCAGTCAATTGTCCTAAAATTATTGCATTGCCTTATTTACTTTCAGACTTAAGGCTTTTTTTTCCCCTTACACATGCACCACTACCGAGGAATTTTGAAATCAGCTTGGAAAGGGAGTACTTTCATTTTTTTTTTATCATTATTGAATTAAAAGGCAACTTGACACTGGAGTTAGAAGCACTCACTGCTCTGGGAAGGAGGGAATTTTCCCCCCATGGTTCTGACCTGAGATTCTTTCTTAATTTTATCTAGCCCAACCTGTTGTCTCTGGTCTGGTTCTTCTCAAGGCTTTTGGAGCCTCACAAACATGCAGCAACTGAAAGAAACAATGGCAAGGTTTTAGTGACAGCAATATTATCCTTTCTCGTTGTTATGGATAAGTACTATGCACGAAATTGTTTCCTATTATGCATTTTCTAGAAAACTAAACTTTTGGTATTAGGGGGTCTAAAAATTTCTAGGTTGAGGCTCATCATTTTTGCAATCATACCAAGTCAGTAGATTGCCTTGCAAAGTTTTGGGGGTAAAAGCAGGGTCTGAGGATTCTCCATTAAATCTACTCATGATCTTTACCTTTAAAATAATGAATGTGTAAAAATAAAGAATTTTCTAAAATGATATGAGATAAAGTTTCTAAAGCAAAAGTAAGTCAGTCATCACTGATGATCACTCTGAAAATGCTGTTTTGTTGTTGGTGGTGGTGGTGGTGGTATTTAGTTTAAAACTAGAATTTATATTTTTGGCTAAGGCCCTAAAAGATTTCTTCCTGCCCAGGAAGCAAGCCAAAAAGATCTGAGTCAGTTTGTCACAAAGGCAATTTACTCGGTACTAGAAACTAATATTCAGAGCTCATTGACTTTTAATTAACAAATGCTTCTTACAGACTTGGTGATCCAATTTCTCAGGCCACGCTGAGAGGGAGAACAGCTAAATAAAAGTACGCACAGTAGAGAACTTCACATGAGCACCATCTAGTGGCAAAAAATGTAACTCATTAAAAGAAGAATGATGGGGGAGATTGTTCATTGGATTTTTGTTCCACATTTTCTATGATATTGCCTCAAAAACATGATAGAACAGACCCTGTTTTACTAAAGTTCTTACTAGGATACTTGAAGGGCTAATTAAAGAGCTACTTAATGTATTGAAGTAATATTAAATTTAAGTGTGTGTATATATATGTATGTACATATAGAGTATGTATATATTTGTGTATGTATGTATGTATGTATATGTGTGTATGTAAAATGTGTGTATGTATGTATGTGGAATTAGCCAAATGAGCAATATATTTTGAAATAATAGTAATAATGATTCATGGGGTGCAGTGGATAAATCACTGCGCTTGGAACCAAAAAGACTCATCTTCATGAATTCAGATCTGTCCTCAGACATTTACTAGTTGTGTGACCCTGGGCAAGTTACCTAATCCTGTTTGTCAATTTTTTCATCTGTAAAATGAGCTGGCGAAGGAAATAGCAAACCACTCCAATATCTTTGCCAAGAAAACCCCAAAATGGGGTCACAAAGAGTTGGACATGACTAAAACAGACTTAACAACAGTAAAAATAATAATTTGCGTTTCTTTGGTGCTTTAGAATTTATAGATATTTTATTTTATTAGTCTCCCCTTATATTTTTCTTGTTTTTTGTTAATCAAAGGTGCATGATGACACCCATTGGTTTAAAAAAAAAAAAGCAGTATGACTACCACATTTAGTTAGTCCATTGTGCTTAATTGTTTACGGCTTTTTGTTTTGCTCTTCAAACTCCTTTCTGTTATGAAACAATTCACTTTTATGTGATTTAATTTCATAATCACAATCTTAGACCACAAATAATTTTTCCTACTGTGTTAAACAGAATTACTAGAGAGAATCTTTAAGAACTGTTTGCCCATACTTTATACACAATAATGGTGATATCTGTTGTCCTTTACCAAAGTCAGTCAGTAGGCATTTTTAAGTGCCTACTTTGTGTCAGATACTGTGATTAACGCTGGAGATACAGAGAAAGACAAAAGACAGTTGTTGTTCTAAAAGAGTCCATAGTCTAACCAAGGAGACAACATGAAAAAACTATACAGACAAGATTTATACAAGATAAGTTGAAGATAATCAATAAAACGAAGGAATAGTATTAAGGTGGTTCAAGAAAGGTTTCTCATAGAAGATGGGTTTTTCACTTGGACTTGAAGCCAGAGAATACAAGAGGTGGAGAGGAGGAATGAGAGTATTCCAGGCATAGGAAACAACCATTGAAAATGGCCAGAGTCTGAGGAAATTGGAATGTCTTGTGCAAAGAACAACAAAGAGGCCAGAAGTAACTCTGAGGATGACAAATGGTTTTGGAAAATGTCTTTTAAGAATACATTTTTATTGGTATCTTTTTTTATCGCTTATATTTCTCTTCCTTCTTTCTTTGCCAGACAACCATCCTTTATAACAAAGAATGAGGGAGGAATAAAAGAAAAAAAAACTTTAGCAAAACTAACCAGTACACTGGAAAAGTCTGACGTTATCTGTCGAGTTCCATGTCCATAATCTCCTACTTCTGCAAAAAAGAGGAGTTGACTTCTTGTGTCTTCTTTGGGACCAAATTTGATTATTACAGTTGTACAGCATTCAGTTTTAATTGATTTGTTGTTGTTCTTTCCATTTACATTGTTGTAGTCATTGTGTTTATTGTTTTCCTGCTTTTTGCTACTTTGCTTCAATTCCTACATCTTCCTAGGCTTCTCTGTATTCATAATATTCATCATTTCTTACAGCACATTTAATATTCCTTTACATTTACTTACCATGATTTGTTTAGCCATTTCTTTGCTCCTATAAAAAAAAGTGATGCTATAAATATTTTGGTGTAGAGGGGGCCTTTTTATACTGACCTCTTTGTATTATAAGCCTAGCAATGGAATCTCTGGGTTAAAGGATTTGGACATTTTAATCTTCTTTGCATACTTTTAAATTGCTTTTCAGAATAATTGGACCAATTTGTAAGTGTTATTTCACAACCTCTTCAAAACTAAATTCTTTTTTGATCATTTTTGCCAATTTGCTGGATGTGAGGTGACACTTCAGAGATAGTTCGATTTTGAGTGAATTTTTAAAATTCATGAGCTCTAAATATATGCAAAGTGCTATGCTAAGCCTTGGAGATACAAAAAGAAATGCAAGGTAGTTCCTGGTCTCAAGAAGCTCACAGTCTCATGGGGGAGACAACACAGATAGGAGGAGTAAGTCACAAGTCATATGGAAAAGCCTAATGGTCCTTAGGGTACAGCGTCTGATCAAACCCATTCCTGAGCAAGAGTCTACTCCATTTTCCAGTCTGCCCACCATGTAGGAGTCAAATTGATATTCCTAGACTGCAGCTCTGACCGTGTCACTTCCCTGTTCAAGAAGTTTTAAGTGGCTCCTGTTGCCTCTGGGATAAGATACAGTTCCTCCATTTTAAGCTCTTAATAGTTTAACTTTCTAAATTGATAGGACATTACTCTGTATCACACAATCTAGACTATGGGCTCTTCTATCTGTGACCTAGCTCCTGCTTCCCTTCCCTCCTACAGCTGTTCTTTCCCCATCCCCTGACCCTCAATGCTCTCCTTCCTCACTTTTCCCTCATAAAATCCCCAGCTTCCTTCAAACACAGTTTAGGCTCCACTCCTTATAGGCCTGCAGAGGGAGCTAATAATCAGTCATTACAATAAATACAGCTATCATCTGAATAGATAGCCTGGTAGGTTAACTTTGGGGTCAGAAATGAACATTTTTTTTTAAAGATTGGAGAAAGCATTTATTTTTGTGCCAGGTACCACTAAGCACTTTGAATAAAAATACAAGCAAAAAGATGGTCCGTGTCCTTGAGAAGCTTACATTCTTTTTTTAAAAATGTTTTTACTGGTGTCTTCTATTTACATCATCCTAGTTATCTCTGTGTATTTTCCCCTTCCCTTCCCAGAGAGCCATTCCATATGACAAATAGCATTTTTAAGACAAAAAAAGGAAAGAAAAGAAGAAAAAAATCAGCACAGCTTATCAATACATGGACAAAGTATGAAAATATATGCAGTATGTAATACCTGTGGAGCTTGTGAGTTGGAGGTGTCCTCTCTTCATTCGTGTCATGCTTGATCTTTATAATTTTGTTACACTCACTTTTGATTTTTTTCATGTGGTGGTTTTTTCCATTTACTTTATAGTCAGGGTGTATATTTTTTACTTGGCTCTGCTTACTTCACTCTGCAAAGTATGGACAATAAAAGAAACTTCTTAGGATGGTTTCTATTCTCCCAGCACTAGTCTCCCAGACTTCCAAAACATGATGGAAAAGTAGAAAAGATGTGTAAACAGGGATTTCACCAAGTAGCCTCAGGCATGATGAACTTCAGACCATAGCAAGAAGAGGGAATTCATCATAGTCTTGCAAGAGGGTATTCTCAGGACAAGCATACCATTACCCCAGCTTCTCTCACTGGGATTCATGAGTCCAATGCCTTTCTGCTATTCTCTTGGTTCTAAGTGTTCGGTGGTCCTTCACTCTAAGCATGTATAGGATAGCTCAGATATCTCATAGAAAGAGGTGGAGTCCTACTCAAGTGGGTTTGATTGATTTCTCCACCTCTGAGGCCACAGACAAAGAAGTGCTAATCAGCTGGGAAACTGGAAGTATCTGGCTTGAATGGTTCTATGTATAGAAGATGCTGGATTTGGGGAATTCCAGAAAAGACGCAAGAAACAGGGACAGAGTATGGCTAGGTAATAGATAGCATACTGAATTAAGAAAGACCAGGACCAAATGTCCCAGAAGTTTTTCTAGACTACAACAATCTTGTAGGTAAACTAACTTCATATTCTAATTTTATTAGGCCCAAGTAACCTATTCAAAGTATTCTTTCATTAGTACTATTTGTGGCACTGTTTGTGGATCATAAAGAAATGTGTGGGTTAAATAAAATGAAAAATGATAGCTTGGACTTCTTGCTAAGATGCCTGTCTAAACAGGAGGTCTAATCAGTTCCCATATATCTACTCCAGAAAAAACCAAGAAGTTTGCATAACAGTGAATAAGTGATTCCGAAATCTGATAAGAAACTATAGTAGGTGACCTCTTCCACCCCAGAATTGCACAAAAAAAAATCAACCAGAAGCCAAATGTAAATAGGAAAGGGGTACCCTCAACAGGCCCCAGGTGAGGTCCCTAACATACTGTCCTGAGATGCTAGAAAGGGCCTTGGAGAGCTATCCCTCTGATTCTCAAATATCCAGGGGGACCAAGCCATTGGATGTGAAATTCAGCCCAAGAACCTGGGGGTGAGACCAAGCAGGGCCAACTATCCCACCTAAAAGTTCAGCATGAGGCAGAATTTGACCCTGGTACAAACTGCCAATTTCTGGAACTAAAACTGAGGAGATGAGTAAAAGAAAATTTAGTATCAAAATTTTTTGCAAATCTAACTCCAGAACTAAAATTAGAGACTCAAAAGAAAGGAAAATATTTTTTCCACAAGGAGGACCTAGAAGAAATGAAGTAAGAGACAAATTATATAAAAGTTCCTGAGGAAGGAATTAGAATGAGATTGAGTAGCTCAGAAGAGAAAATGGTAAACTTTACTCAAGTAAAAGAATTCCTGAAAACTATAATAGACCAAACAGAAATCAGTCACTCCATGAGATAGCAAGAAAATTATAACAAAATCAAAAGCTTAAATTTTAAAAAAAATCTGATATTTAAAAAAAACCCTGACCTAGAAAACAGATCAAAGAGAAATAACTTAAGAATCATTTGTATTCCCTCTAAATTATGATTTTTTAAAAAAGCCTAGACACTATATTGCAAGAAATCATAAATGAAAACCACTTGGACCTGTTAGAGCCAGAGGGCCAAGCAAATCTAGATCATAAGCAAAATAAACTTCATAATACTGAAAGGTGTGCATGAGGAGGGAGGAAAAAGAGAAAAAAAAGAATTAGAATCTAAAGGAGTGTTTTAGATTACCTCTTAGACAGTTGTGGAGTATTTGAGCAAATCATGGTATGTTAATGTAATGGAATACTATATGTGGAGTGTCAAAAGAGATAATTTCAGAGAATCCCTTATAGTATGAATTAACACAGTGAGGTGAACAAAATCAAGAGAACAATTTATACAAGAACAACAATATTATAAAGGAGAATAACTTTGAACTCTGATCAAAACAATGAGCAACTGTATCTCCAGAAGAACTATGATGAAGCATGTTACCTACTTCCTCAGACGAGCTGATGGGCACAAGTTGAAAAAAGAGATTGACACTTCTGGACACGGATCCAGTGTGGATTCATTTTGCTTAACTGTTTTTATTTGTTATAAGATTTCTTTGAAAATTGTTTTCCCCTTTCTCTTGGTTGTGGGTTAGGTTAGCAAGTGATGCCAAAAACGGGAACCTTTGAAATACTTTAAAGTATTCACAGAAGAGAATAGAAAGAAGTTCAGAAGGAAACACAATCAGGACAGATTTGAAAGTAATAGGATTTATTATATAGTTATGTGTTTATATTTTTTTAAAGGAAGCATTTTGAAATGGAGATTCATGTTTTCATATAGATTTCTCTTTTTTGTGTTCTGTGTGTATGGAAGTGATTTTCTTAAAGTATTTAAATTTAGACTAACAAGATGTTTTTTTAATGATAGCCAGACAATCTCATTTTACCAAAGATAAAGATGAAAAGACAAAATAGGTGAGTCATTAGGTACTACCGAAAAAGGAGGAGGAGGAGGAGGAGGAATATCACATCTGGGGAAGAAATTTTATGAGTCAAAAAAATTCCTTTAAATCAAAATCTCAGAAAGCTCTTGCAATAATTTTGTAAGTCTGAAATTTGCTCCTGTATCTGTTCTTTTCTCTGTAGATCCAAGAAGGAAATATCATGTGAGGCTGATGGCATATAACAATATGGAAGATGGTTATCAGGCAGACCAAACAGTCAGTACTCCAGGATGTGTTTGTAAGTACTCAGTTTCCATGAAATAATTTTGCAAAGTTTTTGTAAAGACTGTACTTTTTTTTTTAAGAAAAGAGATAGTTTTAAGAACCTTTGATAGTTAAAGAACCTTTTAAAGATCTATTTCTGTTTTGGTTTGTATCTTACATTACACAGAAGTTTAGTTAAGGAAAGTAATGAGGAATGGTTTTTTGATTGCCTACTAATGTATTTAATACTAAAACTAATTTTCTCATACAGACCATTGTGCAATTTCATCAAGATCAAAGAATATATAGTTTTTAGCCAGAGTTCCACTATTTACTGACTCTCTGAATGACCTTGGCAAGCCTCTTAATATATAGTATATTAACAACATATTATTAATATTTTCTGTTTTCCACTCAAAGTAATGATACCTCCTTCTTTATTGGGCTAATAGAAGAGTAATTGAGATTTAAATATGATAGTGTTTGTATTGTACTTCTTGGAAGAAAGGTACAAAACTGTCTTTGAGAGGTGGTGGTGTTATGACTTTGCTGTAGTCTTAACTAATTTTTTTGTTGCTTACAAAACAGTATTGTCTTTTTTAAAAATAGCTGTTCGCGATCGTATGGTTCCTCCACCACCACCACCTCATCATCTGTATGCAAAGACTAATACCTCATCTTCTATCTACCTGCATTGGGGGAGGCCTGCATTTACCTCTGCACAGATAATTAACTACACCATCCGCTGTAACCCTGTGGGCCTTCAGAATGCTTCTTTGGTTCAGTACTTCCAAACGTATGTAGCTTCTATTAATGGTTTATTCTCTTTTCCCATTTGCACATACTTGTTCCATCATCTTTAATTAGTCCCTAATATTCATTTTGGGTTTTCTGCCTCCTGGCCATATTTAGTCGTTCAGTATTGTGCTTACAATGGGTTAGGCACTATGCTACATGCCCAACAGAAAAAAAAAAGGCAAAAGCAGGGTCCCTGTTCTCAAGGAGCTCACATTCTAATGAAGAAGATACCATGTCAAAATATATGTGTGTATTCACATATATGTATACATGTGTATGTATGTGCATATGTGTGTATGTGAATACACACACAGTACAAATGGAAAGTAATCTCAGAGGAAAGGCACTAGCAGTGAAAAGGACTAGGAAAGATCTCTAATTGTAGGACATGATTTGTTTTTTAATATTCCTAAATCATTCAGCTCATATGAGTGGTAGATTAAAGATAGTTGCTGTTTCTCTCATAAATGGAAGAGCTAAATTAGAACTAAGAATATATTAAAGAACTGTGTTCAGAATCAGGAAATTACTAAATGTATTATTGGATTTTTTTTGTTGTTATTACTTGACAAGTTTAAAACATGTAAATCAATGTTAGGTCCACTAGATTATATATTACTAGCCAAGATACCATGATTATTTTTAACTTTGAACTTAACATCTTTAATGGGAAATCCCCGCCCCAAAAAAGGGACTTTAATATTGATGTGAGGAAAAGAAGATGTACCCTTATTTTAGGCTTTCTTTGTTGTGAGACATTGTCCTATGTACATGGGAAAGCTGATTTGACCCTCAGTATAACTGAGTTTGTGATACAGTAATCCCTTTATGTGGGGACTGATTATATTGTTGATTTCCTCTCTCTGACAGCAAACCTCCGGGTTCATTGTTACATTCATGGAGATTTATTTTATTCTAATAGAACTCACTATAAGGATAATATGAACGGGAAGGAATAGAAGTAATGTTTCCTTTGTATTGATTAGAAGTGTTGAAAAGTCTGATTTTGTGAATCGTGAGCTATCATTATTAACAAATCTATTGTTTATTAACATAGATCAGAAACTCATATGTTGGTTCAAAGCCTAGAACCAAATACCAAATATGAATTTGCTGTTCGTTTGTATGTGGATCAGCTTTCCAGTCCCTGGAGCCCTGTAGTTTACCATTCGACACTTCCAGAAGGTAACGAAATGTCATCTTGTATATATGTTCTGTCCAAATTGACAACTTAGAATGCAACTGTTTTTAGGCAGGTACTTTCATAGTTGCTACCCATCAGATTGTTTTTTGACTGATAGAACAATTTTAGAAATACGTTGAAGGTAATGCATTTCTCCCTCAGATGCTCTGAGATTGTAGTTTATACTCAGAGTTCATGTCTGTATGGATAGTTTTGGGACATCTTAAATACCAAACTGAACTCATTTTTATTAAAGTCTTTCTTAAAATATAAAACTGAAATGGTGTAAGCACCACAGAGTACAGTAGAATTATATAGCTTACTGTGATTTTTAAACATTTTGTTTATTATATTAATACGTCAATATTATATGTACATATTATAATAATGTAATCATAAAGTTCTGTGCACTTTTAAGTAGCCCTGTCATACTGTTAACTCATAATAACTGTAGTCAATTAAAACTTGATGCCTCAGTATTGAGATAAAATACCAATTTATAGTAGAACTGATCCCCCTCTATTCAAACTTCCCCTAGAGTATGATGAAGTATTTTGGTCTCAAAGGCTATGTCTTTTCTGTACTTGCTAGATTAACATGAACAAATATATTATTCATCTTAGAAAAAGGCTTACTTTGGTAAATTATATGGTAATATAAAATATTAAAGGGCATTTTAAAAAGCACAAAAATAATTAGCTTTCAGAGCAGAGTAAACAGTCAGTTTATCATTTTGTAAGGTCCAACATGCACCATTTTCATAAGCCAGCAGTTTATAGAAATTTGTGATCTGGTAAATTAAACCAGAAGTATCAGCATAGGAGCAATTAATTCATTTACTGATCAACAGTCTTAGGTAATCGCAAGTTAACACAAAAGCACGTGCATACATATATGTTACATTTGTGTTTACTCTGTAACTCTGTGCTCAAAGCTAGTTATTAATTAATGAGAAATAACTTATATAATATTTCCTTCAGCTGCTTTTTTATTTTAGATTGGCACATTTTTATAAAATAGGGTCCATAAGCAGACTGCAGGTATAGCAGTACCAAATGGAATAATAGATGCTTGTAGTTCATTTGAATATAATCTTTACAAATAGTGCTGTAATGAGAAGAAAGGCTCCATTGTCATACTATATAGTTGCCCTTTCAATGAGCAAACAGCAAAAACATCTTTAGCAACCCCTTCTGATAGAACAATTCATGTAATTCTCTCTTTAGCTTTTTAAAATTTTCTTAAATTTGAGGAGTGTCTGAAGATAAATAACTTGCCTAGGGTCACACAACCAGCATGTGTCAGAAGCACCAGATTGCCCTCATTAGACCCATCCCTCCTCTCCCATGCCATACTACTTCCTGCCCCTTTGTTGATTTTTGCAGATTTATAATGCTAGAATTTTTTTCTGAGTTTTTTTCCCTTTGTACTTTGTTGTTCCCTCTTGCACTCTATGCCAGTGTTGAGGAGATTACGTATTGAATGAGCCAGCCAGCCTCTTCTATTCAAAAATTTTTGTGCTTCGGTTTAAGTCTCAAAAAGACATGTGTGAAATGAAATTTACCCAATGGTCTTCTTAAGATTTTATTTTGAGCCTTTGATAGTGATTTCCAGATGCTTAATTTTTCTCCTAAGTATATCAGCTAAAGTAATTTCAATACCAATGAACGACTTTCCCCTAGTAATATTGTAAATTTTTGTGTGTGCATAGCACCAACAGGCCCACCAGTTGGAGTGAAGGTGACTTTGATAGAGGATGACACTGCTTTAGTTTCTTGGAAACCCCCTGATGGTCCAGAAGCAGTTGTGACTCGTTACACTATCCTATATGCTTCTAGGAAAGCATGGATTGCTGGAGAGTGGCAAGTTCTACATCGAGAAGGTAAATATGATCATAATTGGCAAGAACTGGGAAAAAGTTAACAGTTAATCTATGATAGGATTATCTATTTTGTCAAAATGATTGATATTCTGAAGATTTGTTTTTAATTCAGTTTTCAAAACTATATTGATAATTCTTTATAAATTTTGAATTTACATTTTCTCTGCATTTGGGCAATTCCTAACAGCTCTTTTTGTAGATGCCTGGCTACTATATATCGTTGTACATAAACAACAAAGCAGCATTAACTTATATCTCACTTATTCAGGTTCATAGAGGCTTTGTACTGTGGAAAAAAAAAAAACTTCATGAGCAAATTGGTAGTATAATTAAGATTTCACCTAATTAAGAAAATGTATTTCAGAAGAGGTTATACACATGTATTATAAAAAGTCCATGTAATTTTAGTGTAAGCAGAGGACAGCCCTCAGAGTCCATTGCTAGATGGTAAGGGCTTAGGTTTACCAGACAAGCTAAAAGCAATGGGCCCTTTGCTGAGGATGTTTAAGGGAAGGGCACATGTTGCAACAAAAGAAATCCAAGGAAGCAAAAGGCAATAGACAATAAGAGAATCAATCAATAAAAATTTCTTAGGTGCTTGCTATGTGCCAGCCAGATAATGTGTTAGGCAGCTAGGATACAAATAGAAAATCGAGATGGTCTCTACTCTCAAATAGCTTCTGTTCAATTTGCAAAGATACTGGAGTGGTTTTCTGTTTCCTTCTCCAGTATATTCAGGCAAACAGAGGTTAAGTGATTAGACTAGTGTCACTCAGTAGGTTTCTGAGGCTGGATTTGAGCTCAGGTCTTCCTGACTCCCAGCCCAGCCTTTTGTCCACTGAACCACTTATCTGCCTCTCTATTCAATTAGGGGAATACAACTTACTTGTGAGATATGTACATAATAAACACCAAGTGATTAGGGTAACTTAGGGATTTTTGGAAAGGCCTCTTAATAGGAAGTATCACTTAAACTGAGCCTTGAAAAGACCTGTAGTTCCTAAGTGGCCCAGTTTAAAAAGAAAGGTTATATTTCAAGGATAGAGGACAGTTTATGCCAGGGCATAGAGATAGGAGGTAAGTCATCACATAGGAAATATAGGCTGGTGTGGCTGGCATGGCCAGTGTGTAGGAGGGATATTGTTTGTGAACTACTTGAAAAGAGTCAGATTATAAACAACTATAGGTGATATACAGGGGAGCTTGCATTTTGCCTTAAAGACTATAGGTGGCCACTAAAGTTTCTTAAGCATATGGGTGGCATGGTCACTAGGTCATACGTGGAAGAGTACTAGATAGTCCCCTGACCACTCTTTACACTGGGACCAAGACAGATGCTTTCAGACTAGGGTAGTCCCTAACAGTGGGACTGGGACTCACATTTCCAAACTAGGTAAGAATAACAATAATAGCAGCTAGCATTTATGTAGCACTTTAAGGTTTGCAAAGTATTTTACAAATATTGTCTCAGTTTATCCTCACAACAACCCTGGGATGCAGGTGCAATTATTATCCTCATTTTATAGATGAGGAAACTGAGGCTAGGAGAGTTTAGTGACTTCTCCAGGGTCACACAGCTAGTAAGTGTCTAAGCTAGATTTGAACTTAGGTCTTCCTGACTCCGGGCCCACCACTCTATCCATTGTACCACCTAGCTGCCCAGTAGTCCACCAATACTCTTCTGACACCTCCAGGCACGTGGATTTTCTTTCTCCCCTTTCCTCCTCCCTTTCGTTTTCACACATTCTCTCTCTCACCTTCCTCCTTTCTTGCTATTGTTTTTCTCCTTCCTTCTCCCTCCCAAGGCCTTGGGAGGGAGAAGAAAGGAATGTCACCACTGAGTTTCCACCACAGTGTTCTTTAGGTCATGTCTGAAAGAAGTTACATTATTCTAGGACCATGGGATCCATAGCTCATGGCAGCTCTGGAGTCAGCTTAGGATAATTACATCTTCAAAATCAGATATAAGGAAGAGGGGGTGCCCAACGCAGTTGTCTTATTGGTTTCTGGCTCCAGGGTCACAGGCAGGGAGGTTTCAATTACCTAAGAAACCAGAAGTTCCCCCCCCCCCAAAAAAAAGAAACCAGAAGTTTCTAGCTAGGATTATGCCAAGTGTAGAAAGTTCCAGAGAAGAGGCTGAGAAGAGATATCGTGATCAGGCAAGAGGAGACATAACTAAGGAATAGATAGCCTATTAGCGAAAGACTAGGTCAGGGAAAAAAAAACCCAGCTATTTCCTGTCTGCAGGAGTAGCTTAAGCTAATCCTTTAATATTTATCCACTTACATTTATTCATTAAAGCAGAGACTCTAATTAGGCAAACACTTTATCATAGAATTTTAGATCTAGAAGAAACCCCAGAGCGTGTAAGTGATTTGCCCACAGTTGCACAGCTAGTTATTAATAAAGGTGGGACTGGAATTCAGGTGTCCCAAATCCTGATTTTGAGCTTATTCCATCATATCTTACTGCCTTTTTTTTCCAGCTTACCTAGTTAAGCTATTTTACACTTGAAACTAATAGAATTTTATTTCTTTAGAAACAATCTCTAACTTAGACTTTTCATGAATTTATATTGATAACCCTAATAAATATTTGCTGCCTGAGTGTTCTGAAAATAATAACTGACATGCAGTGCTTGGAAGTTTGCAGAACACCTTGTGTGCATTCTTTCTTTTCAGCAGTACAACCAACCTATGAGATGGGTACTTCAGGTATTATTATAATAAACCTATTTTGCATATGAGGAAACAGGCCCAGAGAGAGGAAGTAACTCACTAGTGGCCACCCAACTAGTAAATACTAGGGACAATCAGAGTCTTTAGCACTCTATCAATTAAGCCATCCCCAAGTACTTAAAAACCTTTTGCATTAATTTTCTCTAAAGAATTTAGACTTAGTATTAATTGGATTGTCTAAAGGACCAAAATTCTTAAGTACTCATTAATAAGCCCAATTACTGTAACCTCAAGATTTAGATGATATTGACAAAGGAAACAGTCTTGGTTTTTCTATATTCAAACAGGAATAGTTTTGGAAGCCATAAATATATTGCCTAAAATCAGCTGAAGCTATGGAAAAGTCAGTCTGTTGGTTTATTATCAAACAAGCTATTTCAGGACATTAGAGAACCCCTTAACAGATCTAAGATGATATTTAGGGATACAAAATTCAATGGTGATTTTGGGGTATTATGATATGAGAAATGGTGCAGTAGATAGAATGCTGGGCCAAGAATCAAGAAGACCTGAGTTCAAATCTAGCCTCAGATACTTACTACTAAGTGACCTTGGTCAAATCACTTAACCTCTGATTACCTCAGTGTCCTCAACTGCAGAATGGGGATAATAACAGTGCCTACCTAGCCAGGTTGTTTTGAGTATCAAATGAGATAATTTTTGTAAAAAGTTCTTAGCATGATGCCTGGTACATGGTAAGTGCAATATAGATGTTTATTCCCTTGCTCTTTCCTTTTCTAGTGTTTTAATTTCCTGGGAAACTAATAATGACATCTAAAGAAGTCATCTGATCTAAGTTGATAAGAGGCTAAATTTAATATTTTATGACAGAATAGATATATTGAGTGTAGCTACTTGTATATCTGCTGATACCAGGATTGATATATATATTTCAGTACTTATCTTTATCACAACATGAATCTCTTCCTAATCTTACCACACTAAACTATATGTGTCTTTACACTGATTATCCTACAGAATTGTTATGAGAACATCAGTTTATCACACTACAACCCAGTGTACAAAACCTGAGCCAGGATTACTTGTTATGGGTTCAGAAACACTACATATATGAAGTCTTGTTTATAAGAATGATTGCCTGAGCCATGTTTTACTGGTTTGTGGAGCAAGCAGATTCTGGGTCTTTATATCTGCCCCTAGGCAAGCCCAGTTTGCGTTATGGCACTTGAGCTATGACCAAAGAGTGTTGTATTTATAAAAACAAAGAATTTTAAGTATGAGGGCAAGATATTTTGGGGGTTTTTTTGTCACTTTCCATCTAGAATTTTTAAAATGATACATTTTGCTTGGTCTCAAATTTATGGTCATTTCTTTCTCAAGAAATGTTAGTACTCCATCTAGTGGGGAAAGGTAACTTCATTCCATTTGACCTGGAGGTCATTTTTTTTTTAATTTAGAACATTTTGGTTTTCCCAGTTACGTGTAAAAATAATTTTTAACATTCATTGTTTGAAATTTTGAGTTCCAAATTCTCTCTCTTCCTGTCTCCCTTCCCCCACTCTGAGACATTAAGCAGTTTGATACAGGTTATACATGTGTAGTCATGCAAAACATATTTCCATATTAGTCATGTTGTGAAAGAAAACACAGACAAAAAAAACCACCACAAGAAAAATAAAGAAAATGAAAAATAATATGCTTCTATCTGCATTCAGACTGTGTCAGTTCTTTCTCTGGAGGTGGATAGCATTTTTTTATCCTGAGTCCTTTGGAATTGTCTTGGATTATTGTATTGTTGAGAAGAGCTTAATCATTCACATACGATCTTGCTGTTACTGTTTACAATGTTCTCCTGGTTCTGCTCTCTTCACTTAGCATCAGACCATACAAGTCTTTCCAGGTTTTTTGAAATCTGCCTGCTCATCATTCCTTATAGCACAATAATATTCCATTACATTCATATACCACAACTTGTTCAGCCATTCCCCAGCTGATGGGCATCCCCTGAATAGGTCATTCTAATTTTAACAGTGCATGAGATCAAAATGATCTGTTATTTATAATTTTATTGTTCCATGCTATTTCCAAGAATGAGTTCACTTAAAAAATGGAGGATCCTTATGTTTATAAATCTTTTGTGTTAGAAATATGCAGCTTTTTCTCTAATTCAGTCTTCTGATATATGGGGTAGGGAAGAAACACTGAGAGCCACTCACAGGAAGAGAGCAATCTAACTGTATTCTTTGAAGGAGAAAAAAAAATCTTTATCTCTCTCTTGAAGATTAGAACCAAAGAATATAAGACTTAATTTAAATGTGAATAATAAAAATAAATATCCTTCAAATTCTAGATGCAAGAAAGTCTGTAGCAGTCTGCAACAATAGACATAAGCTAGTAAGATAATATTTACTAGGAATAAATATAAAGTCTTGTATATAAGTTTGAAGCATTAACTATACCAAATACAAATTGGGACAGATGTGCCTATGTAGTAGTTCATATTTTTAAAAAAAAAACCGTGTATTTTAATGGACTGCAAACTTTTCATCAAGTAAGAGATATACTGAGATAGCCAAGGAAAGCTAATATGATCTCAGGCTGCAAGAATACAAAGGTATGTAGTATCCAGAGTAGAAGAAGTTGATAACCCTTCTGTACTGGTCCTAGCACCTGTTCCCTACAACCCATCCAGTCTCTACTTCTTAATCTGTCTCAATCCAGATGTTAGTGCTCTTCAAGGATCTACCTCTAAAACTCCTGATCTGACCACCCACTTTGACTAAGCTAATTCTATCACTTTGCTCTACCTGCCCTACGGTCTTCTGACAAAGAAGTCTGAATCTCTTAGCAAAGAATTGGAAACAAAATAGGTATCTGTTGATTAGTGAATAGCTGAACAAACTGGTATATGAATAAAATGGAATCACTGTGTAAGAAACAAGGAATTTAGGGAAATGTATAGATTTCTGTAAACTGATTCAGAGTGAAATAAGCAGAAACAAAAGAATATACACAAAAATCTTAGTAGTGTAAATGGAAAAAAAAAAACATCAAAAGGAAGCCAAAGTCTGAGTAATTGAAAAACCAATAATGGTCCTATATGAGACACCCACTCTTCCTCTTGACAGAGAGGTGGCGGACTACATTGCAAACACTGTCAACTATTGTTGGTTTTGGTTTATTGTTCTTCTTTCTTACAAGTGAGAATTTAGTTTGTTTGGTGGAGTAAAAGGAGTATATTTTAAAATGGCTATAAAACAAAAGGCATCAATAAAATTTACTTTAAAAAAAACCTAGTCTGAATTTCACTTCTTCTGGCCAATGCCTCCATATAGCTCCCATTTCCGTTAATCTCTTCTCCTCCTCCTTCCAAGACACACGGGTTGTAACATAACTATTTGGAGAGAAAAGGAATCTTCTTGGACTTCTTAAATCATGTCTTTTTTATATATGAATGGCTAGGGCAACTGTGTGCTTTTGACTTCCTGAATTCTCTCATATGCTCAATATGTTTTCTAGGGTTGTAGGAGTATTATTGAGGCAGTTAGGTGATGCAGTGGATAGAGTGCCGGACTTGGAGTCAAGAAGACTCATCTTCCTGAGTTCAAATCTGGCCTCAGACTCTTACTAGCTGTGTTACCCTGGGCAAGTCACTTAACATTGTTTGCCTCAGTTTCCTCATCTGTAAAATGAGCTGGAGAAGGAAATGGCAAACCACTCCAGTATCTCTGCCAAGAAAACCCCAAATGGGGTCACAGAGAGTTGGACACAGATGAAACAACTGAATAACAAATGAGTGTCATTGTCACTGCCTTTGGCAACAGTACTCCATCCTCCAACTCTACAACGAATATAGCTTGTCATTTATCTTTATCAGTCTTCCTGACATGTAAGTTTCTTTCTGTTGTCTATATAATTCTCTCTCTCTCTCTCTCTCTCTCTCTCTCTCTCTCTCACACACACACACACACACACACACACACACACACACACACACACACACCCTTGTACTGCTGGGTTTTTTTTCAGATATAAACATTTAAAATGTTCCTTAACCAGTTCAAATTTTAATATAAAACAAAAGCAAAATTGTTCCATGAGTTCCAGTATTTTAATGTCTGTCAATTAAGTTTCTGTGATGTTGTCTAAAATGATGACTTGATAAAATGGTTAGACAATAATGTGATGGTGAATTACTGCCTGTGCAGTTTGAAGTACCATTTTCCCCTTTCTCTGATCTCCAAGTAGATCAGAGGTTACAGCCGTTACACATCTGGTGTGCAGTAAATCAGTCCAAAGAGCTTAGGCTCTTTAATGATTCAGCCCATCTGAAAAGCACCATTGGGAAAGGATCTCTAATACTGCAATATGAACTTTTGCCATTAATAATGGTGCTGAAAACGATGACTGCTTTGGTCCCAGAGTCCTCATGTTTTGCTTCTATTTTGTTTACTTTTTGCAGTTTTTTTGGGGGGGGTTATTTGTTTATGAAAGAGCTAGGGTTTTTGAGGTAGTTTCTTTTTTGCCTATTAAAAAAAAGCCCTTTTACATATTTTGTTGATCATGAAAATGAGGAAATAATCCTCTAAATGGAGCTAAGTGTCAAATAACTTCACTGTTTCATAATGAGACTTATTTGGAATCTAGAGTAATGATATTTTGAAATTTTCTAAGCCACCATTTTCAAAATTAAACATGTTTGGTCTTCTGTAACAAAAAGAATATCAAAACAATAGTTACTCCATTTAATTGCTTCTTTATTTGTCAAATTAAAAATAAAAGTAAAAATAAAAATTTTAAATGGAATTTTAAAAAGAAGTGAATGGTTTGAAGCATTCCTTATACCAGCTGGATGTAGTGTGTCAGGCATATCTATTTTTTTTTATTCTATTTGTCTAAGTCAACTCTAAATATAGGGGTCTGTGTATTTATCTAACAGTTGTACTCTAAAGTAGATCACATGCTTTTAAGGTCAAGTTGAAACCTAAGATCACCAAAACATCCTCTAGTCAGCTCCTGATATTGCCATTCTAGTTTAGCTGTCTCATACCCTGTGACCTGAAGTGGTGCCATGTGCATTAGGACGCCAGCTTAAAAGATTAGGCTCTTGCTGACTTCCCATAATGGAAGCAACAAGGGGGCAATAGTTCACTGGATATAAACTTGGAGTAAAGTCCTTGGTTATAGACTCACTGGAACTGTTGTTAGGGTTTCCCAGAGTCATGGTAAACTTGTGGAAGACCCAGTACAAATCCTGGGCGACCCTGTGCGGTCCATTCCCGAGTGTAGTTAAGACAGCTTCGAATTCTTAGAATTCTGTCACTCAGATATTCTCATCATTGGTGTTCCTCATTTTTTTCTCAAAAAAAAAAAAGATAACACTCTATTATCATTTTAATGGTACCAGGCCTGGAAGACTTGAGTTCAAATCCTACCTCACAGACTTATTAGCTGTGTGACCCTGGGCATGTCACCTAACCCTGTTTGCCTCTGTTTCCTCATCTGTAAAATGAGCTGGAGAAGGAAATGGCAAACCACGGCAGTATTTTTGCCAAGAAAACCTGAAAAGGGGTCACAAAGAGTAGGACATGACTGAAAAATAACTAAACAACAACAAATCATTGCAGGGCTTCAGATAGACATTTCATATCAAGGCTCATCAAATTTTGAAGGTTGCATATTAATTTCTCATTTTCTCACAGTTTACATGGTACAGGTAGGAATCTTGGATCTCCATTTATTAGGAAGAAAATAGTATTCATTCTTTTCTTTCTGGGTTTAAATCTCACATTACCAATTCCCTATTGGACATTTCAAACTAAATGTCCTGGATGTCATCTCAAATTCAACATGGGGAGCTAGTTGTCTTTTCCCCATAACCCTTCTTTGTTTTAAACTTCCCTATTTATATGTAATTATGGCAGAAACTAGGCATAGACCCAAATCTCACACCATATACCAAAATAAAGTCAAAATGGGTTCAGGACTTAGATATAAAGGCTGATACCATAAGTAAACTGGGAGAACAAGGAATAGTTTACCTATCAGATCTATGGAGAACAGAAGAATTCATGACCAAACAGGAGATAGAGAACATTATGAAAAGCAAAATGGATAATTTTGATTACATTAAATTGAAAAGTTTTTGCAGAAAGAAGACAATGCAACTAAGATTAGAAGGAAGGTAGAAAATTGGGAATTTTTACAACCAGTCTTTCTGATAAAGGCCTCATTTCTAAAATATATAGAGAATTAAGACAAATTTATAAGAACACAAGCCATTCCCCAATTGATAAATGGTCAAAGGATATGGACAGTTCTCAGATGAAGAAATTAAAGCCATCTATAGTCATATGAAAAAATGCTCTAAATCGTTATTGATTAGAGAAATGCAAATCAAAACAACTCTGAGGTACCACATCACACCTATCAGATTGGCCAACATGACAAAACAGGAAAACGATAAATGTTGGAGAGGATGTGGGAAAATTGGAACGCTAATACATTGTTGGTGGAGTTGTGAAATGATCCAACCATTTTGGAGAACAATTTGGAACTATGCCCAAAGGGCTACAAAAATGTGCATACCCTTTGATCCAGCAATAGCACTTCTAGGGCTATATCCCAAAGAGATCAAACAAATGGGAAAAGGACCCACATGTACAAAAATATACATAGCAGCTCTTTTTGTGGTGGCAAAGAATTGGAAATTGAGAGGATGCCCATCAATTGGGGAATGGCTGAGCAAGTTGTGGTATATGAATGTAATGGAATACTATTGTGCTGTAAGAAATGATGAACAGGCTGACTTCAGAAAAACCTGGAAAGACTTATATGGTCTGATGCTGAGTGAAGTGAGCAGAACCAAGAGGACTTTGTACACAATAACAGCCACGTTATGCAATGACTAAGATTGTTAAACTGAACCTTTCTCAGCATTATGAGGATCTAAGACATTTCCAGAGGCCTCGGGATGAATAATGCTGTTCACATTCAAAGAAAGAACTATGGAAGTCGAATCGCTATCACTTATTTTTACCTTCTGTTGAGTTTTGTTTCATCTTTCTGATGGTTCCTCATCTCTCTTGGTTTTAATTTTTACTTACAACTTCACTAATGTGAAAATATGTTGAATGGCTATATCAGATTGTGTGCCGTCTTGGGGACGGTGGTGGGGAGGAAAAGGGAGAAAAATTTTCAACTCAAAAGCGTATGGAAAAAATTAAAAAATTTAAATTAAAAAAGACTGGAATTTAATAATTTAATAATTATTAATTTATTAATAATTAATAATTTAGATATAAAGACTAGAATTATATTCCAGTCTCACAGATTCATAACCTTAGCATTATCCTCCACTTCTCATTGCTCCTCACCTAAATTATCCAGTTAGTCTAACTCAGGCCAGTCCCCTAGTTGATTAGGTTCAACATTTAAACAAAATGAACTACTTCTTACGTCATTGAATACTTAACAAAAAAGAGATTTACTTAGCTATGGCAAGAGAAGAACACTAAACTAGGATAGGCACTGATGACACTTTGCACTGATTCATCTGAACAAAGCTCCCCTTAACTATTACCCATCATGATTCACCATCAAGTAGCGAAGCATCCCTGAAGCTCCTCAAGGCTGTTTTGTACTCAGGCCGTGATGAGATATGTCAGCAGTCCGAGCCTTCAGTCCTTTGAGCCAACCAGGTATAAAGAAATGTTTTAATAACTTGTAAGGAAAAACTAATTTGCAAGGTAGGGAGGAATTAGGATATTACTCTTACAACAACTGCCCAAATCTTGTAACTTCTACCTCCACAACATCTCTTAAAATCAACCCCTTTTTTCTACTCACACAGCTACCATCTTAGTTTAGGCCCTTGTCACTTCTCACTTAGATTATTGCAGATACCTAACTGGTCTCCCTGCTTCATGTCTCTTCCCTTATCTAGACCACTCTCCATTAAAGTAGTTTTCCTTAAGTACGAATGTGACAAGTCTCTCCCTTACTCAATCTTAACTCCAGTGATCCCCTATTACTTCCAGGATAAAATATAAACTTGTGTGTTTGGCTTTTAAGGCCCTTCACAGCCTGGGCCCAAACAATCTTTGGGTATTGCTTCTTTTCCTGCAATCTACAATCCAGCACAGAAGGGCTTTTTCTCTGTTTCTCACATATGGTGGTCCATCTCCTTCCTCCAGGTCTTTGCACTGGCCATCCACCATTGCTGAAATACACTTCCTTCTCATCTCTACTTCAAACAATTACCTTATTCCTTCCAGGCTCAGCACAAATACCACCTTCTCTAGGAAGTCTTTTCTGATCTTCCGCAACTGCTAGAGCTCCTTCTCTTACAAATTACCTTATATTTAACTACTTCGTATTTATTTGAATTTGTTTATTTCCTTTATGTTTATTTTGTATATTTTATTTGCTAAGGTCTATCACAATTCCTGGCACATAGTAGGTGCTTAATAAGTACTTGTTGATTGACTTTTTAAAATTGTATTTAAAGAATAGTATTGGAGAGGTTGTACTGGATTGTAATCTCAAAACCTGTTTAAATCCCACGTTTGCCATTTAACTAGCTGTATGACTTCAGAGAAGTCAGTTAACATTAAGGCTTTCAGTTTTACTCACCTATGAAATAGAAATAGTAATACTTGAACTACCTACCTTATGGAGTTGTTATATGGTTCAAATGAGATGTATGAAAAGTATTTTGTAAATTGAAAAGTCTTAAATAAATGGGAGATGTTGTCGAGAGAGTTTGTTCTCTTGTGCTAACCAGGAATTTATGTATTTATAGGAGCAATAACCATGGCTTTACTGGAAAATCTGGTGGCGGGAAACGTCTACATTGTGAAGGTAGCGGCATCCAACGAAGTGGGAGAGGGACCCTTCTCCAATTCAGTAGAGCTCTCAGTTCTTCCGAAGGAAACCTCTGAATCAAATCAAAGGCCGAAACGTTTAGATTCTGCTGATGCCAAAGGTCTGTAGGAATGCTGTATTTTTTCTCAAGCCTTAGGGGGGAAAGTCTCTTCAGTCCTATCTTTCCTTCTTTAATCACCCTAATGGGTTCCTAGCTATCTCAGTACTTGTTACTCTTTACTTCTAAACCTTCCACCAAAGGTCACCTGCCTTGCTTCTCATGCTTTCTTCTGGTTTTCCCTTTGCACCTCCCTGAAACTATCTGGATCTGGAGTTGGATCTACTTTGCCTCTAATTCTCCAGTTCTACTCTTTCGTCCTTTGGCAGAGTTATCAGTGACTCAACATCTTGTACAGAAACTGGTTGTACCAAATACTGAGGGCGCAAATTTGTAACAAAAGCCATAATCAGCAGAGTGGTACAGCGATGATCTGCATGGGGAAACCACTCCTCTCTTACATTATTGCCACCCTGAGAACCTACCACCCAGTGCTTCCACCCATACAGTTTGTACCTAGCAGCGTGCATCTAGCACCTCTATTGAGAAAAGCCTCATATTCCACAGTTTTTTGCCTTTGTTTGACATCTCCCACACAGTTGTCTGTTATTTGTGAAAGAGATGGATTCCTCTTCCATGTGAGCTATTAATTTGACACATCTGTGTATAAGTAGAGAAAGAATACCTCAGTATGTACAAAAAGTGCCCACTAACAGATAGTGTCTTTGTGTGGTTCTGTGGGAAGAGCTTGAAACCATATTTTTTCAGGATATTACTGGCCATTCAGAGTTATAATTGCAGGTTTCACCTAAAATGAAGAAACCCACTTTGTGGAATTCTAAGCTAGCATAAGGTTAAAAGTAAATGCTGTTGGTTAAGTTCTACCTTCTCTCTACCACATTCACGTTCCTCTTCCTACTGTTGGCACATCCCCACCACCATCCTAATGCTTGGTACTCTTTTTTGCCCTCTGTGCTGTCACTGGGTAAAGAGGCCACTTTAGTCCTAGCAACAATTACTGGACCTGTGCCCTACTTTCCATCACCTCTCTTCCAAGAAGCATTTTCATGAATTGTATTCAAGGATAAATGGTGGGCAGCCCCTTTGTTTACTTGCCTGGAAATGAGCATTGTCAGAGTTTAGGCTGAGAAGGGCATTGTTTTCTTTTTCCACAGAAAGTGTGAAAGAAAGTGTTTGCTCATTTCTCTCCACAGAAGCTGTTTAACAGTAGGACAGAACCTCTTAAAAGGCTACTCACTCCAATCTGACACTTTCATCCTCCACCCACTTAGCAAATGGAGACTGCCTCAGACCTGTGTGAGTCTGTAGCCTTCCAAAGTACCAGCATTACTAAGGAGGCAGTGAGGGGAACATGAGTTGTTATGAAAATAGGTGTTCAGCGCCAGATTCAGCAGTAACAGAGGTAAAGAGTAGCCATGGTCACAAGAACAGGATGGTAGCTGACTGTGAAGGAATGTACCCTAAATTCTTTAATGTTAAGTCAAGCTGATTACTGCATGTCATAGTGAATAGAGATTTGGCCTTAGAAAAAGGAAGATCTGGGTTCAAGTCCTGTCCCTGACACAAGCTGACTTTATGACCCTGGCCAAGTCGCTTAAGCTCTCAGTGTTTTACACAACTCTCTAAGACTCTCAGCTGCAGAGAACATGCCAACACACATGGTGGAAGGTGTTTTCTTATTTAGGAATTACAATTACAGGTCTAGTTCCTGTCTCTCAATCATAAAAATAATCG
Source organism: Phascolarctos cinereus (assembly GCF_003287225.1). Lineage (NCBI taxonomy): Eukaryota > Metazoa > Chordata > Mammalia > Diprotodontia > Phascolarctidae > Phascolarctos > Phascolarctos cinereus. The sequence goes on from NW_027555736.1 coordinate 157,932,806, forward strand.
ATAACCTATAGATGTTTGCTTCTCAGCTGACTTAACTAGAATGTAAACCTTTTGTGTATCAGGAAATATCTGTATTTTGTACATGTTGAAATAAAAATAGCCAGTGGACTTCCTTGATTGTAAAAAAAAAAGTATTTAATTTACATGCATTTTCTATCTGAAACTATCCTTCCTTCCTCCCTTTGTTCCTTCCTTTCTTTCCTACACCTTCCTTCGTTTCTTTCTTATATTTAACTATATATTAGATAGTATATTGTGTGTGAAAATGCATATAAATATATATATTTACACATACACATACATACATACATACCTACATACATGCATACATACATACATACATACATACGTACATACATACGTACATACATACTTTTTGCGACTGGCTCTTCCTTTCTTATCCTGGATGGAAGTGCAGTGATTACTCACAGGCCCCATCCCAGTCCTGAGTAGCATGGAATCTTTGACCTGTTCTGTTTCCAGCCTGGGCCAGTTTGCCCTTCCTTAGGAAGCCTCCACAACCTCTCCACCTCCACCATTCCCAGAGGCTCACTGCATTGATGCCAGACTTAATGTGTACATCTGATCAACTTAGTGCGCTACAGCTTTGAACCCTCCAAGATTAAGAAATCTACCAGCCTCAGCCTCCCTGGTAGGAGAGATTACAGGCATGCACTGCCATTCTCTGTGACCACTACTCACTAGTCTCTCTTAGGAAAAAGTGAACAAGAAGAAACCAAGCAATGGAGAATTCTTTGAAGTATAACAATCATTTGTTTTTATGATATACTCTTTGAAATAAATACACTGTTTTCCCCTACAGCTTATTCTGGCTATTATCAATTGGACCAGAAGTCCATGACTGGCATTGTTGTTGGTGTTTGCATAGCCCTGACTTGCATCCTTATCTGTATCCTCATTTTGATCTATCGAAGCAAAGCCAGGTATGTGTTCATTGACAGAGGTCTTAGATGGTTTAAAAGAAAATACAGCTAGCTATTACCACAAAGCAAACCACATTAGTAAAAGTTAGGGTATAGAGAATACTTTGGAAAATTGTGGGGCAGAGGTAATATCTTTCTATATAAAACTCTCATTTATATTTTTGTACTTTAATGAGATTCTTTGTGATAGAAATTCTAACAAATAAATCTTTATTGTGACGTTATTTTGTCATCATTGTTTACTTTGTTAAAAAAAAACTGCTCTTCTGTTGAAATATTCAAAGAAAAGTTTTCCTGGTTTCTTTGTTGTTTTAAATGAGATGCCAGGATACTCTTAGGCCATTTCTATGTGATACACCAAATGTGAGGCACTTGATTATAAAGGGGATCTTTAATCAAAACCTCTTGGATTTCTACATATTCAAGTACCCATTTCAAATGCCTAAATGATTCATTGTTCAGGAAGAACTAATAAATTTTTATGACTACAGCTAACCAGAGTAATATAAATAGTTTACTCCTTTTGGAGAAGCTGCTATAAAAATAACTCCTATTGATCTGTAATTAAAGAGAACTACTTTGAGGTTTCTATGAACAGAATATGAGAGGAATAGAATTCTACAATGTAAAACTGGGCAATTTTGATGTTACCATTTCAAACCACTATTGATTTGTAGCTGCTGAAGTGGTGGACCCTAAGCAGCCAGGTTTTCATCATTCATGCCATTCTGGTTTAAGCAGTTTAAATATGTCTTTAAATGGAGGTGGGAAAGCTCATAACTGCTTAATTTGTAACCTGTTCCTTCCTAAAACTCAAAGGGGAATTACAAAGCTGTTTGTGAGTTCAGAATCCAGTGCTGATTTCTACAACTAAATGCTGATGGCAGGCTCCAAATTCCCTGTGCTAAGTGCTGTGACAAGCTGTAACAAGTAAAAGGAATAGGTTAGGGTGGAGGGAGCAAAAAATTTCCTCTTCAGTAAAGAAGAAAAATTAATTTTAATATACAAACATCCTTTTTACACATAAGTTGAGGTGTTTTCATTTTTTGTCTTTTGACATATTGTCAGTCCAACCTAGGAAATAGTCTACATTTTTATATAGATCACATATATGATCAATTTTTAGCCTTATGAAAATTATCCTTTATTTAAACCAAAAGTTTTAAATTTTAGAATAGTTCTCTTAGCCGTTTATTTACTCATAAGCTAGCTCTCTTTATTCTTTTTTTTTTGCCTTTTTTTTTTTTTTTGGTGAGGCAATCAGGGTTAAGCGACTTGCCCAGGGTCACACAGCTAATAAGTTTCAAGTGTCTGAGGCTGCATTTGAACCCAGGTCCTCCTGACTCCAAGGCAGCAGCTCTGTCTACTGCGCCACCTAGCTACCCCTAAATATCCTTTTATTTTATTTTTTGGGGAGCTAGGCAATGGAGTTAAGTGACTTGCCCAGGGTCACACAGCTAGTAAGTGTCAAGTGTCTGAGGACGGATTTGAACTCAGATCCTCCTGACTCTAGGGCCAGTGCTCTATCCTAGCTGCCCCCTAACTCCCTTTATTCTCAACTGATTTATGCTCAAAGAATGTATTCTTAATTTTAATATTAGTCTAGAAGAAATATCATTAGGAAGGTAAATCTGCTTTTTGAAAGTCAAAACCAATCATACAAGATTTTTAAATTATTCATGCTTCTGTTTCCCTTCCATTAGCAGATCATCTAGATTTGACTGTACAAACATGTAATACTGATAATAGAACCTCCAAACCACCTTCAGATAAAACAGTTCAGTTTTAATGTCTTATTTTGTACCTTTAATGATTTTTAAAGAAATCTTTTAAATTCTGTACTTTAGATTATAAATGAATTGTGGGTGAATAAATCACTAACTTTTTTCACATATTCATATGTCAAAGTCTCGTTCATAATCTGCACTGTTGTTAACAGTCACTGTCATTAAAACTTGATAGATTACAGCTGTTTTGACTGTACAACAAACTAAAAGGTTATCTCAGAAATTTTTAGAAAATGATAAGGTTCGAAAATAATTGTTTATAATTAACATGAAAAGAAATAATACTATTTAACAACTGAAGCACTTCATAAATGTTAGAGAATTGATGCTTAACTATTAAGGGGAAAGGTTTTACATGTATAGAAATTAATGGGAAAAGGTAAGTAGGTTCCTCAAAGTTAAAGTGTTTTTTGATGAAAGTAAAATCTAGTACTATTGACAACTAGAGTTAATTGTGGTAACGTCTATATATGGTAAAGAAAAAAATATTAGAGAATGTTATTCTTCACAAAATATAATTTGTATAAATTTAGTATTTTTGCATATTTCTTCTATGTGATAATATTTCCTTTTTTCAATTTAAAAATATTTTAGGAAAACATCTGCTTCTAAAACTTCACAAACAGGAACTGAGCAGTTGTCTCGAACCAGTGCCTCATTAGCCAGTGGAAATGAGATGAGAAAGAACCTGGAAGGAATTGTAGAGAATGAAGAATCCTTACTACCGATGATAGCACAAAATAACTTCATTGATGCAAAGGTACTCTGAGTTTAGAAGCTAATGCAGTATATTACAGTTGCCTATATGCATTTTTATGCCCTGTGTAAAATACATTTATCAAAAAGTTAGCCCATATGCAAAGTAACTATGTTTCCCAAAGGATTAAAGAGAAGATTGTTCTGAATCACAGTTGAGAAATCACGAAGCACTTTGAATGATCCTTAAATGCACACTGCTTTAGAAGCCCATAAAACTACATTTTCTCTACCTCCCCTACCATTTAAAAAGAAAAACAAAACCCTTTCAAGAAATATACATAGTCAAGCAAAACATTAGCCATGTCCAAAAAATATATCTCATTATGCACCCTGAATCCATCACCTCTCTGTCAAGAGAGAGATAACGTGTTTCATCATTAGTTCTATGAAACCTTTGGATTATTTCTTTGATCAGCATTCTTAATTCCTTCAAAGTTGTCTGTTTTTACAATGTCTTGTTATTGTATTAATTGTTCCCATGGTTCTGCTCACTTCACTCACTGTCAATTCACACGTCTACCCAGGTTTCTCTGAAAACATCCCTTCTTCATTTCTTACAACACACGAATATTCTCTAACATTCATATACTATCATGGGTTCAGCCATTCCCTAATTGATGGGTACTTCTTTAGTTTCCATTTCTTTACCACTACAGGAAGAGCTGCTACAAATGTTTTGGTAACATGGTACCTTTTCCTTTGTGCTTTGGTCTGTTTGGGTTATAGACCTAATACTGGTATCACTGTATCAAAAGGTACACACAGTTTAATAATTTTCAATGGCATCGTTTCAGAATTAAAAACTCATAGAAGGAAATGGCAAACCACTGTAGTATCTTTGCTGAGGAAACCCCAAATGGGGTCACAAAGAGTTGGATATGACTGAAACTACTGAACAACAACAAAACTTTTAAACACCATTATTCTACCAGTAATTTTCCACTGCTGGGAATAATGGACCCCCACAACCTTAGAAAATTCAGAACTATAAATGACTCAAAGGGTAATGAACAGATACGTAGTAGGCGGCGCATGAGATGTGACTCTGAAAGCCATCATCGTGATCAAAAAAAGAGGTGGCCTAGTCATTTGGAAAGAGTGAGAGATACTGTAAGGGCATTACACAATATTAAAAGAATTAGAGGAAAGCCCCTGTTGGGTAGATTTGGTGAAAGACGTAGATAGGAATGACAGGAGCTGAGAAAGCATGGATGGATCATAATCTTTTCTGCTGGTGGGAATACCCATGAAAATGAATCAGAAATCCATCAAAGGGTACTTGACTATTTGTGCTTGCATGTAGCACAGAATAATAGAAATAGTATGCACATAAAATACATACAAAATGCATCATGTTCTGTGTCTTTGGTCAATCTAGATATAACCTTATAAATATCCCATGTTGATATTTATTACTAGAGTCAAAAAAATGATACCATGTAATTTATTTCTTGTTTATTCTATTATTTTCTTTTGAATACAAATGTAATATGCTGAAGCTTTTGAAGTTAGAAAATTTAAAATTTCCCTTTTTATTTTAGGGTGGAACTGACCTAATTATTAATAGCTATGGTCCCGTAACAAAAAGTAACCCTAAGAAGAAATGGCTCTTTTTTCAAGACGCTAAGAAGGTGAAAATTGAGCAGGTAACTCATCTAAACTCAGGCCTGAAAGTACTCCATATGAAACCATATTTATAAAGAAGGGAAAGAACTAAAATATCTATACATTAATTTTAAGTTTTTAAAAAATGTCATATATGATTCTCTTCATTATAGATATGACTTATTAACTTTAGCCGCACAAAGTAAACGATTTGCTAAAAGTACTTACCCAGCTTATAAAAATGAACTGTTTCAAAACTATAGATAATATTGAGGAAATTCTATTACAAGGGCAGATAGTTGGCATAGTGTATAGAGTGCCAGGCCTGGAGTCAGGGAGACCTGAGTTCAAATCCAGTCTCAGACACTATCTGTGGGACCCTGCGCTAGTCACTCAGCCCTATTTGCCTCAATTTCCTCATTTGTAAAATGAGCTGGAGAAGGAAATGGCAAACCATCCCAGTATCTTTCCCAAGAAGACCCCAAAAGGGGTCATGGACATTCAGACATGACTGAAATGACTCAACAAAATCTTGTTTGTGTTTAAAAAGTGGCTTTTTCTAGAACGCATGAAATCAGACTCATTATCATTTCCACTTATTAGCACTTGAGATTTTCTGTAGGTGCTTTATTATCATTTCTATGTTTTGTTTTGTTTTTTCCGCACAGCCTCAAAGAAAATTTGTTCAAACAGTCTGCTTTTATCAGCCAGGCACTACTGTATTAATAAGTGATGAAGACTCCCCCAGTTCTCCAGGCCAACCAACCAGTTTCCAAGTGCCCTTTGGGATTACAGCTGACACAGAACATTCTGCAAATAGTGAAGGAAGCCATGAGACTGGAGATTCTGGAAGATTCTCCCATGAATCTAATGATGAGCTCCACCTCTCTTCAGTCATAAGTACCACGCCCCCTACCTCTAATTCCTTCTTAGGCAGTGATGCAGGTGGAGATCCTGCCATGAATAAATGTGAAGACACTCCAATGCAGTTGGTTGCTGAGCAGATTTCTACCTCATCTTTACAATTACAGTCTGCAATGCTGTGCTTTGATAAAAATGAGTTTCCAGTCTAGACAGCCATGCCAGACATGCTCACAGTATATATGTCTGTTCGAAGGACAATGAACAGGAAGCCAAAGCATGTTGTGAAAGTCCTGATGTCTTACTGGGTGTTTTTGATATTTTTGTTGAATGTCTTTTTGTTTATTTTCAAACTGACTTGTTTTGAATGTTTTATTGTCAGAAATGTGAAAAGGTCAAGATATCTGACTAGAGTTTAGAATATATCACTGGAGCAAAGAGGACTTTTTAAGCCCCTTTGCTGACTATCTACCTCAGTTTGCCAAATGGTGAACTCTGAAGACAACTAATTGACCTCATTTGTGTTATAGTTGATTTCAGCTATGTAACCAATGATACTTCCTACTAGCGTTTTTTTTTTAATTGCTGTATGTGTAATGTGTTTGATTGAAGGAGTGATAGGTGGAAGAGTTAGAATGTTTATCTGAAGCTCTGACTTTTTAACAAATTATAATAACTACATAATTGAGATAATTCAGTACCTCTGACCAGGAGAAGTGCTGAACCATTTAATTGGGGGTTGGGGGAAGTGGGATCATTTTTAATCACTGGTAAAAAAAAAAAAAGACCTCTATTGAAATAACAGAATGTGTTTTTTATTGCATGTATCAAATTACATCTTTGAAGGCATTTAGGATTTGCCTTTAGAGCCTGAGTATACCCAAATAACCCTCCCAGAGCTGTGCCTTTGCAGTGTGCCCTCAATGTTGTTCAAAAGGCTACACTGTCTGCAGCCTGTCCATAGAAGTATTTCACATTCATCGTTCTCGCAGGGTTAACTGCAAAACTCATTTTTGAGAATGAATTCTTTTAAGTTTGTAGGTTGTTTCCTAATTCTGGCTTGGCTTTGAATGAATGAGGAAACTTCCCAAAGGATCAGGATGAACACCAGTAGACAGTAAAATGAACTATTAAAACATCACTGTAACGGTGCCTTCCATTATTTAGTATGAAATTCTTTGCCTTATGCCTTGTCAATTTTCATAAAGTTGCTTAGGACAGGAGCACATAAAGTTGCCTTAAGTATATACTGAATTTTATGGATGCTTTTTATTGTAAAGTACAATAGCTCTCCAAAATTACAAGTATTCAGAGCTCTATCCATTTTCTTGAATTATTTAGAGAAATCAGTACTATTTCTTCCTTCAGTATCAGTGCTGTTAATGAAGAGTGTTAACTTCAGGGGGAGATTTTTATCCTCATGCTGATTTTAAATAGGCATACAGTCTATACAGTAGAGCGTTATAGAGAGTATTGGGTCATAAGCGTTTATTGAGCTTTGTACTAAACACTACCCCAAGCAGCATAAGGGGATTTTTTTAAATGACATGGTCTTGAAATGGTTCCCTATTCCTTTAGAGTTACAAAAATTGTCTAGAAATTACTTTGGGGCCTTATTTTAAGAAGAATTTTATATTTGAATCTCATTAAAACCTTCCCTGAATAAATAGGGTTATTGTCGGGTAGGATTTTAAAATGAACTGGAGGACCCCCTCTCCCATTCTATCATTCCCAAACAATGATGTGGACATATTTATTGGATTATATACAGTTGTGTGCCAAAATGAATATGCTTAAAAGCAAACCAATTTTAAGCGGTTTTGCAAGACAACTGCTTTTAACTCAAATTCAGAGCTTCCCTTAAAAGATCATTTAAAATGCGGGCTTCCTGAAGAAATGAAAAAGCAGAGCTTTAGGTGAACAGTCTGATGCAAAGATAAATGCTGCTTCTGCCTTTTACAGCTCCTGTTTTATACTACCTCCTTTTAAAGTTATTCTAGTGTTATTTTTTTTTCCTGTACTCAGGGAACATTGTGTTGCTTTTGAGCTGCCTCATGAAAATGTGGGCAAACTGACAGGGTATGGTGTTTTTTGCTTTTTAAATAGGAGCAGCATATAGGGCCAAATTTACCAGTGTCTAAAATTATGGAATATAATTAGATCTTTTAAAAAAATTTTATAAACATTATCAAAAAGCAAACAAAATTCAAAAGCTTTTAATTTTTAAAAGCTAAAAAATAGCCCATCAAGATTATGGAATGTGCATCTAGGAATGGTTTGACTTGGAGCTAGTGTTAAAGCCTAAGAAACTAATCCAGAGTCCTTGAAGAAAAGGATTTTGTTTGTTTTTTTGATAAACCAGGCCATAGTTGATACAGATCTTTAGGCTGTTAACTCTTTGCTTATTATGTACCAGTACCTTTTTTCTTTTACATATTGTTGCTAGACAGGCTTTATAATAATAATAATAATAATAATAATAATAATAATAATAATAATGATAATAATCCTGTTACCAAAGAATTTTCTGTAGAAAAGAGAAGTTGAAAATTATTTTCAAAAAATTTTGAATTAGCTAAAAACGTCTATAGGTTTGAAGTGCTGAATAAATTTTATTATCCAAGTAGTTACTAACCCAAAACTATAGGGCCTATATGATTGTAGTTGATTAAATAGATTAGTATAGACTTCTACAGTTTTAACTACCTTATTGTTACCAGAGCATTTTACCAGCAAATAGTTCTAAAGAATGTCAAGCATAATTTTTTTTTCTTCAGCAAGTAGTTTTCCAATAATACAGTATTAGAGTAAATATTTTTAAATTGATGAATCTACTTGTTGGAGGGGAAAAAATTTTTTTCACCAAAGATATATACATACACATGTATATGTCTCATCCAGCAAAAATTTTAGTATACAGCAAAGATGACTTTCTACTTAGCTAAAGCATGCTAAATCTAAGTTTGAATTTGTTACCAAAAGGTGAAGTTTATTGCTCTCTTTCAGAGTAGGGGCACTTCAGAGTTTTTCACTTCAAAGGGGCTAATATGCAAAGGGTAGCTGTATTCTTCTCCAAAGATTTATTTGTTATAAGTACTAATACAATGCATTTCATTTTTATGCCAAGTGTACAAGTAGATGTTGCTCATCAGTATTTTCATACCAAAGACCAGTAAATTATATAGGCCTACACAAGGCAAATTAAAGATGAGCATATTTGAAATAATGTTTAGTGGCTGATAGAAAGGATATTTAGCGTTAGTAGCTAAAGATATCAAAGTTTACATAATTCAAAGCAATATGGCTACAGTGCTATTAATGTTTTTATTCAAGTACTTTTTATCAGCAAATAAAGAAAAACCAAAGATATTTAAAGTTACCTCAGCATATAGGCAAATTTAGTTTTACATTAAACCCTTCTGTCTCTTGTTTTTATGTTAACAAATGATGTCTCTCCAGAGCCCATTCCACATACAGATGTCAGGAGTATGTACTTTCCATTGTATCTGCTGATTCAACTATAGGATTTTTTAAAAAACCAAGAACAGAATAATACTTCTCTAATAGCCTGGCCATGAAATCCCACCAGAAATTTAATCAGACTATGTTCAGTTTCAGACCATTATGGCAACACTCTGAATTAACCTAGGCAGTTATCTTCAATGTTAATTCAAAAGTTTTAAAATTTCTTCAACTAATGATGTTGGGGAAAAGGGTCTGATGTAAAATTCTTAGGGACACAGGTAAATGAATAGATGTGATCACAGAATGGGTAGATCTCACTTTGTGCAACATATGCTACTGAAAAAAATTATTTACAAATCAAATTTTCATTATTTAAATCACTGCAAGTGCACTAAAGGGGTTGCTAATTAAAAGGATTACATGAGAAATCTTTTTTTGTAAAGCAAAGACTCTTTAGTGTCCAATTGGTCTTGTAGATTCTGGGTTAGCTTAAAGCAAGATATACATGTAGCATTTTAAGTGACTTAAAAAATTTAATTTAGGATATGAAGGAAGTTTCTATCATCAGCATTGTGGATTACATTTACTTTTGTTTCAGCTAAGTTTGTTGTGAGCACTGGGAGAGATATTACAGGGTTAGTAGCGTTTTGCACCAGAAATAGATGCTTACAAGAAGCATGCTCACCAGTTGCCAGCCTGTAAGCACTGTCTTGTCAGGGCCATAATGTAGACATGCCTTTGATAACCATTGAAGTTCACAAAAAATATAGTGTGGAAAGTATTTTAATTTAGTTCAAGAAATCATTCACGTAAAAAGCAAACAAACAGATCTCAGATGTTGGTACGTTCAGCAAAGGCTGAATTTGTTCATTTGCCACAAATTTTAATTAATTAAATTTTGAATCCCACAGTGTTAATAAATTCAGTTTGTTTGACTTTTTCCAAGGCCAACTACAGTACACATTTGCTTTGCAGACTTTTATCCTACCAACTTATTATGTGACCTCTGATTAAATTGTCTTAAAAGTCACAGGTGATACAACAATTTCTGATGGCTGTGATCACAGAATAAGGGTTCTGGAGACCAGAATACACCATAAATTGTCATTGTGGATTTTGCTCAAGATACTTAGAAGCTGAACATAAAGGTGGAATTCCATTTTAATCTCTTTGAACTCATTTTAAAAATATGCTTTAAAAATAAGAATCCAGGCTAGTACAATGTGTGTTTTCAGTCTTTGGTCTTTAGCCAGGCAACTCGTGTATTTTCCAAGTATTTAAGAGCAAAAGGAAAGTGTCATATTAACCCAACTATTAAGTTATTTCCATTAAATTCCCAGACCTGTAAGACATCTATAATCCTCCATAGCTCAGAAAAGCAGTCCAAGGTCAGCAAAAGAGGTTAGGTGCCCTTTCGGGTTCATTTAATTCCTTTCTTCATGATGCAGAGACCATAAAATTCCTGACATTTTATCAAATGTTCATATTAAATTCTCTCTCAAAAACATTTCATACATTTGCAAATTAACCTTTAATTTTCCAACATGCGCTTTTAAAAGATTTTTTTAGATTCCAATTTAACAGAAAGTTTAAAAAATATTTGCCTCTATCTTTATGAATTTTAACAGTATTTTAGAAGATATTCATATTGTATTTAATATGACTTCCTACTTTTTTCTTGAATACTTTTACTGTGAATTAAAATTTTATTTCAGATTATCTCTATTCTTGCTTAAAATAGTTGCTATGTTATTCCCCATCATACTAGTTTAGCTTCAAGAGAAGCTTTGGTACTGTTGTTTGCTCTTGAATTATCCCAAATATCACAACCTAAAACAAAACCCAAACCTGTTTGGGTTTTTTGTTGTTGTTGTTGGGTTTGTTTGTTTTTAATAGCAGAAGACATTATCAGAAGTGGTGCCAGGTTACCTTCTGGGCTCTAATGAAGTTATTACCTGCAGGGCCAGGGTAGTAGAAAAGAACAATACTTGACTAAGATTTAGGATGGGTTTTAGGACTGGTTCTTTGACTAACTCATTGTATGTTCTTTGGCAATTCACTGAACACTCCTAATCTCAGTTTTCGCATCGAAAAATGAGCTTGGACCAATCCTTTTTAGTTTTAACATTGTGTAGTTTTAGTTTACATTTATAAAATGCTTTGTTGCTACAAACCTAGAACTTTTGAACTCAGTACTCTTTCTCACAGTACTACTATTAACCCAATTCAGTTTTATTTACTCTTGCTACCTTAGGCAGCCTACAGCCTAATAGGAGGTATTTTAAACCAAAAAAAAAATTGTTCTTGTCTGTTCCCATTAAACAGTATTAAACACAAATCTAGCTTTCATTGTCTTAGCATTAGACAGACGACCTTAGAAAGTGTAGCTCAGTTTAGGTTGGTGGGTGAATCAGCCTGTCAGTTGATGCTATTTTTATCTTGGAGTAAAGAGCAGGAAATGTTTTTTCCATACCTTCCTGAATCAGATTTTTAAAGTATAGCTTTCTTTATGTTAACTTCTGAGAGTTGTTTTAAAAAACAAATAAGAAAGTAGAAGTTCTTTGAAAAGTTAAAAAACTGACCAAATAAAAGAAAGATACCTCCAAAATAATTTCATTAGGCTATGGGATAGAGTATATAGATTTTCTTTTCTTTTCACAGTAGATTTACCTTATCCTTTGCTTAGTCTAAAATTAAAATATTAGCATCCCCTCAACATAAACCAAATAAATGATTGTTGGGGGAAAGTGGCAGAGAGAGTACAACCTGGGATTTGAAATTGCCTGGATTATCTACATGTGGATAAATTAAGAGTAAACTGTAAACTGCATTCAGAAAGTACTACTACATCTCCATACTTCTAACTTATTATCAAAATTCTTCGTTAAAAGAATCTGATACTCTGGAAACATATTGGACATTAATTTTTTTTCTAATTGAAATAATAATTGGTAATTTGAGCCTGCTTTAAGTATTTACAAAGACTGAATGTACACACATTGCCTCAGCCTGTCATTAGAGTAGATGGGTATACATTGTTATATTTTTTTTTTACAAAATGTTTCACTTTTTTCTTTTTTTCTTCAGATGTGAATGAACTGAAAGTGTAGGAGCCAGTTATGTATCTCATATTGTGGGTGTTCTGGGTCCTTTCACTCCATATACCATTTTCTTATATAAGGGCAACATTAGCAGACTTACCAATGGAGAATAGAGCTGAGTTATTTTAATTTTATATTTGACTCAGGGGATCAGCTCTGTGAATTCCATTGCATGAGGAAAGCCAATGTTTGCCTTGATTTTGAATGTACCTTTTTCATGTCTTTTTAAAAAATAATTTTGTTATGCTGTCAGTTGTTTTTTTTTTCTAGCATTATAGTGTATGTTACCTAGTGTTTTTCCCCTTCCCTGGGATTGTTTATATGCTATCTCAAAGGTCATGCCAAAAATGAATAGAAGTTTAAATGCCAAAATGTTTATGAAACTGCTGTCTAAATACTGATTGATTGCACAGTTTTAATAAAAGTTTTCCTTAGTAAAACGTAGCATTCTTTTCTGTTTCACTTTTCTTTTGGGGAGTTGGAAAGTTCTACTTTCATTTTCTAGGGGAGGTGGCCCAGCTATGCTAGAATGGGAGGGCTCTGGAGCCCACCCAGAGGAAAGGGAAACAGAGCTAGATTGTAGAGCCTCGAATTTTCTTTCATATGGTATATTGAGTGGCTTCAGAATCTTGGTGGTTTGAATATTTGCTCATCTCAGATACTAAAGGGTTAAAGTATACCAAAATCTAAAAGCTTGTCCCAACAAATATGTTCTTAATCAAGGCCAAGATTCTGAAAGGTGTGGATTTACTGGAACCAAAATGTTGTATGTGTGTTGTCAGACATGGTCACTGTATCAGGTGTTTTTGCTTAACTATTTTACTTTGCTACAAGAAAGGGCTCAGTTCTGAAGCTGGGAATAGAAGCAGGTATCTCCCAAAATAGTTGTGATATGATATAAAAAAATCAAAGGCATCAAAACTTTCTTTAAAAGAAGAAAAAATGCCATAAAGGAACTCCCTTTTGCCTTATAAATTAAGAGAAAGCTCAGTCCATTTAAAATTATTGAAAATTCCCCTCACACTATTTGAAGTCAAAAAGGCAACATTTTATCATCTGGAATTCTATCAACTGGCATTTGCACATATCTATAATACGATGATAGTCATTGTTTGTAATGATAGTCCTGAGGTGCTACAAGGTCTCCAAACACCTTCTGAATTGGGAGCTCAACAACGAGCATTTTATTAAATATATTCTATGTGCTAGGCATGTGTTGAGCACCAGGGATATGAAGACAAGCAAGCAAGAAAGATGGTCCCTGTTCTCAGGAAGCTTACATTCTAATGGGAGAAGACAACATATAAGAGGGAGCTAAAAACCCGGGGAAGGTATGAGAGCAAAGAATGAAGGATGGCCAGCTGTCTCCATACCAGTAATCCCAAACCCCCAGCTCTAATTGTACAAACCCTGTTCCCCACCCCTCACTGTCTGTCCCCTTTTTCCTATCCTCCTCAGCTTAAACTTAGATCTACCCATTCCTTACACTGTGCTCTCTGGAATGCTTACTTTCATCCTAAAACTTGTCCTTTCTCAGTCCTTCCATCTTCTTGGACTCACTAAGATTTGGCTCCTTCTTGATGACATAATATCATAGCCACCCTTTCCAACACTACCTATACTTTCATCCATACTCAACTTACTAGTGACGGTGGTAGAGTCAGAAAACTCCTTGCTCCTCATTGCTACTTTTAAACTCTCCCTCTACTTTCATCACTCAGTAACCTGTCCTTTGAGCATCATTTAATCCGTATTTGTCACCTAATCAGTATTCTGGTAGCTCTTATCTACCAACCTCTAAGACATTCCCCTTCTTTTCTCAATGAGTTTAATGCCTAGCTCACAATATTTCTCTCTTTTGCAATTCTTACCCTCATAGTAGGGAACTTTGACATATATATTGCTACTCTTTCAAATACCATAACTTCCCAGTTTGTTGATTTACTCATTTCCCATGCCCTACTACTGTTCCACCTCCCCACTAGCCACTAGTTACTCACAGAAATGGTCATGCTCATGATACTCACAAGTATTGAATTTCCATGTTCACAAACTCTGAAATTCCTTTATCAATCATAATCCTTTATCATTCCACCTTTCCCTCTACCTTACAAACCCTAACCCTGTTCTTTGTCTTCACTGTGACCTACAATCATTCCTCAGTATTTTTTTCTTCCCCAGGCTATAACCTCTATACTAGCTACACTCTCCTCCCTATCCCATTTCGACCCCTGGTGAACCAGTTCATTTTCTTAAGTCCCTTGCCCCCTTTTCCTATCACCCTTCTTGCCTTACCAATCCTAGCTTTGGATTACTCCCACCATCCACTGCCTTTATTCCTATTCATATGCTGCAGAAGGAAGCTAGAGAAAAGCACACAATTACTGACTAGCTCCACTATATATTTATGTTAAGTCATTTCAACTGGACCTTCATTGTGGCAAAGCAATCCTTGGGTACCGCTCTAATTGATTCACTACTCCCCTCGTCAAAGAAGCTTTCCAAACCTCTTCATCCCTCTTCCCCCCCCCCCACCATCTCAGCTAAGATCTTTGCCTCATTTTTCACCAAAAAAAAAAGGTTATTTGTCAAGAGCTCCCTCTTCTCCCCTCCTTCGCATCTCATGTCACCAAAATGCCTTTCACCATTGCCTCCTTAACTTCTGTCTCAATACCCTCTTCTTATGCTAAAGTCATCCCCATTCCATCCTGTTTTCTCCAGCAGATTTCTCCCTCTATCATCTCTACTCTCACTAATTCCTCGTTGTCTACTGGCTGCTTCCCTACTGCCCACTGAAGAAATTCTCCCTTGATGTATTCATCCCTGCTAGTCATTATCCTATCTTTCTCTTCCCTTTGAGGGTGAAACTGGTTGAGAAGGTTGCCTATAATCAGTGCCTCTATATCTTTTCTTCTAACTTTTCTTAACTACAGCAGGGCTTCCAGCTTCATCATTCTAATGAAACTGCTCTCTCCAAAGTAACCAATGATCTCTTGATGTCCAAATCTAAGAACCTTTTTTCAGTCCTCTTCCTTCTGGACCTCTCTGCAGCCTTTGTAAATCACCCCCTTCTCCTTGATCTTCTCTTCTCCCTAGGTTTTCATGACATTGCTCTCTCCCAGTTTTCCTCCTGTTGGATCACTGCTTCTCAGTCTCCTAAATTTAATGGATCTTCATCTAGGCTATGCCTGTTAACCAGAGGTTTCCTGCAAGGTTCTTTTCTGAGTCCTTTTCTCTCTATATACTATTTCATTTGATAATCTCATTGGTTCCCATGAATTCAATTAAGCAAATGGTCCTCAGATCTATTTATCCAGCTCTAACCTCTCTCCTGACCTCCAATCTCATATCTCCAAAGTCACATCCAAAACTGATCTCGATATCTACTCCCTCCAAAAACAAATAAACCAACCACTCCCCTCTTCCTAACTTCCCTATTACTATTGAGGTCACCACCATCCTCCTAGGTATCTAGGCTTGCAATGTAGGTGTCATCCTCAACTTCTCACTTTCTAACCCCGCCCCACATCCAAACAGTTGCTAAGTCCTAACAATTCTACCTTTGTAACATTTCTTGCATATCCTCCCCTGATACTGTCAGGTAGCACCCTAGTTTAGGCCCCCATTATCTCATACCTAAATTATTGAAATAGCATTGGTCTTCCTGCCTCAAGTCTCTTCCACTCCAATCTATCCTTCACTCAGCTGTTAAAGTGATCTTCTTAAAGCACAAATCTTTCCAAGTCACCCCCACTCCCACTTGATAAACTCCAGTGGCTTTTATTGCCCCCAACATCAAATACAAAATCCTCAGGCTTTTAAAGCCCTTCCTAACCTCCCCCCTCATGCCTTTTCAGTCTTCTTAAACTTCTTTCCATATGCTCTACAATCCAATGACTCTGGCCTCCTCACTGTTCCTCAATGTCCCCTATGCCTGGAATGCTCTCCCTCCTCATCTCCAACTCCTAGCTTCCCTGACTTCCTTCAAGTCACAGCCAAAGTTATACCTTCTATAAGAAGCCTCTCTTGGTCCTCCTAAATCTTAGTGCCTTCTCTCCCATATTATCTCCAATTTATCCTGCATATATCCTATTTGTATATAGTTGTTTTGCATTTCGTCTACCCCATTATAATGTGAACTCCTTGAGGGTAGAGACTGTTTTTGCCTGTTTCACCCCCAGCATTTATCACATTGCCTGGCGTAGTTGGTACCTAATAACTTGTGAACTTGACTTTAAAGTTCCTCAGTGATTATATTTTGCAGCTTTGTTCATCCATCATTGTTTTCCATGTAATATTTGTTTTTCAGTTCTTCAGAGATTGTGATATTCCATATCTTGCTATACAGCAACACCAGTAGAATTTTGGCATTAAAAATATGGGCTCCATTGGTTCTAATTCTTCTTTACAACATGACTAATGTGAAAACATGTTTAATATGAATGTATATGTAGAGCCTATATCAGATTGCATGCTGTCTTGGGGTGGGGGGAAGGGAAGGAGAGGGAGAAAATTTGGAACTCAAAATCTTATGGAAGGGAATGTTGAAAACTAAAATTAATTAATTAATTAATTTTAAAAACTGAGTTAACTAAAAAATGAACTTTTATTAGTAGGAAGTCATTAAAGATTTTCAATTTTCCAAGGGTAATCAGCTTGTTTTTCTCTGCTTCAAATCTGACTCATTGTCCATCCACATCTCATTGTCCATCCACGTCATCTGTCCCAGATACATATACTGATAGACAAACTCTGTCACTTGACATTTTTCATCTATGTGAGGTAACTCAACTGTCCTTGAAACAATCAATTAGCAAGCGTTTATAAAGGACTTATTCTGTATTAGGCCCTGTGCTAAATGCTGGGGACACAAAGAAAGGGAAAACATACACACACACACACACACACACACACACACACACACACACACACACAAATAGTCCCTGTCCTCAAGCAGCTTACATATTAGTGGGGAAAATAGTGGGCAAATAAATGGGCAGATACATAATACATACAGAGTAGAATGTAGGTAAATTTAGAGAGAGAGACCCAAGTAGCTCAGGTGACCTGGAAGGCCTAGAAGGGAAGAGTTGAGTCTTAAAATGAAACAGCAATGTTGAGTAAGGAGAAAATAGATGATGGTAAAAATCATTAGTTATAATAATCTTTACGGGTCTTTCCTGTTTGTTGTCCCCCTCCTCTGCTCATATTTAAATACGTTTGGAATGACATTGCTTAGTCAGTCCCTTGCCAAATTTTCTTTAAACTAACTTTAACCTCTACTAATTCTTGCTCTTTGAGGTGATCCTATTTAAAAAAAAATGTCTATATCCTTTTTCATAAGATTTTTACAAATGAGTGTACATCCTATACCATTTTCACTTTTATCTGCCATATCTTTCCACTTGGCAAGTAAACCAATTGTCAGCCCACTGGACTCTTTCTAAGTTCTTTTAGTTTTGTCATGGAAATCGATTTATATTGATATAAAATTACTGTACTACAATACTCTGAAGTATTATACTCCAAAGTATTGTCATTTCTATTATCCATTCCCCATTTTCATTATCTAATAGTTGTTTAAACATTCAAAAAACTTTTTTCAATTATATGCCATATATTTTCCTTATTATTATTACTTCTGGCTTTTTATCCTAGCTACCAGTGAAAGCTCGTGATAAAGTAGAGGCACTGATAGCATCACTCAATTGCTAGGATAGCACATTATTTTCACTGTGCCTTTTCCCTTTTCCTTCAGAGACTAACTTATTTTGAAGTGTCATGGGAAGCCTAGAAAAATGACAAACCACCCAAAATTCTCTGATGGAAAGTGGTTTTTCACTCCTACCCCATAAACTTTTCCTTCACAAAAGATAAAAAATATTTCCATAGATATCTGCCTATATTTGGTCCTGGATGTTGCTTCTATCAGCTCTTACCCCCAGTTTAGCTCACCTAAACAAAATGAGTTTTTGTCACCAAAGAGGAATTTCTCCCTTTGGCAAAAGGGAGGGAAAGAATATAAATTCTTTCCTCAAAGTAAGTTTTCATGATGAAAAGGCCTGAGGCTTCTGTGTAGTTTGGCCTCTCTCATTCCTCACCTTTTCCCAATTTTTCATGGAAGTCTCCTTTCATATGGAGAATCTTATTGAGTTCTTCATAGGATTTCTCTGCTCTTCATCCTCTGCAACCAATCCTGTTGCATAAGTAGTAAATGTTTTCTTGATGGTCTTTTTTTATAATGGTCTACTTATAACGAGTAGTGCAATACAAGATGACTAAATAATCCCGTGAAATAATGTTTCTTGTCTTCAACATTCTGCCCCTTCTCCCCCATTCTTCTTCTCATGGTTTAACTTACAGCAAAAATACTAATGTTGATATGACTCTGTTGCTCCAGGAGGACGTCCACTTACTGGTCATTGGACAAATATTTCATATTTGTAGCACTGAGGAGATGAGGAATCAAGGATAACACCTGAGTTTCAAATCTGAGTGACTGGAAGGATAGTGGTGCCCTCAACAGAAACAAGAAAGTTCAAAAGAAGGAAGTGGGCTTGGTGGAAAGGGTAATAAATTCTGTTTGGGACATGTTGAGTTTCAGATGCCTATAAGATATCAAGTTCAAAATGCCCCAAAGGCAATTGGTGAGGGAGTTCAGGAGAGAGATTAAGGCTGGATATTTAGATCTTGGAGTCACATGCATGCAGATGATAATTAAAGTCCTAGGCTCTGATGAAGTTACCAGGTGGGTAGAAAGAATAGCAAAACGTCCTATGCAGAGCCTTGGGGTACCCCCAGAGTTAGGAGGCATGATATGGGTGATGGTCTAGCTTTAGAGACTGAGAAGGACCAGTTAAGTAGGTAAGAGAATAACCAAGAGAGGTATGATGACAACACAGAGAGAAGAGAGTTAGTATCCAGGAGGAGTGGAGAGGACAGTCAACAGTGTTAAATACTGGGGAGAGGTCAAGAAGCATGAAAAGTGAGAAAAGCTTATCAGATTTGGCAATTATGACATCATTAGTAACTTTGAAGAAAGTAGATTCAGTTATTTTAGGAGACAAGGGTAACTAGGAGGCTGAGTACCCAGATGACTAGAAGGGTGGTGGTATCCTTGATGGAAATAAGAAAGTGGATTTAAAAAGTTCAAGAGACATAATAGCTGGGTAACTTAATCATTTTATTAATAATGTCAGCATTTTAATAAAAGGATGGTCATTTGGCCATCTCTCTCTTAGACCAAAGACAATCATGGCGGTGGGTTCTGGCATATATGCCCATTGGAAGAGAGGGGCTCCGAAGGGCGGTAATCAACTCTGATCAACACTTAATGAGAGAATGAATATTACAATGAGGGGCTGAACCTATCCAAATGAACTTTGATTATGTCATTTTACTTCTAAATTACTCCCAGCTTTGGGCAATCTATTCAAAGAATTTATCCCCACTCAAACCTGAGTAGAACACAATGGCTTCTCCACCTGGGTGGGGTCTGAATAAGATTGTTAAGAAGTTAGTCCAATCTCATTATCAGTCCTGGAAGAGACTGAACTGTTGAAATCAGGACTTTAGAAAAAGGTGTGGGGGGGAACTCTGGATCTCCCCAAATCATTTGTTATTAATAATCATTTCTCTCAAAAGTTTTGAAGAGGTGAGGATTTGGGAAGAAAAATAGTGTGATCACACCCTATCTATGCTTGTTCATCCTGTGCTATTTACTCTCTTCTACCAATAAATGAAAAGTGAGGATTGAGGTTTGGGAGGTGGTGGTAGAGGGAGTTGCTAATTACACAGCCAACCTCTGAGAGGATTGCAATAGGAATTTTATGAGCACAGCTGCTCCAGGTGTTAGTATGGGATTAAGTTACAACTAGCCTAGGGGTGTGGGGGCAGGGGAGGAGAGGGAACCACACAGGAGGTCTTCGTAGAAAGGCTGTTGAGTGAGGAAGTATTGAAAGGGTTGAGGCAGTTACATTGGAGACAAGCTTACAATTGGCTCTGGAGGAAAGGAGGGTGAGTTATGATCTATCTTCCTACTTTCTAATTGGGTGATCACACACCCCTGGGGCAATTCTAGGAACCCCATTTTGGACATCTCTGATTTAGAGAAGCAACCATCAAATTTAAGTTTAAAGATGGCCCAAAGACCATGTTAGTATCATCTACTCCCTTTGCTGACATTCTGCCTCTCACTATAGAAGAGGAAAAAGGCTGAACAGGATCAAGGTATATGGAATGGGAATGTTTTGAAGGTTTTGATAGATAAGCAATTTATCACCAAGTAATGAATTATTAGTGATGGACCTCTTCATTCTTAGTCAGGCTGGTCTGTTGCAGTGGTCATACTTGAAACTTTTCCAGTCCATTAGAACCTGCGAGAACTTTTGTTCTGCTGGCATAGCCTTTGAGAACCCAGGGTCACCTCTATGACATGATGAGGAATCAGAGAATGACTGAGTAGAGGCATTTAATGCTAAGTATATTTTATTATATTCTTATTGTTAAAACTGGTTAAAAATGGGTATGGTAATAGTCTACTTAGCTGGAAATCAAGCTGCTTGCAGCCTCAGTTATCTGGAATACAGGAGTGAAACCAGAAATAAATTTTTAAAAGATTCTGAGCGACTAGCACAGTTGTGAACTGCTTAAAATCTATTTGATTGGTGTGGGCCCCAGCCCCAGGTTGCACTCATACTAAGGCTTAACTGACTTCATGACTGGGCATTTTCCCACTCTTCCCCAGTCATTTGCTTGCAATTAGGGCCCTGGTCCACATTCCTCATTCAGCAATTCAGAGGACACTTTTTTTATGGTCTCAAGACCCCTTCCTTGCCTCACAGGTGATGGGGTAGTCACTTATTAATGCCATGTCAGTTCTTTGTCTAAAACTCTATAAAAGTTTGAGCTCTGAGTGGCTTCAGGGGCTATGGATAGAAATGGATATCTTTCTACATGTTCAAACCAGTAGATTGCCCATAGAGCTGGGGACATAGAAGTGTTGCCCACATATGCTATTCCCCATTGGTATCTATTTTCTTCCCACAGCTACCATGCCTGTGGGCAGCATCAGTCTTCCCCAACTCCCTCCCCATCTGCCCTGCAACAGTACAATGGAAAAACCAGAGGTTCTGGAGTCAGAGGACCCGGGCTTAAATTCTGCTTCTAGTGTTTAAGGCCTGTATGACCTCAGGCAATATACAACTATAGAGTGCAAAGTAATGGTGAAAAGTCTTTGACTTGGGTGAGGGGAGACCTGGGTTCAAATCTCACCTCTAACCCTAGCCATTTGACCATTGCCTATCACTTAATTTTTTTTTTTTTGGTGAGGCAATTGGGTTTAAGTGACTTGCCCAGAGTCACACAGCTAGTGAGTATTAGGTGTCTGAGGCCAGATTTGAACTCAGGTCCTCCTGACTCTCTATCCACTGGGCCACCTAGCTGCCCCCTATCACTTAATTTCTGTGAGCCTTAGTTTCTTCATGTTTAACAATTATATCCATAATACTGTGATAGGGTTCTCTCCCTTTCTTGTGGGTTAGGCTAGGGTTTTTTTTTCCTTTAAGTTACAAAGCTGTCCTTGGTTCAAGAGTTATATCATTTGGCAGCTTCTTGGTAGCCTCTGTACAGATATGGCTTCCTGGTTTTCTAAAAGCATAAAAAGGCCTTACCCACATGACATCAAATTACTTTAGACTTGGCAATTTCCCCAATACCAAGTTAGTCATTATACCCTGCCCATTATACCCTGTGTACCAAACATGACTCCATAGACAGCTGAGGGAGGCCTGTTTACCCAAGCTAAGTGCTGGAGTATCTTTATTGAAAATCCTTTCTAGGCTATGGATAAATAACTCTCTTTTTGGTAACCATAGGATGATCTACACATTCTCAACCTGAACCATCAGAGTGCCAGCCTGAGTCCACTTTTGCCCCTAACAAGTACCTAGCTCACAGAATATACCCACAGTTAGGGTATATCCAGAGTTGATATATAAATATATAAATAAAATCTCATATAATATGTATGTAAAAGTCTCACAAATATCTCATGGAATAGCTATATGAATGTCAGTTATGATTATAAATTATGTTATAAAAGGAGATGGAACTCATGACCACTGAATCTCTAGTTTTTTATAGTAATATATAGCATATTTGGTCAACTAGAAGTGATATAGCTATATATTTTACACCAAATGGCTTTCTAAATACATAGGCAGCTAAGTGGTTCAGTGGATATGGGGCTGGACTTGGAGTCAGAAGACCTGAGTTTAAATAGTTTCAGATATTTACTAGCTGTGTAATCCTAGGCAAATCACTTAACTTCTGTGTCAAGTTCTTCATCTGCAAAATGGAGATAATAATAGTATTTTCTGTCCTTCCAAGGGCTGTTGTGAGGACAAAGTGAAATAATATTTATAAAGTATTTTGTGAACCATAAAGCACCATATAAATGTTATTATTATACCCTTTCACCCAGCGATACCATTTCTAGGTCTATACCTCAAAGAAATCATAAAACTGGGAAAAGGACCCACATGTACAAAAATACTTATAGCAGTTTTCAGTGCTGGCAAAGAATTGGAAATTGAGGAGATGCCCATCAACTGGGAAATGGCTGAACAAGTTGTGGTGTATGAATGTAATGGAATACTATTGTGCTATAAGAAATGATGAGCAGGTGGATTTCAGAAAAACCCTGAAAGACTTGTATGGACTGATAGTGAGTGAAGTGAGCAGAACCAGAAGAACATTGTACACAGTAACAGCCACATTGTGTGATGAGTAACTTTCATAGACTTAGCTCTTCTCAGCAATGCAGGGATCTAAGACAACTCCAAAAGACTCATGATGGATAATCCTATCCACATCCAGAAAAAGAGCTATGGAGTTTGAAAGCAGATCGAAACATACTATTTGATCTTTTGACCAAAAAAAAATGTTATTGTTGTTATCTCACATACTCCATTGTGATCTCATTGATGCATGTATTCCCATCAGTGATGCTACTCACAACTCATCCTTGCCTGCCCAGTGTGACTCTTGTCCAAGTCTTCCCAATGAAAACTTTTCTAAACTGTGTGTGTGCGTGTGTGTGTGTGTGTACACACACATACACTTTATATATGCACATATATACATATGTGTGTGTGTGTGTGTGTGTGTTAGTAATAGAGTAACCAATCACTTAAATTTTAAGAAACTAGAGTGGGGAACTATGCAGAGCAGGAGGGGGAGGGGTTATAGAGCTATAAGAAACAGATGGAGAAGACTCTTGAGGCATAAACACCCCTTCTTCCAGGACAACAATAGCACCTGATAACACTATATGCCAAAGCCCTAGATGAAAGGACTAGTCTGTACCTGCTAAAAGCAAATATACCTTAAAATTCCATGAGTAATAGTATCAGTGTAATTGGTGTAACTGTAATATATGAGTTACCTCAAATTGTTGAAGAAAGCAGAATATGAAATACATTTCAGAAGAATTTCCATTATAAATTGTTAAAATAAGAAAGTTTGGTTTTTAAAGGGGGAAAGCTTCTGTTACTTTATTCACTTATTTGAAATATTTTCTTTCCCAAGGATGCCAAATAAATTAAGTATATAGCTTCATGCATAGTAAATGTAATTACTCTATTTATAGAAATAGCCAGTTAATCAGAATGCTTTTTTTTGTTTGTTTTTTAGTTTGGGCAATGGGGGTTAAGTGACTTGCCCAGGGTCACACAGCTAGTAAGTGTTATGTGTCTAAGGCCAGATTTGAACTTGGGTCCTCCTGAATCCAGGGCCTGTGCTCTATCCACTGCATCACCTAGATGCCCCAGAATCCATTTTCTAAACATGCCAGATAAATGTTGTATAAAATAATAGAAGTAATAGTAGTAGTTGTAGTAGTAGTAGTAGAGTAGTAGTAGTGGTGGTGGTGGTGGTGGTAGTAGTAATAGCAACTCACATATGGTATTTCAAGTTTTGAAAGATGCTTTACATACATCATCCCACTTGATGTTCACAATACTGTGATGTAGATGCTATTATTATCTCCATTTTAAATACCCCCCAATTTAATTACCATCTTTATTCAGCTGATTCAGTCCCAGTCTCTCTCTTGACCTTTAGTCATGCTTCACCAATACCTATTGGACATTTCAAACTGGATGTTCTGGGGACATCTCAAATTTAACACGCCCAAAACATAACCCCACAGTCTTTTCTGCCAAATTTACTCCTCTATCAAACTTCCTTGTTTCTGTTGAAGATACTATTTTTCCAGTGTCCCAGGTTCACAACCTCAAAACTCTACTCTCCTTCAACCCAAAGAATTGATTAGTTGCTAGATCTTGATATTTCTACCTATATAACATCCCTTGTAACCAAACCCTTCTCTATTCACACAGCCAGCACCTTAACTTGGGCCCTCCTCTCTTGTCTAGACTATTGCAATGGTGTTCCAGTTTTTCTCCCTCCCTCCCATTTCTCTTCAGTCTGATCCATCCTTCACACAGAACTGCCAAAGGAATTTTCCTAAAGCATAAGTCTGACTGGGCCACTTCTCTATGGAAAAAGCTTCAGTGATACCTCTTGCCTTGAGGGTAAAATATAACTTCTGGTTTCTAAAGTTCCTCGCAACCTTGCTCTATCTTTCCAGCTTTGTTATACATTATTTCCCTTTCTACAGTCTGGGATCCAGCCACACTGGCCTTCTCTCTGATCTTCACATATTGCATCTCATCTCTCATCTCCAGGCCTTTGCCCATGCCATCACCGTGCCTGGAATGCACTCTCTCTTTACCTCTCCCCTCAGAGAATCCTGCTATTCCTTCAAGATGCAGCTTAAGCATCACCTCTTAAGTGAAACCTTTCCTGATCTCACTACAAGAGCTAGTGCCCTCCCTCCCTCCCTAACTACTTTGTATTTAACTGCCTTATATTTCTTCTATATTTACACTGTGTGTATTTTGCGTATGTAGGTGTATACACGTCTCCATAATAAAATGAAAATCCCTTGGGAATAGGGATTCTTTTATTCTTTGCATTTGCATCCCTAG
Source organism: Phascolarctos cinereus (assembly GCF_003287225.1). Taxonomy (NCBI): domain Eukaryota; kingdom Metazoa; phylum Chordata; class Mammalia; order Diprotodontia; family Phascolarctidae; genus Phascolarctos; species Phascolarctos cinereus. The sequence continues at coordinate 157,958,380 of NW_027555736.1, forward strand.
CATATAGTAGATGCTTAATAAATGCTTGATTGATTTTATAGGTGAGGAAATAGAGGGGTTGACATCTAGAGTTACATAGCTAATGAGTGTTTGAGGCAGGATTCCAGCTCACTATACATATGTACATATACACATATGTGTATATATATATATATATATATATATAATATATATATATATATATAATGTATATATACATATATATGCACACACATATAAATACCCAAACCCCACTTCGTCCAAACAACTGCCTATGACTTTATAGGTACATCCTAGGGTGCTGCCTGAGGCATGCAAAAGGAGGTTAATAGATTTACCCAGGGTCATAGAACTAGTAAGTATTTGAGGGTAGATTTGAATCATGATCTTCCTAATTCTAAGGTCAGCACTTTGTCTTCTACAACAGTACAGTTTTCTTTATCTCTTTCTACCCCCTCCTCTTTCTTTCCTTCCTTCCCTTTCACCCATATATATCTGGGCATATGTTGTTTTTACAAATGCATATATACATTATACAACCTACCCTGTCTGCAGCTCTCTCTTCCAACCATCCCCTTCCCTCCTCCTACCTGTGTCCCCATCCTTCAAAAAATGCCAAACACAGAACAAAACCTGACTGTGACTCTAAAGTGCCTGTCAATTCAGCCAGCTGAGGCATTAGTTTAAGATATGATTATTTTGGCAGCATTTACATTTTCATTGATTCTTAAAGACCAATGGGATTTTAATACTGAAAAGAAGGAAACTTTAATTATAATAAGTGGTAGGGTTGACATTTTTTAAGCAGAGATTCCTAATACTTATTCAGGTCATACCAGTAGTGGCCACCTACTCCTAAACCCACAAATTGTACTGTACATATGCATGTATGTATATGTATAATTTGTTGTTGTTCAGTCCTTTCAGTCATGTATGATCTTTGTGACTCTGTTTGGGATTTTCTTGGCAAAAATACTGGAGTGGTTTGCCATTTCCTTCTCCAGCCCATTTTACAGATGAGGAAACTGAGGCACATAGGGTTAAGTGACTTTCCCAGGGTCACACAGTGTCTGAGGCTGGATTTCAACTCAGGTCTTCTGAATCCAGGCCTTCTTCCTGAATCCAGGCCCATCACTCTATCCACTGCTTCATTATATGTATAGTTATGCTAAGTTTAAAAACTAGAGATTTAGTCATTTGTATTGCTTTTTCTGAAGGCCCCAGTTTACATACACACACACACACACACACACACACTCCCTATCTCTGTCTCTGTGTCTGTCTCTGTCTCCGCCTCTGTGTCTCTCTCTTACATACGTTACTGGAAAAAGACTTCTTGGCCCTTCCTAAAAGGGATAGAAATGGAAACACTGGCTTTATTTTAGGAAGGTTTCCTAAAGAGCTGATTGCTTCATGTTTCATTGTGCTGCTCTAACAGCTATGTTTTGACTGTTTCCTAGGTGCCCCAATCCAACTGTGTTTCATTCACAAATACACACACATCTTGCTTATTCTGAAAGACTTCTCAGGCACCCACAGTGCTACAGTCTGCTTATGCTGGCAACATTTTATAGCCTGAAAAATCAAATGTCTTTGAATTATGAGAAAAGAACTTTGACTTCTTTTGGTATATTAGTTGCTTTGGCACAGACCCCCAGAAAGCTTCCCCAGGTTCTTGGTATTTTGTGGATCAGAATCTTCTCCAAACCATAGTTTACAAGCCCTAGCAAACATGTTCACTTTTACTACTCAGCCAGAGGTCACCCTGTTAAAAATCAAAGGCATTTAATAAAATAGCATAGTAATTAGAGTAGCAGCAGAACATTTGCTCCATAAACCTTGAACTCACTCTCGCACAAATACATATGCCCTTAATGAGAAGAGCAAACATACATAGTTATCACACATGAGGCATATACACGTGGGGAACACATGTAGGGGTAAGTTATACCTCCAACTCTGCAGAGCTACCAATATCTTTGGATGATGTCATTGCCCCCTCTCTCTGCCAGACTTGCTCCCTGCCAGGAGTTTTATTTTTGCCTGTCCCAACTGGGTTTTGTCTTCATCTCTTCTCATTAGAAATTTCATCTTCCCTCTAGCTGCTTTTCAGTCATCTCCAAGGGGACCTGATTCTATACCTTTCCTTTAGAATCCTGTGGTTAGCAAGCCTCTTACCAGTAGAGGAGATACAATTCTTTTAGTCAGTTCTTTCATTTCCCTATTGGGTCTCTGCTATAGTTTTTTAGCTAAGGTGCTATCTTCAGGGCCCACCTAATATTATGTACACCATTCACTGGGGATATTGTGGTTAACATTAACCTCTTCCACACAATAGAATTCTATAGTTATACCCAGTCAGCTCCTTCAGCAAGTGTCTCAGGAACTCTGTCAGCCAGTTCTTCCAGCCAATGGCTATAAAGCTCTTCCCTTTAGCAAGGCTGTTCCTAGAACGAAGCAGATTTCCAGGTTAAGATGAAATGTGTTCTTTGAATTCCTCTTTTAACTTTACTCTTCCATATTGTCTCCCCTAAGTCCTTCAGTTCATCTCTAATTTGTGGTCAAAACCCATTTTAATTCTTGTTGGTTTTTTTTATACCCCAGCCCCCCAGTTGGAGCAAATATCTACTTTCTCCAACAGAAAGGGAGCTGACTGAAATGGTGGTGTAGAAACTATTTTTAACCTTTACCATCATTGTCCTCTGTTCAATGTAAATTACAAAGGCTAATGCCTTTTCTCCCACTTCCCTCTAACACTAAATTGTATCTTGGTCTCTTTAGCCACATTGTACGTTTATAGTAATAAAGAAAACAGAGATTTTTAATTCACTTGAAATACAAAGATCTAGAAGAATTGTACTGACATATTAGCATCTTGTCCTGGAAATTTTCTGAATATTTTAACAGAATTCAAAGAGCCTACTTGATAGCTTATTTAAAATCATCTGTCTTTATTTTTTCAACTAGAAATTTCTGGGAAATGTGCCAGAGTTGTTCTTAAATACAGATGTTTTTCCTTCCTAAATAAGTGGTCATGGATTGACTTCTATATTAAGATAATACAAGGGTCATTGATAGATGCAATCACTGAAATTATTGTTACTATCAAGTGAGGCATAAAACAGGGAGACATGTTCACCAAAGGTGTTTGCTGCAATTATAAAAGATGTCTGAAAAAGGGATTCCCCATAGATTGGAGCAGTCTTCCAGATGTTCTTATTTGTCAGTGACATTAAACTAATTGCATCAAGCCTCAGAACACTACAGTGCTTCCTCAATGAGATCCACAATTATTCAAAAAAGATTGGACTAACAATCCACACAGGAAAAACCAAATGGATAAAGAATGACTATTGTCTAGATAATAATATGCAATGCAATTATATATGATTACAATATTTATATAATTATAACATATAATTATAATAATACACATGATGATTATATCTAATATAGAATACATACACACATATATGTATACATATATATCATGGATAAGTACTACAGGTGGACAGAGAGCTTAATCAAGAATTGTCTAGGAGTAAGAGAGCAGGCAGGATTGCATTTGGGAAACAACACAGAGTTTTCAATGATACCAAGCTGCTCTTTAATCCAATCCCAAATCCCATATTTTTAAAGTAACCTTTAAAGCATCCCAGACTTTCATATACCAAATTCAGTTTTGGGAGCAGTCCTAAATCATTATGCTTTGGTTTGTTTGTCCCCACTCAGTTTCTTCTGGGAAATCTTCAAATATGTTTGAATCTAGTTTATATCTAGATCATAGATCTAGGTAGAATGGTCTCATGTCCCATAAAAACCCTGAAGGTCACAATGCATATTGAATATAGAACAGCTTCATTTTACTGTACAGAAAATGAAGAAAAGACATAGAAGACTCTCGGTAGCCCATAAATAATCAATACAATTTTCTTCTCTCTGTGATGAGTCCCACCTTGCTCCAAAGCCCTATGCAGAATTATAGCACTACTCTGTGGTTTTGAATTCCTCACAGAAGGGAAAGGCACTGAGGTTGCTAGAGGAGCAGTTTCCAAACATTCCACTGAGTCTTGCATTCACCCCCAAGAGTCATATAGGCATCCAGAGACTTAACTTCCCCAGGGGGGAAAATATATTTATGATTACTAGATCTACAAGCCATTCCAGGGTGTCCCACTTTTTTATCCCAAAGATTCATTAATTCTCTCTTTATGGCGCTGCCCTGAGAGCTTTGAATTCCTGAAAGAGAAATATACTTGGGGTAGTTAGGCTGACAACTCCCTTCCTATCAAATGTCACTGTCTGAATAACTCTCAGTAATAGATCAAATGAGATCATATCTGTAAAGTGCTCAGCATAGTGCTTGGCACATCCAAGTCTTTTGTTTACCTGTGTCATGGTTTTAATCCCTTGCTATTCCTCCATCTTTGGGGGTGGGGGGTATATGTTTAACCCTCTTCTTCCCAAGGGACTATTGCATCTCAAGAACTCCCCTTCTCTCAATAGAAGGCTAGATTCCTGGTAGGTATTGCAAGTTGTATCACCTCAACTTTAAAGATGAGGAAGCTGAGGCTCATATAGGCTATAACAGGTGGCAGGGTCAGGATTCAAAAACATCTCAAACCAGTTTATCAACCTGACCTCCATCTTAACTCCACCTCAGCCACATACAGGAATGGTCATAACTTTGATCTGATCAACACCCAGAACTGTTCTAGCTCCATGATCCAGAACTCTAAAATTCATTTATCCTATCAGAAGACCCTACTCTCTGCCTCACCCCTACCAACCCAAACCTTTTATTCATGATCACACGTCCAGTCCCTTTACCCATGTCTATTCTCTCTTTTTCCCATGATCTGGTCTCATTTCCTTCCCTTCAGTTGACCAGTACAACCATATACTCTTTTATCTCCTTGTTCTATAACCAGACATACCTTGCTAGACCCCAACTCTGGGTTACCTTCCTCTTCCCACTATCCATTTTCTTCATTTATACTCACATGTGGCTCCTGGAAAAAATAATGCAACCGAGCCAATAGGGTTCACTACAGATTTATGTTACCTAACCTAAACTAGGCCCATGCTGCTGCATGGCAATCCTTTTATTCTTCCCTGATTAACAATCATACATTCTCATATGTCTATTTCCAAATCTTCTTTCTCTTTAGACATCTTATACTCCCCCATTTCAGCAGAGCTCTACCTTACTACCTTCACCTTTTTCCCTTACTTCATATCAAAACTCTTCATCTTGACCCTCCTCCTTTTTTCCAGTTAATGAAGCAATGCCAAATCTAACTCTCTACTCATGATCTTGATATTACCTTTTTACGCCTCTTCCAGAAGCTTGCTCCCTTGATCATTCCTTCCCTTTCTCTCATCTTTAATCTCTCCTAATCCCATTGTGCTTTTCCTGTCACCTACGAACATATTCCAAGTGTACCCAAGTGTATCCTTAAGGAATTTTCATTTAACCCTGCCATTCCCTCAGACTAACTTCCTATATATATTCTTTCTGAACTCAAAATCCTAAGAAAAGCCATTTATATTTGTTGTCTTCTTTTCTTTGGTTCTCATTCACTTCTCAGTCCCTTGAAGTTTGACTTCTGATACTACCACTGAATGAAACTCTTATCTCCAAACTTGCCAGGGTTCTCATCTGCTACATCCAATGGCCTTTTCTCATTCCCCATTCTCTTTTATCTCTCTGAAGTTTTTTACACTGTTATTTACCTCTTCCTCTTGGATCCTGCCTCTTTTCTTGTCTTTTGTGGCATTACTTTTTCTTTGTTCTCCTAACTTCCTGACAGTTCATCCTTATTAAGATACCCTTCTCCTCCTACCAAGTGTGGTGGGCAGCTAGGTGGTACAGTGGAAAGAGAATAGGACTTGAGCTGAAATCCATTCTCAGCTGTGTAACCCTGGACAAGCCACTTAACCTCTGACTGCCTCAGTTCCCTCATCTGTTAAAATAAAGACAATAAAAGCACCTACTTCCCAAGGCTGTTATGAAAATCAAATGAGCTAATATTTGCAAAGTTCTTTGTAAACCTATTTAAGTGCTATTTTTATTATTATTTGCAGACATCTTCCAAGGCTCAGTCCTGAGTTTTCATTTCTGTATATAGTCATCCTTGGTAATCTGATCATCTTACTTGGGTTTAGTTATAATCTCTATATAGTTGACTTCCAAATCTACAAATGCAGTCTTAGCTACATTTTCACCTGAATTCTTACGTATCTACTGGACATCTCTACCTGGATATCTTATAGGCCTTTCAAATTCAACATGTCCAAAATGGAACTCCTATGTCCCTAAAACCAATTCCTCTTCCAAACTTCCCTATAGCATTTCTGTTGAGAATCTTAACACTCTTCCAATCACATAGATTCACAATTTTGGAATCCTCCTTGGCTTTTTCTTTTCCCTTAGTCACAGAATCAATCATTTACTGATCTTAGTAATACCTGTAACATCAAATCTGTCCCCCTCTCTCCATCTACACAGTATCCACCATAGTTCAGCTAGGTGGCACAGTGGATAGATAGTCAGGAAGACCTGAGTTTAAATCTGGCCTCAGATACTAGCTGTGTGACACTGGGCAAGTAACTTAACCCTGTTTGCTTCAGTTTCTTCAATTGTAAAATGAGCTAGAGAAGGAAATGGCAAACCACTTCAGTATCTTTGGTATGAACACCCCAAATGGGTCACAAAGAGTTGTACGACTGAAAAATCACTCAGCAACAACAATAGTTTTCTAATTAACTCTCTGCTTCTAGTCTCTCCCCTCTTCAACCCAGCCTCCACACAGCTGCTAAACTGATGGTCCCAGAATACAGCCCCAACCATTTTATTCCATCGCTTACAAATCTTCATTGGTTCACTATTGCCCTTAAGATAAAAGGCAAACTCTTTAGTCTGCCATCTAAATTCCTTCACAATCTGGTTCCCATCTGTCTTTCCAACTTAATTTCATACTATTGCCCTTCCAGCCATCTCCATTCTAATCAAAATGGCCTGCTACTTCATCTTTCTATGGCTTTGCACAAGTGGTTCCTGATGTCTGGAATGAATTCTCTCCTTACTCCCACATCAGAGAATCCCTAGATTCCCTTGTAGTACAGCTCAGATGCCATCTCCTATATGAGGCATTTCCTGATCTGCCTAGTTATTAGCTTTCTCCTTTAAAAATACTTTTTATATACTCTGTAGTTACTTGTTCATGTGTTTTATCCCCTACCCCCACTTGAATGTAAGCTGCTTGGGGGCAGGGATTGTTTCATTTTTATCTTCATATTTTAAGCTTCCAGCATAGTCCTTGAATATTCTGTGTGTAATAAATGAATTGAAATCTTCTATCCCCTGTTCCATGACTCTTTTCACTTTTTAAAATACAGCTGCCTCTCAACAGAGTTGTCAGGGAATTCTTTAAATCTGTCAGTGGTCCAAAGTGTGTAAATCTGTGTTTAAAATCTGTAAAATTTCTTCCAATGGGGAAAGAGATATTTGAATATAAAAAGCAACTCTATTTGGAAGACTTTTTTGGGATATCACTTCCCTAACCAAGGCTTTTAGGCTTTTAGGATGCAGTTCCTGGGTATTTGCTACTGCAAAATGTACCACAGATGTAGTCATCACCATGGTAGTTGTTATATTTGGTACTACTCTCAATTTTAATCCTTGTGATGGCAATAACTACTAGGACTCCATCTATGATTTTCCATATAGGAGACATGGATATATATGACTCTGGGGATTGCCAAATTGACCAGGTTCCACTTATCACTTACATCCTTGAAAGCAACAAACTGACAATATAGACTTTAAAAACAGAAGAAAACTCATTTGATTTTTTTCTCTACTCAAAGTAAAATTAGTAATTTTTAAAGTCTAAAAACAACTGAAAGACAATTTTTTTCTTTCTCAAAGTTTACCTAAATCCAGATAATGTAAATGACAGGTGAAAAATTCAGTCAATTTAAGGACCATTCAGTTGATTGAAGAGCCAATGGATATAGTGTCAACGGATTTGAACAAATTATTCTCCAAAGAATTGTAAACTATTAACAACCACATGAAATCATGCTCTACATCACTAATATTAAGAGAATGTAAATTAAAACAACTTAGATTTTATTTTACATTCAGCAGCTTGGTAAAGGTGACAGGAGATGAGCAATGCTAGAAGGACTACAGAAAGAAAGGCACACTAATACACTGTCATGGGAACAATGAATCAGTCCAAATGTTCTGGAAAACAATTTGGAAAAACAAAAAAAAATAAGTTCACATCCTTTGACTTAGAGATTTCACTGCCAGGCACCTATCCCATGGAGGTCAAAGATAGAAAAAAAGGTAACAAATACCAAAATATTCATAGCACTGTTTTGTGTAGAAAAAAACCAAAAACCAAAGTAGATGCCCATCATTAGAGGATCAGCTAACTGTGGTGCATTAACAACACAGAATATAACTCTGCCATAAGGAAAAAAAAACAACAAATATGAAGGATTCAGAGAAGTATTAAGACTTATGTCACCAGATGTAAGATGAAATAAGAACAATGAAAATATTTAATAAATGTTTAAAAAAATTAACAAGCATTTCTTTTCTTTCCTATCCCACTCTACAAGAAAAACAATTGTAACAAATAAGAACAGTTAAGCAAAAAAAATTCCCACTGTGGTATGTAAAAACAAAATGTGTCTTATTCTGCATATTAAATCTATCACCTTTTTGTCAGGGTGTGGGAAGCATACTTTATCATTAGTGCTCTGGAAATATGGTTGACCACTACCTAACAGAGAGGTGATGGACTCAGAGTGCAGATTGACTGAACTATGGTAAAAGGCTTGTAATTGGTCTCTCTGCTTTTAGCCTCTTCCCTATACAATCTGTACTTCACACAGCTACCAAAATTTCTTCCTAGACATACAGCTATATCCCTCTTCTTCTCAAAACCTCCAGTGTCTCCCTATTTTTCATAGGATTTAAAATATAAAATCCTTGGCATGACACTCAAAAAAATTAATTAACTAAAATTCACCTTCTCTCCTTCCCCCCTATCACTGGAAAAGAAAGGAAAAGAAAGCCCTCATAACCTATATGCATAGTTCAAGTAGAATGAATTGCTGCATTTGCCATATCCAAAAAATTTGTCTTGGTCATATACCCTGAGTCTATCACCTCCCTATCAGGAGGTAGATTGCAAATTTTATCAGTTACTAATTGTGTTGATTGAGTTCCTAAGACTTTCAAAGTTGTTTGTCTTTACAATGTTGTTATTGTATTAGTTGTTCTCTTGGTTCTGCTCAATTCACTCTGAATGAGTTTATACAAATCTTCCCAGGTTTCTCTGAAACCATTCCCTTCATTATTTCTTACAGAACAATTTGGCATGATATTTAAAGCTCTTCACAATCTGGCTCCCACTAATCTTTCCAGCCCTGTTGCATGCTAACACCCATCATGAACCCTATACTGTAGACAAACTATTCTACTAGCCATGCTCAAAACTTAGATCTTCATTTACCACCTCTGGGCATTTGCACAAACCATTCTCCATGCCTACATTACACTTTCTCCCTATCTTTGCTTCTCAGAATTATCTCCTCTGTGAAGCATTCCCTGATTGCTCCCCAGGTTACTGCTTTCTGCCTCTAAAATTTTTCTTTGACTATATTTGTGTACATATTGTATCCCCCTAGAAGAACATAAGCTCATTAAGTGCAAGGAATGACTGTTTCATTTTTCTCTTTTCTAATGCTTAGGATAGTTCCTTTTACATAGTTGGACCTTAAGGAATCATTGTAGAACTGAAAAGAACAAGTGCAAGTGGCTTAACCCTGTTTGCCTCAGTTTCTTCATCTGTATAACGAGTTGGAGAAGGAAATGGCAAACCACTCCAGTATCTCTGACAAGAAAACCGTAAATGGGGTCATGAAGAGTTGGAAACAACTGAAACAACATAACTACAATTTTGGACAGCATTAATAAAAGCATAATGTCTAGATCAAGGGAAATGATTGTTTTGTACTCTGCCTTAATCACAACATACCTGTAATATTGTGACCATTTCTGGGCATCACACTTTTAGAGGGGCTTTAATAACCTAAAATACATTCAGAGAAGGGTTACAAGGCTGGTTCAGGACCTCAGAACAATGTTAAAAGATGACTAATTGAAGAGAACATTTAGGGATTGATAACTGTCTTCAAATGTGGAAAGGACTGTCTTGTGGAAAATAATTATTAGATTTATACCTGAGTAAACTAGTAGCAGTGTTAAAGGTGTACGTGCAAATTTGGACAGACTATAAAGGAAAATTTCCTAACAGTTACAGTGGTCCTAAAGCACAATGTGCTGCTTCAATAGTTAGTGAGTTGCCTATAACTGGAAGTCTTCAAGTGGTGCCTGGATGATCCCTTCCTAGGGATGTTGTTGAATATAAAATTGGTGTGGGGTAGGCTCTGAAGTTACATCCGATCATAATTTTGTGATTTTGCACTTTAACTCTTGCCTTTAACTCAAGTCCTCTTGCCATCTATTATCAAAAACTCAAGGTCATTACTGGATACCTCTAAGACCTTCTTGGGATCTGCTTTACTTTTCTCATCTCTCCTTATTTTCTATGTTGCTCCCCTCAAAACCCCTTCTATCCACTCATTCTAATGTCAGTTCCCATCCATCATATGAAGTATCCTCCTTGATTTGACTCTTAAGACTACTTAACTTCCAATTAATCTTGATGTTCCTGAAATCCCACTTCCACCTAGACTTTCCAAAATTTTTAAAGAAGCGACAACTTTCTCTGGGCCTGCTTCTTTTGAAAAAACAGAACTTCCATGACTCTGTACCACACAAATGTACCAATTTTTGGTGGTTAAAAAAAGATATTTTGATTATTTACAAATTGGTTTGGTTTTTAAGTTCTGTTATATTGGTATTCTTTTGTGTTAATCTGAATGAATGTCTGTCAGCTGCAGAATAGGCTATCAAGAGCTGGGAACTGTCCAATTAAATTCACATATTCATCCAGTATTAATTCATTGCCTACTGTGTGATAAGGCATTGAGAAGGATACAGAAAAGAAGACATGGTCCTTTGCCCTGAAGGAGTTCACCATTCCTGGAAGGATAAAACAAGTACACGATTTATTACACAAGGCAGCATATTAATCATATGCTGTACAGCGAGACCCTCAGAGATTCTTCCAGTTGACAGGATCAGAGAAGGTGTCGTGAAAAGGTGGCATTTGAGCTGTGCCTTTAAGGATAAAATAATTTGGGGGACTAAAGGGAGAGAAGGCATTCAGGTAGGCAGAATTGTTTAAGCAAAGGAGGAGGAAGGCACTGGTTAGATTTGGAGAACAGTGAGCAGGGTTAGTGTAAAGGAATAGCGCAAGACAAGGGTGGAAAGGTAGGTTGGGACCACAGCACGGAGGTGTTTCGATTTAATTGGATATATACGAGAGATTTTGAACAGGAGTGCTTTAAAGACAGCCCATAGCACAGATAAAAATATAGGTGCTGAAAAGTGATTTTTGATGATAATTACCAAAAAGCAGACTATACTGAGAGGAATAACTTCAACTCACGGAGGCACACACAACTCCTCCTCTTAACTAAGAATACAGCTAAAACTCAAGACGGATGTTTGGAGTATGAATCGAGCATTGAACTCAGATGAAGTCCAAACTGATGCAGCACAGAGGTGGAGAGGTTGGGATGAGGGTGGGGGGTTGGGGAGGGAGCAGGCTATTTACTTAGGAAACGAACCAGTTCCCAATCTCACATCCTGCCTGTGTAATAAAACTGGGTTTCTTAATGTCTTAGATCTTCATGGAAAACCACAAACCAAACTGCCCGTCGAGGCACGGAGCTCCACGTTAAGCGTGACAACCATGGTGTTTGTGTCACTTATGCACCACAAGAAACACAAAAACCCACTTCGGCGACTGCTGGTGAAGTTTCCTTGGACCCTGATTCCATTTTCAGGTCCTTGTGCCCTAGGCTAGTGGAGCTAACCTCTTTCCCCCTCCCCCCGAAGTTTTCCACCGCCAGTTCTTTAGAACACACAACACCCCACCCCCCAAACAAACCACTTCTGCACGAGGGGTGTCAGCACTCGCGTGGCTTGTGCCCAGTGACTGGCTCAGCCTGGCTGGCTGGCGGCAGGCTCCCGGGGTAGTTGGGCAGAAGGTGGCACCAAGGCGGGCGCTGGGGCTGCAGAAACCGAGCGCCTAGGCAGCGTGGGTCGCGATCACGAGGCGGGCCCGCATCCTGGAGGCGGCGGCATCCGCTTCGGGGCGAGTGGGCACCGGACCCCGAACGCCTAGATCTCCCCCAACCCGGGGGTGGGGAGTAGGGCGGGGGCAGGGCGTTTGGGGGCGTGTGTGTGTGCGTGTGTGTATATGTATGTGTGTGGCGGGGCAGCCACATCCACACGTCCTTCCCCAGTGCATTTGGGCAGAGGCGGGGGAGCGCGCGCCCCGCGGCGGTAGCGGCGGCGGCGGGAGGGCCCGCTGTGCGGGGTGGGGGCTGGGACGACACTGAACGTGGAGAGCGGGGAGAGGCGGCGGCGGCGAGGGGGAGGGGCGGCGACGACGAGGGGATGAGGGAGCGGGGCCCCCTCCCCCTGCCCCTGCAGCCCATCCCCGTGCGGGGCTGAGGAGCTCGGGCAGGGGAAGCCGCGGGGCTGGGCCACGTCCCTCGCCCGGCCCGGGAGCGGGCGGCTTTTGTGTCTGGGCGCAGCCGGGGAGCGGGGAGCAGGGCTCTCCTCAGAGGGCGCTGTGTGAGTGAGCGAGTGTGTATGTGTGTGTGTGAGAGAGTGTGAGCGTGTGTTCGTGTGTGTGCGAGACCCGACCCGGGCCCGGACCTCCCGCCACCCGCTGTCAGCGGCTCCTGCGGCTCCCGGCGCGGAGGCAGCGGCAGAGGCAGCGGGCTCGGCCCCCGCACATGCCGCCGGCCCCAGGCGGGGGGCTGCCCCCAGGCCGCGGTCCTCACCGCCGTCCTTAAGCCGCCGACCCCCCGCGGGCCAGGCCGCCCCTAGGCCCGGTCCTCCTGCCAAACTTTGCAAAGTCGGGCCCGCGTCCCCCGCGCCCTTGGCCGTTGCCGGGCTCGGCGGCGGCGGCACCGGGAGCAGCAGCAGCAGCGGCAGCGGCAGCCCCGGCGGCGGCGGCAGCGAGAGGAGGAGGCGGCGGCAGCAGCATCAAAGAGACGCGATTCCCGCTGCCTGGGGGGGAGTCATGCTTTGCAGTCTGTAATGTCAGCAGAACAGGAGAAGGATCCCATTGCGCTAAAGAGAGTTCGAGGTAACTGGCTAGGGGAGGTGGGGTGAGGGGGAGAGGGAACGAACACTGCGGAGGACGGGATGGGTGGGGGTCTCGGGGCAGGAGCGGGAAGGCGTTTCTGGGGCGCCGTCCGGGGCCTAACTGCAGAGCCCGCCTGGCCCCGGCGCGATCCGAGCCCAGGCATGACCGCCGCCCTCCTAGCAGCCTGCTTGCAACCCCACGGACTCCCGGGGCGCGATTTGGGCTGGAAGGGCTCTGCCCGATTTTGCGTGGGGGAAGCTGTTGAAATCGCCTCCAGCATCTCCATCGCGTCCTCCCCTCCAGAGTCCTCTCTGCCTGTCGCCGGCCCTGCGGGTTATCTGTCTTCACCAGAGTTACCTGCCCAAGGAAGGACCCGTGTGGTAGAGACGAGGAGTGATTTTTCCAAAAGTTAGTTTGCCTGCTCGAGACGCTTTTGGGGAGGAGGTTTGCAGGGCCTTTACCATTAACAATAACAAACCAGAAACTTCTTTTCCTTAACGGTTAAGAATTGATATACCAAATGAGATAACGTGCACAGCGCTTTGCAAACCATAAAGCGCTATGCTAGTTCTTATTGTAAATTTAATAGACGGTTACCCAATAGCTCTTACAGTAAAGCTCAGTCGAATTTTATGAATTAATTTTTGCTTAATTCTTACTTGTAAACAATGAAAGACCTTTTAGGATGTGTTTTTTCCCCGTTGCCTCACTATTTCACAAAATCAAAAAGGAATACTCTACTAAAATGGATTTAAAAACATCCACTATCACGAAGTAGGGGACTACTTAGATCTTTTTTTAGTTTTTAGGCTTAGCAAATCAAGTCAGCAAGCATTTATGAAGTGCCTACTGTGTGCCAGGCACTGTATCCTTTGTATAAGCTCTCAAGAAAGACAAAAATGAGTCCCTTCCTTCAAGGGGCTTACATTCTAATGGGTAAGACAACATGCACATAACTGTGTACAAACAAGATATACACAGGATAAACTGGAGAAAATCTGAAAGGGAAGGCACTAAGGTTAAGGAGTATCTGGAAACACTTCGTGCAGAAGGTGGAACTTTTAGCTGAGACTTGAAGGTTTCTAACACATAAGGTTCCAGGAAAAAAGTTTCCTGGAAACAATATTTATCCAAACAACTAAAAATTATTTACAAATTGATGAGTAGTAAATACAGTTTCTCCATGGACAAAAGTGACGCGTCAATTTTTACATCTCCCTCTTTGTCTGTGGTGTAGTTGGAGAGATCTATGACACACTGGCTATGGGATACCCAAGAAAACCACCCAGAAGTACCTAGAAGCATCTAGGTAGAGAAGAGCTTATTTAACATTTAAGAATAGATTTTAAAAGTAAAGTCTGAATTGCAAAACAGAGAATTTTAGAGGGAGATCCTAAAAGAGGTCAACTGGGCTAGTGTGTCAAACTCAAATAGAAATATATCCCTTTGGCATATTGCTGTAGAAAACCACAAATTAACATTCTCTGTGTTCTATTGCATTTTAATTTAATTTGTTAAACATTTCCCGATTATGTTTTTATCAGGTTCAGGCTGCATGTGGCCTGAGGGGTGAGAGTTTGACACCTGTGATCTAAGCCAACCACCTCATTTTACAGAGGAGGAAACTGAGGCCCAGAGAGAGCTCATCTAAGCGGATTCTATACTCTTTCAAAAGTCATCTGAAAAATTTAATTGTTGTTCAGTTATTCATTGGTGAAGATTTGCCATCTTGTCTTCCTTTATGCTTGTGTTTATGACTTGACAATGGCCCCTAAGGAGTAGTTTTTCTTAGGTACAATTATTCCCTTGGTATTTTGCCGCATTATATTATAAATTGGTCTGTAGGGATGGGAGCAGGCTATCAATTTTATGCCTGTGACCAAAATCATTGAAGTTGTGTAGGTAAGTGTTAATCTGGGTAAAAATAAGTGTATTTCAGCCTTGCCTGAGGAATATAGTTTTATGTACATTTTGTTCAGGCTGATGCTTTTAAACCTATAGGCTTAAATAAACCTTGCAGTATATTCATGTGTGGGTTTAAGGATACCCTTTGCTTAATGAGAATAAAAGAAAATAATTTTTCTAAAGTCATATACAAAGTTCTAATAAATAATTTTGTAGTAACTGGCTTGCTGATTGAAGAGTTGTTAAAGGCAGGAAAACATTTGAGCATCTTTGTAACAATTCTGCAGAACTTTGCTGTTTTGGTACTCACCATTATAAAGATGTCATTACATTAAGCTGTCATCTGTTGATTCATTCATTTTAGAACTTCCAAGAATAGGGAAACCTCTTGAATACTAACAACATAATACATTGATAATAAAAAAGTTAAGGACGAATGAGGTTCCATGCACATATAACCTCTACTTCTTCCCCAAACGGGAAGGTCTGGGATTGCTTAGAGATTTACCAGGATGAATTATGGAGAACTGAGTTTAGAAGCTTTTTCAACTAGCCTTGGTGTCAACTCAGATATCCCAATTTTCAGTGCTACTATAGAAATCCAATGACTAGTCTAGTTAAATATTGAGAGACTCAGGGGCAGGTAGGTGGCTCAGTGGATAGAGTCAGGACGACTTGAGTTCAAATTCGGTCTCAGACACTTGACACTAGCTGTGTGACCTAACCTCATTGCCTAGCCAAAAAATAAATAAAAAATAAATAAGTATTAAAAGGGTCATCATTGCATGATGAATTCTTTCACAGTAGCAGCTAGTATTGCCAGGGCCCTAGAACAGTTTGAAGAATATCGGTGTGTCGGAAGCTCCTTCAGGCCTCTGTGCCTTCTATTTGTCCTGCTTCCTTATCCACTCAAGTCTGCCTTTCAGTTTGAGAGTTTCTCCTCTAGGGCCTAATCTCAACCCTACTTCCTTCAAAAAACTAATTTATAGGAAACTGTGAATGGGATTTAACCCTAAAAGGAAGTGCTTGCATTTTAAAAGAGAAAGTTGTTTACCTAATTGAATCTCTAAATGGTGGAATGGTCGTAGGAGCTATTTTTGATAAAGGTCCTAGTTGCCTGCTCTGAACTCCTCACTCCTACTCCACTTAGTCTCTCAAAAAGCAACTACAGTAATATTTCTATTAACTAAAAAGATGTCTTCCGATGACTTTTTCAGGGATAATGGAAAACCTACACCACTACAGAATATCAGACTGATCTATGTCTTTTGATAATCTTAAAGAGTTGCCCGAGAGGGAGGTATTTAGAGGTTTAGTAGGTTGCCCTAGGTCACAGAGAGATCCATGAGTTAGACTCCATTCTTCAGATTCTAAAGCCAGCGCTCTTCATTGCCCTATGTTGCATCCTTTCAGTTCCATACAAGGAAACAGACTTAAAGAAATAAAGCAACTTGCCAAAACCCACACAAGTTAAGCTAGATAGAAGCAGTAAAGTTGGAATTAAGACTCAGGTCTTTTGACTCTTAGTTTAGTCCTTTTTTCTTCTGACTTCAGTATCTTCCAAAACTTTAGTATCAGAAGAAGAAATGGCAGACATTTATTTAAGTATCTGTTGTGTGCCAGGAACTGGTAGGTGCTAGGAATAAAAAGATTTTTTTTTTAAATGACTTAGCTCCTCCTCTCAAAAAGCTTATATCCTACTGGGGAACGAAGTATATACACAGGTAAGTATAATATGGGATTTGGATAAAGGAGAGCTCCAGGAAAATTTAAAAGAATAGAATACTTTGTTGGGTGAGTCAAACAAATTTTACCTAGGAGATTATACCTGAGTTGATAAAGGAAGATTCAGTGGGTATTTATTAAGCACCTACTACATGCTGAGCACTATGCGAAGGTCTGAAGATACACAGATAAAAATGCCCTCATGAAGCTCAATTACAGGAGTATAACAAGGACCCAGATAAGTAAGTAAATAATATTTATGCAAAATAATTTTTTGGGAAAGAAGGACTCTATTAGGGAGAGGACAATAGGTATCATTTAGGATACTCAGTTGACACTTGAGCTGAGCTTTGAAGGAATCTGAGGATTCTACAAAGTGAGGAGGAAGTGCCTTCCATGGAGGAGGAAAGCCTATATGAATGCATAGAGGCATGTCATTCAGGGAACTAGTAGTTCAATTTGGCTAAAACACAATATATAAAGGGAAATATTGTGAAATAAATCTGGTGAGGTACTTTGTAGCAAGATTGTGGAGGTTCGTATTAAGGAGTTACATGATCAGACCAATCAATGCTTTAGGAAGATTATTTTGCTATAGCTGTATGAAAGATAGATTGGGAAAGGCAGAGCTTAGAGGGAAAAAAACCAGTAAGGAGGCTAATATAATAACTGGAGAGAGCCTAAAAAAGGGTGATGACTGAAATGTGAGTAAAGAGGAGGAGCAGATGTAAGAGATTTTGTAAGGGAATAATCAATGGGACTAGGCAACTGATACCACTGATTGGATGTAGGGAGGGTGAGGGAGTAGGAAGTGCAAGAAATAAACACTGACGTTAAAAACCTTACTGGGAGGATTATGGTGTTGCTCTAAACAGACATTAGGGATGTTTGGAAGAGTAAATTTGAAGGGGAAGATGAATTCATGCTAAATTGGAGATGCCAGCAGGACATCTAGGTGTAGATGTCCAGTAGACAACTAGAGATGTGGGACTAGATTTCAGCAGAGAGATTATACATGGTTATATATAAATTTGGGAATCATCTGCATATAGATGAGAATATTATGAGGCAAGAGGAGAATGGCCTAAAATGTGCACCTTATGGAGCACACATATAGTCTGGCGTGGGAAGAGGATGGCAATCTGGCTAAGAAAGTAAGAATTAGGTAGGAAGTAAAACAGGAGAAAGTGGTTTTGTAAAAACTGAAGCAGAAAGGGATGGTCATTAATGTGTCAAAAGCCATAGAAAGGTCTAGTAGGCTGAGGACTGAGAAAAGGCCATTGGATTCAGTACTTAAGAGATCATTGGCAACATCTGAGAAAGCAATTTCAGTAGAGTGGGTGAGGTTGGAAGTCAGATTGCAAGGGTTCAAGAAATAAATAGATGGTTAGGAAACAGAGGCAGATAGTGAAAGCTATTCTTTCCTGGAGTTTAGTAGTAAAAAAGACGAGAGATACAAGAGGATAGGTTGAAGGGATGACAACTTCAAGAGGAGGGTTTTTGGTGTTTTTTTTTTTTTAAAGAATGGTGGGGTCTAAGAATGTTTTAGGAGGGGAGAGAAACCCATAGACCAATAGAATTTGAAGATCAAAGTTAGAAAGAATGGTTGATGAAGTCAGACTTTCGAAATATTATAGATCATGGATATAGAAATCATCTAGTCTAGGGGTGGGGAACCTGCAACCTCGAGGCCACTTGTGGCCCTCGAGGTCCTCAAGCTTGGCCCTTTGGATTCAGTCAAAAAACATGTGGCCTCGAGGTTGCAGGTTCCCCACCCTGATCTAGTCAAATCTAGAAACTGAGGCCCAGTGAGATTAAATGTCTTGACCAAAGTCTTGCATGTAGTGTAAGTTGTAGTAGTGTGTAGTATAAGAGTAGTATAAGAGCTCCAGGATTTCAACTTGGATTCTTTTATGCTAGAGTCAGTAAGCTCTCTTTACTACCATACTGCCTCTGAGACAAGAGGACATGGAATCAAAGATACAAGTATAGGAATTAGCCTTGGCAAGAAAGAGACCTACTCTTTGAGACTGATTAAAGATATTTTATGATTTAAAAATACACCTAAATGCTTATTAAAATAATATTGAATGTTTCAGACAAATATGCATCTGGGGGTAGAAAGAGGAATGGGGTTGGATTAATATGAGGACAAAGAGAAGGGAAGCTAGAGAGGCTTCAGGTCCTAGAAGTCAGTAATAGGGAAATTACAGTACAAAGAAATTGAGCATAAGAATCTCTCAGCAGTTCCTAGGCTTTCGTTAGTCAACCCTCCCTGTGTCCCTGCCTCCACCTCCCATCTTCTACCTTTGGTCATCCTAGGGAAGCAAGAAGGAGGGAGAGAACCTAAGAACTGATTTGGGGGCTTCCCTGCCTCCCCAAAGAAAGGGGCTGTTGCTTGCTTGAAATTCCTTTAGTAGGAAATAAATCCTTTGAATTCACATTTAGAAATTAAAAATCTAAAATGTTCTTTGAAGTAATTCATTAATAAATTCATTCACACTGAAGGATATTCAATTCAGTACAGTAAGTGTAAATGACTGATATCTGAACCTTTCTGATTTTCCTATTAGGTGGGAGCAAAGAAGTACTACGTAGCTAATAATGGATGGGAATGGTTATTGCCTTTAGGGAGGAAAGAGAAGAGGCAGCTAGAGATACTGAAGATTTTTTTGTTTGTTTTATCCGTAATCAAACTGACAACTTGCCTATAATTTATAGTCTTAAGACAATTTCCTAAAAAAGATCACTGAGAAGTGACCTGCTGAAGGTCACATAGCTGACATGTGTCAGGGGCTAGTCTCTCTGATTCTAAAGCTGGTCTTCTATCCATTATGCCAGATTGCATCTTAGCATACACTTTTTTCCCCACAGTTACAGAAGATAAACTACTCAAATTTAACAATTCTGGTGAACAGCTCTATGTACATTCAGCTATGTGAGAGGATAAATAGAAGCTGTGTCTGGAGGTATTTTTGTGACTAACTGAAGCTCTGTTTTTACATGATTTATGAAGATTTAAATTTTTTTTCTTAACCACTGTTAGTTATGAAGAAATTTCGTTCCCAGGGGATTTGTTAATTGAAGTATTTATTATGCATTGCACATGTGCACCATCCCTATGCCCCTTCTTCATCTTTTAAAGTAGTTCTGCATCCCATGGGGCTCAGTAAACATAAAGAATCATTACTTTGAGAAAGAGATGGGTTGGCATTAGGAACCACAAATATTCAAAATCTGAAAAATCAAGAACTGGGAGTGCCTCTCTGTTTAATATTCATTCAGTGTATATAGTTTGAGTTAAGTATTGAGGCCACTGTCTATTACTTATATTTTTTAAAAAGAATGTCAGCTACTAAACTGTAAAGGCATTTTACCAGACACTTGTATTTAATTCAGTTTAATTCATTTCCATATTTATTAAGAACTTGTTATGTGCAGAGCACATTGCTAGGGGCTAAGAGAACTACAGAGTTTACAGAGTCCATGCTTTCATGGTGCTTATAATCTATTAGATAGATAGAACATTTTTTTAATATGTAAGTAACCATATTACTAAGTAATACATGGTAAGTACGTAAGACAATAACCCACAGTGAAATGTGAAATTCCTAGATAAGTTCATATCATTTAGATCAAGGAAGTCTTCCTGAGAGGCTAGCATTTGAATTGGGCTTTGAAGAATGGATAGAAATTAAAAGGCAAATATAGGGAGTAATGGAGGGCAATCCAGATAGGAAACTACATGTGCAAAGGCACATGGGCTGAAAAGTATGGGACATGTATGGAGGCTGTGAGTAGTCCAGTTTGACTGACACATAGAATACATGAGGGGGATTTGTGTGAGATAAAGCTGGAAAGTTGGTTGTACCAGATGGTAGAGAGCCTTGAATGCTAGGCAAAGTAGTTTCTATAATGTGTTATGTTCACAAATTAATTCACAAAGCAAGCCCATAATAAAGTTTACTATTGTTAAGCATGTATTTTGTGTGAGGACACAAAAAGTAAGTGGTTTGGCTTAGACTTGAGTGAATCATTATATAAACTAAGATTAGGAACTATATTTCTTTACTATTAATCCTAATCCTATGCTGTCATAATGAAAAAACAGTATCTACTCAGTGTCATGTGGTACTGTACCAGTTATGAGTTATTTAATAGAATACTATATATTATGTATGAGATTAAAATATATAGACAGAATTACAGAATCTCAAAGTTGCAAAAGTCCTCAGAGACCATCTAGTCCAGTCTCTACTTCGATATAATCTCTTCTGTAATGTTAACAGACAAGTGATCACTCAACTTTTGCTTAAAGATCTCAAGTGAGGGATAACCCACTATTTTCTCTGTTTATTCACTCTTATACATACATAATATACGGGAATGCTTTAATGGATCTGTGATATATATTGTGTCCAATATATGAATTGTATTATATATATTAATATATTAATAATTATAAAAGATTAAAATATATTAAATTATAGTAACTATATTATTTATTGATATATTATGTGTAATATATTGTATGTTATATGTATTATATTGTAACCTGTTCATATCATCTTGTCTATGTCCTTCCATCTTCTAATATTTCTATAGTGTGAAGTCCAGTGCTATACAGTCTTTGGGCATTGAATAAATATTGGTTTTTAATTTGGCTGATCACAGTATTAATTCCTACTTTGATGCATTATTATTAAGTGGCCTTGGACACTAGAGAGTAATACAGTGTTATGATATTCTGTTAGATCCAGCGGAGGTGGAAATATTTTCGGTATGAACAAGGCAACACACTATATGTCTGCCTTCCCAGAAGCAGCTTTGCTAATTGCAACAAAGTTCATCACCTGAAGATTGATCAGTACATGATGAATTTTTTTTGGCCATGGCAGTCCATGAAATACATAAAAATGCATGCAGTCCCCTTCTACCTAAGCAGTGATGAAGGGGGAGTGATGGGTAGGAGGAGAGGATATTAGGAATCCCAAAGTTATAAGGCTGTTTAGTAAAACTGATTTAACTGTTGGTTCTTTGAATGTGTGAGCTCAGTTGAGTGACCAACAAGGTAACATGCATATGTCAGTATAGATATTCTCACTATAGAGTGAAAACATAAGAGCTTCCAGCTAAAGGGAAGGGACAACTGTCAGCCAAATGAAAGAATGACTTACTAGAAGAGGCAGATAAAGGAATTTGTGGGAATAATTAATTTCTTGTTGCAGCCAAAGATAACAGGAAATGCTTAATGGTACATGTAGTTATAGAGCCAGTGTGGTACAGTGAACAGAAGGCAGCACTTGAGTTTACATTTCAGTCTCCAACCCTTGCTACCATGTGAGTATGGGCAAGTCCCTTAACCTGTCAGGCCCTCAGTTTTCTCATCTGTAAAACAGGGATAACATTACTTTTTAAGTACCTACTTCTGAGGATTATTTTGAGGATCAAGTACAATAAGGTATATAAAGACTTTGTAAACCTTAAAGCCTTATATAAATGTTAGCTGTTTTCTTGCCTGGAAGTCTCATAATGAGGGTAAAGAAAATTTAGGCACCAACATCTGCTGTGGAGGATAAAGAAGTAGAGAAAGTCTATGAAAAATTGAGTAAGATCCTCCAAATTAAATTTAATTATTTGGGACTTTATAAATATGATACTTGTGGCTTTAATGTAAATAAACACATAGGGAACTAATGCTGAAAACTAAGTTGGAAAATACTGTTCAGGGTCAAGGAAGGAGAGAAGCTAAAGTCTTTTAGTGTGTTCAGAAACTCTTTAAGTAGATAGTCCAAAAGGAGTGGATGTGTTAAGTGGAGCAGTAACAAAGGATTCTAGCACAGGAGGCAAATTCTGTTTTGGCAGTGCAGGTAAGTCCTGGGGGAAACATTACAGAGCACTTTTGTACCACAAGGTGATGGATGGTCTCTTGTCCCTATTCCCCTAGCCTGCATTGACCATTAACCCTATTCCCTTTCCTTCTTCTAGGGTCTACCTTTTTAGTCACCTCTGTGGTGGCATATGCCAGAATACTGAAAACTGCAGGAACATCAGTCTCTAGAGCACATTAGGACCTATCTTTCCCCTTCCCCTCCCCACCAGTCTCCTGCCTGGGGCAAAGCCCTAGCCTCCCAGCCTTAGTTACCTGTGGTGACAAGTACCAAACAACATCATAAGAAATGTAAATTACTTGCTGTGGATACTCATTCTCAGCTATCTGTTATGAACACTGTTCTAGGAATGGGTTTAGGTCTTCAAATAACACCGCTTCCTGCCCAACAATTCTTGGGATCTTTGAGTCAAGGCTTAGGCTGGCTGCATCTCAAAACAGGTAGGACTTTCTAGTTTCTTATGAGTGTTCCTCAATGCAGAAAGGGACATTTAAGGAAAACTTACAGGCATACAAGTTTCAGGGACATTTCCAACTCAATACAAATATATAAATCTATCATAAATGATTTCTATAAATTGAAAATATAATTCTTAGTAAAAACTCTAATGCTTTAGACATACAAGCAGTCGTGGACATATGGTGGGTAATATTAAAAATTTATAGTTTTCCTTGACTTCTCTTGGAGTGATTTGGTATAAGACATACAAGCAAAGGGAAGAGAAGATCTGTGACTGAATTTGGCCAAGTGACAGAGAAAAAGGGAGGTGGAGAAGGGGAGACCTGCTGCTGAATTACTACTCTACCCACCAAGAAATAGTATCAGCAAGAGAACAGAAGAGGTGCCACATGATGGCTGAGGTACCTATTTGCAAGTAAGGAGAGAACCAAAGAGAGAGGCACAGCCTTAGGGCACAACATTAGAGTCAAGGGAAATATGATTTCTTTTCTGTTAACAACAGAAAACGGCCTCCTTAAGTTAATTGCATGACCCATTGCTGTCCCATTTTCCAAGACTGATTGCTATTGCTGGAGCTGAGATTGTTTGTCACGTGATTACTATACTTTATTACTATTACTTATTATGCTGTTACTATACCTCTTTTCCAGCTAGAGGAACCATCTGGTTCAACTGCCATATTTTATAGATGAAGAAACTGAGATCGAAGAGATTAAGTGACACATCCAAGGCCATAAGGGTACCAAGTAGCAGAACCAAAATTCAAGAAAAGTGTCAATCAATAATTAAGATATTGAGTATCTTAACTTAATCTTTTAATAGACCAGGGACAATAGTAATTTCAAAATAAACTATGTATAGCCAGCTGTTTATGTTTTATTGAACTGTTAGTTATATTGGTCTTACCTGCCTTCACATGCCATGCAATTCACAGATATTTCCATAGTGAATGTAAGACCCCACTGTGTTTGCTGATTTTAAGAAACCATGAGACTAGGTAGAACAAAATTCAGCCTTAAAGACCATGCTCAAATAAGAATTTCCTCATAAGTATGTATAAATTATATAAGGTTCCCTGACAGGTATAAATGACAGAGAACTTTTTTCATTTGATCTGCTACTGAATTATTATTAATATCAAGTGAGCTTTATACATATATGTGTGTGTGGTGTGTATGTATATATATATAAAATACAAATATGAGGTGGGGCACAGGCTCTGGAATTAGCCTTTCAATCCCCACTAGCAATAGCAGAGTCCCTAGAGCCACTGGGTTCTAGGAGTATTCTTGAGGAATTGGTCATGGTTCTCCAATGCTGTAGCTCATCAGTTTTCAGAGTGTGATCATGGTGACCCCTGGGGGTCTACAAGGTCAAAACAGTTTTCACAGTAATGCTAAAATGTTATTTGCCTTTTAAAATACTCTTCTTTTTTCCAACTATCTATTATGTGTGGCTAGATTTCCTTCATATACTTCAAACAATATATTATAACAAATTGAATACAAAAGCAGATATGACAATCCAGTCTTCTATAAAAAGACATTAAAGCGATATAACAAAATATGTAAAAACAGTTGCCACTCTTCTCACTGTTTTTTTGGGGGGAAATGTTATTTTTCACATGAATATATTATTCATGTTAACATTTAATGTGTATTATTTTAAGTGAATAAATATTTTTAAAATTGTAATTTCTAATGTGGTAAATATCAGCAGATAAAACCTATATAAACAAAGCTCTTTCGAATCTTTTACAGTTTTTAAGATTATTAAGGGGTCCTCCAGCCAAAACTGCTGTATCTCATAAACCTTCACTGGTTTGCTTTCCCCTCCTCTTCACATCCCTTCCCCCACCCTATGATTTTACTAATGTCAGTTGGCCAGATTTAATCCCCTTTCAGAAAGGGGGTATTTTACTAAGGTTATATTGGTGGTATACTAAGAAAAGTTGATACAAAACATTTCTCCTAAAAGTTTATGACACACTCTTCAAACAGTACATACCAGAGATCAGGGGAATGTGGACTCAAGCATAGAGAGATATGTAACATAGAACATATGACAAAAGGGTAATAACTCAGTTCCTATTTGTTGGCAGTCCTTTTTCTCTCCTTAGGCGTGCTATGACTTTTCTGTTGGGCTTCTTATACAGCCTTTCCTCATTTTACCCAGTCTGCCTAGTCTGTCTTTGCCTCCTTGTGTAGAAAATGCTACCAAGCCACTACTGTCCTGGGTACTGATGAAGAAGTCTAAATCTTCTGACTCTTCACACTTCATAGGTCCTCCTCTGGTCAAGGTGTTTGGGGGAAGAAACTGGAGTGGAGAGCAAAATGCTCTCTCTTCCTCCACTAGGTGATTCCTTATCAAGGATCTGAGGTTGCTACCGTTAAGCCACTAGACCCTTGAATCCTCAGTTCCAAACTAGTTTCCTGGTTTTATACAAGTGTCAAAGGGCATGACCAAGTCCTTCAACCAATCTTAACATACTTCCTGTTGCTCCTAGTTGAAATGCCTGGATTGAATTGGACATGTCCAAGCCTTGTTAACACATGGTTTACACCTCTAATTGATTCAACTGAGATTTGTTCTCACTTGATAAAAGGTAGCAGAGCACGGTGGCTTGCCAGTTACCTTAAGTGGAATAGGGGTAGTTTGATTGATTCAGTCAATTCCAGTATATACATGAACCAATGATCCTATAAAAAGAAATATTTCATATTAATGTCAAAGTTTTCCAAATGCTCACTCACAAGTGACATTGTATTTATTGCAACAATTAACACAGTTTCTTCAATGAAATCTACAATATTATGAAAGAGATTGTTCCATCCATACTGGAAAAAACAGTGGATCCAAAAAATCATAGTAATGAGATTATGACATGAAACTAGGTAGACAGTCCATCTAATTGATCTTTCAGCATAAGCTTCTTGAGCAGTTATTACAGATAAATCTTTAGCTCAACTCAGAACTGAATCATAGAAAGAATTAGGTCTAGATGATCTTTGGTACTGTACTGTGTTTTGAATGAGCCCTACCACAAAAACCTGTTTCTTTTTTAAAAAATTTATAATAGTATTTTTTTTCCAATTACATAAAGACAATTTTTAACATTAATTTTTAAATAAAATTTTGAATTCCAAATTTTCTCCATCTCTTCCTCCCCCTCCTCTTCCTAAGATGGTAATTTGATATAGGTTATTAATATATATATATACATACACACATATATATATGTATGTATATATGCAATCATGTAAAACCTATTTCCATATTAGTCATGTTGTAATTTGATATAGGTTATATATATGTATATATATGCATATATATATGTATATACACACACACATATATATATGTATGTATGTATATATGCAATCACGTAAAACCTATTTCCATATTAGTCATGTTGTATGAGAAGAAACAAAGCAAAAGGAAAAAAACATGAAAAATAGTGAAAATATTATGCTTCAATATGCATTCAAGACTCCATCAGTTTTTTCTCTGGATGTAGTTATAATTTTCCTTCATGAGTTTTTTAGAATTGTCTTGGATCATTGTATTGCTAAGAAGAGCTAAGTCAGTCATAGTTGACCATCACATAATGTTGCTATTACCGTATACAGTGCATACAGTGTTCTCCTGGTTCTGCTAACTTCTCTTTGCATCAGTTCATCTAAGTCTTTCCAGGTTTTTCTGAAATCTGCCTGCTCACCTTTTCTTGTAGCACAATAGTATTCCATTACATTCAAATACCACAGCTTGTTCAGCCATTCTCCAATTGATGGGCATCCCCTCAATTTTCAATTCTTTGCCGCCACAGAAAGAGCTACCAAAACTGTTTTTCTACATGTACGTCCTTTTCCCTTTTTTATTATCAGACCTGGCAGTGGTATTCCTGGATCAGAGCATATGCACAGTTTGATTGCCCTTTAGGCATAGTTCCAAATTGCTCTCCAGAATAGTTGGGTCAGTTCACAACTCTACTAGTAGTGCATTACTGCACTATTTTTCCCACATCCCCTCCCAACATTTATCATTTTCCTTTTCTGTCATATTAGCCAATCTGATAGGTATGAGGTGGTACCTCACAGTTGTTTTAATTTACATTTCTCTAATCAGTAGTAATTGAGTATTTTTTGACTTTTTTTGTATTTTTGACTAGATAGCTTTGATTTCTTCATCTGAAAACTGCCTGTTGATATCCTTTGACCATTTTTCAATTGGGGAATGACTTGTATTCTTATAAATTTGACTCAGTTCTCTATGTGTTTAAGAAATGAGAAGTTTATCTGAGACACTGTAAAAATTGTTTTCCAATGTTCTTCTTTGCTTCTAATCTTGATTGCATTGGAAAAACCTCTTTATTATAAACACCAGTATTCTCCTGGTGATATTTGTTTGTTTGTTTTTGCCCAGACCTCTGATTTTATCCATGTGGGGAATTCCAGGTATGGAAGCTCCCTTCAGTGGTACAGATAGACTACTTATCTGTAACTTATATTCTTAGTTGCCCAAGATATTGTGTGAGGCAGGACTTGAAGTCAAGCTGTTCTGACTTTAAAGTTAGTCCTGTGCCATTATGCCTCTAGTGTTGCTATAAAGGAGAGGGCTCTAACACATTGGAAACTTTTTCTATGGAGGGTTTACAGGAAAATATAAACAAGCATAACAGAATAAAAAGACATAGTGGGGTTGTGATTTACATTGATGGAAGGAGTATCCACACTGATAAAATGGCAGATCTTTCAAAGTATGAAAGTATATATAGTGTAGCTGCTGAGCTTCACCAAAATGAGCTTGATAAGATGAATGTTAATTGTATAATATATATAGTAAGACATCACAAAGTTGAAATATTTGAGGAGGCTAGTCTGACTTGTTTCCCCAATAGACTATAATTTCTTCCAATACAGAGACTATTTTGTTTCTGTCTTCTTGAGCATCTAGCTCAATTATTTGAATGTAGTAGATATTCAATAAATATTTGTAGGGCTGAGGTTAAATTAGTAGAAATTCTAAAGTATAGAATATTTGAAAAATGTCATTTTATTATTTCTAAAGGCATCAAAATGAGGAAAGTGGTTTTAAAACTTATTTTTATTGTGGTTAAATGGCACAATATGTAATAAACCTAAAAGTGCTTTAACATCTAGGAATTCATTGCTGTCCTCAAAAGTGAAGACAAGTTAGGAAATCTTTGATGTTGAGGTTTTGGTTTGAAAAGACTGTTGGTTTTAGGCTATATTTCACTGCTTCTTGTGAAGTCCAGGCATTATACCCAACCTCTGACTCTCTCCAAGCTTTCTTTACTTGGCTTGGGATGGTTACCCCGAGGGCGAACGATGATACTGTTTGTTCTTAACTCTTTCTCATGGGCAGCTATTTCTACAACAGTATAGCTAGTAAGCCCCCTCCCCCATCAGTGTATTTCCCATCAACAAATCAGCCACAAATAATTAATCATAACCGAAACATTTGCTGAAAATACAAAGCAAACACATGATAACATTCCACACATAAACCTCAGTTGTACTCTCTCACCAGTGTACACACTGTGCATGGGGAGAATGGGCACACAACTAGAGTCCTAGGATAGTAAAGGACCCATATAGGGAGCACATGTGGCCTGGGCAACTTGCAACTCTGGAACTAGATTTCATTGCCCTCTTTCTGTCTTAATTGTCCATAAAAGTTCTTTGATGAATGTCTCGGCTGTGTTGAACAGATTTTTACACAGCGAAGCTAAACTGATCCTTTGTGTGCTTCACTAAAGCCTCACTGGGCAGGACATCATAGCTGGACTATTGATCCACTGGGCCAGTTCTCTGCTTCCAGGCTATCTTCAGCTTTAGGCTTAACTAATGTCTGTCAGCTGAAGTAGTGTTTTGCTCTTTTAGGAAAAGGCATTGATCTTTATCTTAAAGTTGCCAAAAGCAGCTCAGACTCTCCCCCTTTGCAGGATTCTTCTTCTCTACCTCTCAACAACAACAGGTGGTGATACAGAAAAGTATTCTTCTAGCTTAGAAAATAGAGTATATTTTCTCTCCTTATCCTCAGCAGTAAGTTTTAATAGACAGCAGTGGGTAATCTCTATAGATTTTTAGTAGCAGGTTGCAATAGAGTACTCTAGCCTCTAGGTCAATCAGTCTGCCCAGCAACAAATGGCAGTGTAGAGACAGGTACAGTTTCACTTTGACAGATTTGAAACTTGTTCTTTTGCTTCTTTCTTCCTCTTTTGTTAACCTTTCTTGGTTCAGTAGATGGGTCCTTCCTACAATTGACCCCACCTTAGTTTATGGTTAGATGGTTAGTAACCAAATTCTTATGTTCTGTTAATAATCAAGGAAGTAACATTTGTCCTGCAATCATAGAACAGTTCTGGTGTCCGTATTTCCTCAGTTATTAACCCAGAACTTCTGTTCTTCATATACAAATCACTGAAGCAGACTGTATTCTCCATTCACTCTAATGTCTTACTGCTTGTCATATGCAAATGAGCAACTACCATCTCAGAACTATGAGTCAGACTTAACTCAGTAACTACTTCTCTTTGAACTCTAAGAAGACCTATGCCCTAGAGGCTTCACAGACTTAATAAAAGGATTTGTTCTGTAAAACTTGGACTCGATCAAATGGCCAAACGAGGCTGTGGGCTCCCCGCCCTTCGGCCTAGACAGATGAATTGTACAGGCAGACAACTCAGCAACTGCTTTTTCTTAGAAGCAAACTTAAGACCTAGACAGGTGAACTATGCTAAGGGTTACCTTCTGTCATAGTAATTAATTATTTGGAATAATTTGGAAGTATTAATAAAAATCGAATATGGCATATCACAAATCCTGGATTAGTAAGGTATGAATTAATGTGGTTCTACTATTTAACTATCCTCTTCAATTTAATAGAGGACTGACTTGTATTTGCTCACTGTATTGTACTTCTTACATAGCTTAACAGTCCAGTGTCTCCTTTAATAAACTAAAGAAGAGAGAAAGAGAATGAATTTCTAATATCTTTTTTTTTTTGGCTAGGCAGTGGGATTAAGTGACTTGCTCAGGGTTACACAGCTAGTAAGTGTCATATGTGTCTGAGGCCAGATTTGAACTCAGGTGCTCCTGAATCCAGGGCCAGTGCTCTATCCACTGTACCACCTAACTGCCCCCAGAGAGTGAATTTCTAGTAAGTAGGTGAAGGTTGAAGAATAAAATTCAAGTGAATGTAGTTGTTATGTCTTTTAGAGTTAGGGTTTGTCAGTTTAATAGAATTATATATAGAAATTATCTGCCTTGATGCTAGAAAAACCTCACCTACATAATATTGGCACTGTTTTCTCCTATTCCTAAGAATATTCTAACCTAAGGGAGTCTCTTTAGGAGGCAAGGGGAGCCTAGGAAATAAGCAGAGATTACATTTGGAGATTACAAATGGAGCCAGCAGCCAATATCCTAGCAACCCGCCTTAATTCTTTACTAAATATCTAAACTCCTAGCTACTGCTGTGGAATGGTAGGAAAGTATTAAGCACCTACTACAATGCCTTAATAGATACTTAATAAATATTTAAGTTGAACTGAATTGACTTCAGTTCTAGAAACAAGTTCAACTTGTGTTTATAGCAGATGTCAAGGGAACAAGTCATTAGATGAACATGCACTCTAGCTTTGATAGGAGTTGGTTAATACTACATTTCCCACCTTTATATTGTGGCATGGGTTGAGGGGAGGAGGGAAAGAAGGAATTAAAACCAGACAACTACCTGGATCTCATTTCCAAAAACTGGAAGAAATGCCTGAAGGGTTCTTCTATAGCTAAGCCATAGTGACCAGAAGCCCTCAGCCATCCCTCACTGATTTCATTGTGGAGGGGAATCTCAGGGTGTTCAGCTGACCTCTCCATTGTTGGTAGCTGGGAAGATTACACAATAATTGCAAAATGTTTGCTAAATTGAGGATTTAGAGTAGAGATTTTCTATGGAAGGAGTTGGTAGACTCTGTGGAATAGTAATTTAATTCATGTAACTGTGTTTCTCAAATGGACTTTAGGCAGGTTTGCTCACAGCATGCTTGACAGTTAGAAGTTGGATCCTAAATGTCAGAGTTTTAATGTATGCCTAATTATAGTAATTAAGTGCTGAAGTTAGGGAGGTTAGACAGTGACCATTAAGGGAGCATATTATCCTCTCCTCTTTGTTCCTTACAGTTAGCAGAAAGAATTTTTCTTTGTGAAAAAGTGAAAGTATTTTCATAACATAACAAATTTAAAGTTGGAAATGACCTGAGATGATCCAGTCTAACCCTCCCTGCTACAGATGAGGAAATAGGTCAGAGAAGTAAAATGACTCACTTAAGAAGACACAGTTTATAAGCAGGAAAGGCAGGATTAAACCCCAAGTCCTCTAACTTGAAATACAGCCCTCTTTCCACTATACTATCTCCCTGCCCAAAGCATTTATTTGAGCCTTCTTAAAACATCCCTGTGAGACAGGTACTATAATATTAACATTCCCATTTTACACATGAGGAAGTGGAAATAAAATTGCTTGTGCATGTTTTTGCTTTTTTTCACTTTTTTGGTTATCTGATAGAGTATCATCTGATTCTGTAGTCAGCAGTAATGAACATAAAAGTATAAATTAGGGTGAAATATTTGTATGTGCTTCTATTGGAATGTATTTAGCTATGATTTTAAGAATGCACTGTATGGTTGAACATATAGGTTAAAAAGTAGAGACTGGGGGCAGCTAGGTGGCGCAGTGGATGGAGCACTGGCTCTGGATTCAGGAGGACCTGAGTTCAAATTTGACCTCAGACACATAACACTTACTAGCTGTGTGACCCTGGGCAAGTCACTTAACCCCATTGCCTACCCTCCCCCCCAAAAATAGAGACTGGCTTACACATTAGCATTTTTACTTTTAAGGACTCTTTCTTTGTCTGATAAAAATTAATACTTGTAAAAAAATACTTAAAAGTGATATGTAAATGTTAACTTAATCCTCCTCCTCCTCCTATTACTAGCCTCTCCAGGGAGAATATTTCCATACAGGTGCCCCTTCTTTTTGTCTTCTGGGGTTTTTTTAAATAGTGTTTTCATGTCCAAA
Organism: Phascolarctos cinereus; assembly: GCF_003287225.1. Taxonomy (NCBI): domain Eukaryota; kingdom Metazoa; phylum Chordata; class Mammalia; order Diprotodontia; family Phascolarctidae; genus Phascolarctos; species Phascolarctos cinereus. Next base: position 157,990,757 of record NW_027555736.1, read on the forward strand.
TTGATATGACTTAATTCCTCCAGTAGTATGTCAATTAGTGTTATTTGTAGCATCCCCTTTTCTGCCACTCAGTCACTGTCACTGGAGAAGTAGAAATACAAAAGTGAGGGCATTTTTAATTTTATTTTGTGAGTTGCCATGGTGAAAGAATTCAGGACCCAGTGGTCACTCTACTGGTGTTGAGCTTCTCTGCACTTAGGACAGTGCCTAAAACATATTAGGTACTTAATTATGCTTTTCAATAGGTGGATTGATTAACTAGGTTACCTCTTAGAAAGTAGACATAGTCTCTTGCTAGAACTTTATCTGAAGTCTTTCTGTCACGGTAGAACTTGCCACACTTTTGTTCCTCTGATGTAATCTTTGAGAAACCACTATACTATGATGAAGCATCAGAGTAGGACTTTTGGGAAGGGCTACATAATATTCTACTTATAAGTGAAATTCCCTTTGTAAGTTAAAAATTGTATTTGAATTTTAAAAAATACAGTGGCCTACATTACTTAGGAGAACCTCATGAATCTCAGTAATATCAGGTGCATCTTTAGAGTTCCCCTAATGTACTCTGTGACTTTGGGGAAAAGACAGACGGAATCTCAGGGTCTGAGAGTTGTGAAGGACTCCAAAGATCATTTAGCCCAACCCATACTTGACCAAGATTCCTCTTTATAACATTATTGAGAAAATAGTCATCAAGAATGTTGCAGGTGTTCTTTTTTATTTTAATCTAATTTTATTTATATCTTGTTCTTTTTTTCTATCACTATAGCTTTCACCAGTATTCTTGCCTTTCCGCTCTCAGAGAGCCCATCCATATAACAAATAGTATTTTTAAAGACAAAAACAAAGGTAAAAAAAATCAGCATAATTGCACACTTTTTCAGTGTATCAATATACATTGAGAAAGTCTAAGAATATGCAATACACAATACATGTGGACCTCCTGTCTCTGCAAAGAGATGAAGTGGGGGTGTCTTCTCATATTTCTTCTTCACAACAACCAAATATGTGCTCTTTATAATTTTAGTGCAGGAGTTCTTAACCTGGAGTTGATAGATTTCAGAAGGTCTGCGGTGAGAATTTGCACGGGGAAAAATTATCTTTGTTTTTATTAATATCTAATGGAAATTTAGCATTCCCTTCCGTGATTTAAAAGCATTACTCTGAGAAGGGCTGCACCAGACAGTCAAAAAGATCTAGGACACAAAAAAGATTAAGAACCCCTGCCTAGTGATTGATTTAGTCTCCTAGACACTGAGCTGGCTTTGTGCAACAGAACTTGTAGCTGTGTTTTTCTACCTGTGTGTCTTTTAACAGTTTTATTATTACTGTATCATCATACTATTAAGATTATGTACATAGGGCAAGCTTACCATATCTCTTTGGAACTCTTTAGTCACAGATATGAACATTCACTAGCTTGTCAGTCAACAAATATTTGTTAACTACTTGTGTGATAACTGCTATTAAGTATCACTGTACTAACTGCTGGGTATACAAATACAAGTAAAAAGAAAGATGGTTTGTGCCTACCAGGAACTTATAATCTAACTGGAGAAGACAACACATTTAAAGGGATGTGAAAAGTGGGAGTAGTGTTACTTACATGGTCCAGAGAATGAGGAATGGCAGATTTGGGCTCTTGTCCAAAGTAGAAATGCTGGGAAGAACTTAACAATAGGAGAAAGGGGCCCCAGCGATGAAAAGAGAAGTCAGCCAAGTGGTGAAGTCCGGCTAATGAAGGATGGCTAGTCTGAGACCTTCCCCAAAATGGAGGTTCCAGGAAAAACTCCCCATTAGGACAAGGAACTCTTAGGTGTGGTGGGAGAAAGTAGCTAAATCATGATGATAAAGTCCAGAAAATGAGATGCAGAATATGTAAACTGAAGCAGAAGGTTTGCTTCGAATCAGAAGTTTCAATTTTTGTGATTATGGTTTGTGTATGGTTTTTTGGGGGGGTGGGCTGTACATAGAGCAGTCAGACCAGATGAAGCTAGAACTTTTGGTTAATATTCAAATTCATTTTGATAGCAATTTTATGGTAGGTAGAACTAGAGTAAGTCTCTTAAAAAAAACCAACTTGAGAGCATAGAAACTTAATTAGTACTTTTCATGTTAATGTGACCTTATTTGAGAATATTCTGATGTAAAGCTAATGAGCTTTTATATTGTTCTAAAGATAACAAAAGTTAAGTGCTCCTTCCTTTGTTAATTTCATCTTGCTAGAATAAAAAACAAGTTTCTCTGATGTGACTGGTATAATTATATTCACTTATAAATGGAAAACGTATCTGAATTTAAACTTTGTAGGTGGTGACAGTGGACTGGATGGGTTAGGAGGACCAGGTGTGCAACTTGGAAGCCCAGATAAGAAAAAGCGGAAGACAAATACCCAGGTAAATTGCCATTTAAAATTTTTTTATTTTCATTTTCCCTTTTTGGTTTGATAAGGTTTTCAATTAGAAAGGAAATTGGATATAAATACTTCCACCATTTTTCAGGTCCTATCGTGATTCTTCCTTGAATAAATTTTTCACTTTTCATAGAATTACTTTTTGTGTCCTACAGATGTAAATTTAGGCAAGTAGAACTGAAGACAGGAAACCTTGGAAGTCATTGAAAAATCCCATGCCATATATTACTAAGTCTTTGCTGCTTTCAAGTCTAACAATGCCTAACATCATCCTAATAACATCTGTAGTTCAGCTAAAATAATATTTTTAAATGTATATTGGGAAGGTTTCATTTGAAATAATTTTAAAGTAACCTATTATAATAATTAGGTGTTATGGAAATCATATATACACAAAGTAATAGGGTAAGCATCCTTTGCTTATATAATATGCTGTTGAAGATATATAGTTGAAGACTTAGGTTTTCATATCATTTTATTCCCTATAGATTAGATTGAAGCATTCTTTTTATAATGGAAGACTGTTGATAATACAGTATGTATAGAGATGCTTTTTTTCCCCTACTAAAACCACTATTAATTATGGAACTTGCAGTGTGACTGATTCAGTAAATTTGTTTTTCCAATATGGCACTGAAATGCCTTGTTTTAGCAACTCCTTTCTGAAATGAATCTAAGAAAATATTTCAAATCTACTTCTAATCTTGTCATTTTATGGTTATTCAGAGATTAATAAGTGTTTTAATTAGAATCTTTTGTATTTTAAATGAACTATTTCCTAGATTTGTAAGTAATAACAGTAAATGTAAATTATGCAATCTCTTAGGAAAATTACATATACTTCTCTAGTATTACATGAAGATTGATTTAAATTTAGTACCTTTTTCGTGGGTATTTTTTAAAGAAAAAATGGTTGTGAAATGCAAATAAAAGATTATGAAATGTAAAATTACAGTTACAAAGGGAAGGGATTATATTTTCTATAACAGGAGTACAAAAAAACTGACTAGAAAAATGTCATTTGGTGCTATGATGAAAAGTTAATTTATTTTAGAGTCTTTTGTTCATAAATGTATATTTTACTTTTCATTCTCATTTCAGGGGCCTTCTTTTCCTCCACTGTCTGAATATGCCCCACCACCAAATCCAAATGCTGACCATCTAGTAGCAGCTAATCCATTTGATGACAACTATAATACCATTTCCTACAAGCCTCTACCTTCATCAAATCCATATCTTAGCCCTGGTTACCCTGGATTTGGAGGCTACGGCTCATTCAGAATGCCACCTCATGTACCCCCAAGAATGTCATCCCCATACTGTGGTCCTTATTCGCTTAGGAACCAGCCACACCCATTTCCTCAAAATCCTTTAGGTATTGGTTTTAATCGACCTCATGCTTTTAACTTTGGGCCACATGATAATTCAGGTTTTGGAAATCCAGCATATAATAGTCCACTAAATCAGAATGTTAGTATGTCTAATCAACATTTTAGACAAAATCCTGCTGAAAACTTCAATCAGATTCCTCCACAGAATGCCAGCCAAGTATCCAATCCAGACTTGGCATCTAATTTTGTCCCTGGAAATAATCCAAATTTTACCTCCCCATTAGAATCAAATCATTCATTTATCCCTCCACCAAACACCTTTGGCCAAGCAAAAGCACCCCCACAAAAACAAGACTTTAGTCAAGGAGCAACTAAAAGCACTAATCAGAATTCTTCTGCCCATCCCCCTCATCTCAATATGGATGAAACTGTAAACCAGGGTAATATTGACTTGAAAAATGTTAGTCGAAACAATACAGTAAATCAAGAAAGCAACCGTTCCAACAGCACTGATAATGCAAACAGCAGCCATGCAAATGGAACTCAGAATAAGCCCCGTCAGTCCAGAGTCACAGCTGATGGGTGTAATTCTGAAAAGAGCAACAAAACCACTCTCCACCCAAGTCGACATGGCCATTCATCTTCAGACCCAGTATATCCTTGTGGCATTTGTACAAATGAAGTGAATGATGATCAGGATGCCATCTTATGTGAGGCCTCATGCCAGAAATGGTTCCACCGGATCTGTACAGGGATGACTGAAACTGCTTATGGCCTCCTGACTGCAGAAGCTTCAGCAGTATGGGGTTGTGATACCTGCATGGCTGAAAAAGATGTCCAGTTAATGCGCACTAGAGAAACTTTTGGACCACCTGCAGTGGGCTCTGATGGGTAATCAGTAGTTTTTTAGCACAGTTTTTTCATAGTTATTGCATAGGATCTTAAAATTTCACATTACAGAAACAAAACAAAATCAGTTACTTTATCCTTTAGTTTTTACAATATTTAGCTTCAGTACTGTTGTAAATTTTGTAAGGAAATATAAAAGCCTCTTTAATCTTCAAAACAATCTGCTAAAATTTAAATTGGTCATATACAGGTTATAACTGTAAAAAAAAAATAATCAGTGAATCCAAATGTATATTTTAATGAATAAACTGTACCAAAATGCTGAACTTTGAAAGCACCATATAAAATACTGAGTTTAGTATCCCCTATTGTAAGGGTCCTTTTAGCTTGTTTTAAGAATATTTTTGTGTAAGTGAAACACAAATGGGAAACACTAAGGTTTTATAAATTTTTAAGAGAATACCAGATTTTTCCAGCTATCTCAATTTTAGTTACCTTCACATTTGCAAATATTCCTTGTCAGTGCATATGTACGTATGTTGTAGGTAGGAAGATGTTATACATATAAATAGTAGGAACTCAGTTCTAGTCAGTTTTTTCTGTTTGACTTTAATTAGAGGTAAGTATTGAAAAATCCTCAAAAGCTGTGGTAAATACAACATCTGCACATTTTTGGGAAGTTTAAAAATAAATGAACTCCATACCTGGGTAGTAGCATTTTGTGAAAATTAGCACTTAATAAAGCAGGTTAAACTATAATCTGTTTTTTTCTGTCTTCCTACCACTTGGTAGTAAGTAATATGTGAAAGCCCTAGTTTGTCTACATTGTATTTTTGTTGGAAATACGTAATTGCTGTAAACTTTTAAGCAATCAACTTAGCCAACTACAATTTCTTTTGATTTCTTGTGAATAGTTTTTAAAATGATTCATTGCATGCTGTATTCTTATTCTTAGAGTGAGATCATGATTTCTTCTGCTTTTGTGTTTAATGTACAGAGCTGGATAGTTACTGTGAATAGAGCATTTCAGTGTTTGTTCTCAGGAGTCCACTTAACATTCTGCACAATAGTACTTGAGTTGTATTCTGTGCTTAAATTGATCCTGCATTTTCTTTAGCTCTCTGCTTAGAAGAATTATGCTACCTTTTATAATGTGCAGCCAGCTATTTCTATGAAAGTGAAATAAATTTACCTCTCCCAAGCAAATTTGAAGATACTTGGTTTGTAACAGTCTTCTCTCATGTTCCATTTTCAAATAGAAGTTATGTATTTGCATCAAGAGGGTTTTCGTTCAAATATTTAGGCTTGCAACAACATTAGTAAATATTATCTTGTAAATATTGAAATGAAAACCACATGTACTTGATTCTGACAATGTACTTACCATATCTGAATTGTATATTAATAGTTGAATGTTTTTGTATATTTAGCTCAGTGGTACTTTTAGAGTGTTCCTACACTTAACTGTTCTTGGGGAAGACAAGCTATTGCCAAATACTAATTGCCTGGCTCAGTTTGACCAAAAGGGGGTTGAATTAATCAAACATATGGATATGATTTTATTGGGACAGTGGTAGACTGCCCTAGAAGTATGAAAATTTGTAATGAAAGGACTTGCACAAAGGTATATTAATTCTCCAGCATCACAGCTCTTTCTCTGGTGCAGTCCTCTTTTCATTCTTGAAAGGCTTCTTTTGTCACAAGAAAAAAATTTTGAGCAGAAAATCTTAAGAATTTTTCTATCCAGTCTTGGAAGCCTTGCCAATGTTCCACCTGGCTAAAATGTTAGGAGGTCTTTCAAAAAGGCTGTGTTACTAATGGAAATTTTCATAGTGGCAATTCCTCTATCAGAACTTACCATGAGGTTTTGTCTTGATATATCACTGGAGAGTTCCTATTATGCTGGTTATAAAATGTTGCAGATTCACTAGTATAGAATTAGCTTAGTTTGTACAGGAAAATAAATGGTGCTTATCAGTTAGAGTGGTTAGAATTAGATCTGTCCTGATTTTTAAGTTGTGTGATATTTAAAAGCATTTCTAAAGAGTTAACTGTCAAAATTAGAATACTTGTGTAAATAAAACTGGACATTTTCTTGGCTAGTGATTGTTCTGCATAGATAATAAAATAGTACATAAAGAAATCCAGTATTTTTTTAAGGCTCCCAGCATTGCCTTGATAGAATGACCTCCTTCCAGTGTGCTTTAACCTTGCAACCTATTGATTTTAATCCCAGGTGAAAGAAGTGTCAAGAGTCTTCATCTAATAATATTTTAAACTTGTCTGTCTTGCACACATTAAAAGGGCTGATGCGTACAATACCCTTCACTATGTTAACTATTTTATAATGAATATTGAAATAATATATAAGCAATGATTATTTTTGAAGGCAGCTGAAGAGGCTTTGGATTTCTTTTGCTAGTGTATAAAGGCATGGAAAAAATCTATACAATTTTAGATTTTTTTTTTTAATTTAAAGGATACAGGCAAGTCCCTTAAGTTAAAGGTGGGGTATATTAAAAAATGTATTAAGTTGTTTGGAATTCAAAACATATTTTGCCTTAGAAACAATACTTATAAATAGTGGTTAGGTTTTCAAGCTAGCCCATAAAAGCCTAGTTAATTAACTTATATTGTAGCTGAATTACAGTGCAACCTGAGCTCTGGGTTTTTGAGGCAGGAGTTCCATGGCCCACAGAGGAGGGAGGACATGGGAAGAGAAAGACAGGGTCCTTCCTACCCCTTTTCTGGTACAGGGTCAGCCTTAGGCAGAATTTTTAAGTAAATAAAGTTTTGTCTTTTATTGCCTTTGTACTTTTGTTTCTGCATTCCCAGCACACCTATTGGCCCTCTGTGCTGATTCCCTCATGCTGCCCTAACCACTACTCCATAGCATCATATCTCAGCCCTGCCCTACCCCAAAGTTCTCTGTTACCAATCTCCCATCTAATCAAAACTCCCATTTCCTTAGTATAGTTGTTTCAACTAAGAGGAAATAAGCTTGTTGCTGAACCCATAACCATTTCAGGACACTGACATCTTGGCCACATATATGCCTGTTGAGCTCTTCCCCCAGCCTGACCACTCATCTTTTCCTTCCTTCTACCTCTTCCCTGCCACAACACATTGGGTGCAGAAATTGCTAATCAATGGCTATGGCTCATTTACTTAATCTACTCTAAGTGTCAATGTCTAATAGCTACCAAACCTTCCTAGAAGTATAGAATGCTTGTTAACCCAAATGAATCTCTTAATTGGTGGGATCTCGAGGAGTGTTAACAGATTGAAATGGAAAAATAAAATTAGGCAATGTGAGCTATGGTGATAAGGTATTTTGGAATAAATAGCCTGGGGTCAGTTTTCCTAACAATTCTTTCTTTTTAAAACTTCTTTTCCCAGTCTTCTGAACCCACAGGTTCTTTTATGTTTCTAAGTATTTTCAGGCTTTACTTGTCTACTTCAACCCCATCCAATATCATCTGGCCACCTGAGTGGCATGCTTTTTCTGTCTAATTGTCCAGTGATAGATAAATGGTCCCTTCTACTGGATGTGGGGTGGGGTGGGGGGACTTTTGGGACAGAGGATCCTGTCTTAAAAGATAGAAGGGAGGGTATTGAATAAGCTATTTTGATGTAAAGGTCATTCATAAGAAGGACTTCAAAAGTTGAAGTTTTTACAAAAATGTCCCTTTTTTTCTCATTCTTGTTAATAACACTATCTGTAGTTATATTTAAACGACTTTATCTTCACTTACCAGTACTTTTCATGTTATATAGATGATGTTGCCTGCTAGTCAAAATGTTATCTTTTATAAAAGAAAGTCCTGCTTCTTATCATGATGTATGTGACTTAAATGACTGTTTCATATTAAAACTATTCCTTCCTTATGTACTGTTTACATATGCCTCTTTTTGGGATATTAGTTCAGTACTTTTATACAAATCTGAGTGTGTTCCACATTGGTGACATGTATTTTTGCAACTAATTTTTTTGAGTTTTGTTCTGATTATAAATTAGAGCATGTCTGAATTAACACATGCATTAGTGCTGTGGTCTGTGGCAAAATTACTGTAATTCAAATTGGAAAAAAAAAAGTTTCCAGACTTTGTCCAACATTTATTCTTATGACAAGAAAATTACTATGTAATACTAATTATTTCATATGATGGTGTGTTTTAAGCTACTCTGTGAAGTATGTGAAACATCACTGTTTAAGGATTGGTGGCTGGCCTGGTGTCCTTGAACTGGGAGTGAAGGGTAAATTTAATGTTAGCAATTCATGATATTCATAGTAGAATAAATACTTCTTGAAAACTTAATCATCTCTTACAGGCATAATTTAATAGGAAATAGTTAGCTGGAAAATATGGTATATAGTAGAATTATTTAATGTGGTTAGTAATGTTAATATGCTATTTAATTTTAAATTTCAAATTGACACTTCAGGGTTTTAAACCTATACTGTGTGATCATCAATTGACTAAAATATATTTTTGATAGAGTCTTAGTCATCTAATTATTTCACAAGGCTTTTGTAGATTAGAATAAATTCTATGTATTTTTAAAAATGAAAATATTAAATAGTATTCCTTCAAATACACCAAATTTTATACTTTTAGTAATGCCTTTCTTGTATGAATCTCCACCATCAGCCCCTTCCCTTTCCCCTCTCCAGGAAATAATGACCAGTATTTCTTTTTTTAAAAAAACATTAGGAAAATGTAAAACTTCATTAACTTGAACAAAACTAGTTCAGAATTTGTGATTATTAAGATAAGCACTGAATTGGACTTAACTTTTGTATTCTATATGAAGGAAGATGTTTATGAGAAAAACCTATATACACAAAAACATAAGGATAATTAATGTTAACCTTAAGAGAAGAAACTTTTTAAGCACTTTAAGAGCAAATATTATTTATGTTTACATATAAATAATATTCTAACCACAAAGCATTATCATTTGATCGGCAGTCCCTGTACTAGACAACACTTGATCTAATTCAAATAAGAATATGTATCTTTTGAACAGAATGGAAATGTACTTCTTTAAAAAAAATCCTAATTTTCATACTTTTTATTGAAGTTCTTCTGACTTAGTGAAGTTCTATTGTATCATAATCTGTGTTCATTTTGACACTATTACATGCTGCAGGTATGGGTCATAGCCGACCCATATTTTTAGTCATCTGATCATGTATTAATGATCAAATTGATTGAAGAAAAATTGATTTTAGTTTTTGACATGAAAAAAAATAACAGATCGGTCTGTTAGCAGTCTTTGGACTGATTATGTTGATTATAGACATGACTTTAGACTTGAATGCATAGGAAAAATTTTAGCACTTTGCTTTTGTCTGGTACTTTAGCATATTGTTGTTTGAAACTGATTTTCACTTTTGATTCAGTTGTACAGGTTTAAAGAAGTATTTATTATTAAATGATTCATGAATTGCTAACTCAAGTAACTTTGTAGAAAAATTAAAATGAGAAAAGACAATGATATGACTTGAATTATTTGCTCAAAATGGTTTAGGCTTTTTTATTTGGACAGTATATAGGTTACTGTCTTTAGGGAAATAAAATTGGCTCATTGATTGAATGGTAAATGTTCAAATTCAATTATTTAAGTGCTTCCAACTATTAAGCTAAATATTCTCAATTTCTTTATAATAATTAAATAATGACAAGCCAATTCTATTTTCTTTATGAGAAAATTAACTTTAAAATATTTCCTACAAAGTATACTTAATTTGTAAATCATCTTCTCTCTTTCTCGTCTCCCACTACACACCATTCTTAAATATAAGACCTTCTGAAGGAGTATAATTTATTGTCTTCCACCTTATTTTTTTTGTTTCACATTACTGTGGCCTTTCAGGTTAGTGGCAAATAGAAAAGTAGTAAGAAAAGTTACAGTTACTGCCATCCAGACAGTTCATAATATGAGTTATTGTTGGCCTTTCATTTAAAAGATTATGCCAAATGTCATGTGCATAGTAAGGAGTGTTTGTTTATCAGAATACATCTACTATTAGTAGAAACTATGTATGGCAGGCTTTCTTGAACAATATGTATTGTAAGTTTTCCAATATTGTTATTTTGCAGTAAATTCTTTGAAATAAAGCTAATTTTTAAAGAGAAAATGCCTGTTTATTTAAGTATGAGGGCTTGTCTTATGGCAAGTAAGGGATAAGCATCTTTGTCCCTATGTTGGTACAGGTAAGCATCATATAGCACTGTGGCCCCAGAATTCATTCGTATATCTTGTTAATGAGACCAGCCCCTTAGATCAGGCATTTCCTTTTCTAGATCTGTGAAACTTTTGTAGAACTATGGATTTCAGACTTTATGAAGGAGCCTTGGTGTTCCTTTATTATGTTTAATTTGTATCTTCTACGTTAAACAGGACTTTAGTACTGGGGCAGGAAACACAATGCATAAGGGTTCCTTCATAACCCCAAAAAGCTTGACCTCTTTGATAAAAAGAATAATATAGTTCTGTTGAGGATTTACTTTTTACTTAGCTCATAGAGTTGTTGTGAAGACTACATTTTGTAAACCTTAAAAGTTCTATAAAAGGGGAATTACTGAACTTTCATGTGAAAGTTGGGTTTACCAAAATGTCACTGATCATAGGGTATGGAATGTTTTTAAGGAGTAGTCTGTTGAATGTATAAAGAGTTTACATGAAAAAGGAATTTTGCCGCTGAATTTGGACAGGGCTAAAAGGTGGAAAGAGAATGTCAGGGTATGAATACAAATGTGAATATAAGATTAAAGGAATTCAGGGCCCAAGTATGTAAACATGAGTAGAAATGTCTTTTAAAAAGTTTTTCAGATTATCTTTTTTTTTAATATCACTTTCCTTTCCAATCTTCCTATTCCTCTACTTCCCACCCCCAACAAATAGTTGAGCAAAACAAATCATACTGTAAATGTCTGACAATATATGCTTCATGCTGCACTTAGAATAAACTACCATTAGGCCTTAAGTTTTGAAGTCTTTCTATATTATTTTCCTTTATGTTTTTGTAATCAACATATCAACTGATTTCTAGTTTTGCTTACTTCACTCTGTCAGTTCATACTAATCTGCCCACATTTCTCTGAATTCTTCATCTAAGAAGAACTGTTGAAACAGGTTACATTCATACTTGTTTTGTCTTAAGGCACAGTAATATTCAATTGTTACTATAGATGAGAGGGGATGTCTAAGGCAGTGATTCCTATTCAAGGGATTCCCACCAACAGTTCAAGCTAAAAATTCTTTAAGAACACCTTAAGCAGTAAATAATTGTCTGATTATGTTACAAATATGTTTTCCCTCTGTGTCAGTATGTGCATGCAAATGTGTATGTTTGAAGGATTTCAAGTTTGTTTCTGCTGCTATTTGGAGCTTTTAAGGACAAAAGTTATTATGGTACTATTTGTAAGTACTTAACTAAATCTAAAAGAATATTGTGAATACAATATTAAATTACCCTGCACATTCACACCACATTTTTGTTGTTAGAAGAGGGTTTGGGAAGAAAAACATTGGGAAACATTGATATAGATTAAACACCTAGGAAAAAACAATCTGTAAATACCTGAGTGTCTACTATGTGTCTAGACTGTGTTGTGAGGAGGGAAAAATTAGGTAATCTTTGATTTATGAATATTTTACTTAGAAAGCCAGAAAGTAGCCATGTCAGAGACTACATGCATCATGTAGGCAATTTAAAGTCAAGTCAACAAGGATTTATTAAAGAACTTACTATGAACCAGGCAGTGTGCTTAGTGCTGGGGATACAAGCAAAAAAAAGGCAGTCCCTACTCTCAAGATACTTACATTCTAATGTGGAAAGACAACTGGGGGGGGAGGGATAAAAAGGAGGGGAGGAAAATAGTGTCAAAATACTCAATTTATTATACCCTGAGGAATGCTTAGCCTTGAAGGGCCTTGTGCATTTGTATAAAGTTAACAAATGTCAATGGGAACTGGCATCACACCAGCATACCACTCCATGCAGCAAAGTCAGATGTGTTTCTCATTGGAATTTACAATGCATTTTCTCACAGAAAAGGTTTTGATATAAAGTTATCTATCATTGAAATAGTGCTTTTAGTACTATAGTCCGCATGCATTATGGCTTGTGCACTGGTCTAGGAACATTTTGTAGACCATTTATTTATTTATATAACATTTACAACATTGTTTTAATAAAAAAACATTCCATATTCCAAACAGCAGACTTAGAAATAAACTTTTTGGAAAGTATCAGATTCAAAAGGAAGCTGGGATCTGTGTTAATATAACATAGTCTTCCCTCAAATGAAGAATTCATAATCATTTGTGGAAACAAGATTTACATATTTAAACAATCAATAATGTAAGGCAACGATTGAATAGTTATACAAGTTCAATGAAGGGAGAGATCAGTGTGGTCTTGTTAATTAAGAAAGATTTATGAAAGTTAGACTGGATCAAGAACTGACAAGATTTGGGTTTAATTTGGTTCAAGTTCAATTTAACAAGCATTAGTTATAAAGTCTCTACTGTGGATAGCTTATAGTACTACTCTGGGGACTTTACAAAGTGTAGTTGAGACCTGGTCCTTGTTTTGTAGGAGCTTACAAGGAAGTGAATCTAGGCAGGGAGAAAAAGAAGAAAATATAACAGGTGTCAGTAAGTGTAAAGTGCAAAATTAAATGAATGAATTAGTAGTATTGATTAAGTGGCAATTTATACTTAGTAATAAAATCAAAAAGAGGTTGATGAGAGCCTTCACTAGGTTATGGCAATATCAGAGGAGAGGAGTCGTATTAAAGAGATGTTTTAGACATAAAATTGATAGGCCTTAGGTTGGGAGCCTGGGGGACTGGGAAGATGGTGGTTAGCCCAAGTGGAGAGAATAGGGCACTGGTACTGAAAATAAATCTTTCAACAACAGTGCCATATGTTTGTGGCATCATGCTGACTCCAGGTGGAAAAGGGTGCTCCTTCTCTTACTTAGAGGCCCACAGTAGCTTGTCCTGTTTGCTGGGTGTCAGGGAAAGAAAAAGAACTGAGTTTTCCTCAGGGAGTCTTTCATGTGTATTTTCAATTCTGGTTTAGCCGCCAATTTAAAGTCTTCACCACATAGTTAGTAGAAATAGTCATAGAATACTTGTACATATTACAAAATCTAGATGGGGATTGAATCAGGCTTAGTATACTGCGTATGCACTGAAAGGCTGGCTTCTCATGGTTTAGTCCCCTTTTTAAAATATTCCTGTTCTCTATGATATTTTAAAAATCATTGAAAATTATTCATATCTGCTAATTTTCTAAAGCAGTCTCAAATTTAGTACATCTAGGCCTGGTAAATTGGAACTTATCAAAGACAGCTAGGTGTTCTCTTCCCTACTCATCTTGAGTTTCAATTCCCTATTAGCCTTTTAAATTTTGTCTTACAACCCAAAGATCCTTGGCAAAGAAACAAGTAATATAAGTGTTGAGCAGCTCCAATTTCTCTTCATCATATGTTATTGCTTTTCCATTCTCCTTGAGCAGGCCACCCTGAACAGTAATCAGTGGCTGACTTGTTCCATCCACTTGATTTTTGGTCCTATCCTTTATTTAGCCTCCTTTCTCCTCTCCAATATACCTTTAATTCTGTTAATAAGGCAACAGGCATATATTAAGAACTCAGAGAGTTCAAGGAAGTGAGTAAAGCATAAGAAGAATGCAAAGGTAGGAAATGTCATACACATAGTCACCACAGTTTCATGACCTTCTCCAGCTCAAATTCAGAACATGTGAATAGGAGTGAAGGTGGCACAAGATGAGAGTAATCCAAGGATGGGGTTTGGCTAGGTATGATCACCAAATGGATAATGGATTAATATGTAGAGGAGAGTACAGGGTTAAATTGATTCATGAAGGGAAGGGAGAAGAAAATGGCCAGCACAGGGGTAATGGCCTGGAAAAGAACTGAGAGATAGTGTTTAGGGGTCACAGTGAGAAAGAAGAACAGGGTTAGGATTTATAAGGCATAAAGATGGAATAAAAAAATATATTGCAATTAGCTTTTCTCCTTAGCCTCAGTTTATTCTGAGCTTTAGTACTCATTACTATTGCTATGGGACTATGCTACATTTTAAAAAATTCATCCTCTATTACTGAATTTTGCTTCCAACTTCTTTAAATGTCTTTTTTAAATCTGTTGGTCCTCACTCTTCATTTCTCTATTTTCCTTCCTGGTGGCCCTTCCTGGTAACTCCTATGCTGTGAGTCTGTTAGCCAAGTTTGTTTGCCTCAGGCAAGGCTCTATCTCTGGGGGCTCTTAAGCAAGGTTTTATTTATTCATTTGTAATACAGTGTGTGGTTGCATTATAGCTGCATAGTCCTCTATAAATAATCAGTACCACGGACCTAATGCCCCACCCACCTTTATCCTCAGTCCTTATCTTGGGTATGACTAATTTAATTAATGGTTTATGTCCTTATCCCTTCCCAACATGCTGTGTCAACTTTTAGGTAAGAGTCATAACTTCAAAGAGCAATTTAATTCAAATAAATACAAGTGTAATAAAATGCAAGCAACCAATTTGTGCATTAACAGAAACTTTAAATATCTCAATCCTTTCACCAACAAACAGGGAACTTCACTCTCCCTGGCTGCCATTGCAGAATGAAGGAACAGAAAGTGTGTGCCTAATACTAATCTCTTGACAGCAATGTGTACCGGAAGAAATGGTACCAGTCATTCACAGCAATAAGCATTTCAATAGAAGCCATACTTTCCCTTGGCTCAAACAGCTGCAAAATCCTTGAACTCATATTTGTTGGCTTTCTGCACTGTACATTGCCTTGCTCAATTAGACAGAACCTCACTTGCCACTCTCAACAAACCTGTGACCATTCCAAGGAGAAGACTGTGTTCATGCTGTCAATCTTCCTTCTCCTTATCTCACTCTCTGTGTCTCCCTAAACCTCACCTTCAAAGTCTGTGCTCCTATTGACATCCATATTGCCTCACTTGTAGTGCAGCTTTCTCAGCTGACTTCACTGATAATTAATAGCTTTCTGTCAAAGGTTCAATGCAAACTATAGCTGACTAGCTGGATACAATTATCAATCATTTTGCATCTCTTTCCCATCTTTTTTCTTCCTCAGATAATTAGTTTTTAGAAGCCTCCTCTCCCTGTTTTGTTTTATTCCTACTGGCCTCCACAAAAATCATAGAATTTCTCTTTTTTGGATTTTTTACATTTTTTCGTTTTTAATTATTTCAGTTCAATTTAAATTGCTTTCAGTTTTCTCTCCCTCTCACCTTCCCCCTCATTACCACACTTCATCACTGGACCTCTAGAATTATGCTTGTTCATTGCATTGATCAGAGTTCTTAAGTTTTTCAAAGTTGTTTGTTTTTCCAGTGTTATCACTGCATCAATTGTTCTCTTGATTCTGCTTACTTCATTTTGTATCAGTTCATACAAGTCTTTGCAGGTTTTTCTCAAAGCTTCTTTGTTTTGTTTTGGGAGGTTTTTTTGGGCAACTGGGGTTAAGTGACTTGCCCAGGGTCACACTGCTAGTGTCAAGAGTTTGGTCTGAGGTCAGATTTGAACTCAGGTCCTCCTGACTTCAGTGCCGGTGCTCTATCTACTGTGCCACCTTGCTGACCCCCCCTTTGCCATTGCTTATGACACAACAGTATTCTATTATATTCATATACTATACTTTGTTTAGCTGTTCCTCAATTTATGGATAATTCCTTATTTTCCAGTTCTTTGCCACTAGAAAAAGAGTTATAAGTACTTTTGAATATATGGATAATTTCCCTCTTTCTTTCATTACTTAGGCCTAATAGTGATTGTTGTTTGTCCTTCATTTTTTCAAGAGGACCAGTCATGGGGTAATGTCTTGACTCCCATGAATTGGATTTATGTGAGATATAATTACACAGTTGTCAGCCTTAATCTCTCTTCCACAGCCTTTGAAGTCTGGTGGTAAGACAAAAGGCAGAATGACTCCCGATGGCCCAGGATACAGTGGATGACCTTGGCATCTTCAATGTCTGACCAAGCTCTAAGTGCTCCACAGCACTAGCTTTAGTCATCTTCATGGCCACTGGAACAAATTTCTCATCTGCCTATTCCACTGGGAGAAGTGTTCATGTCCTTGGGGCAGACACCCCTCTAACTCATTGGTGGCTTTGAGGCCCTTCTGTTACCTTCAACCTGGTTTAGCCCATCTGCCCAGACAGTTTACCTAGCTGTGTGGCTGCTGCTTATGCTACAACTTCTTGGAGTCATAGGTGACAGGTGAGTGCCAGGTGGACATCAAAGATGAGACACCCTGAAAAAAGATTCAGCAAGCCCTCACACCAGAGGTGCTAGTCTTCCTTGAACACCTCATGTACCCCACTGGGTTAAAGGGAATGCACAATGCCGTGACTTTTTGGGCATAGTTCCAAATTGTTTTCTAGAAAGGTTGGACCAGTTCACATCTCCACCAACAGTTCATTAATGTGCTTTGTTTTCCTGAAGCCCTTCCAATATTTGTCATTTTCCTTTTGTGTCAATTTTGCCAATCTAATGGGCATGAGGTAGAACCTCAGAGTTGTTTTAATTTGCATTTCTCTAATTATTAGTGACTTGGAACATTTTTTCATATAGCTATTAACAGCTTCAATTTCTTCCTTTTGAAAAATGCCTGTTCATATTCTTCAATTACTTATCAATTGGGGAATAACATCTTTTCTTATAAATTTGAATCAGTTTGTTATATATTTTGGATATGAGACCTTGGGGAAAATTGATGCAAATATTTTTTCCTAGTTAACTGTTTCCCTTCTAATTTTAGCTTCATTGGTTTTACTTATGCAAAAGTTTTTAAATTTTATTTGATAAAATTACCCATTTTATCTTAAGAGGTCTTCTCCATACTTTGTTTGGACATGAACTCCTTATCTGTAGATTAAAAATAATTTCTTCAGAGTCATACAGTTTTGGAGATGGAAGAGATTTTAGTGGCATTAATGAGTACCTGAACAAGAATCCCATCTGCTTGTCTAGTGATCATCCAGCTTTTATTGAAGATCTCTAACATAGAAGTTTTTGGGTTTTTACTATCTTTACCAGACTGATAGGTGTGAGGTAGAAATTCAGATTTGTTTTAAATGAGTATTTCTCTTTCTTAGTAATTTGGAGCATTTTATATGGTTGTTGGCAGTCTTTCTTTTTTTAAGAACTGCTTGTTCATATGTTTTGTTCATTTATCTATGAGAATACTATGCCTTTATTAATGAAGCCCATGATCCCATTAACTCTCTTGACTTCCATATCACACTGATAATTCAAATTGAGCTTGCATTGCACTAAAACCTCCAAATCTTTTTCATAACTGTTACCTAGCCATGCCTCCTCAATCCCATGCTTCTGAAGTTGATTTTTGGAAAAAAATATGTAGGAATTTACATTCATCCCTATCAATTTCATTACATTTGATCATTAGTTGGAGCCTACTGAGATAATTTTGGATCCTGACTGTTGTGTAGCACATTAGTTATCTTTCCCAGGTTTGGGCTGTCTGTAAATTTGATGAGTAAATTATGTATTCCTTTATCCAAATTACTAATAAAAATGCTCTAACAGAATAGAATCAAGGACAGATCCCTGAGGCTCTCTCCTAGAAACCTTCTACTTTGGCATCACTTACTACTCTTCAGTCTAGTCATTCAGCCACTTCTCTGTCAACCCACCAGTACCATCAAAATACTCATAAGGAGTTTCTTTGTCTAATGAATTCTAGATTATGCCTACGGATTTCCCCTGATTAACTAATTTAGGAACTCTATCAAAAACATAAATGAGATGAGTCTGTTTTACATGTTCTTGATCACACTATGCCTGTTCTTAGCAATCACAGCTTTCCTTTGTAAATTCTCAGAAACTATCCCTTTAATAATAATCTACAATTTTGTCTGGAATTAGTCAATCATTTGAAGATGCCACATTATTCCCCTCCTCTTTTTTTTTTTTTTGAAAATTGGCTTGTTCATCTATCTCTAGTCCTTCGGTATTATTCTTCCACTCTTAATACGAAAATGGAAGAATGGTATATTTCCGTAGCCCAAAAGAGATCCCCTGTGGCCAATAAGACAAATTTTAAAATTCAGTCTAGCTTTTAAATTTCTCCACAACTTGGTTCCACTCTTCTTTGCCATTCTTGCTTCACACTACTGCCCTTCATGTTCCTTTATGTTCTTACCAAACTGGACTACTAACTATTCATGATATCATCTTGCCACCCCCCACCTCTAAGTATGCAAGCCATATTCCATGCCTGGAATGCACTCTGTTATCATCTGCACCTGTTAAAAATCCTTTGCTTCCTTTAAGGGTCAACTCAGGCACCATTTCCATTTAGCCTTCTCAAAATTATTTTTAAGACAAAGTTTTAATAGTGAAATATTTGTTATCAAATAAAAAAACTACATTGGGAAATTGTGAGACTTTTTGAACTGGGGTAAGGGTAGAGACACTTGAAAAGAGCTGGAGTCTACTGTGGAGATGCACAAGCCTGTTTTTTATAAAATCTTCCAGGGAGTCACTGTAGTGTGAAGTGAGAAACAATATCTGGAAGGGGGAAAAGTACTGAATTTGGAGTCAAGAAAACCTGAGTAGAAATCCTGGCTCTGCTTTTTATAACCTAGATGAACTTAGGCAAATCTGTTTCCTGAATATGAAATAAGGCAGTTGAGATAGATGATTTTTTAAGATCTCTTCCAGCTTTGTAATTCTATCTTGCTCCCTTACATGTTCTTTCCTTATCATACTTTTCTCTAGTCCGCTATCTCTTTTGCCTTTACTCTACTCTGCTTTGTAGTAAGGATACTTTGTGTTCATGTTAAGCACCTAGAGTGTGGAAGGTGTGTGCTCCCCACGTAGGTTATGTATGTTCAAATTGGATATCTAAGTATATAGACAAGTGGCTTGAGCAGAAGCACCGAGATATCTCTGGAATCTTGCCTACCTCTTTCTTAGGGTGACTGCAATTCTTGTTTTGTGGGGTACAAGGGTCCCCCCCCCATGAAGCTGGCTGC
Organism: Phascolarctos cinereus; assembly: GCF_003287225.1. Taxonomy (NCBI): domain Eukaryota; kingdom Metazoa; phylum Chordata; class Mammalia; order Diprotodontia; family Phascolarctidae; genus Phascolarctos; species Phascolarctos cinereus. The sequence continues at coordinate 158,010,424 of NW_027555736.1, forward strand.
CCTATTCTACTTTGAAAGAAGGGTTACCAGAATAGAATTATATCTACATGTCTTGCTAAATATTGCTGTTTTAGAGGCAGAGTTGGTTAAGAAAAGAAAACCTCTAAGCTTCCTATCTCTTTTTTTTGTTTTGTTTTTTTTTGTTGGGCAATAGCCAGCGACTTGACCAGGGTTACACAGCTAGTAAATGTTATGTGTTTGAGGCTGATTTTGAACTCAGGTCCTCCTGCATCCAGGGCTGGTGCTCTATCCACTGCACCACCTAGCTGCCACTCTGGCTCCTATCTCTTAAGGGGAAAGGGGTACTCAGTATCATCAGCTTGGTTTCTTCCTGTCAAATACTGATTACACAAATGACCATCACAAATAGTGAATAGCAAGTAAATCCATTTCTATAAGCAAAAAACCAAACTCCTGCATCCAGGGCTGGTGCTCTATCCACTGCACCACCTAGCTGCCACTCTGGCTCCTATCTCTTAAGGGGAAAGGGGTACTCAGTATCATCAGCTTGGTTTCTTCCTGTCAAATACTGATTACACAAATGACCATCACAAATAGTGAATAGCAAGTAAATCCATTTCTATAAGCAAAAAACCAAAACAGAGAAGCTATACAGATCTGATTATACTAGAAAATAAAATAATTTCTCCCTCAGAGAGCAAGACATCTCTACTCAACCAAGAAAGAGGTCCTGTTCTCACCTAAGGGGAATTTCCCCAAAGTCTCTAGGAATGCAAAGTGGAAATCAGGAACATGCTGAGGAGCTGGCTTCCCCTTAAATGTCTTCTTTCTTCTCCTTGGTGTTGTTCCTAAAAATAGTCTCAAAGAAGAGTGAAGAAAGAATTTCTCTACTCTCTCAAGTTGTCACATCATTTCCATTCCCCATGAAGTCAGGCATTCAGGGTCACTGTCAGCATTCTCTCAACAATTAGTAGAGCCTCATGCAAAATTCTCCAGGCTTTGGCTGGAAATTCTGGTTACAACAGTAAGAAATGTGTCATTGTTTTTGTCTCTATTGCTAGTGTTTCCTTGGCAAAGTCTTCTGTGCAGTAGGTGTCTTATTGTTTGTAAACAGCATATAATTGTACATCCAACCGGGACTGTCATGGTCACAGAATTCATTACCTAGATTAGGGGTTCTTAACCTTTGTTATGGATTCCTTTGCCAGTCTTTCTCAGAATATTTGTTGCCGACATTCATACTGAAAGAAAATGCTGAATTTAGTTACATACTAGTGAAAACAGAGATGTTATTTTTTTTTCCAATTCAAGTTCACAGATTCCCTGAACTCTAGCCAGGGAGAGACTACTTAGTCTATTGCTGGAATTGTAAACAAAAGCATTGGTAGAATTTGCCAGTCCCTAGGCTCTGCTGGCACAGCCTTAGAAAAACCCAGAATCACTCCTATGCTACCATGAAGAACTGAAGTAGGATTTTTGTTTTATGAAAGAAAATAGAAAATAGTTCTTAAAAGAAGTCAGGACTTGGCTTGTAATAGACAAGCAGATTAGTGTTTCCTATGGCACACACAGGATATTTAAAGACCCAGAAGTCCTGGATTGCCTATGGAAGACTTATGGAAAGGCAGAGCTCTGCAAAGGCTGAGACGACCACGACGAGATCAACAATAGCCATCTTTGACTCGGTGCTTCAAAGTCAGCAAAGTATTTTACAAACATTATCTTATCCTCACAACAATGCTTGAAGGTAGAACCCCCATTTTGCAGAACGGGAAACAGGCAGACAGAGGTCAAGTAACTTGTCCTGGGTCACAAAGCTAGTAAATATCTAAGGCTGGATTTGAACTCAGGTCTTTAGGACTTCGGACTCTTGCTCTATCCACTGTCCATCTACTGAAGCCTTTTAATAAATATCAGACCTTTAACTGATGGATTTCCCAGGCTTGACACTTTAGAAAAACTTTTGACTCCTCAGAATCATACAATTCTACTGCTAAAAGAGACCTTAACAATCCAACTTTTTTCATTTTACATTTGAAGAAATGGAGGCTGAAAATTCATTGATTCTCCAAAATGTTGGTCAACACGTCCGTTAGGGTTGCTCCGTTGAAAGATTTCCGTGTTTGGAATGTGTATTAATGGCCAGAACAAGAGAGAGATCGCAGGCACGCAGGGGCTCGCTTTTGCTTCCCTCGCAAGGTGTTGTAGGTTTCTTTCTCCCTCCTCCCCCAGCTACCACGTGTAATAACCTGCCCTCAAAGGGAGAAGCGGCCGACGCAAGGCCGCGCAGACTCGGTGCGTGCAGGTCGCCACACAGACCTAGTCCTTCACCAACTACGTGGCCCGCCCTCCCTCTCCCCCGTCGGAAATTTACAACAGATTAGGCGCCCCGCGCCCTCCCCGCGGCTGCGCAGTGAGCCCTCTCATTTAAAAAAGAAAAGAAAACAAAACAATTTTAAAAAGCCATTTTGACCCCGGGTCTCCGTGGAGTATCTACTCCTCACGTGGCACAGGCCTGGCCAAGAAAACAAATGCGAGCTCTGAGCGTGCGTTTGGGGAGGAGTGGCGGGAAGGGACTCCGAATCATAGGATGCTGGCCTCCTAGGCCCCGGCTTTTCCCTTTCCCCAGGACGACCGACCCGGCCCGACTTGCCCCGGAAGAGCTTTGGGAAAGGTTGAACTTCCTTAGCAACTGACGGGAGCGCGGCTAGCAACGCGTTGCTGGTACGTTTCCCTTGAGGGCGGCAGCCGAAGATGCCGCCCCTGCAAATACGGGACTACAACTGGCAGCAGACCGAGTCCGTCGTGTACCTCTCTTTGCCACTCCGAGGCGTCCGGCCTGGGAACGCCGACATCTTCTGCACGGAAAATTACCTCAAGGTGGGCTCCTCGCCTAGAGCCCGTGGGGCGCCCCGTTCTGCCCTATCTTGCTCCATCCTGCCCTCTCTTCCCTGTTTCTTGGTGACTTGTCACCTGTTCTAGGGCTAAAGCCGATGGGCAACCTTGGTCACACGTGCAATCGTGCAATATGGGGATTTGGTTCCTTATAGTTCTGATTTTTTTTTATCTTTTTGATATTTAAATGGATCCAAATTCAGCACCTGTAACCAAATAGCATCAGATTCATGACTGAAAGGGCTTCAAAGAGAAACAGGAATAAGCAAAACATGCCCAAAGATCATAGATCTAGAAGGAAGGAACCCTCAAAGGCCATCTAGACCATCTCCTTAATTTTGTAGATGAGGAAACTGAGACTCAGAGGAAGTTAAATGACTTGCCCAAGGTCTCACTGCTAGTGTGTGGAAGAACTAGATTCGAATTCAGCTTCTTGATACTAAATCCAGGGCTCTTTCTGCTGTGCTGAGGCAGCTAGTGATAGAAGGGTTAGAGAGGTAGGACTGGAGTCAAGAAGACCTGTATTCAAATATGGCCTCAGACATTAACTATCTATATGACCCGGGTTAAGACAATAAACTTAATCTGCCACAGTTTCTTCATCTGTAGAATGGGGATAATAATAGCACTTACCTCACAGAATTGTTGTAAGAATCAAATTAGATATTTGTAAAAAGTATTTAGTAGGGAGTATTTAAATGCTCGTTCCTGCCCTCTCCTGTACCAGTAGTTTGTTCTTAATCTTCTACAGCCTGCAATAATTTTAGGTATGTTTTATCACAGTTATTATTTTCAGTCTTCCTATTTTTATTACTAAAAGTAACTTGTTTTAAACCACGTATTTATATTAATTTATCTCTTTTTTCCCCTTTTGGATAGGTCAATTATCCTCCATTTTTATTTGAAGCATTTCTCTGTGCTCCCATAGATGATATTAACAGCAAAGCCAAAATTGGGAATGATACCATTGTTTTCACATTGTTTAAAAAAGAAATTGGAATGTGGGAGGCTCTTTCTTTGGCAAATGGTAAGTCACTGATTACAAAATGAACACTCGTTTACCCTTTTCCATTTTTTCCTCTCTTCCTCTTGGAAATAACCACAGTATTTCCAGAGAAGGAAGGTATATGATCCTAGTCTTTAATTAAGGCTTAAATCAGACAATACTTCACCAGATGCCAGCTTCCCTAATTTCCCTCAAGTCTCAGTCCTCAGTTTTCTCAGTCCCACCCTCAGGAAGAAGCCTTTTCCAGTCCTCTTCAATATTAGTGCCTTCCTTCTGTGACTACCCCCAATTTATCATATGTAGATATAACATATGTGCAAAAATATTTTACATATATAATACAGATTTTCTTTGTACATAGTCATTGGTATGCTGTTTCCCCTATTAGATTATGAGCTGTTTAAGAGCAGGGACTGTTTTTTGCCTTTCTTTGCATCATAACAAGAAGAGGGAAGACTTTTAAAAATGCTACTTATGGAGATGGGAATATGATACACAGTGAAGGATAAAGAGAGCTTAATAGATTAAAAAAAAAAGCTTTCTGGACAAAGGGAGGAAGTAATCACTGTCCTCAAAATTGTCCCATTGAGGAAATAGGATTGGAAAACCATTTGTAACCAGTACAGCTAAGAACAATAGTGTTCTGAATGAATAAATGCATATGACACATTGAACATGTGGAATGTTTAAAAATCTTTCTGGTTCAACACAATGCAGAGAAAAACCTAATTTCCCTTGACATTAACATTAGGTTCTTAATGATGGTACTAGATCTGTTGTCTTTAGAATACAATACAAATTCCTTTGTTTGGTGTTTTAAGTCTTTCCCAACCTGGTACCAGCCAATGTTCCTAGACTGTGCACACATAACTCCGCTCACAACTCTCATCTAGCCAGATTGACTTGTACTTTGACCCATACACTTCTTCTCTCACTTTTGTTCAGGGTATCAATTTTGCCTAGAAAGCCTCTATCTCTTGGGACTGCCGGCTTCCTTCAAGGCTTAACTCAACTGCTGTCTTCGTCAGAGGTCTTTTCTAATTCCCCCAGTCATTAGTGACAACCTCCCTTCCCCCCATCATTGTGTATTTATTATTTTTTGGTTAAATTTTTTTATTTTAAACTGAAATACAAAATGAGAAAAGGGAGAAAAAATTGCCATGTACACAGCAGACCATAAGAGAGGATTCAATATAAAAAAATAAATTTCCATTTCAAGAAAACCTATATAATAAATATTACACATTGTTTTCAAAGCTGCCCAGCTTTTCTTTGCTTCCTTGTTGGTTTTCTTTTGTTCTCTGTTGTGCATTTTTAATTTATTTCCCCCCCCCAACCCTAAAGAAGGCTACAATTAAGCATGGATATATGTGTGTGTGTATGTATATATATATGTATATATATGTATATATAAACATATACACATACACATGTACCCTCATACACATATATGTAAGACTGTACTATGCTTATTTCCTCCTGTCATCTATTTCTCTGAAGACAGAATCTTCCTTTATAAGTCCAAGCTTTTCTAAATCAACCAGCTCATCATTTCCTATACCACAGCAATATTCTAACCCAATCACACCCTCGGACAGACTGGCAATGAAAGTTTTTCCCCAATTTTCTGCATATTTTCTGTTCTTGGCTACATAGGTTTTATTTTGTATACAACTTAATTTCCTTGGAAATGGAGATAAGCATGTATCTCCACTTCCTCTCTATCCTCATTCCTCAGCAGAAACTTTGAGGGCAGAGACTTTCACTTTTGTATTTCTTTTCCCAACATTTATCTGATTACATGGTATTTATTAAACACTTACTAGGGAGCACATAGTAGGCACTTAAAAATTGATTGATTTTATTTACTTCTCTTATATTGTCAATGGGAGGAGATACATAATTTTGTTTTTATGGTGATACCAAGTATTCCTACTATTTTACCCTCAGAGTTTCTTCTAGTATGATAATTCTGTTTATATCGTTCCAACCCCCCACCTCCCACAAAAGGCCTTTTGCTGTTTTTTATTTCTATATGGTTCTAACTGCAGGATAGGCTATACCTGGCATAGGCAAACAGGCTTCCTTGTTCTAAAAAGCAACTAATGAAGAACAGAGTCCAAATAACTTTGTACATAGACTTTCAGTATTTGGAAGCAAGCTCTGGATCCAGGTGAAAATAACATCTTGCTTTATAATTAAAATAAGCTGAGCACTTTGTGAGATGTCAGATGGGCCATTGCTGTGCAAAAATTCTGAGCGTCTTTAGAAAGGATAATAAAAACAAATCAGAAAACATCCTAACTTTGCGGAAATTTGTTAGCACCTGTAGTACCATGTTTAATTTTGATTGCTGTACCTCAAGAAATAATATGAAGGCTATACAAAGTCTGATTTGATCATTCAAATATCAAGGGAATGATGAACTTAAGGGGGGGAAAAGTATTCCTTAGTCTGGAAAGATGAAGATCGATAGGAAATAAGATTTAACTCTGTGGAAGCATAAAGATTTTGGTTTTGATGAATACACATTTGTTCATCAAGTCATTAAGCCTTTAGAATACAACTCTGAAGCTTAAAAAACAACTCAGTGTTTTTTGTTGCTGTTGAGTCTTTTCACAGAAGGTGATATAGCCCCTCACCCACCCAAAAAATAGATTTAATAAAAATTTAGATAAATTAAATTCCCATTTAAGGAATCTAGTCCATATCCCTTTCTCTACACAAAGTTTCCATTAAGGTAAGTTAGGTGTATTTGGGTTTTTCTCTGGTATTTTGGCATTGATATCATGGAAAGCATCTACCCCTTTCCACAAAATAACACTTTTTTTGTTACTGGCAAAACAAGGATGGAATTGAATCGTTTTGCCCCCTACCAGTATGGGATGGTGCCTTCTCTGCAGCTTTCAGTCTTAGATAGATTCCTAGGGCATTAAGAGATCAAGTAACTTATACCTGTGTCAGGTAATCCTTATGTCTCAGAGCGAGGAGTGCCAAGATGCTGGATTCTTATCTGCATGATCTGGTATGGTTTTTCATGTTTTTAATTCTAAGAAGTTGTTCTATAAAATGCTTTCCTTTGAAATATTGTTATTTACAGACTTACTCCAAATTCTTTTAGAAGGTGATATTGATCTTTCAAATCAGAAGAATAATTTTCCCAACTGTCTTCTCCATGCTCCAAGTTTTCATGATAATTAAGGAAAAATAGGCTTATTTCTTACTCTAGATACCAAAAAAAATATTGGTATCATTTAGGAAGAAGCTAGATGTACACCCTTTTTGGCATACAGCTTGAATTTTCTAAGATGTTTATAATCATATTGACTAAGATGTCTTTTCCAAAAAGACTCTCTTGAGAATGATTTCCAAATACATCTATTCACTTATAATGGAACTTAACTTGAATTAAAGGAGAGACCTTATGGCTCTTTGTGACTGAGTTATTATCAGAGTGAGGTTTAGAAATTCTGTCCTAATTTGTAAAGTTTTGAGGCAACCATTTTGTCTTTCTTTGGGGTTATGTTTATCTATAGGCAGTCCTTTACTGTTGTAATTTTGGCTTTACAGAAAGGACTCTCTTACCCCAGTATATCTCTGTTATCAGTCTATCACAACAACATACTATCCTGGTAGCTTCAGTTCTTCAGATTAATAAGCATCTTCTTTTGAAATGAAAATGTTCCTGCTGGGTGGATGGAGGGAAGGGAATGGTTAAACAAATTAAATTACTCATTTATTAGCAAGAATTTATCATCTCTCTTTGATCCCTATGGCAGCAGCTGCGAGAAGAAAGCTGCGGCAAACACGAGCTAGTCAAGATATCTCTTGTTTAAAATGCAGTGAGCAGAGGGAATAGTTACCAAGGGAGTGGTATTTACTGAGAGCAAGACTAAGGGTAGTGTGGATAAAAGCAGAAGAGGATTATTCCTATAATAGCTGCAGAAGGGATAAAGCAATGTATTCAGCTGCTGCTGAAAGGGCAGAACTGGTATGTATATGTGTAGAGGGAGCAGCCATTCTCTTCCACTGCTTGGAAAGGACCAGTACTGTACTCAGGAATGTTATACCACTGGGGACAGCTGTTTCCTGTCATTTCCTAACCCCAGTCATTAAGAGCAGGGCTATTAAAGTCACTTTCAGAGTAAGAACTGATACAGGTGAATGTTTAGTCAGATTAGTTTTGAGGAAGCCAAATAATCATAACATACCTCAGTAGTAGACTTAACAGCTTAGGAAATTGGAAAAGGGTCAAGGATCCAGCCAGAAAATTCCTATACCAGTAGTGATCTTAATGGTCTGTCTTTACTTATACTTGTATGTGAGTTGATATAAATTCTTGGAAGTAATAGCCTGTGGTGGTAGAGTCCAAGCGGTTGGTGTTTAGTATTTGTGTTTGGGAAAGTGCTGGAGTGTAATTTGATTTATCTTGTCTGTCTATAAGATCAAGCCAGCGTTTGACTATACCTTCTTGGATCATAAGAAGAAACCCCAATGTAGATTTGTCTCTGAGCATGGCTAGTGCATGTTCAGGATATGTTAGGCTAAGGTTTTATAAGGGTCACCATAAGGCTCTGTATTGAACCACAGTGGTAGTCCATGATAGCCTAATAATTAAGAACAGGGTACTAAAGGAATGAGGAAGCTAAGTGGCACAGTGGATGGAGTGCTGGGTCTGTAGTCAGGAAGATGAATCTTCCTGAGTTCAAATCTGGTCTCAGACACTTAGTAGCTGTGTGACCCCAGATGAATCACTTAACCCTGTTTGCCTCAGTTCCTCATCTGTAAAATAAACTGGAGAAGAAAATGGCAAACCATTCCAGTATTTTTGCCAGGAAAACCTCAGATGGGGTCACAGAGAGTCGAACATGACTGAAAACAATTGAACAACTAAAGGAATGAGAGTTTGGGTTGTAGGAAGGGAAAGTAGAATAATTTTTGAAATATGGGCTACTACCCGGAGAGGGCAGGCTTGGGTTTGGTGTTACAGTGGGCAACATGAGGGCACTGCAGAGGAATCTTGGAGAAGTGTACCAAAAAGTATTAATAGTTATAAACATTTATTTATCATGTCAAAATTAAAAAATCTCTTCATAGGAAGTAGAATAAGTATTAGCATTCCTATTTTAAAGATGAGGAAACCAAGGCTCCTAGAGGTGAAATAATTTCTATCCAAATCACAGCTAAGGCTTGAACCTAGGTATTTTCCACTGCTCTTTTTATTCCTGTATGCTGTCTCTTTATATGAGGAATGCAGGAAGAGATACAGAAAGGAAAGTAAGAGAACTCCTTAAATACATATACTTTCTGCTTCAAAATTTTGGTTAGGGCTGGCCCTGTGCTGCTTTCATATACTTATCAATATTTATTATGATTGTTGTTACTATTAATATAAGAATCTTACCTTGAACTATCAGTTCACTAGTAGTTGTTTTTATATTAACTTTACTCATTCAGGATATAGATGCAGAGTAAGTAATGATTTAATTTGATTTTCATCACCTGTCAACAGCAATCACAACTTCACAAAACTTACATGAAAACTAGGTTATAAGAAAAATGAACATGCATGTGGGACCCAAAAAGAGTTCACAATCTATACAGAAATTTGCGTTTTTATAATAACAGCAAGACAAAGGAATGAGATACCAGAAATCTCCACCTAAAGGGGCATGGCGTGGGAGGGGGAAAGGTGTAGTAAAGGTGGGAAAAGGACAAAACCCCTCCTGAAGGGGAGGAGCAAGGCTAGAATTCTTTTCCTTTTGGAACTGCTAGACGAGGGGTGGGGAACCAGCAGCCTCGAGGCCACATGTGACCTTCTAGGTCCTCAATTGCAGCCCTTTGATTGAATCCAAACTTCACAAACTTGAGGACTCGGAGAGCCACATGTGGCCTCGAGGCTTCAGGTTCCCCACCTGTGGTCTAGACTATGAAGATAGGATGATTTGGGTCTCAGCTGCACAAGCAATTTCCCAGTCTAGTGCAGACTAACTGGCCCCTGTCTTGACTCCCAAGGACACACAGGGAGTCCAGTTTGGGATGCAAACAATAAATTATATCAGCTTGGGGAGGATGGGTGGGGCTTCATCCTTGACACTTTCAGGGCCTCCTGCATGCTCTGGGTCCAGTGTTTCTGCAAAATATGGCAACTGAAAAAGACAAGTTCAGAGGACCCCTTAACAGTCTTTAACACACCTTTGGAGAAATATCTATTTTTTTTATTTTTCTCTAACTGTAGCTTAATGCTATATGCCCATGTAGGTTACAGCCTCCTGTAACATACTTCAATTTATATATATTATCAAATGTCTTAACCTAGGTCTTCCTGACTCCAAGGCTGATTCTTTATCCACTGTGCCAGACTGCTACTCTTCTGAGGAAATAAGAGGACTACTTGTTTTTAGTCTTAGCCAAGTAGCATTTGATTAAGTACCTCCTCTTGGCAGGCACTGTGCCAAGCACTGGGGAAACAAAGAAGGCAAAAGACAATCCTTGCTCTCTGGGAGCTCATAGTTTAATGGAGGGAGATGATATTCAAACAACTATGTACAAACACTGAAGTTATATACAGGATAAATTGGAGATAATATCATGAAGGCAGGGGTGTTGAGAAAAGGCTGCTTGCAGAAGGTTTTAGCTGTGACTTGAAGAAAGCCAGGGAAACTAGGAGGGGGAGAAGAGGTGAAAGTCTTAGTTCTCAATATTTGAACACATCAGGTCATCATCATATCCTGTCCTTCTCTGGAGAACTGACTGTATTGTGCTCCCACACTAGTCTTCCATAGTAATCTGTTTCTTTTCTGTATGTAAATCTAGATTTTGTCATATCAAAAACTGGAACCAAGAAAAATGGCATATTTAAAGGATTCCTGAGAATATAGATTGGCACTCTTCTGACTCTAGTGTCAGGTGCCACCAACGGTGTACTTGGAGTCACCATAGTCATAACTTTATATAAACAAACCTTTTTGGAAAGTTAAGTCTCTAAGCCAATAGCTGAGCAAAACAAGAAGTACTTTGGTAAAGGAGTATTGGCATGTGATTTTCTCTAAAACACTTGGTACTATAATACAATAATTATTGTCCCCTAAATTTATTCTTGTTATTTATATAGCCAATGGGACTTTCCAAAGGAAGATTCCAAAAGAGATTTTCAAAATATCTCCTAATAGGTCAAACCAATGGAATAAAATTGTAGTTGTATTTTTTGATGGTTGCTTCCAAAAGTTGTCCCATTAGTCTTCAGGAAAAGGTTAGAACTTTCTTTGTTGATCCCGTGGGTCCCAGATTGCTATTCACCCATCTTCCCACCTATCTTGTACCATTCCTGTCAGTTTCAAATACACATTACCACACTGGCTCTGCAGTCAGGAGGACCTGAGTTGAAATCTGGCCTCAGACAGATAACACTTACTAGCTATGTGACCCTAGACAAGTCTCTTAACCCCATTGCCTAGCAAAACAAACAAACAAACAAAAAACACAAATACACATTACTATTTTAAGAAAGGAGCTCAGCACAATTTTTCTTAACTTGTCCCAGCAGCTACATTGATTTTAGACTTCTTTAGAATACTCTGTTATACTCTCTTCTTCTCCTCCCTTCTTCTCAACTTCCTTTTTGTATTGTCTTCCCTCGTTTGATTATAAGCTCCTTGTGGGAAGACTGTCTTTGTTTTTATTTGTATTTATATCCCTAGCACTTAGTATGGTGCCTGGCACATAATAGGTGCTTAATAAATGTTTATTATTTATATAAAATATATAAATATACTTATTTTTACATGTAAAATTTATTTATAAGTACATGATAATATATTAATAAAATACCTTTGTTATTATTGAATATTATTCTTTTTCAAAATAAAAATAAAATTTATAAAATTCAAAAATAAAATTTAAAATAAAATAAAATTCATATTTTAATAAAATTTCTAATCTTTCAGTTGACAAAGAGATGATGCAAAGAATAAGAGAAAAATCTGTTTTACAAGCACAAACAAAAGCAAAAGAACTGACTGAAGCAAAAGCTGTTGCAAAACGAGAAGATGAAAGATATGCTTTGAAGATAATGATGGAGGTAAGTTAAAGATGAACCAAAGAGTCCCTAAATGAGAAGCAACTGCATTAATTTCAACAAATATTTATTAGACACTTCTTAAATGCAAAGCACGGGGGATACAAATATAAAAATGAGGCCTTTCTTCCCATCAAGGAACTTAATACTCTACTAAGTTACACATATATACAATATACAGATAAGTAAATACAACATAATTTGTGGAGGGAGATAGCCCTAAAAATGGGACAAAGAATCAGGAAAAGCTTCACAGAGGAAGCTGAATTTTACCTTAAAGGTAAGGATTCTGAGAGGTGGAAATGAAGAAGGTTATAGAGGATAGAATATGTGAATGCATGGAGTCAAGAGATGGACTTAAATCAAAGAACGATAGTCCAGTTTGGCTGAGATAGAAGAGGAAATAATGAAACAAATCTAGAAAAATAGATTTGAAGCAGATAACAGGGACAGGGAATTTTTAATGCTGTCCTGAAGTGTTCGTATTTTACATTATGAATGGTACGGAGCTACTAAAGGTTTTTGAGCATGAACAACCTGGTCTGACCTGTGCCTTAGGAAGACTATTTTGATAACTGTGTGGAAGATGGATTAGAGAAAGGGGAGCTACTGGAAGCAGAAAGGTCATTTGATACACTGTTAAAATAGTCTAGGGGGTAGGTGAAATGGATTTGAGTTATGCCAGTGAGAAGGGAATGGATGCCAGGGGTGTGTAGGTAGGAGCGATGGGACTTGATGGCTGGTTAGGTGTAGCTATAATGGAGAGATAAGAGTTAAGAATAACTGGAGTTAGGAAACTGAGTGACTGAGAAGAAATTATCTCATCAACTGAGATAGTAGTATTTGGGATAAGAGCAGATTTAGTGAGGAAGATAATGAATTCTATTTTAGATTGTGTCAACCTGAAATAAAGAACACTGCCCAAACAGTAAAAGCTAGTCTTTCAGTCGAAAGTAGATAGACAAAAGCTAGAAACAGAACGCAAGTTACCAAAGTTCGTAAACCTGGCAATGAAACAAAATTATATCAATGGAAGGAAAAAGGTTAAAATACTTTAAAACAAGAACACCAGATAGTAATAAAATAAATTCTATCAAAAATCCTATTATGGAACAAAATACTTTTCCTACACATAGTTTTCTAAGAACAGAAACTAAGATACTTAATTAGTAATACTCTTCTGCTCTTATTACTTTAAAATTTTGTTTTTAACAAAAGGTATTATGTTTTGCAGATGTGCTTGCTCAAGCACAAATCAATGAAAAAATGCTAAGTAAATACATAGAGCCATCATAACATTCTAATGCCAGGAGCATGAAAGCTGAAATGTCTTTTTAACCATTAATAGGACAACTCATTTCCCCTTTAGGAGGATGAGATGCTGCTAAAGATGTAATAACAACACTCTTTATAAGTAGATGACTTCTATGCACAGAAATGAATTGACCCCAAAGATGCTTATTTTAACAAAGGCTATGGTGGGGTGCCCCAAATAAAGTAAGTAAATAATTCCAGATTGTATCAGAAGAGTTGTCTTTAGTAAAATGTGTTCAGTTACTAATCATGTTTAAAGTAATTGGGTATTAAACCATATTAGACCACTGTTCTCAAATCCTCTTTAAAACTTTGGGCAATTTGCTTGCATTTCAAAGCATGCTCTAAATACACATGTTAATCCCACATTAAATAATAAACCTAAGTAAAAAATTGGAATTCCCTTTGAGGTAACACAGGATATTCCATAAGTTATTCTCCTTTAAGGTTAAGCCTTTTCTTTAGAACAAAACTAAAGATGTTTTGGATCTAATTACAAACTAATTAATATATGTATATTCTGATCCCACAAATACATCATAACATTTTGAAAAGTTTAAGGACCTTATCTTATATGTGTATATATAACTATAAAAAGGCAGATGACAAAGCCAAATACCCATTTACTTGGTTGTTCAAGGTATGGAATCTTAGATTGAAAACGGCAGGAGGTGTTAAAGTATTGCAACAGTAATTATGTGAAGAAGGCCTTGCCCTAGTTAGAGAGATTTGTTATGAGAAGAAAAAGCAGACTGGGACCACTATAGCAGCCTCTGGGCCAAAGCCCAGAATGACTAAAACATCCCTACTTGCAATTGATTGCAGGTGAGAAGAGCATAAGACCACTACGGGTAGGCTCAGAATTAACCAGGTGGGGATCTCTTGTATGAGAAGCTGAGTCAAGAGTCCTACCTTGGCCTTCCTAAGGTTGATCTCCCAATCTTTCTCCCAGGGACAGATATCTACTGGCCATAGGTCACAGACCTCACTCCCCCTTGAGCTGCTGGCAGTGAAACATTGGCTTAAGGACATAATTTGAAAAGGAAGCTCAAAAAAAATTCATGGTCCCAAAAGATTTCACCTCAGACAGCAAAGTCTCACTAATCACAGTGGGATTGGATACAATTGTTATCAACACTGTCAAGCTATTGCAACAAATTGGCTAGCAAATAAAAAGTTACCAGGCCTTCAAAAAATCACATAAAAGATTTTGAGTAACATTCTTTTGTGATGATTAAAAAGGTCCAAGAGACACAGTTTCTGGGTAATTTAATCATTTTATTAATAAGGCCAACACATTTATTAATAAAAGAATGGTCATTTGATCATTTCTCTTAGACCAAAGATAACTGTGGTGGCTGGTGGGCTCACAGTTTATATACCCTTTGAAGAGTAGGTGTGGGTGGGAATCAACTCTGATTGGTTAACAACTAATGAGAGAATGAATATTACTGTGAGGGGCTGGACCTGAACTTTGATGAAGTCATTTACTTCTTAAGTAAACCCCAGCCTTGGGCAATCTATTCAAAGAATTTATGCCCCACCCAAGCCTGAACAGAACACAATAGCTACCCTATCTGAGTGGGGTCTGAACAAGAAAGTTAGCCCAATTTCATCAGCAATGTCCTTCAAGAGATTGAACTTTTAAAATCAGGACTTTAGAAAAAAGGGGAGAACTCTGGATCTTGGCATATCATTGGTTGTTAATGATTTCTCTCACTTTTCTTTTAATACTCCCCTTTCTCAAATAGAGCTTAAAATTGAACCTGATATAAAAAGTCAATTATTAAAATTTAATGAAGTTACTAATCCTTTAAAGTAAAAAATATATTTCTCAGATTATAGTCTATTAAGACAAAATTGGTTGAAGATGTAAACATATTCCTACTTAACTCTCCCCCCTCTCATCAAGGAATGTTTGCAAAAGGGGAGGAGATTCAATTTTCTAAGTGGAGCAATGCACAAATTCTTTCACAAGGCTTCACTATTTTTATAAGTGATTTGAAACTTGAAACAAAACTCATCAGTCAGGTGACCACTTTAATTGAATGCATTTCCATGTTACTTTACATAGAAAATCATACATGGCTTTAATACAACAGAACAAATTTAGGTAGAACTTAATATCTACAAAAAGTGAAGATGCTGTGAATGCTTGGCCAGTTATCCCTGTGGTAACTTTCTGAAACCTCTTACTTAAAACTCTGAAGATTAGTGAGTGAACAATCCAACATTTGGTGAGTTCTGCTTCACAATGATAGGAGGAGCCAACATCAAAAGATATGTTACAGCTCTCAGGTTTGAGCATTACAGAACTTATCCCATGTCACCAGGAGAGCTGAAACAAACTTAAACTTAGAACCATGTCAAATAGTGAGTCTCACACATCTTACCAGATAAAACAATGAAGGGATTTTTTGCATATAATTCATCTTTAAATTAACAGTACTAGGAAATATATATAAAGCTTTACCAATTTAGTTCCCATAACTGTTATTATTAGATTAGCTCAAGGTATATTGGGTCAAGTATTATAAGGCATTGTAATTAGAATTATTCTAGGTAGAAGGCTGATTTTTGGTCTAGGCAAAAACTTTATGGAATTGGGTTTGATGCTGGCAGGAAGTGACCTGTCTCAAGTCCCTGAGAGTTTTCACAAAGAGAATTAATACAATGAATGAAGCACTGAAAGTGACAATAGACAACATTTATATAGTATTTGAGGTATGAATTTTAAATTTTCTCCCCCTCTCTCTCCACATCCCTCCCCATGATGGCATGTGATCTAATATAGGCTCTACATATACATTCCTATTAAACATGTTTTCATATTAGTCATGTTGTAAAGAAGAATTAGAACCAATAGGAGGAACCACAAGAAAGAAGAAACAAAACAAAAAGCCGAAAAACCCCAGCAAATAGTGTGCTTCTGTCTGCATTCAAACTCCATAGTACTTTCTCTGGATGTGGATAGCATTTTCCATCATGAGATTTTTGGAGGTGTCTTAGATCCTTGCATTGCTGAGAAGAGCTAAGTCTTATCAAAGTTAGTTATTGTACAGTGTGGCTGTTACTGTATACAACATTCTTCTGGTTCTGCTCAGTTCACTCAGCATCAGTCCATATGAGTCTTTCCAGGTTTTTCTGAAGTCTACTTGCTCATCGTTTCTTATAGCACAGTAGTATTCCATTATATTTATATAGCACAACTTGTTCAGCCATTTCCCAATTGATGGGCATCTCCTCGATTTCTAATTCTTTGCCACCACAGAGCTGTTATAAAAATTTTTGTACATGTGGGTCCTCTTCCCATTTGTATGATCTCTTTGGGATACAGACCTAGAAGTAGTATTGCTGGGACAAAGGGTATGCACATTTTTATAGTCCTTTGGGCATAGTTCCAAATTGCTCTCCAAAATGGTTGGATCATTTCACAACTCCACCAACAATGTATTAGTGTTCCACAGGTCGACTTCAGAAAAACCTGGAAAGACTTGTATGGTCTGATGCTGAGTGAAGTGAGCAGAACCAAGAGAATGTTGTACACAATAACAGCCACATTGTACGATGACTAATATTGATAAACTTAACCCTTCTCAGCAATACAAGGATCTAAGACATCTCCAGAGGCCTCGTGATGGAAAATGCTATCCACATCCAAAGAAAGAACTATGGAAGTATGGAAGCAGAATCACTATCGTTTTTTTTCTCTTCTGTTGAGTTTTGTTTCCTCTTTCTGATGGTTCCTCCTATTGGTTTTAATTTTTACTTACAACTTCACTAATGTGAAAATATGTTTAATAGAAATGTATATGTATAGCCTATATGAGATTGTGCTCCGTCTTGGGGAGGGTGGTGGGGAGGAAGGGGGAGAAAAATTTTAAACTCAAAAGCATATGGAAGTGATTGCTGATAAATCAAAATAAATTAATAAAATTAAAAAAACGAAAAAATGTATTAGTGTTCCAATTTTCCCACATCTCCAACATTTATCATTTTCCAGTTTTGTCATGTTGGCCAATCTGCTAGGTGTGATGTGGTACCTCAGAGTTGTTTTGATTTGCATTTCCCTAATCAATAGCGATTTAGAGCATTTTTTCATATGACTGCAGATGGCTTTAATTTCTTCATCTGAAAACTGCCTGTTCATAGCTTTTGACCATTTATCAGTTGGGGAATGCCTTGTATTCTTATACATTTAACTTAGTTCTCTGTATATTTTAGAAATGAGGCCCTTATCAGAGACACCGGTTGTAAAAATTCTTTCCCAGTTTTCTGTTTCCTTCCTAATCTTGGTTGCATTGACTTTGTGCAGAAACTTCTCAATTTAATGTAATAAAAATTATCCATTTTGCGTTTCATAATGTTCTCTATCTCCTGTTTAGTCATAAATTCTTCTGTTCTCCATAAAGCTGACAAGTAAACTATTCTTTGCTCTCCCTGGTTGTTTATAGTATCAGCCTTTATGTCTAAATTGTGAACCCATTTTGCCTTTATTTTGGTATATGGTGTAAGATGTTGATCTATGCCTAATTTCGGCCACGCTCTTTTCCAGTTTTCCCAGCAGTTTTTGTCAAATAGTGAGTTCTTATACCAGAAAACGGGGTCTTTGGGTTTATCAAATAGTAGATTACTGTATTCATTGACTACTATGTCTTGCATACCTACCCTGTTCCTCTAATCCACCCCTCTATTTCTTAGCCAGTACCAGGTAGTTTTGATGATTGCTGCTTTGTAATACAATTTAAGATCTGGATGGCTAGGCCACCTTCCCTAGCATTTCTTTTCATTAGTTCCATTGATATTCTGGACCTTTTGTTCTTCAAGATGAATCTTGTTATTTTTTCTAGCTCTATAAAATAATTTTTTGGTAGTTTGATTGGTATGGCACTGAATAAGTAAATTAACTGAGGTAGAATTGTCACATTTATTATATTAGCTCCGACTACCCATGAGCAACTGATATTTTTCTAATTATTTAGATGTGACTTTATTTTTGTGAAAAGTGTTTTGTAATTGTGTTTACGTAGTTCCTGGGTTTGTTTTGGCAAATTGTTTCTTTCTTATTGCTGTTTTTGCTACTATTGGCTCCCATTATGTGATATTACTACACTCTACCCCTCCCACCTGTCAGAGCATGAAGGGGAGAAGGAAAAAAATCAGCCAGCTTTTTACTCATGGACACACACACACACAAATACACACAGCACACAACATAAGTGGCACTCCACAAAGACAAACAAAAATAAAAAACATATGTTTAGCGCCTGGACCTTTTGAAGTGGCCACATATGGTCCATAATTATAATCCTAGCACCATTCTGGAATAGACCCAAAATTACCCATGAATCTTAACAAACCCTCAGTTGAAGAGCCAAGAACTCAGCCAAAAAGAGACAGGAATTTGGGAAATTCAAGAGACTCACTCACCCAGACCAAACCATTGAGTCAAATCCAAACTGGAACATAAGAGATCCCAGCTGGTACCAGGTGTCTTTAGTTGAAAGTGGCAGTTGCGCAGGTACCCACTTCTTGACAACAGATATGGCAACCTTAAATAAAGAAGACTGCCAAAACAGTAAAAACAACAACAACAACAATAACCTAGGGTCTTTTAACTGAGGCCAGGAAATTGAATTCAGGGCCATCACGCAACACCAGGGTGCAGGAGTGCCCAAGAGAAACAGAGCAGGGCAGGGTTAAATACATTTCAGCAGAGAGGGAATCTCTTGAGAGGCACAACCTAGAGAAGCCGTTATGTAAGTTGTTTTGCATAACAACTGAAAGTCCATAGAGAAGGCTGGGAGAAGGCTCTGGTTTTGCCCTCAGCCAATGTGCAGCCTTGGATCAGGCAAGGTCAGCTGCATTCAACAATATGTTGAGTTTGGGATGCTAATGGGACACTAGCTGATATTCTGCAGGTAATCAATGATATAAGACTAAAATTTAAGAGAGAGTTTAGGGTAGATATGTAGACTTGGGGAATTATTTGTATTAAAATTAAATTTATGAGAGCAGATGATATTACCATGGGAGAAAGTATAGACTGAGAAAGATGAGAAGTGGGCCTAGGATAGAGCCTTGAGTGATACCTATAGTTAGGGAATGGAAGATCTATCCAGCAAAGTCCACAAAATCCAGCAAAAGAGGCTGAGAAAGGAAGGTTTAATGTGGAAACCAAAAGAGAGCAGTGTTATGGAAACCAAGGAAAGGTACCAGGAGGAAAGGATATTTTTTGGTGTCAGAAGCTTCAGAGAGGTCAAGGAGGATGAGGAATGAAAAAAAAAGGCCATCAGATTTAGTAACTAAGTGTTCCTAGTTAACCTTTGAGAGAGAAGATTTGATGGAGTGGTAGGGCAGTCAGGCAGATTCCAAGAGGTTGAAGAGTAGGTGTAGTTTAATAACTGGGTTTCTAGGGGGAAAATGTATACATGATATGTTTTTAAGTTCAGTCTTTGTTGTTAACATTTCTTGTGTCATTTTCTTAAGTGTAGACGATCAGCAAAATAAATCAAGTCCTGATTTATAAAACTTTTTGATTTCCAAGGTGAACATATTCACACTGAATATTTAACAATCAGCCCTTTTGTAGGAGCTGGCTCCAGCAAAAACTTGAAAAGGTAGTAAGAAAAAAAGAATTGCAGAAAATCTGAAATGGAAAGGACCTGAAAGGTCAATCTATACCTGAACATGAATCCCATTTATAACATCTCTGAGAATTGGTCTTCTAGTTGCTGGCCTTAAAGACCTCCAATGATGAATAATTCACCATCTCCTCCCTAGGTTACCCAATTGTTAGGACATTGTTTTTCTTTATATGAATCTAATACCCTCTTTGCTGTAACTTATACTTTTTGATTTTGCTTTCAGGGGATAAGTAAAACCAATCTAATCCCTCTTGTGAAAGCTATTCAAACATTTGAATATGTTTACTATGTCCTCAAGTCTTTTTTTCTTGAGGCTAACCATTCCTGTTTCATTCGACTAATCCTTGTATGTCTCCTACTATGAGTTTCAGTTCTCTCACCATCCTGTTCACATTTCTCTGGATGTTATACATCTTGTAAATGCTTTTTCTAAAATGTGGCACCCAAAATCAAGCTCTTTACTGCAGATGTGGTCTTAGCAAGGCAGAGTACAATAGGCCTATGATATACCTTGTTTTCTGTAATACTTCAGTGGTCTCATCGTTGTGGGTTCCCTAATGGTTTAGCTTGCTCTTAATCTGCACCTCACTCCATGCAACTCTTATGTATTATCTTCCCGCAAGTCCTCTGTAGGAGGTACACTGGACATGCTAGTAGGAGTAGAACTTCTACATCTCTTAACATTGCATAGATACCAGTGGAACATGGAGATTTATTCTTTATGCTTGCTACATAACTGACCTACCTTCTTTCTTTGTCATACATTCCTTTGACATATATGTATAGCTGTATCTACCTATCTATATCCTTTATACCTTTCATTTCTGTGAAATTTTTTTTTGATGGTATAATCTCTTACCACCCACAGTGTGCCTCTCCATTGCCCATTGGAATATCCCCAACTTTAATTGTTCAGAGACTGTAGTATTCCATGAATATTTAATATTATATTTAGTTGTTAAAAGCAGTGTACAGTTTCTCAAAGACAATCCAGCTTACCTTCTTCCTTTTTAAATTTTGGTCCCAATTCCTTGTCCATCCACTGTGGCTTGTCAAGACATCTGTACTGATGGGCTATCTCTAGAAGGTTTTCATTCAACTGCGTATTTGAACAGTTGATATTCTTCATCTCATGCATGCGTGTGTGTGTGTGTGTGTGTGTTTGTGTTTTCCATGAGAGAGTAATTAGACTGAATTCTGGAATTATTGTAGATTTCATTTAGGAGGCTCAGTTGTGTTCTGGGGCTGGATGTAGTCTATGTGATGTCATTTACAAAAAGGTAATCTCACTGTCTTTAGGGAATTCCTTTTCAAGTCTGTTCTGGACAACCTCCATGATGATGGCAGACACATTGGGGAGCATTCATCTCCTTAGTGTATGTCTTGCTTGATATTAATAATCAGAAGATCATCAATCAAAGTGATCTGTTATTACAATTTTAATGAATTGTGAATGAGTTTAATACTTTGGAGACAGTTTTTAGAAAAATGCTGCATTTCACTCTATTGAATTAAATTTTAAAAATTGTCAACAAAGTGATCACAGTGGGATTTAGTATTTTTTGCATCTTTGAGTTGTTTGTTTGACTATAAAAATTGCTAATTAGGAATGATCAGTAATTAGGAATTTTTTTACGTGAAGAAAAGGAAGGGATAGGGTAAGGAACCAGGATGCAGGGAGCTTACCTGTACTAGAGCTGCAGGGATGGAGGAAACAAGTCTTGGGACAATGCTATCCATACCCTAGTTGTTATTCTAATCTGCTGCAGTGAATCATCTGCAAAAGCCTGTTTCTTTTTTTTTTTTATAATTTCTTCACATATGTATAGATAAAGATTTTATAGATACAGGAAAGTAGGCATAAGGTTTGAAGTTAATATTCCCTTTTATAACAATCTGTTTTTTTCTCAACATTTTATGTGCTTTTTCTTTAGATACCTTGAGAATTGTTACATCAACACCCTCAAAATTATCACCTCCTACACAGACCTACTCTGTGTATACTTGGTCTAGCTCAGTTTCTGGTCTCATTTTTGTTTTCTTTAGTGTAATTTCTACTTTCTCATATAGGACATTGCAGACTGTGTTATTAGAGTCCAAACACGATGCTAGCTCTACTGTTAATTATGGAAAAAGTATTTTATTTTATTTTGGCCAGGCAATGAGGTTAAGTGACTTAGGGTCACACAGCTAGTAAGTGTTATGTGTCTGAGGCTGGATTTGAACTCAGGTCCTCCTGATTCCAGGGCTGGTGCTCTATCCACTTCACCACTTCGCTGCCCCCCAAAAAGTAATTTCTTATAGACATTTTTATGTATTTTTTTTTGCATGTTTAGTCTGTTTTTTACTTTCCTGGTTTACTTTAGTCTCTCACTAAGCTTTTCATAAATTTATTTGTCTTTCCACTTCTTACTGTTTGGAGGCGATATTGCTTAATCATCTACAATCTTCCTTTTAAAATTTTACAGTAGAGTTTGTATTTTACATCAGCATTTCCCTTGGCTGCCTTATCTTCTTTCTTAAGAAGACATCATGAAAAAATAAAGTGGATTGTGTTCTGACAAGAAATAAATGGTTGCTGAAATGGGAGTCATTTCTGACTTAGCAATCTATGAACAATCCTATTATTGGCTTGTTACAGCAAAGGACAGAATCAGTAGAAAAGAAACAATAAAAACGAGAAGAGATGGCATATATATGAGGCAAAACCAACAGTTTCTAGGTTCTTTCGTTTTCCTTGTGAGAATTTAAACTTCCTTAGAAATGATGATATTCTGTTTCAGTGTTTGTCATCTATCTATTTTCCATTTTTTGGTATTAGTAGTTTATTTAGATCATGTTGGTGTGGCCTTATATGTATACCATGTCTTCTCATTTTTATTGTTTCTTCTAATTTGCTATTTATTTTGTCTTTTGCTGTAAGAAATCATTGGTAAGATTGTTCACTGCCAGCAGACTTGGAAATGACTCTTATATCAGTAACCATTTATTTCTTGTCAGAATATAAATCCATTTCATCTTTTTCGTGTGGTGTTTTTTTCAGTGCTTGTATTATCTGTTGTCTCTTGACTCTTCTTGAAAAAAGTATCAATGGTAGATAGACTTGAGTTTTTATATAGTTTACAATTCTTTTGTCTCCCTTGTTCCTTCTTCTGACCATATTTTCCAACATATTTTTTGCTATTATCCTGTGCCCACCTATGCATTGAGGTCACATTGATTATTTCAGTATATATTGATTTAATTTGGAGGATCTAGTAGAAGTTCTCTACCCTCTCATTCTCTAAAACAAATATTAGCTGCGATTATTTTCATGGTTTTGTTTTATTTTGTTTTGTTTCCATAAATGCTTATCATGAACAACTCCTGACTGGATAGACAATGGAATATGTGTAGAGTACCAAATGATCATACTGGAAAGGTACGTTAGGGTCATATCATGAAGAGCTTTAAATCTCAAACACAAGAGATAATATTTGATTTTAGAGATAATGAGGAGCTACTGGAGTTTATTGAAAATTGCTTTGACTGCTGAGTGAAGGATAGATTGGAGTGGGGAAAGACAGTTTGGGTGGTGAGGTGCAGCAGTTAGGAGACTACTGTAATAGTCCAAGTAAGAGTAAGGTCCCAGACTAGAGTGGTGGTGGCTGTATGTATGGAGAGAAGGGGAAAAATGTGAGAGATATTGTGGAAGTAGAAACAAGATTGACCACTGATTGGATATCTAGTATGAGTGAGAGAGCAATTAAAGGTGACTCTGAGATTTCTGCATGATGAGAGAAGTATAGTGATGTGCTTATAGAAATAGGGGAGTTCAGAAGAGGGGTGGGTTTTGGGGAAGAATATAGTGACTTCTGTTTTGGACATATCAAATGTGAGATGTCTGTTGGACGTTCATTTTGAAATATCTAATAAATCGATAGTAATGGTGATATTGACAGGAAAGAGACTGGGACTATATACAGATTTAGGAATGACCTGCATAGAGATATTAAGTCCTTGGGTGCTGGTAAGATCACTAAGCAAGAGAGTATAGAAATAGAAGAGAAAAAAGCCTAGGGTGTAGCCTTGGGGTATATCTGCAATTAGACATATGATATGGATGGTTACTTATCAAAGGAAATTGAAAAGGAGTGGTCAGATAGAAGAACCAAAAGGAAGTGTATCACAGAATTCCAAATAAAGAATATCCAAGAGGAGAGGTGGTCAGTACTATCTAATGCTGCAAAGAGGACAAAAAGGATGGAGATTAAGAGAAAGCCATCAAATTCAGCATTACAAGATCTTTGGTCTAGAAGATATGTTGCAAAGAATAAGTAAGAGAAGTGGAGGCAGTGATTGTACGCAGCTTTTACTAGATCTTTGACTGAGGAAAGATGATCTAGTGAAGGGTGTTTTTTTGTTTTGTTTTTGGATGAAAGAAACTTGAATGTGTTTGTTGGAGGGAGGGAAGAGATTAAAAGATGAGGAGGGGGAGCAGAAGATGATTGTGGAGGCACTTTGGATAAGATGGTAGGGGATGGGTTCACGGTCATTGCATAACGA
The DNA here is from genome assembly GCF_003287225.1 of Phascolarctos cinereus. Taxonomy (NCBI): domain Eukaryota; kingdom Metazoa; phylum Chordata; class Mammalia; order Diprotodontia; family Phascolarctidae; genus Phascolarctos; species Phascolarctos cinereus. The sequence continues at coordinate 158,034,869 of NW_027555736.1, forward strand.
AATGGCCAAATATCCAATGAAATGTTGCCTGTTGCTTTTGGCCATCCAATAAGACCAACTTTGTTAATTCCTTTATTTGCCTTTCCAAGGAAAATTTTTGAGGCATCTTTCCATTTAGCTTCATCTTCCTTTTGTCTTCTTTCATTTGTAGCAAGAATGATGATGGATATGATTCAGTTTCTCCAGTACTCAATAGTAATTAGACAAGGAAATCACATTTAGAATACCTAGAGTTAAGTTAATGTTTAAGAGTTTAAAAACAGTGTGATTGTGCTCCCCTTTCTCCTGTGGTCACTATAGAAATGGAAAGACATGCCATTGCAATAAACCAAGAGAAAGCTATTAAATGCATAAAGATAAACAGAGGAAACAAAAACTTTCCTTATTTGCTGATGATATGATGATTTACTTAGAAAATCCTAGGGAGTCAGCAAAAAAATCTGAAACAATTGTTTCAACAAAGTTGCATGCTACAAAATAAACCCACAAAAAATGATCAGCATTTCAATATAATAACAAGATCCAGGACATAATAATAGAAAAGGAAATTCTCTTTAAATAACTACACAATTCATGAAACATTTGGAATTCAGTCTGCCAAAGGATATTCAGTACTTCGATAGTTTTAATCACAAAATATTCCTTAAAGAGGTAAAGAAAAACCTGGAGGAATATGTAGTGTTCATAGCTAAGCCATGCTAATATACTAAAAATGACAATACTTCCAAAATTAATTTACAGATTTAGTGCTATACTGATCAGACTACCAAAAGGATACTTTATAGAACTAGACAAAATAATACAATTCATTTGGAGGAACAGAAGATCCAGAATATCAAGGGAAATAGTTGAAAAGAGTAGGTAGGAAGCAACTTCTCCCTGCATTAGGTGTCTGTAACTTCCTGCTGTGCTGCCTGATCTCCAGCCTCAGGTGAGAAAAGGAGTCAGACCTTCCTCTGACTGGGCACCTTCCACCTCCTGCTACTTATGCTCTACACATATTGCCTTCTGGCAAGGGCCCAAGTTGGACTGACCTCTATCTGTGCCAACACAAGACAACCTCCACCTCCTGTTGCCAGTCTAATTTCCCAACTTCAATATGAAGAACCACCAGTGCAGAGAAGCAACCTTCTCTTTCACCTCAGGCCTTGCATTTCCTGCTGTACCTGGAGTCCCTTAAAGGAAGAGGAAAGGCATTGGGCTGTACAGGTTTGACTTCCATCTCCTGCCGCACCATTTCCTGCCTGATCTTCAGATTTAAGAGGGAAGAGAAGTAGTGAAGTGGGACCTCCTGTTAGATTATCTGACTGTGTGCCTTCCATCTCCTGCTGTAGGGGTCTGCAGCTACATCTGCAGACTCCTTTGGGAAGAGGGGTGATATCTTCCACTCAATGGTAAACATTCTCACACTCAGTCATATTCTACACGTTCCAGTGATTTTGAAATTCTAAAGGTCATCATCTAGATCCCATACCCTATCCCCTACCATCCATTTCTTTGTTTCTATTCTCTTCAACCCTTCCACCCCAAAGTTCCAACCAAACACCACCCTCCTTTCCCACTGTGCCTTCTGGAATGCCTGTTTCATAGGCAACCAATTTACTTTCATCTTAAATCCTTTTCTCTCCCCCTCCTTCCATATTCTAGCTATTACTGAAACCTAGCTCCTCTCCAGCTCCCCCACCTCTATGACACAGCCTTCATGGCCATCCTTTCCAGTACTGGCTGCACCTTCATTCATTCCCATTCCACTCACTGGTCCAGGCAGGGGAGTTGGAATGCTCCTTGCTCACCACTGCCACTTCCAAGTTTTCTCTTCCTTTAAGATTCATGCTACTCATCTTTACCATCTAATTAGAATCCTGGTAGCTATTGTCTACAGACCTCCAAGTCATTCCCTTACCTTCCTCAATAAATTCAGTACTTGGCTCACAATTTTTCTTCCCTCCCCAACTCCTGACCTCATAGTAGGGGATTTCAACATACATATTGGCTCTTAAAACAACCTAACTACTCAGTTCCTCAACCTTTTCACTTCTTATAACCTATTCCTCTGTCCCACCTCATTTACACACAAATACCTTGATTTGGTATCACTCAGAAATGGATTGCCTCCATGTTCAAGAATTCAGAAATCCCTTTAGGGGACCATAATCTATTATCTCTCTACTTCTCTTTCTGTCTTCCCTAACCAAACCCTACTTCTTGTACTCACCATGACCTCTAAATCCTTGACCTCTGGGTTTTCTCCCATGCTATTTCCCTGGCAGTAGCATCTTGACCCCTTGGTAAATCAGTTCAACTCTACATTATCTTTTTCTCTTGAATCTCTAGCCCCATTGTCATGTTACCAATTGTGCCCTGCCAAGTCTCAACCTTGGATCTCTTCTACTATCTGCTGCCTTTGTTCCTATATATATGTTGCTGAATGAAAGTGGAGAAATTCACACATCATTCTGATTGGGTCCACTACAAATTTATGTTACACAACCTCAACTGGGACCTCACTGCTGCTAGGCAATCCTATTATACCTCCCTTATGACTTTACTATCTTCTCTCTTCATTTCCTGTCACTCATCCCTGTCTCACACAAAGAAGTGGCCTTACTCCTTACCAAGGCTAACCCCTCTACCATTCCATCCCATCTTCTCCAACCAATTGCCCCTTCTATCATCCTTTTTTATCATTTATTTTCAATTTTTTCCTATCTACTGGATCCTTCCCTAATGCCTACAAACATGCCCATGTCTCCCCCATCCTCAAAAAACCCTCACTTGATCCTTCCATCCTTGTTAACTATTATCCTATATTTCTTCTATTCTCTGTGGCTACGTTCCCTAAGAAGGATGTCTACAATAAATGCATACACTTTCCCTCCTCTCAGCTCTCTTCTTAATCCGCACCCTGGCTTCTGACCTCATTATTCCACCAAACTACTCTCTCCAAAGTTACCAATGATCTCTTAATTGTAAAACCAACGGGCTTTTCTCAGTGCTCATCATCCTCATCCTCTCTGTAGACTGTTTGTCACTCTCTTTCTTCTTGATACTCTCTTCTCTCTGGAGAAGCCAGGCCCTCTTCTTTTCTCCTCCTACACTATTTCACTTGGTGATTTCATTGGTTCCCATGTATTTAATTATCATCTCTGTGCAGATTATTCTCAAATCTGCCTAGCCTGCTGACCTTCAATCTCACTTCTCCAGCTGCCTTTCAGACCTCAAATTGGATGTCCAGTAGACATCTAAAACTCAACATATCAAAAACTAAACTCAGCTTATATGGGAAAAACTTAGTGCATTGTGTGCCAACTGTGCTAATTAGGTGGTACAGGGCAGAAAGGAACATCCAGTTTCTGTGCCTTGGGCACAGGCGTCATTCACTACTGGAAACCTGGGGGAAGCGGCCCTCTAAGGGTTGTGGTTTTAGCCTGCTACATCTGTAACAAGATAGCCTTGGGAGCTGATGTCTGTAGCTTGACCTCTGGATTGTATACAGTAACTGTAGGAATCAGTACATGATAGTTCTGCTGGTACAAGATATTTCTGTTCATAAAGGGAAAATTTTACAGAGGTCAGCTTGTTCTTGAAACAAGGAGAGATAGTTTGCCTCACTGGGGCTCACTCATGAGTTACTACCAGAAATAAGGTCTTTGGGCTGGGGAGAGATATGGTCCTAGGGCTGGGGTCTGAGCACCCGATCATTTTCCCCTCAGACAAATGGGACCCCAAATCTTTTGGGATAAGCTTCTCAATCTCCTTCTTGCTGAGATTGAATGTAAAGCTGTCCCTGCCTCTTGGGGTCCCATTCAAGGAGTTGGATCCTTAACTGATGTTTGGCTGATGCCAAGTCCAGTGAGTGGTGGGTCTTTGACTGGGACAAGGATTGGTATACAGACTGAGTAATCATCTGGAAGTAGATGTCCTGGAGCCTAGAGGAGACAAATTTGGCAAGGAGGTTAAGCAAACAAGGGCCAGAAAGGAGTGGGAGGAAAATGACCAGAAGTGAGGTAAGTATGCCTGGTATCCTTCTGGTGGGACCATCTAAAATTTGATTGACCTATTAACTTTCAATCAAACTACATAATTTTCTTTTCTTCTTAAAATTTAGTCAAACTTCCTCACACCCTGTCAACATACTTAAACCATCTGAAACTGGCACAAAGGTACCCAAAGCAACTATTCAGGGACAGGAGGGGCTTAGATGTCTCTCATTTGTCCCTAGACCTTCTTATCTGCTTTCCATATTTTCCATCAAGCCTTTATCTTTCCAAATTTTCAAACCCATTACTCAGACTACTCAACTTTACATTTCAACCATAACACAAGATAGTTCATAAGTTATTACTTTTCACTAACATAATTATGCTGCCTTAAACAAAACAAAAGAAGTTCCTGACTTTAACCTCACAACTTAATAGTTTCACAGGCTTGTTTATCCTTCTCTAATTATATTCACTCTGGAAGAAAGAGATATTTCAAAAATTGAATCTTATACATGTAAGTTTAGACACCAATTTAACTCTTGCTTAGGTCATGGAATGACTACAAATTCAGATCAAAACAGCAAAATCTCACATACTTACACTGTGCTCATATTTTACTGACCACTTGCTCTGATTATAGAAATTTGCTATGAAAGGAAAAAGGAAGTAAATGATTATACCAAATATGAAAGGATAAAACATCCTTGGCTCTGTTTGAATTCAGATAAGAATTTTCCAACCATGCAGTATCAGTTCCACTTCATAGCCAGACTCAGAAATAGCCAGGAGAGAAACATTCCTTTTCAAAGAAACACAGTGGGGAAACTGAGTCAGGAGTACTCCACCTTGGATTGAGGCTAAGGTTGACCTCTCAGTTTTTCCCAGATGGAGACTTCCACCTGTATCATATTCTTTCTGAGTAGCTTGTGGCATTTCTCTCAGATACTGATTAAATGGAGACAACTATACCCAAATTCAAACTCAAAACACAATCTGTTACAGTCTCAAGAGCCTTTATCTCAGCCAGTTTCACTAATCACAGCTTAGGGCCTAATACAATTATTTTTACTCTCATGGAGTTGCAATAAGCAATACAAATTTACTAGGACTCACATACATAAGAAATTTTACTTAATATCTTTCCTCAAATTTAAATTTGTCATTGTATAAAGGCCAATTGTTAAAAATCACTTCTATCTATTGTACATAAACTTACAAATTCTCAGCAAGCCAAGTTCATTGTTTGGGAACTCTATAACCCAAACGAGTTCTTTTCAAGGCTAATGACATCACCTACACAGATCATTTCCAGGGACCTAGCAAGTCTACAAAACAAGGAGAATTAGCAGGGACCCCAGAGAAGGGCTGCTAGTTCACCTCATGATATTTTCCCTCTGGAATGGTGTAAACCACATACTTTCTGGAACTAATACAAAAGGTTAACAAGTTGAAACCATATGTACTTGAAACTTGAAACAAACCTGTTACTGATTAGGTGACTGCAGTCTTGTTGAATGCATTTCCAAATTACTTTATACAGAAAAATAAATTCTGACTTATCTTAAACATCAAATTAAGAGAGACATATTTCACTTAAAATGAGACCAGAATGAATTCAATTACCTTTTGGTTGTGTCCCAGTATAAAAAACTCTTCTCTTTAGGTGAGGCAGGAAATGGCCACATGTGGCCTTGAAGCCAAAGGTTCCCCACCCCTGGGTTAAGTGCTAGTCAATCTGCCTCTCTTTGATCTAAGAGGAAAAAAAGTCCTCCCCCGACCCTTTTTTTTTTTTTTGTATATCCCTCTACCTTCAATACTTGGCCAGAGTTGGAATATATAGAGAGAATTTTTTTTACCAACAACTTTTTCTTTGCAAAAATTTCCAAACTGTTAACTCTTAAACCCTCTGTTCACACTGTTTGTGCAAATAGATTATGCCTTTCTTTCTACCCATGCTCCTCTCATTCCTACATGCTTAAACTTTCTTGCCTTTCCTTCTGTCTACTTATCCCTCTGGTAGACTTTGATTAAAGCCCCTTTGAAACTACACATATCTAATTTCTTTCTAATTCTGTTATGACACTTGTCTTAGCCTCTTCTACTTGTCTTTATCATATAACCTAACCCAGGGTCCTTCTCCTTGACTCCCCCCATGTGCCTCAGCATAGCCAGGGAAACCAGCAGACTGCAGCTTCAGGAACTACCATGTGCTTCAGCATAGCCCCAGGGAAACAGGTAGCCTCCAGAGGCCAGACTGCCATGTGCTTGCATAGCCTCAGGGAAATATAGAAATACCACACTCATCCTAGCACACTCTAGACACCAGCACCAGGATCCTGGTTCAGCACTAGGTAAGCTGCCAGACCCCCTTCAGCCTCCAGCAGCACCAGTCACCCCACCCCACCTCAGGCCCTCAGCACAGCATCAGACACAAGGGTCCCCCATGGGCCTCAGGGCAGCATCAGTGCAGTACCAGGTAAATAGCTAGGGCTTTCAGCCACTGGCACAAGAAGCCTAAGACAGTGCCACTTTCACCCTGGGAGCAGAACTCAAATTTAAAAGAAAGGAAGAAGGCCAAAAAAGATGAGCAAAAAACATCCAAAAAAAAAAAAGAATCTGAGCATAGAAAATTATTATGGTGATAGGCAAGACCAAGATGTAAACTCAGAAAAGGACAACAGTGGCAAAATATCTATGGGCAAAACCCCAAAGAAAAATGGGAAATGGTCTCAAGCCCAGAAAGAATTCATGGAAGAGCTCAAAAAAGAGCTTAAAATTCATATAAGAGAAGTAGGAAAAAAATGGGAAAAGAGATGAAAGTGATTCAAAAGAATTATGAAAAAAAGTAAACAGCTTAGAAAAAGAAGACAACTGCTTAAAAAGTAGAATTGGCCAAATGGAAAGGGAAGTACAAAAGCTAAGTGGGGAAAACAACTCCTTAAAAGTTAGAATTGGACAAGTGAAAGCTAATGACTCTATGAGATGTCAAGAATCAATCAAATTCAAAAGAATGAAAACAATAGAAAAAATGTAAAATACTTAATTGGAAAAACAGCTAAACTAGAACATAGGTCCAGGAGAGAGAATGTCAGAATCATTGGACTACCTGAAAGCCATAATCAGAAGGAGGACCTGGACAGCATCTTTGAGGAAAGTATCAAGGAAAACTATCCTGGAACCAGAAGGCAAAATAGACATTGAGAGAATCCATCGATCACCTCAGGAAATGGAGCCCAAAATAAAAACTCCAAGGAACATTATAGTCAAATTATAGGACTGTCAGGTCAAGGAAAAAATCCTGCAAATGGCCAGAAAGAAACAATTCAAATATTGGGGAGCCACAGTCAGGATTACATAGGACTTAACTGTAACATTAAAGGATTGGAGGTCATGGAACATGATATTCTGGAAGGCAAAGGAGTTAGGACTACAACCAAGAATCACCCTACCTGGCAAAATTAAGCATAATCCTCCAAGGGGGAAAATGGTAATTCAATGAAATAGAAGGATTTCAAGTTTTCATAAGAAAATCAGAATTGAATAAAAAATTTGATCTCCTATGTCAAGACCCAAGAGAAGCCTAAAAAGGAAAAAGAAAACATAAGAGATTCAATGGAGCTGAACTGTTGATATCCCTGGATGGGAAGATGATGCTTGTAATTCTTAAAAATTGTACCACTAATAGTACAAATAGAAGGAATAAACATAGAAGGTATTCGTATAAGGTAAATTTGAGGTAATGATGTAAAAAATAATTAGGGGATGAGAAAAAGGAGTACATTGGGTGCAAAAGGAAGGGAGAGGTAGAATGGGGTAAATTATTTCACGTAAAGAGGTGTGAAAAAACTTCTACAGCGGAGGTAAAGATGGGAGGGTGGGTGATGGGCATCACTTGAACCTTATTCTCATCAGTATTGGCTCAAAGAGGGAATAATGTACAGTGTCAGTTGAATGCAGAAATCTATCTTACCCAAAAGGAAAGCAGGAGGCTAGGAGATTAAATAAAGGCATTGGGGTGGGAGAGAGGCTGACAGAAGAGAGGGCAAACTCAGAGAGGTGGTAGACAAAACACTGTCAAAGAGGGAAAGGGGTGAAAGGAGAGAGGGGACAAGCAGTAGGAAAAATGAGATGAAGGGAAATACACAGTTAGTAATCATAACTGTGAATGTAAATGGGATGAAATCTCCCATAAAAAAGAAATGGATAGCAGAGTGGATCAAAAACCAGAATCCTACAATATGTTGTTTACAAGAAATACGCTTGAAATACGCTTGAAGCAGAGAGACACACACAGAGTAAAGTGGATGGAGTAGAATTTATTATGTTTCAGCTGAAGTAAAAGTGAGTGTAGCCATCTTGATCTCAGACAAAGCAAAAGCAAAATTAAAAGAGTTAAGAAAGGAAACTACATCTTCCTAAAACATACTATAGACAATGAAGTTATGTCAATACTAAACATATATACACCAAGTAGTATAACATCCAAATTCTTTTTGTTGTTGTTACTGTTTTTTTTAATTTATTTTTAGTTTTCAACATTCACTTCCATAAACTTTTGAGTTTTAAATTTTCTTTCCATTTCCTCCTCTCCTTCCTCCACGAGACGGTGTACAATCTGATGTAGGCTCTACCTCTACATTCCTATTAAACATATTTTCACATTAGTCATAACATCCAAATTCTTAAAGAAGTTAAGTGTTACAGTTTTTTCTATTAATTAATTTATTTTTAGTTTTTAACATTTACTTCCATAAGCTTTTGAGTTTTAAATTTTCTCCGCCTCCCTTCCTTCCTCCTTCCCCAAGTCTATGCCTAGTTTCTGCCATTCTATTTTCCAGTTTTTCCCAGTTTTTGTCAAATAGTGAGTTCTTATCCCAGAAGCTGAGGTCTTTGGGTTTATCAAACAGTAGATTACTATAGTCATTGACTACTGTGTCTTGTACCTAACCTATTCCACTGATCCACCCCTCTATTTCTTAGCCAGTACAAAGTAGTTTTGATGATTTATAATATAATTTAAGATCTGGGATGGGTAGGCCACCTTTCCTAGCATTTCTTTTCATTAGTTCTCTTCATATTCTGAACCCTTTGTCCTTCCAGATAAATTTTGTTATTTTTTTTCTAGCTCTGTAAAATAATTTTTGGTGGTTTTATTGGTATGGCACTGAATAAATAAATTAGTTGAGGTAGAATTGTCTTTATTATGTAGTGTGTTACAATTTCTTGACCAAAATAGAGATAGAGAACATTATGAAATGTAAAACAGATAATTTTATTATATTAAATTAAAAAGCTTTTGCACAAGTAATAACTAATGCAGCCAAGATTAGAAGGAAAGCAGAAAGCTGGGAAATGATCTGTATAGCAAGTGTCTCTGATAAAGGCCTCATTTCTCAAATATGTAGAGAACTGGGTCAAATTTATAAGAATAGAAGCCATTCCCCAGTTGATTAATGGTCAAACAATATGAACAGGCATTTTTTCAAATGAAGAAATCAAAGCTATCTCTAGGTGTAGGATGAAGTGCTCTAAATCACTTTTGATTAGAGAAATGCAAATTAAAACAACTTTGAGGTAACACCTTACATCCATCAGATTGGCTAATATGACAAAAAAAAAAGGAAAATGATAAATGTTGGAGAAGATGTGGGAAAATTGGGGACACTAATGCACTATTGGTGAAGTTGTATACTGATCTAACCATTCTGGAGAGCAATTTGAAACCTTGTCCAAGAGGCAACTAAACCCTTTGATCCAGCAATACTACTACTTGGTCTGTATCCCAAAGAGATCATAAAAAAAGGAAAAGGACCTATATGTGCAAAAGTATTAATAGTAGCCCTTTTGTGGTGGCTAAATATTGGAAATTGAGGGGATGCCCATCAATTGAGGAATGACTGAAGAATCTGTGGTGTATGAATGTAAAGTAATACTGTTATGCAATAAGAAATGATGGACAGGCAGATTTCAGAAAAACCTGGAAAGACTTGTATGAACTGATGCAAAGTGAAATGAGCAGAACAAGGAAAGTGTTATACACAGTGTGAGCAACATCATGTGATGATCAGCTATGAATGACTCAGCTCTTCTCAACAACAATACAAATGACTCATGAAGGAAAATGTTATCCACATCTAGATAAAGAACTGATGGACTCTGAATGCAGATCGTAGCATACTTTTTTCACTTTATTCTTTTTTGTGTTTTTTTTTTCCTTTTGATCTGTCAAAAGCAAAACACTGGTGAGGAGGGACAGGATGAAAGGAGAGAGAGAGAAAAGTATAAATGGGAAAAATAGGATGGAGGGAAATACACAGTTGATAATCATTATTGTGAATGTGAATGGGATGAACTCTCCCATAAAACACAAGTAGATAGCAGAATAGATTAAAAACCAGAGTCCTAGGATATGTTGTTTACAAGAAACATTCGGAGTAGACAGAGACACATAGAGTAAAGAAGGTAAAAGGCTGGAGCATAATCTATTACGCTTCAGCTGAAGTGAAAAAAAAAAGCAAGGGTAGCAATCTTGATCTCAGACAAAGCAAAAGCAAAAATAGATCTAATTAAAAGAGACAGAGAAGGAAACTACATCTTGCTAAAAAGTACCATAGACAATGAAGTAATATCAATAGTAAAACATGTGCACCAGGTGGAATAGCATCTAGATTCTTAGAGGAGAAGTTAAGTGAGTTACAGGAAGAAATAGACAGCAAAACTATACTAGTGGGAGACCTTAATTTCCCTGTCTCAGAAATAGATAAATCTAACCACAAAATAAACAAGAAAGAAGTTAAAGTGGTGAATAGAATTTTAGAAAAGTTAGATATAATAGACATCTGGAGAAAATTGAATGGGGATAGAAAGGCATATACCTTTTTCTCAATAGTACATGGCATCTACAAAAAAATTGACCATGTATTAGGGCATAAAAACCTTACAATCCAATGCAGAAGGGCAGAAATATTAAATGCATCTGCAATAGAAGTTATATGTAATAAAGGGCCATGGAAAGATAGATTAAAAATTAATTAGAAACTAAATCTAATCCTAAAGAATGAGTGGATCAAACAACAACTCATAGAAACAGTAATTTCATCACAGAGAATGACAATAATGAGACAACATGCCAAAATTTATAGGATTCAGCCAAAGCAATACTTAGGGGAAATTTTATTTCTCTGAATTCTTACATGAATCAAATAGAGGAAGAGCAGATCAATGAATTGGGCATGTAATCGAAAAAGCTAGAAAATGAACAAATTAAAAATCCCCAGTTAAACACCAAATTAGAAATTCTGAAACTCAAATGAGAGATTAATAAAATTGAAAGTAAGAAAACCATTGAACTAATAAAACTAAGGGCTGGTTTTATGGGGAAAAAAAACAATAAAATAGATAAATCTTTGGTTAATTTGATTAAAACCCCCCCAAATTACCAGCATCAAAAATGAAAAGGGTGAATTCCCCAATGAAGAGGAAATTAAAGCAATAATTAGGAGCTATTTTGCCCAACTATATACCAATAAATCTGACAACCTAAGTGAAATGGATGAATATTTATAAAAATATAAATCGCCTGGATTAACAGAAGAAATAAAATACTTAACCCCACTTTTTCATATTTGAAAAGTATTTTCCCCACAATTACATATCAAGAAAAATTTTGACATTCATTTTTACAAGATTTTAAGTTGCAACTTACCCTCCCTTCCTCTCACCTCTCCCCTCTTCTGAAAATGGAATGCAATTTGATATAGTTTATACATATGATATCATGTAAAAATGTATTTCCATATTCATCACAGTCATGAAGGAAGAAACAAATCAAAGGAAAAAAACATGAGAAAGAATAAAGTAAGTGAAAAAATATGCTTTCATCTGCATTCAGAGTCTCTTGGTTCTTTGTCTGGATATGAATAGCATTTTACTTCATGAGTCCTTTGTACTTGTCTTGGATCATTGTGTTGCTGAGAAGAGCTCATTAATAGCTGATCATCACACAATGCTGCTGATACTATATACAATGTTTTCCTGGTTCTACTTATTTCACTTTTCATCAGTTCATAGAAGTCTTTCCAGGTTTTTCTGAAATCTGCCTGTTCATCATTTCTTATTGCACGATAGTATTCCATTACATTCATACACCACAGTTTGTTCAGCCATTCCCTAACTGATGGGCATCCCCTCAGTTTCCAATATTTTGCCACCACAAAAAGGGCTGCTATAAATATTTTTGCACTTGTAGGTCCTTTTCCCTTTTTTCACAATCTTTTTGGTATATAGACCTAGTAGTGGCATTGATGGATCAAAGGGTATGCTAGGATGGTTTAACATAAGGAAAACTATTAACATAATTGATTAGATCAATAACAGAAGTAACAAAAATCACATGATTATATCAATAAATGCAAAAACAGTTTTGTCAAAATACAACACTCATTCCTATTAAGAACAACTCGAGAGGGTGGAGCCAAGATGGCGGAGTGAAAGCAGTGACTTGCTTGAGCTCTCCCCCAAACCCCTCCAAATACCTATAAAAAATGGCTCTAAACAAATTCTAAAGCAGAAGAACCCATAAAAAGACAGAGTGAAACAAATTTCCAGCCCAAGATAACCTGGATGATTGATCAGAAAGGTATATCGTATTGGTCTGGGAGAGGAGTGCAGTTCACCATGGGCGCACAGGCCACAGCAAACCTGGAGTAGGCCTCACAGGACTGAATCTGTGGGCAGCTGTGGTGGTTTCCAGACTCCTCAATCCATAAATTCCAAAGATAACTTAGAAGGTCAGTGGGAAAAATCTGTTTTGGCGGTGCTGAGAGAGGAACGTGGGGTCTCAGCTCCAGTTCCCCAAGAGCACGGCCCTGGGGGGGCAGCTGCCCCCTGAGCTTCTGGCCCACAGACTGAGGGGAATTGAGTGGCTGATCAGAGAGGGATTGCAGGGATCTCTTTGCCAGTGCTGAGGCAGGAATCTCTTGCTTTGCCCATGCTTAGATCTGGGTCACAGTTCTGGGTGGTGGTCCTGGGGTGAGGAGGAGCTGGTGGTGGTGGAGCTTGTAGTGGTGTAGAGAAACCCTCCTCACAGTTACAGGACAGAAAGGATACTTGTGGTAGACCAGGCACAGCCAGAAAGGAGTAAACACCTGCCCCTTATCATAACACCTTGGAAGAACTGAAAATTTACAGGTCCCTACAAGTATCTCTGAAAAGAGCTGTACAAACCCCCAAAGCTTGGGACAGTACATTCTCCACATTGGAAGCAGACTCTTACCTTAACAAAGAGTTTAAAACTCAAGTAATTGGCCGGATCATGAGCAAGCAGCGCAAAAAGAGTCAGACTATATTATCTTACTTTGGTGAAAGAAGATCAAAATATACAACCAGAAGAAGACAACAAAGTCAAAGCTCCTACATCCAAAGCCTCCAAGAAAAATATGAATCAGTCCCAGGCCTTGGAAGAGCTCAAAAGGGATTTTGAGAAGCAAGTAAGAGAAGTAGAGGAAAAACTGGGAAGAGAAATGAGAGTGATGCAAGAAAATCATGAAAAACAAGTCAACAGCTTGCTAAAGGAGACCCAAAAAAATACTGAAGAAAATAACACCTTAAAAAATAGCCTAACCCAAATGGCAAAAGAGGTCCAAAAAGCCAATGAGGAGAAAAATGCCCTAAAAAGCAAAATTGGCCAAATGGAAAAGGAAGTCCAAAAGATTACTGAAGAAAATACTTCCTTCAAAATTGGAATAGAGCAATTGGAAGCTAGTGACTTTATGAGAAATCAAGACACTGCAAAACAAATCCAAAAGAATGAAAAAATAGAAGACAATGTGAAATACCTCACTAGAAAAACAACTGACCTGGAAAATAGATCCAGGAGAGAGAATTTAAAAATTACTGGACTATCTGAAAGCCATGATCAAAAAAAGAGCCTAGATATCATCTTTCAAGATATTATCAAGGAAAACTGCCCTGATATTTTAGAACCAGAGGACAAAATAGAAATTGAAAGAATCCACCAATCTCTTCCTGAAAGAGATCCCCAAAGGAAAACTCCTAGGAATATTGTAGCCAAATTCCAGAGTTCCCAGGTCAAGGAGAAAATATTACAAGCTTCCAGAAAGAAACAATTCAAGTATTGTGGAAACACAATCAGGATGACACAAGATTTAGCAGCTTCTACATTAAGGGATCTGAAGGTATGGAATATAATATTCCAGAGGACAAAGGAGATAGGATTACAACCAAGAATAACCTACCCAGCAAAACTGAGTATAATCCTTCAGGGGGCAAAATGGTCATTCAGTGAAATAGAGGACTTTCCAGCATTCCTGATGAAAAGACCAGAGCTGAATAGAAAATTTGACTTTGAAATACAAGACTCAGGTGGAACATGAAGAGGTAAACAGGAAAAAGAAATCATAAGAGACTTATTAAGGTTGAACTGTTTACATTACTGTATGGAAAGATGATATTTATAACTCAAGAGACGTTTGTCAGTATTAGGGTAGTTGGAGGAAAAAAATTATATGTATGTAGATAGATAGATAGGATAGATAGATAGATAGATAGAGGGCACAGGGTGAGTTGAAGATTAAGGGGTCATATCTGGAGAATAAAATTAAGGGATGAGAGAGGATTATACTAGGAAAAGAAGAAAGGGAGAAGTAGATTGGGGTAAATTATGTCACAAAAAAACAGAAAAGAAAAGTCTCTTACAGTGGAGAGGAAATGGGGGAAGGTGGGAGGGAATGAGTGAATCTTTTTCTCATAGGATTTGGCTTACAGAGGCAATAACATACACATTCAATTGGGTATGGAAATCTGTCTTACCCTACAGGAAAATAGGGGGAGAAGGGGACAAGAGAGCAGGGGGCTGATAGAGAGGAGGGCAGATTGGGAAAGTGGGTAATCAGAAGCAAATACTTCTGAGGAGGGACATGGTCAAAAGAAAGAATAGAATAAATGGGAGGGCAGGATAGGATTAAGGGAAATAGAGTTAGTTTTTTCACAACATGTCTACTATGGAAGTGTTTTGCATAACTGCACATGTATAACCTATATTGAGTTGCTTATCTTTTCAATGAGGGTGGGTGGGAGGGAGAAAGGGCGAAAATTTGAAACCTAAAGTTTTAAAAACATATGTTAAAAAAAGTTTTCACATGCAGCTGGGAAATAAGAAATACAGGAAATGGGGTACAGAAGTGTATCCTGCCCTACAGGAAAATAGAAGGGGAAGGGGACAAGAGAAGAGGGGAGAGAGATAGAAGAGAGAACAGACTAGGTGAAGGGATTTTCATAATGCATGCCACCTTAAAGTGGGGGGAGGGGTGAGATGGGATGAAAATTTGGAACTCAAAATCTTGTGGAAGTAAATATTGAAAACTAAAAATAAATAAATTTATATTTTAAAAAAACTGAAAAGCATAGGTATAAGTGGATTTTTCTTTAAAGTAATAAAAAGCGTCTCCCTGAAATGATCAGCAGGTATTATTTGTAATGGGGATAAGCTTCCCAGTAAGATCAGGAGTGAAACAAGGATGTCCATTATAAGCAATATTATTCAATATTAGAAATGCTAGCAATAGCAATAAGAGAAGGAGGAAATTGAAGGAATTAGAATGGATAATGAGCTAATGAAACTATCTCTTTTTGCAGTTGATATACTTGGAAAATCCTTGAGATTCAACTAAAAAGTAGTTCAAACAGTAATAATTTTAGCAAAGTAACAGGATATAAAATAAACCCACATAAGCCACTAGCATTTCTATATTATCACAACAAAACCCTGTAAAAAAAGATAGTAAGAGATACACCATTTAAAATAACTATAGACAGCATAAAATACCTGGGTGTATACCTGTGAAGACAAATCCAGGAACTACATGAACATAATTATAAAACACTTATACAAATAAAGTCATATTTAAATAATTAGAGAAATATTAATTGTTCATGGGTGGGCAGAACAACATAATAAAAATGATAATTCTACCTAAACTAATCTACTCCTTCAATTAAATTACCAAAACATTATTTTATTGAGCTAGAAAAAATAATAGCAATTCATTTGGAAGAACAAAAGGTCAAGAATATCAAAGGAATCAGTGGAAAAAATGCAAATGGAGAAAGTTTGGCAGCACCAGCTCTTAAACTATATTATAAGGCAGTAATTATCAAAACTATCTAGTACTTGTTGTGAAATAGAAATGTGGATCAGTGGAACAGAGTAGACATACAATATACAACAAATGATTATAGTAACTTTGTGTATGACAAATGTAAAAATTTAAGCTTTGGGGATAAGAATTCACTTTTTAGTACAAGTTATTGGAAAAACTAGAGAATAGTCTGGCAGAAATCAGGGATAGACCAACATTTTACACCATTTCCCAAGATAAGGTCAAAATGGATACATGACCTGGGTATAAAGGGAGATATCATAAGAAATGAGAAGAACATGGGACATATTACCTATCAGACTTATGGATAAGAGAAGAATTTATGAATAAACAAGAGCTAGAGAGCATTATGAGATGTAAAATGGATACTTTTGATTATGTTAAATTAAAAAGGTTTGCACAAACAAGACCAATGTAGCCAAGATTGGAAGGAAAGCAGAAAATGGGGGAAATTTTTGTACATAGTTTATACATAGTCAAATAAAGGGTTTCATATCTCAAATATATTGAGAACTTTGTCAAATTTATAAGAATATCAGTCATTCCCCAATTGATATGAACAGGTAGTTTTTTTGTAAGAAGAAATCCAAGGAATATGTAGTCATATGGAAAAATGTTCTAAATCACCCAGTGATTACCCAGTGATACCACTGTTAGGTCTGTTTCCCAAGATGATCAGAGGAAAAGGAAAAGGACCTATATGTTCTAAAATATTTATAGCAGCTCTCTTTGTTGTGGCAAAGAACTGCATATTGAGGGGATGCCCATCAATTGGGGAATGGCTATGTAATTCATGGTATATACCATGTTTTTGTATATTGTGATGGAATACTACTGTGCTGTAAGAAATAATGAGCAGGTTGATTTTAGAAAAACATGGAAAGATGAGGGAAAAGAAGACTGAAATGACCAGAATCAAGAGAATGTTGTATACAGTAATAAGCAATTTGATCAAAGGATAACTGTGAACAACTAAGTTATTCTTAATATTATAAATACTTAAGTCAACTACAGAGGACCTATGAAGGAAGATACTATCCATCTCCAGGGGAAAAACTCATAAATGGAAGTATGCATAGTATTGTTTTATGTAAAAATAAAGATAGACATAGACATGTATATACATATATACACACACACGCGCGCGCGTGTGTGTGTGTGTGTGAGAGAGAGAGAGAGAGAGAGAGAGAGAGAGAGAGAGAGAGATGGTGGCCTTCTCTAATGCAGGATAAGGAGGGAGAAAGGGAGACAGTTTGGAACTTAAAATGCAAAAAAAAAGTAAAATTTAAAAAAAATTCTAGTGACTTCCTTCTCCTAATTATTTCTCATTTATCCTATATATAGTTTGTTTATAAATATCCATTTACTTGTCATCTCCCTTGTTAGATTGTGAACTCCTTGAGGGCAGGAACTGTCTTTGCCTCTTTCTGTATCCCCAGAGCTTTACACAATGCCTGGCACATTGTAGGCACTTGATATTTGTTTATTACTGACTGGAATGAAGGGACAATAGTACTTCCAGCCCCCCAGACTATATTATAAAATAACAATCACCAAAAACATTTGGTACTGGTAAAAAAAAAAGATAAGTAAATCAGTGCAATGCACTAGATAATGATGAATGAAATAATTTATTACCTGTTATTCAATATACTTCCAAGCACAAATTACCTAGTATTGCTTCCAATTTGATAAGAACTGCTGGGAAAACTAGAAAACAATATGGCAGACATTAGGCTTAGACCAATATTTTCTAATGTATTAAACAATAAATTCAAAACTGATATTTGACTTGAGTATAGAAAGGTGAGGAAAAATAATAAGAAATAAGTCTAGAAAAAGAGATTTGTTGGGGGCAGCTAGGTGGCGTAGTGGATAGAACACCAGCCCTGAAGTCAGGAGGACCTGAGTTCAAATGTGGCCTCAGACACTTGACACTAGCTGTGTGACCCTGGGCAAGTCATTTAACCCCCACTCCCTAAAAAGAAAAAAAGAAGAGATTTGTTGTGGATTTTGAAGGTCTTAAATGTTTGCTCAAGTGCTTTAAATATTAAAGATCATACCATAAAAATAGAAGAGAAGCAGATCAGATATTTTTTCACAACAATGTGTAGAGAATGTATTCTTAATCAATCAATTGCAAAAGATGAAGTAGATAATTTTGATTCCATGAGATTAGGAAACTCTTGAACAAACAAAATGCATCTAAGATAAGAAGGGAAGTGATTGGAGAAAAAAATCTTTGTATCAAATATTCCTGTTAAGAGTTTGATACCTAAAACATAAGGAGCTATTATAAATATATAAGACCAAATTCTATTCTTTGATGAATAAGTGGTCAAAGCATACGAACAAATAGTTCCCAAAAGAATTGTTAACTATTAATAACCGTATGAATGATTGCTAATCATAAGAGGAATGCAAATCAAAACAACTCTTGAGGTTTCACCTTGGCAAAGATGACAAAAGATGGGAGTGGGAAGTATATGGAGGGGTTTTAGAAAACTTGTCCCACTGATGCATTGTTGATAGGCACACAAATTGGTTCAATCATTCTGGAAAGTAATTTGGGTTACATAATGAAGTGACTATATCTAACTGAGCCAGAGATTCCACTGCTAAGCATATACTCCAAAGAGGCCAGTGACAAAAAAGAAAGGCCCCACATACACTAAAATATTAATAGCTTCACTTGTCATATCAAAGAACTAGAAACAAAGTAGATAGATAGCTATTGTTAATAGTATGTGGTATTATACTAGGTACTCTTTGGTGAAAAACTTTTCCAGGATTACTAAGAGTTGTTAAAAAGGTATGAAAACTAGTTAACCTAAACCTGAAGGTTGTTAAAATTTTCTAGACTCTTGCTAGACTTAAAAATAGGAGTTAGGATTTTGTTTGGGGCACAAAAATCTTAAAACCAGTGCCTCAAGTATCTTATAATGGTAATTACCAACTGCTTGTGTTCACACCTATATATGAAAATCTTCTAGTCTGAATTACTGCAAGAATTTTTAGCTGAACTCTTTCTGGCTATTTGCCCTCAACTCTTCCCAAAAATAATACTCCTAATCTCAAAAAACTATAATTTTGTACTTGTTGCCTGTTCATTCAAGTTCAGATGCCTTTTCTTGGCTTTGAGGAATGGCTATAATCTAGTCCTAGGTGAATCCACATTTCTTTACCACCAGTACCTCACACATGAGCTCTGATTTAGTCAAATTAGGACTTCCTCAGTGCCCTCTGGATATATAAACATGTTCATTTGTACCTCCTTGCTTATGCTGCCTCTACCAACTGAAGTACTTTTCTTTCTCCCATATGATTATGAGTACAGAGGCTTTGGTGGAGTACTGATAGGTTTTATCAGGGAGGAATCAAAATATAGAAACTAGACAGACCACCCTGAAGGTAAAGCTGGTGGTCTGAGAAGTTCACACCAGTGGGCATCTGGATAAATAAAGTCTGAACAGAAGGTCAGAATCTAAGTAGGTGTAAGTGACAGGAATTTCTAGCAGTGGGCATCCTAGCAGGCTTGCTGATAATGGTATCAGGATAATGGCAGGCAGTATAGGTGAAGGTGCAAATAGGCTAAGTGGTTAACATAGCAGATAAGGATTCTGGCACATGGACATGCAGGCTAGACCTTCAGACTTATGAACCTTATGAGAGCCTTAACAGAGAGAGCAAAGGTATCAGGAGGACCCTAAACAGAGGATAGGAGAATCAGGATGGCTTTAATAGCTAGACATCTTCCTAAGTCTGGGCAATATATAGTTTATTGAAAAGGACTGTTTTAGAATACTTCAGCCAAGCTGGCTTCTATAGCTTTTTTTCCCCTGTCTTATCATACTGCTCACTCATATTGAACTTGTAGTCCACTGAAAGCCCAGATCATTTTCATAGAAATTGCTTTTTAGACTCATGTCTTCCATCTTATATTGGTTTAAAATTTTTTAAGTTTAGTGTTATCCCTTTATTTATCCCTCTTAAATTTTTTTTGAGATTTCATCCAGCATTCCAGTCAGCTGTCTTTTTGGATCCTGACTGTCATTCATGTTAGTTCTTTTTCCTAGCTCTGTGTCTTTTGAAAATTTGATAAGCTAGGGAGCAGAGTCAAGTACACTCTCTAGAGTACTAAATTAGATACCTCCCACCATGTTGATATAATTCCATTCAACTAGTTTTGAATCCAGCTAACCATATTACTCATACCTCTTAACACAAGAATAGCATGAGAAACTCTTGTCAAATGCTTTGCTAGAGTCTAGATAAGCTGCTGCACTAGTATTCCTCTGATCTATCAATAGAGTCAGGTCTAAAAAGGGAAAAAGACCAGTTCTAACATGACCTATTTTTAATGAATACAATGTTGGCTCTTTGTGAGCACTACTTTTTCTAGAAGTTGTCATCCCTAAATTCTACAATTTTGTAAGGAGTAAAAGTCAAGGTCATTGACCTATCATTTTCAAACTTCTTTTAATTTCCTTTTTGAAAAATTGGAACATTTGCCCTTCCCCAGTCTTATAGGGCCCCTTCTTTTCTCCATCATCTTTCAGAGATCACTGACGTGGCTTAATAACCAATTGCTAATTCATTCAGTTTCCTGGAATGTAGTGCTCATTTGGTCTGGTGAGTTGAACTCTTCAAGGATATATAGTTGTTCTCTCATTATCTCCCCAGTCCAATTGATTTTTCTTCTTTCCTTTCTAGTCCAAGAATTTTTGTATTTTATCCTAATAGAGGTTTTATTTTCCCTCAACAAAGTCCAACTCTGATGCATCATTGTGGTATGGAGGTGACCCTGGTTTCTTGAAAACTATATCAGTACTAGCTGTGGTAAATTCTACCATGCTGGAAAGACTGAGTATAGTCCTGGAAATTGGACTCTGTCTGTTTTCTGAAGAGCAGATCAAATAAGTGTGTAGTGATCCATTATTAATGGACTGGTCAATTGGTAAGGAATTTAGGTCGTGGCACCCCATGAAATAAAGGAAAATACAAGATGGTCCCTAGACCCAAGGAGCTTCCTTCTGCTTCTTTAGTAATGGTGGCAGTGTGGCAGAAAAGGGATGGGGGGTAGGGAAGCAGAGAGTGCTAAAAATTACGTAGTATTTAGTAGTTTGTTAGCTCACACTATCTTAACTCAGCTAATAGTATTCTAAATGTGAGATCCTTTTCTACTGACCAGCAAGTGTAGACAGTATTGGAGGAGCTACATTGCAGCAATTTTGACATTTTTGCAATAAGTGAAACCAGAAAACAAGAGGAAGAAGCAATTAAATAGAAGAGTATCTCAAGACACTTAAGCTCTCTAGTCCTTAGTTTCCACATCTGTAAAATGAGGGGATTGGGCTAGATGGATTCTAGCTGAAATCCTGAAATCCCTTTCAACTCTATGATCCTACAAGCCAATGGTTCTTTTCCTACCTATTCTACATATCCTACCAAGAAGGGAAAATTTGGGGCAGAGAGAACATGAGCCATTGTAGAAGGTATTGATTTTAGAACCAACTGAAATTTGACTCCATAGGGAAAAGATTTTGAAATTTACCGCTGAAAACTTTTCCAAACAAATGGGAGAAACTTTTTCCCCAAATTAATTTCCACATATACATTCTAGTCAGGCCAGTGTTCCTGAAGCTGTTATGTGACATAGCCATAGACCCTGGATCAGGTAGGACTTGGATAAGTGTTGGAAGAAGAATTGTTTGGTTTTTGGAAGCCTATAAATATCTAATACTAACTATAGTGGCAAGAGTTTGAGAGGTCTGAATGATGAATGATCCTAATGTGTATCTTTTCTCCCTATTCTTTCTTCTCTTTTTTCTTCCGAGGAAATATTGTCCTTTACACATTTTTAAGAGTCTGATAATCTCAATTCTTACAGATTGAAGAAAATGAGCGGAAAAAAATTGAAGATTTAAAAGAAAATGAGAGGGGGAAAGCAACTAGGGAATTGGAGGCTTGGAAGGAACAGCAAAAAAATTCTGCTGCTGACGAAGAAAAGATACAAAGAGAAGTAAAAATGTGTCAACAAAAGAAGCAAATAGAAAAAGAGAGAAAGAAATCAAAAGATAAAAAGGCAATTTGCCATATAAAAAGTATGAAGTCTAAAAATACTACAAAAGGTACTGTAGATTATTTTTTAACATTTTCTGGAGAAGTGGTTTCTCTTGGTAAAATTAATGGAATTCAGAGAGTTTCTCTTAATTATCAAATTAAATTATAGATTTGTTGGGGAAAATTTATTTTTGCTGATACCTTTTATGAATCTTATATTTTTAAAGTTCTTTATGATTTTTCTATATAAAATTAAAACTTGATTTTGTTCCTTTCCTCTTTAAGACTATTTCCTAATAGAATAAAACTTTAACTTGAATGCAACTATTCAGAACCTTTGACTAAAAATTTTCCCCCAATGGGTACGTTCTACTTTGAGGTTTAAAAAAAAGTCACTACAAAATAGATCATAGTTTTTTTGTGTTTTTTTTTTAAGGAAAAACTTATAAAATATGATCTACGGCTAGTAAACATTCAGCCTAGTACCCTACATAGTCTACAAGTGAATTATCTAATCCTGACTACAAAATCTCAGATCATCCAAAATTCTTTGTACTTAAAAAGGAAATGTACATTAAAAAAAACAACAACAAACTTTTCAATCGGGATTGAAATAGTTTTTTAACCTGAGTTAACCAGGCCTCCCCCTCCCCATTCTTTTCTTAATCAAAGTTTTACTTTGTATAGTACTATGAAAACCCAAAAATTTTCCAGAAAAAAAGTCATAAGTACTTTTTCTCTAAAAAAATGCAAATCTCTTCTAAGTAATGATGGAAAATATGTTTCCTGACTAGGTTTCAAAACGTAAGAGTTGATATTAGCAGTAGCAAATATTTATTCCTATAAAGATTAGAAATGTGGAATTTATTGCTCTGCTTGCATAAAAAGTACAAGACCAAGAGAAATAAAAGTAAAGATAAAGTTTTAGACATTAATGTTATGATTCAGTTCCTTTTCTCTTTGACCTTGGGATCTATGAAGTAGCTGAAAGAAAATACTTTTTCATTAACAATTGAGTTTAAATTTATGAATTTGGAATATTAACCTTTATTTCAGTTCTATTAACATTTCTATGTTCTGTAATTCTTGTTAATATATTATTTTGTGATGAAATCAGTCATGGGGACTGAAACCTGCAAGGCTGAAAAGTTCTTTACAGTTAAGCTTAAGGAAACTTCAATGCTAAATTTCTATATACTGTAATTTTCTGTTTTTCAATATAAATTGGTCACTAATCTATATTTATTCCCCATCCTCACTCCCTTAGCCAAATGCCGAGATCAGCTTTTAAAATGTAGAAGCCTATACATCTTAATTACTTTGTGGGGGAAAAATTATTTTCAAATACAGTGCTCTAGAATAAAGGGCAGGTAGGTGGTACAGTGGATAGATCTCCAGGCCTAGAGTCAGGAGGACCTGAGTTCAGACTTCAGCCTCAGATACTTATAACCTGTGTGAATCTGGGCAAGCCGCTTAACCCTATTTACCTCAACTTCCTCATCTGTAAAATGAGCTGGAGAAGAAAATGGCAAACCACTCCAGCAGCTTTGCCAAAAAAAAACCCCAAATGGGGTCACAGAGAATCTGACGCAACTGAAAGGACTCAACAACAACAAAGACACTCTAGAATCAGTTGTAAGGTGGGTGATTGATTTACTCAACCCCACTGCTCTTACCATAAATGATAAGATACTCAATCAATTTATTAGCCTTAAATTAAGTGGGAAAAAGCCTTTGAACTAGAGTACTTGCAAAAGAATCTTATTCAGATGGTCAACAGCATTTAAACACTTGCTATGTGCCAGGCACATAGCAAGTATACACTGAGAATACAAATACAAGCAAAAAGAAAGGTACAGATCTCTACTTGCTTGCATTCTTTTTTTTTTTAATTAATTAATTAATTTGTTTTTAGTTTTCAACATTCACTTCCACAAGATTTTGAGTTCCAGATTTTCTCCCCATCTCTCCGCTCCCCTCACCCCAATGGTGTGCATTCTGAATGCCCCTTCCCCCAATCTGTTCTCCCGTCCACCACCGCCCCCCCCCCTTCAATTTTCCTGTAGGGCAGGATTGATTTCTTTACCCCATTGCCTGTATATCTTATTTCCCAGTTGTTTGCTTACATTCTAATGAAAGAAGACGATATACAAAGGAAATGAAAAGGAAGGAGAGGGAGAAGGCATAGTGAAGAACCCTGGGAGGGCAGCAGAACCTACAAAAAGACAGAGTGAAGCAAATTTCCAGACCAAAACAATCGGATAGTTGATCAGAAAGGTATATCGCACTGGGCTGGTAGAGGAGTGCGGTGCGGTATGTGCACACAGGCCACAGCAAACCTGGAGCAGGCCTCACAGGACTGAATCTGCAGGCAGCTGTGGTGGTTTCCAGACCTCTTAATCCATGAATGCCAAAGATAATTTTAGAAGGTCAATGGGAAAAGTCTGTTTCTGCGGTGCTGAGAGAGGAGCGTGGGGTCTCAACTCCAGTTCCCTAAGAGCACGGCCCTGGGGAGGGGCAGCTACCTCCTGAGCTTCAGGCCCACAGACTGAGGGGGAATCAGGTGGCTGATCAGAGATGGATTGCAGGGATCTCTTTGCCAGTGCTAAGGCAGGAATCTCTTGCTTTGCCCATGCTTGGATCTGGGTCACAGTTCTGGGTGGTGGTCCTGGGGTGAAGAGGAGGAGCTTGTAGTGGCTGTGAAGGGGATACCCTCCTCACAGTTCCAGGACAGAAAGGAGTGCTTATAGTCACTAAAAACCAGAGCACAGGCCAGGAAAGGAATAAACACCTCGCCCCTTATCATACCACCTTGGAAGAACTGAAAATTTATAGGTCCCTATAAGTATCTCTGAAAACAGCTGTACAGGCCCCCAAAGCTTGGCATAGCACATTCTCCACATTGGAAGCAGACTCTTACCTTAACAAAGAGTTTAAAACTCAAGTAATTGGCTAGGATCATGAGCAAGCAGTGCAAAAAGAGTCAAACTATATTATCTTACTTTGGTGACAAAGAAGATCAAAATATACAACCAGAAGAAGACAACAAAATCAAAGCTCCAAAGCCTCCAAGAAAAATATGAATCAGTCCCAGGCCTTGGAAGAGCTCAAAAGGGATTTTGAGAAGCAAGTAAGAGAAGTAGAGGAAAAACTGGGAAGAGAAATGAGAGTGATGCAAGAAAATCATGAAAAACAAGTCAACACCTTGCTAAAGGAGACCCCAAAAAATACTGAAGGAAATAGCACCTTAAAAAATAGCCTAACCCAAATGGCAAAAGAGGTCCAAAAAGCCAAAGAGGAGAAAATGCCCTAAAAAGCAAAATTGGCCAAATGGAAAAGGAAGTCCAAAAGATTACTGAAGAAAATACTTCCTTAAAAATTAGAATAGAGCAATTGGAAGCTAGTGACTTTATGAGAAATCAAGACACTGTAAAACAAATCCAAAAGAATGAAAAAAATAGAAACAATGTGAAATATCTCATTGGAAAAACAACTGACCTGGAAAATAGATCCAGGAGAGAGAATTTAAAAATTATTGGACTATCTGAAAGCCATGATCAAAAAAAGAGCCTAGACATCATCTTTCAAGAAATTATCAAGGAAAACTGCCCTGATATATTAGAACCAGAGGGCAAAATAGAAATTGAAAGAATCCACCATCTCCTCCTGAAAGAGATCCCCAAAGGAAAACTCCTAGGAATATTGTAGCCAAATTCCAGAGTTCCCAGGTCAAGGAGAAAATATTACAAGCTGCCAGAAAGAAACAATTCAAGTATTGTGGAAACACAATCAGGATAACACAAGATTTAGCAGCTTCTACATTAAGGACTGAGGGCATGGAATATAATATTCCAGAGGGCAAAGGAGATAGGATTACAACCAAGAATCACCTACCCAGCAAAACTGAGTATAATCCTTCAGGGGAAAAATGGTCATTCAGTGAAATAGAGGACTTTCAAGCATTCTTGATGAAAAGACCAGAGCTGAATAGAAAATTTGACTTTCAAATACAAGACTCAAGTGGAACATGAAGAGGTAAACAGGAAAAGAAATCATAAGAGACTTATTAAGGTTGAACTGTTTACATTCCTGCATGGAAAGATGATATTTATAACTAATGAGACCTTTGTCAGTATTAGGGTAGTTGGAGGGAAAAAATTATATGTATGTATATAGATAGATAGATAGATAGATAGATAGATAGATAGATAGATAGATAGAGATAGATAGAGGGCACAGGGTGAGTTGAAGATTAAGGGGTCATATCTGGAGAATAAAATTAAGGGATGAGAGAGGATTATACTAGGAAAGAAGAAAGGGAGAGGTAGAATGGGGTAAATTATCTCACAAAAAAAAACAGAAAAGAAAAGGCTCTTACAGTGGAGGGGAACAGGGGAAGGTGAGAGGGAATGAGTGAATCTTATTCTCATAGGATTTGGCTTAAGGAGGCAATAACATACACATTCAATTGGGTATGGAAATCTGTCTTACCCTACAGGAAAATAGGGGGAGAAGGGGACAAGAGAGCAGGGGGTGATAGAGAGGAGGGCAGATTGGGAAAGGGTAATCAGAAGCAAATACTTCTGAGGAGGGACAGGGTCAAAAGAAAGAATAGAATAAATGGGAGGGCAGGATAGGATTAAGGGAAATAGAGTTAGTTTTTCACAACATGTCTACTATGGAAGTGTTTTGCATAACTGCACATGTATAACCTATGTTGAGTTGCTTGCCTTTTCAATAAGGGTGGGTGGGGAGGGAGGAAGGGAGAAAATTTGGCGGCCCAAAGTTTTAAAACACATGTTTAAAAAAAAGTTTTCACATGCAGCTGGGAAATAAGAAATACAGGAAATGGGGTACAGAAGTGTATCCTGCCCTACAGGAAAATAGAAGGGGAACGGGATGAAAGAAGGGGCTAGGGAGAGATAGAAGAGAGGGTAGACTAGGGGAAGGGGTATTCAGAATGCATGCCATCTTGGAGTGGGGGAGGGGCGAGATAGGATGAAAATTTGGAACTCAAAATCTTGTGGAAGTAAATATGGAAAGCCAAAAATAAATAAATTTATATTAAATAAAAAATAAAATTAAAAAAAAAGAGTCCTGGGAGAATCAGGAGCCTGAAGGAGTGAGCATGGTTGGCCTAGGTATTTCCTCAATAAGAAGTCCCCGTGAGAAATTCTTCACTGCCAGAAGATGGCCAGCATGGGGGAATGAATTTCTAGGATAAGACTACAGAGACAGAGGCTTCTTCCTCAGTAAGAAGACTGCTAGGTACGGAGTATAGATGGGCCAAGGAAACTTGGCCACTCCCCAGAGATCATCTGTAAATTTATCAAGGAAATTGAGAAGAGATTCATCCCAGAAAATAGAACAAGTGTGGCTTTCCAGCACATCCCTAAGAATGAGTACCTGAGGGAGTAAGGAGAAGTTTTTGCCTTGGCTATATCTCTTTCCTCTACCCACTTTGGACAGAGAAGAATCTGTTAGTTTCAAATGGTGCAGAGGATTTGGGACTTCTATTTTCCCACTGATATCCTGCTAGAATCTCTAATAAGTTATCAGTACTATCCACATTGAGAATCAAAGAAAGATAGATACAGATAAACCATGCTTAAGGAATCTTCTTATGCACCCCACAAATAGAAAAGGAACCAGTACCCCTTGCCACATATGCTCTTTCAGCTTCCCCTGGATTCTGTATATATTTGTGGGAGAATGTATCAGTGGCTTTTGGGTGAGAAGTTTTGTACCAACTGTTCATATTGTACCATGTTAGTAAATACTCCCTATCTAAAAGCTACTTAGGGCTGAAGGATGAAATTAAATCTCAACTGATAATCTGGGGGGAAAGCACACCACTGGAGGTTCAAACTCATGGTATTAGAGAATCTCCATTGATTCCTCTGAGGTATCCCTATACCCCTGAGGGGGAGATTTAGCCAAGTTATAGAAACTCAACTCATCTATGAGAATGGGGATTGGGTTGGAGATTCTCAGAATTTACATGGGCTATACCAATATTTATTTCCAAATGCTCTTTAGATTACCAGATACATCCTTGAATATTAAATATGTCCTGCAGACATTAATTTTTTTTCTTGTGCATAAGTAAACTATGTGGAAGAAAGTTCAAATAGTTTTTTTTAACGTCATTCTTGAGTTTTTCCAAACATCTTGATCTGGAAAACCTCCTTCTGTGCTTTATACATTTTGTATAATAGTATTATCACATTAAGATAGCCTAATCAACAACTTTAGGTAACCAAATATTATAGGCACCTGTATCTAGAAAACTTTCAATGGCTTCTTTCATAGATAAGATGAACTGAAGATGCGAGGTGGGGGTGGGGAGGAATTGTTTAAATTATTTCAAAAGCAATAGGTTCTTCTGTCTTACTATTGTCAATATTAAAAAAGTAAATACTGACAGGAAGTTGTTTTCCCAGCAGAAAATCTTTGACTAGCCTCTTTTTTGGTTTGGAATATGAACGGATAAACATATTTTCTGGGTAAGGAAGAAGCTATGAACTACTATGCCTTATAGATGGATGCATAAGTGTGCAGAGAAAATAAACTTTGTGATTACCCCACAAACTGCTGTTTTTTACAGAAGCATTGAAATGAATGAATAAATATATATATATATAAGCTACACAGGATCAAATATAAAGTCCTCTATTGGCATTGAAATCCCCTTACAACCTGTCCCCTTCTACCTTTCCAGTGTTCTTATGCTTTAGTCCTATACATGGACTCCGTGATTCATCTACACCAGCCTACTTATTCCTCAAATAATAATAGTTCTACTAGCAGTAGTAGTGGTAGTGGTAGCTAGCATTTATATAGCACTTTAAGGTTTGCAAAGTACTTTACATATATCATTTTATCATGTGACACTCCATCTCCATCTCCAGAGATGTACAGGCTGTCTCCCATGCCTGGAATGCTTTCCTTTCTCACCTCTATATTTTTGTTTCCAGTTCAAATCCCATCTTCTCCAGTAATCCTCTCCCAGTCACTCCAGCTTCTAATGCTTTCCCTTCTTGAGTTTATTTCTCAATATGTATCTTATATATATCTAGTTATTTATATCTCTCCTATTAAAATGTGAGCTCCTTGAATTTAGGATTTGCTTTTACTTTTCTTGTATAAGATATGTGGTTACTGCCTAGTGTATAGACAGGTGGCTCATTTGTGGCATGGATAGATAGCAGATTTGGGATGTGGCCAATCCCTCTTTAAGGGAGATTGAGATTTCCACCTTTGTGGGGAGCAAGAAGGGAGCAATGGCTGGGACCTTGTTCCTTTCTTCACAGTCTCCAAGAGGGATATTGGACTAGAATTATATTTTTTCTACCATACCTCAAATATTGGTAGCCTAGGGGAGTCTGGGGCAGTTAGGTGGTACAATAGACAGAGTGCTGGGTCTGGAGGCAGGAGAACTTGAGTTCGAATATCACCTCAAGCACTAGCTACGTAACCCTGGTCAAGTCACTTAACCCTGTTTGCCTCAGTTTCCTCATCTATAAAATGAACTGGAGAAGGAAATGGTAAACCACTCTAGTACCTTTGCCGAGAAAACCCTAAATGAGGTCATGAAGAGTCAGACACAACTGAAGGGACTCAACAATGGCAACGGTACAATACCTTAGGGTCCAATATAAATGACACTTTCCCAGATCACTCTCAAAAGCTGTCACCACCTTAGCTCCCTTCCAACAATTATTAGTCACATTAAAGACTATCTCAGATAGCTAATGTATCTCTTTATCAAAGTAAGCCATATACAGAAGTCAGGGAATTTATCCAGATTAGAATGGAACAAAGAACACTAAGAGTGAATGAACTCTTCAGCTTGGGAACAACATTACAAGCACCTTAGCTCAGCCAAGAAGAGAATGACCTCCTGGGGTGGTGACTTTGGGGAGGGGTATTCTTTTAGCCATCTCTAGAGTTGCAAGAGCTAGAAGTTAGGGTACATATCCAGCTTTCTACATGTCAACAATTCCTGGGAGATCTATCAGTTGTGCACAGACGTGAAATGTGGCTCCATCATTTTCTCAGCCAATCAGAAATACTTTGTGTACAAAGGGAAACCACCCAACCTGCTTAGGCAGAGGTACAACATTTGTGTTTCCAGCACTTAGTATAATGTCTGGCACATATTAAGTGATTGAAAAATGCTTTTTATTGATTTATCAGTTTCCCTGGTTTATCTGTTCTCAGCAATATTCTTTGCTGAAGAATATTTATTCTTCAGATAGTTGCTAATGTGATTTTCCTAAAACACAGCTCTCTGTCACTTTTTCCTCAATAAACTCCAGTGGCTTTTTTTTTTGTCTTTAGGAGCATTTTAGGAGCATAAATTTCTCTGTTTGACCTTTACAGCCCTTTAAACTTGACCCCCCAACATACTTGTCCATTATTATACAGTACTCTCCTTCCTACACTCCTAAGGTATAGCCAGATTGACTTAGTTGTTTCTTACACACAGTACTGTATTTCCTGTATCTGATTTTTTGCATTGACTGTCCTCCATTCCTGGAATGCATTTCCTTCTCACCTCCCTTGATTCCTTTGCACTCATTTCCATAGCTACCTTCTGTGTGACTCCTTTCCTGGTCCTCATCAGTTGGTGCCCCTATAAGGAGGCCAAATAAATGACTAAAGAGAATGCTGAGCCACAACACTGTATACCTGTGTGCAGCTGACTAATTACCCTGAAGCTGGTTCTTTTATTTCTAGTTGCTCGTGCCATGTTTTAACTTTGACTCTGAACAAGTCACTTGACTTCTTTGGGTCTGAATTTCTCCATAGATCACATCAGCAGATCTGATGCAAACAGAAACATAATAAAGAATAGAGGAGCCAAACAAATTTAGGAAGCTTGCTTCTATCTAGGTAGATATTCCATTTTCACAAGTTTATATAAACAGTTAGCAGCAGAAGCAGCTGATAAGAATGGCTCTGAAAATAAAAACTTAGACAAAGTTTTATGTGGCAAAAGTTGTACCTAATAGATTTTGGAGTTTCATCTTCTCTTCTTTTCCCTCAGTTCCTTATCTGGAAAATGAGTCCTTTCTACTTCTCTACTCTTAATAAAGAGGTAAGGGACCACAGATATGGAATGTTGCATATGTTGTTAGACACTTGCTGTATCAGTCAGTTTTCCTTAATTGTTTTTCTTGACTATAAGTGACAGTTCTCTGGATTGGCATATAACAAGAAATGACTGAGATTTTTTTTCTAAAATGCATCAATAAAACTTTAAAAAAATAAAATGCAAAAAACCCAAGGCATTTATGTTAGCTTGACAGTGGATAATATTAAAGCCAGAAAATAGTAATTTTCTTTCATGAGAAATGCTATAATATAATAGGGAATTTCACTAGCAAATAAGGAATTTGGTTCTTAATCCCCACTCTAAAACATACCAGCTATTACTTTAAAAAATGCTTTATTTTTGCCTTTTGGCTTTATATCACAGTCATTTCTTACTCTTCCTCCAGATTGGACATTCTCTTGTGATAAAATGAATAAAGCAAAAACATCTGAGTCTTGAAAGACTATGTCTGACTGTCCTACTGTATACTGTCTTAGTAGTTGCCCACCTTTCCACCATGCAGCAAGAAATATTTCATTATTTCTTCTATAGAACCTCTATTGGTTTTTCCACTATTCTGAATTCAACTTTCTGTTACTTTACTTCTCTATGCTTCAGTTGTCTTATCTATAAAATAGAAATAATAATGCTTACCTAAAGGCAACAGGACTGGAATAATAATTTCTTGAGATCCTTTCCAGCTGTAAATTCTGTGATTCTAGTAATCTTGATAGCTAATTGTATCTTCTCTTTTTTGCTTGCTTCTCAACAACTAAGAGGTACTAAAGTTCAGAGTGTTGCAGCTTTTTTGTGACAGAAATTAAAAAGATTTCAATAAGTAAATATATAGATGAATAAATTATAGCTTAAAATTTCATATACCAAATATATTTTACAAGATCAAGTTTTACATATTAGATTTTATATTACTAAACTAAGAAAGTAAGAGATCCCCATACATACCTAAATGTAATATAATGTTTTTCTTTTGGCCTAACATTAATAATTTTTTACTGAAGTATTTACTGAAATACTGTATAAAAATAAAAAGTATTTACTGAAGTATTACTGAATTAATGAAGTAAAATAATCTTTTACTGGCTGAAGTATTTTCTTCATATGGAAGAAGCTGATACATATATGATAATATTATATAATGTAATAATATTATATGCGCTATTATATAATAAAATCCTTGCTGTAAGACCCTAATTCTTCTAGCTATTTTGCACTTTGTTTTTAATTTTCTAGCTTTAGGTAATTTCTTATTGTGAGATTTCCCCATATGAATAAGAGTTTAAATTAAAAAATCTTTAGGATGCTAACATTTGAATGAAAACCTTAAAATCACTATTTTTGTACTAAAGAATTAGTCTTGTCATCAGTTTTTTTAATGGTATATTTTAGAAGTATATTACCACATGTCAGTTTCTATGGCATTACAACATAAATTTCTCATATCATGAAATTTTTCTAAAACTTAGAAAAAATTAGGACATTTTGTATTATATTTTATTTCCAAGAATTCATGATCTCATTGATATGGGTATTCCCTCCAAAAGCAGATCACAACTCTTTCTGAGTCTCCATTTCCTTTTCTGTATAAGGTGATAATATTTATTACCTATCCCACAGTGCTATAAGGCTTAAGTGCATTGCACACTTTAAAGTGCTACATAAATGTCACTTGTTTTTATTATTGTGTTCACAAACTGAGAGTCAGACTATGGCTAGTAACCATAGTAACAAAAAATAACCGAAGTCATTAGAATTTTAAAGAACTCTTTGACTGTTCTCTGGGACTCTGGGCTGCTTTGACCTTATTTCCCTTTGATAACACTTGAAACAGAGCTTTGTATGGTGATTAACATATAGTATGTCATTAATAGATATTTTTAATTGCCTATCCAAGTGTTTTTCTTGGGGAAAGAAAGCAGAATGTACATGGATGATTTCATAGAAACACTGTAGAATACATTGTCAGTGAAAGATGTTTATGTAGCCTGAGCCACTGATGATTGATTACCCTTGCAGTATAACAGTTCGATTCTGTAACTATAAAGTCTCCCTGCTACACTGATACTCTGTTCTTGAATCAATGCCCTATTCCATCTTGGTTACTGCTTTTTTTTTTTTTGCCAGATTGTTATTTCTGCTTCAAGGGTAATGTCACAAGTGATTATATATTACCAACATAACAAAATTATCCATGGTTTTCAGTCATTTGTCAGCATGACTGGTGCTGTTTGTGTGTTTTTTATGCCTTATTACAGGAAGACAGGTCTTTTAAAATTCCTTTTCTTTCACTTTCTCCATATGGTGAAAGTTGTTCCTTCTTTTCCTAAGGAAAATCCTAGAAAAAGGATCACAGATCCTCCTGCTTTTTTATTTATTATTATTTTTATGCCAGGTTTGAACTCTAGTTTTCTTTATCCACATCTAGAATTCTATCTCTTGTGCCATCTTGCTGCTTCTATGTTTTATAGATATCAAAAGAAAATATATCCAAAATTTGAGAATATGGGGGTGTTATCAGCAGTACACTTGGTCTGGATAAATATTACTATACTTTGAAGTTTCAACAAATTATACAATTCTGTTCACTTAATGAACAAGTATTGCATATCTACTATGCACAAAGCATTATACTAGGCTTTGGGAATTTAAAAAAAAATCAGTAGTCTCTGCCCCAAGAAGATTTTTATTTACTAGGAAGACTTGATATATACAAAAGTAAGTAAAAATAAGGTAGAGTGTTATGATGACAACAAAGGAGAGATTCCGACAAAGTACAAAGTTGGAGGAAGATAGAACATCTTCAGTTAAGGGGATCAGGGAAGCCTCCGTGGATGAGGTGTGGTGCCTGAGCTGAGCCTTGAAAGAAGAGAGGAATTTTCGTAAGAGGAGGGAGTATAGGAACAACTTCAATAAACTTGTAACCAAACAAAAAACCAAAAAAGAAAGGGTTGGCAGTATATGTAATGGAGAAAATCTAGAGGCCTTTCCATTAAGATCTGGTATGAAGCATGTGTATCCATTATTACCAGTATTATGTGATAACAGTAAGAGAAGAAAAAAGAAATTAAAAGGGTACACAAAAAGGAAGTAAAACTACTGCTTTTTATAGATGATATAATCAGTTTAGAGAACCCTAAAGATTCAATTAAAAATTAATTGAAACAATAACTTAAGCAAAGTTATAGTATATAAAATAAACCTATGTAAATCATCAGTATGATTACTAACTCTGTGTATTTCCTTTTATTCCATTATCTTCTGTTTCTTTCTCTGTCTTTTTCTCTTGTCCTTCCTCAACTGCCTGCCTTAATCTATCCTCTCCTTTATCATTCTCTCTCTTTCTTTTGTCCTCTTCCACTCCTACTTCCTATTGGGTTAGGTACATTTCCATACACAACTGAATGTGTATATATATTCTTCCTTTGTTTGAACCAATTCCAATGAGAGTGAGGTTCAAGCATTGCCTGCCAACCCCTATCCATTGTAAAAGTTCTTCCTTGTACCTCTTTTATGTGAGAAAATTGCCTTTCCCCAGAGAACCTCTTTTTTACCCCCTTATTCTGGAGAGCATTCCAACATAGTCAGCAACACCCATGCCCACTGTCTATGTAAACTCCTTTTAACTGCCTTCATAATGATAAAGTTCTTGGGAGTTACATGTATCATCTTCCCATATAGGAATGTAACTGAGTCTCTTATGATTACACTTTCATGTTTATCTTTTTATACTTCTCTTGAGTCTTCTGTTTGAATGTCAGATTTTCTGTTCCCGAAGCTTACTGCTATTGCTACCTCCGTAGCCTGTGTGTGTTCCAGACTGACCTTCACCTGACCTCCACCCTTATATACATTTCTTCTGTCTACCTCTTAAATTTTCTTAGGCCAGAAAAACATCTCACCCAACTTTGTTGGCTCTGCTGCTCCAAAATTTCATTTGAGGCATTATCTTAAAATTGTTTGGAAGGGAATATTGAGAGGATTCAGCTGGGTGACTGCCATTGCTCTGCCAGTTTGGTTCCACCCAAGAGCATGGATTCTTAACCTTTTTTTGTATTATGTACTCCTTTGGTGATCTGGTGAAACCTATGGACCAATTCTCAGAATAATATTTTAAAGTGCATAACATAAAATACAGAGGATTACAAGGAAAACTAATTATAATGAAATTCAATTTATCATATTTTATAAAACAATGCATGTACCCCCTGGAATCTATCTATAGATGTCTTAGGGATTTATGAATCTTAGTTTATGAACTCTGGTATAGAGAAAGGAAAGAAGGGTACCCAGAACAGATCCTTGGGGAATACCCCCAGTTAGTGGGAATGACATGGATGAAGATCCAGAAAAGGAAAGTGGAAAGAGCAGTAAGAAATGTAGGAGGGGAACCAGGGGGGAACATAAAGTGAACAATTTAATTGCTTAAATTCAAACTCTTCTGCACAAGGGGAACAGTTAACTGAGAAAAAAATCTTTGCAGCAAATTTCTCTGATAAAGGTCTGATATCCCAGATATATAGGGAACCAATTCTAATATATAATAGCAAGAGCCATTCCCAATAGATAAATGATCAAAGGATATGAATAGATAGTTCTCAAGGGATGAAAGCCAAGCTATCAACAACAATATGCAAAAATGTTCCAGATCACTAATAATAAGAGAATTGTAAATTAAAACATCTCTAAGAGTTCCTTCTCATAACCGTCACACTGACAAACATGACAAAAATGGAGAGAATGTGAGAGAATAAATATACTAATACATTGTTGTTAGAACTATGAAGCAGTCCAGCTACTCTGAAGAGCAGTTTGAAACTATATCCCCAAAGTCACTAAAAAGTATATACCCTTTGACCCAGTGATATCACTACTAGACCTAACCTCAAAGAGATCAAAGACAAAAGGGAAGACCACATATGGGCAAAAGTATTTGTAACAGTCATGTTTGTTGTAGAAAACTTGAAAATAAGAGAGGGCCCATCAATTTGGGAATGGCTGGAAACATGATATATGAATGTAATGGAATACTGTTGCATAGTAAAAAATGACAAAAGGGAAGGATTCAGAGAAACATGGAAAGACTTATATGAGTGGATGCAGAGTGAAATTAACAGAATCAGGAGAACAATTTATATAATGATTTCAACACTGTAAAGAAAAATAACCTTGAAAAGATTTAAGAACTCTAATCAGCACAATGACAAGCCACATCTCCAGAAGACTGGCCATGAAGTATGCTACTCACTTCCTGACAGAATGAAGATGGACCTGAGAGGTAGAAGGAATGGTGCGTTTTTGGACATGGCTACTGTGGAAAGAAGGAAGGAAACAAGTATTTATTAAGCACCCACTATGTGCCAGGGCAGCTGGGTGGTGCAGTGGATAGAACACTGGGCCTGGAGTCAAGAAGACCTGCATTCAAATGTGACCTCACACTAGCTGTGTGACCCTGGGCAAGTCACTTAACCCTGTTTGCCTCAGTTTCCTCATCTGTAAAATGAGCTGGAGAAGAAAATGGCAAACCCTATAGTATCTTTGACAAGAAAACTCCAAATCAGGTTACAAAGAGTTGGACATGACTGAAATGACTGAACAGCAACATTATGTCAGGCACTGAGCCAATCACTTTACAAATATCTCATTTGATACTCCCCATGACCCTGCAGGTACCCATTTTGTAGTTGAGTGAAGTGAGGTTGACTGAGATTAAGTGATACCAGGTCACACAACTGGTAAGTGTCTGAGACCAGAAGTGAACTCAGGTTTTCCTGACTCCAGGTCCAGCACTCTATCCATAGAATCGTCGCCTTTTTTTTCCCTTTAGGGCAGGGACTATCTTTCTTTTTGCTTGTATTTATATATAAATACACCTGTGGAAGCAGCAAGTAACCGAACCAAAGAAATCAAACCTGTTAAATCAAAATTTTATTTGAAGGAAAGAAGTAAACAAGCATCTGTTAGGTGCTTATTATATGCCAAACATTGTTCTAAGTACTTTACAAATATTAACTCATTTGGTCCTCACTACAACCCCTGAGAGGTAAGTGTGAAAAAAATGCTCTAAATTACTATTGATTAGAGAAAGTCAAATTAAACCAACTCTGAGATACTACCTCACACCTATCAGATTGACTGATATGACAAAAAACGAAAATGATACATGTTGGAGGAAATGTGGAAAAACTGGGACACTAATGCACTCTTGGTGGAATTGTGAGCTGATCCAACCATTCTGGAAAGCAGTTTGAAACTATGTCCAAAGGGCTTTCAAACTGTGCATACACTTTGATCCAACAATAGCTCTGCTAGGTTTATATCCCAAAGACATAAAAAAAGGGAAAAGGACCTATTTGCAAAAAAAAAAAATATTTACAGCAGCATTTTTTTTTTTTGTGGCGGCTAAGACATGAAAATCAAGAGGATGCCCATCAGTTGGGGAATGGCTAAATAAACTGTGATATATGATTGTGGTGGAATACTATTGTGCTATAAAAAATTACAAGCAACATGATTTTAGAAAAACCTGGAAAGGCTTATATGAATTGATGGCAAAGTAAAGTGAGCAATGCTGTATGATGAAGAACTGTGAATGACTTAGCTATTTTCAGCAACGCAGTGATCCAGTATAATCCCAAAGAACTCATGATGAAGTATTCTTTCCATCTCCAGAGAAAGAACTAATACTGTCTGAATATAGACTGAAGCATGCTATTTTTCACCCTTTAATTCTTTTTTAAAAATTCAGGTCTTCTTATACAAAGCAAATAATATAGAAATGTTTTACGTGATTGAATATGTATAAACTATATCAGATTGTTTACCATCTCAGGGAGAGGGAAGGGGAAGGGAGGTAGGGAGGAACAGAACTAGGAAATCAAAACTTTTTTAAAAATGTTAAAAATTGTTTTAACATGTATTTGGGGAAAAAGATAAAATATTTTATTAAAAAAAGGAAAAAAGAGAAGAGTAGACTTGGGGGAGATATGATAAAGTCTTCAAATATGCAAAGGACTGTCACATAGACAAAAACACTTTCATTTTTGTTTTAGTATCCCAGGTGACTAACTCTATGTCTGTAATGTAATAGATGCTTAATAAATGGTTGTTAATTTGATCAGAAAAAAATATGTATGATGTACACATTTACATTTCTTAATATAAAAAGAATCCTGGGCTTATTTATACTAGTTACATTTGGGAATTCTTTCCCTTTAATATCTTCAAAGCACTAGTGCTTTTGTAATGTGCTTGATTGTAAAATGCAATGAATAAAAAAATTTTAATGTCATATTTGTTAATATTCTTCTTGAAGGAAACAGTGCAAGAACTATATTTTCTGAGACGTTAAAAGATGATTGTGTTCCTGCTCCTCGATCCATTGGCAATATTAAAATCCAGTTTACCCCTCGAGTTTTCCCAACTGCTCTCAGAGAATCTCAAGTAGCAGAAGAAGAAGAGGTAGAGATAACTGTCATTGTCTGTGTTGACCATTACCATCAGAGAAAATGTTTCGTAAATAACTTATTTCAACCATTTATCAGAATTCTACTACTACTGAGTTTCTTAGGTTTTCACTAAACCAAAGAAATTACTGTTTATTAATGATTGTTAATGATAGGGGTAAATAGAATTTGTAGATTCTTGGCACTAGAGTGCTAGTGACATAATATTCTATTTCCACTACTTCATGTTATTTAAAAAGGCAAATTGGTCATGTTTACTACTTATTTTACTAAGTGTTGGTTTTGCATCGTATCTATGATGAGCTCTTGGTAGGTAGGTTAAAGTTGGTAATAATGCATATTTCATTTTTTTGTCATCTCAGAAATAATATAACTGTACTTTCTCAGAAAACCCTGAGCCTTGCTTTAAGATTTCTGATCTATAATTATACAAGCAGAAAGGCTTGCATTTAAAAATTTTTGTTTTTAAAGTAGATACTTATGCAATTTGATTAGGAACAATTTTAGATTCCTAATAAAGGTTGAAAACTAGACTCAATTATGATAACATTTCTAAATCTCAATCAGTAATATTTGTAAAAAAATATTATTTTGGGGTAGAAGAATGAAATGTTAACACCATCACCATCAGATAATATTTATTAGGAGGAAAAGGGAAAATCTGAAAGGAATTGTTAATGAAACCAAAATATGAGTATTGTTCACAAGATTTATTTCTTATCACAGTGGTTACAGAAACAGGCAGAGGCACGAAGAATAATGAATGAAGATATTCCTGAACTCCATGATTTAAAAGAAGAGGAAAAGAATCCAGAGTGGTTGAAGGACAAAGGAAAGTAAGTTTGAACTCTCTTTGAAAAATTTAAAATAATTTCTTGAAGATCTTGCATAATATTTTCTGGTTAATTAAATACTTTGATTCCTAGTTAAGAGGAGAAACTCTATAGTATATGCAAAAAATAGAGACCTTTGTAGAATTATGTAGTTTAAGTAGTTTCTCTAATAATTGGTATTTATCTGTGCTTCAGTTCTTCAGTCAACAAGCATTTTTTAAGAGCCCATAATGTCCCAGGCACTGTGGATACAAAGAAAAAAATTGAATAGTCCCTGCCCTTGAGAAAATTCTTTTCTATCGACCTTAACCAATGCCATCGGTACAAGTGGCCCCAAACCCATGTGTATGACTATCCTAGAATCTCTCATCAAGAGCAGCTCCACTCTATCTTCCTAGAAGAGTTACATTATATGTAGCATTTGTGCCTAAAAGATGTCAGGTTATTTACATGAGTTTTATTTATGATGTTGCCTTTTTAAAATTATTATTATAAACAACATCTGTGGACAAACACAAATTTTAATAAATAAGAACAAAAAAGATTATGAAACAGTCGTATTTGAAACCATACACTTCTTTTGTTTATGGTTTAATTTTTAAAATATGCACATTAACTTGAACAAGATGTCCACTTCTGAACTTTTTTTCTGTATATTCAACAGTTTTTGTTGTTGCTATGGATTGGTTGACGGAAAAGAAAAGAGCGTATGTGTTATATTTAGGTTCAGAACTATTAGGGTCACATATTTGTTGTATTTTGCATCATGCAGTTGGAATGGTTTTCTGGACCAGTGGTGTGAAACGCCAATAGAAATAGGGAGGAGTATGGGACGCATAATAACTTTGGGAACCACATATTAATATTACCTGTGTTATATTTTTATTTATTTTGTTAAACATTTTCCAATTATAATTTTATGTGCTTCAGCTGCACTGAGGAATGTTGCACAGGCCTCGTGTTTTGACACCTCAGTTCTAAACCATGTAGTCAAAGAGCTCTTAGTAATAGACATGACCTGGGAGTTTTTAGGCTTTCTCAAGAGGAATCTAGGCAGTAATTTCTATTTTAGTGTCTGTGTATAAAATGTTGCAGTTAAGAGATTTTTTACCTCAAGGAAGTAGTGCTCAAAGAACCTTTTGTGTTCTTAACAAGATAGGGACATAACATGTTGTTTCAAGGATCCTCTGATGTAGGATCTTAACAGTTACAAATTTCTAAGCAAACAGCTTTAGTTTCTTGTTACATTCTCAGAACAAATGGCTTGTGGTTCATGTTTATCACTCTTTCTCTTATTATGTTCTCTTATTATCTCCTGTTATATATACCCACAATGGATCTTGGAAACAGCTTGAAGCCTTAATTTTACTGATTCTGTAGAGTTCCCTTCTCTGTGCCTAATCAATGCCATGAGATTTCTTATTTCTTATATTCTCTATTCCCAACTATAGGGTGTGTGTGTGTGGGTGTGTGTGTGTGTGCACGCACGTGCGCGTGCATGTGTGTACAGTTATATATATGTGTATATATAACGTATATAGCGCTATATATATATACACATAGATATACATATCTATGTGTGTATACACACACATGCGTACGCACACACATACACACACACACACACACACACACACACACAGAATACTGTTGAGCCATAGAAAGAAGTTTTCCATAGTTTAAAGCAAACTAATCTTTCTAGCTGTTTTAGTCTGTGTGGAATTGGGGGGGAGTATTTCTGGAATCGCTATAGGGCCTTAGAATCCTCTGTCAGTTCATGGATAAAATGTTCATTTGCCATCTCCCTTTAATGGACTCCATAACTGATATCACTATTCTTGAACATATGAATTATTAAAATCTTGGTATCTCCACTGGTTAGGAAATGGCTGATTTTTGTAAGTGTTGAAGAGCTGATTGAGCACATAGTATTTTCTTAGGTTTTAAAATTTATATTTTTTGTTTCTATATCACTCCATTTCTTATATCTCTACCCTGCCCAGAAAACCACCCATTATAAAAAAAGGGGAGAAAAAAAGCAGTTCAGAAAATTAACCAACACACCAGTCAAATCTGACAGCATATTCAGTGTTCAATATCCATAGTCCCCCTACTTCTGAAAATAAGGAAAAATGGTATATTCTTACATATTTTAGGGCTATACATGGTCGTTATAGTTACACAGCATCAGTTATGTTATTTGTTATTATTGTTCTTTCCATTTATGTTATTTTGTTTTCCTGGTTATGCTTGCTTCACTTTGAATCAGTTTATAGGTTTTCCCATGACTCCTCAAATTCTTCATATTCATCACTGTTTATAGTATGGCAATATTCTATTACATTCACACACAATTTGATTAACCATTGCTCAGTGATGGGCATCTACTCTTGTTTTCAATTTTTTGATACTAGAAAAAGTACTGCTGTAATTATTTTAGCATGTATTGGACCTTTCTTTCCATTATTACCCTCCTTGAGGAATATGCCTGGTAACAGCATCTCTGGGTCAGAAGGTATAGACATTTTAATTACTTTTTTAAAGCATAATTCTGAATTGCTTTCCAGAATAGTTGGGACAGTTCACAGCTCCATCAATACTTCATTAGAGTATATGTCTTTCTACTAACATTGACTATTCCAACTTTTATCACCTTTGTCAAGTTGCTGAATGTGAGGTAAATACTCAAAGTTGTTTTGATTTTGATTTTGATTATTAGTGTTAGGGGCAGGCTTGACATCAGCATTCTGTGACTACAGGTTCAATTTTGTGATGAAATAAGGCATTTGTGGATCGTCGAACGATTAACAAAAGGAGGTTTAGTCAGCCTTAACGTAACAAAGACATGTGACTAGGATACAGTAGCACTTAGCTCCCATAGTTACAGTTCCCTTCATCTTCATATGGAGATCAAGGTATGGTGACAGTCATCCACTTACTCTGTGGGTGGGCACCAGTACCATGTGGGTGGGCCTTACACACCCTAGGTGACCAGGAAACCAAATTAGCACAGCCAGGAAGCTTTGTTAGGGAATGCACAGCTAGAGTCTTGCCCCATCCTTGGGCTAATAAATAATAAAGCCCAAGCTTTGTTGTCTTTTAAGAGAAGAATCTAGGCTATCCTATGGTGTAGGGGGCAACCCTAGTAGGTGTTAGTCCTATCCCAGTTAGTGATTTGGAGCAATTTTTCGTATGGTTGTTTATAGTTTGTAATTCTCTTGAAAAATCATTGTTCATATCAGTTGAAGAATGGCTTTTGGTCTTAATATATTTGTATTAGTTTCCTATATATTTTGGTTTTCAGGCCCTTATCAGAGACATTTATTGCTAAGATATTTTTCCAGTGAGTAGCTTCTTTCCTTATCCT
This sequence comes from Phascolarctos cinereus, assembly GCF_003287225.1. Classification (NCBI taxonomy): domain Eukaryota; kingdom Metazoa; phylum Chordata; class Mammalia; order Diprotodontia; family Phascolarctidae; genus Phascolarctos; species Phascolarctos cinereus. The sequence goes on from NW_027555736.1 coordinate 158,077,875, forward strand.
AGTTGCACAGACTTTGTTAAAGCAAAAACTTTTAAAAGTCATGTTACCAAAATTATGTTTTATTTTTTGTGATTTCTTGTATCTATTAATTACTTGAGAGTAGGGTTTATTTATTTATTTGTATGTATGTATGTGTCCCTGATACCTAGCACAGTGCCTGGTATTTAGCAGGCACTTAATAAATGCTCGTTGACTAATTGATTGGATCATATAGTTAATAATTCTCCCACTAGCTTTAACTGTGAAAAATATCTGATCTTGTTCTTTTCTAATTTTTAACAGTATAATCTTGTGTTTTCTTATTCAGTCAAGGAATCTTTTAATCTTGCAGCTACAAGGGAAGAACCAGACCCTAAGCATGCTAATGGGTGCCATAACCAACCCTTCCCCAAGTTAAGTAAAAGCCCTAATTTTGTAGTTTTTCACACTGGTTTGAAAAGATGAAAAAATGAGAAAGCATAGTACAGAGTAGAGTACTGTAGGTACAGTTGGGAATAAGTAATATATTAACAGGATATGGTTATGGCACAGTGAGCAGGAGCTTTCCATTATTATAACATAGATGGGAAAGACAGTTTCCCATAGTCCTTCAATGTCTCAACTATACATAGCTCTTTGCAGTTATGATCAAACTCTAGCAATAAAAACTAAGGCTAGAAGCCTGACTCTACCCTACCTTTCTATCCTTATTACAGTAGTTTCACGATGCATAGTGACACTGACAAACTCTCATAAGGCATTCCATTGTCTCCTGCAAGTATAAGGATTTTACTGTGATAGGGGAAAGAAGAGCATTAGCATAATATTAAATTATCCTTTTAGGTCTAAATCTGACGGTTATAGACTGAACTTTCATCGGCATATTGAGACGAGATTCCTCCACTGTGTTTGATCTGGATAAAAAGTCAGAGATCCTTTTGGAAGAGTCAGTTTGTACATTATAACTTTAAAATATTTAAGTGTTATAATAGCCAGGGCTGGAGTCTAACAGAAGTGGATGTTTTCCTATTTAAAATGGAGAAATAGAATAGGGAGTTTTTGCCAGGGGCCTGTCACGGTTGTCCCCTCAACCTTTTTAGCATTCTATATCCACCTGAAACTGGTTTGAATATGAGTATACAACTCAGAATTTCTAGTTGGATGGCCTTTGACATTTTCCCCTTATATAGGGATTTGCTGATATGTCAACATAAACATTTTTTCCAGGATCAAAATGAGGTCACAGCAAAAAACAAATTAAATTTACTGACCGAGGAGAGTCTTTCTTACACAGCAAATTCCAATGGTTATAATTAAAGCTAGATGCAATCATCTTTAAGTTACAACATCAATACTAGCAGATATTGCTACTGGTTTATAGTTGTAATATAATATATGATAGTGACTCAATATATTCACCTTTTATACTAATTAAGCTTGTACAAAGTCTTTCTAAAAGCTTTCATCTGTTCCCTTATCTTTCTAATTTTCCAGCTCTGATTCATATAGACATAACCATATCAAATACCTTTTGTTACACATTCCAAACTAATTCAGTTATCAGAATGAACAATCACAAAAAATAAAATGATACTGGATATCACAAATTAATAATTTAAATACTTCATAGACCAGGAGTTTTTAACTTACAGTCTGCGAACTTGATTTGTTTTAATATTTTGATAATTTTACTTCAATAGAATTGGTTTCCTTTGTGTTCCTATGTATTTTATTTTATACACTTAAAAAATTATTTTTAAAAAATGTCTATGGCTTTACCAAATGGCCAAAGACATGAAAAAGGTTTAGAAAGCTTGTTATAGGCAACCTGTTTCACATTTTTATTATGTTCCAAATATTTGCAGTTCTTATGGACTTCATTGTTTTCGAGATAAACTCTTTGCTTCCTTATGCTCTGGTTTATGCTCAAAGGTGGCACTGCCTGCTTATCATAGCAAAAGAAAAAAATTGTTAAAAATCATAGGATCATAGATTTAGAGCGGAAAGGGACCTTAGAGGCCAGAAAATCTAAAGTAATTTAGCATCAATTCAACTCTCAATAAATAGTTATATAATAATATTAATTAGCATCCTAACATTATGTGTGGTAGAGGGGAAAGGAGTTGTAAGTGTTGAAGGATGGGAACAGTACTCAGATATCTTTAGATACTTTGTATGGAAGGAAATTATTCAAATAGATAAGTTCTAATCCAGCTTTTTAAAAAAATCCACATCACCTTTTAGTCACAACTAATCCGAAATTTTAAAATCCCAAAACCAATTTTTAAATCACCATGTTAAGAAGACCATGACCATTTTGGTTGTCAAGCTTAAAATTCATGAAGACCTGTCTGCTTCAACAGGCACACTCTTGTAGATACAGAATTAAAAGTTAATGAGATTTTATTTCCTTGTTGAGACCAGGGGTTCTTGATTTGGGGTCTGTGAACTCGATTATTTTTGATAGCTGAATTTCAATATAATTGGTTCCGATTTCTTATTATGTTTTCCAAAACAAAATTAACTCACTATGTTGTATACATCTGAATATTAAAATGTCATTTGCCAGAGGGAAAGGGTGCCATGTTCCAAGATAAATGTTTGTATTATGCAGTGGATCCAATAGACGGTTCCCAAGTTACAGCATCTGTGAGACTAAGCACAAGTCATTAGTAGTCAGCCCAATTTGCTTATAATGGTTTGTAAGAGGCTGACTCAGGTTTAAAGACATAGCTTCTTGTACAATAAAAATTTGTGAAATAGCTCTTTGAGTAATTGAAAATAAACAAAACAATAATAACCATTGTTACACTGTCTTACAGGTTTCACAACCCTTTACATGTGTATTATTACATTCAGTCCTCACAATAACCTTGTGAGAAAAGTACTACAAACTTCAAGTGAAGAAATGTAGGGTCAAAAAGTCAAGATCTGCTCTTGTCCATAGTGAACAGGCATCAAAGGGAGGGTTTGAAGCCGGATCCCTTAGTCCAAGCCTGTAATTCTTTTATTGTCTTCAGTATTAACATTATTAATATTTGAGGAGGCTAAAATTCAAAATGCTGTTACATTTTTAACACTGTAAGTGTTGGAATTGGTATGTGTCTAGCTTATCCTTTTAAAACGTATTTCCTGAAGCATAGTTCTAAATTCAAGAGGGACTTTTATGCAATATCAAGATTTAAAATTCTTCAGGCCTGTTTTTTAATAGGAATTACATCTTCAGTTATCAAAATTTTCTATTTCATTTATTTTTACATTTATATTGAGAACACCCAGATCCAGTCTACTTTGATAACTTAAGAATACCTACTTGCCAGTTTCAAAGTTATAGATGTATAGTTATAGCATTTCAAATGACAGCATTTAAAATTCTAGTCCCCTTGTTATTAGCTCTCCAAAGATGTATACTAATGTCATGAAGCTTTTTCTGCACGGGGTCTAAATGTGAGATACTGTAAATGCATCTATTTGTATGTGACAATTATGTAATTTTTGTCAAGTGTCAGAATATACTGTAGTGCCTCCTTAACAATATTCATGACCATTTGAAAGAGACCAGCCTAATAATCTTCACATGAAAAACTAAATTGATGATGTCTTTTGTTTTAACTGTGACATGCCAACCACACATGTATCAATTGATTAGCAAGCCTTCATTGAATAAGCAATGTTGATGGACAGTGACCAGACACTAGAGTTGCACTGGAGGAAGAGAGCAAGTTGGATTACATTTGGGATATTGCCCAGTACTTTTTTTTTTGAGTTGCATAACCTGTTATTAGCATCTAAAATAAAAGGTATGTGTTGTACGACACGAGTGATAACTGAGTAAACTGGAGATTGATTAAATTCTAGTGCAGATCATTTATGCACGCAGTTTTCATTAACCAAAAAAAACTATTTTATTTGTTTACAATTTCCCAAACTATTTGAAAGTTGGGTGTATGTGCCCAGGTCTGCAAAGAGTACAGATTTAAAATATGGTAAATGCTTTATGGGTTACATTTGAAGGATCATCTTTGATGCCAGCCTTCTTTCCTGCTATTTGTCTAAACAAGAAAAAATTTTATGAGCTGAAATTGAGGAGGGCCTATACTTACTAGAAAAGAAAAATTCTATTAATTTTATCATTCAATTTTATTTCATTTTCAGCTCTGATTTCTGTCCCTCCTGCCTCCCTTCCCTTATCAAGAGAGCAAGAAAAACAAAATCTACTTACAAATATGTGTAGTCAAGAAAAACAGATTTCCACATTAGCCATATCAAAATATGTATGTGTATATGTATATGTATATTATATACATGTACATGTATATGTACATGTGTATACATGCATATATACATATACATATACATATATATTTGCTTCGGTCTATAGTCTTAAGTCCATTCACCTCTGTCTGGAAGTAGGAAGCATTTTTCATCATGAATTCTCTAGAATTATGATCGGTTATTGCATTCATGAGAGTTTCTAAGTCTTTCAGTAGTGTTATTACTATATGAATTGTTCCAATTCTACTTATTTCACTTTGCATAAGTCTTCCCAGGGCTTCTCTGGAACCATTCTCGTCATCATTTTTTATAAGGTACAGTAGTATTCCATCACATTAATATACTGTAATTTGTTCAAACATCTTTCAAATGAAGTACACCTCCTAAGTTTCCAATTCTTTGCTACCACAAAAATGGCTGATATAAATATTTTTATACACGAGCCCTCCTGTTTTTCCTTTGATCTCTTCAGGGTATAGACCTAGGAGCAGCATTGCTGGGTCAAATGCTATGCACAGCTTAATAGCTTTTTGAGTATAGTTCCAAATTGTTATCCAGAATGTCTGGACCAGTGCTCCATTGGCAGTACATCATTGTATCTCTCTAGACCCTCCAGGATCTGCCACCTTCCTTTTATGTCAGCTTTGCTAGTCTGAGGGATGTGTGGCAGTACATCAGATTTATTTTAATTTGCATTTCTCTAATTATTTAGAGACATTTGTCTAATTACTAAACACTTAGAGCATCTTCACACATAGCTTTTGATAACCTGGATCTTCTCTGAAAACTACCTATTCATATCTCCCTACCATTTATCAGTTAGGTACTCTAAGTCCTATAGATTTGAATGAGTTCCTCATACATCTTAGAAATGAGACCATTATACAGAAAATTACTCCAAATATTTTCCCCCAGTTTCCTTATTCTCTTCTAATTTTAGCAGCATTTGTTTTGTCAGAAACTTTTTGATTTTATGTAATCAAACTTTTCCATTTTATCTCCAATGAACCTCTCTATCTCTTGTCATAAACGTGTCCTGTTGCCATGTATCTGACAGGTAATTTTTTTTCCATGTTCCTCTAATTTGTTTGATGTAAGTGTCTAATTCATGTACCCATTTGGAGTTTGTGTGGTATAAGATGTTGGTCTATACCTAATTTCTGCCACATTGCTTTCTAGTTTTCACTAAGAGTTTTTGTCAAAAAAGGAATTTTTGCCCCAATAGCCAGGATCCTTGGAGTCATCAAACACTAAACTACTGTGCTCATTTATTTATCTTTATTCTGTACCTAAACAGTTCTGCAGATTAGCCTCTCTATTTCTTATCCAGTACACCAAATAGTTTTGATGATTATAGGTTTGTAGTATAGTCTGAGATCTGGTACTACTCAGTACCTTCTTTTTTTAAATTATCTTTATATTCTTGATCTTTTGTTCCTTTAGATAAATTGCATAATTAGTTTTTTCTCTTGTTGTTTTTTGTCCCTCGTTTTCAAAGAGGACCATGGTATCAGGGAGGTGATGCCATGATATGCAAGTGAATTGGATTTAAGTGAGAGAGGGCTGTGCAAAGTCACCAGCCTCTAGGGGCAGCTGGGTGGTGCAGTGGATAGAGTATCGGCCCTGGATTCAGAAGGACCTGAGTTCAAATCCGGCCTCAGACACAGCTTAGTAGCTGTGACCCTGGGCAAGTCACTTAACCCCATTGCCCAGCCAAAAACAAAAAAATAAAAATAAAAACAAAAACAAAAACAAGCAAAGTCACCAGCCTCACTTTCTCCTCCAGAGCCATTGGGGTCCAGATCAGGACAACTGCAGATAGTCCTGGATGCAGTGGGAGACCTTGGACCTTTTGAGCTAAGGCTTCTATGTTTGTTCTCTTACCCACTCATTTTTTAGGATTATGTTAATTTCCAATTTTTAATCTTTGCTTGAGAGGCCCTTTTTGAATATAATTTGTATTACGTTATGGTTGCTAAAAGATGCATTTAGTATTTCTGCTTTTCTGAATTTGTGAGATTTTAATGCGCAAATATACCGTAGTATGCTATAGCCTACTTACACAAAGCATACATCAGTTCACTATCCTCTTAAGTGCCCTGCAATTTTGATTCTTCAGAGATTTTGGTGTTCTGTGATTCAGAACCACACAGCAGCACCAGGACACAGTTGTTTTGTTTTTTTTTAAATTGCATGTGTGTGTGCCACTGAGAAGTTTGGGATGATAATAGGTTCTGGCCTGGGGCTGCCTTGGCTACAGTGCCTTATCCCCTCCCTATGCCATTCCTGGCGCTTGTACACCAAAGGCAGCACAGGCTCCAAAATGTCCAATGAAGTTGTCTGCCAGGAAATCAGTTGTGCTGGGAGTTGATGCATAGCCTCAAGTTCTCCAATGAATATACGACTAGAAGGTTGACTTTTACAAGCATAGTCCACAAAAAGACCTGCTAGAGTCATTTTTTGTAGGATGTACTTACTGTGGGTCTTGTGCTCCACATGCTGTAAAAAAAAAAAAAGGATTCATCTATTACCAAGCAAATATTTGTCCTTGGGCCCTCCTGTCATGTGCCCCATCTTGATGTGTACTTTTCAATGTGGAGATTATGTATGTATATACATATATGTATATATACATGATGTATGCATGTGTATACTCTCACATATAATAAATATATTTTTATATCACAAAGATAAAATATAATATATGACATTATTAACATGTATTTATTTATATGTTCTGTATGTGTTACATATGTAATATATGAAAATATTCTGTGACATTTTGTTGTATAACATGACATATAATGTAGATTATATAACATTTCATATACACACACACATGTATATATATATTTACACACTTCTATATGACCTTCATATTGCTAAAAGATTTATAGAGAATTATGGAATATAGGAATGCTTGAGTTTCATGTCTCTGCAGACAGATGAAGAGGGACACGACATTGAAATGGGTTTTCCTTATAATGTTGAAGCCATAGAAATCCATAAAGTTGAGTTAACCATCATTCCTATGTTGGTTGGAGCTTTAATAGCATTAAAAGAACAGGAATTTGGAAGATTCCTCAATAAATAGCCTTTTTTTTCCCCAATTGTGTCCAACTCTTTATGAACCTATTTGGGGTTTTCTTGGCTAAGATACTGAAGTGGTTTGCCATTTCCTTCTCCAGCTCATTTTACAGATGAGGAAACTAAGGCAAACAGAGTTAAGTGAGTTGCACAGGGTCACATAGCTAGGAAATGTCTCAGGCAAGATTTGAACTCAGGAAGATGAGTCTTCCTGACTCCAGGCCCAGCACTCTATCTACTATGCCACCTAGATAAATAATAATCCAATAAATATCTAGTGGGTCTTTATTAATCTCTTATGGTTTCTTCCAGTTTCTGTCACTGGGGTAAAATATTCTGTTATAGTTAATATCATGAATCCCAGGAAGAAATTTATAGATCCTTTGAATATATAGATAAAGTGTTCATGAGCATTATAGAACAATTAGACATTATATTCTTTAGCAATTACTTGAAGAAATGCAATTAACATAATGTTTGGAAGACACTCCATCCAGCTATTACTAAATGCTATCACAGAGCTCTAGAAGAATATGAAGTTTTTGTTTTTAAATTATGCTTAGTTGAGCCAATATCAAAACTGGCAAGACTGTTCAGTGGGTTATGCAGCTAAAGTACTGAGTGTTCATTGAAGCTTTGATTTCTTAGGAATGCTACCTGTATATACTCATATACTCTAAATGGGGTCCCAGCCTAGTGTTTACCAAAATACAGTTCCTAGTCTTTGGGAATACTGGGACTTCAAAATTAACAGAACTCTAGAGTTAGTGTCAAGATGGAGGGATATCAAGAAGAAGTACAGCTTAGGTCCTCCACTATATATTCACCACAAAGATCTAGAAAATGTATCAGATTGAATTCTGATCAAGAAATCTAAGAAAAAATCACAAGTCATTTTTCCAGTCGAGATTGGCTTAAGGGGGCAGCTAGGTGGCGCAGTGGATAGAGCACCGGCCCTGGATTCAGGAAGACCTGAGTTCAAATCTGGCCTCAGACACATAACACTTACTAGCTATGTGACCCTGGGCAAGTCACTTAACCCCATTGCCTCGCCAAAACAAAAACAAAAACAAAACAAGATTGGCTTAAGGAGATAGATCTGTGGACACTAGGGATGGGGTCTAGCTAGGAGTGTTCCATGTGCCAATTCTCAGGGATTGAAAGAGTGCTGAGACTGGGTATGTAGTCAGGGAGCATCAGAGCAGGAAGAGATCCCGGGGATCATTGAACTAGCACAGTGTACAAGAACAGGTACTATCTGGCATCTCTTACCCATATATCCAAATTGGACATAGAGGGGGATCTGCACCTAGAGGTAGCAGTGAGTTCAATTTATGCCTTAATATGTGGTCAATTTTGTGAAGATTCCATGTTCACCTAAAAAAATAGCTATACTCTTTTCTGTTCCCATTCAGTATTCTCCATAGGTCAATCATGTCTGACTTTTTAAAAGTTCTATTAAGGTCCTTTCTTCCCTCCTTCCTTCCTTTCTTTTCTTTTGATTATTTTTTTTGTTAGATTTACCTAAGTCTCAGGGGTGTGGGTGTAAATTGAGGTCCCCACTATTATAGTTTTATTACTTATTTCTCCCTATAATTAATTTAACTTAAGAATTTAGATCTACATGATTTGGCACATACATGTTTAGTATTGATAATTCATTGTCTATGGTACCTTTCAGCAAAATATAGTTTCCCTGGTTATCTTTTTTAATTAACCTGTTTTTGCTGTTGCTTCATATGGAGTTATGATTGCTACCTCTACCATTTTTTTTACTTTAGCTGAAGCATGATATAGTATTCACCAGCCCCTTATTTTAACTCTATGTGTATTTTTTCAACTTCCATTGTGTTTCTCATAAATAACAAATTGTTGGATTCTGGTTTCTAATCCATTCTGCTATCCTCTTCCATTTTATGGATTAGTTCAACCCGTTCACACTTACAATTATGATTTTTTAGTTGTGTATTTCTTCCTATCCTATTCTTATGCTTTCCCTTCTCTTTTTTTCTTAACCACCTTGAAGGGTTCATTTTACTTTTGACAAATTTCTCCCTTGATCCACCCTTCCTCTTATCCTCCCTTCTCTTTTTCTTAACCCTTTTCTCTGTTTTCTCTTTAGGTATTTCTGTACCCAGCTCTATATGACTGTGTGTATTCCTCCTTTCTTTGACTAGTTCACATAAGAGTGAGGTGTAAGTGTCATACCCCCAACTTCTCCTTGTTGTATGAACTTCTTTGCGCATACCCCATTTATATAAGGAGATAATTTCCCCCATTCTTCTCCCTTTACCCCTTCCCCAGTGTATTCCTCTTCCTCTCCCTTTCTTCTTTTGAGATAATCAAAAGGCCTTCTTTCTAATTAAACTCCCTTTATGATCCCCGATACTGATAAAGTTCAGAGGGGATTACATATATTATCTCCTCTCATAATATTTTAAGCAGTTTACCCTTTTCTGCTTCTCTTGGTTCCTGTGTTTGTATGTTACATTTTCTACTCAGCTCTTCTTTTGATAAGGAGTGCTTGAAAGTCCTTTATTTTGTTAAAGATCAACTTTTTCTCCTGCATGTAGGCTTATACTCAATTTTGCTGGGTAAGTTATTCTATGTTGTAAGCCTGGATCTTTTGCCTTCTGGAATATCATATTCCAAACTCTCCCCTCCTTTTAATGATTGATCAATTGATTGGTGACTCTTGAATCTTGTGGGATCCTGACTATGGCTTCCTTCTTTCTGGCTGCTTGCAGTACTTTTTCTTTGAACTGTGAGCTCTGGATTTGGGCTGTAATATTCCTGAGAGTACTGCTATAGGACTTGGGAGAATTTCATTGGTTCATGGGAACTTCAGTTAAGGTTTGACACAGACTAAGGTGATTGGGCTAAAAACTATATGCCTTATTTTATTTTTTGCAGTAACAATATCACAAACATAATGCCTCACTCAATGTCATCTTGCTTTTATTTTTTGTTTAAAATAATGATGGCTGACTTTGTGAGTCCAGTATTAATGGTTCTGCATTCCATTATTGCAAATAATATTGGACAAATAAGACTAATGTCATATTAGTACAATGCCTGGCATGCATTATATGCAAAGAGATGGGTTCTTTAATAAAAGCTTATTGAGGTGAGCAGGCAGACTTCAGAAAAACCTGGAAAGACTTGAATGAATTGATGCTGATTGAAGTGAGCAAAACTAGGACAACACTGTACATAGTAACAGCAACTTTGTACAATGACCAACTTTGTTAGACGTTGCTCTCCTGAGCAATACAATGATCTAAGACAATTCCAAAAGACTCGTGATGGAAAATGCTATCCACATCCAGAGAAAGAACTATGGAGTCTGAATGCAGATCGAAGTGTACTGTTTTCTCTTTTTTGTCGGTTTTTTTGGGTTTTTTTTTGTTTCTTGTGGCTTTCCCCCTTAGTTCTGATTTTTCTTTTACAATATGCCTAATGTGGAAATATGTTGAATATGATCATACATGTATAGCCCATATAAGATTGCATACTGTCTTGGGGAGAGAGGTGTAGAGGGAGGAGGGAAAATTTTAGAACTCAGAATCTTATAAAAGCAAACGTTGAAAATTAAAAATAAATAAATAAATAAAAAGTTAAAAAAATGCTTATTTATAAATGCTATTAATGGTATGTCTTTCCATTGCACTTCTACTTTTGGCAAAATATTTCCCTTTTCATTATTCTTCATTATATCCTCATTAACTAGCAAAGTTTTTTGAACATATTAAGCACTTATATGTTTATTTTGAGTTGTATTCACAAATGTGTCATTCTGATACTTTATTTATTTATTCTTTTGGCAACTGGGGTTAAGTGACTTGCCCAGGGTCACACAGCTAGTAAGTGTCAAGTGTTTAGTCTGCAGCCGGATTTGAACTCAGGTTCTTCTGACTTCAGGGCCAGTGCTCTTATTCACTGTGCTGCCTAGCTGCCCCATTCTGATACTTTTAAAGGTGACACAATAGACCTTCACATTTTATTTCACTTATATATTGGGCATTCCGAAAGTCTTGGTGCAGTTTTTATCTTTTTTATTTAAAGAGAATTTCAAGACCATTGGCCATCTTAAAATTAAATATTTATTATGAATATCTTTATATTCCTAGTTAACCTAAATGATTCGTTACCTATTCTTCTTTTTAATTGTCATTTCATTAGCAAATTGTTTGGAAGAGAAAACTACCTGGCAGCTATTAATGCTTATAACTTGGCAATTCGATTAAACAACAAGATTCCATCTTTGTATCTGAATCGTGCTGCTTGTCACCTCAAACTTAAAAACCTACACAAGACAATTGAGGATTCTTCCAAGGTAGATTGTCAAAATAGTTTATGTTGTTAATTTCCTATTTATTTATAGCTTTTCATGATAATTACATTCCATGATAATTTCAAATAATTGAGTTTGCTAGGACTCATTAAATATTTTTAAAAATAGAGTAAAAGCTGATGGAGGTCTCAAAATTGTTAGAAATTTGCTGATCTATGAAATCAGTAAATCTATAAAAGTAACATATTTTTTGTATCGATCTGTCATTTTGTGAATAAGATCAAAAACTTGTCTGTAACTTATAGCCTTTGGGAATTGTTGGTGTTTTAAGAGGTTAAGAGATGTACCCATGGTCACATAACTAATACATTTTATTAATATTATAGGATAATAAATTTTAGAGCTAGAGGAGATCTTAAGGATAGATAGCTAGTCTTTATTTTACAGAAGTAAGTTGATCTGCTAAGGTCACAGGGGTAGTAAATGGCAGAGCTGGGATCTGAATCCAGGTCCTCTGACTCTAAATCCAGTGTTCTTTCTACTTTGTTATGCATAGAGATAGGACTTTAGCCTGGGTTTTCAGGACTCTGAGGCCGTCCCTCTATTACACAACGCTGCTTCTCAACAAAAATACATACATTCATATATATGTGTGTGTGTGTGTGTGAAACTAAGCACTTCAGCTACTTAACATCCAGCACATACTGAATATCTCATATGTGCATGACACAGTGATGAAAAAAAAAAGACATTATCTTTGTAAATTTTTGAAACCTGCATGGGAATACTGAAGTGTAGAATGTAACCCCAAATGGGGTCATGAAGCGTTGAACACAACTGAAATGACTGAACAACAACAACATAAAGTTTCTGAGAAATTAATGTACAATAGAAATTATTTTATTTGGACCAGTATTAGGATTCATCCAGGACCATCTGGGCTCTGGAAAGCAGCCAAAAACAACTCATCTGGAATAATTTTCTTTATTGGGGGGCACAGCTGGAGAACAAGTTCATTGTTAGGGGTGGGGTATGCTACTTCCTGTAGGCTGTAAAGAAATCTACCAGCCACATTAATATAGAAGCAGGTGGCCTATATGTCAAAACAAATTGGCCCATGTTCCATCTCTGATCTACTTGAAAATGGCCCAGTAGTTCATAGTCATTTTGTCACCAAAGATGACAATGTAAACAATTTGCCATATATGTAGCATTAAAATCCTAATTACAGATATGGTCACAAGCTGCATTTTATATTTGCAACATAGTAAATGTTTATTATTATTAATTGAAATTATTGTGCTACATGTTTGTAGAAAAGTATTATATTACCTGCCTTATCAGTAAACCATATGATAATATCAAGTTTCTGCCATATGTATCAATGACATTAGTTTCACAGTATTTATATATCTATGTAATATGTGAAGCTATAAATAACTTTATTATTTTTATCTCAATCTATGCATTAGTTGTTGGAAAATTACAATTATATATAGACATGATGTGATTCACTCTCCCTGTTTTCCTGAGTTCAACAGGACATATACAGAATAGAAACTGCTAGGATAATTATTAGTTTTCCTTTTCTCTGGTTACAATCTGGCAGATATCTTACTGTCTGCCAGGAACTGTGTTAATAGCAGCCATTTCATTGCTAGTCAGACTCCTCAAATTAACCATTTGAGATTCCAGAATAAAGATATATACAGAATGAAAACGTGCATCTGGAATAAAATATGCCCTTGTTGAATATTAATAATTGATACTGTACTCTGCATTTAAGCATGTCTACCAGAAATGATTTTATTTAGTTTAACATTAATCCACATTCAAGCCATTTTTAGTTTGAGGAGAAAAGTATACTAACTAGCATAATTCTCCCATGCTCTGTGACAGGATTCTTTGCTTCAAGAGTTTAGGTAACATTTATAGGACTCTTAAACAAGGAAAAGATTCAGAATGTATCTTGGGTTAACAGAATTTGTTGAACAACCCAGTTGCCATCTCATTCCTCTTGGACCATGCCCCATGAGAGAGCCAATGCTTTTCCATCCCAATGATCTATAGGAGGTGGTAAGAGTGCCAGCCTTGGGTGGAATGGAATGGGGGTAGACCCTACTGTTCCTACAGGGGATATAAAGAGGAGATTGCCCTTTAGTCCATTCACTTTTTTTCTTTTGTCCTGACCTACTGCCCACCTTTGCAAGGAGCTTTTCCCAGGAGTTGGGAAAAGGCTTTAGAAAAAAATTCCTTGATATTATCAGTTAAATAAAATTTTAAATATGCTTCTAAATTATGTTTCAGGAGAGTTCAAAAAAGCAGGAGTTGCACTGATGCTATCAAGAAAAGCAAAAATAAAAATTCCCAATTTCAAGTAGATAAACAGAGAAACAACATTATTAGGAACAACATTAAAGGAACCATAGACAATAAATAAATATCTATACTGAACATATATGCACTGAATGACATAACATCTAAATCCTTAAATGAAAATTTAACTGGATTGCAAAAAGACATAGTAAATAATTGTCAGAAATTTTAATGTTCCTCTCTAGAGTGACACAAGTCTAAGAGAGAATGAAAAATTATAGAATTGAACTATTGGAGAATTTAGAGCTAAAAAGAATTACAGTGACTGTCGAATGGGAACACTAAAGAATTTAATACATATTTTTCAGCACTGCATGATACTGTAATAAAACTATACAAAATGTTAGGGTATGGAATATTTTAAATAAATGTAAAAAAGCAGAAATGCTAAACATATCCTTTACACCATAATGTAATAAAAATACTAATTAATATGCAGAACACAAGCAAAAGATAAAGACTTAAATGGAAACTTAATAATGACATTCTAAATAAAGAATGAGTCAAAGAACAAATTATAGAAGCAATAACTGTGTAAAAGAGTGATATTGATGAGAAAACATTCCACAATTTCTTGCATACAGCTTAGATGCAAAAGAAAATATTTATCTCTGAAAACATACATTAACAAAATAGAAAAAGAGGATTAATAAATTGAATATGAGATTTCATTTTGAATATGATTTCTAGTTTTAAAAACTAGAAAAATCAACAAACCCAAACAAGTTTATAAGAGCCCACACATTTTAATATAGTTCATTGAAGATCTGATGACAATAGATTTGGAGTTGGAGGATAAGAGTTAAAATCCAAGCTCCACCATTTATTAGCTACATAATACTGGCTAAATTATTTCCTCTCTCACAGACTTAGTTTCCTCATTTAAAAAATAAAGAGGTTGAACTAAATGATCTGTGGCCTTTTCCAGTTCCAGGTCCTGTGATCCCATGATGTACCTTATTCTATCAACTGAGCAGCACAAAGTAACACAAAAGGTTACAATGGTAATTTTAACCCAGCTATACAATGAGGAACCCCAAGAGCTATAGTTAGATATGTTTTGAATCATAAACCATATCATGAAAGAAATGTTCTTGTTTATGTTAGCTTTATATTCTGAACAACTGAGGTTGTTAATTTACATAATAAAGTTAATTTCTCCCCTGTCCAGGTGAATAAATGGGGATGGTGTAGCCAAAGGTAGTATGAAGATTTGAAGTTAGTTATGAATTTAGGCTTCTGGCCAGGCTTTTGTTCAAGTTTATATGGGAAATCCTTGGCCCTTATATTTATTATGTGTTTTTATTTTCTTAAGGCCCTGGAATTACTTACACCACAAGTTGCAGACAATGCAAGTGCAAGAATGAAAGCTCATGTGCGGCGTGGAACAGCATTCTGCCAACTAGAATTATATGTAGAAGGTAAGTATTTGATTTAGTAGAATTGGTCTTATTCCCAAATTAAATTTTGAATTATGTAAATCTTGATTTTAGAATAATGATTATTCATTTGCTTTTTGTAGTTGCCAACTTTTCTTCAAATACATTTTAGTTCAATTTAGTTTTTTAAGAAAACAAAATACAAATGAACAAAAAAATTTATATAAAAATATAGATAATAAAAACCTAGACTATAGCCAATAGTTATTTAGCATCTTTCTACAATGCAAAAAATACAAAGAAGGAAGTACTTGCCTTATTTGACCATAATCTGTACATATGTGATCAGATTGGATACAACAGAAAAATTCCACTACTCTGATTTGCCATATGGTTACTACTTTTGAAATGCTTGATTTGAGACAACCACATCTACAATCTACCCTCTACGTATAGACATGTAGGTGAGAAGAAATTAAATTATTATTCATAGAAACTCAGGTAATAATAACTGGCATTTATTTATATAGCACTTTATGCTTTACAAAATGCTTTATATACATCATCTCATATAAGTCTCACAACAGCTCTTTGAAGGAAGAGACTATAGGTCTTAGTGCCCCATTTTACCAAAAAAGGATATTAAGGGTCAGAAATTTGGTAATGATCACAAAGCTAAGTATCAGAGGTATGATTTGAAATCAGATCTTTGTGACTGCAAGGCCAGCAGTCTGTTTATCCCATGTTGCCTCCACCAACCCAAGGCAAAATTCTGAAAGAAGCAAAGTTTCTCTTTCAGAATGTTCTTCTTCTTCCTAGATGTGGTGTGGTTCAGTGGAAAGTGCTCCAGACTTGATTTCAAAAATACATGGGTCACAGTATGACCTTGGGTAAGTCATGTAACCACTGATTCCAATTCCTACATATCCAAAATAAGGTGACCAGATGGTCAAGTTACTTCTAGTTCTAGAGCTATAATCCTAGGATCCTCTGGCCCTTTTCCTATTTGTGATGTGGTACAGTGGAAAGACGATTGTGCTTAGATTTGGGAAGAACTGAGTTCTACTGTGACCTTAAGCAAGTCATTTAACTTATCTGGGCTTCAGTTTCCTCATCTCTAAAAGGAGAATAATATTTGTATTGCCTCCCTCAGAGGGATATGGTATAGAAAGCACTGTGTAGATGATAAAGTGAAGATAAAAAAATGTTAACTATTAATATTTTCTTTCTCCACAAGAGGTAATCAACCCAGGTAATCTGTCATTCAAATCCTACTCTGATACTGCCTCGTACTTTCTTTCATGTTATCCAGTTGAAATTTACTTGTTCAATAAACATTGATTAAGCATATACCATGTACAGGATACTGTGGTAATTGCTGAGAATACTAAAATTAAAAAGGTCCTTGCTTTCAAGGAACTTCTAATCTAATTTCAAAGAGGGAATGAATGCCACACATGAAGTAGGTATCATATAAGGTAGACTACGATAAGGGGATGGTAGAGATCACTTTCAGCAGGTATACTTAGAGAGGCTTCATGGAGAAGATAGTACCTAATGTGGGTCCTGACGGAAAAGGATTTTAATAGGTAGAGTTGAGGAGAAAGTATATTCCAGGCATGGAAGATGGCCTGCATCAAGGCATGGAAGCAGGATGGAGCAAAACAGTATCAGAGACAACTTAAGAATAGAATGAATAAAAACTAGAAAAGTAGATTAAAATTATTTGTGGAGAATCTTAATTTCCAACCTAAACTATTTCTCCAGTAGGGTAGTATGGAGCCACAGAAGGTTTTTAAGCAGAGATTAGACATGTATTAGGAAGGTCAGTTAGAGAAGGGAGAGGCAAAAGGCATGAAAACGAGTTAAAAGGCCATTATGTAAGTCCAGGTAAGAGGTAATAAGTTTTTGAACAAGGATGATGACAGTGTAAGTGGAAAAGAGGGAAGATATTTGAGAGATTGAGGAAGCAGACTTGAGATATATTGTGAGGGAGGATTTGACAAATGAACATAGCACAATAGGAAGAACACTTAATTTCTATTCAGAAGACCTATGCTGAAACTCTACCTCTGCTACTTAGTACTTTGTGTGATCTTGAATAAAACTTTTACCTCTCAGGGCAAAGGGAAAGGGAATAAGCTTTTTACAAATGTTATCTCATTTGGTCCTCACAACAACTGTGCGAGGTAGTGACCATTTTACAGATGAGGAAATTGAGGCAGAGTTTAAGTGAATTGCCCAGCATCACACAGCTAGTAATTATCTGAGGCCAGATTTAAACTTTTATTTTCCTGACCCCAGGCCCAGTGCTCTATCCACTACACTACCATCTGCCTCTGTTCCTTTGTCTGTACGATGAGAGGATTCAGCTATTTGATGATATCCAGCTCTAAATTCAACAGTTCAATTCCACAAGTATTTATTAAGTGCCTTTTCTGTGCCAGGGTCTGTGTTAGGTGTTGGGGATGCAGGAACAAAAAAGAAGCAGTACTTGCCCTCCAGGAACTTATAGTCTACTTGTAGGAAACAATATGTACACACATAAATCAATAAAAAATAAATACAAAGTAATTTCAGTGGTGGTCAGGCACTAACAACTTGAGAGAGTCAGGAAGAGTGTCATATGGGAGAGGGTATTTGAGCTGAGCTGAGAGGGAAGTTAGAGGTTCTAAGAAGTGGAAATGAGGAAGGAGAACATTTTGGGCATAATAGAAAGGACACCAAGAAAAAACATGGTATCAAAGGCACCAAGAAAGAACATAGAGTGTCCTGTGAGAAGAACAGGGAAAAGTCCACTTTAGTTGGATCATAGAGTACATGAGATGAAATCAGTCCAGAAAAATAAGTTGGAGATAGGATTTGAAGAGCTCTGAGTGCCAAAGAAGAAGATTCTAGAGGCAACACAGAACTACTAAAGCATCTTGAATGGAAGAGAGGCATAGTCAGACCTGGGATTTAAGATCATTAAGACAGCTATGTTGTTTGTGGATCAGAAAAGGAAGAATCTTGAGATAGGGAGACCATTTAGGAGACTATTGCAGTAGTTAAGGTGATACAGACTTTAGCTGGAGTGGTGGTTGTGTAAGAAAAGAAAGGGGATTCATATGAGAGTTATTACAGATAGAGGTAGAATTACTAAGAGTTGTAAACTGGCTAATAGAGTGAGAGAGAAGAATCAAGGATTACTGGAATGATACAGATGTTGAGAAGACTCTGTGTGTGTGTGTGTGTGTGTGTGTGTGTGTGTGTGTGTGTGGTGTGTATGTAAGAAAAATAACTGAGATTTGGAGTAGGAATGGAGAGGTTGGCTATCAAAATAAATAGAGGATTGGAGGAATTCAGAGATGTCACAGTAAGATCCCAAGAAAAATCTCAGTTTCCTCAGGACACAAATGAGATAACAAAACACTCAAATAAACAGGGTTAAAGGAGTGAAAGGAGGGCAATAAAAGGTTG
Organism: Phascolarctos cinereus; assembly: GCF_003287225.1. NCBI lineage: Eukaryota > Metazoa > Chordata > Mammalia > Diprotodontia > Phascolarctidae > Phascolarctos > Phascolarctos cinereus. The sequence continues at coordinate 158,096,724 of NW_027555736.1, forward strand.
GTTTTTTTGGTAAGGGAAAGGAAATTATCAAGCAGGAAAAGTACTATGAACCAGTTATTAAGGACTGAAAGTCACCAGGAGGAAAAAAAAATGAATTAAATTTAAAAACGACCTAAGAAATAAGGCTGTATCCAACATAACACATGCAAAAAAATTGAAAATTGAGAGGATCTGGTTATTAGTATAGAAAGAATCAGTATCTATATAAAGAGATCTATCATCAATAAGAACAGAATTTCAAATCGATAACAAAAATTAACAAGGAGAAAGCAGTGGAAAATCTGGATAAAAACATGAAATCAATAGGAGATAAATTTGTCAGGACTTGAATGCAAAATCTGCAGAAGCAACTGAACATGTAGCAAAATATTATTGAAGATCAGCTCAATCAGAAAAAAGAAAGCTGGAAAAGTACAGTCAGACTTGACAGCACTAGACAACTGAACTCAGACATACCAGTAGTTTTCAGATTACCTGAAGAAAAAAAATGCCAAGAGTTTAACTACTTGAGCAACAAGGAGTTGCTCAAGAAAATTTCCCAGAAGTAAGATCAAGACATGGCCTAAAGATCAATAGAATTTAACTGAAACTTTCAGAGACAAATAGTAGATTCATATCACCCAGACACATTGTTATTAATTTCCAGAGCTTGATCAATAAAGATTTAATAAACATCTAAGAAGAAAAACTTCACTTATCAAGGAGCTGTTGAGGTTTAGAGAGTTAGGGGTCCTGGGACTCCAAAATCATGACAGGCAGGTCCTGCCTGAATGAATTTGACCCAAGCCTTCTTTCAGCCAAAGTCAACATTTATTAAAGACCCACCATATTGGCCAGACTCAAGGAATCTGAATGTTTGTAAGCTATTGGCTAGATTTTAAGAATCTGAGCCCTTGGCTAGGTTCTGAAGGAATCTGGGCATCTTAATGGAAACAAGATGAACCTTATATACAGAAAGACTGTGGAGGGGATCTAGGAGTGGTCAAGTAGTTTGGGGTCACTGGGGGGTCTGGGAGAAGGGGTGTCTTGATGGGAGTGGCCAGTAAGCTGGGGTGACTGGAGGAGGGATCTAGGGAAGATCTTGATGGGAGTGACTGGGAGGTAGAATGGGGTCTAGATAGGATCAAGGGTAGGAAGTGGGGGGGGGAAGGGGAACACATCCATAAGGGTAACAAAGAATTGGGAGATTGCATAAGTGATAAGGAAAGGCCAGTTGATAGGATTATAGCCTCAGGCAATGCTAGAGACTTCCTTGTGGGAAAATCCTGGGCTTTTCCTCCTTGGGGTCCAGATCCCAAAGACCTGGTCTTTTCCTCTTAGGGGTTCAGATTCCATTCCCATCATTCCCCCCTCAAACAAATTCTATTGGGTAAGGGGCAAAGATCTCAGCTTGGGCCTGTACCCTGTCAGAACCATCATTGAAATAACAGGATTATTAATCCATCATGAGAAAGCACACAAAAAAACTAGAATATAATTTACAAAAAAAAAAAAGTTAAAGGAAACGAGGCTTTATCCCATAATCTTTTATCTTGCTAAGCTAATATTTGAAAATAAAAAATATATACATTTTAAATTCCCTATTGTATTTCCAAGGAAAAAAAGAGAAATTACCTTAAGGTTTTGATATCTAAATCAGTCCCAGAACAATCTCTAGGTAGTTCTTAGGATGGAAAAAAACATAAGAGAAAGGGGCACTTGATATGTAAATCAAAAGCAAAATTCAAGTAAAGTCAACGTCAAAACTCTCAGTCAAAAAAAAAATCCAGGACAAAATATAAATGTTGCTCGGAGAGAACAAAAATTCAAAAGAATTATTGAGATCAGTAGTCTTGAAGGGTGATTCCATGTAAATGTTACATGGCTAGTAAAATAAGGAATAGTAGGGGGGAGGGAGGACCAAAGGGAAAAAAACAGATTCAAAAAGGGACTTTAGAATAACAGAGATGCTAATGAAGATTGCTTGAACTAGCCCAAGAGAATATAGAAAGAGTTGACATAACACTTAGGGGGCAAGAGGAAGAATATAAACCATTGAAGGAAGGTAAAAGGAACATCCAAATAAGGAAAGTGAGAATCTGGAGATGGCAATATAATGAAGCTAAAGGAGGTGATAGTATCAAAGTGTTTGATAGCATTAAATGTTATGTAAGGTTAGAGGAGAAAAGGTCAAGATGGATGCCTGGAGCTCGAAGGCAGGCAGATCATTTCTCACATACCTATTCCAACAGAAATTTGAAATGCATACCAAACCAAGTAATGGTCAAGAAATCCATTAAGAAACTCCATAGTAAGTTATTTCATCTACCTCATAGCTGCACAGAAGTTGATGGTCAGTAGGAAAGGGAGATAACAGAAAATATATTACCAGCATAAGCAAACAAGCCAGTAGCCTCCCAGCATGACCATAGATGAGGTCAAAGACACACATAGCCTTCAGGGCTCTGTGTCCTGACAGCAAGAATTGAAGACAACCTCAAGAAAATACTAGAGTCATCATAAGCCCCCAGACTAGTTGGAAACCCACAGAGGGGATCTTCAAAACACTTGGTACAGTAATAACCAGTGTGGTACAGCAATGCTCAGACCAGGACAGCCTAGGTGCTCTGAAGTCCCTAGTATTCTAGATGCCAGAGAGGGCCTCGAGATCTAAATCTTTGAATCTGAAAAGTCCAGAGGTGGGAATTGACCCCAGGAAGAAGAGGTTAGCATAGGAAACCAAGTAATCTGGGTTGTGACCAAGCAAGCCTGACCATCCCACCCAAAAATACAAAGAGAAGAACTTGGTCCTGGCACAAAGCCCCATTTCAGGAACTAAAGCTGGAGAAATTAGTAAGCCAAAGAAGACACCAGTATAAAAAAATTATTATACAAGGTGCCCCACAAAAGATCCTAGAATGGGAGAGTCACTCTTTAACAACTGAAAGTAGAGACTGAAAGGAAGAAATGGATTGTCCACATTTACTACATGAATACCTAGAATAAATGAAGCAAGAGACAGAAAAAAAAATGAAATAAAGGCTCTGAAGAATTGGAAGAATTAAAGCTTAGAAGTAAAAGTGATAAACTTTACCTAAGTAATAGACTTTCTGAAAACCATAAGAGATTAAATAGAAATCAATGACTATATGACACAGCAATCAAAGACTGAAAAAATAGAAGAAAATGTAAGGTAATAAGCTACTTTACTTATTCAGTGCCATACCAATCAAACTACCAAAAATTAATTAAAAGAGCTAAAAAAAATAATAACAAGATTCATTTGGAATAACAAAAGGTCCAGAATATCAAGGGAACTACTGAAAAGAAATGCAGGGGAAGGTGGCCTCGCCATCCCAAATCTTAAATTATAAAGCAGCAATCATCAAAACTAGTTGGTACTGGCTAAGAAATAGAGTAGTGGATCAGTGGAATAGGTTAGGTACAAGACACAGTAGTCAATGACTACAGTAATCTACTATTTGATAAACCCAAAGACCCCCGGCTTCTGGGATAAGAACACACTATTTGACAAAAACTGCTGGGAAAACTGGAAAAGAGTATGGCAGAAACTAGGCATAGACCAAAATCTCACACCCTATACCAAAATAAAGTCAAAATAGGTTCATGATTTAGATATAAAGTCTGATACTATAAGCAAACTGGGACAGCAAGGAATAGTTTACCTGTCAGATTTATGGAGAACAGAAGAATTTATGACCAAACCGGAGATAGAGAACATTATGAAATGCAAAATGGATAATTTTGATTACATTAAATTCAAAAGTTTTTGCACAAACAAAACCAATGCAACCAAGATTAGGAGGGAAGCAGAAAACTGGGAAAGAACTTTTACAACTGGTGTTTCTGGTAAGGGCCTCATTTCTAAAATATATAGAAAACTAAGTCAAATTTATAAGAATACAAGTCATCCTCCAATTGATAAATGGTCAAAGCATATGAACAGGCAGTTCTCAGATGAAGAAATTAAAGCCATCTATAGTCATATGAAAAAATGCTCTAAATCACTATTGATCAGAGGTACCACATACTATTCTGAGGTACCACATCACACCTATCAGATTGGCCAACTTGACAAAACAAGTAAAGGATAAATGTTGGAGAAGATGTGAGAAAATTGGAACACTAATGCATTGTTGGTGGAGTTGTGAAATGATCCAACCATTTTGGAGAGCAATTTGGAATTATGCTCAAAGGGCTGTAAACATGTGCACACCCTTTGACCCAGAAATACTACTTCTAGGTCTGTATCCCAAAGAGATCATAAAAATGGGGAAAAGACCCACATGTACAAAAATATTTATAGCAGCTCTTTTTGTGGTGGCCAAGAGTTGGAAATTGAGAGGATGCCCATCAACTGTGGAATGGCTGAACAAGTTGTGGTATATGAATGTAATGGAATACTATTGTGCTGTAAGAAATGATGAGCAGGCAGACTTCAGAAAAACCTAGAAAGACTTGTATGGACTAATGCTGAGTGAAGTGAGCAGGACCAAGAGAACATTGCACACAGTAAAAGCCACCTTGTACAGGGACTAACTTTGATAGACAGCCCTTCTCAGCAATACAAAGATCTAAGACATCTCCAAAAGTCTCATGATGGAAAGTGCTATCCACATCCAAAGAAAGAACTATGGAGTTTGAATGCAGATTGAAGCATACTATTTGCCATTTTTTCCTTCTGTTTTGTTTTGTTTCTTCTTTCTTGTGGTTCCTCCTATTAGTTTTAATTCTTCCTTACAACATGACTAATGTGAAAATATGTTTAATAGGAATGTATATATAAAGCCTATATCAGATTGCATGCCATCTTGGTCAGGGAGAGGAGGATGGAGGGGGAGAAAAATTTTAAACTCAAAAGCTTATGGAAGTGATTGTTGATAAATCAAAATAAATTAACAAAAAAGAAGAAGAAGAAGAAGAAGAAGAAGGGGCAGTTAGGTGGTGCAATGGATAGAGCACCAGCCCAGGAGTCAGGAGGACCTGAGTTCAAATGTGGCCTCAGACACATAACACTTGCTGTGTGACTCTGGGCAAGTCAGTTAACCCCAATTGCCTCATATATATATATATATATATATATATAATTATATGTATGTATGCATGTATATCTAAGAAAGAAACAAACAAAATGTAAGGTATATGATTAAGCAATTGCCCTGGAAAACAGGTCAAGTAACATTGCCTGTCTGAAAACTACAATTTCTAAAAAGCCTGGCTGCTGATATTTTTTTTTCCTGGCTACTATATTTCAAGAAATAACAAATTAAAATTGCTCAAATCTCTTAGAATCAAAAGGCAAAGTAAAGATTAAAAGAATCTTCCAATCACCATTTGAAAGACAAAGCCCTGAAGGAAAAGTCTTACTAATGTCATAGCCAAACTCTAGAGCTCCTAGATCAAAGAAAAAATACCACAGGCATCCAGAAAGAAGTTTACTACCAAGGAAGTACAATCAGGATCTCAGGAGCTGGCAGGTTCTACCAAAAGTGAGAAATCTTGGAATACAAGATTGCAAAGGGCAAAAGATACAAGCTTGCAACTAAGCATGACATCCCCTGAAAAGCTGAGCATCATCCTACAGGAATTGTTTTGCTTTTTTTTTTTTTTAGAAGTGAGACCCTCTATTATTAAAAGTTTCCTTGACTAGTAAAAATTTGCTTACCATCTGTGGTTGGGAAAAACTAGACTAGAGAATCACTTCTAGGTAATGTGCATTTTAACTATTGCCTTTGTTGTCTAACCCGTTCATAATTCCAAATTTGGAAATTTCAAGTCAGATGGAGGGAAGATGCTACCATTGTAGAGGGGGCCCTGTCTCTCTGGAGCATGCTGTGCTGCCATTTCTGGTTGCAGAATCTGGTTGTGGGAATCTGAGGGTGGGACCTCCACAATTCATTCATGAGAAGCTTTGCAATGGGAGATGAGGAGTCCTCTAATTGATTGATGAACTAGAAGAGCTGTTATCTCATCTGATTCACAAAAGTGAGGTATTGGCTTCTCTGCTTTTTAAATTTTTTCTCAGTTATGAAACATGTGAATGGTTCCCAGCTATATCTTGAATCAAGTTGGGGAAGGGGCAAATGCCCTGTCTCCCACCTGGTCTTCAATCAGCTCCAAGAAGTCCCCCTTCTGAGCTTCCATTTTTGTCACCTGGTGACTGAGAATTCTCTATTTTAATTTGAAAGGCCTCCAATACACTATGTTAAGCAGTAGTAGTTATAGGGAATAGTATCTTAGCTCATCCAACAATGTTAACCCTGATTTTAACCTTTGTTTCTAACTTTCTCTGAGTTTAGTTTCTGACTTCTTAAGGGAATTGTTCAAATCAAAGACTTCTAATTCACTGTTAATAAATTAGATCTACCTACCTTATTTTTTAGTATCATCTTTAGTATTCTAAAGGCAGAAAGTAGCCATTGAGAAAAAGGCATTTTTGGACCCAACTTTTGAAAATCCTGAGAAAGTTAAAAGTAGAAGCAAGCAGTATGTTACTTACCTTGACTCTTAGCTCATTAGGGTCTGTGACCAGAACAAAGGTGTACCTGTTCCTGCCATCACTGCTTAACCCGTTGGCCACTATATATGAGTACAATGGACAGCGATTATTGGAAACTCTACTGGAACATTGGATAAAAAGATGACTCAGTTTCTTCACTGAAGCAGGTTTCGATGAGTCTTTTCCCCACAGAAATGTTTGTTGATCTAAAACCAACTTTCATTTCTGGAACTTCTCGGTAGCTTTTTTTTTTTATCTTGAGAAGCTAATCATGAGCAAGGAATTGTAAGATGTTGCCAAAAACTATGCTGGTGGGCATCACATTATTGACAAGGAGATCAATGATCTGGTTCTAGCCAGGATTTGGAAACTGGCTGAGCAGTGTACAGATCTTCAGAGATTCTTGGTTTTCCACAACTCTGCTGGTACTGGTTTTCTTTCTCTGTTGATAGAATGTTAGTAAATTCATTATGGCAGATAGTCAAAGCTGGAGTTCTTAGTTTAGGTTTCCACAGCTGTAATTCTGACCAAAACGCACACCGCTTTGGACCGATGATTGAGCCTTCATGAAAGTGAAGCCATCTATGGTGATATCTCTTGCAGAAACTTGGATATTGAATATTCAACCTAGGTGAATATGAATCACCTTATTCAGCCACATTGTGTTTTCTGTTATTGTTGCACTCATTGGCACCCTGAGTGTTGATCTGACAGAATTCCAAGCCAAGCCAGTGCCCTTTCTCTACATCTGCTTTGCCACTTAAGTCCATCATTCTTGCTAAGGACAACTACAGGCAGCTTTCTGTAGCAGAGACCATGAGTGCTTTGAGCCAGCAAACCGGATGGTGAAGTGGGACTCTTGCCACAATAAACAAACACATGGCTTCCTGCCTTTTGTACTATGATGATGTTGTTTGCAAAGATGTTAATGCTGTCATAACCTCCATCAAGACAAAGTATAGCATCCAGTTTGTGAACTGGCGCCCAACTGACTTAATTACCAGTTTTCCACTGTGCTTCTTTGTGGTAACTTGACCAAAGTTTATCAGGCAGTGTTAAAGTTGAACAACACTATAGACATTGCTAAGGTCTGGACTCTCCTGGACAACAAATTTGATTAGGTCTTTGTCAATGATGTCTTTGTTATATGGTACATAGGGGACAGGATGGAAAACAGCATTCTCTGAGGCATGTGAGTATAGCTGTCCTACAGATAGGATACAAAGAGGTTGATATGGATTCTTTTGAAGGAGATGGTGAAGAGGAAGGTTAAGAGTACTAGTTATCCCTTCCATGCAGCTCTGAAGCATGTTACATCCAAGACTTATGACACACAGAGGCCTAGGCTGCTCTTTGGAAAAGACCATGGTGATATAAAGGAGACTTGATAGTGCAGCTAGTTATCTGGCTAGTTTTTACTACCATCAAAACTATGACTACATCTGAATTTTCAATGTGTTCCTTTTTAAACTGTTCCATAAATGTCTTTGGAATTAAAAGTTTTAAGGGGGAAAAAAGTAGAAGTGATCATAAGGCTATTTAGTTCTGGAAAGTGTGATCCAGAGAGATTAAATGACCTTCCTAAAGTCAACTGAAAGAGGAGCTGGGAAGCATAATCCAGATTTTCTAACTCCCTGTCCAGATTTTTACCAAACTTCCCTCAGCCTCAGCTTTCTTTATACTTTTGGAAGTTTGCCTATGATGTATTACTTCTTAACCTTTCTTACCCCAAAGGACTATGTAGATGTGAAAACTGTGTGGATCTGATAAGTGGAGGAAAAGGCAAATAGTAAAACCTAGTTACATTCATTACAAATGTATTTATTCCATAAATAATTTAAAGGGACAGAAATAAAAAAAAAAGATATCATCTCTTATTCAGTGAACTAATTCAATCCAATTATCATTTTTATTTTTTTCCCTTAGGCAGTTGGGGTTAAGTGACTTGCCTAGGGTCACACAGCTAGTAAGTGTTAAGTGGTTGGTCTGAGGCCAGATTTGAACTCAGGTCCTCCTGACTTCAGGGCTGGTGCTCTATCCACTGGACCACCTAGCTGTCCCCTCAATTATCATTTCTTAAGTGCTAGCCATGTAACATTTACATGGAATCACCTTCAATGGTAAATGTTTACTCTATGTTACCTTTCAAGTTTAGTTGAAGTTTGGTTACTTTTTTGTTATTATTTGGTTATTTGGTGATTTTTAAGAAAAAATATATGTGTATTTCTAGTCAATGAATATACAGTTCTGATTCTTTTGAACTCACTTTAAATAACTTTACATAGGTCTCTGTATTTTCTTTTATTTATGTTTGATATTTTCATGGAGCCATAATATTTCATTATGTTAATATACCATAATTTATTCAGATAATTCAGATATTCAAACCTTACTGGTATATAGGCTATTTCAAGTTTGGTATTATAAATAAAGCAACGTTTAATGTTTTTGTACAGATAGATCTCTTTTTGATATTTTAGTATAAATTTTTAGGAATGGAATTGCTGAGTCAAAAAATATAATCCAGTCGATGATTTTTATTGTATAGTCCCATATTGCTCTCCAAATTGTTTATATCAGGATGAAGATAACATTTTAAGGAAGTTTCAATTCAAATCAATGAGTGATTAATCTGCTCTGTGCAAGGCACTAAGTTTAACCATGAGGTAGTAGAGGAAAAAAAAGGATTGTAATCAGCTGGGAGAGATGAGTCCCAGGATGGATGTCTGTTTTAGCGTTTAGGAAAAGTGAACATGTTTTTTAGGCATATGGAAGGGAGCCAGTTGAGTGAGAGTGATCAAAGAGGCATGAAAGAGAGAAGGAATCCTAGATCAGAGACCTGAAGAAGGCAAAATTAAGGGTTTGGCCTTAGCCAGGCATTAAGGAGACTTCTGAGAGCAGAAAGAAAGGAAGAGAAAATGGGCGATGATACTCAAAAATGGTAAGAAGTGGACTAGGGGTTTTTAGGTATTTCTCTTCTAAAGCTCTTAAGCTATATCTTTTCATTTAGGGAGATGTGCATGGTTGACAGTTTAAAGAGAAAGGAGAGCATTTGGAGAGAAGAAACAGTTGTTGAGGGTAACAAAATGGGGCAGTAACAAGTGTGGATGGATTGTTGGGCAATGGGTAAGGGCACACTTAAAAGCACCATAAAAATTCCTTTTGAATGTTTTAAATGTTAATGATGCATCATAGCTTCGTCAATTTCAAACTTAAAGTTATTTTAAACTCACAAGTAGATAATCTCCTTACCTAACCTGAATGAAGGCCTCATTATAATTGCTATGAAATATAAAACTCTCTGGAGATTGCAATAATAAATAGATGAGAGAGGCAGGAAACTGCTAAGAACTAATGTCTGGTGAGAACTATATTTTTGTATTCTAGTCAGACACTGTTTTGGAGAACACTAAGTAGTTTATATATATATATATATATGTCTGTGAGAGTATATGGATATATATATATATATACATATGTATGTATATGTATGTATACATATGTATGTGACAGTTTTCTATATTCTATAAAATAGACATTTTGTTGCCCCTTGCTGTATGAATACAGGTTTACAGGATTATGAAGCGGCACTTAAGATCGACCCATCCAACAAAACTGTACGAAAAGATGCTGAGAAGATTCGGAATATAATCCAAGGAACTGAACTAGAATAATAATGAACACTACAAGCAGCTAGATATTGTCTTGTGTTGATAATAAGGAGGTGAAGGCATTCATATCCTTTTTCTGTATTCTAGTTCATATTGCCAAATGACTTAATGTTTATTGTTTCTACAATTTTTGTAGAAGCCAAAATATTATAAAGTTGTAGGAAACAAGCTATCCAGGTTGGACAAGTTTTGAGTAAATAAATCAAAGTAAGAAATGATACATTTTAATTCTTTACTTTTAAAGTATTTATAAGTTTATCTTATTTTCCTTGTTAAAGCTTGCCCAAGTAACTAAACATGTGTTTGGTGTTTAATATTAGGGTGTTGGTTTCATTTTGACCAGAGATCTATTTTTTACAATACCTAGTTTGTAATGTTTTCATTTAAATTGTGTTTTACCAATAAAGCAACTGAGTTATTAAGTCAGATAAGTAGTTATTTTTGCATGTAATGCATATATTTTAATTTATTTATCCTAATACACAGAATATCCCCTAGGTTTTTTCTAATACTCTCCTAGCATCACTGTGACAAATTAAATTGGCTTAACCCAGAGAAGCAACTGGTTGAACAAGCTTGCCTATGGATCTAGTTACAGACAGGGTAGTAAGAAAAGTAATCACACTTAATTTCACTCAAAAAGGTAAAAATAGAATGGTCAGAAACACTCAAATTTTCCTGGTTTGTTCAATACAGAATTGAAGTGATAAGAAGATTTTCACATTATATGTGAGATGTTAGAATATTGTGTTCATCATGATGTAATTTGTACACCTTTATGTGATGTACAACAGTTGTCACAATTGTTTTTTTAAGAAGGCTTTTTGTATTAAAAAATTCATCATTTAATCACCTGACACTTATTCAAGGGGAAATCATAGGATGGAGTCTAGGTCATTTGACCAGCAAGATAGTGAATTGGTCACTTTCTCCAAACCCCTTTAACTCTGGAATCTTCAAAAAAAGGAAATTATGTTCCACATACAGAATCATTACAAAGTCATTACAATTACATTTCAGATCTAGAGGATAAAGAAAGAGCATTTACAATGTTAAATCCTTATGAATTAACACTGGAGAAATCTAATTTTTAAAGCAGCTCATGCAGGAGGATAAATTAATTTACAGGCTCATCTTGGGTTTCCTATCTCCCTTGCTGTAGAGATTCTACTGAGAATCATGCCCCACCCTCCCCTCCTGAAATAGCAGTGGTGGACACTGTCCTTGCCTAACCACCTGTGGCTGAATCAGAGGAGGAAGGGAGGGGCTAAAAACAAGCTGCCTTTTGCCTGGGACCCAATCCTAGGTGAGCAACACCCAAGATTGAAAAGAATGCCTGGAACACCCTAATTCCATAAAAAGTGGCAGCCTCCCAGCCATGACAAGGAAAGGAGGCAATCTAAGAAAGCAATGAGATGGGGTACCAGCAGCTGTATCCAGGTTGAAGCCAGTCTTGTCTCTCTGAGGGCACTAATAGCAGGGATCCAGGTTGGAAAATGATAGTTTCTAACTTAGGCTGAGGGAGCCTTGCAGCCCAGCATTGGAGCTGTGCACACCAGCAAAGGGGTTGGAGCTAGCAAATGAGTGATGGGAATTTTTAAAAAGGTTGAAAGACTAATTGTGTCAAGAAAAAAAGCCTCAATAAAAGAGCACAATTGGATAAAACAACAGATAGGATGAGTATTAAATTCTCAAAGAAAATCAAAGCTCTCAACAAGTATTGTAAAACAAAGGAAAGTGAACCAATTTGACAAATTATAGAATACTATAGATTTCCAAGAAAGCATAGAACAACAAACTCCACAATGGTTACAAAGAAGAGAAAAGAAAAGAAGCCGTAAAAAAAAAATTAAAAATATTGGTCAGAGTTGAGTGTTCAATGTAGAGTTTTTAAAAATGACTTGGTGGGTTAGAAAAAATTGAACCCATGATGAAGATTACTGCTAAAGAAATAAAGGAGAAGATTAACAGCAAAATAGAAGCAAAAGTCAACAGTGTTAAAACAATGTATAAATTACATACAAGCAAAAATGACTGATCTTGAAGACAGGATACACAGAAACAGCTTATGATCATAAGTCTCTCAGAAGAATATGAAAAAATAAAAACCTTGAATACCATAATACAGGGAACTGCCCAGAATCCTAAATTTAGATAGTAAAACTCTAGTTGAAAGAATTTACCGATTGCCTTGAGGAAACGACAACAATACACCATGTGCTTCAGGAGCCTCTTAATACATCCCCAGCTAATGAAACATTCCACAATTGTATTCCATAAATACTTGAAGATTCCTTTTTGGTAAAAAGTTGCTTTAATTTCCATGAAGCCTTTATAAGTTCAACTTCTCTGATGTGTGTGTTTTTTATAATGAGACCTGTATTATTCACTCTGTTACAAATACCACTTGGTGTTAACTCATCAAGTAAACAGTTATATTTATAGAATACTTATCATATCGTGAGAAAATAGATTTAAATGTTTAGTATCCTGGAAGAAAATTGTGCGCACCTGGTTTGAAGTAGTTGATAATTAAATAGTGATGAAAATCCATTTCAGAGACAGTATGAAAAACATCTATCCCCTAATTAATATTGCAAACTTTTAAATGTCTAATTCAAAGGGTAGAGAATCCTTTTGTAGCAGTCCTGTGAATTTTTTTAAAACACCAGTTGAATGTCACCAATTTCAAAATTCCAAATTGACATCCTAAAGCTAACAGTTTTTTTTTTCTGGTCTACATCCTGTTATTTGATTTGTCCTCAGAAGTCCTATTGTAGAAACTTCTTCCACCCATGTAGGTTGACAATTCATCTGTATTAGAAGGTTGCATGAGGCACTGTGAGGTTGGGTCTGTCAATGGTCATTTAGCCAGTAGGTGTCACAGGCAGGATCTGAACCCAGTTTTCCTAATTCCAAGACCAGTCCAACTATAAACTATGCCATGCTGCCTCTCAACCTAATAAACATATAAGCTGTTTGGTTTTCCAAAATGAGAGTACTGCTTTAAAAAAAATGCAAATATTTTAGCTCTTTACTCACCAAGTCAGAATACATTGTTGTAAGGGAGTGGTCCTGAAAGCATTCACCACATCACAGAAAAAGTCTAGTAATGAGGCTAAACTAACTGTAAAATGGCAACTCTCCATTTCTTTGTGAGGTACAAATTAGTCCCCAGACTGAATCAAAAAGGGAACAATGCTTTAGGATTGAGAATAATAAACTATGCCTCAGGGTGACTTTTAAAAGTGAGTTTGAAGACAGATTCAAAGGAAGAGACAAGTTCAAAGAGGAAGCCAACTCCCTAAAGGAGGAGCAGAAGCTTAAAGGTGGAGAAAGGAAAACTTTAGAAAGTTACATGGAGCTGGAGAAAGGGAAATTATAAGAAGCTACATGAGGGGCAGCTAGGTGGTGCAGTGTATAGAGCACTGGCCCTGGAGGCAGGAGGACCTGAGTTCAAATCCGGCCTCAGACCAAAACACTTGACACTTACCAGCTGTGTGACCCTGGGCAAGTCACTTAATCCCAATTGCTTAAAACAAACAAGCAAAAACAAAAACAAAAAACCCCCCAAAACAAGAAGCTACATGGAGCTGAGAGAGTGGAAACATCAGGTGAGGCAACTTCCACAAAGGAGTCAGCACTCTGGGAAGGAGGCTGCTTACCCAAACTTAGAATAAAGGTGACTCAGGACAGAAGCTGTGTTGTGGAAGTTGCCTCTCTCACCTCCCTGCCATATACTGACACTAAAGTGGTAACCTTACAACTCTTTTCCCATTGAGTTCTACAGCAGGAGTCTAAAGCCTATTTTTTTTTTAAGGAAAGTGGTGGGGAGGGAAGGAGAAGTGAATGTGTTTACCTTTGTTTTAAATGTTCATTTTGTTTTTATAAACAATAGTAACCACTGGCAATTGCTAGTTAAGACTGTATTTATTGGGAATACAGCTGGAAGGAAGCAACTGCTGTGAGAGGGAAATATCCCTAGAAAAGAGAGACAGGTTTAACACTTACCTGTTTTGCCAGAAGCCTGTCTCTAACTGGGGTCTTGAAGCTAACAAAATGACAAAGAGTATCATATATCTTTTGATACTACCCAGAGTTAAGAAATGTTTATCCTGGGAAAACCCCTCTGGCCAACACTCTAGACATGTAAATGCAGTCTTAAGTAAAATACCCAAATATAGTAGCTGATATTAGCATTCTAACAGTAATATCTAACTGTTGTATTAATCTATCCTTATTATCCTCATTGAAACTTCCATAGACTTCGAGAAAATTTTTTAAAAACATCCTTCTTTTAAGGCACTTTTCTTCCAGAACTTATTTGGGTATATTAAATAATTAAACCATACTTCATGTAAACCTTGCTTCTGTTTGAGGTGATACTGATTTAACCAAGATCAATAAATCCTTAATCCTGACTCTTTTTTTTTTGGTGGGGGGGCTAGGCAATGCCCAGGGTCACATAGCTAGTGTTAATGTGGCTGAGGCCCAATTTGAACTCAGATCCTCCTGAATCCAGGGCCTGTGCTCCATCCACTGTGCCAATTAGCCACCCCACTTAATCCTGATTGTTTACCGGTATATTGATTACATGCACTCTGTTTTGCTAGAATAACATTTCTTAAATATAGGTTTTTGTTTTGTGTCTAATAGATGTTGTAGGTAAGCTGTAGAAAAACAAAGGAAAAGTGGGAAAAAACCAGCAGTGACATTTGTTGATGGAGGAATGAATAACTTTAGTTCTAGATAAAGCTCCTGTGTTTGGAATAGAAAGGCATCCATGAGAGGATTTGAAACTCTCTTATCCTATAGAAGATAGGAAAGCTGGATAAATCTGAATCTGCTGGCAAGACTAATTTGCGCAAAAGCAAAAAGTTAGCAGTTAAGCCTTTCCCAGAAATGTTGTTTGTGCTTTTTGGTGTTTGAGATAGAAGTTTTCTTTTAGAAAGATTAAGGGAACATAGAGACTGGTACTAGCATAAGGGGAACCAGGGCTGAGAGAAAAGAAAGAAGGGCAGCCATTCAAGATTTGTGACTTCATTGCTAGAGACTTACTACCACAATATGGAGGTATTTGGGCAGAAGCTACCCCAATCACTTTGAATTTGGGTAAGGTCCTGCTGTCTTTTGCTTCTGGACTTAAGACTAGGCAGACAGTTTATAGGTGTGAAACTGAAGGGAAGAGGAAGAGTTCTGATCTATTTCATCAAGACATTCCACAGAGCTCCTGCTCCCTCTTCCAAATGTTCATCTCTTTTTCCCAGCCCTCAGGTGATCACCTTCCTACTCTGTCTCCCCAAAAGTAACAACCAAAATAAGGAAACGTTAAGCACCTACTATGTGCAGGTGCTTTACAAACATAATTTCTTTTATTTTTTGCTTAGGCAATCAGGGTTAAGTGACTTGCCCAAGGTCACACAGCTAGTAAGTGTCAAGTTTCTAAGGCCGGATTTGAACTCAGGTCCTCCTGACTCCAAAGCCAGAGCTCTATCCACTGAGCCACCTAGCTGCCCCTTACAAACATAATTTCATTTAAGCCTCACAATCACCCTGCAAAAAAGGTATTATCATTAACTCCATTTTACAGTTGAGGAAACTGAGGCAGACATTGGTTAAGTGATTTGCCCTGGGGTCACGCAACTACTAGGTATGTGTGAGGCGATATGTGAACTCAGATCTTCCTGACTCTAGGCCCAGTGTTCTATCCACTGTGGCACCTAGCTGCATCTTGGAACACAGTTAAGGGAAATGCCATATTTCAGGTTAGATGAGTCATGCATTCTATACAATATTATGACAGTGGTACAGAGGCTAAGGAAGCTAGAAAGTGTGACAGATTTACCCCAATCTGTCCCTTGTGGTACTTTGTGGGAGGAGTTAGTTGCCTACCATACTATCAGTGTCAAAATGCTGGAAATGCATCATTAATTTATCTAAATACCTCATGGCAGTTTCCATCTTCTGGGGTAAAGAAATCTATAAATTTACTTCTTGGAATAATACAATACTTAATTATACAAGACAGTATATTTGCTACTTTACTCTCCAGTAAAGCATTTTTATTTGTCTAAAAACTAGCTCTAAAGCTTCAAGGGTTAAATCCTTGTTCTAAGTATTCAACAGTTAAGGTGAATATGAACTTGTTTCTTCTATATTACCAATATAGAAGAAATCATCTCTGCCTGTTTTTTTGAAGAGCCCTATTTTTCACTCTGTCTTTACAATGAAGATCTTCTTTTGGACATTTTAGTCACTCTTCACTGGACCTTTTAGTGCCCTAGGTTCAAATCCTAGCTCTACCACTTTCTGCATTGCCTTGGATAACCTCCTTATACCTTAGTTCCTTTATTTGCCAAATGACAGCATTTCCTTTACCTACCTCACAGAATTATGAGGATAAAATGGAAATGTTTTGAAAACATTATTATACATTAGGTAGTAGCATTAGTATAGCTTCTACCAAATATCTACTTTAGAAATGAGACCATTTATAGTTACTGTGTGAGATCTTTAAGAATGGAAGCCAGTGGCAATCTGAAGTTGTTTTGGTATGTGGTGCAGTGACTATGTATAATGATAGTTTACACATTTCAGCCAGATACTTTGTGGATACTGTTTGGTTTAGTGAGTTATATATAACTAGTCTGTCAAATTCAATCATTTTATTCTCATTTTTCTTTCTGTAACTATTCTATTCTTGACATATGGGTTTCCCATGAAAATGCTTAACTTTCAAAACTTTGCCTGAAAGGAGTTCATCTGTTCTGAGTACCTCCTCTCCTACTCTGAATTCCTCCTATGGTTATTCAAAAGCCTGTTATTCTAATTCTAATAACATTTTTTTCATCTATACGTTAACGAGGGGGATGGTTTACCAGTTAATACTTCCTGAGAATTCCATAGAATTGTTACATGTTAATATGAAATTAATCTTTAGGTAGGAAACACAGAATAAGTATTTTTAGAAACATAGGTACTGACACACTGAACATCTGATAGTTTTTGTTTAATTTGCTATTTTGCCTTTTTTAAGTAAAGATTAAAAAATCTGAGAATGAATGGGAGCAAATTCTTCTTCTACTTCATTATTTTCCTTGAGCAACTTATAAACAAAGGTGTTTTGCATACAAATGAAATAATAAAAACATTCTGAAGTTCTTTTGAAGAACTTGAATCCAAAGTGTAAAGAAATAGCTTAGATAAGGATATATCCAATTTTATTTCTTTTATTATATTTATTTACTTCACCTATTCTGAATAGATTATCTTTGAGAGGTAACTACTATTTATAATTTTCCACAGGGGTGATGTGAGAAACAGTAAAATCAAAGATCTGTCATTCAGGTGAGAAGACAATTACCTTAACCACCTGGTTTATTCATTTAAAGTATTTTCAACCTGGTCCAAATATTTTTGTTACATGAATTACTTTTAGCCCTAATTTTAAATGCACATTTTTCCAAAATGAAAATTTCCATGTAAATACATACAGTGTTTTCAAAGAGTGTGTTGAAAATTTGGAAAGTCAATGACTCTGCCCCTGTCAAGAACAGTGTTCAGATAATGATTCTGAAACATTCCAGTCAGTCTAAGGTGATTTGTAAATGTGTTATTCCTTGGAAAAAAGTTGCAGGGAAGAAATGGTGCTATAGGTGTTATTTCACCATAACCCTCTGAAGTTGTTTTATACATGATCATCTGAGCTTTTGACAATGTAGTAGATGTTTGGAGCGTAGGTGGATCCAGCATACAGGAAGATACAGGATTGCCTGGATTTACACAGGGAGGAAGGTCTATAGGCTTTGGTTGTTTCTTTGGAGGCAGTTTCTTCTTAGTTGAAGTAATTTTCTTTTCCTAAAAGATAAACACATCATATTATTCCCAGAAAGTTTGATATATAGCACTACTCTACTTGACAAAGTCAATTCAGTAAATATCAAGTGCCCACCATGTGTAAGGCATTTTGACAAGTTGTGGAGATACAAAAATGCAATATTTCCTGCTCCCACCAAAGAGCTTACATCCTACTTATGTAATATAACATGAAGACATAAATGTTAAGACAGGATAGGGAAGGAATATTTAAGGGGGTGAAGAGAAAGCACTAAGATTGCAGGGAGGGAAGATTAGGGACAGTTACACAACGCAAGGATCCTCTAAGCTAAACCTTAATGGAAGAAACTTTAATGTGAAGATGAGGAAAGAGTGCATTTTTAGGCTTGGAACACAGTTTGTATATATGAACGTAAGTGGAAGATATGTTAAATTCAGAAAACAGCTGGTAAACTTGTTTGGCTAGAACACAGGGGAGATACATGAATGGGGAGTAATATGAAACAGAGACAGAAAAACAGTTTGAAGCCAGACTGTAGAGGGTCTAGAACGTAGAAGGGAGTCACTGAAGGTTTTAGACCAAGAGAGTAAGCAACCTATTCAGCCTCGTGCATTAGGAAATTTGACACCTACGTGAAGGGGAATTAACTAAAATGGGAGAGATTAAGGGCAGGAGGAGCAATTATGAGGCACTTATGGGGGTAGTAGCCCAGGTGAGAGCTGATAAAGTTCAGATCTAGGGTGATAAGCATGTGAGTGGAGAGAAGGGATGGATTCTAGAGATATTGTGGAGGTAAAATTGACAAGATTTGATAACTGACTAAATATAATTTTTAAATTAAATTTTATTTTTGTCAATTAACAAAAATCTATTTTCTTTCTCTCCTACTCCCCATTGGAAAAATAAAAAAACTAAACCCTTGTGACAAATATGAATAATCAAGCAAAATGACTTCCTATATTGGTGCTCTGTGTGTGTGTGTGTGTGTGTGTGTGTGTGTGTATGTGTTTATCATCCTGCTCTCTGAGACCCTCTCTTTTGTCAGGAAGAATATTTCATCACTTGTCCTCTAGACTTACAGTTGGTCATTGCTAGATAAGAATTCTCAAGGTTTTCAAAGTTATTTGCGTTTACAGCATTGTTGTTATTGTACAAATTATTTTCCCTGTTCTGTTTGCTTTACTCTGCATCAGCTCATATAAAACTACCTGAAATTGTTTCTTTCATCATTTCTTAGAGCACAATAGTATTCTATTATAATCATATAATCATAATTTGCTCAATAATTTTCCAACTGATAATATCCCCTTAGTTTTCAGTTCTTTGCTACTACAAGAAGACCCTCTATGAATATTTTCATAGTATGTATGGGTCCATTTTCTGTTTCTTTGATCCCTTGGGGGTTATAGGTCCAGTAGTGGTATCACTGGGAAAGAGTATGCATGTAGAGTTTGATGACTTTGGGGTCATAGTTCCAAATTGCTTTCTATGCTTTCTGGAATGGCTGCACCAACCACAGTTCATTAAGGTACTTCTTGTTTTTCCATAGCTACTCCAATATTTGTCCTTTTCCTTTTTTTGGTCAACTTTGCCAATCTGATGGGTTTGAGGTAGAACCTCAGTGTTACTTTAATTTTTGTTATTATTTCAGTCATGTTCGACTCTTTGTGACCCCATTTGGAGATTTTTTTTAAAAAATTTTGAAAAATACTGGAATGGTTTGCCATTTCCTTCTCCAGCTCATTTTACAAATGAACAAATTGAGGCAAACAGGGTTTAGTGACTTGCCCAGGGTCACACAGCCAGATTTGAACTCAGGAAGATGGTAAGTCTTCTTGACTCCAGGCCTACCACACTATCCATTGTGCCACCTAGCTGCCCATTACTTTGATTTCTCTAATTATTAGTGATTTGCAGTATTTTTCACATGGCTATTAATAGCTTTAATTTCTTCCATTGAAAACTGCCTATTCATATCTTTTTGACTGAATCCATAAAGAGAGAGAAAAGTCAAGAATAATTTTGAGGTTATGAATTTATGTGACTGGAGGTTGGTAGTGCCTTCTTTGAACACAGAGAATTTTGAAAGAAGAGTGGGTTCAGTTGGGACAGTGAATTTAAACATGGTGAATTTTAGATGTGGAAGGGACATGTATACCTGTATGTAGCAGGCAACTGACAATACAGACTGGAATTCAGAAGTTCGATTAGGGCTGGATATATAGATTTGTAAGAAAACCTGTGTAGAAGATAGTAATTGAACCTACAGGAGCAGATAAGATCAGCAAGGGTAAAAAGAATGGAAAACGGTGGTCTAAGATAGATTGGGTGGTAGACACTTATACTTGAGGTACAGAAGAAAAATAATGATTTAGCAAAGGAGAGTAGAAAAGGACCAGTCCTGAAAGAAGAGCCAGAAGAGAGCAAAGCCATGGAAGTTACAGGAGGAACTAGGGATGGTAAAGTAGTGATGTACAATTTCATAAGTTGTAGAGTGTGAAGGAGAGTGAGAAAGTGAGAAAATTAATTAGATCATGGTGATGTTTGAGAGAGCAGTTTCATTGCGGTGGGTATAATGCTAGATTACATGGGGGAAAAATGAAGTGGATGGTGAGGAAGTAGAGATAGGGAGCATATGTGAATTTTTCTAGGAGTTTAGAGTGCTGGGCATGGATTCAAGAAGACTCGTCTTCCTGAGTTCAAATCTGGCCTCAGACATTTATTAGCTGTGTGACCTCGGGCAAGTCATTTAACCCTATTTGCCTCAGTTTCCTCATCTGTAAAATGAGCTGGAGAAGGAAATGGTAAACCACACCTGTATCTCTGCCAAAGAAAAAAACAAACCAAAAAACAAATGAAATCATGAAGAGTTGGACACAACTGAAATGACCAAACAACAACAAATAAGCAGTGAAAAGGAGATGAAAGCTTGAGGAGATTGCAGCAGGGTCAAATGGAGAGTTTTTTTAAGGATCAGAAGACCTTGGCATATTTGTAGGAAGGGGGAAAGAGCTGGTAAGGAAAAATTGAAGATGAGAAAACAGAATAGTGAATGATAATAAGATTAGCCTTAGCAAGGAAAAGGACTACCTCATACTCCAAGACTGATGCAAAGAAGGATAGGATAGGACAATGGATAAAGAGATTTTTGAAATGTTGAGTAGGGAAGACAAGAGTCCAATATGGACAGCTTCAGTTTTTTTAGTAAAGTGGGTTGTCAGGTTATCTGGTAGGGAGATGTAGGGGAACAGTATGAGAAGCTTGAGGAGAAATAAAGTGAATTTGTTGGGAAGACAGAGATAAAAGTGAAAGTCTTTCCCTTTGAGCAGAATGATGCTAAGGAATTTACAGTCTAGCTGGGGGAGACCACATAAAGGATTATGCAAATTATATACATGGTGATTTCTAGAGAATGCAGTAGCATAAGGGGATAAAGAAAGACTTCGTGGAGAAGGTGGCTCTTGAGCTCAGCCACGAGGGAAACTAGGGTTTCAAAGAGGTGGTTGAGGAGGGAATGCATTCCAGAGAGGCTATCTGAGTGCTGTGTATGAGCAACAATGACAAGGTCACCTGGGGTGAACTGCAGTATGTAGGAAAGGGAGTTCGGTGTAATAAGGCCAGGAAGGCTTAAATGACAAGCAGAGTTATGCTTGATTCTAGGGGCAATAAGCAGAGGAGTTACATGGTCAGATTTGGACTCAAGGAAAATCACTTTGGTTGGGGTGTGGAGCATGGACTGTGGTAAAGAGAGGGACCTGGGGAAGATCAGTTAAGAGGCTGTGGCAGTATTCCAGGCAAGACAGGCTAAGGACCTGGACTAAGGCTGTAGTCATGTAAGTGGGGAAAAGGAAACATACACAAATGAGGCTATAAAGGTAGAAATGGTGATATTTGGCAACAGATTGAATATATGAATGAGTGGCACTAAGGACTCAAGGCTAGACGGTACAGTGGATAGAGCACTGGGCTTGGAGTCAGGAATATCTGAGTTCAAATCTGATCTCAGACACTTACTAGCTGTGTGATCCTGGGCAAGTAACTTAACCCCTATTTACCTTAGTTCCTCATCTATAAAATGGGGACACAATGGAGAAGGAAATGGCAAATCACTCCAGTACCTTTGCCAGAAAAACTATGGACTTTGTCCATTGGTCATGTTGAGTCAGACATGACTGAATGACTGAACAAGTGAATCTTGTTTGCTAGAAGAATGGTGGTACCCTCGACAGAAATAGGAAAGTTCAGAAGAGGGGCAGATTTAGGGGAGAAAAGAATGAGTTCTGTTTTAGACAGGTTGAAGTCCTATGGGACATCCAGTATGAAATATCCAATAGACACTTGGTGGTGTGGAACTAGAGCTCAGGAAAGAGACTAGAGAAGTATGCATAAATCTGGGAGTCACCTGTTACACAGAGATGATAACTGAGCCCATTAGAGCTGGTGAAGTCACAGAGTAAGCAGGTGTAGAGAGAAGAGAAGAAAGTATCCAGGACAGAGTCTTGGTGTTACACTAAATATATCAAACATGTAACCTGTGGGCACTCCAAGTGGGGCCTGAACCAGATTAAAATGTAATTGGGAAACATTTAACAAAATAAATAAAATTTCGATAAAACATAGATGATGTTAATTTGTGGTTTTCTAAGTCTATATGTAGTCCACAGGGAACCTTATATATGGTTCAGTGGCCCTGGTTTCTATTTGAGTTTGACACCACTGGTGTACACTCATGGTTAGGGAACATGATATGGATGATAATCCAGCAAAGGAGACTAAGGAATGTTCAAACTGGTGGAAAGAGAACCAGGAAAGCAGTATAACGAAAACTCAGAGAAAAGAGCACATCTAGGGGAATATGGTAGTTGATAGTGTTGAATACAGAAGACAGGCAAGGAAGGATGAAGACTGAGAAAAAGTCATGAAGCTAGATGCTTAAGGCTGGTAATTTTAGAGAGAACGATTTCATCTGAGTGGTAAAAAGGTTGAGTGACAGGAAAAGGGGAGGCAGTGATTTTCAAAGAATTTGGCTATAAGAAAGAGGAAAGATGTAAGATGATAGATTAAGGGTATGGAAGGGTCTAGTGGGGGTTTTAAAGACCAAAGAGACTTGGGCAGAGAGAAAGAGAGAGAGAGAGGGAGGGAGAGAGAGAATGAGAATAACTGAATATGCTGGTGACTGTGGAAGCAACTGGTTGGGATTAATGGTACATAAAGAAGGGTTGGCCTTGCTGAGAAGGACCACCACTTAATTAGAGACTGAAGTGAAGGAGGGGAGAATGGGGGATAATACCAAGGAGTTATGAGATGTAGAGAAAAGAGAGAAGCAACTCATGGCAGATGGTAGGAATGCTGCAGGGTTGGAAAGACTGAGGAATAAAATGTCAAAGATGCAAGGATGGTGGGCAGTGCCTATGAGGAGAGAAGGCAAGCCTAAATCAATGGTGGTCTGGGGAAAAAGTGAAAGATAGAACAGGAAGTTTCAGTTGGTATACTTCTCTATATCTGGTCAATAAGAATAGCACATGAGACTGTCAAACATTTTTGCTGAAATTATATATAATACTGTAGCATTTCCCTGATCTACTTGTTTAGAAACTGTCAAAAAAATAAAAAGACTAGTACAGGATAATCTATTCTTAATGAAGCCACACTGGCTCTTTGTGATAATTTTTTTCCCTTTTAGATATTCTCTCATCATCCTTTTAAGTATAACATTTTGCTAGCAATTCAAAGCAAACTCATTAGGCTATAGTTTTCAGATTCCACTCTCTTCCCTTTTTAAAAAAGCCAGGACATTTGCCATTCGCCAATCCTGTTCTCCTCTATTTTGTAAAGACAACTGGCAGTGGCTCAGTTCACATTCACCAGTTTTTTCAGAACTGTGGAATGAATCTAGGCATCTAGGCCTTGCAGAATAATTCCCAAGAGGCAGCTAGATATGTTTTCTTATCTCTTTACTCGTGATGGGTTTTACCTCCCCATTAGCTACTTTGCTTCTATTCTTTCCAGTCTAAAAATCATTCTTTTTGGCAGAAAGAATAGAAACAACAGAAGAGTTAAGTTGTTTCTTCTGTCTTCTGTTATTATTGTTCTATCCCTCTTGACTGATAGTCATGCCCCTGCTTTGATCCTCCTCTTTTCCCATATTTTGGTCATCTTTAGCATTTGTCAGTCTTAGTTCATTGTGAGCTTTAACATTCTTGACACTTTTTACAGAATAGTGCTTCGTTTAGTATTTTATTGTCTGTTCCTGCTTCCTCTCTCTTCTGTACGTGTTTTTTAAAAAAAAGTTTATTAAGTCCTTCATGCATTTTTAGAAAATTCCTTTTTATCTGAATTTTTTCTTGTCTTTAGATTCTTTATACCTTTCTATCCTTTCTTGGGTGGTTTACCCTTCAGAGTACTAATCCATGAGATTATATTTGTTCCTTCCCTAAATCTTTTGAAACTTATCATAATTCTAAGTTGGAAGGTTATATCCTCCCAAGGCTACTGTCATTTTTGCTTGAAGAAGCAGTTCTTGCTTGGTGGTGAAAATCAGGTACCGAATATCAGTTCCCCTTTGCTGGTTCTTTTACCTTTTAAAAGATGAAATTATAATGAAGATGAATCAAGAATTTATTAATTACACTGCTTTTGGCAGAAAGAGCTGGAGTAGATATTTGAATAACTGCAGTCCCACAATACTACTATGGATATTATGTCTTCATGCCACATTTGTGATCTTTTCTAAAATTTATCTATTTCTTGCTTCTATCTGGGTGTTTTGGGTATAAACCTAAGACAGTATGACTTTTGCATCTTCCTTTACTGATCTTTACCCAAATGCTCTCTATCATACTTCCCCACTCAGGTTCCTGGATTTCCTCATATGAATACAGTTTCTAAATTTACATTGCTACCTCCTCCTTTGCTCCATCCCCCCAATTTTCAGGTTAAATAAGGGTAAATCTGTCTTCTTGAGTTAGGAAATTTAGTTCATTTTGCTTGTTACCCACCCATACTTTGTTCATTTGTATACAGATATCTGAAGCCTGAGAATTCATTTTCTGGGTCCTATCTTCTATAAATTACTGGGTTTCTCTACTTTTGTTGCTCTTCTTATGTTATAAAGATTCTCCGGATGCAAAATGAAGTGTACTTTGTACAAAGTAAGAGCAATATTGTAGGATGATCAGCTGCGAGTGACTTAGCTCCTCTTAGCAATACAACAATCCAAGACAACTCTGAAAGACTGAAAAATGCTATCCATCCCCAAAGAACTGATGGTGTCTGAATGCAGATTGGAGCGTACTTTTAAAAACTTTTATTGAGGTTTTTTTTGGCCTATGTTTTCTTTCACGACATGATTATTATGGAAGTGTTTTGCATGACTACACATGTATAACCTATATCAAATTGTTTGCCTTCTCGATGGGGGGTGGGGTGGGGAAGGAGGAAGTGAGAGAATTTGGAGCTCAAAGTTTTAAAAATGAATGTTAAAAATTGTTTTTATATGTAACTGGGGAAAAAAATAAAATGCTCAATAAATAAAAAACAAAAACAAGACTTGAATTCTTAAAAAAAATTCTCTGTGTTATCTACATTGGTAGATAGACCATTTTCTTCTTCTTCCTTCTTTTTCCATTTAAATTATTTGATTAGATTTGCAAGATTCTAGGCAAATTCATTTTTTACCAGCCCTCATTAGGGTGTACTCCATGCTTGAAAGCCTATCATTTCTATCTTTTAAGTTTTTAAAATGCACTTATTAAGTGTCTACTATGTTTTAGGCACTGTGCCAAGCACTTTAAAATATTTGATTCTTACAAAAACCCTGTGAGGTAGATGCTATTATCCCCATTTTATAGTTAAGAAGACTGAGGCAGACAGAGGTTAAGTGACTTGCCCAAGGTCATACAGCTAGTAAGTGGGTGAGACTGGATTTGAATTCTGGTTTTCCTGACTCCTGGTCCAGTGCTCTGTCCACTGTACCACTTAGCTGCCTCTAGTTGCAGTACAGGTTTACATATCCCAATCTCATACAGTATCTTTTTCTAATTCAGTTTTATTTTCTGTTTTGAATTCTTTCCCTCCTACTTTTCCCTCCCCTCATTGAAAAACAAATCCCTTACAAATATATGTATCAAGCAAAACAAATTCCCATGTTAGCTATGTCCAAAAATACAAATGTATCTGTGTTTATGTATGCATGCATACATACATACATACATATATACAAATGCCTCATTCTGTACTCTAAGTCCATTACCTCTCTACCTGGTCTTAACAGCACGTTTTATCATGAGTCCTCTGGAATTGTAATTGGTCATTGTGTTGATCAGAGTTCCTAAGTTCAGACAGCATCTTCTTAAACAGTTGCTCCTATTTTTGCTTTTCTCTTTAGCTCTTGCCTTTTTTTCAGTTGTGATGAAAATACCATCTGTGTCCTTAAGGGTTTCAGTTTCTTATTTAAGACATCATCATCCCTAGCAATACTTTCTATGTTCCTTCTGCCCATATAATTTGTTCCCACGTGAATCCATAGAATAGCAATGAAGGGTAACAAGTTTTGGGAGTCTGCGTTATTTCTCATATACATGCTTCAGGAACACAGCAGTTCTTTCTATTAATGTTAGATAGACAAATAGTTGTTTCAGTACTCCTTACCATATTAATAGAATCACACAGTTTCAGAGTTTGAAGATACCTCAAGTGGCCATATAAGCCAAATTCATACACAAAAGAAACCTCCACTATAAATACACAACTGGTTGTCCACCCACTGTTTGAAGACCCCTCAAGGAGAGTGAACACTTACTCATTTAAACACTACTTGTCTCTTTCCTCTGATCCTTACTCCATGACCTCTTCCCCTAATGGCACCCCAGATCCATATTATCATTCCTTGGGGTTTAAGCAGCTGCTTCCTTTTCAGAGAGTCAAAGGTCCCCTAACTCTCAGCAAAAAAACGGCCTGAGATACATTATTTAACTATAGGTATTCAATGGTCCTTCTTCTCTTTCTCCTATCACATTCTACTAGTGGGCAATGTTCTGACATAGGTCATAATTCCTTTCTGCCTCTTAAGATCTCTTTACCTCTGTGTCTTAAGCTCTCTGTTTTTCTATATTCTCCTTGATAGCTTGAAGAGTAGAATAGCCTTCTTTGAGTCCTCTTACCTTCTTTTCTAGCAGGGAGACTTGCCTGTACTTTGAATTTAGATAACCAGTTAGTTGCCAATGACAGAAAGAAAAACATAGAAAACTCTATGCAGCTCATAAAATTCTTCTAACCCTCCATACTTGTGTGAAATGTAATTCTTCGTGGTAATTTTTGTGATCAACTACAGTGGTAGACTGCCTGTAGACAACCATCTTTTTGATTCACTAGGGGCTCCTGAGAGAGGCTTTTTTATATCCTAAAAGAAGGAATGGTCATCACAAGAGAGGGTGGGAAGGAATGAGATATCTTCTTTGAGGACTCTAGGTTTAAGTACTAGAAGATGGAAAGAATGTGAGATAAAGCAACTGAAGAAGAAGGGAGTCTGTGAACAAAAAAACCACTGGTTCCAGAGGACTTTCCCCAGGGCATAAGTGCTATCTAGATCAAATGATACAATAATTAATTATGCATATCTTGCTTTTATGCATCCTTAAGTATATCCCTAGAAAAATCTCTGAACCCCTGTTTGAAACAGTGAAAATCTGCAACAAAGATGTGCAGCTAGGTCTTAGTGTTGGGGGTGGGAGATGTGAGGGAAGAAAAGGCAATTCAGTTATAGCAATTGTCTGGTTAATAGAACCAATTCACATTACACTCCAATAAATACTAAAGATTTTAAATAGTTGAAATAAGTAAGCAGGCTCTTAGTGATCTTTAGTGCACCCAACAAGCATGGAGGATATAGTCCCACATTTACTCTGGGGAAAACGATGACCCAAAATAGCAACAGGCATGGCCCACCTCACAAATGCTTCACTATATACTAAACATAGTAAAAGCTTACACTTATAGAACATGTTTTACTTCTTCAAAGCACTCTCATATCCACTACTTTATCTCCCTGAAAGCTAGGAGAAGTAGTATAATTATCCTCATTTTACAGCAGGAAGGAACTGATTCACTTAACAGTTACATCATTTCCCTAAAGTCACACAGCTGATTAGCAGTTGCACCCAGGCCTGGAGAGTCCAGGTCTCTCAGGTCTGAGACTTGTGCTTTCTCACTAGACCATCCTCAGTTAGCTCCCTTTATAATCTTTCTGGATAACTGCTACCACTAAACTTCCCAGACTGGTTTTGGGAAGGGGAATTTTCCCCAGTTGAGAAATGTTCCATTCCTAAGTTCCTAATCTTTACTAGGTGTGGGTTGTCGGTCACCCCTTTGTCCTGGAAGAGGGAAAGGAATATAATGAGCAGGCAATTATGGCTAGCTATGCTGTTTTCCAAGACATATAAAGCTGTAAGTCTGTAACTCCTGAGGAACAACACTAGGCATAAAAGTATATGTATTCTACTATATATTTTGCAGCATATGTGCCCACAAAAATGTAAGCTCTTTGAGTGCTGCAAGGACTGTGCTGTACTCAGAACTCAATAAATACTATTGAATTGAAACGTTTTATCTTTGTATCTTCAGGGTCTAAACCACAGTAGGTGCTTAGTAAAAGTGTTTGATCAATTATACTTACTATATCTGCTTTTGACTTGTGAGAATCCAGTTCATTCAAAACAGGAAGCTTCAATAAAATTTAGACCAAAGAATTATTTGGCAGTTTTTATTTTTTTTTCCCACACTGTTAACTCAGTACATAAGTGCTCAGCGTATTTGACCCTTAACATTTAGGCTTTGGTTCTTAAAGTTACAATTTAATTACTGGTAATTTCTACTTCATCATGACATTGTTTATGTGGTATCAGAAAAGAATAGTGGTATAATAGAAGGTTAGAGCTGGAAGGGGAGGGGTCTTCTGACAATGGATCCAGTGCTCTTTTCAGTATGCCTGGATATCATGTCAGCAACTGCGGTCCCTTACGAGACCGCATTTTAAATTACATTATAACTTAGAACTTTTGCAAATACCTTGAAAGCGAAAATATTTTGAAATTTACCATGCCAATTTAAGGTACGGTTACATATTTTGCTAACAACTTATTTCCCCCTCTCCCCCACTTCTTCTTTTCTTTGCCTTTGCTCTAAATAAGGGGCCGTCCAAGCTCCCAGTTAACCTTCTACTCCAGAGCCACTTAGTTCGGGTAAGAACACAATCTAGTTCTCTGTGCGCCTCGTTTTCATGCAGCTCTTCTTGCTGGGGGGTTAAAGGTTAGCGGCTCTGCTCATCAACACAGCTTATGTTTTCTGAGGCAAATTTCCCCCTCCCCAACCCGGTCTGCCCTCCTTTATAACCGAGGTAGCCAGAGATTTGATTATACCTGTCCCCGCCCCGGTTCCTAAGTGTCATCAATCCTCAGAAATACTCCCTCCCTACACACCCACGCTCCCAGCCTCATCACTCATCCTCCCCGTCCTCCTCCATCATTTTCAGAGGAAACTCTTACCATTTCCTTTAATCTCTTCAGCAAACGCGGTTTCCGCTACGCTAAATAAAACCAGCTGTGCGCGGGCGGGGAGGCGGCCAAGAGTACCCCACCCGCTACTGCACTAACAGCCCCGTCACTCCCCAGATTAGAGCGGAAGAGCTAAAGCGAGGCAGGTCCGGCCCTCGAGATCAATCAGAGTAAAGTAGATACAATCAGCGCCCGGGAAGTCCCCGAACCCGTTTCCATAACAACGAGCTCATGCTCCTCTTTTAGCGCTAAGGCCCGGATGTTGTGATAGCACAGCTGACACCCTGGGCGAGCAGCTGCTTCCTGATGTCGCCCAACGGCGAGGCCGCGTTGCTCTATGGGAATCGTAGTTCTCCGACTCCACCTTCCCTCCAAGACAGCGGTGAAGAGGGACTACACGTCCCAGCGTGCCCTTCGGTGCCACCGCCGGTCGTCTTCGTCGCCTCAGCAGCAGGAGCCTGTGAAGCAGGTTGTTGTTTTTATGAGAGGCGTCACTGGGGGACCTGAGCCTCGAATCGCCGCCAGCACGACTACCAGCACTGGCTTCGGGAGGTGGCTCTGGCCACTTTCAGGTACGAGTCGCGTCACGTTTGGGTTCTCCCGGAGGCTTTTGGTACTGCTTCTGCCTGAGGCGGCCACCCTCCCCAGCACCCGGGGTCAGCTCGGGCTGCCGGGCTTGGTTGGGTCCGGGGCTTCGGGCTGTGCGCATCGATGTGTGCCAACTCTTCAGGTGTCTGTTGACCTCTCTGGGGGCGTGTGGCTTGAGCTTATGGAGAGAGGAAAGGGGTCTCAGCCAGGTTTCCTTCAGCAGGCTGGGACAAGTCTGTGGGATCCATATGGAGCGGAGCCTAACGCTCCACCAACCCCACGGGTCCTGCAGATCGAATTTGCTTGGTGAGGTTTGTTTTTGCTGTTCCCTGAACGGTCTAATAACGACGGAATTTAGTCTGGAACTGGGGCTGCCGCTTCCATCCTGACCTGAGGGCTCGCATCGGAACCGACGGGGAAGGAGGGGGTGGGAGGGTCTCTCGTTTCCTTGGATTCAGTCGGTCCAGCGATTTATCTATTGAGCCTCTAGCTGTGCCCCAGCGCTGAAGGGTGTTCACCACCGCAGGGGTAGGGAGCTCGCCTTGGGCTGCATGCCCACCCTCTTTTCGATGTTCACCTCTTTGCCCTTGTCTCAGACCGGTACATCATCATCCTGGGTTGGGTTTCTTCCTTGAAGCAATCAAACTCAAGCATTTGTTAAGTTCCTGCTATGTACTCTTCACTGCGCTAGGCTCTGGGGATACAAATACGAAAGTGGAGATTGTCGTTGCTTTCGAAGAGCTTATTTTCTACTGGGAGAATACCAGGGCTGTGATAAGTAATAACAGAGTATTTGCAACGTAAATACAAGGTGAGTGGGGGGAGGAGAAGCCAAGAAAGGCCTCTTCAAGGAGGTAGCCCTTGAACTGAGTCTGGGGGAGGGAGCAAGGGGTGTCAAGAGTCAGAAGTGAGGAGAGGAGAGCATTCTAGGCACGACAGGGTTAGTTAGCCTGTGCAAAACCACAGAAGCCGGAAATGTGGTGTACAGCAAACTGCAAGTAGAACGTTGGGCCAAAAGTGAGCATAGAAGTGTTATCACCTTGGAAAGATTGGTTGGATCCAGATTGTGAAGGGTATTTCGCCGTCTGGCTCCAGCCTTCATTTCCAGGTCGGCAAGTCAACAAGCGTTTATTAAGTGCCAGGCACCATGCACAGGGAATGAAAAAAAAGTGAAAATAGACCCTGCTCTCAGGAATCTCACAGAGGACTTTGTATCCTAGAGGTAATGGGGAGTCACTGATACTTATTAAAATGGGAAATGACATGACACGATCAAGCCTGCACTTCAGGAATATAAATTTGGCAGCTTTGTGATGAATGGATGGATTGAAGAAAGAAGAGACTTGAGACAAGGACACCACCAATTAGGAGGCTATTGCAATAATTCAGGGAGAGGGAGTGAAGGGTCTGAATTAAGGTGTTGTGATATGTGAGTAGACAGAGAGGGGAAGTTGTGAGGAATATTGGGAAGTGAAATAACAAGACTTGACAATTGATTGGATATTGGGATGTGAAAATGATGGGTTTTGGATGATACTCAAGTAGTGAACCTGAGTTATGGTAAGATGGGTGGGGCCCTCAACAGAAATAAGGAAGTTGGAGAAAGAGGTGAGAGGAAAACAGCAAGTTATGTTTTGGACATGCCTAGTTTGAGAAGTCTGTGGGACATCCAGGTGTGCTACCATGCCTGGCCAGACCTATCTAGTGGGGAAGTAAACCAGATTGTAAGGGTTGCAGTCAGTGGAAAGTGAAAAAGTGGAGGCACTCAGTGTAGACAGCTTTTTATTGAAGTTGTCATGAAGGAAGAAACACAGAGGATGATGCTTGTTACCTGTGTGACCTTGGGCAAGTCAGTTTAATCTTCTTAGGCCTCCAGATGTAGATCTATGATGATTCTAGGTCTATAGACTTTCTTGAATCCTATAGCCAGAACTAATTGCTTCTCTGCCTCCTGGCTTCAAGCCTTTCCTAACCACTCTTTAATTCTAGTGTCTTCTCTCTGTGAATTATTTCCTATTTATCCTGAATATAGCTTGTTTGTAAATATTTGTTTGCTTGTTCTCTTGTGTATTAAATTGTAGCTCCTTGAGGTCAGGGACTGCCTTGTCTGTTTTTGTATCCCTGGTGTTAGCACAGTGCCTAGCACAGGCCTGGTCCCCCCCCCCCTGCCTAGCATACAATAGGTGCTTAATAAATGTTTATTGACTGATTTTATTTCCTAGCCCATTAGAGCTAGAGGTGGGAGGGATTTTTAAAGGTCCTCTTTAACTTCTCTCTTATTTTACACCTCAGAAAATTGATCAACTAGAAGAGGTTAAGTGACTTGCCCTAAGTAAGCAGAACTGGAATTTGAACTCAAGGTTCAAGTGAGTTCATCAATGGCTATCCTTTGTATAACTTCCCTATTGCACTTTTACAAAATACCTTTTATCAGAGATGTGTGCTCATCATATTTCTTCCACTAAACTTAGGGCTCTTTGAGGTTGATGACCATATCTTTTTATCTTTCGTTTATTCATCTTTTCTCTTACTGCACCTAGCACACTGAAAGCATTGAATATTTGTTGGATGAGTAAATATATTTTATTAAGTAGGAGAAACTTACGACGCTAGACTAGGTAAGAACCAGACAAAATAGTCTTTTAGATACCCTAGACAATTACCTATATATAGTACAAATTCAGGGGGCTTGGGGAAGCCCCACCTGGCCCTCAAAAGTCTCTTGGGTGTTAGTTTGTGAGGAAAGGTTTTTATGTAAATGTTAGCTATTATAGAGTTTAACTCAGATTTCCTACAGAAGACTCTGGGAGTGGTAAGTATAACTTTAAGCTTTCAGGACTTTTGTACTTTCTTACCTCATTATTCCAGTCACCCAGGTTTGCATCCTTAATTCCTCATACATTCTCTCTCTGTCTCTCTCTCCTTCCTTATCCAATCTGTTGCCCTGTCCTGTTGATTCTGCCTTCACAACATCTCTCATAAATGTCCCCTTCTCTTTTCAGAAACTAGTACCACCTGAGTGCAAGCCCTCATAAACTTATGCCCAGACTATTCCACTCACCCTGAGAGTTGGCCAACCTGTCTCAATTCACTCCCCACTCCAATCCATCCTACATTCAACTGTCAAAGTGATTTTCCTAAATTTCAGGTCTGACCATGTCACTAACCTATTCAATAAATTCCACTGGTTCCCTGTTGTCTCTGGGATCAAAAGTAAAATCTGGTGTTTGGCCTTTAAAGCCCTTTCTTCCCTTTTGGTGTTACACTTTATTCCTCTTGTCATTCTATGTATACTCCATCTCTCAACTCCATGCATTTTCACCGACTGTCTCATGTTGGAAATTCCCTCCCTCCTCATCTCCTTTTTCTGGCTTCCCCAGCTCCCAGTTGCAGTGAAAATCCCATCTTCTGCCTGAAACCTTTCCTGGTTCCCTTTGAGATAACCCCAACTTTTTCCTGAACTTACCTTATTTGTACATAATTGTTTGCATGTTGTTTCCCTCTTAGGAAGTGAATTTCTTTTTACTGTTTTTTTTAAGTATCCCAGAGCCTATCACACAAATGCTTATTCAGTGATTGATCTTTTTCTTTTGTTAGGGTGGGATAGAGGTAGGACTAGGTAGGTTGAAGACTGGGACAATCTTTTCTCCAAAATTTGCTTAGGGCTAGTCCTACTTTGAATCTCTTTGGCTACAAATTTTAGGAACCTCTTCAAAAAATTTAAATACCTCTGCCCTCTCTCCTCTTGGCATTTCTTCCTCCTGGCCCTTTGCCTGTGTCCCTGGGGATACAAAGGCAAACAAAACAATCCCTGCCCTCTAGGAGTTTATTTTCTTTTGAGACAAAACAACAATCCTTGCCCTCTAGGAATTTACTTTCTTTTGGGGTAAACCACTTATAAATACAAAGTAAATTTAAGGTACTTTTGGTTGTTGGTGGTTGAGAGGTACTCTCAGCTGAGGTGGGAAGGAAGGGGAGGGGATAAGGGCCTTGTAGGATCCAGAGAAGTTTCCAGTAGGTTATATTTATCTGAGCCTTGAAGCTGGCTAGGGATTTTAAGAGACTGAAGTGAGGTGGGAATATATTCCTGTCATGGAGGACAATCTGTTCAAAGGCATGCGGATAGAAGATGGAATGGCATGTATGACGGACAGCAAGTAGTCTTTGGGAGGAATGTAGTGTGTAGGAAGGGTAATAACATACAATAAATCTGGGACTTTAAAAGTCAGAATACTATATACCTTGGCCAAGAGGTATGAGGGAGCCAGTGGAGCTTTTTGAATAGGGGAGTGACATGACCAGAGCTGCAATTTAGGATTATCGTTTTTGACAGCTGATGAGTTGCCCCATCCTGGCCAAGGCTAGCCCCCTCAATTTATCTCTTGATTCATCTCTCTTTGTTGATTTTATTCCATTATTCTTTTATTTCTCCATCTCTCTCATCATTCCACTCTCAGCCTCATCCTCCTCCCTCCCCACTGAAAAAATAGATCTTCATATCTCATTGATTCAGAACTAGAAAGGACCTTAACCTTGTTTCACAAATGAGGAAACTGAGACCCAGGGAAGTTGAGTGACTTGCCCAGGGTCGCACTCAGCAATTGGCAAAGCTGGGAATTTGAACCCAGGTCCTTAATGTTCTTTCCACTAGTGATAGTCTAGGAAAGAAGTAATGAGGGTGGATGTATTGTGGGCTGAGAGGTTGTGACCCCTCAAAGACTTAAGTACAGGAGTCATCTGGAATGAATTCACAAACTCAAGCATTCTTTAAGCCAAGGTGGTAAAGTTTATTGTTACACTTTTCAGTGGGCAAGGATTCTTAAAGGATCCTGCAACCTTAGAGAGGTACAGTTAAAGTTTATATAGGATAAAATACAATAAAACATGTGCCAAATATGCTAACTAGGGGATTCAGGGTGGGATTAGGGAGTGGTTAAGGAGTGGTCAGTTCTTAAAAGAACATGCACTTCTTGTACCTACTGCGCAGGCGTTTTACCCCAAGTTCACTAGGAAAAGCCCACAAGGGGGCCACATGGAGGTGTGGTTTTAGGCCTGCTACGTCACTAAGTCAACCAGAGTTCAGGGTAACTGAGAGTTGTCCAGTCTGCCACCAATCAATGTCTTGTTTGACAAGACAGATGTAGGGAGTTATACATATGTCTTAAGTCTAGAATACAGTTAATGAGGGGCCCAGGATGTAGATAATAAGGTAGGGCGGTAGGATAGTATAGTAGTGGGTAAGAATGTCTTTATGACCCAGTGCACAGCCAGTTTAAACTAATAAATCCTTCAGGTGCTGTTTGGAACTGCACCAGGGAGAGAGATAAGGGTCTTGCTGGGGCCCACTCATGAGTAATTGCTAAGCACAGGGTCCTTGGGCTCGGGAGAAACTGTCAGGGACAGTGTTTCTGAGGCTAGGGAGAAATTGGGGTCCAAGTACAAGCACCCAAACACAAGCACCCAAGTACCCCGTCAGATGCTATATTAGTTGAGAGAAAGGACTGACTAGAAAAGATGGCTGAGGGAGAGGGACAGGCAGCCTAGGGTGGTGGAAAAAGCAATCACTAGAGTTAGGATCTTGGTTCAAATCATGTTTCTAACACTATGTGAACTACTTTTCATCTTCCTCTCATTCTCCAGTTATGTGTATATGCCAAGGCTCTGTCTTGGGTCCTTTTTTCTCTTCTTTCTATACAATCTCATCTATTTCTTTCACTTATACACATATATGCAGCCCCAGTTTTTCCCCTTGAGCTCCTATTTACCATTTCCAGCTACTTACTAGACATCTTTATGTGGATTTTCCACCAGTACCTCAAACTCTATGTTCAAATTAATCTAAATCATTTCATTCTGTCCCTATATACATACACACAATGGCAGGGGTTCTTAAATCTTTTTTTTTTCTTTAAAGTTGTGGACCTCTTTGGCAGTTGAGTAAAGGCTGTGGACCTTTTTTTCAGAATAATGTTTTTCAATGCAAAATAAAATACTTAGGATTGCAAAGGAAACCAATTATATTGAAATGCAGTTAACCTATCATCATCTGGACTCATAAAAAGGTTCTGTTATGTCTTGATAATCTTAAAAGAAGAATGGAAAGGGAGGGGAAAAATGAAAAGGGAGCAGGGGAAGGAAGGTTTGAGGAAATTATCTCATAAGGTGTGGATTCAAACAAAAAGGCAGCGACACTTGAACCTCCTCATATGAAGTGGTCAAAGTTCACATAGCTGGGTACAGGAATACATTTTACTCAACACGGAAATAGAGAAATGGGAGAAAGGAGATGAGAATTAGAAAGAAGGTAGATTAAGGGAAGGTTTAGACCTAAACAAAACACACTCTTAAGGATGTACAAAAATATAGCCCTTTTTTGCCATGGCTTATTCTCACTATGTTCATTTCCATGGTTGTCTGTGTGAAATTCATATTTAGTTCTTTGAAGATTTTGGGATTTCCTGACGTTACCGTATAACAATACTAGTAAAATATTAGTATAAAAAGAAGGGCTATCAAAGAGCTTTGCAACTGCCCCAAAGTAATCCAGACTGCTGTTTTCAACTCTTGAGACCAGCACCTTTTCTATCTGTTATCTGTCCCAGATAAACATACTGTTGGGCAAACTCTATAGGATGTCCTTTCAAATGAATCTGGGCAATAGACCTTTCATCAGCTTGTTCTTTCCAGTTGGTTGTACAAAACTACACAGGTAATGTTTTTTGGATATGGGATTATTTTTAAAATTTTATTAATTTATTTTGATTTATCAATAATCACTTCCATATGCTTTTGAGTTGAAAATTTTTCTCCCCCGTTCTGCCCCCCACCCTCCCCAAGACAGGGCACAATCTGATATAGGCTTTATATTTACACACCCATTAAACATATTTTCACATTAGTGAAGTTGTAAGTAAAAATTAAAACCACCAGGAGGAACCATCAGAAAGATGAAACAAAACTCAACAGAAGGTAAAAATAAGTGATAGCAATTCGACTTGCATAGTTCTTTCTTTGGATGTGGACAGCATTTTCTATCTCGAGGCCTCTGGAGATGTCTTAGATCCTTGTAATGCTGAGAAGGGTTCAGTTTAACAATCTTAGTCATTGCATAACGTGGCTGTTATTGTATACAAAGTCCTCTTGGTTCTGCTCACTTCACTCAGCATCAGACCATATGAGTCTTTCCAGGTTTTTCTGAAGTCATCCTGTTCATCATTTCTTATAGCACAATAGTATTCCATTACATTCATATACCACACCTTGCTCAGCCATTCCCCAATTGATGGGCATCCTCTCAGTTTTCAATTCTTTGCCACCATAAAAAGAGCTGCTATGAATATTTTTGTACATGGTGGTCCTTTTCCCATTTGTTTGATCTCTTTGGGATATAGCCCTAGAAGTGCTATTGCTGGGTCAAAGGGTATACACATTTTTATAGCCCTTTGGGCATAGTTCTGAATTGTTCTCCAAAATGGTTGGATCATTTCACAATTCCACCAACAATGTATTAGTGTTCCAATTTTCCCACATCTTCTCCAACATTTATCATTTTCCTGTTTTGTCATGTTGGCCAATCTGATAGGTGTGATGTGGTACCTCAGAGTTTGGACATGGGATTTTTAAAAGGTCTGTTAGCCTGGGGTGGTTTAAAGCAGAAATTGCAGACTCATCTTCTGTGAATTGTTAAGAGGCTGGGTTGTGGGAAAAAGTGTTTTTTACATTCTGAAGTAGAAATTGTTACTTTTTGACCTGTCTTCCTGGGAACCTTCTATCAATTGTAAGTAAGTTGAAAGGGTTGCACAATTATTATTTTAAACAGTTAATATTTTAAGTATAGATTTCAACGAGTAAGTTTGCCTACCTCTTTCTCACCTTCAGAGAATGACTTTTAGGCCTTTGATTGAAAGGAAAATAACAATGAACCTTTTAAGTGTCTTTAAAAACTAATTGTAAGGAATTCTTTAAATTTTGAATGTAATTTTCAAAGAGTATTAGAGATGCAGTGGATAATCAAATGTTTAGTGACTTTAGTTTAACGGTGCATTTTTTTTTTTTGGTAATGCTTTTCCTTAATTCGTAAAACCTCTTGAAACTTGGATTCTGATTCTGTTTGTTTTTGATACAGGACCTGGAATCTTAGATTTTAAAGTCATTTAGTCCAACCGTATCATAACAATATTAGCTAAAACTTGTAGTGTTTTAATCTTTATAAAGCACTTTGCATATATTTTCTCATTCCTCACTACAATCCTATGAGGCAGGTGCTGTTATTCTGCCTTTTTACAGATGAGTAAACTGAAAGAGGCTACCTGATTAGCCTAAAGTCATAGAGCAAAAGTTAGAGCAGGGGTTGGAATCCAGATTCTTTAATTCCTAGTCTAGAACTTTTGCCATGTATGCCATATTGTAAAAGCTTTTGGCCAAGAGATTTCTTGGGAAAAATTAAGGTATATTTAATTTCTTGAAACAGCTTAGCTTGCCTAGATAAAACTCTCCTAAATAGAAAGAGGAAATATAGTCTCATCTTAACTGATTGATTTGAGTTTCATAATGTTGAATACAAAGGTCTTAAAATTGCAGTATGATGTTTGTGGGGGGTTTATTTTTGTCACTCAAGTCTGATGAGATCAAACAGTTGCAGTTAGTAAGAATAGGGTGTTACTTGTTTCTTATACTTTTTAAATTAGACTTTTGTGTTAATTACATTTGGTAATTCCACTTATAGCTTCCACTATAAATAGTGGAATATTATATATTGTATATATATAGATAGATAGATATAGATATGTATCTATGTATATCTATATCTATCTATCTATGTATATATATCTGAAAGATCAACAGTATGGATTGAAGTCAAAGAACAGTTAGGTTATGGACTTTCTCCTTCTTGGGAGACATTTCAGCCTTTGGCCATTCCTATTAGTTCTTATTTCAGCATTTGACACCTTAGTAATATAATTGCAAAAAATATGTAAAGCAGAAGTTATAAATAAAGGTTATGCTTTGTTAAAATGTAGAAAATTTTGAAGTGTTTTGTGATTTTACAGTGATCAGGTTTACATTATTAGATGATAATTTTAAAGAGGTTTCTATGTGAAAGATCATCTCATGTTCCTTCTGCAAAGTGAAATGAATTTTAGTAAGAATGGCTGGCGTTCTTTATCGTTTTCTATATACAAACGTATATACTTTTAAAAAAGAAAAGACATTTCACAATTCTTTGACTCCTCTGTACTAGGCATTGGGTGATATGCAAAAATTGAATAAAACCCTGCACCTACCCAACAAATTCTAAGTTTAGTATATTGGGTTCAGTTTGTCACTTAGTGTGAATACACATTCTTATAAATTGTTGCTTTTATAGAGCAAGAAAACCAGAAAGGATTACTTTATCTTCAAATATAGCAATAGTTGCTTCTGTTTCTCAATTTGGAGGATGTTACACCATAGAAGAAAACAAACTGAGAGTGCTGTTCTTCTTTACCTCACTACCTCAAATATGTGGAGTAATTGTGTATTGACTAAACTTTCCTTGGCAAAACAAGAAAAAAAAATCTCGATTAAAAAAGAGTTAATCAATTGAACGTCATTGTTGCTATCTCTCTTTCTCTA
Organism: Phascolarctos cinereus; assembly: GCF_003287225.1. NCBI lineage: Eukaryota > Metazoa > Chordata > Mammalia > Diprotodontia > Phascolarctidae > Phascolarctos > Phascolarctos cinereus. The sequence goes on from NW_027555736.1 coordinate 158,136,483, forward strand.
CGTTACAAAAATGTGAATTGCAGCTTCCACCTTCAATTTTAAAAACAAAAAAATGACCTAAGGTTCTAGTTTACCTTAGGGCACACTTTAATACTTTAAGTACAAGTCTAGTTAGTGCTATGACTGGGAACCCTTTCCCATTCTGCTTGTAGGGATAAATTTTCTCTGCAACCATTTTCATGACCTATATTTGTAAGCAGAGAAGTTCAGGGTAATAACATGATCCTGTGGACTCTGTAAAAACAAAATTCCCCAAATTAAGTTGTTTTCACTCTAGCATTATTTTCTTCTTTTGAACTTTACTTCTCTTGAGGGAGTTGCCATTTTAAAAAGGTAACTCTTTATTACTAGGATGAACTATTACTATTCTTCACAAGATGATATAGTCATACTAGAATGCTGAAATTGCCCATCCACTCTGTGCAGGATGATTTCATTGTTTCTATTACAATTACAGCTATGCTTGTCTTCTTAGGATCTCTTTTTAGAAACTAGGAGAGGACTGACTTGTTAAAATAATACATTGGGGAAACTAACAGTAAGGGAATGCTCGGATAGAAAGTACTTAACTTCAGACCACTATGAGTGTTTCTTTATACTTAATAGACCCATATTCCTATCTTCTCAGAAGTTAGCCTCTCTACTTTGTTTTCTCTCTTTTTTGATTTGTTTTTAGTAGTGATTGGTGTCCTCTGTAGTCCTTAATTTTTTTTTAATTTTAATTGATGCCTTCTGACTTTATAGCACATTTATTTCTGGATATACCCTTCCTCTAACCTAGGTAGCTTTCTCTTATAACCAGAAATTAAAAAAAAAGTTCAGCAAAACCGATCAGTGGATTGGTCTCGTCTGAAGAAAAATGCCATGTTCCACACCCTGAGTCCCCTATTTTTTAATGGCTGGAGTTGCATTTAGTAATCTCCCAAAAAGACCAAGGTCTCCTACTGCATGTGGGGCCATCTCCAGTCATCCTGATCTGTATCTTGCCACTGGATCCAAATGGCTCCAGAGGATAGAGTGGGGCTGGTGACTTTGCACAGCCCTCCCAGACTTTAAAAAAAAAAAAGCTGCCTGAATAAGCTACTAGGGCTGATTTCTGAATGAGGACATAAAAAATGGGGAAAAAACTTCAGTCCTAATTCAGTAATTGGTTATTAATATAAAAGGGAAATAATCATTTCTCTCAATTATTTACATATGTTAACTCCTTTGATCCTTATAGCAGCCTGTGTTGATGCTATCATTACCAGATGAGGAAACTTAAGATACCGAGGTTAAGTGACTTGACCCAGGGTCCCATAGCCAGTAAGTGTCTGAGGCAGAATTTGAAGTCTGGTCATCCTGACTCCAAGTCCCTAGCTGTTACCTACTGAGTCTTCTAGTACTGACTTGTTAGTATCAGGTCAATAAATCTTTAAGAGCCTGTTCAATGCAATTAGGCCCCAAGGAAACAGAATTGGAAGATGTAGTCATTGCCCTCAGGGAACTAGGAAGGAGAAAAACATGTACACAGATAGTGATAAGTGTCAAAGGAAAAGTCCTAACAAAATATTAGAAGAAATGTGAAGACATTATTTTGTGTATTTTTATTGTGTGCTTTTTTAGGTGGAGTGAGATCAGGGAAGGCTGAGTTGGCAACACTTGAATTACTACCCTAGTTGGAAGAAATTAATCACTAAGCATTAAGTGTCTATTATGTTACAGGTACTGAAGTGAAACTGTCCCTATTCTCACTAAGTCAAATCAAGAAACATTTATTAAACTCTTACTATGTGCCAGGCACTGTCCTGATGAGTCTATAGCTCAATCACTTGGGGGGGTGGGGGAGGAAGAGGCCTTGATCTTAACCAGACTTGAGGTCCTTGTTTTAAGTTTGGTCACAATACTTAATTTCCATAAGAAAGGTCTTTGTTCTCCATCAGCCAACCTTTCAGCAGGGTGGGAACACCATACCAAGTCTGAAAAGAGATAGACTAGAGAAATACTTATTACTCTAGATGTCTAGTTGACCTAAAAATGACATTTTAAAATGTTTCCATAATCTTTTGGGGAAAAGTCTTTAAACATAAGTAATCTGCTATTTATTTAAAAAATGGTGTTTTTGACATACCATTGTTCTTTATAAGACTTGGTAGAGTTGATTTATTCATTTTTCAAGTGTATGACATTACGTATTGGTGGGAGAAAGCCAATATTTTCGATTCAGTATTTATTGAGTTAACCTTGAATCTGTTAACTATATCTTGATGGTGTCTTTTAATCATTTTAAATCTCTTCTAGTTGCTGACTAGTCTTGTAAAAAATTAATTATTACTATTATACTTTGTTTTTATATTACTTACATTTCCGAGTGCACCTCCCTTCTCTCCTTTCCAAAGATCTACCCTTTACAACAGACAAAGGGGGGGGGGGACAGTTCAGCAAAACTAGCAGGCATGTTGAAAAAAATTTACATTATATGTAGTGTTTCACATCTATTACCTTCCCCTCCCCCCATCATCTTCCCACACCTCTATGAAGGAACAAGGTAAGTTCCTTCTCAGACTTCTTCTTCGGGGCTAAGTTTAGTCATTATGATTTTGCAATATTCAGTTTTAAGTCAACAAGCATTTTTTAAGTTTCTGCTATATGCCAGACATTGCTAAGCTCTGGGGATACCAAGAAAGGCAAAAGACATTCCCTTCTTTCAAGGAGCTTACCTAGTGGAGAAGATAACATACAACCAATTATGTACAAAAAAGTTACATGCCAGATAAATTGGAGTTAATTTCAGGAAAGGCACTAAGATTAAGGAGGATCAGGAATGCATCTTGCAGAAAGTAGTATTTTAGGTGGAACTTGAAGGAAGCCAGGGAAGCCAGGAAGTAAAGATAAGGAGGGAAAGAATTCCAAGGGATAGGAGACAGCCATTGAAAATATATGGAGCTGAGGGATGGAATGTGAACCACAAGGAGGCCAGAGTCACCAGATTATAGAATACATGGAAGAGAGTAAGGTGAAAGAAGACTGGAAAGGTAGGAAGGGACCATGTCATAAAGGACTTTAAAAGCCAAGTGGAGGATTTTATATTTGATACTGGAGATAAAACAGGAAGTTTATTGAATAAAGTGACACACATGCAGACCTGCATTTTGAGGTCATTTTGATAGCTGAATGAAGGATGGTCTGGAATAGGAAGAGACTTAAGTCAGGGAGCCTAACAAGCAGGCTGTTTGAATAGTTCAGGAATGAGATGAAAGCTACACTAGGGTGGGGGTCAGAGGAGAAAAGGGGGAATGTATGACAGATATTGTGAAGGCAGAATTAATAGGATTTGGCAACTGGTTGGATATAGGAGGAGCAAGAATGATGAGTCAAGGATGACATCTAGGGTACAAGCCTGGGTGACTGGGAAGATGGTGGTGTCTTTGACAGTAATAAGGAAGTTAAGAAAGAAGGGAAAGTGTAGGAGAAAGGATAATAAGTCAGTTTTATCCTGTTGAGTTTAAGATGTCTATGAGACCTCCAGTTGGAGATGTCCAATTAGCCTTTGGAGGTGTGAGACTGGAGGTCAGGAAAGAGGTTAGACCTGGTCAAATAGATATAAGAATCGTCTGCATAGAAATGATAATTGAATCCATGGGAGCTGATAAAGTAGTATAGAAAGAAAAGAAAAGAGAGCCTAAGACTGAGATTTGAGTGAAACCCAGTGGTGAGAGGACATGACCTGAATGAAGATCCATTAGATGAGATTGACAGGAAGGGAAGAGAACAAGGAAAAGCATTATCAGGAAAACCTATAGAGAAGAGAATATCAAGGAGAAGATATGAAGAAATGACAATTTATGAGGAATACTGTACTATAAAAATGTCAGCTTTTTAAGGATGAAATGCCCTCAAAACTAGGCTTCTACTTATCAGGTTAACTTCAAAGCAGGGGCAACTAGGTGGCACAGTGGATAGACCACTTGCCCTGAAGTCAGGAGGACTGGAGTTCAAATTCAGCCTCAGACCAAACACTTGACACTTACTAGCTGTGTGACCCTGGGCAAGTCACTGAACCCCAGTTGCCTTAAAAAAACCCCAACAACTTCAAAGCAGATACTTCAGATAACATTCATATGACTACTTATGGTTTAAATTTATTTGTGGGTTAAATTAGCTTACCCTCCTTATAAAGCTAGATTTTAAGTGTCAAAGCTAGGTTGTAAAAGGTCCAGTACTTTTTTATTTATACTTTTCTGCTTTCACTATAAACCCATTTCTGTATAGGCTGCTTTACTACTTATCAACCCATATACAGCAGAGAAAGAGCTCCTTTGTGGCTCTCCTACAATGAAGAAAAGTGTTAGGCAAGAGACCTTTGCTTATTACTTTTCATTGATTCTGTCCATAGATTATGTAGTATTATTATTCCAAAACAGGATTGGCTAATTTAGAGAATTTGTAACAGACTATAGTTATTTATATGTAATGCTTTCTGTTTTGCAAGATTGAAAAATCCTTTACCTTTCCTCGCAGGAAGTTTTTTTTTTTCAAAGAAACATTTTTATTTGATTTTTGGGCAATCTCTGCAAAGCATTTTATTTTGACTGAGGTTTAGATAGAATACTGTGGGTAGGAAAATGTAAAGGTTGAAAATGTCAAGTGATGTTATTCATTGAATCACTTAATAGGATGTTTACATATATCCATTTTCCTTCTGAGTCCTTCTGGGGCCTCTGCTGACAACCCATTGTTTACTTTAGAACAGAATTTTAGCCATGTAAGAGAATAATGCTCCTATTCTTCTCCATCATACCTGTACTCTAGAAGATGAAGTTATGGAAATCTGTTCTTTTTCGTAGTAAAATGTAGTTATTCAGGAATGATGAGGGTACCATCATATCAGGTAACAATGAATCTATCTCTGATTTATTGAGATTAGAATCATTACTTTGTACAGGGAAGAGTAAACAAGAAAATAAGTGTATTTATGTGTGTTTGCTTTTTAGTGATAGTAATTTCTAGTTCCTTTGATTCACTCATTTCTTACATATTGGTTTCTGAATTCATATGTTCTTTTTACATTACAATAAGGTTTAGTTCAGTGAGAAACATTAATAGGTAAATATCATAGATTTTCCTTATATATTAGGGGATAACCTAGAGGTCTTGATTTCTGGGGTATAGGGAAAAAGAATTTTTAAAGAGACTCCTTTTATATATGAAGTTAATTTAGAAGAACCTGTGTACTTATTCTTGAAAAAAAAATAGTGGCAAACATGGGAAGTACTTTTTATATTTGATATAACAAGCATACAAAATTTGACTCAATGGTTAAAAGGGACCTATGAGCAAAAATTTAGTACATTCTTACATCTAATACAGGAGTCCCATTTTTCAGGTATATATGGTAGAGGAGTGGTTATCTTATTTTTTTTTAACACTTTTATTGACTTCTAGATCTCTTGTTAATCCACAAGACAGCTTTTTCCATTTTTGAAAAGCTTTAATTGTTGGAGAGTTAAGCAGAAATTTATTTCCCTCTAACTTCTATCCTTGGTACTAGCTCAGCCCTCAGGAAAACAAGATGGAGTGAGATTTTATCTTTCCATAATTCCCTAATTTCTCATTTCCTTCTACTTTACTCTATCACTCTACCCCAGCTACATATGTAGGGATGGTCACACACTAGATCTTGAAATTACCCACAAGTGATCCACTTCCCCTAATTAGAAACTGATATTCTCTATGTAAGTAACACAGCCTCTTATTATTCTGCTTCTCTCTATGCCTCACGCCTTCCATGCTGATTTTTTGCCATCATGAAGACCTGACTTCTACCCGTTGGTGCTTTCTCAGGCCACTCTCTCCTCTTTCCCCGCCATTCTCCTTGTCAGGGCAAGCCCTCTAAAGGTGCCTTTGATTCTACTTCTTCTGACTTCAGTAGAGTATATCCTGGGTCATTCTCCTTCTCTCAAATATTCAGTCTCTTTCTATGAACTGGTTCCTTCCCTACTGCCTTAAAACATGCCCAAGTTTGCCCCATCCTTAAAAAAAAAAGACCTTACTGTCCCCTCCAGCTATCATTTTATATCTTTCTTCCCTTTCTCAGCCATACTTCTTGAAAAAATTGTCCACCCTCATTCCTATCTTCTCACTCCTCGTTCTTTACAATCTGGCTGTCCATAAAATCACTCAATTGGAAACTGCTCTTTCCAAACTTATAATATTTTAATTGCCGGATCTGGTGGTCGATTCCATAGTCCTAATCTTTCTCAACCTCTCTACTGCATTTGCCATGTTAACCACTATCTTCTCTTGGAGAGGAGGACCAGTCTCTTCTTTCCTTTCTGGGTTTTCATGAAATGACTCTCTCCAGGTTCACCTCCTACCTCTCTGACTGCCCCTTCTCAGTTTCTTTTGCTGACTTATTTTCCGTATCATATTCCCTATCTGTGGCTATTCCTAAGATTTTGGCCTGGGTCCTCTTTTCTTTTCTCGGAAACCATCATGTTTGTGCAGATGACTCCCAGACCTATATAGCCAGCCTCAGTTTTTTCCCTAAGTGTTTTTTGAGACATCTTAAACTCAAAATGTTTAAAACTGAACTGGTTATCTTTTCCTCTAAACACTTCTCTCTTCCAAACTTCCCTATTTCTGTTGAAGATAGGCTTGTAATCTAGGCAGTTATCTTGGACTCCTTCCTCCTACCCCACATAACTAATCAATTTTCAGATCTTACTGTCTGCATCTTCACAACATCTCTCATCTCTAACCTTCTCTCAATCACATAGAATCTTTTACCTCTCTCCTAGATTATTAAGATAGGCTCCTTATTGGTTTCTCTGTCTTCAAATCTGACCAATCCAGTCCATTTTACACACTGCTGTCAAAATAGTTTTCCTTAGTCACGGATCTACCATATGAACTTTACTTATCCAATTCTAGTGGCTTCTTTTTGCTTCTAGAATAAAATCTAATCTCCTCAATTTATTTTTAAGGCCCTAAACAACCTGACCTCAAACTCTCTTTCCAGTCTCATTGGATGTCACTACCTCTTCTGCAGCTTTGTGATCCACTGGCCTTCTTTGTGTGTCATTCATGGCATTTCATCATCCATCTCTGTGCCTTTGCACTGGATATTCTCCATGCCTGGTATGCACCCCTTCTTTACCTTCTACCTCATAGAATTTCTCTCTTTAAGATGTAGCTCAGATATCATCTTTTGCATAAAGTCTTTCTTGAACTCCCCAAATTCTAGTGTCTTCCCTCCAAACTGCCTTAAAACTTTTTATTTAGCTGTATTTAGTGGCTTCCATACCATTGTGCATTGTGTGTTTCCTGCTTGATCTCCAGCCTCTGGGAAGAGGAGAAGCACCATTCCATTGTACTAGTCTCCTGCCAATGAAATGAAAGGAGAAGACACTGTTTCATAATTCTAGCCTGGTTTCTTACTTTAGAGGATGGAGAGTTATCACCATTCCTTATGCTTCAAGTTCTTCCCCCCTTGCTTGAACTGCCCAAGACTCTGAATGGATTCTTCCCCATGCCACCCCAACCCCCAGATCATAATACTGTTGACTTTGAAAATCTCTCTAAATTTTTTACATACTGATTTACTTATTTTACTCTCCTCTGGTTATACCCTTCTCATCCCAATGATTCTGAAACCCCTTAGGTAATGATTATCCAGACCTCATTCCCCATCCTCCCACTGTTTTATTCTTTATTTCTGTTCCTTCAATATCTTCCCCACCCCCCTCCAGATCCTAGTAAAAAGCTATCCTACCAGACTACTCTGTATGCAACAAACTAACAAACAAAGTAGTCTAATGACTACTCTATAGGCAACAGACTTCCTTTCCTCTTAAATCTTTTCATTTCCAACTCCTTTCAAATTCTGGCTCTTAAGACCTGGCTCCTTTCTGATTACACAGCCTCTCAGGCAGCCCTTTCCAACCCAGGTTACACTTTCATTAGTTCCCCCCATCCATACACACATTCTTCCATTGGTTGAAGTAGGAGAGTTGGAATCATCCACTCTCAAGTAAGTGTCTCAAGCAGAAGTCTCTTTTCCGCCAGTTTTAGGCATATTGGTCAGGATATGAGAATGATCCCAACTGATGGACCACTATGGTGTTCAAGGCTTTTTTTTTGCTTTTGTCATATTCTTTTGGGAGATGTAAATCTTTTTTCTTTTTCTTTTGTTTTTGAATCAGTTGATGTTAAGTGACTTGCCCAGGTTTACACAGCTATTAAGTCTCTGAGGTCCTCTTAACTGTAGGGCTGGTACTCTAATTATTGTGCCACGTAGCTGCTTTGACACTTATAAGTCTTAAATTGTCTTTATGCATCCCTGTCTTCTAGATTAATATGTTTTGCTTTGTATAGAGATTATCTTTTCTTTTAATTTATTGCTTTTTGCTTTTCTTCTTCCATAATGCTCCTTTACTTCTGTGTATTTTCGTTCCTAAGCTGATCTATTCTTTTGTTTCTTTGGTGAAGTTTGTTACCATAGATTTTTCTATTATTATTATTATTTCTGCTGTGCAGGCAGTCATTTCTGCTTTTACAATTCTTATTTCTCTCTTAAACCATTCAGGAACATATTTCTGTGGTTCATACTCTCTTGAGAACCCACAGGATCATCTGCCTCATTATCTGTTGATTTTATTTTTTAAAATTCATTTATTTTTAGTTTTCAACATTCACTTCCATGAGATTTTGAGTTCCAGATTTTCTCCCCATCTCTCTCCTGTCCCACCCCAAGAAGGCATGTAATCTGATATAGGCTCTACTTATGTATTCATATTGAACCTCTTTTCTATTTGTTGATATAATTTTCCTTTGCCCTATTTATTCATAGATATCTACTCATTTAGATGATCTGGAAACCATCTTCACTTCTGTTAATAATGTTAACTACTGGCTTAATAGCTTTTGCTCAAGGTCTTTAACTGAGATTTTTTCTTCTTCCTGAGATTTCTGGTAATTTCATCCTTTTTTTCCCTTCTGTTCTTCTGTTGCTTACTTCCTGACTCTTTCCCCTTTGATAGCTGAGGTTTGGACCTCAAAGCAGTCTGCCTCAAGTGCCATCTGGGAGGACAAAACTGACTCTAGCTGGATGCCATTCCACTTTGTTTCAGGCCTAGTCGATCCACATATATGGTAGCATCCTACTCCAGTCCTTTCTGTTGTTCCATTATCTGTCTGAGTATTGTTGCAACACAGAGTACTGCCATGCTGCAGCAGCCATCTAGAGCAAGCGTCTGCCTTTTGGCACAACCTTGTGGTGGTTGGTGGAGTAGGTTGTGCTCATTGGGAGTCTTAGAGAATAAGGATTAGCCTCTGCTATTGGTCATCTGTTCTTGGTACTTTAGACCATGGAGACAGCTGAAATTGTTTCCTCTTGTGCATATTTTTATTTTGGAGAAGCTTCAGAAGTCCTGAGCATTGGCAAGTTTCTAATCCTTTTGTTTATTGGTCATGTGACCCGAAAGTCCAGCAAATTAGCAATGGCCCTATGATAATGACCCTTCAGCTACAGTATTGTAAGGGTTTAAAAAAGAGTTCAAAATTCCTGCCTAGAGTCTCCATTTTTGAGATATAAATTAAGGCATCATTTAAAGCCTTCTCTGATTCTCCTTCCTTCAGTTGTTAGTGCTTTTATTAAGTGCTTACTGTGTGCCATGTTCTCCAAAGCTCTGGGCTGGGGGCAAGAGAGTGAAAAATGGCTGAAGATCTGCTCCCAAAAAGTCACTTAACCCATCAGGGCTTCACCTTTCCCTTCTGTTAAATGAGCTGGTAGGGTTAGGTGTAAACTCAGTGTTATCTCTAAGGTTCTATCCAGCTCTAAACTCATGGTCTTTTAAATGTTCTTCTCATTGAAAATAGTGATTATAAGGAATGTCTTAATGTTTATACTTTAAATATAAATCTTAAAGGGCTATATAAATAATTTTTTTCTTGTATTGTCTAGTTATATTTTTATATGACTTTCTTGTATCCAGAACTGCTTGTGTGGTATACTATTTACATCACCTAGCATTTCTTTCTTCAGTGGTTTGAAATGTATACATTTGTATACCATTTTGTTGAGGTAAAAAAAAAAAGCTTCCTTAAGACAACCTTTTAAATGTATATATGTGTGAGTGTGTGTGTGTGTGTGCGCGCGTGCGTGCGCGTATAAGTATATATAAAATCTGATTGTAGAGGTTGGAAGGATAGTGAAGAAGACTTGAGTTCCCTAATCTATATGACTAATTCTAAGATTTTACTTTATTAAAAGGTTGTAGTTGCAAGGGCCCTCAGAGGTCATCCATTCTCCACATTTTATAAGGCTGAGGTAGCTAATCAATAAATAAATATTTGTTAAATGTTTACCATGTGCCAGATCCTGGGTATACAAAGACAAAATATGAAATGTTCTTTGCTGTCAAGAAGTTTACATTCTAGCTGGAGAAACTACATGTACGTTTACATACAAAATAAATGTTATCATCAACAAAGCATTGATTAAGCCAGGCACTGTGTTAAAGTGCTGAGTATACAAAGAATGATAAAAATGCTGTCCTTTACCTCAAGAAGGTCACATTCTAATGGGAGCAACAACACATAAATTACTATGTTACATATAAGTTGTAGACAGTATAAATGGGAGATAATCACAGAGGTAAGATATCAGCAGTAGGGGTGACTGGGAAAGACCTTTTGTAGAAGCTGTGATTTGATCTTAATTTTTTTCTTCTTTTAAAAATTAATTCTTTATTTTTAGTTTTCAATATTCACTTCCATAAGCTTTTGAGTTTTAAATTTTCTCTGCCTATCTCCTCTCTCTCTTCCCCAAGGTGGTATGCAGTCTGATCTATACTCCACATATACATTCTTATTAAACATATTTTCATGTTAGTCATGTTGTAAAGAAGTTGATCTGAGTTTTGAAGGAAGCTAGGGAAGGCAGGAGATAGAGGTGAATAGGAAGAGCATTCCAGGCATGCTGGCCAGCCAGTGAAAAGGTCAGTGTGGCTGGCTTCCAAAGCTTGTTTAAAAAAATGATGCTGGGGTTTTGGGGTTCTCTTTCAGCCCTCCTCCCTCCCTCTATTTCTTGGGTTCAGTTTGGGATGGGGGAAGATTAGCTACTCCTTCTGACTGGGAAGCAAAAGATCAGTAGACGAGTAGAGGAGGACGAAGGTTGGGGATGGTTGGACTGGCTGGTGGTGAAATTCATGAGTTGTTTTTTGAGTTTTCATTACTTGGCTAACTGAAGGAGGAGGAGAAAGAACTGGAAGAAAAATTAATTCTTATCAGTCCCAGGGATTTGTGACTGTGTTACATCCGCTTAAGTTACATCCACTGCGCCAGTGTCATGCTATTCCAACCAGGTACTGACCATGTGTCTTGCAGTCAGTTACAGAATAAGTGGCTACTGGGTAATTGCCAGATGTTCTTATGCAGCCCATAGTCATCTTTACACATGAGACATTCTAATGCTGAACTTATATCTACCTGTTCCTTTGTGACTTGTATGGTGGGAAGAGTTGTATTTTTTCTTTGTCTGATGGTGGGGCACTGGTGTTTTCAAACTAATTAAGGAGCAGTGTAATGATCACATCCAGGCTATTAGCGCCCCTTGTGTAGGCCACTGAATTATACAAAGAACACCCTACTATCCTTAACCCAATACTAGGTTTGGTATTGCAGGTGCATCAGTTCCGTTGACCAACTGCTAAATAATCCTGTCTAAAGTTGGGTTGCCTTCAGGCCTGCCTCTGTACATGGACCTTAGTGGGAGCAGGTGTTTTCCTATTCTAGGCCTTGCAGTCCTCAGATTGTATCTCAGACAAATGTGAGAAATCAAAACTGCATCAAAAATCCCAAAGGCAAACTGGCTATAGCCCCACAGCAAGGTGAAATAATGCTGATCCACATTCTCAAATAGTTGTTTACTCTGACTCATGGAACCTATAGTAGGGTTGAAACTGTTTTCATTATTTCTGCTCACTTGTGGAAGCTCTTTAATAAAATTACACTCACATCATGGGTAGATATAATATGGCAGCCTCTGGGAGATCTCAGGATAGGGGAAAAGCTTTCACCATTCCTTATTCCACCTCCCATGGAGGAGTAGTCTTAAAGGATTTAAATACAAAACAGAGGAGTTTGTATTTTATTCTAGAAGCAATAAGGAATCACTGAAGTTTCTTAAGTTTGGAGAAGGGGTATTCAGACTTGTGTTTTAAGAGTTATCAAGTGGCATTTATGTGTAGGAAGAATTAGAGTGGATAAAACCTGGAAGCAGGAAGTTATAACTTACTATATTCATGTGAGAAGTGATACAGATTGGAAAAAAAGTAATGAGTGGAGAAGAGGAAAAGAATTAGAAGGATATTGTTTCTTTCTTTTTTTTTTTTGAGGCATTTGGGGTTAAGTGACTTGCCCAGGGTCACACAGCTAGTAAGTGTCAAGTGTTTGGTCTGAGACCTGATTTGAACTCAGGTACTCCTGATTTCAGGGCTGGTGCTCTATCCACTGCGCCACCTAGCTACCCCAGGATGTTGTTAATATAACAATGGACCAACTGACTGAAATAGAAAGTGTGAGGAAGGTAAAAAATCTGGGATGAACCCAAAGTTTTAAATTTCGGTAACTGGGAGTTTGGTGATATCCTCAACAAAAGTAGGAATATTTGGAGGAAGGGCAAGGGTTTTGTTTTTGTTTTTTTCGTAGGGGTGGAGCAGGAAGGATTGGAAGATAAGGAATTCTATTTTAGATGGTTGAGTTTGTGGTACTTGTAAGAATATCCAGGTAAAGATGTCCACAGGCAGTTAGTGATGCTGTGCTGAAGTGTAGGAGAGAGATTTGAATTGGGTTTCTAGATTTGAGTTATCTGTATAGAGAGAATTAGACATGTGAGAGATGAGGAGATAAGCAAAAGAAGGTATATAGAGAGATGAGAAGAGAAGTCAGGATATATTCGCAGGGACTGGCAGAATGCCTTGTTTGTTGCAATTAATATTTTTTGGATTGGATTGCCTAAAATATCAAGTACAAATTTTTTCAGAGTAACAGTAAGGCACCTACAATCTGATCCGAATATGCATGGTATTTCAAAAATCTTAGTGCAATTTTAAGCTTTAATAACTGTCCAAACTTTCTCACAATTTCTTAACAAGAATTGTCCACTTTAGCTTGATTTTTCATCTCATAGTCTGTTAAGTGTACCATCTACCAGCTAATAATAATCATTATTATTGAATTTTACATTTTACAAAGGACTTCACTTAGAGTTGTGCAATGGAAAGAGTGCTGAATTCGTAGTGGAAGAACCTTTGTTCCAATTCTGATTTTATCATTTACTATATATGTGTGACCTTGGGCAAGTCATTTAGCTAAGCTCTAAGGACTTCAGCTCCTCATTTGTAAAATAAAATGGCTAAACTAAATTTTGAATTCTGTTTTCCCATGACTTTGTGACTGAAGTAGTATGCTATAATGCCCATTTTATAGATGTGGAAACTGAAACTGAAAGGTAAAGTGGATTGCCATGTGTTATAAGTATCTTAAAAGTGGTAGAGCTGGCTCTCAAATCTCAAAGTGGTTTAGGGAAATGATTTTTATATGACACCAGGTTGCTTTCCACTGTCTGTTTATCTTTTGGGGCTTAGCACATGTCTAGCCTCTCTCAGGAAAACTTCCTAGAGTATTGCAGTCCACTGTGATTACCCCCATCCTTTGTGTTTATTTTGTGCTTTTTGGCTACAACATATTTACCTATATGCTTAGTTAGGAAGGAAAGTTCCTTTGAAGTCAACTATGTGTTAGTACATAGCAACTGGAATATTCAACAAATTTTTTTTGCTGCTTCTTACAAATAGATACCTGAAAAATGTCTGAAAACTCCAGTGATAGTGATTCATCCTGTGGTTGGACTGTCATCAATCATGAGGTAGGTTTTTAAATCTTAAATATTATAGTTAAAAAATTGGTCCATTGATGATAGTTATGGATTTGTTTGGTTTTATTAAAACTTCTATATCCAGAATTAAAGTTATGTGGCCTAGTATATGAGGTTTTTTCCCCTCCATCTGATTTGGCTACAACATGGTAAGTAACTGGTTGAGACTTTCCAAGGGAATCTCAACCCTCACCAGCCACATACCTTATAGACACTTTGGCCTATGGACTTTGGCAAGGATAATTTTGCTTTACAAAGTCCACCTTTTAATGTTCTTCTTTCTACTTGCTTCATTGTTAACCTTTCCCTTTTTTTCTACTTCATTGTTAACCTTTCCCTTTTTTCCTACTTCGTTATTAACCCTTCTCTTTTTTCCTACTTAATTCTACTTCTTTACTACGTGTTATGCTGACAGATTTCTATTACAGCTTGTTTTAAAAATATAAATTTGACATGTTAAATTTTAGTTAAATGTTAGTTTTAAGGCTATCTTGCTTGTCTGTCTCCTTCTAAAGTCTTTTATTTTGTGTCTTGAAAAGTGCTTCAGGGTCCTTTTTTTTCTTTCTTTTTGCATTCACTTTTAATTTATTCCTCTCCTTCCCCTCCCACCCAATTAAAACAAGACAAACCCATCTTCATTGAGGCAAATAAGCATAGTCAAACAAAGCAAATCCACACATTGGCTGTATTGGAAAATGTATTTTAGTGTCCATAACCTTTCTGTCAGGACATTAATAGCATGCTTTATCATCATTCTTTTAGAGTTGTGTTTAATTGTTGCATTGATCCAAAGAACTTTTTTTCCCTAACAAACTCATTCCTCTTCCAAAACTTCTTTATTTCTATTGAATGTGCTATCATTCTTCTGGGCTACCAGGTTTCTATCCTTGGCCTTATCCTCAAATCCTCATCATCCTTTACCCCACATTATCAAATCTTGTTTCTTTTTCCATATCTTTTGCCTTGAATCCCTTCTTTCTACTCACACTGCCACCACTTCAGTTCCTGCCCTTGTTATGTTCCACCGAAATTATTGCACTAGCCTCCTAGTTGGTCTCCCTCATTTAAATCTCTCTTTACTCCAGTCTATCCTGCATATTGCTGCCAACGATCTGATCTTGAGATTTCCCTACTCAGTTATGTCCAGTGGCTCCCAGTTGCTTCTAGGACAGGGGTTCTTAACCTGAGGGCTATGAACTTTTTTTATTATTATTTACTATTTCAATGTAATTAGTTTCCTTTGTAATCCTGTGTATTTAAATTTTTGCATAAAATTTATATATTTAAAAACATTCTGAGAGGGAGTCCATAGGATTTATCAGACTGTCAAGGGGTCTGTAACACAAAAAAAGTCTAAGAACCTCAGCTCTAGAATTAAATATAAATTCCTTTGTTTACCTTTTAAAACCTATACAAGTTGGCCCCAGACTCTATTTCCAGCCTCATGGGACACTTCTCCTCCTATACTCTCTTCCTCAAATATGACACTCCATCTTTGATCTCTGTGCTTTTGGCAGTGTCCTTGGAATGCCCTCTTCTATCTCTTCTCCCTCATAGATTCTCTCATTTTTTTCAATACTCTTCTCAAGCACCACTGTCTAGCCAGAGCCTTTTCTACATGCAGTGCTTTCCCTCACTTCCTGTCTAGTGGTTTCTCTCCCAAATTTTCTTGTATTGAACTACTCATTATTTACTTATATTTATTTTCTTTAGATTTATTTTGAATATACTTATATATCTACCTGCCTTCTCCCATTAGAATGAAAGCTCTTTAAAAAAGGAGGGTTGAGTTGCAAAGCAGTTAAATCCAGTTTTAAAGTGATAAGGAACTATTAACATTTCATTCTTGTCACTTTTTTAGGGGTCTGATATAGAAACAGTGAATTCTGAAAATGGTGTAGCAAATGAAAATCCTGAGTTTGCATCAGAAGACTACACAGCTTTAGTGCAAGAGGAGCATCAGGGACAGCCTTTAGGTCAAGAAGGTAAGATGCGTAGAAAAAAATTTCTAAAGAAAACTAAAACTAATAAGTCTAAGTCCTTTTCTGTGATAAACTGGTATCTCTGATGTATGTTAAGACACTAACCCCGTGCCTTCAGAAGGTGGATCACTGCAGATACAGATATAGAATCTACCAACAAGAAGGGGCAGATAGTGGTTCTGATATTGTTTGTTGGGATCTTCTGGCACCTTTGGATGTCTCAGCGTATCATATTACATATGAAACAAATACAATTTTGTTTTAACTGTTGAAACCATTTGCCACTAATGATTTAGAAGCTAAGGATATATAACATTAATCAAAAGAGTTATATTCAATGAACTCTTTTCCAGCCTTTTTTTTTTTTGCTATTTGCTATTCTCCAGTAGACTGATGGGAAGTAGGAAAATATGACTTATTTAAGGTTTATTTTGTATTGAAGTTGTATACTTTTTGAATGTCAGCATTACTCATGAAAATAATCTAAAATATTAATTTGTCATGTTTACAGAGTGAAACAGCTACACTGGTAATTTTTAAAAATATTTTTAATTGTCTTTTGGTTTTGTGTCGTTTAAATTTTTACCTGTATTCCTCTTCTTACCTGCTCATAGATGGCCATCCCATACAATAAATATTTTTTTTTAAAGAAAAAGAGGAAGAAGAAAAAAAATCAAAGCAATGGTAATCTTAAAAAATTAAAGCTTATTTTTCTCTACCACTATGAAGCAGATATATTACAGCTTGTTTCTAAACAGTAACTTAGCAGGAAGTTGTATGGTACCTTATTTATCTTTAAATCTAATGGCTTATTCAGGTTAAGATTGTTATTCTAATAGGGAAATGTTTGGACAGGGAAGAATGTTCCAAAAAGAACAATGGGATTTTAAAACAAAAACAAGAAATAGCACATTTTAGCCCTTTCCCTAACTACGCTGGAGTCAAGGGCAGAAAAGTATACAGCAGTAAAATTTTCTTTTTTTAAAGTTAATTAATTTTTAGTTTTCAGCGTTCACTTCCATAAGATTTTGAATTCTAAATTTTCTTCCCCTTCCTGTCCTCTCCCCTCCCCAAGATGGCATACAGTTTGATATAGGCTCTACATATACATTCATATTAAACATATTTTCACATTAGTTGTTTTGTGAAGATGAATTAAAACCAATGGGAAAAACCATGAGAAAGAAAAAAAGAAAGCAAATAGTATGCTTCAATCTGCATTCAGACTCCATAGTCTTTTTCTGGATGTGGATAGCATTTTCCATCATGAGTCTTTAGGAGTTGTCTTGGATCCTTGCATTGCTGAGAAGAGCTAAGTCTGTCAGAGTTAGTCATCGCACAGTGTTGCTGTTAACCGTGTAAAACGTTGTCCTGGTTCTGCTCACTTCACTCCACATTAGTCCATACAAGTCTTTCCAGGTTTTTCTGAAGTCTGCCTGCTCATCATTTCTTATAGCACAGTAGCGTTCCATTCCATTCATATACCACAATTTGTTCAACCATTCCCCAGGTGATGGGCACCCCCTTAATTTCCAATTCTTGGCTACTACAAGAAGAGCTGCTAAAGTTTTTGTACATGTGGGTCTTTCCCCCATTTTTATGATCTCTTTGGGATACAGCCCTAGAAGTGCTATTGCTGGATCAAAGGGTATGCACATTTTTATAGCCCTTTGGATATAGTTCCAAATTGCTCTCCAGAATGGTTGGATCATTTCACAACTCCACCAACAATGCATTAGTGTTCCAATTTTCCCACATCTTCTCCAACATTTATCATTTTCCTGTTTTGTCATGTTGGCCAATCTGATAGGTGTGAGGTGGTACTTGAGTTGTTTTGATTTGCAGTTCTCTAAGCAGTAGTGATTTAGAGCATTGTTATATGACTATAGATAGCTTTAATTTCTTCATCTGTAAACCAGCAATAATATTTTCACAAGAGGTCTTTATGATGAGTTCCTCATTTACAGATGAAGTAACTGAGGTCCAGAAGAGGTAAATTTAAAATCCAATAATCTTGTCACTCTAACATTTTATTTGAATTGAAATAAATGTTTAAAAATCTTAATGTTTTAATAAATATTTAAAACACTAAAACATAAACATTTAAAAATTATGGTACTTTTAGTAATTACTCTGTAAACGCATCTTTTCTTTCAAAGATATTTCATTTTGTGTTAGTCCATATTTGAAATTGGCTATATTAGAACTATGCCTTTATTGGCATAATTTGTGTGGTAATCTACAGGAAACTGATCAAGGCATTTTAAAATAAAGGAATAACTTGTGATTTATCTTTGTTCTGTATCAGGAAATAGTGAAGATGGTACAGTGTTAATGGGAGAAACTACTTATCTAGCTTTGGAAGAAGCCAACTCAGTCCTTGAGGTAAATTTCAGTGATTCCCATTTCCTTTGTGGTTAAATGCTGAACAAGATTTCTTTTTCTTTTACTTAATACTTTATGAGTTAAAATTATTTTTAGCATTCTTTTAAAAAAAAATTGAGTTCCAAATTCAATCCCTCCCTTTCTTCCTTCCTGCCTGAGACAGTAAGCAGTCTGATGTAGGTTATACATGTGCAGTCATTTAAAACATTTCCATATGTCATGTTGGGAAAGAAAACTGAAACCAAAAAAGAAAAGAAAGAGAGTGAAAAATAGTATGCTTCAGTCTGCATTCAGACTCCATCATTTCTTTCTCTGGAGGCAGATAGCATTTTTCATCATGAGTCCTTTCGGATTGCCTTTGATCATTGTATTTGAGAATAGCTAGGGTATTCACAGTTGTTCATTGTATAATATTGCTTTTATTGTATACGATGTTCTCCTGGTTCTGCTTACTTTAGTCTGCATCAGTTCATGTAAGTTGTTTCAGATTTCTTTGAAGTCATCGTGCTCATCATTTCTTACAGTATAATGATATTCCATTATAATCATATACCATAACATCTTCAGCCATTCCCCAGTTGATGGGCCTCTCCATCAGTTCTTATCTAGTACAAAAATAGCTGCTACAAATACCCTTGTATCTCTCTCCCCTGGGGATGATAAGTATTTAGGTATCTAATATATATGCAGTACTGTATGAAGTATGCTAATTTATAATACTTGTGATTCTTCTTCAGACAGAGAGAGAAAAGTCACCTGATGACAATGTCTATTTTGGGGCTATCAGTGATGATTCTGACATCGTTACCCTTGAACCACCTAAGTTGGAAGAAATTGGAGCACAAGAAGAAGTTATAATTGTTAAGGACGTTCAGGGTCCTGAAGATTTTAACTTAGGCTCTTCCTCTAGTAGCCAGTATACATTCTGTCAGCCAGATACTGGTAAGAACTTTACAAAGATAAAGGATCTGTGAATATGAGCCTTTAGATCTCCGGCCAAACTTTACATAACTTTCTGTTTCAAATTCTCAGGTACTAGGTTGTTGAAGGAAGAGCGTTATATTAAGTGCAGTAAGAAAGTTGAACCTTTCAAGTCTTGCCTCTGACACACCCTGGTTCTGTGATTCTATTCAATTTGCTTAATCTCGGTGTCCTGGGCAACTCTCTAAGACCATGTGAACTATATAGAGCAAGTGCCAATCTGCACTGGGGAGGGAGTTTCCATTGGGAGTTCTATATGCCTATGTGGCATATGGCCTATTCTGAAAAAAAAATAGTAGGACCTTAGAGTATTATTTTATTGATATATATATTTTCAAGTGACATCAGATAGGACATGTAGTAGATATGCCAAATACTTCAAAAAAAAGTGACATTTTTCAAACTTAACTCTAGGAAATGAGAGGAAGAATTTAAGATAGCACTTTGGAATCCAGAAAATCTAGTAATTCACTAATATTGCCTGTGGAAAAAGATAGGTAGTTTGTTATGATTATTTTTCTCATCAGTGAGCCATGACTGTACAATTGTACCCCATTATTTATAAGCCACAACTCTAAGGCTTGCTAATTCTTAACCTGTATGTAATGGAACAACATTATTTGAAGGTTTATTATACATTTAACACAAAATAGGCAAACACAACTAGGAACAAAGGAAAAATGATGACATATGAAACTGTGAACTAAATTTACAGTTTTGAAAATGTATGTTATTTTTAATAAGGTAACAAAGTTATCCTCTTTGTTTTCATATCCCTTTCTAAACTTTTCTTGCTTTTATTCCTTTTGTTATTGGTTACGGAGTTGTTATCAGTGTATGTATTGTTCTTTGGTTCTTTTTTTTTATTCTGCATCTCTTCCTCTTATGTCCTATTTTTTGAATTATGTATATTTATCATTTCCTGTGAGATATATATATATATATATATATATATATATACATACCATTAATATATAATGGAGTTTTAAAGTTTGCAAAGTGCTTACAACATGTCATTTGATCCTTATAACAAAGAAGGATGGTATGTTCCCTCATTTTATTTACAGTTGAGAAAATTGAGGTTCAGAGAAGTAAAGAAATTTTGCCTGTGGTTACAGAGAATAGCTAAGGAATACAAGATGCTGGGTTTCAACCCAAGTCTTTTTGGATTCCAAATAGTGTTCTTTCCACTACATTATGTAGACACAAGTGGTCAGCTTTTCCCAATTGTTGGAAGCTTGGTTTTTTTTTTTTTCCAGTTTTTGGTATCCTGAATAGTGCTGTTATAATTTTGTACAGATAAGGTTTTTTTTCCTTGTCAGTAATAATCCTGTTGGCATCAGGAATGACAAACATCTTTCTCAGTTATGTGTTCACCAAATATCGCCATGGTGTCAATAATAGTCTTTCCATTTTTTGTATGAATTTTTGTAGAAGTTGGTGAAGGTGAACCAGAAACAGTAGAATAAGGTTAAGAAATACTTAGTGATATCTTAGCATCTGTGGAAGTGTTATAGAAATCAGTGATTTAGTGTCTGTGGTGGTGGTGTATTTTTGGTCATATGTATAATAAAGAAGTAGAAGAATGAGTAATGACCTAGTTAAATGCTGTAGTACAATAGATTAAATTTTAATGTTGTGACACTTTTCCAAAGTAAATCCAAATCTTTCCTTTTTATTCTTTATAACAAAGGCTTAAAAGTATCTTTTTCTTGTTTATTCGCAAAAGAGAGGTGGTGGGAGAAGCTGTGGAAGATTCCAGAGTACATAAGGGTCTGGAATGATCAACTGAAACACCGTGTTCCAAGCCAGCTCTTTGAAGGTGGCGTGACTAACTCTGATCAGCTTCTGTAGAGCTGAATGTAACCAGTCACATTTATTGAGTGCTTTAAAGGCCCAGTTGTGCTCTGTGATACTAAAAGAAGTGTTCAGAATTATCCCTATTTAAAAAAAAAACCAAACTCCACAGTGTGGCTTAAGCTTTTTGCATGTCATTGAGTTGCTTAAATTTTATGCATTGGACCAGTTAAAGTTCAAAATCCATTTTATCAGCCAGTGGCTTTAGCTGTCATTTTGCTTGGGTTGTAGAGCAAAGCAGTGTTAGATGAAATAGATTTTGAATGATGAAGTGTGTGGCTTGTGCTGTCTGAAATAGTTTAGACTGGCCTTTTAGCAAGCAGTGCAAATGCTGACATACAACAGAAAATTATTTTACATCTGTTCAGTTACAGTTAGAAAATGATTCTTAATATTGCTTTGACCTCTTTAACAATAAGTACAGGAGTCTGAATTTACATGATTCATTCAGAGTATGACCATGACAGCCTTTATTTTAAATAAGGATTTGCTTTCAATTCTGTCTTTGCCCATGAAAATAGAACTCAAGTGGATGTGTTCCTTGGAGATGATATATTAAAAAATTGCCATTGGAAAACTGACTTGACCTTTATGTTCTTATTTCACTCTACTTTTTCTTGGTCATGTAAAAATTAAGAATGTTTATCTGTACCTTTTATCTCTGTGTTAGTTTTTGTAATTCTGAGAATTAACTGAATCTATATGATCTACCTTGGAAAAGTATTGCGTAAAAAACAGATTGGCTGTGGCATGACTATTACTCTTATTGCATAGACAGCTTAATTATGTAATGCATGAATATTTATTTTGGAACTCATTTTCTCAAATTTAAGTTCATGATTTATTCTTCCCCTAATTGATATTTCTCCTTACTGGATTGTGGACATTATTTTTCATGTAGTTTCGCCTTAAGTTTATGACAGTCTGCTGTTACTGATCACATTGAAGTGTTGATTCATTGAATTGAAACTCAGGAGGAAAAAGAAGTGTGACTATATGATGGGGAAGTATCTGGAAAATAAAAGTAACAGTCACTTGAGTAGAGACCTTTTAAGTTCATGTAGCTTTCCTTTGGAAATCTAGATTACTTTATTTCCATTTGTAGATTTATAATTATCATGTGCTGCTACCTTACAGAAGAGCTATTTCTAATATTGAAATACTGCTTTTTCCCTTCTGCTGATATCTGCTAATTGGTAAAATTATATTTGTTTAATAAGAGTAGGAAATTTAGGGAAGGTTTTTCTAGTTTCTGATAAACATATAAATGTCCTGGCCTTGACAATGGAATGATGGAAATGAAGTGTGCACTGTCTGCACCCTGTAAATTTGTTGGGTATGTATCTAGTGGTACATTTTTTCCTGCATTTTAAGTTGTCTCTAAGTTTGTCTTTCCTGGAGATCAAACTGACAAAGTGTTTTCAGTTTACTTCTGAATTAACACAATTTATAAACTTTATTCCTATTGGAGAGCTCACAGTAGACTAGAATGGAATGATTACTTTTGCACAAATGGGAAATGGAACAAAGAATGTGCCTGGAGTCAGTGAATTTGTGTATCTAGAGGATACCTCTTCCCTCTAATCCTGAACATCCCCTTCTGGGAATACACATGGAATACATATGTCAAAAATCAAGCATCATATAGTACTTTTCAGTGCTAGATGTTGTGGGAAAATTTTTAGAACTATTTTTCACATCTTGTAAAAATTTATTTTTAAATTTTAATAGTATTTCCATCTCGGCCTATGGATGACGAGTCCAGTAGTGATGAAACAAGTCATCAGCCCAGTCCTGCAATGAGAAGACGACGTGCTAGAAAGAAGACAATTTCTTGCTCAGAATCTGAGGATAGACCACCTAATGAACACGAATCTGACTGTCCCAAGGAACAGGTGCACCAGCGCCACTTCAGTAGCAGCCTGAACAAATGTATTATTCTGGCTTTGGTGATTGCAGTCAGCATGGGTTTTGGACATTTCTATGGTAAGAGTTAAGAATTAGTCTGTTATTATGGGCAGGCTGATAATGCAACAGATAGATCAGTGTACTAAGGCCAGGCCTGTGTCCTGCTTAGTGATTCTATGATTAATTAGATGAATTAATGTGGTTATGATACTTAAGCTTCTTGGGCTTTGTTCTCCTGTAAAATAGGATAATACCTATTGATAATACTTATATTTGTGTGTGTGTATGTGTGTATATGTATGTGTATATATATATATATATATATTTTTTTTGTCTGTGTGTACACACATGGACATACACCTACATAAAACCTCTCTCCCAGGGTTAATGTGATAGAATGGCCCAAATGATAGATGTGCCATGAAAAGTATTAAGTATTATACATATAAGGGCTTTTTAGTATTTTCATTGTATTTTATAAAAAGATATTTGTCCTTTTTTAGGTAGGATTAAAAATACAGATTTTTACTATGATGCTGACTGCAATATTATGAGCAAAATAATTATTATAGTAACTATTAGTAATTAAATGAGTCATCCTAGCATCATGCCCTTGAGAATAGTGAGAAGATCATGAAATGTTTGTAAACTGCTTTTGAGACATTTAACTGAAATTTACATTTGAAATCTCAAACTGTTACCTATTTCTTACTGTTTATGCATAATTATTATATTTTGGCTATTGCTGTTGGTATGGTTTCATAAAATTTAGAATGTTTTCTTATTCCCTATATTTTAATATATCATTGGTGTTCCAATGCACCAAGTTGCTCATAAAGTGCATAGCATCTATAATTTAAGTCAAACAGTGGAGGAAACTTCTTGATCACTTATCCCTTTCTCTTAGGGTACTATTGTAAGCATAACTATTCTGCTTAGCATTTTATGTGTGTTCTAACAATCAGTTTATATGGCATCTTAAAATTTACAAGTGCTTCCCTCCCTCATTTTGTGAGGTGTAGGTCGTACAATTATTAATCTCATTTTACAGCAAAAGGGCATGGAGGTTCAGAGAAGGTAAGTGACCTTCCTCAAGGTTACATAGCTAATAACTGAGAGATAAAATTTAAACAGTTATTTTAATTTCATTACATTGTATTGCCTCTCCCAAACAAAGAAGAGAAAGGTTCAAAGTGCTGCACACTGTCTCCTCTAACATTTTGGAGTCTTTGGCAAAGAATTCGGATGTAGTCAGAGGGCTGTTAAACAAAGGTGGGGAAATTTTGGGAAAAGATAGTACTGACAGAAGGGGGTTGAATTTCCAAAAAGAGCTCTTTTGGAAAGGATATGACTATTAACTTTACTAATGTTTATATCCAATCTGCACTTAATTTGGAACCATATTTTCAGTTTACCAGGTATTCTAAAATTTTGCTCTGTCAGATCTCAAGTGCCTTTTCATAGGGTGTTGGGGGAGGTTAGTCTGCTTCTTTTGTGGTTGGTTTAGTTTTCTTTACATTCTTATCCTGTCAGCACAACAAAAATAAGTGGCTGCCAACAAGCTATGGAAAGACATTTTTGGCAGGTCCAGTTGTAATGGACTGAAGTAGACTTTATTAATTATTTCACAGTTGTAAATCTTTGTTATATCAATTCCTGATTTTCAAGAAACTGTAGCTTCAAAATTGCCATAACTTTTATAATATAGATAATCAGATAGGATAGCAGATTAACTATTTCTATTCAAAGAATGAACAGATTCCAAAGTGAAGTTGTCCTTTATTGAAACATGCCTATTAGATAGCTTTTCAATGTGCTTAACAAGAAATACTTCCTAAGATAAAAGCCAAGAAAATACTGCCTGCCCCCTCCAATGGCAGCTAAAGTAATTTGAAGTTGTGTTGTTAGGAAATAAACAGATACTATTTGAATTATCAGAAAAACTTTATGTAGTGCTAATAAGACAAATGATATACTCCTAGTTCCTCAGTGTATTGATAGATTGCTACATATCCCTGAGGGTTAATTTCTTTTTTTAAATTTTTTAAATTTTTTTGAGTTTATTTGTTTTTTATTTTTTTTTCACTTCCACAAGTTTTTGAGTTCCAAATTTCTCACCCCTCCCCCCACCCCAAGATGGCATGCATTCTGAATACCCCTTCCCCTGGTCTGCCTTCTGTTCTATCTCTCCCCCCTCCCTTCTCTTATCCCCTTTTCCTTCTATTTTCCTGTAGAGCAGGATAGACTTCTGTACCCCCATTTCCTATATTTCTTATTTCCCAGTTGCATGTGAAAACATTTTTTTAAAGCATGTGTTTTTAAAACTTTGAGTTCCAAATTTTCTCCCTTCCTCCCTCCCCACCCACCCTCATTGAAAAGGCAAGCAACTCAATATAGGTTGTACATGTGCAGTTATGCAAAACACTTCCTTAGTAGACATGTGAAAAACTAACTCTATTTCCCTTAATCCTATCCTGCCCTCCCATCTATTCTATTCTTTCTTTTGACCCTGTCCCTCCTCAGAAGTATTTACTTCTGATTATGAGGGTTAATTTCTTATAGATGCCTCTTAGTATGTTGATGTCATTATGCCCACCTATTGTGAATTTTCAAAGGGACAAATAGAAATAGGCTTCCAGATGGTTACTCATATAGCACTTTTCAATAGGGAGGGGAAATGTATGTAAGCTAATCTTTTTTTTTCTGGATATTTCATCTATATTCAACATAATACTAACACTACTTTATTAACAAAAAACAAAATTTATATATATTTTGCTATAAAGCTACAGTCAAATATTCTCATCTTTTACTTCCAGTATTTAGCTTAAAAGTTATATCCTTCTGTTAAAATTATTGTATAACAAATATTTCCTAGCCCAGTGAATGACCAATCTTGAGCATTTCAAGCTATTAGAATTTAGTACAATATTACAATTTGAATACTCAGTTGGAGTTTTTTATAATGGTCTATGAACAGCATAGGTCAAATTAGTCATAGCTGTCATTTTCATAGTGCTTTAAGGTTTGCAAAGCACTTTACACATTATTTTATATTTTATATATGTATGTGTAGAGAGGGTAGATTGGTATAGTGTATTCGAGAAGATCTGGGTTCAAATTCTACCTCTCACACAAGCTTTATGCCCCTTATCTCCACAGCCTCCCATAACTCACCCTTTATGTGCCTCAGGCAGCTCCCTTGGAATTACTAAAATCACATAGTTTCACTGGGATTTGTGTTGGAGGAAGGAGTTTTCACACTGGAACTTCTTCCCACTAGAATTCTTGTTCCTTTGATCTCATGCCTAGAATATCCCTCTTTCCCCTCTTTAATTCCTATTCATCCTTTAAAGTCCAGCTCACATAATTATTCCTCCAGAAAGCCTTCCCTAGGCTCTTCTCCCTCCCTCACCCCCAAATCATTACTGACAATTTCCATCGCTTCCATCCTCTGAAGGTATCCCCCTCAGAGACTTCATATGTTTTCATGTGTGTGTATGTTTGTGTATATAAAATTGTTTTAAAAGTTAATTGATGGACTTATTGGTTTTTATTTGAATAAAATGTTGTCTTTCCACAGGTAAACCTGCAGGTAATAAGAAATATCTTTTATTCTCTTGCTTAAAGAAAAATTTAATACCAGAAAATATCAAAGTTAATGATTAACTCTAGTGGCATTAAATACCCACATATTGCATGGCCTTTGAGCATTTGGTAAAAAAATTAAAAAAACTTAGAAAGAAAAGATATCTGTTCATTGACAACTCTTTATTATTAAAAAATACTATAAAAATGATATTTCAGTACTTAGGAGTGATAAAACATTCACATCTACCTGTGTACTTTCTACACTAATCTATTCAGAGTAACTATAATAAGATGTGGCAACTGATTTTTCTGTAATTATGTCATGTGCTCCTAAATTGCTTTTTTGGTGATGATAGTATGAGGATAACTATAATGTAATGAGTGTAATATAAAGTAATGAGTGACTTAAAAAAAATACCAGAACTTATAAAGTGTTGCTCTTCAAAGTAATTACTCCTGGGAGACTGTATATGTATTCCAATACTGTCGCAATTGCTCTTTGAAGTTATCTTTAGAGACAGTTTGAGCACTCAGAAAACAGACAAAACAAATAAATCCAGTACTTTTAGTTTTATCATTGGGCTTAAACAGTGTATGACCTAGATAGATTATCCATGAATATGGATATGTAGCCATAATTATTCCTCCAGAATTTTTTTTTCTGGATATTCAACATAATACTAACACTACTTTATTAACAAAAAACAAAATTTATATATATTTTGCTATAAAGCTGCAGTCAAATATTCTCATCTTTTACTTCCAATATTTAGCTTAAAAGTTACATCCTTCTGTTAAAATTATTGTATAACAAATATTTCCTAGCCCAGTGGCTATATTCAAAAATCAAATTCATGCTCAAAAGGGCAAACATTTGAATATCTGTTGTGAATGTTCTAAATAACATTCTACAGTCTGTGCAGACTGTTCCAGAAAAGGAGTTCCAAAAATATTTTTAGTCCAGTGGCAATATCATTGGAACAGATAATGTACCCTCAAGAATTACTTTCAATGAAATACACAGTTGGATGTAGAAAGTTCTGGTGTATTTAGGCACATAAATGCATAATCCCACCCAAACTCTCTAATATAATCTTACTTGGTCTGAATGTAGGATATATCCCCAAAATAAAGTCTTTGAAATGAAGAAAAAAAGTACAGTTGTACACTGAAAATTAATGCCATGTAAGTCCACATTTGAATTGTATACAAGCCACATTGATGGGGAAGAATGTGGCTTATGTTCCTTGCCTGTATTTTATTCACATCTTGTATGTTTAACATGATCATAGATGGAATTACTAAATATTTAAATTTTTAGTCTCTTTCCTTTCAGTTCTCACAGCCCTCCAAAAGGTTACTAATTAACTTCTAATCCAGTGGGTTTAGCCCATACCTTCCTTGACCATAGTTAGAAGAAACATGTGTTATTACTGATCATCTTCTTTTTGATAATCTATCTTCCCATGGCTTAATTTGTGTCCTTCAATATTCTACACTTGGCCCTCATCTTTTTCCTACACTCTCACCTTTGTTGATGCTGTCTACTCTGATCTTAGTCATTACCTTTCATACACACACACACACACACACACACACAGAGTATATGTGTGTATATATGTATAGATATATATATTTCAGATCTATATCCAACCTATTTCCAGAACTAAATTCCATATTTCTAACTTTCTACTGGATAGTTCCATCTGTATACCTAAGTAGCACCTCAAATTCAACATATCCCACCACAGCAAAATTTCACAAATTTCACAGTACTAGGTTCATGCAAAGATATGAAATATATATATATAGGAAGTAGTCTCCAGTATCTTGGAGCATATAGCGTAATCCAGGTATAAGACATACATACTTAAATCAAGGTTCTGTGATTGCATCAGTTTGGATGGTTTCTCATAAGATACGATTTATATTCCATCCTTTACTGCCCATTGTGTGTGACTTTTGTCTGTTGTCCTATGAATTCTCCATAGTGTAGTCTACCCAGTGCATTAGAGGCTTTCCTCACTTTTTCTTCATAGATACTAGTGAGTACTTGGGCTATCGATTTGCCATCCCTCATCTTCTCTACGTGAGTGGCCAATGTTCTTTTTCTATCATACATTTTCCTTATAACATCCTGAAATCTTGTTTTTCAAAATTCTTCATTTGTGATATATTGCAGCCTGCTTATACCCACCAGGCGCCTTCTCCATTACCCTCTGAGTGATAGTAATTTTCGATTCTTTGGATACTGTCTTCATGTCTCAGTTATAAAATAAGACATACATAGATAATTCTAATAAAGAAAAGTATTAGGCCTGAGGAGGATTGTCATTGTCATTACTGATTAGAGTATGGGGAGAAAAGTCCTCAGGAAAGACTTTAATAGGGTAAGAATGATGTGGGTGGGACTTTAAATGATAAGTTTAAACAATAGAAATTTGAAAGGGGAAAGAAGGGCATTTGAGGCCTATAGAAAATGACCCCTTATTCTCATTTTTATTAATAAATAGGATTAAATTTGACAAACATTTGTTAAACTTCTATGTGCAAGACATTGTGTTAAAGGAAGGGAAGGGGAGAACGGAATAAGCATTTATTAAGTACTAATAGCACAGTAGTAAATGCTGTAAAACATCTCAGTGCAGAAACAAACAAACAAAAAGTCCCTGATTTCAGTGAACTTACGGGATTTAGAATTGAAAGTATTCTTGGAGATCATCCTCCAGCATTTTAGGTAAGAAAATTGAGGCCCACAGAGACTGGCCCAAGATTACACAGGTATTAAGTAGCAAAGCCAATCATTGCTCCTCTGACTGCAGAGGTGGGTTGTTTTTGTTTGTTTGTTTGTTTTGGTATGACATGCTGCTTCCCCCTAATCCAGTCCTTTAAAAATTGAAATAAGAAAATAATGAAAAAGAATCTATTATTATTAACGGGGAGTTGGCATGATGTAATTGAAAGAATGCTTGACTACAGGACAATATACCTAGGTTTTATGCCTCTGTGATGTATGTAACATGTGCTCTATGAAGAGCACATGTAACTTCATTTCTCTGGTCCTTGGTGTTCTCACATCTCAAATGAAGGGGCTGGTTAGGCTGAATAATCTCTAATCTCATGTTCAGCTTCAGTTTTAAGTAAATATGTATTGTTATAGCATAAAATATGAGTTTTCCCTTTCATTATGGGACAAAATGTTAAAAGGATGGAAATAGTTTTTTTCTAAGCGAAGTTGATAGTTTTGGGGGGTATAAAAGGATGTCAGAAGCAAAAGAATGGTAATAGATGACATTTTAGATGTTTTTGTGCTGGAAAAGGTAAATGAAAAATCAGTTTTACTTGAATAGTATTAAACTTTTTACATGACTTGTTAATATGTCTCTTCTGGCATTTTTATTTAGGTCTTTTTACTAAGATATATCAGAATTTTTTGCTTTTCTCTATTACTTTATTTTATTACTCTCTATCCTTTAAAAAATTAAGAAAAATATTAATGAAAATAGGAGTCAGTTACTGATGTAACATCTTGTTGCTTCCTGCAAAAGCATCTAGTTTGTGATAATTGCATCATATAAAATTTAGAAGATTAAAAACGAGTTGTTTACCAAATGCATTTTTTACTCTATTAAATTGTGCTTTTTTTTGGTATGCATGAAGCATGTAGCGGCATGTATGTAGCATGTATGTCTAAGAAGTTTGCATAGTATATTTTAAAGTAGATAATATGTCAGCTTTTATTTAGTCTAAGCTCTTTCTTTTAAGAGGACAGCAGAGCTGTGGCTTTCGTAAGAGTCCCTTAAAGCTCTGCTTACATGGGGTCCTGCCAAAATTAACTTTAAAAGTAGAATTGTGATAATATTTGGTGGTTTTTCTCCTTTCCCTATTTTTAGGCTGTATCCATAACATATACAATATAGAAAAATAGAACTGAAAATTAAATTTCACTTATTTCCATTTCTGTTCATGGCTTATATTGCAAACAGATGACATGCATACCTCAGAGATAATTCGGGTTTGGTTCCAGACCACGACAATATAGCAAATATCACAATAAAAGCGAGTCACATGCGTTTTTTGTTTCCCAGTACATATATGTTATGTTTATACTAAGCTGTAGTCTGTTAAGTGTGCAGTAGTATTATGTCTAAAAAAATGCACATAACCTTAATTTAAAAATATTTTATTACTAAAAATGCTAACCATCACCTGAGCCTTCAGTGAGTCATAATTTTTTTTGCTGGTGGATGGTCTTGCCTTGATGTTGCTGGCTGCTGACTGATGAGGGTGGCAGTTGTTGAAGGTTAGGGTGTCTGTAGCAATTTGTTAAAATAAGACAACAATGAAGTTTACCTCATCCCAGTCTTCCTTTCACTTTAACACCTGGAGGCCATTGTAGGGCTGTTACTTGGCCCAGTTTCAATATTGTTGTGTCTCAGGGAATTAGGGAGAGCAGAGGAGAGGGTGAGAGATGGGAGAATGGCCATTCAGTGGAGCAGTCAGAACACACGCAACATTTGTTTGATAAAGTTTGGTGCCTCATATGGGCACGGTTCATGGTGCCTCAAAATAACATATTAATAAGGAAAAAGTTTGAAATATTGAGAAAATTAGCAAAATATGACGCAGAGATACAGCATGAGTATGTGTTGGAAGAATGGCGTCAATAAACTTGCTCAATGCAGGGTTGCTACAAACCTTCAATTTTAAAAAAAAAGCAATCTCTACAAAGTGCAGTAAAGCAAAAGTACAGTAAAACAAGGTATGCCTGTACAAGACTGAACTTTGTGAGCCCCATTTTCTGCCTATGTAAAAGGGGAGCAATACTATTTTCTTCCTCACAGAGGTTTTCAAAAACAAAACACTCCAGAATGGAACCCTGTAAGTTGTTAGAGTTTTCCTTTAGTTTTGTTGTCATAAAAAAAAATAAACCTCACTCTCCTGTGTTGGTGTACATGAAAAGTTAATGACATTTAACTGAGCTTATTCTCTTTTGTCACTGATCAACATTTAATCATTCAATAACCTCATTTATCCCGATGCCAAGCTACCAAAAGCTCAGATAATTAGAATTTTTCAAGTACTGCAGTCTGACATACACATTTAAAAAAAATCTTTATGATGAATTTAAACAGATGAGCATTTCAATATATTCAAAACTGATGAAAAATAACTGTGTATAAAGTCAACTTTGTTGACAGTTTAAGTCTATCTTAAACTTAACATGATAATAACAAAACCTGCCTGTGCTCCCTATTTAATACACAAAGAACAGAAGGAAGGTTTATTTCACTGATTCCTCCCCCACTTTTTTGCAGTTATTACCCACAGACTATATTCCTTGCTACAAATAGCTCTCTTGTAGCAATAAAAACAGTCAAGCAAAATCAGAAATAAAAAACGCAGCGCATTGTTCATGTCTGCACATGTGCTGATAGTAGAGTTCGTAATGGCGATTATGAGGTATAAAATCCTCCAGTGTCTTCTTAATTAAATATTAAATTATGCTCAGCATACTTTTAGTAATTATTATAATTCTTTTGAAAATTGTGAATTACAGGGTACATTAACATTTAGTTTACTAGGGATAGCTAGGTAGTGCAGTAGATAGAGCACCAGCCCTGGAGTCAGGAGGATCTGAGTTCAAATCTGGCCTCAGACACATAACACTCACTAGCTGTGTGACTCTGGGCAAGTTACTTAACCCCAATTGCCTCACCAAAAAAACCAAACCAATAAAAAAAAAACATTTAATTTACTAAGACACCAAATTTTCCCCCAACAGTCTGGGTAAATGGGATTTTACTGTCCTTTGGGTGAAATAGTTGACTTTTAAAATGAAAAATGCATTTATAAATTATAAAGTTTTCTTTGACTTATTTATAAAGAAGAATTTAATAAATATTGTTTTAGGTACCATTCAGATTCAAAAACGTCAGGAACTAGTCAGAAAGCTACATGCTGAAGAGTTGAATGGTATGAAGGATTATCTTTACCGATGTCAGCAAGAACAAGGGTCTTCTGGTGATAAGGTGGGTATTAATGTTTCCTCTAAATTTTTTAAAATTTATGAGCATGCTACATAAACAACTTTTGAAGATAGAGCATTTGCAAATAGGACTGACATAATATAGTAAAACAAAATTCAGTTTATATAATCATTATACATCTTGGTAATTAGATAAGTACTTTGTTGACTAATTAGCATAGGAAACATTGCCTTCACATGCCTCAGTTGTCTACATAAGACTAGTACAGTTCCTACTACTTTATTATAACTATTTGGCTCACTTAGGAGTCTTTAATAACTTTTCTAGGACTAATAATCTTTCCAGTTTCTTAATACCACTGAATACTTGATAATGTGCAGTATTTTCTTCTCCTCAAAACAATTCATTGACTAAAAATACAGGCTTTCAGTTAGACCATGGTATAACCAATAAGCCCTCCACTAAAATCTTACTTTAATGCCTTTTCATGGTGTAGAGGAGACTTGTGATTCCTGCTGTGCCAGCAGAGTATCTTGAAGACACTAAGGGTTTCAAAGTGGCACAGGTGAAAAGGGAAAACATTTCAGGCATGAATTATTCCATACTAACCTCATTCATATAGAATGACTTAAGTAGGGAGATCTTCAAAGATATTTTTGAAGTTCTGTGGATATGTTAGCTGGATAAATTAGATATGTAGATAAGAGTACTGCCACACTTCATGAAATTTATGAACCGAAGTCTTCATCAAAATGCACTTTGTCTAAGGGAAGTTTGCTAGTATTTTATACATAGTGTTTTTTACCCACTTCATCTACATTTAGTGGTTCATTAGATAAAACCTTTGAAAGTACAACTGGTTTTATGTACAGCTGCTCTCCCCCAAGTTCTCCTTCAGTTAGGCCTTCTCCTTCAGTGGGCCAGCATAAGTAATTGGTTCTTCCAAATTCTCAACAAAGATGTGAGTTGTCTGTCTGTAACATCTTCTAGCTGTGGAAAGCTTCTCTTGGTTATGTGGCAAACTTCTTGATCTGTTCCTCAAGCAGAAACACTTTCTCTCCCAAAGGGTTTTAAGCTGACTTTAAGCCCTTTGCTTCTAGAGTTAGCAGTAGTTGCTAATCAGGCAGATACAGTAGCCTGCTGTGCCCATGCTGCTCTGTTAGTATTTGAGAATTTCTTCCTTTGTCATTTAATATTAAAGGAATCTGGTAGTGGTAGAGCAGAATCAGCAGAGGTGACAACAAACAAGTGGATTATGAAGTGACTTTGTTGACATACAGTTTACGTGTTGTTGTAACAACAACAACAAAGAGGCAGGGCTCATTCTGGGCATTTGATCTACCCTTTTTTTCTTATCATCTTCACACACATACCTCTGCCCCTCAACACAATTAAAATTAAGTGAGAAAAGTTAGTAATGGTAAGGTTTTTGCGTTAATATAATACAATAAAATGTTCGGAGCTGGAATATGTCCTGCCAAGAGATTTTATTTGGGTAGATAACTATGATGGTTTTGGAGAGCCTTTTTTTAATAATAAACCAATAAATGACTTGTGAATACTAATCAATAGAAGGATTATTTGATTATATCTCTAGGCTTATGTTATAAAAATTTTATACTCTTTGGCATGTGGCAAATGTAAACATTGCCTAGAGGTATTTATATAATAAATGCTTCCTGTGCATACATAGATAATAGAAGTAACAAAGTTTTTTTTATATTATCATTAGATAAACAATATTGAACTCTTTAAAAACTTTTTTTTCTTTTTAAAAATGTTAGTCACTGAGAGAAAATCTTGCATCATGTTTGAGGCTTACTGAGGTAGAGAAGATAGCCTTTGAAACACAGAAGAAAAGCCTTGCTACAGAAAACCAGCATTTAAGAATGTCTCTGGAGAAGGAAGAAAAAGCTTTTTCCTCTTTACTGGAAGAGTTAAGGAAACTAAGGGAACAGATTCGGAATTTGGAAGATAAAGAAACAAGTACTGAATTGATAGTTTCTGAAAATCAAAAACTTAAACAGCATTTAGAAAAGGAAAAGCAAAAGACTAATAGCTTTCTCAGTCAGAAGGAGACCCTCTTGGCGGAAGCACAGATGCTAAGGAAGGAACTAGAAAAAGAACGACAAACAACCATTGCCTTAAGAGAAGAACTGGATCTTTTAAGCAGTAAACAGTTATCAGGTGATGCAGATTCTCCGAATACATTGACTGAAAATAAGGAAATAGAAATTTTACGAGGAAGATTAACAGAGTTGGAATGGAAGCTAAACTTTGAACAACAACGATCAGATTTGTGGGAAAGATTATATGTTGAAGCAAAAGATCAAAGTGGAAGACAAGAAAACAGTGAAAAAAATAAAGGCAGCAAGGGAACTAACAAGGCTAAGAAGTCTAAAGATACTTTGTTTGGTTCAGTTAAGGAAACTTTTGATGCCATGAAAAATTCAACAAAGGAGTTTGTAAGGCACCATAAAGAAAAGATTAAACAGGCTAAAGAAGCTGTTAAGGAAAACTTGAAAAAATTTTCAGATTCTGTTAAGTCTACCTTCAGCCATTTCAAAGATACCACCAAAAATATCTTTGATGAAAAGGGGAATAAAAAATTTGGAGATAAAAGAGATGAAGCTACTAAAAAAGCAAAAACTGTTTATCGTGAATATTTGCATCCTCAACCTAGACCACCTTCTAAAAACACACATCATAAAAGTCCCAGCATGGCAAGATCGGGAAGAAAACAAAAGTCAGTTCAGTTTGAAACATTTGGGAAGAACACAAATTCACAGAAATGTAGCATGAGCCAAGACTCAGTAAGAAATTACCAATTTTTAAAAAACCCTTCTGATTGGTTTGAATGTGGTCATGAGGAAAAGCCATCAGTTCAGTTTGAAACATTTGGTAAAAACACAAACTGCCCGAAAGGCACCACTGATAAAGACTGTGTGAAAAATTATCACCGTCTAACAAAAGGCTGTTCCAGTGTTTTTGAATGTGCTCATCAGGAATCTATTAGCCTTTTCAACAGAGTATTGGACCCTGTAAGAATAGATGAATTTAATCAGTTAATGCAAAGATATGTTCAGCAAGAAGTAAATGACTTCCATCACTGGGGAGAACTTCAGCAATTCATCAATAAGTTTTTCCATAACAGTGTCTTTATTCATGATCAGATGTTGTTCACTGACTTTGTTAATGATGTTAAAGATTATCTTGAAGACATGAAGGAATATCAAGTAGATAATCATGGAGTATTTGAGGATTTGGATGACTATATATATAGACATTTCTTTGGTGACACATTTTCCCCTCAGTATGGACCCAGGTTGGTTTCTATAGTACCATATGATTGGAATAGCTTCTAAAAATTATAGATAGCTACATATTATAAAAGAAGTTTTTTTTGATAATATTGAAAAATTGAAATGAGCAAGTTTTTTTTTCCATACTAGATGGGAATTTCCCCAGGTAGTTCCAGGTAGAATTATGGACACAAATAAATATTTTGTCTTGAAAAAAGTTTTGTCAAAATTTTAGAATTTTAAAGTTTATTTTTCTCCCCTTCCCTAATATATAAATAAAATTTTATTAGCATATTTCTTAGTCTTTTAAAACCATCCAGGAACTTATATTCATATATAAAATGGACATATATACATATGTGTATGTGTGTGTATACATATAATATATATATGTATACACACACACACACACACACACACACACACACACACACACTCTAGAATGACAACTGAATAAAGAGGATACAGATGGTTCAAGTTTCTCATCCCGAAAGGAGAAGCTGCCAGATAGGTTTTCATCAGTATCTTCTCTGTTTCTGTTATTGCACATTTATAAGTATTTTGGAAATGAAAAATGGAAAGATTTGAGACCTACCAGATGAGGCCTTAACAATAAAGATAATAGAGAGCTTTTCTTTTGTGTATATTGCCTGTAGTATGGCTTCTTTACCAAAAAGAAGGAAACTTAGTTTCCTCTAAGTAGCCCAATATTTTGTATTTGACTTTGTAATTAATTGAGGATAGTCATATTTTAGCATCATCCCATAATTATTTTACATTTCTTAACTATAATACCTGTATGATTAATTTTCAAAATCTGAATTTCAAGGCATACATGATATTCCAACAAAATGACTAATCTCAATTTAAGTTCATGTTTCTGTAGTCATTTTCAGTTCAGCAATTTAATTACACATATACAATAAAACATTGAGAATTTTGCATAATTATAGTAGATTAGATCATGTAACTACCAATAAAAACAGGATTTGCTAAATATATTAATTATGTAAAGGAGATTTCAATGAATGTTTAATGGAGAGCTTAAGCTTTTAGAGCTGCCTTGAGTACTTTAAAAGCAAATGATTAGATATAAACAACTGATATACTATGTCATACTAATCTATAAAAAAATTTTCCCTAAGGAACTCTTAATAGACAAAACTTTGCCTTCTTCCAATCTTTATATTGTCAACAAATAGTTCTAAACATCTTCTGTATGCCTAACACCTTAGGTTATACAAGAACACATGGTTCCATATCACAGAGTTTTTAAGGGGAAGAAATATGAATTTATTAAGTGCTTACAATGTGCCATGCACTATGTTAAACTCTTTACAAATAATATCTTATTTGATCCTCACAGCAGACTTAGGTAGATGCTATTTATTATCTCCATTTTATAACTGAGGAAACTGAGGCAGAGGTTGTTAAATGACTTGCCAAGGATCATACAGCTAGTAGGTGTATAAGGCTGGATTTGAATTTGGGTCTTCCTGACTCTTAAGTCCAGCAATCTATCTGCTATACTACCTACCTCTTAATCTAATTGGATTGGAAAATAGACATTTTTATTGTCCTCATTTTACAGGTGAAGAAACTGAGGCAGACAAAGAATAAGTGCTTTGTTCAGGTCACACACCTAGTTAGTGGCAAGAGAGGAAGCAGAACTTGCACTTAAAGGGGTAGGAGAGAAAAGACAAAGTTGGGGTGAAACAAAGATAAACAAAAGCACAGTAGTAGGGTGTGTGAGCATGGTTCATAAAAGTGGGTTAATTTGACTGTATGTGAAGGTTTGTTTGGGGAAGTTGTGGGAGAAAAGTTTGCTTAGGTAAGTGTTAGTCACCGGAGTGCCTTGGCAAATAACAGGCTTAGAAACTTGGACTTGATCCATTAAGGAGCAGATTCTTAATGGGGTGAGAGGGTTGTTTTGTGGAAAGATTATTTGAACTGTTGGGGAGGAAGGCTGACAGAGGGTAGAGACTCAAGGCAGGTGGAAGAGTTGTTAATCCAGGCACAAAATATTCTTCCCTCTAATAAAATTGTAATTCTTTTAAGAATTAGTCAGGTTTTACTAAATTTTAATGTATCCTTTTTAGAATTTAGCTCCTTAAAAATTGGTTTTTGTTTTTACATCATTGTAGCCTTTCAATATATCCATCTCCCTTGATACCTATTGAAATAGCTCCTTTTAACAAAGAATATGAAGGAGGGAAGGGGAAGCAATTTAGTAAAACTTACACATCAGCCTAATTTGTCTATAGATGCAGTGTCTGCTCCTATAGTTCCTGACGTCTTTAAGTAAGAGAGGAAGCTGCATTTTCTCATCTTTTTTCTGGGACCAAGTATGGTTATTTGTTGAAGATTTTTAACTAAGATTTTCTCCTTTTATTTTTTAATGAAATCCTCATTTAAGCAAAGAAGATACAATAAAAAGATTACTTAATTAGATGGCTTTTCTATTTTTAATTTCATATATGCAGAATTCATGCTGTGAAAATTCTGATGAATTTAGGGAGGGGCTAGGAGGGTTAAAAGAATGGTATTAGAAAACTTTTCATGAAGAAATATACTTAATATACTGTAAAACTGGGTATTTCAGGGATAATTTTTTTTTAAAGTTCTTAAGCCACTTAGTGACTTTAGTATCTTTTTTTTCAGAGGGTTGTTTAAAATTTAATGGAGAAAAATCTTTATTTTCTTTCCCTAATTTTAAAGGAATTTTTTTCTAACATAGAAAAAAATGTGTTTACTGCTTTCAGTCGCCCTGATAAAAAGCATCGTATGGTTAATATTGAAAACTCCAGGCATCGAAAACAAGAGCAGAAGTACCCTCAGCCACAGCATTATAAGAGGGAAGGTAAATGGCATAAACATGGTCGAAGTAATGGAAGACACACGGCAAATCTTGAAATAGAATTGGGGCAGTTACCTTTTGACCCAAAATATTGAACATGATTAAGTAAAATAGATAACTTTAAGAGAATTGTAGATGTTCTCTACTCTGTTCAGTATTGAAAACTAAAACTGAAATTACCAAGAAGTCAATGTCTTTCATCTCTAATCAGTTTGGTGAATTTTACACTGTTAACTCAAAAGCATCCGTCAAAGCTTACTAACTTGCATTTTCTTTGTAGTTTTAGCTCTCTGCTGAATACTTTTTGGCAATGGAAATAAGTTTGGTTGTAGTTTTACCATTAGGGAAGCCAGGCATGCAATAGGTTTTGTGCATGAAATGAAGTCTCCTTTTGTTTTAAGGTAAGACAAGCTCAAGTCATATATGACAAAGTATAAGTAACACATTAAATTTGGTGTTGAGCTGCCTTGGAAAAAATACATTGTGATGGAATTTCATCTCTGTTAATGTTTTATAAACTTGCTTCTTGTCTTTTCTTTGGGTTCAAGAGCCCATTGACTTGTGAAGAATTTGCTGCCTTCTTAATGAGCTTGCCGACTTGTTCATTTGTGAAATTTCTTGCACATCTGAATATTGTGGAAGGAAAAATAAAACTACACCATGGGGAAAAGAAGGTCTTTATTGACAATGTAGCATTGTTAAGTATGTGATTTTACTATTGTTCTAAGAAAATGTCTTTGATTATTCCCTTATCTAAAGGGGGGATCATACAGTGTCACTTGGTAAGAGTGGCTCATAATAGTTGTTGTTTGCTATTTCCATAAAACTCATCCAATTTTTTAAAAAAATTCAAAAGTTTTAATATTTTCACAAGTAAATACAATTTATCCAAGAAAGATATAGTACAGTTTGAAATCTCATCTTCAGGTGATTTTAAATTTTTACTTCCTTTCATAAATATATATATGGCTTCCAGTTCGGCCCTCAGGCAAGTGAGTGTGGAAGATAACAGCAGTTCTCTTGTAGCTATTTGTAATTAGAAAGGTCTTTATTTCCTATGTAAAATATATAAAAAAGTTAAGTATATAATCACATTTGAATTGAAGATTTTTAAAGAAACTTATTTTAGTTGCTTAAGTACATTAATCTGTTCCCCCCCCCCACAATTTCTAAATTACAATAAGCAATTTAGTAAATCAGTTTATTTGATTAAAAAATAGACTTCAGAGGATTTGGATCGATTTTTGTCAGGAGGAAAAAAGCGAAGTAAAAGTGACTTGGTTGAGGTATGATAGTACCTTTAAATACTACCTATATGAGTGGAAGTTTGAGATTAACATACCTTCCCAAAGTTCTCATGTTTACTCACCTCTTCTAAAACGCTGAAGATGATTAAGTGAGTAGGCAATAATATACTACTGGAAAACTCTTCATTTAGCCAACTTAATGGATTTAAGTAAAATTTATCTGCTTCATCAAGATAATTCTCCTTTCCAATCAAGTCTGGGGGACACTGAAGAAATCTCATTGGAAGTGGACAGTGTACATGGCTAAGGGGAAAAAATTTTTTTTCAAAAGGATAAAAAAAAATAGAGAATACTGAAATTGCTCTGAAGCTAAGCTTATTTCATAGCATATATATATATATATATAGCCTAATCAAACTGGGGCTTTGCTTAAGCTGGAGAGAGAAAGCCTAGAATGAATCTTTTATTTATTGTAAACAAAACAATATAAATCTAAATTAGTGGTTTTCCCCTTTATTCTCCTCTTGGTTTCATTTCAAGAAAACATTAGGTTGAATTTAATTCAAATCGAATTAACTTTGATAGAAGAATTAACTGTTCATTGATGAACAGTTTAGCAACAACAAAAAATTCTTTAGCATATAAAAATTATCTCAGTCAAGTAATCTAAGGTGGATTTTAACCAATCTGTATTTCTTAAATTGTGAAAGTAAAAATTAAACCCCAATTTCTCATTTAGTTAAGATGCCCTAATTAGTGATATTATAATGCAGAAATATTTCATAATTATATAAGCTATAGTTTTTTTAATTGCTTATAAATTTCTGTAATACTAAATCACTATTCCCACTGACTTTTATAATTTGAGAGATTTACTATAATTCCTGTTTCAGGGGAGAAAGAGGAAACAATTCAAACATTTGCAAAACAATGCGAGGAAATGG
Source organism: Phascolarctos cinereus (assembly GCF_003287225.1). NCBI lineage: Eukaryota > Metazoa > Chordata > Mammalia > Diprotodontia > Phascolarctidae > Phascolarctos > Phascolarctos cinereus. The sequence goes on from NW_027555736.1 coordinate 158,177,445, forward strand.
GAATAAAGTCATTTTAAAATATATTATATTTGAAGCTGTGGGAGTGAATCAGATTGCTAAGGGATAGTAAATAGGACAGGGCTAACGACAAAGCATCCGAGGATGCCCATATGTACACGGGTGGGAGGAAGAGGTTGAACCAGAGAACACTGAAAGATTAAGAAAGGACAAAAGCTGGTTAAGAAGGATGAAGACTGGATAAAGGACAGAGTTGGCAATTAAAGTCATCAACAAAGCTGTTGCAAAGTAAACAGTTTCTGTAGCATGGTGGGGACATAAATAGAGGTATTATTCCTTAAACTTTCAGAGTAAGAGAGAACAGTAGATTTAGCAGGTGGAAAGGTCAAGGACAATTTTTCTGTTTTTGTAAACAAAATGTTTAGAAGGAAACCTGAGCAAGTGTGTCAGATGGGAAGGACTCTGTAGAGAGGAGATTTCAGATGAGAGAGGGGAGGGGATGGGATCAAGGGCACCAGGGGAAAGGTCTGGGCAAAAAGAAGTCACTTCCTTTTCAACCTAAGGGAATAAGAGAGTGAAATAAGAAGCTCTGAGGTATTGTGGGGAGGACTCACCATGCATGGTCTTGTCTGTTGAGGACTGGACGTAGAGGTGGTAGGTTAAGGAAGTAGTTTGGAATTACTTTTGTGAGGAGTGTAGTATGGAGTCATTAAAAAGATACCTGGATTGCTGTTCAGCAGTAGTGGCCTAGGTGTGCTGAAACTGCATTGATTTGAGTGGAGCCAGTTACCAAATCATTTAGCCTTTGGGGATAATTATAGCACTCACTTCACAAGGTTATTGTGAGGATCAAATGAGCTAATATATGTAAAGTACTTTGAAAACCTTAGATATGTAAATCTTAGCTATTCATAATAATTATAATAATAATTTATTATTTGTGCTTAATAGTGGCCCAAGGTTAGGGATTAACATGGTAGGAAGGTGGAAGGACAAAGGGGGCAGATGTTTTGAACATGAAAAACACTGACATAGTGAAATGACTGAATTATGGTCAGGAATATGAAGGGAAAGAAGTAAAGCCAGAGTAGGCTTTATGGCTGATGGACTGGGAGAAGAAGGAAGGACCAAAGAAATGGAAGTCAAGATGAGAACAAAAATCAGGTAAGGTAACTGGAGAGATGGAAGAAACAAGAGACTGTAAACTCTGGGGATAATTTCAGAATTCTCAACTTTAAAGGGGGGCATTTTTCAAAAGAAGATGAGGTCTAAGGTATACTCCAAGGGTTCCCTAATATAGCAAGGCATGGGAATTAAGTTAACCAGTTGTTTGCCTTGAATTTCAGGAAAGCTGTATTTCTCACTTCTGTGGAGACTGAGACACCAAAGCAGCACAAACACAGACCTATATGCTTCTCCAAAATTGGGTTATTAAAGGATGGTTTATGTAGTCTGGTGGAATAATAATCAGTGTATCTTAGGTGATTAACTTTTCACGCTACAAAAAATTTAAACTCCAGTATTTCTAATTGGAAAATATTTTCTTAACTGGAAAACTAGCCACAAGGAAAGATGACTTCTCATCAATAACTTGTGGCTGTCTTGACCCCCTGGGAACAAAGGTACAAAACTATGTGGATCTATTTTAAAACTTCTTGAATGGATGAGCTACTTTATTTGGTATTTCACATTCTGAGCTATTTATTATTCCTTGGTTATATTACATTGAGTTTTAAGAAAAATTATTTTTAAAAAGTTAAAAAGTATAAGATCTTAAATGCTATTAAACTTTATTAGAAATGCCTTATTCTTTGACAGAGTTTGAATTATTTTTATGTTAGGGGTCAATACTACTATATTTGAATAAATGTTTAAAATAGATTTAAAAAAATCATTTGTTCATCAGTCAGTTTATATCCAGGAACTTAAAAAAAAACAACCAAAATTTTTAGACCAGTGCCATTACTGAACTAATTTAATTACCTGTAATAAGGAGTAGAGTGGCAAGGCATCATTACAAAGACGGAGGCTGAAGACCGATTAGGGGAATTGTTGTCACAGAGTTCTTGAATATGAGTCATGACATCAAGAGAACCACGTTGATGAATCAAACCAGTGTAGAGGGCCAGGACCACATTTGATAAAAACAGAAAACTTAGTGCTGGTTTCTTCCAGGTTTTCAAGTGATTTAAAGAATGTCCTAGAAGAATACACAAAACAAGTTCAAATCAATGACAGTAATTAAGGGGCTTTTTTGTGCATATTGTGACAGTAACTAATAATGTTAACTTACTGAGGATTTCATGGTTTAATGTTTTCTAAAGATTTGCTAGGATGCCCTGATCATGTCTTTGATCGTTCCCTAATACTCTACATTATCATTTAGCTCTAACCTACCTCTTTGTTTACTCATTTTATCATCTCTGCAACAAGCTGTGCAGTTGCTTACCTACCTTTGTGTATATTTGTGTGTGTGAACCTCATTGTATCTCATAGGCTCAAAAGAAGTGGAAAGGGGGCCTTTGAAATTCTAGTCCAAGTCTCCTGTGAGTATTGTAACTACTGAATGTCCCTTGTGGGCACTGAAAATTTTATCAATGTTCAATAAAGATCAGCGATCTCTCTGATTTGTGTCTGGGATGCATACTATTATTTAATAGATAAAGGAGGTCTACTACACATCCTGGCATGAAGTCCCAAATGCTATCCCAGGAAAGAGACCATTTGTCCATATTGAGACTACAGATTCCCTCTATTCTATCTTTGACACATGGCTGTCCAGCTTTCAGTAATGGACATCCAATGCCTCACAAAAAGCAGTCCATTCCAATTTTGATAGCTTGAATGGCTAGAAAGCCCTTCCTTATTAAATTGAACCTTAACTCAGTGCTTATCTAACAAGGCCCCTCTCAAATGGAAAAAGACTTTGTTGACTAGGAGTGGCAACCTCTGTCATTTTAATTGTCAGAGGAAATAAAATCCAAGTTTTGAGATGCCTAGGTAAAGATCTCTGAACGATGCACAATGGTACCTCTAAATGACTAGTATCATTACAGCCAAATTTGAGGGGAAGGGGTTCCATGTTACAGTCAGAAACTTCTGACAAACATACCTCATCTGAAGGGACAGCTTTGTGGTACAGTGGAGAGAGTACCAGGCCTGGAGTCAGGAAAACCTGAGTTCAAATTTGGCCTCAGACACTAGCTGTGTGACCCTGGGCAAATCACTTAACCCTGTTTGCCTGTTTCCTTATCTATCAAATGAGCTGGAGAAGGAAATGGCAAACCACTCCAGTATCTTTGCCAAGAAAACCCCAAAAGGGGTCATGAAGAGTTGGACACGTCTGAAATGACTGAAGAACCCCAAATGAAATAAATGCCTAATTGTTATTCAGCAAATATTTAATAAATGCTTATTATGTTCAAGGCTGTGTGCTAGGTCTGGGGATACAAAGATGAAGTAAGGTATAGGCTCTTCAAGTAGTTTGCATTTTAATTGGATCTCATTTTCCAGGCAAGGTTCCTGAAAAGGATATGCTCTCTTCTAGGGATATTTAAACAGCTTCCTGATTTTAGCCACCAGTTAGGCTAATCTTGGTTACTTAGATTAGTAGGAAAAGGCCTCTTCTTACATGGTAGAAATTGAATATTTAAGAGGAGAAATAAGCAATATCTCATGTAACTAGTAAATTTTAACCTATAGCATCAAAATTATATAGCAAACATAATTCTAAGCTATAATATATCATGAACAAGCTGTCTTCAGAAGTGGAAAATCAACCATTGGATAACTGCATAACGTTATTATCTAGCCCAAAGAGGTGAAAGCGAATTTCCTTAATCTGGATGACTTTGCAGAAACACTTGCAAAGGAAGGAGAAGGGGAGCAGTGAGTCAGATGTATGTAAACAATGCTGACTCTGCATTTTACCGCTTGGCTGACCAGTTGTGGGGAATGGAAGTGGCTAGGAGAGCAGGTCTGCCTATTTTGCCCGGAGGCATCATGAGATGCTCCACTTCTGCTCTTATATAAAAATATCTATTCAATTACAGATGCATTTGAGATGCAAATATGAGTTAAACTTATAGGTTGCATAATGCTTTAGCATCATGCCTGGCACACAGTAGGCACTTAAGGCCTAGTTGTTGACTGACATCTCACTGACATGCTTTTAGTCCAGGGATTCTTAACCTTTTTTGTGTCGTGGACCCCTTCGGCAGTGTGATGAAGTTTACGAATCCTTTCCCAGAATTTGGAAATTTAGATGGGATGACAGCATGAAAGTTATGGGCACTTAGGCTGCTAAGCATACAAGGAATGAAAGCTGTGGAAGAACTCTGCCAAACTTCACCATTTTGCCCTGGTAGCAACTGATATACCACTGAAAAATCACTTCTGCTTTTGGCAAACAGTTGAGATGTAGGGGCCCATGTAGAAAGCAGCAAACCTCAGCCAACTTTGATTTCAGCTTAATCATCTCTGGCAAGTAAGTCTGTCTAGTTTCCATTTCTGCCTCGTCAGTTGCTTGGTTTAACCAATTAAGTGCCAACTTTTTGCAAAGCAAAACTAGTTCTACTGCCACTTCTGAAAGCAAGTAAGGAGGTATAAGAAAGGTAAAGAAGATATATGCACCAACTGCCAGCTTCTGAATGTAATAGAAATAAAATGATCCTTCATACCTTAGATCCCCTCTACCTCTTCCCTTTCCTTGATTCTGGATAGCTTAGGACTTCCTTTATTTGAGGAGACTTCTATATTAAATACCAAGGGTTTCCTGTACATGCATATTTGGCCTGGATGTGATTTCCTTGGCATAGGGAATTCCCTGGAACAAATTTTGTCAAGGCAGATTAGCAGCTCCTTTTGTTACTTAAATTGTAGATGGGGGAGATGGGGAGAATTAGGAATAAAGGAATACTCCCACGTTGTGAACCCAGATGACTGAAAGTAGTATCAGAAGCAGGAAAATCTGAGTGAGAGAAAGTTTGGGGAGAAGTGCAATGAATTCAGTTTTGGACATGATGAATTTGAGATGTCAGCAGTATACTCCAAGCAGAGATATCCACCAAGAAACTGGAAATTTGGAATGAGCTCTGAAGAGAAACGAGCTAAACTGGGAGTTATCTGCATATAGGGAATAACTGAAACAGAGGGAGTAGATGTGATTGGCAAGGAAGAGTGTAAATGGGTTTGACAGTTCTTCAGAGAACCCACATTTACAGAAATTGGAGAACAGTGAAATCTGTAAAGGAGCTTGAGAAGATCATAAAAGCCAAGGCAATTTGATACTACTAAAAAGGAGGGCAAGAGTCTAAAATTCAATAGACCATAAGACTGCAAGAGCAGTACTAATATGGAAGGGGAAAAAATAGAAATATTCAATCTAAAGGATCAGGGAGCTAAAAAGATGACACGAAGGTTTCAAGCCTAAGTGATGAAGGTAAGAAGGTGATGCCATTCCAAAAAAATACAGAAATCAGGAGGAGAAATAGGTGTTGGAGTTAAGATTTCTGGTTTATACAGATGAAGGTATTTAGAAGTCATTAGGAAATATGCTTCTGATCTCAGGAAGGAAGAGCTAGAGATACCTGATGTGGAAGACACCCACATGGAGAAGGTAGTTGAATCCCTGGCGGTGAATGAGATTACAAAGCAATGCATTCATAGAACAAAGCTGAAGAAAAAAATTAAAATAATTTCAGAATTCAAAAGGACTTCAAGAATACCCACATATTTGGTGCAGGAGGTAAAAAGAGAAAGCAGAGTCAGGAGACAGAAAGAATGGCCACAAAGACAGGAGAACCAGGAAAGTGCAGTATTAAGAAAGCCACCAGAGGATGACAGAATTTCTAGAAATGGAGGAAAGGGTTCATCACCAGTCTCAAATGCTACTGGGAGGTCCAGTAGGTTTTAAGGATTTGGTAACTGGGTCAATGGTGCCCTTTAAGAACAGTTTTAATACCATGGTCAGGGCAGGTGCCACACTGCAAGGTATTTGAAAGGATGAGTAAGTGTTGAGGTAGAAGTGGCAAGTGTGGATCACTTTTCAAGAAGTTTGGGCAGTGGAGAGTTGAAACAGCAGTTTTGAGGTTAAAGGGTCTAGGAAAGGTGTAGAGGAGAGATGAGCCTATTTGTTGTTGATAGGGGGGTGGGTGGTACAGGGACAAAGAAGGGTGATGCAAGAGATAAATGATCATTCATGAAGTGAGATCCTGGGAAAGTGCAAAGTGATGTGATTAAGGGAAAAAATGCAGGGACTAGCTTTCATAAGGAAGAAATGTACTTCCTTTGACTAGAGAAAGAAGATGAATGAAAAAACTCTGAAAGTCTAACTCACACTTACCTAATGCTTTATGCTTGACAGAACACTGCTCACAACTGCTCTGTGAAGTAAGCAGTACAAAATCCATTTTACAGATGAGGACACTGAGGCTCAGAAAGACTGAATAACTTGCTCATATTCAGAATTGTGATTCAAATCTCTTTAGGTTCCTTTCCAGCTCTAAAATTCTATTATTTTGATTCTTTAAAGCCTTAAGTGTCAACCATGTCCTCTGAAGAGATTCAGCATCCTGCTAGAGGGATATATGCTTCCCAGGAGCTCCTTAGGACTGGCTAACAGCTTGGATGGTGGTGAGGGTCCTGTCTCGCAAGTGGAAAGTTCCACTTCTTCACCATCAGTCTTCATCCCAAGTAACTTTAGTGTCTGGCAATAACAAATATTATGACTGTAGGACAGTGAGAACTGTTACCTGTTCAGTCTTTATTGAAAATTCTAAAGCAAAAGAGTAGTTCAAATTCTTTTGGACACAGAGGTGTGAGCTTGGAACAACATACACATTGGAAAAAGGGGAAACCCTAAAAAATACAATTTATTTTAAAAATATCCTTTTGCCTTTTATTTTTCTATCAACTGTGTTGCAGGCAGAATTTGTTAACTCCATCAGTTAGATCCAATGTTCATGCAGCTGTGATTCAATTCAATGCAAACAGTTCAACAAATAGATATTGAGCCTACGAAATGCAAGGCAATGGGATACTGTGCAAGTTGTTGGTTATATATAGATACAACGTAGGCCCTTCTCAAGTATAGTGGGAGCAAAGTTATGTGCACAAAATGCAAAGGGAACTGTGATTAAGTGCAAAAGAGCCAGGCAAAGGACTATGAAAAAGCTGAGGAAAGAGCAATCAGATGTTCAGCTGATGATTTCAGAACCAACTTATCAAAGCTGTGTTGCTGCCAACTCTACAACTGGGTTTATGTCTGCTTCAATCTTATTCCATTGCTAAGGACTCAGATGTAATTTCAAAATCAGGCACTCATGACTACATCTTAAAAAGTATGCTCAATAGGCTGGCTATATTAGACACAAAGTTCTGTAGATGCTGCTGGATAACCAGAACTTATTACAGATATTTTTAACTGGTCAATCTTACCTTAAGTTTAGGAAGTTTTTACAGCCATCTGTTTCTAGACTATGCCTACTGCCATTATCAAAAGCAAGCTATTATTGGTCCCCTCTAGCCCTCCCAAATCTGCATTTTGCAAAGCTCCTTAAACAAAGATCTTCCATATTGTTTCTTATTCTTCTTTATATATTTAGTTAAACCAGAAGTTTCTTAGTATTCACAAAAAATTGATGTGGGAAAAGGTAAGATAATGTATCTATAATTTTAGAACCTCCTTTTTTGCCTTGGCTGCTTCAGAATCTAAGCTATTTTATATAATAGTTAAATCAGCATGATGCTTTATTGGTCTAATGGATCTTTTTAATGAAATGACCTCTGAAATATTATATACTTTCATGCGTAGAAACTTGTTATAATGTTATAACTTATCTGAAGATCGTGCAGGTTATACGTCTTAGAATGGATTTTAGCCAAAACCAATAAAATTCTCACCTGACATGGATGTGTCTTTGTGTGTTTATATTATATATGTGTGTGTGTGTGTGTGTGTGTGTGTGTGTGTATGTATATATATATGTATATATACATACATATATGTGTATGTATATATATAAGCCAAAATAACCTTGACCAAATTTGAAGAACCCAAGAAACTGAAGTATGAAAACACACAGAATTAATTCTCACCCAAACTATATTCTGCTTATCTCAGGTCTGAGCTGAGCCATGTGATCGTAATGGTTTTAAATGATCTCTAAATCATCACCTACATTTTGATAGTGCCATACTGGTCATTTGCAAATAGGCCACCAATCTCAATTTCCATAGAAGGATCTAACACATGGGGATAACCCTTTCTGCCCAGCACCCATTCCTCTTCCTATATGTATCTCTCTGCCTCTAGGCCTCCCTTATGGCATACACCAGGGGTGGAGAACCTGTGACGCTGAGGCCACACGTGGCTTTCTAGATCCTTACATGCGGCCTTTTGACAGAATCTTAATGGATATGTTCTGTAAAATTTGGATTCAGTCAAAAGGCCACACTTAAAAGATCTAGAAAGCTACATGTGGCCTCAACGCCACAAGTTCCTCACGCCTGGCATAGACACTTGTTAGCTAGCAGCTTGGAAAACAACCCCTGGTTAGGGAAAATTCCAAACCCATATAAACTGAGCTATTTCTCAGAATAAATATTCCAAAATGTATTACAAGTCCTCATGAACACAACATAATTTTTCTTGAGCAAAACAGCTTTGAGAGAATAACTGAATAGGTGCCTATGGACATAGGTGACTTAAGAATGGGAGAAAGGATAAAAAGCTACAGCTCTTAGAGAAGGGTTGGATCTGTCTTTCCATCTATCTTACTTATTCCTGACTAGTCAAAGTTCAGAGTCTATGCTGGTGAGCTTTCTTGCTTGGTTAGGTTTCAACAAGATAGCTCTGTGTACTTATTGTACTATCATGCCTGATCTTCATTTATCAATACAAATTCTAATCGACCATTCAAACTCTGCAAGTCAGTTTTAGAGTTATCCACATTTGGATAAGGTCAGTCTGACCATTTGCAAATAGACCACCAAATCAGCAAATTTCTATATAGGTCCTAAGATACACATCTGCTTAGGAGTAGGGGATTCTGAGTGCTCACTATATTTATATGAGATGTGAGTAATAAGTTGGACTGTTGATGACTTGTGGATTTAGTCTCATTACCTGTGGTCACAAGGTACCTACAAAGATTAACAGCTGTATATCTACATAGGAGAATTTGTCAGACTTTGTCAGAATGAGCTCTGAAGACCTCTTAACCAAACTGTTGCACAGATAATGAGGCAGTTTAATTCTGGCCTTGGATTTTTTAAAAACAGTTTTGAGCATAACAGCTGCCTACTTTGAAGTCTCCCCAGCTCCCAATCCAAGTGCTTTTCTTCTTTCACAATATCTGAAAAGGATCAACAATTATTGTGAAATAAACTCTGCATCAGTTAAAGAAAAGCCCAAAAATAACCAGTTCAGAATTATTCCTAGTTTATAAAAATAGTTTGGATAGGCTTCAATATGATCCTTTAAAAATAGGAATGTTAGAAGTCATAGGTAAAGCAAGTACTACATCTCTAGTGGAAAACTGGAGTGAAAAGCAGTTTTATAGATAAATGATGATTTCTATAGTAAGTTAAATATTCAATACAGTTCAGACACTTATTTAAATATAACCAAAGGAATGAATAACTTTAAAAATTGCAAATGTACATTAGATTTAATCTTTAAAGAATAAATATTTTATGTGTTGGAAAAACATAAGCAGGCTTCAACAGCACTTAATATAAAGGTTTTTTTTTCTTTATTAAAATATATCTTAGCTCAAACTTTTTAAAAAGACAAATTCAATGTGTACATTTCTGTTACTGTTTGGTGAGAGAGAGCCCCATCATTTCATAAACTTAGAAGTTGCATGTTAAGAGATACTGGCTAGTTTATGTATACTCTATGTGTGCAGATCTCGTTTGCTATAAACAAATGAATTTGAACACTGTCCTGTTATATCAATATTATTAAATCAAAATGGTTTGTACAAGATGATAATGCTTGGATAAAAATGAAATAAGAGGAAATAGTGTTTAGATTAATTTATAGGTGTCTTCTGTATATGTACATATTCATATGTATGTGTGTGTACTGGGAGGTACAGGCACAAGATGATAATGCACAAGCTATTCTGATTTGATAATACTGAAGTAAAAGGGATTAATTGTGGTAAACGATGATTAGGGCAGTTAGGTGGCATAGTGTATAGAGTGCAGGGCCTGAAGTCAGGAAGACTAATTTCCCGAGTTCAAATCTGGCCTTAGATGCTTACCAACTATGTGACCCTGGGCAAGTCACTTAACCTTGTCTGCCTCAGTTTCCTCACATATAAAATAAGCTGGAGAAGGAATGGTAAGCCACTCCAGAATCTTTCCAAGAAAACCCCAAATGGTGTCAGGAAGAGTCAGATACAACTGAAACGACTGCAACAAAAACAAGAGGTAATTTCTATGCACTGTTTAAAAAAAAAAAAGGAATGGTATTTTAAAGTTTGATGGGATTTGTCAAGCATGACTTTTTAACAATTTTGGAGGTAAATGATAGTTTCCATAATTAAAGTACTTACCACAAAATACCATACAAAATGGTAAAATTGGATAGATAAACCGGAATTCTTTGTGGCTCAACAAGCTGTAACAAAACAAATATTACAGAAGGCTTTAAATATTCTTTCTTACAGTAAATAATATATTGAGGAATAAATACACTTAAATGCTACAGAAAACAAATCATAATTCTATTAAACCAATGATACATTAGCAATACAAAATTCTAAAACATTTTGTGTTTATGTTGAATCATAAAATACTTTGTATTGAAATTGGACCAAAAAAAAAAGTCATCACAGGAACACAGATTTTTTAGATTTGGAGAGGCCCTAAAAGTTATCTAATCTAACCACCTCATTTCCTGAGAGGTTATGTGATTTAGCTAGAGTCACACATCTAGTTAAGTGTCTGAAACTGTAATCTGGACACAGGTTTTTCTAACTCCACATCCAGCATTCTATTAGCTAACATACTGCCTCTACAAATAGAATCATATCACATAAATTAACATGCATTGGATATTTGTTATATTTTCCACATTAAACAGCAATTATTCTTCTGTAGAGAGGTTAGTAATTTTATTACTAGCAGAGATCAGAGCTCTATCCAACTTACTACAGTGTTACCCTTACCCCCAGGGTGGGATTTGCATCAACCACAATTGGTATATAAAAATGGAAAGAAACTGAAAGGGATGTTCTACCAGAAATATAGTACCTTAGGGTAAGTGAGTAGCAGGTGAGACAGAAGCAGAGTGTATTCAAAAGACAGGTTTAAATGCCTAACGGCTTCTCCAGCTAGTTAAGTGCAACTGGCTGGTGTTCATATTTTATATAGAACAGCTGAAATAGCTCCTGAGGCTCAGGGATGGGGCATCAAACCTAAAACAGTTTATATGCCCCTCTGCCTTTCAGCAGATGGCATCAAAAAGCAATAGCTGCCAAGATGCCCACTGCAGAGCATCTTAGCAAGTCTACTATCAGAGGACATCGGTGGCTCTGTATCCACAGAACATTATACGAAAAGTAGCAGCGTTAGAGATGTGAGCTGCCCATTTCATGTGTTCCCTGGCCACACGTGTTCCTTATGTGTATGTCTATTCAATGTAGGAGAGGCAGCAATAATATAGTGGAAAAAATGCTGCAGTCATTGTCAAAGGACTTGAGTTCAATACCAGATCTCTTATTTACTACCTACGTAACCTTGGAAAAGTTCCTACTCTATAAAATATAAGATTTAGACTAGATGAAATCCAAAGTCTCTTCTAGCATAAAAACTATGATCTTATAATCTCTGGTCATACTTGTTCCCACACTGTGCTAAGTGCTTTACAAATGTTAGCTTACTTGAGATAACAATTATGAGAGATATGTGCAGTTATCTCCATACAGTTGAAGAAGGTGAGGCAGACATATTAATGCGATTTGCCCTGGGTCACACTGCTAGTAAATGTCTGAAGCTGCATTTGAACTTAGAGCTTCCTGACTCCAAGCCCAGCAGTCTATCCACTTGGCCATGTAGCTGCCTAAAAAGGACACTCATGTGTATGGAGGTGGGGAAAGTAATTATTGTTACTTATTTGCTTTGTTGTTTAAGAAAATGGCTTTACTAGTGATTGGTAAAGAAACACTGGTAGAGACTTGTGAGCTATGGTTTTCAGTAGGAACTGAGGTAGCTTTCAGGGGACCCATGTGTAAGGAGGGAGCTCCAGATGCTACATTTGAATATACTAAAACTCACGGGTGTGTGCACTTCCACCAGTGATAAAGATTGTGGCCCCAATATGACTTTGTAGATGGTTTTCAAGAATTGCTTTGAGGAGCAGCTAGGTGCACAGTAGATAGAGCACTGGCTCTAGAGTCAAAAGGACTCGAGTTCAAATCGAGCCTCAGACACTTGATACTTACTAGCTGTGTGCCTCTGGGCAAGTCACTTAACCCACCGCCTAGCAAAGAAAACAAAACAAAACCAAAAAAAAGAATTGCTTTGAGCCAAAAATCTAGCCTTCTGGAAAATCTGGTGATGAGCTTCTTTTTCATTATGCTCTAATTCTGATATCTATTATAATTTATAAGTGTTTCCATATTACAAAATGCTAAATGTGATTTTAGGCAGTAGAAGAAATTTCAATTAAATTAATGAGTTATCTTTGGTAAGAAACTTCTCATTTCTGGGGCCATTACCTGTTCATAGCATTAAGAAATGACTTAATCATCTTCCCTGGTTCAATGACTAAACAATCCCCGATTAACCTGAGCATTAATGAATCGTTAAAAGATGATCCATTTATTCGCCACGTGATGGAGCACATTCTTCCCTTGTTTGTATTTTTTAAACAGAGCAAGAAAAAATAAACTCTTACCTGTAAACCAGCACTGTCCATACTACAGCCACTAAAAGTATCCGATATCTCCTTGGGGTTAGGAAGCATCCGTGAATAAAGAAGGGTAGATGAGGGCCTAAGATAACTGGGACTCCTTGACAGACATACCAGTGCCACGGATGAGATCCATAAAACTTACCCAAGTTCTTTAGCACATTAAACTTTAAAAAATTAAGTTGAACAAATGTCCACTGAAATATTTGAAGAGAAAAAATAGGTGTTAGAAATATATCAGAGCTCTGTGAATTCTGAGCATTTCAGGATCTGACACAATGTGGACCAATATGAAGTATCAAGTTCATTTATTACATTTTAAAAATATGAAGGAATAGTTTCTAGGATGCTGTTATCCAAAAACTAGTTCTGTGTTTATACCTAATTACTATGATGAGTAATCGTTCTTAACTATTATTGATGTCTTCAAAATCTTTATTTTTGTGGCCTGAAAACTAATGTGCCATTTTGAAAACTGTGCTTTAGAGATTCAGAGAATATAGGCACACTTATTTTGGAGGCATTAATTGGCCTCCAGTAAAATTTTGCCTAAAAGAATTCCTAAATTTGTATTTGTAATATCTATACCAAAATATTAATATTTAGTAATGATCTTCACTAGACCATATATAAATAACATACTTATGGTGTGTGTGTGTCATACTTATGTGGATCTGTGCTCTCACTGATGTGGGTACTCCCCTTTCCATGGTGAAGACTGCAACCTATCTACTCTTTATCTTGTACAGCTGCCCATATCCTCCCATAAATCCTCCAAAGGTGGGGGTCACCCTGATGAGTAGGGGAGCAATCTTCTAGAGGTCCTGACATTGTGTGTGTGGGCTGTCCACTTGTCAGTTATCTCTTATTATAAAACCAGCCCACCTCCTAGTCTTTTGATGAAATGACTTACACCACTCTTGTGCATAATTCATTGGTAACATGCTACAGTTTATTCATGTTCATCAGGCATCTTTCTATTGTCCTTTGGTTGATCCACAATTCCATGATTTGCAGTAACAGCATCTCTGAAGAATACTGATGTTAAAAAGTTGGGTTTTTGTTTCAGGGAGAAGCTTGGGGTCATTAAAAGCACTACACAATTTCCCAAATGAAATCCAGTCCACTATCTTCCCCCAACTCAATTCTGGGTTAGGTTCTTTGCCATCTGCTATAGTGTTGAAGACAAATGTAGTGATGTATTCAGTCTGAAAAATAAGCATTTTTCATCCACTGGGTTTTTCCTGTGTGAATAACTGGGCTGAGCTTGATGCAATCAGCACAACAAATGCATCCAGAAGGCTGTATCATCTACATGTAATCTTCCCTTGGGGCTCTGCTTTGGACATATTCCATGCTAGTGTCCAGCATTTTTGGTAAGCATACAGCTATCTGTTTTATGACTCCCTTGATACCAGAGTGTTGTTAAATAAAGTTATCTCTGGTTTTGTATCTTTTAGAAAAACTTGAATAATTTTAACATTTCCTTAACAGTTACAAGATTGGAGGAAAGCCATTAGGACCGTGTTTTGCTTCAGTGAATGAAATAATTTTTAATAGTCAACAAATAATACGCATAGCAGGATCTTATGTTCTCTTCACCTTTCAGTCAACTGTTTGTCTATAAAGACATCTACTATAGAATATCATTACAAAAGTCTAATTTTCCCTCCTTATACTTTATGAGGGACGTCCTCAAAATATGTGCAGGTTATTCTCATGAATTTTTATAGAAATAAGAAGGTAGGCATAGGACTCCATAGTGCTGATAAAGTCTCAGTCATATTTTTTTCCAGCAATAATAATGATTACGATGTCCCCCCAGCATTTAGCATTGCCCTCTTTCTGGCATCTTGAGAAACAATCTCTTGACACCCTCAATACTGTGTGACCTCCAGAACAAACCTCTCTGCATATTTGATTTGTTAGAGCTTCTCTTTCCATTTCCCTTTTCTGTAGTACTGTTTCTCCTCTCTAATGCAGCAGCATTTCAAGGACTATGATGTTCTGAGTCCAAATGTTGCAGTTTCAGCGTCACTGCTGGAGAAATAAGTTCGTTGCTGAAACCTTAATGGAACTTTTCCATTTTTCATCTGTTGTCCTCCCAATTTCATTCTTAACTGTTCTCATGACGATTTGGCTTCCTTAAGTCACTTCCCAAAGTTTCTGTTGACTTGCTTTTCCCTCTAATTCTCAATGTTTTATGAAATGGAAATGTCCACAATCTTCCAAGCCATCAGCCTTTGTAAGATTTTACAAATGAATTTATATTCCAAACCTCTCTGTTATTGGCTACCAAATCTTTCTGCCTGCCAGGAGATCACATTTTTTCCTAGCTGAGGTGGCTTCTTAAACTGGCTACCTTATTGTAGTGACTAGTTAACACTAGGTTAAACTTCCTTAGGAAACTGTGAGAGAGTCATCGTTGACGTCCTTTATCCATTTTCCATTTTTCACTATTAATAAGCTTATTTCAGTAGGTCAGGTGGGAGGTATCTTTGCTGTATGCTCTTTTAATTTTGTCTTCTAATTTAATATTGGTTTTGACCTTTGCTTTACTAAGTTGATGGCCCAACTAGTCAGTCAGACTGCTAATTGATTCTGAAATGATTCGCACCCACATCACTAAGTAGTTGTCTCCTGTATATTAAAATGTAATCATTTTAATTTTTTAAAAGCCATTTACCACTTCCAGATTCTTTTCTTAAATGAAGTATCCATCATATATGGATAAAAAGGTTCTGTGGTTTACAAGCCTCTGACCTCTTTGTGTCTTAATAGAGAGTCACATTTCCAACACATTTTTTGCTGTCTTCTCTTAGGGCCACTTTTGCATTGAAGTAAATGAGTAATTAAAGTATATATTGGTTTAATTTTGAGGGTCTTAACTTTTTTAATAGACTTTCTCTACTCTTCGACATCTGCAACACATGGTGGTACATAAGTTATAGTTATTTTCATGGCAGTCTTTTTGCAAATGCTCATAATAAGCATGGCAGTATAACATTATTTAACTATCCCATGAAGCTTCTTGTTACATTTAGCTCCATGAAAATGTGAAGACTGAGATGATTCCACTTGTCCAGTATTATGTTGATTCAGGTATCAGAAAAAAAGATCTATTTAGAATACCAACAGTCAAATGAATGCTTATGGACAGTCTGAAAAACTGATTTCAGCACCTTTCATTCCCTTTTCTGTTGTGCCGCTGCAGGTACAGTGGAAGCGAACTGCAGAGGACTGAGGATTATTTTGTATGGAGATATGCCATGTACTTTAACTAAATGGAATCACTGTGCTTTCTTACAGCATGTATACATGATGTTTCTAAGGAAGTGAAAGTAAATAACTAATAATTAGATGTCATTTAAATCTAATAACTGATTAAGCAGAATGAGGATGAGGTGATTTGGTTAATTTTCTGGATGAGTAAGTTATTAAATAATCTTTTATTTTTAACCTTTTTTGCTAAAAATAGAAAACATTAGTCTACTTCTCTGACTGATTCATCCACTAAAGACTGCTAAATCTACTGAGCAGGAACTGTGTTAAATTATAAGCTAGTGGACTGAATTGCACTGGCCCCTAGAGCATACTCTGGAAGTTATTTTTTTGAGTAAGTCCATATCAGCTGTTTTTCTTTCTATTTTTTTGTCTTCAAAGTTGAAGGCAGAAAGATATTATGATTGAGTATTCTTGTTAATCCAGGTTTGATTGGACTAAATTTCAGATAGCTACTAATACATTTAGACTCACCTGACCAAAAAATATACGATCAATTATCAAAGAAAAACCCAAAGTGACTAGCCTGGAAAAAAAGTAGATAAAAAAAGTGATCATTTGCTTTAGTCTGAATCTACTAAAAATCAAATATTTGCAATTGTAAGTTTCCTAACATATTTGCATTAAACCCTTTCATACTGCTTTGCTATAATATCAAATAAATATTTTCAAATTAAAAAACTGCCTTTGATCTGACATTTTGAGGTTCATTTTCTTCAATTTTTTTTAAGCTAAGTTTAAAATTGGTTATAATTGGGTGTAGAACTAGTCTGTCTTCTGCCCTCAAAGTTTATGTCTCAGAACATTATCAATATCTCAGTGTGTATCGAGGATGGCATAGAATAATATATAGCAGGCATATTTGGGGTCTGGAAATATTTAATACCTTTATAAATGACATGCTCAAAATATTTAAGAGTATGTTCATTATGTTGTTAGGCAATCCTTAATAGGTTAGGTGTAACAGTATGTTAGATGACCTGAAGAGAACTCAAAACAACTTTGATTAATACAAGAAATGCCCACTGTGACCCAACTCACCCATAGGCTATTTGCTTACAAGCCTTTTCAGCTTGCTACCGATAATAATAATACTGATTCAGCATGTTTAATGAGACGTTTTAAATGATCATTTAAGAA
Source organism: Phascolarctos cinereus (assembly GCF_003287225.1). Classification (NCBI taxonomy): domain Eukaryota; kingdom Metazoa; phylum Chordata; class Mammalia; order Diprotodontia; family Phascolarctidae; genus Phascolarctos; species Phascolarctos cinereus. The sequence continues at coordinate 158,194,750 of NW_027555736.1, forward strand.
TTAATACTGAATGAGGCAAATTCTAATAAGGATGACATAAAAGAGAAACCTTTTATGTAAACAATATTTACGGAATCATGATAAGGTAGCATGACTAAACTGTTGACTTTTTTTTGCTTTCTTGGACTATAATATTTCTCACTGCCTTCAAAAAATACTGAACAAGTCTGGAAGAGGTAATTAAAATCCTACTCATAATGTATATTCAGAGTTACAAAAACTGATAGACAATTTTAAAGGTTACTTACCCAACAGGTATAAAATGCTGTAGAACAAGATCAAGTTTTTTCTGCTCTTGCCAGAAATGTATAAAGAGCAAAGGTACCCATGGAATGACAGCCGTTGGACGAATAATGAAGGCAAGTGCTACCAGGGATGAGTACATAAAACTATAAACGAGTAAAATGTGTCAAAGTTCTAATATATTTCTCTATTTTAAAAGTTAATTATTTTTCAAATTGTGATATACAAAGGATATTGAAACTGATTATGTTTTCTTCTTTTTAATAAAGTTATTCCCATGTTTTAATGCTAATGTCTAGTTTACAAAATATACAAATATGGCTGATAACAATTATTAAATTTATTTTTTCCCTAAGTCAACTATAACTTTCATTCTGATCTTTCAATTAAACATTTATTTTTACCTTCCTTCCATCTTCCACCTCAATTGAAAAAAAAAGAAAAGAAAAAAGAAAAGCCAAAGCCTTGTAACAAATATGTATAGTTAAGAAAAATTCTTGCATTGGCCATGTCCAAAAATGTGTCTCATTCTGTCATTAGCCTTCTAAAAAACATTCCTGATCAAAGGCGCTAAAGGTCTCATAAAGCAGACAGTGGAAGGACACTTAGAATCCTTTCTCTGGGGCAGCTAGATGTTGCAGTGGATAAAGCACTGGCCCTGGAGTCAGGAGGACCTGACTTCAAATCGGGTCTCAGACCAGATACTTGACACTTACTAGCTGTGTGACCCTGGGCAAGTCACTTACCCCAATTGCCTCACACACACAAAAAAAGATCCTTTCCTCAGTACTGAAAACAACTCTGGAAATTAGTAACAAGTTAAAAAAATGTTACAATTACAATAGTTAGGTAATGCAATGTAAGCAGTGACACTACCAGAATATATGAGATTTTGATTTGGAAGTAAATTGTTAAAGTTTCCAATCCAACAGAATTTATTGACAGTACAATGAACGTCTGAAGAATAAATCATTTTGGATACACCAATAATTCAATTCAATGTAATTCGACAAATATTTAATAAGCACTACTAGGCATAGAAATTTTAAAAAATGATATAGTCATTGATCTCAAAAAAATTTTCTTTCTACTCAAGGAATACAACATATGTGCAGATTAGTAAATATAAAATAATTCCAGCAGGGAGAAGGCACTTGATGAAAATCAGTGCTTATTGTGAATACAGCAAAGATAGCAGTTTTGTTGTTTTCAGGACTGCAGCAGGAGAGAGGAACTTAATAACAAATTGCTATATTTGGTATTTCCAGTGTCCAAAGGTCTAATTAAAATAGACTGCCTCACCTGTTCACAGATTTTGACCCTTCCAATGGGTAGTAGAAAAGAGCAAAGATGGTGAGAACAGTCTCCATGGTGTTTGTGAGAGTTCTGGTACAGCAATACCATGTAAACCAAGAGCACAGCTGGCAAAAGAACTAAGAACAATTACATGCAATGGTGTGTGGAGGAGGCAATGAAAAGGTGCTGCTAAATCCTTTCTTACTGAAAACAAGCACACGATTCTACGGTACTACAGCAAATGGCATCATTTAGCTGATATTAAGCAAGTATCCACATTCAATATTCATAGATCACAGGATTTAAAACTGGAAGAGAACTTAAGTTCAACTTGCTGTTTTACAAATGAAGAAACCAAGGCCCTGAGTAGCAAAATGGCTTGCCCATGGTCATACAGAAAGCAAGTAGCAGAGCTGGGATTAAGTGGAAACCTACCGAATAGAATGCTTAAAAAGAAACCCACAGAATTTACCAAGCTCCTGTACGCATTCAGGTAACTTTTACTAATCCACAAGTCCAGCTGTATCATGTAGATAAGCTCAATAAAGATAATTCCTTAATGATAGTAAACCTCTAAAACTCTGAATTTCTCCTCAGAGATACAGACATTACTAGTATTTGAGGGCAAGTTCTATCAGTGCCTGGCACATACTTAATACATACTTGTTGAATGATTTCTGATCAGTGATCTACAATACACTTGGCTTCGTTTTTACCAAATGTACAAGATTTACTGGAATGCTAAATAATCTTATGAAATAGTTAAAGCCTAACTGCTTTATGACCCCGAAATGTGATTATTTAAATGGGACACTGTGTTTCGATTCTGAAGACAGATAAGTGTTAAACTGGCAACAGTTAAATGGATTCATTATATAAAATTTAAAATAATAAAGCTTTATAAAAATTAAAGTTACTTATCATTTCCAAAAGTATCACTAGGGAATAAACTAGTTGTATACTTCCAGGTGCTTATATGATCCTGGAGAAATCAGAAGGAGAAATTTAAAGGTCTTCCTCACCAAGAGAAGACCCAACAGAAAAAGCTCTCTTAGTGTGTACAATAATGTTTAAAAATTATTCAGATGTATCATTTCCTAATCAAAGTGTTATGATGCTTCCATTAATTCATTTTTAAAAATATTTTGATAGTTCAAATATATTCAACTTTTATAAGAATTATTCAGTCAGATTTCCTAAAAATAATCAATAAATTATTGCACAATTTGCCTGAGAAATGGAAATGTCTATGTACTAAAATCCTAATGCTAAGGTTACATGACTGAATTGAACTCTACACTAATTTTAGTAATTAACTGTTTTCACAATTATGCTATGTTACTGTTTATACTATCAGCTTATTCATAATAAATAAGCTTTCTTTACTTTTTAGGTTTTTTGGAGGAAAAAGAAAAAATTCAAATTGTAATCATGCTATGTAAATTTCATCTTCTGCAGCTGGGAATACATGGGGAGAATAGAGGAAAGAACACAATCTTTTTTAATTGTGAAAAATTATGCTAAATAGTTCTATGCTAAACAGATTAATTTTTTTTTTTTGCTTTTTGGTGAGGCAATTGGGGTTAAATGACTTGCCTAGGGTCACACAACTAGTAAGAGTCAGGTGTCTGAGGCTGCATTTGAACTCAGGTCTTCCTGACTCCAAGGCCAGAGCTCTATCCACTGCACCACCTTGTTGCCCTAAACAGATGATTTTTAAGGCATAGGGATGCTTACCTCTTGTATCTTTATAGTAACTCATTTGACTTGTACCTTTCTCTTTCCCCAAAATTAAATTTATAAAATATAGTGGGTAGTTTTCTGGCAATATGTAATATGCATCTATAGGCATCCTCAAGCCATGTTCCATAAATCAGATTGTAAGCATTAATAGCTCTAATATTTTGGCTCTTTCTGTTGTTTTTCTAGTTCTGAGTAGACCCCTATGTTTAGTATTTGAGACCTGGACCCATTTTTAATAACCAACTAGAAAGAAACAGGGAAGAGGGGAAAAAAATCAAGAAACAATCTTGAGGCCTTTAATACTGAAACTATAATTTGAAAATGGTCTAAAATGGACTACAGTCTTTAGAGATACATGAAAATTGAATACAGGACACAGTGGACCTTGATTATTTCCTAAACCTATACATAGCTTTGGGGGAAAATCTTAGTATTGTTCTTTCCTGTGGAGAGGACTGATACCTAAACAAAAAAACAAGAACATTAGTAAATTCCTCAAACCCTTTACTTAATGGTTTTTAAAAAGAATGAGAATGAAGTAAGGCAACTTGGGTATAAAGAAAAGAACAATGGATTTGGCACCAGAGGTCCTGTCTTCAAATCTTGACTTTGCTACTTAGCAGTGTGGTATTAGGCAAGTCCCTCAACCTCTCTGGGCTTCAGTTTCATCATCTTTAGAATAGTAGGGATGGACTATAAGATGCTTAAGGTCCCTTTTAGCTCTAAATGTTAAGATTCTATGAATTTTGAGTTAAAGTGCCTGTAGTTTTATTAAAATATTATATTTTCAGTAGTTAGCAGTAGTAACAGTAGGCTGAGTATCCCTTAAAAAAGGATTGAGAGGAAGGGAGATGCAGCAACTGTTTGTAATGACAGGTTTCAAGACCATCTACATAATTACATGAATTGTTTGCTGCAAATAAAAACATACATTTATGCACATGTGTACATATGTGTACACACACACACACACACACACGGTACAGTGTGTAGAATGCTGTGCTTGGAGTCAGAAAGACCTGAATCTGAATTCTTCCTCAGGCACTTAATAGCTGTGTGACTCTGGGCAAGTCAATTAACCTCTGTTTGCTTGTTTCTTCATCTGTAAAACTTGGATGATAATAGCACCTATATCTACACGTTTTTGTAGGGATCAAACTGACAACATAAAGCACTTTGCAAACTTTAAAGTGTTATATAAATCCTAGATATTATTACTGAAATTGTTAATGGGTACTTGTAACAACAGAATTCTAGCTCTTTTTCTATATAATTTATGCCCATATCAATCAATCAACTAACATGCAGTTTTAAAGAGTTTAGGGAAAGACATACCACCCATTTTGCCACCTCTTGGTTTTCTAGTTGCCTCATCAATGAGTAAAGCTTCACATCTGCTACAGCAGACAGAAGTGCTTGGGCAAGCCTGGGAACCCAAATCTAAAAAAGCAAAAAGAGAAAAATAAAAGTCTGTTGTACAAAATGAAAAAAGCAGCTATAAACACTGGTTCAATTGGCATCCTAAGTGCCAAATCTGACCTACCGCTAAGAGAGTTTACATAATTTACCAGATGAAAGGCATAAAAATGAAGAATTATATAAGGACTATCATTTAAATATTAAGTTTGGATAGCTAGTACTTAGCACTTTGATGCAGCTGTGATCTTATTAAAAGGGCACTCTCCAACAATGCAGACTGTAGTCCATTCATCCTTGGCCATTACTATATTAGTGACTAATAAAAAGGTAACTCAAAATTATAAGCAATGTTAGCCACTTGATTATTGTATATACCATTTGGGAAGAATATTTAGTTTTTTAATAATGCAATTATTTGAAATAAGGGTCAAAATAAAGGGTTCTCTTAAGTTTTCAAAATCATATTTTTGGTCAAAATAACAATTCCTACCAAAGCCTCATAACTCATCAATCACTTAGAAATCTGTGATTTGGCTCTTTAATAAACTTTGAACTAGCCAGTTATAAGGCTATATACATAGTAATCACTCAGAAGAATAACACTTGTCAGGTTTTTTTGTTCCTTTTTATATAACTAATATATTTCTGAAAAGCCATATATATGTTTAACTTTTGTCAATCGAATTGTTTTTCCATTAAAATTCCAGAGGTGTTTTTACCTTCAACTGTCAATAACTCCTAGCTAAAATTTTTCTCCTAAGTTAAAAAATATCATTGGGAAAACACTATCTGTGGTGACAACTTTTGTAAATATTATCTTACATTTATTTATACAGCCTTTTGCAAAACATTTGTGTATACTTTATGAGAAACAATGGAAAGAACAATGAACTTCAGAGTCACAAGAACTGTCTGGTCCCTGTTCTGACACTTACAGATAGTGTGATGAGACAAGTTACAACTTCTCTGAGCTTCAGTTAATTCATTTATAAAATGGCAATAATACTTGCAGTTCCTATCTATCAGGGTTTGTTGTGAGGCAACTCCTATGTAAACTGTGAAGCTCTTTATGTTTGGGGTTTTAAAATCAGGTTTTCTTTACACAGGGCTGGCCTATACTGAATCTTATATTAGATGCTACACCTATAGAGTGATTAATATGTCACAGGTCTTTGGGACCAAGGACCTCACAGCTATGATCTTGACCTATGATACCCAGCTCCACAGCACTGAATCGCAATGAAACAAACTTACATTGTGCAAATATTAATATTTTGCTTGCTATATGATCTGTTACAGCAAAATGAAATAAACCCAGCAGTAACAAATAGCCTGGTTACTTTTATTTAAACTTACCAGCAACTGGACACTATCCTTTGCGAAGAGATACAGAATCTTATAAATGCTTGCAAAGATTAAGGGGTAAGAGTAACCTCTCAAACCTTCAACCCATTCCCAGGTCAAATAACCATAATTAATAATATTAAGGACAAAATGACAAATAATATAAAAGTATAAAATACTTTTCCTATTCAATTCTCATCTCAAATTTCAAAAAGCACATTCTTTGTTTTTTAACAATGATTCAAAAAGCACTCAGGCCAAAATACTTCCCCTTTTTTTTAATTGGAATTCTAGGAAAAGCCCCCTTCACTATCCAGACTCCAAGCCACCAAAGGTCCATAGCATATTTTCTACTCAGTATCCTTCCACAACATGCAGCATATTGGTGCTTAAGAGATTACTACTGAATGCTTATTGAAGCAACACTGCCCCTAAAGAAAAGTACAAAAGGCGGATTAGAGAAAAATAAGAAAACTGAAAATTAGTTTCAAACACGTATTAGGGGTTGAGCATAAAACCTAAAACATTTTTAGTTTGGGGAAAAAAAGAACTCTAAAGGATATTTGAAAACCATGTGATGTGCAACTTCAAGAGACTGCCAATATTCGTCAGGAACAAAGCTTGTCTGGACTAAAAAGCAGTTAAGTATTCTTAGAGAAATGGTAAACAAGACCAGGTAAATGTTTTCACCAAGAAGATCTGAGAAAGCAAAATGAACATTTGTGGTACCAACGTTAAACAGGTTAATTTCCCCTTAATCTAACTTATTTTGCTACAGCCATACAACTGAAGCATTTTTAGTAAGCAGCCCTTGTCTAAGTCTTAGAGATCTTGGCCTCACCCATTTAAGATCATTTCCTAGAGATGGTCCTAGGAGAGAATAGACTCCTATTCCTGCCAACTCTAATGGCCAGGAACCCCACTAGATGATTTTAGACCATTATGTGCCATTGAGCTTTGAAAAAGGATGTTCTCTACCATGTCTGTACACATACCAAAATGTTATGAGAGACAACATGGAGCAGTGGACAGTCAGGAAGAACTGATTTCAGGTTCAAGTCTTGCCTCTTGCCATTTGGTAACTATGTGAATCTTATACAGTCAGGGATCTGCAATGTGAAGGTCATGGCCCCATGGGGGCCTGTGGAATAACTTTAAGGGGGCTATACTGAGTTGATCCAAAAGGGATATGTGACCAACCAATGGGGAGATAATCTTATCATTACGGCACCCCATAAACACTACCCATCACACCCCTTCCAGCTTCCCAAGAGAATGGTCATAACCTATCCAGCCCCAAACTCCCAGCTGATGAGCTTACCATTGAGCTTTTGTTTTACAATGGAAAGAGGGATGAATAGAAATGAATGGTTTGTGATTACATTATACATACCCCAACGTCACCTTTCTTCCAAACCTTTTCTGTGGAGGGTACCATGATCCTTCTAGTCACACAGGTTTTATCCTTATCTCCTCTACCTCACCTCTCATAACAAACCAGTGATCAAATATCATTACTTCCACAACATCTTTCCCATTAGGTTCTTCTCCACTTACATAGCCAATACCAAAATCAGCACATACATTTTGAGGGTTTGTGATCAAAAACTTTTTACTGATGGGATGCAGTCATAAAAATTTGTAGCCCATTGCCCTAGGCCATTCTCTAAGACTGTAAGTTGAAGAACTTGACAACTGCATTGGTGGAAGAAGGTGCCTCTCTGGGATTATTTTATGCTAATGAAAACATAGTGGGGGAGATACAATTTCATACATGTGATTTGCATAAAGAGAAACTTTGGTTTGGCATGTAATGGGTTAACAACTCCTACATGTAGTTCTTCGTGGAAAAATCTATTAATAAGTTGCTTGGGACTTGGCACTACAGCTCCGGACATGTACAGCGCAGCAGTACACCACTTATAGGTAGATATGTCGTTGGTCTGCTCATGAGATCTTACTCTGAGATATCTGCTTTTTTTAATTTGACTGTCACCTGGATTCCAGGTCTCTCTTATTCTCCTCCCCTTTGACACAGTGCCACACTGCTGGGGCTAGTACAGCATGTATAGCCTACACCATTCTCTCTTTGCCTGGTACACAAAGATAAATTTTGCCAGTCTAACTCTTAGATGAAGTTATAGTTATTCTCTGCTTCTGTGAATTCAGGCATAGTGTTTCCTAGTAATGTGATGAAGATTCCATATTTGTTAAGGTTCTGATGTCTGGCTGTAGAGGATACGTATGCTACAATTACCACCTTCCTCTCCTTTGAATGGGCTCAACTTTTCCCTCTAGGTCTTTGCAATTAGGGGAAAGAAAGAAGTAAGGTGGCAGCTAGGTGGCGCAGTGAATAGAACACCAGCCCTGAAGTCAGGAGGACCTGAGTTCAAATCCAGCCTCAGACCAAACACTTGACAAGTACTAGCTGTGTGACCCTGGGCAAGTCACTTAACCCCAACTGCCTAAAAATTAAAGAAAAAGAAAGAAAGAAAGAAGGAAGTGCTATATAGGGCCATACCCTACTCTGGTCCTACTGTTCCCTCTCTCTAATCCAAAAAGTGCTTCCTCCTTTCTAGGTAGAGGAGCAGAAATACAGTTCTAGCGCTCGACTGTTCCTAAAAACTTAACTGGGCAGGTCAACCTCCCCTCCTCAAACCCGTTGGCTGCAAATTTGGGAGGCTGAACCAGACGGGGTGTTCTTAAACTTTTTAGTGTCTTGGACCCTTAGCAGTCTGGTGATGTTATGGGCTCCTTTTCCAAATGTTTCTAACCGCATAAAACACAGGATTACAAAGGAAAGCAATTATTTAAGTAAAGATGTATTTTTTTCCCATTCAAGTTCAGGGACCCCCTTGGGCCCTATTTTTGAACCTATGAACAAGATTCTATTCCTATTCAATTTTATCCTATTAGATCTGGACTTTTTTTTTAAGGCAATTGGGGTGTGACCCTTGCCCAGGGTCACACAGCTACTGTCTGAGGCCGAATTTGAACTCAGGTCCTCTTGACTGGAAGGCAGGTCACCCAGCTGCCCCTAGAACTGGCCTATTGGGACGACTTCACTCGGTGTGGAGGGTGACCCGGTTCGTTCCTAGGCCTTAAGCTCGGATGGGTGGAAGGGTTTTAGGGCCCGGAAGGTGGGGCTGTGGGGGAAGAGTTTGAAGCGAGGGAGGCTCATTCCCAGGTGGGCTCCAGGGCCTCCCCACCCCACGGAAACCACAGGCCCTCATGCGAGCCCCGGGGGTGTGCGGGGCTCCCGCGCCCTTCCCGGCTTCCCGCCGACCGGACGTTTACAAAAGAGACACAACAAACGCGGAGGGCGGGGGGAGGGGAGCAAGACCAGCTTCCTGCTCGAGAGGGAGAGGGAGCTGGGGATCGTGAGGGCGGAAGGGAGGAGGGAAGGCACTGTAGGCACCCGCGCTGCGAAACAATCCGCAGTTATTACAAATAATAAGCAATGCGGAAAAGGGGTCGGAGCGGAGGGAGGAGGGCGGTGGAGGGGCTTTAAAAGCTCTCCCAGGAGTTAGAGCGGGAGCCCGGTGGCGGGCTCGGCATTCTGGGTCCTAGTGCCCCGTTCTCCAGCTCGTCCCAAGCCCCGCTCCGCGCCTCCCTCCTTCCCTCACCGAAGCGGCTCCCAGCGCGCCCTTCCGGGGGGCTGCTGTACAATACAGACTTTCTCTTCCTCAGCTTCACCGTCTCGGGGGAGCTGCTCCGGCGCCTCCTGAAGAAGAGGCTGCCCCTGGCCCGCTCCATGGTCGAGCCAGACAGCGGCCCTGACTCCTGGCCGCGCGCCCCTCCAGACCTCCGCGGCTCACCAGGTGAATGAGAAGCGTGTGACTTCGCCCTTCGCTCTGCTTGGCCTCTTCGAGCCGCCGTAGCTGACGGGCGCAGGGGTGCCTGGGAATTGGAGGATTTTCTTCTAAGTCCCGGCCCAGGTGCCACATTCCTTCCGGAGCGGCCTTCTGCGCTGTACCCGAGGAGTCGTAACCCCGGAGCGGCCTCAGGCTCAGGGAAGGTGAGGGGCCGCGGGCCATCTCTGCCCTGTTTTCGCTTTTCTCCCGCGGGAGCGATGGAGGGGCAGTTCCCAGATGGAGACGAGAGCCCCTCGGCCGGCAGCCGCTCAGGAGGTTTCTTCTGAGCCTCTCGATGAGCCTAGACGATTCTTAAAATAGTTTTAACTTCATGTGGCCCCTCGAGTCACGGAGGGGCTGGACCCCGGGGAGGAGCTGACTAATGGCAGGTGGAGGCGGAAGACCCGGGACCAAATCTTTGCCCGGCGCTTACAAGCTGTGTGACTCTGGGCAGATCACTTGCCCTCTCTGGGCCTCAGTGTCTGCATCACTTTTACTGGTCCAGATGATCTCTAAGTCCCCTTCCAGCCCTAGATCTCATAAATCTTAGAAGTCATCCTACTTGGAGTTGGGAACAAAAGTCTCTTGCTTCCCAGGACTTTTGGGGAAAAGCCATTGCTTTTCTAACGGAGGCTTAAGACCCTCACCAGATCCATATTTGGTCATTTATTCATTCATTTACCCATTTAGTAAGCACTTTTTGGAGGGTGCTGCTAGGAGCTGGAGGAGATACAGGATTTAGATAATTCATTGCAACAAATGTAATTTGCTCCTTGCAGGGCACCGGGATAGGTGCAGGGAATACAAGGTTAAAAAAAATTAGACAAAAAACTTTGCATTTAAGGAGCTGACATTCTAATAGTGAGGAGGTTACCAAATCTATGTAAGTAAGTACAAAGCATTTGGAAGCCAGAGTGATCATTAACAACCGGGGTGGCTCAAGGAAAGCTACGTGAAGAAGGTGCCACCCTAGTTGATCTTTGAAGATTGGCAAGGTTGGAGAGACAGAGCTGACAACCCAAGGAACTGAATGGGGAATGGAGATGGGAGATAAAATCTCAAATTTGGGAAATGTCTAGTATTCTAGTTTGGCAGGAAAAGAGTTTATGGAGGGGCATCATATAAAATCAGGCTAGGCCAGGTGATAATAGCTGACATTTATATAATACTTTGGTTGTGTACTTTATCTCATGTGACCCTCACACTACAGCCCTATAAAATAAGCATTACAGATATTATTCTCATTTTACAGATGAGGCCCACAGAGGTTAAATAACTTGCCCAGCTTCTAGTCAGACAGGTAATAAGTGCCAGAGGTGGGATTTGAATGCAGATTTTTCTTAGTCCATGTCAATTATTTTGTCCTCTATGCTATACTGCCTTCATTGTAGAGGACCTTAAATTCTAGGCTAAGGAGTTTCTATTTTATACTACAGCAGTGGGAAGCCACCGAAGGTTTTAACTGGAGGGTGAGCAGACCCAGACCTCTACCTTTGGAAGATTGTTTTGGTATATATGTGGGGAATAGAATATAAAGAGACACTGGCCCCTATCCTCACTGACTGTTGTTGTTTTGGTTTTTTTTTTGATGGGGTGGAGGGAGGACTGTGTAGAAGACAAACCAGCTAACCTTGATGTTCGGTATTGCATGAGGAGGGTACAAATTAAAATGCTGTATGAAGTTCAAGAGGAGATTCTTACCAACATTTTTTTGAGAAAGGGTCCATGTCAGAGGTTAAAAATCTGATCTGAGAAGAGGTGAGCTGGGCAGCTGCATTTTGTATAAATGCTATATGAAGTTCAGGAGGAAGAGGTGGAGATTAAGAATCACAGAAGGTTTCATGGAACAGTTGATATTTGAGTTGGGCTTTAAAGGATGAATAGGAATTCACCATTCTGAGCATAGATGATAATGAACTGAGGCAGGGAGGTGGGAAAGTGAAGAGCAGCAGGACATATTTGGGGGACCACAAGTTAGTACAGTTTAGGCAGATTATATGGTACATGTAAGGCAAAGTAGATAGACTGCTGGGCCTGAAATCAGGAAGATTCATCTTCCTGAGTTCAGATCTGGTCTCAGACACTAGAGTGACTCTAAGTAAGTCACTTAACCCTGTTTGCCTCAGTTCTTTATCTGTAAAATGAACTGGAGAAGGAAATGGCAAGTCAGTTTAGTATCTTTGCCGAGAAAACCCCCAATGGGGCCATGAAGAGTTGGACACAACTGAACAACAAAGGAATAATATGTGACAAATTTATAAAGGAGGAATAGCACTGTATTGTGAAGAATTTTGAATGCTAAGGAAAGGAATTTTTATTTCACTGGTAGGTAATAAGAATTCAGAAAATTTTAAAGAATGAAATTCCTTGATTGGAAATATTGAAAAGGTGAATACATGGAAATCCATGGGTATTTCTCTCTCCCCCAAATTTGATGACAGTGAAATGACCATGTAATTTGTTTTATGAGAAAAATCATTTATCCATCAAACTTGCCATTCTAGATAGTACACCATGCCAAGCTCCATTGTCTCCCAAAATAACAAAGAGTACATAAAATATTAAAGGATGATATGCCAAATTAATATTTTCCATTTTCTTTTTTTGTATACAGATCTGAAGATATTTCCACGGATATACACATTTAACTTTTGAAAACATCCTTGTGGTCTTCTGCATTTGTTGATAAGATGTTTGGTAGATTGACTTTCCCTCAAATGTTTCTTGCATGTGTCCTTGGAGTTGCTGGAGGAATCTATATTTATCAACCAATCTTTGAACAGTATTCTCGAGATCAGAAAATTTTAAAGGAAAAGTCACAAATTGTTCAAGAATCAGAAGAGAAGAAAACTTAATGATGGACTTGAACTGTACTAGGTGCTTAAAACCCAAGTCTTTGACAAGATATACCTATTATTATTTTGAGCATGATTAAGTCAAGGATAATGATCTAGTGGTTCTTAACACTGTTTGAACTTTTTATATACTTTTTTCTTGTTTGTCATATTGTCCTAAGCCTACTGATTTCCTATCACTAAAATCAGTATCTTAATGTTGTAGTTCTATGCTTGGCACCAATTTCCTTAAACTTGTAGTGTGGCCACTTGCTTTTGGTGGCAGTTTTGGGGAGGTCTACACAAGTGAGTATTAGTGGTGTTTACAGTAGCAGGTGTAGGACAGGAGTTTTTAACCTGAAATCCATGGACTCTGGCGGGGGATGGGGGGAGAGGGAGGGTCTACAGATTTCAAAGGTGGGGGAGGTCCTGATCTTCTATAAGAAAAAGATTACATCTTCATTTCAGAATTCTTGGTTTCTTTTTCAATCTTATATATTTTATGTATTCAAAAACATTTTTCGAAAAGGGATCCATGACAGAAACGGTTGAGAATCCCTGATTTGGGAGGAGATGAGCTGGGTACCTGCCTGATGCAGAAGCTTCCACACTTAGCTTCAGAAGATTCAAAAGCATGCCACCTGACCAGAAGCTCCTCATTGCTCTAGTCTTCTCCCCAACCTTCACCTTTGCTGTCTTCAGTCTCTGGTAAAGTGGAGAATTATTAAGAGTTGGACTGACAGATACAGTTGGGACACTTGGCAAGTTCACAGGAAAAGTTTGTGGACAGGAAAGGTGATAGAGTGCACGTTATATCTTGTAGTAAAAATATGTAACACCATCTTTCCATGTAACTCAACACTGATCCCCAAATTATAAACTTTGTATCAAAAAGTGGAGTAGGGAAGCAAAAGAGGAAATCTGTAATTGAAAAAGTACTTAAAAAAAACCTAATTGTCATCTACCCAATATCAGTTTTCCAGGCTTAGTGTTTTGATAGCTTTTGTGCAGCCTCTAGCTTATATTAACAAGGATATACACAATGCTTTTAAAATATAAAGAATTATTTTCCCTTCTGAATGAATTTAGTAAAACTAGTAAGGTCTAATTTCAGTTATCTGTGATGAGTACATAAAATTAAAATCTATAAATAATTAACAAAATGAGATACTAGGATCTGGCTGGTTAACAGATGTTCTGATTTCAAATCCTGCCTCCACCAGTACAATGCAGCTAAATCACATATTTGAACAGTTGCTGGTGTTACCTACAATGTAAATGACGACACTATTTAGTTATAAAGCAGAAGTGATTGTTTTGCTAGAACTCCAAATTGCACGAACGAAGTTCTACATACAGAAATTTCACCGAAAAGATTGTTTCATCTATGTGTTATTGGGTTTAAATAAGAACATATCAGGGAAAAAGCAACTCTGAAGTTCTCTGTAAAAACAGTGGTGGTATCTACTTTAATTCCACAGTCAAATATATTCCTGGGAGAAATTTGTAGCATTGTTTTCGTAGGTAATTGTGCTAAACTGACAATATTAGTATATTCTTTGAGTCTAGCTTATTGAGAATTGTAGAAATAGCTTTCGGGTTGTTGCCTAGAGTTATCAGGAAATCACAGTTTCCTTCTAAAGCCAAAATGCCTATTCGCTTAAAATTGCATAAAAATCCATCACAATGTTCGTGGAAGCAAAACAGTCATCAGTGCTTTGGTGCCAAAGCACTAGATACCAAAAAGCCTGGGAACAAATGAGATGATAAATGAGAAGGTATTACAAGAAGTTGAAAACTCTAGACAAATTGTTCCCAAGTTACAACTTTGGGTTGTATTCCACTTAGGTTTTTTTCTCAATTAGATTGTTATACATTTTTAATAGATTCCCAGGCTAGCCCACAAAAGCCTCTTTAATAGGAAAAAAGTGACTAAGCAAGCCAAGATTGGTCCCTGAGCTCTACCTTTTCTATTTATGTGGTATTTTAAATCTTACTTGCCTTTCCCATTGAGGGGACAGGAAGACCATCATGGCTAGTCATCTGCACCGTATTTGGTAAGCTCCAATTTAGAGGCTAGGCCAAAGAACCTCTCCTTTGCTATAACTATAATAAGGTCAGGGCAGACTAGTCTGCCAGCTCACCATGGAGTTGCTCTATGAACCTCATAGACTATGCCACTGCCCGGCCCCTACTATCTTAGGGATTCAGTCAAAGGGCTGCACTTGAAGACCTAGAGAGCCACATATGGTCTGGAGGCTACAAGTTCCCTACCCCAGTCTTAGCAGTAGCAAGTCCATCATAAAAACATGTTGCTACCTGGTGCCTGGAGTTGATATTCTGTTCCATGGAGCAGTGCCATGGCTGTTCACATGGAAGGGACATTGTAAACCAGGGGTTTGTAACTCAGGTATTGCTTATACTTAAAACACCAAATATCCATCAAATGGGATATGGAACAATCAGAGATGAGTGAGGGGAAAATTGGGGCAGCTAGATTTAGCAGTGGCAGCAGACAGATAAATGAGATGAATACTAGATGTATCTAAACTACATGTACTAGATACAGCTAAACATTTTCATTTTATCCCAGAAGTTACAGGGTTCCAGGTTGTTCCTCAAAAGGAGGAACGCGTATAGCGCGGGCACTTATACAAGCCAGAGACTCATTTCAGGCACACAGGTAGGTATCTAAATTTAAGACCATTGCTAATAGTTGTCCAAAAAATAGGCTTCCCTGTGAGAAAGTTCAATATTTGTTGAATTGAAATTAAGACCAAATGTTTACTTTGGCTTTTTAGCTGCATGGTTGAACAAAGATGTTAAATAGGTGCCTATGCAATGCAGCCTGCAACACTTAAGAGTGTAACTTGAACCAGATTAAAATATAACTGGGAAATCGTTAACAAAATAAATAAAAATACAAAAGAACAGTTAATTTTTATGTAGTTGGCAGTCAACACACAGCCCACAGAGATCCTTATGTACAGTATAATAGCTCTTTCTATTTGAGTTTCATACCACTGATGTAGAGGGTATCTAAAGCTGAACTAAATGACCGTTAAGATACCTTCCAATTCTAAGAGTGATGGAAGGACAGACAGAGGCCCCTGATTCATAGCTCCAGCGTTTGTTAGGAATTGGAAGAACAAGATGTCTCATTCCTCACAATGCTGTCTAGCTCCTGCAAGCTACCAGGGTCTTGCCCTCAGGGAGCTTATAGTTTAATTGGGGAATGCAAATACACAAACACTCATGAACTCAAAAGATAACTAACAATATAGGGAAGTATATTGATACTAGATGAGTGATAACAGTTTTAGAGATTACCTCCTTTTCTATTTCACTTTTAATAAACGAATGGTATTAACCTTCCCATTTCTAGTGGTAATGACTATGGCCTTACATATCCTAAAGACTTTGAGATGTATATATGTGTGTGTGTGTGTGTGTGTGTGTATATAAAATATATATTTTGGTGAAGCAATTGGGGTTAAGTGATTTGCCCAGAGTCACACAGCTAGTGAGTGTTATGTGTCTGAGACTGGATTTGAACTCAGGTCCTCCTGACTCCAGGGCCAGTGCGCTATCCACTGTGTCACCTAGCTGCCCCGATTTTTTTTTTTAATGATTCAATTCAAGTAAACAGTTTGCTTATGTGTGCAAGTTACTGGATGGGCAGGGGGTTCTTGTCCTCAAAATGTTTAAGTTTTCGTTGAGGAAGACATCACATCAGGGAGTGATGGTTGAGGATGGTGTTTTGGTTAGGGAAATCCTACAGATGGAGTCATTGAGTAATTGACTGATGTAACCTTTCTAGGAACAGCAGTCTTGAACTGGTTCCCAATGTCAGAGGTGGAAAGCAGAGATGGGCAAATGGTATGAGGGTGGAGACACAGCACATGAAGGTGGCTGGAGAGCAGCACTGTGGTGGGCCCAGGTCAAACTGGTCTCTCAGTCAGAAGAAGCCCTGGATCCCATGATGGGAATTGGAATGCCTGGTCAGATGTGGAGAAGGAAGATGAGAATTCTGAAAGGCCAAGAGTAGGAAGTGTTTCTATTCAGAGCCCACACAATCCTGGGAGGCTACTTAAGTTCTCCAAGAGCTTTCTGAGATCTGTTTGTATCTGCAAACATGGCTTGCTAGCCTGGGGTTGGCTTCCTGGCCAGCTTCTCAGCCTCTTTACTTAATCCTTCTGCAAAGGTATTGTGGTTTGGGTAGAAATGAACCTCAGATCCACCTCCCAGACATCATCCAGAATCTTTCCCTCCTTCAATTTACAGCATTTCCCACGGAGGTTCCTGTGGGAAAAAAACTGGGCAGAGATGAGTTGCCAAGAATGGATTTATTCAAAATGCAGAGCCTCTGGGGTATTCTTTAGTCTTTTCAGATGTCTGTAGGTACAAGTGAAGGGCGTTCTCAGCAACAAGTTACCAGTAGTGACTGGTTTTATGAGCTGCGATCCAGCAGTTACTGTTTTGACCCAGTAGCAGCAATGAACAACAGGGTGTCTCTGGATAGGAGCTCAGCCGTCCAACTGTTTCAATAATCACAGGCCTTAGGTTTAAAGAAACGAAACTGGCATAAGAGTGAGTCGCTAGGTGGCAGCAAAGGCTGACAGATTTCACCAATTTGGTTCTATGTCATTTTGCTATGCAATTAGGTCATGCATCCTGTTTCTCTCACAGTTTAAGTTGCTTTTAAACTGAATTAGCCCATACCAGGAAGAACTGCATTTATAACCAATATGGTTTGTGCTCATATTTCTCTTTCCTTTGCCACCTTTGATTCCTTTTCACAGCAGAATACTTTTGCCTTTCCCCTTTTGCAGGAATTTTCTCAAAAGTCAGAAATTAGAGACCAATAAAGGATGGGACGGACGGAGCTATCTATTATGCTTAGTGAGCGTGTACGCTCTGAGTGGAAATCCTAGGCTTAGGACCTCATGGGAGGTGAACTGACAAAGGGCTGTACCCCTAAGAGAGTCAGGGTTAGGGCTCAAGTCAGCCACGCACCGGCAGCAGGGTCTGTGTCCTTGGAATCGTTTTCTGAAAGTGGCTCTTGGGAAGGCGCGTGCAAGTTTAATAAGGAATGACTAAACAAAATGCCACACTGCGACTGAAGTGGATCGTTACATGTTCATTCCCTTCCGTCCTTCCACCCATCTAAACAGTACCCTCTTTCCGCTTTCCTTCATTTCTCCTCAACTAAACATTAACCCTTTCTTTACTCCAGCTAAAAAATCTTCAGTCCCAGCTGGTAGCAACCTCACACACCACTTACTCCTTGCAGCCAAGGCCGGGAAGACCTTCGTCTGTGGGTGACAGGAAATCGGCAGCAAAGCCCAGGAACCCTAGCTAGGGGCTCCCCTCTTCCCACTGGTCCGCCCCCGCCCCCTCCGGAGTTCCAGGTGGCTTCTACCCAGTTGCAGGGGCGGGGTCCTCTCTCTAGCCTCTCCTACTTTCCCCGTGGGGCATCAGGCGGCAGGTGCAGGGCCCGTTCTGCTACTAGCTCTGGGCTCCATCCATCGCTCCTTCCCCCAGGAGGGAGAGATCAGAGGACGCCAAAGCGACCTAACTTCCCACGTGGGCGCAGGGGCCGAAGACCTCGGTTGGGAGGTACCCTGCGGGTGAGGAGGAGGAAGAGGGAGGTGTAGGAAAGAAAGGAGGACCCGCCCCCACCTCTCATCTCCTTTACGGGAAGTGATGTGGGGCCGGACGGAACATAGCCGCCAGGGACCCAAAAAAGGGCAGGCGGCAGAGTGGGCTCTGAGCGCACCGAGCGTGGACCTGCGGCTGCTTCGGGGTCGACGGGACACTGTAGACAGGTGAGGGCAAGGCAGAGATCTCCTTAGTCCGTCCCCCATGCACGAGATCGCCCGGAGTGTGGGGGCTGGGGTGTCGTTGGCTGGGTGGGAGAAGCAATGATGGGCATCTCGCTAGTGTTCCAGGGAGACGGTTCACATTTTTAAGGGGGGGGGGTTGCGGATTATGGTGGTTAGTGCAACAGGACCCGCGAGTGTTCGTTTTGGTCTGGGAGGTCAGACAAGGGGGAATGGGAGTGGTGCCCCGCTTCACCCCTAGAGCTCCAGCCCTGGGGCTTTCCTGGGCTGACCCTGGGGGAAAACTTGCTTTTAGGAGCTCTAAATCCCCCCGGGGAAGCTCCCGAGAGATGACATCTGTTTAGGGGAAGTGGTCTAGGGCTGGCCAGAAGACAGAAGTCTAAGGGATGGATTCCAGATTGAGGAGACTGGTTGGTTTGAGTAGGATACTTGGCTGGTGAGGGAAGACCGGAGGACAGAACTTAAGATCTACCTTGGCCTGTGTATCCAGATGTTGGGGAGGGATTATCCCCTCGAGAGAGGGGACTTAGAAATATAGAGAGGAAGAAAGGAGGAAAGCCCTGAGGTTTTCTTTCTTCTATACATTTTATTTTGCTTTTTAAAATTCCTTTACAACCTGTAGAGCCCAGTTGGTGGAGTTTGGCCCTAGGATGTCATTCTTTCAGTCAGCTTCTCTACAACTGGGTTTATCCAGACTTTGGCTTTGAGGTTGTGCAGATGTCTGGTGGTCATCTTTTAAGGGCAAAGCCCTTCTTCTGAGCTTCCCAATAAGTCACATACTGGGGTGTGTGTGTGTGTGTGTTCCAGAGTGTCACATCTCTCTTTTCTCTGACATGGAAGAGGAAGATGGTAGTGGGGGTCCAAGCCCTTTGGTGGTTCATGGCCTGCTCATTGGTCTCTCTTCCCATGAATATTTTCTTCACATACTGTGCTGTTCAGAGCATCTAGTATCAGGTGCTTTTCATGGTGAATAAAACAATCTCTGTAAAGAAGAAGAATTAGATAAGAAATATTAAAGTGAACTTCTGTTAGCAGGTAGCAAGGTACATGGGAAAAATCATATTTGGAATCAGGAGACTTGGGCTCCAATCCCAACTCCCAAAACCACTTAATTTTTTTGGCTCTCAGTTTCCTCCTCTTAACACAGGGATACAGAATTTTTACTGATCTACTCACAAGGTGTTTTTGAGAAAAGCACCTTATAAACACTGAGGGAAAATTATTTTCCTTCTTACTCTACCCCCTTTTTATATGACACATCTTCTTATTAAACTTTAGTTCCTCGAGGGCAATGTCTATTCTATCTAAATTTTATTTTGTCTTTCACAGAAATGTACTAGTGATCTGGCCAATAGGAGCTTAATAAAGGTTAATTGAATTGAATTGACCTTTCTCCATTGATCTCCCACTGTTCTTGCTCTTTGGCATTACTAGGAAACTTTAGGTTCTCAAACTTGTACCTTCCAAAGCAAAATTCGCCTCTAAAAGTAGACCACTGGAACCAAGAGGAATTCTGCCTTTGGTTAGAAATTAGGAGCCATAGTCAATGTTTAGCAGCCAAAACTTCAGCTTATAAACAATGAGATGACCTAACTATATAGACTAGGCAGTTACTTGTTGCCAAGAAAGCCCTAAGTGGAGTCACAAAGTCAGATGTGACTGAAAAATGACTGAACAAATTTAAGACTGAGACTGTAAGCAAAAATCTCTTTCTGATTTTTTAAAGTAAATTTCTTATAGAGAAATTTCATTTTGTGCCCCTTGCCTCATTGCCCCAGGGCTGCATGGACAGAATTGATGCCTTTGCCTTCAGGTCAGGGATGTTTGGGATTTTTCTGTGGTCTGGAATCCTTCAAGCTTTACATTAAGCCTTGATTCAGTATCCACACGAGCCCAGGCCTTCTCATCCTACATGACTCATGTCTATGTTCTCCTACAGACCTTCTGATCTTCCCAATGTACTGAAGACCTTCTTTTGCGTCTGCCCACATTGGGTGGATGTCAGTGTAGCCCAGGCTGTCCATCACTTGTGCTGTGTGTCACACCAACCTCCTGTTCTGATTATGCTTTGCACATAGTGCGGAGTTTAATAAATGTTTGAGGAATTGAATTGCAGCTATTTTGGGAACAGATGAGCAGGAAAACCCTGATAGGAAAGGTAAAATGTCTTTAAATGTAGTTTTGTGATAATAGGCCAAGTTTTGATAGCATTAAGTGCTCTGGTATTTTGTTTTTTGTTTTTGTTGGGTTTTTTTTGCATCCTAGTCTCTCTGTGGTGACTTATATTGGTTGTACAAGGCTCAAGGACCATCAGCTTCCTTTTTTTTCTTCCTTATGAAGGTTTTAAAAATTATGTACTATCGACAGAGTAAAATGGAATATTTTAGTTTCTCTGCCACCCTATCCATTGGTATAATGGTCTCTCATTTTGTTTCTCCTGTGGTGATAATAATATTAATTAATAACTCATCTTTCTGGACATACTTTAAGGTGACAAAATGCTTTTCTTCACCATCACCCTGAGAGGTGGATAGTGAAGATATTATTATACCCATTTCACAGCTGAGGAGCCTGAGGCTTAGAGAGGTTAAGAAACTTGGTTAGGGTCATAGAAGGGGTATGGGTTACTCTGATCTCTCCTGACTCTAACTCATTGTGCCATCTTAAAACAACAGACCCTTGAAATTGACTCCAACTCTATTTGTGTGTGCATGAAAGTCTTTGATCATGAAGATGATCAAAGACTGACCATATCAGAGGTCAGTTTGTTGCCTATGTGTATATCCTTTCTAAGGAAGAAAATGATACCTCCTTCTTCTCCATGCCAGCTAAGCCAGCCTAGATATTCTTCTCTATCCTAAAATTTGATCTTATGTATGCCTTTGCGTAGGCTGTGTCCTATACCTAAAAGGCTCCTCTTTTCTCACCTCTTGGAGGCTTAGCTGTCCTCAAGATTTAACTCAGTTGCCATCTACTACTTGAGCTATTTCCTCATCTCTTCTCCTTCCTTTCCAGGTTGTTAGTGCTTTCTTCCTACCTCCCAAATTAATTTGTATTTAGATATCTAGCCTTGGAGCCCGGAAGACCTGGATTCAAGTACTGCCTCTGAACACATACTGGCTGTGTGACTTTGGACAAATTACCTGACCTCTTGGTGCTCTAGGCAACTTTCTGAGACTATCTTAATCCCTATATGAAAGAAATTGCAGCTTCAGTCCCTATCCCGGTTTTTTAATTGATTTATCTGTGTCTATGTTGTTTCCTCTTACCGCCAATAAAATGTAACCTCCTTGAGGGCAAAGACTGTTATGTTTTTGTTCTTGTGTCCCTAGCACCTAACACACTACTGGTCACATAGTAGGTGCATTATAAATGCCTGTTGAAAGGAATAAGTAGAGAAGCCTGTTGGCTATATCTCAGTGTTAACCTTATAGCACTTCTAATGTTATATAATCCATGCCCAAGGGTCGCAACAGAGGTTCTTAGCCTTTTATGTGTCATGGACTCCTTTGGTAGTTTAGGGAATCCAGTGATTCCCTTCTTAGAATAATGTTTTGTTTTTATATGCATAAAATAAAATACATAAGATTACTAAGGAAGCCCAGGGTTACTGATGAGAAAGATGTAATTTTTTTCCCTATCCATTTCATATCTGAAATCTACCCGCAGGCCCCTTCCATGTACCATGTACCCCAGGTTAATAACCCCTTCTTTGTAGTGCCCTTCTATCAAACAGCAGTCAGATGACCACTCGAAAGGCACATGTGACTTTTCTGAGATCCATTTGCTTGGTGATAGACTCTTTCATTATGAATACATTTGTTGGCCTGAGTATGAAGAAAACCATGGCACTCACTCCTGCAGGTAGATGTGGTTGAGGGGGTGCTGGCCTTCAGCGGCTCTTTCACATTTTTGCTAGCTGTGCTTATTGAGAAAGAGAACCATGAAAACTAATGACATGAACTCTTTATTTCCCTATCAGCCAGGCTGCGGTATTTCAGAGCCTGTGATTTTGTTTTTCATAGCTTTGTTGATGAATTCATATATAGCCTAACCAGCTGCTGGGTCAAGGCGTTATAATAAAAAGTGGTTGCTTAGAGACCAAAGTATCTCATTGGTCTGATTTACTGGAGCCTTTCTACGAGGCCCTGGAAACAACAGTTATGCCAGTCAGGTGGATGTCTTACTAGTTATGACTAATTAGGCATAGTTGTGTAGTCGCCTCCTGTGTCTTGTTGGATTAAAAATTATCCTATTATATTTTTTGGGGGGGTATAATCTTTTATAGCTCTTTTGACCTTATCTGGAGAGTGGTGAACCAGGCAATAAATTACATATGGCAATAAATTTTTAATTAAAATTTCAATATGGCCTGTCAAATCATTTCCTAGGTTGAATTTATGGTGATGGTTGTTTATTAAGAGTGTATGTGTGTGCACGAAGTTGATTTGTATAATGTGTTTCAGTGTCTCTTAGAAATGAATTGAGGAGTAATTGAAGTGATCTGGCAGCCTCCAGAGAACGATTCTTTGGGGAAGAATGTCCTTCCAAGCTGGGTGGAAAGGTTGGAAGGAAGCAAAAGTTAAGCTAAATCGGGGGTTCTTAACCTTTTTATATCATGGATCCTTTTGACAGTTTAGGGAAGCCTGTGGGCCCCTTCTCAGAATGTTTTTAAATGCACAAAATTAAATACATAGGATTATAAAAGAATTGAAATACAGTTGAAATTGTATTGAAATACAGTTACCAAAGTACTTAGAAAAACAACATCGAAGCTCATAGGCCCTCTTACTCCCTGTCATGGACTCTGAGATCCAGTGGCGCTGGCCTCTTGGCTGTTCCTTGCGCACACTTCAACTCCATCTCTTTGTTCTGGGTATTTTCTCGAGCTGATCCCCCTGCTTGGGATTCTCTCCCTCCTCATCTCTCCCTCCTAGCTTCCCTGGCTTCCTTCATCTCCAGCTCAAATCCCATCTCCCACAAGAAGCCTCTCCTGAGCCTCCTTAATGCTAATGCCTTTCTTCTGTTGATTATCTCCAATTTATCCTGTACATATTTTGTTTGGACGTAGTTGTCTGCATGACTTCACCCCCATTAGAACATAAGCTCCTCAAAGGTAGAAACTGTCTTTTCTCTCTCTCTTTTGTATTCCTGACATTAGCACAGAGCCTGGCATTTAGCACGGTGCCTCACACATAGTAGGTACTTAATAAGTGTTTATTGACTGACAGAACCCTAGTTAAGAACACCTGCCCTAAATGGATATTTGTTCATGGAAGATCTCCAAGTCAGTAGCAGTCTAAGAGATTTCTGGTGAGGAGGAATGTGCCACCTCTTGAGAAGATACACTACCACTTCATTTTTTTTTTGTTCTGGATGTTGTAGCCTTCACTCCTAACAAAGGGAACCAAAGGTTAGATAATTCAATGCTACCTAATCCTATGACAAGTCTATATGAGAGTAGTTCCTAGTACTAGTTCCTAGGCTAATACATTTGAGAAGGGATTCATAGTTATAGGATCACAGGCTCATAGATCTAGGACTGAAAGGGAAAGGGTAATGGAATAAGCATTTATATACATGTGTATATATATATATATATATGTGTGTGTGTGTGTGTGTGTGTGTATATGTATTTATGTATATGTAGATACATATATGCACATGTATATACACATGTATATGTGTATATATGTATGTATGTCAGGCCCTGTGCTAAGCATTTTACAAATATTATTTCTGACGGAGGTGCTGTTATTATTCTGATTTTACAGTTGAGGAAACTGAAGCAAAAGTTAAATGACTTGCTCATTGTCACATAGCTAGTAAGTGCCTAAGACCAGATTTGAACTCAGGTCTTCCTGACTCTACTTTGCTACCTATCTGCCTCAGATGCCATGTAGTTCAACCCCCACATTTTACAAATGATGAGTGACTTGCCCGAGGTCACACAGATATTAAATAGTATGCTTACGAGGCAAGCTTTGAATTTACTTCCTCTGATTTCAGAGCCAACTCTATTTCCACTCTACTGTACTTCCTGCAGGCCAGAGGGGAATGGAAATAGGGTACTTAAGTGATAAGTTGGTTCATTATTGTCTGCAAGGGCACAGAGTTTTTATAATTGTATGTAATAAGAGCAGAGATTCCCTTTACCCTTACTAGGGACTCTCCAACATGGATTCAAGTGCCCATAATGAAGGGGCAAAGGAGCCCAAGGGAGAAAGCTTCGAGACATAAGAATACCAGTGGACTTATGCTTAGATGAAGGATTTTGTCAGGAAGCCCAGAATTAGAGAACAAAGACAAGAGAAGGGGGGGAAGAAACCACTTGGAGAAGACCCAGAAACCAGAAATAGAGGGCTACATGAAAACAAGCCGTGGGGAAGAGATGAGATTGTAGGTATTTGTGAATAGCCTTGCATGGAGAGAGGAACAGGATCAGCCTGATTTGGGGGATGCAGTCTACTGAACAGGAGATGTTTGTGCTGCAGTTATACCCAGTTTAGAAATACAGGAAATAGATTCTTAGGCGCTTGTGTCCTGGGCCTATGCAAATCTAGCTCCAAGGTACTGTGGTAGATTTGCTTGCTGGCCACTGAAAGAGAGGAGAAATTTGGAGAAGAGAGGAGAAATTTCCTTACTCTATCTGCCTATGTATTGAAAGCTAATTTACTACCCTGACTTAAATTTTCACCAGTAGCTTTCTATCCTGTATACCACTTAGAGGATGTAGGAGATGATAGCTCTTTGTGAATGGTCACTCTCCTACTTAATTTCCTCTTATTTACTTTATGTCTTGATTAAGTCTTTTTGCTATTAGATATTTTTTTTTCTGGCTAATATGGTCTATAAATAGAGCATTACTCTTCTGATGATGATTTGTGAAATCAGTTTCCCCAAATGGCAAACCAGGGATCAGTCATAGCCAATGTTCCCAGTTCTTTTGGTTCTAATGTTACCTGTGATATTAAACACTGTTTGATGACTTGAGCTATAAGAGTGTACAAGAGAGGCGTGCTGGGCTGTGCAACAGATTGTCTCATGTTTCTCGGTGGGATTTCCAACTAAGATAAGTGTGATAAGGTAGACGGCTTTTTATGCCACAGACATCCCTGACACAAGAGTTACTTAAGGAAATGGTAATACATTTGTTCATTGACCCTGCAGCTTCCTGTTAAACTGAAGTCTGTCTTTGAGATGGGGGAAGAAAAATAAGAAGAGGAAAAAAAGACGACAACTTCTGAATCATTTTGACATCTGGATAAGGAAATTGTATTTGGTATATTCTGAAATGTGCTGATCCAGACTATAACTGTTGGCAAACCAATTTGTTAAGGAAGGTATACTCCAAGAAGATCTCTTTTTCAGATAACCGTTTAATGAAGAAATAGCCTTTCAGAAATATCACGGAAAGTGAAACTAATGTAGTATGAGGTGCAGTGCATCAAAGCAGCAGGTCTGGGAGAAAGGAAATATTTCCTCCAAATCTTTTATTTACAGAAAAGCAAAACACAAATACAATATATTTCATAGGCAAGTTGTTCATTCTTAGGTTCGTAGTATTTAAGGGAATTTAGAGACCATCTAATCCAGTTTTATTCTCATAGTAACAATATCTAGCATTTATATATGGCTTTAAGGTTTGCAAAGGGCTTGACATAGATTATCCCATTTGAACTTCACAGCAAATCCTGTGAGATGGAGGCTATTATTATCTCCATTTTACAAATGAGGAAAGTGAATCTTTTGTTATTATTCATTTGATTCAGTTGCATGCAACTCTTTCTGACCCCATTTGGGGTTTTCTTGGCAAAGATACCGGAGTGGTTTGCCATGTCCTTCTCCAGCTCATTTTACAGATGAGGAAACTGAGGTAAACAGGGTTAAGTGACTTGCCCAGGGTCACACAGCTAGTAAGTATCTTGAGGCTGGATTTGAACTCATGAAGATGAGTCTTTCTGACTCCAGGCCTGATGCACTTTGCAGTGTGGTGCCACTTAGCTGCCCTATTATGTTGTATCTTGTGTAATATCTATTCGTGTATAGGTATGATGCCAGGCGGAATGGTGTACTGGATAGAGAGATGGTCTGAGTATCAGGAAGACCTGGGTTCAGGTCCCACCTCTGACACATCTTGGCTGTGTGACACTAAGTCAGCCACTTAATCTCTCAATGTGCTAGGCCAGTTGCGTCAAACTCAAGTAAAATTGGGGCCACCAAATTGTACCTATGGATCCCTACAGGCTGAATAGTGACTTAGTTTTAAAATACAATATTATCTATGTTTTATTGTATATTATTTATTTTGTTAAGTATTGTCCAATTACATTTTAACCTGGTTCCAGTGGTACTTGGTGAGCACTGGAGGCCACGTAGAGCCCGACTGGCAACTCTGTAGTACTATAAATTGTAGAGAAGATGCTGGTCTGCATTGGTAAGGTCCCTATTCCTGCTATGCCCCATTATACTATAATCTCCATAAGAGCAAGAGCTATGGTTGATTTTGTTTTTTGTATCCCCAGATCCTAGTACAGTGCTTTGAACATAATAGGCATTTAACAAATCGTTACTCGAGTTGATGAAGATACAGGAGAAAACACTGAACTTGAGGTTATATATCTGGGATTTGAACCCTGTGTTTGCTGTTGACTAGAGAGAAATAATTCAACTTTCCAGGGCCTTTGTTTTTGCCTTTAAATGAGAGGACTTGGACTAGGTTATCTTTTAAGTCCTGCCTAGCTCTGATATTCTGTGAGTCTTTCCACCCACCTGTATTTATAGTTTTCAATCAAAATAAGGCTTAAAGTGGCTGTCCTTGGGTTTGTAATATATGTGACTCATGTGGCTAAAATAAACCTCAGCTAGCCACCTGCTTTCCTTGGAAGCATTTATGCAAAAGATGACCTACTATTGACCATAGTCTCCACACAATGGGCATATGTCATTGCAGCATTGTAGTTATCTATTTCCTGGGTCCGTTCATCCACCCTATCTCTAGTCTAGATGCCAGAAGACTTTGTGTAGATATAAGCTGGCTCTTGGGAGACTAAGGTTAAGTATCAGAGTAGTGAGCTTAGTGTGAAATGCTTACAGCAGGGTTTGTGAGGTATGCTTAGAGAAAGTCTACCTTGTCTTTTGATTTGGCTGTTTCTGTAATCAGGTTCTGAACCCAGAGGCACTCATCCCTGTTGCCCTCTGAAGGGGTCCTCTATTGGGTTTTGGCTTTCTAAGTCTTTATTTGCAATCGCCTTCCATTATCTTGCTCAACTTACACAATTATCTCAAGCAACTTCCTTCCCTTGTAGGACATGAATGCTAGCAACTTCCTTCATGCTGCAATAGTAGAGTTATTTTTCATCCAATTAGTAGAAAGATTAGTATTTTTTTTCTATTTTTGAGATAGGAAACACTACCTAATCTGTTTAGAAGATATGAACCTTAATTGTTATGCAAGGAAGGAACTATCATAGTTAATGAATCATTTTCCAGTCCTTCATGAGCAAATGAATGTTTTTTGCCAGAATGTGGAAAGAAAATTTAATATTTCTGGGGACTGTTGCATTCTCTCTTACATTTACTCTCCATGTGGGAAGCCACGCCATGCTTGTGACTGGCTAATGATGTTGACTTTTGTAGCAAAAACAGCCTGTGCTTAGACCAGAACCTGGCTTAAGCTTGTTGTTTTTCCTCCAGTACACAAGTCCTGAGTCAGGTAGGTTGCAATTCAAATCTTTCATTAACTACCTTATCATAGGCAGTGACACAAATGGGGGAGGTGGGCAGTTTGCAACAATGAAATTCTGGGCCTTCTGATCCTGACAGTGTAGTGGACTAACAAAGGACAGAAACTCTGGTCTTTTGAATTAATAAGTTCCATCTCATACCCTTCCTAATCTTTTTCCCACTCCACCTGCAAATAACAGATGCTGATCAGGGACAGGTAGGAAGGAAATAAAAACATCTTGAGAAATTTAGATTGCATAATATACATAGGGACTGGACCTGTGATTTCAATGATGTAGTGAACTCCTAGTAAGGAAACTCTCACTACTAATGCAGGTATGCATCTTTTCTGTCATTTATGGCCATGGAGAATGACCTAAGAGTACAGAGAGGTTGAATCATTTGTTTGGGGTCACACAGCATACATGTGAAATCATGCAAAACATATTTCTATATCACAAAAAGCAAAAAAAAAAGGTGAAAAATTATACTTCAATTTGTGCCCAGAATTCATCACTTCTCTCTCTGGAGGTGGATAACATTTTTGCCAACATGAGTCCTTTGGAATTGTCTTAGGTCATTGTATTGATCAGAGCAGCTAAGTCTTTCACAGTTGATCATCATTATAATATTGCTGTTACTGTGTATAATGACCTCCTGGTTCTGCTCACTTCACTTTGCATCAGTTCATATAGATCTTTACATGTTTTTCTGAAACCATTCCCCTTGTGATAGTTTATAGCACAAGGGTACCCCAATAATCAGTGATATGCTGTATCTTGTTCAGCCATTCCCCAACTGATGAGCAGCTCCTCAATTTACAATTCTTTGCCACCACAAAAAGAGCTGCTATAAATATTTTTGGATACATAGGCTCTTTTCCTTTTTCTTTGATTTCTTTGGGATATAGACCTAGTGGTGGTATTGCAAAGGGTATACACAGTTTTATAACCCTTTGGGCATAGTTCTAAATCAGGCCTGCACAATATATGACCCGTAGGCAGCATGCAGCCTGCCAAGGGATTTTGGATAGCCCATGAAAAATGTAGAGGGTGTAAAAGAAAGTCAAGATGTAATAAATACTTTGTCCGTGCCCCAATTAACCTGCCTTCCACTGGTCACTATTGTGCCCATCATGTAACTTGGTGGGTGGGTTGCCCTGTGCCTGGTCTCCTGTTTGTCACATGACCCGCAGCAGCCAGCCGTCGTCAGTCTGTAGTCTGAGAAGAGTAAGAGTTTTATCTTTTTACTGTGTTTTCAGTTGTTACTGGCACTGAACAGGGATAAAGTGAATGCAGCCACACATTAACGCAGCTGACCCCTACTATGTGATGAGTGGCAACAACGTGAGGGCTTCTTCCCTTCCCTCACTGCATGGCTGTTCTCCAAGTTACAAGAGTGTCTGGCCCTCTTGCCAAGGTCAGACACTCAGTTCCGTATTTCTTTGTGTGTGAACAATTGCAGTGGAGATTTTTTTGTTTGTAACATTAAAGTTTTGGGGGTGACTTTGTAAAATGGGTGGTAAAAAGAAATGGAAGATCAAATCAGAGCATAGAGTATTTAATCTAGAATGGACAAATAGATACTTGTTTACTTACCTTAGAGACAAAATATTGTGCCTTGTTTGCCAAGAAGTAATAGCTGTTCCAAAGGGATACAATCTTTGTTGCCATTTTGAATCAAAACATCCTGACTTAAGAAAATTGGACACCAGTTAAAAACAAATTAAAGCATTTAAATTATTGAAAAAACTCAATGGGGAACAATGGTTTTTCAAGAAAGTAAACTCAGAAAATAAGGCAGCTACTAAGGTTAGTTTTCAGATTTTTTTAGTTGCTGCTGCTGGGAAGTCTTTGACTGAAGGTGACTTCATAAAGTGTTTGCTGATTGCAGTTTCTGGATTATGTGCTGATGAAAAAAGTGTTATTGAGAAATAGTTTAATCATAATTATACCTTTACTTGGAAAGTGAGCTGCTAAAAACCTAAAAACCCAAAGAAGTTTAGCCTATTTTAATTTTGGCCCCTACCTACTGCCAAGTTGTGCAGGTCTGTTCTAGGTTTTTGGTTTGTTTGTTTTTTTTAGGCAGTTGGGGTTAAGTGACTTGCCCAGGGTCACACAGCTAGTAAGTGTCAAGTGTTTGGTCTGAGGCTGGATTTGAACTCAGGTCCTCCTGACTTCAGGGTTGGTGCTCTATCCACTGCGCTGTCTAGCCGCCCCCGCAGGTCTGTTCTAAATTGTTTTTCAGAATGGTTGGACCACTTCACAACTCCCCAACAGTCCATTAGCATACCAATTTTCCCTTATTTGCTCTAGCATTTGTCATGCCTTATAGGTGTGAAGTGGCATCTCAGAGTTGTCTTAATTTGCATTTCTTTAATCAATAATGATTTAGAGCATCTGTATGACTATAGATAGCTTTGACTTCTTCTTCTGAAAACTGCCTGTTCATATCCCTTGACCATTTATCAATTGGGGTATGGCTCTTATTTTTATAAATTTTACTCAGTACTATACTCAGTATATATTTGAGAAATGAGGTCTTCATCAGAGAAACTTGCTGTAAAAATTTTTGATATTACTTCATTGTCTATATTACCTTTTAGCAAAATATAGTTTCCCTGATTATCTCTTTTAATTAGGTCTGTTTTTGCTTTTACTTTGTCTGAGATCGTGATTTCTATCCCTGCCTTTTCTATTCAGCTGAAGCATCTTAAATTCTGCTCCAGCCCTTTATTTTAACTCTGTGTGTATCCTCTTTCAAGTATGTCTCTTGTAAACAACATATTGTTTGATTCAGGTTTCTAATCCAGTCTGATATCTTCTTACATTTTATTGGTGAACTCATCCCATTAGCATTCATAGTTATGATTACTAACTGTGCATTTCCCTTCATCCCATTTTCTAATGTTTATCCTTCTTTATCTTGGCCCTCCTCAAAAGTTTGCTTTGCTTCTGACCACTGTCTTCCTTAACCTGCCCTATCATTACTCTCCCCCTCCCCCTTTCTCTTAATCTCTTCCCCTCCTGTTTCCCTGTTGGGTAAGATAGATGTCTATACCCAGCTGAGTGTGTGTGTGTGTGAGTAAAGTTTCCCCATTCTACCTCTCCCTTTCCCCTTCTCCCAGTGCATCCTTCTTTCTCACCCCTTCGTTTTTTTTTGTTTTTTTGAGATCATCCCAACATAATCAACTGCCATCCATGCCCTCGGTCTATGTAAACACCTTCTAACTACTTTAATAACAATAAAGATCTTAGGAGTTACATATATCGTCTTCCTGTATAATAATGTAAATAGTTTGACCTTATTGATCGCCTTGTGATTTCTCTTTTATGTTTACCTTTTTATGCTTCTTTTGAATCTTCTGTTTAAGTGTCAAATTTTCTATTTGGCTCTGGTCTTTTCATTAGGAATACTTAAACGTCCACTCTAAAATGTCTATTTTTCTCTTGAATGATTATACTCAGTTTTGCTGGGTAGGTTATTTTTGGTTGTAATCCTAGTTCTTTTGTCTCCCAGCATATTATATTCCAAGCTCTTTGCCTCTTTAACATTAAAACTGCCAAATCTTGTGTGATCATGACTGTGGCTCCATGATATTTTAATTGTTTCTTTCTGGCTGCTTGCAATAATTTTTCCTTCATCTGGGAGCTCTGTAATTTGGCTATAATACTCCTGGGAGTTTTTATTTTGTGATATCTTTCAGGAGCAATTAGTGGATTCTTTCCAATTACTATTTTACCCCTCCCCCCAACCTAAGATATCTGGGTAGTTTTCCTTAATAATTTCTTGAAATATTTTGTCTGTATTCTTTCTTAGATCATGCTTTTCAGGTAGTCTCATAATTCTCAGATTATTTCTCCTCACTGTATTTTCCAGGTCAGTTGTTTTTCCGACTAGCTATTTTACTTTTTCTTCTATTTTTTTCAATCTTTTGAATTTGTTTTATTGTTTCTTGATGGCTCATGGAGTCATTAGCTTCCATTTACCCAATTCTAATTTCTAAGGAATTATTTTCCTCAATGAGCTTTTATACGTCTCTTTCCCCTTGGCCAATTCTGCTTTTTAAGGAGTTCTTTTACTATTAGGCCTCTTTTATTATTAGGCCAATTATCTTTTTAAGGTATTATTTTCTCCAGTATTTTTTGTGCCTCTTTTACCAAGCTATTAATTCTGTTTTCATAATTTTCTTGTATTACGCTCATTTCTTTTCCTGTGTTTTCCTTTACCACTGCTATTGCTTTCTTCAGTGCTTTTAGGAATTCTTGTTGGCCATGTGTCCAATTAGCATTTTTCTTTTATGCTTTGCTTGCAGCTGTTTCACATTGCCATTTTCTTCTGATTTTCTGTCTTGGTCTTGCCACCCACAGAAGCTTTTTATGGTCAAGTTCCATTTTTTTGATGATTGCTCATTTTCCCAGCCTGTTTCTTACCTTTGAACTTGATGTTAAAGCCCTAGGCTCTGCTCACTTGGGAGTACAGGGAGGCACTATCTCAAACTTCAGGCTTTTTTTTCATGCTGTGTTTTCAGGGGTAGTTCTGGGAGTCTATGAATTTTTGGTGGTTCCACGGTAGTGTGATCTGGGGTGCTCACTGCTCTCCTGGTCTGAGCTCAGGCCTCTGTTTCCCTACAGCCACAAGTAGTAGTGCTCCTCTTGGTCCTAGCACTGACCAGGTCCCCTACTGCCTTGTGAACAACCACAAACACTTCTCCCTGGAACTGAGTATGAGCCATAGAGTTGTCAATCAGTGCCAGCTGTACCCGGTACCAGCCAAGGGTCCTCGTAATCTCTTTTTGACTAATTGTTTTATCCCCCTTGCCATCTCTTGGCCGAGAGCTCCTGAATATGTATGTGTGTGTGTGTGTATGTGTATGTATGTATGTATGTATGCATATATATATATATGTATATATATATATATATACATATATATAAATTTTTTTTTGGCTAGACAATGGGGTTAAATGACTTGCCCAGGGTCACACAGCTAGTAAGGGTCAAGTGTCTGAGGCCGAATTTGAATAGTCCACCTGACTCCAGGGCTGGTGCTCTATCCACTGTACCACCTAGCCCCTTCTGAAAGTATTCCTGCCGCTGTCACAGCCACCTCCAAAGCCTGCTGCTGGTGCAGCTGCTGTGTGGGCTCTGGGTCAGTCCTGATGTCACAGACCTCTCTTGCTGACCTCCCACATTGTCTTAGACTGGAAAAATGTCTCTTGCTGACGTTTTGTTGGCTCTGCCACTCCAAAATTTGGTTTGAGGCTTTATTATAAGGTTGTGTGGAGGGGAATGTTGGGAGAGTTCAGCCGAGTTGCTTCCTGTCCTTCTCTGTCTTGCTCCAAAAGTGTTAGTGTAGTTGTAAGCAATTAAATAAAAAATAATCATTAGAGCTTAAAACTGCATCAAGACTTTTGGGACACTTTGTATTCTACGAGCAGATAAAACAATAGCTTTTTGTAATTGAGGTGAAGGGTCAGGATGGACATGCATTTTGTTGTAGACTCACTAAAAATGTTTGCAGGACAAATCCAGTAGTAGACAGAATGATAGCAACAATAGATACTACATCCTGTTCCCACATGACTTTGGTCTCTTCTGCTAGTTCTCTTATTAGATTATGAGTATTGGTAAGGTAAACTCTATTAAAAACATTGTCCTTAATTTTTTATAGACATTTCAAAGTTGTTTTTCCTCATATTATTGTTGTCGTCATGGTGTCATTGTTCTCCTGGATCTGCTTACCACAGTACCTGGTAATAAGTAATTGTTGATTTGGCTCATTTCATTTTGTATCAGTTTAGCACTCTGATCAAAGCAAGAAACAACAGTAACTGCAAAAGACTAATAATGAAACCTACCTCTCCTACCTACCTCTAGAGATCCATAATAAGATATGCATTCTCAGACATGGCTAAAGGGTTGATTTGTTTTGCTGGACAAGATCTATTTATTAGAAGGGAAAGCTTCTACTAGGGGAGACAGTCAGTTAGAGGGTAGTGATAGATACACCTCCCAAAAATGACCATCAAGAAAACATTTTTAAAAAATGTACATTTTTACAGAAAAGAACACAATTCAGTAGAACAGCTTATAAAATATTTCTTCTTAAATGACATCCAGTTCAATATAGTTTGGCTACAAGCAGGTGTTGAGGACAAAAGAAAAAAAGGGAAAATTGATATTGCTTGAGTCATCACAGTGAACTAAGTTTGGGGTAACTTTCTACTCATAAATTTTAGCACGTATTGCTGAAAGGATATACACACACACACACACACACACACACACACACACACACACACCCATCATTGTTTGAATTTCAATGACTCAAAGAGAGTGTAAATAGCAGTTGTTTCTGTTTTGGCCAGAAACACTGAGGGTCTTCCCCTCCCAGATTAATTTTTATTTTTTGACTGGGTAAAAGAGGCCATTTTTTGCCTCATTTCTTTCCTATCCTTACTCAAGCCTCAGACAGACTGAGATGTGGGAAAGACCTTAGCTTAAAAAGGCCAAGGTCTCCCACTGCATCTGGGGCCATCTCCTGTTCTAATCTTGCCACTGGACCCAGATGGCTCTGGAGGAGAGAGTGAGGCTGGTGACCCTCCTTCACTTAAATCCAATTCACTTGCAAGTCATGACATGTCCTTCCTGAAGTCATTCCTCCTTGAGAATGAAGGACAAACAACTATATACATACATATGTACATATGTATATATGTATGTATTTTATAGTGCTTCTCCCACCCTGCCAAAATGTTTTATTGTAATTTGATGTAATGATAGAAAGAGGAGAACGAGTGAGTAGTTTCTGCATTGTATGTCCAGTTAATTGTGCAATTCCTCAGAAGTACACTTTCCCTAGGAAATAAATAAAATTGCCACTACTACTACTTTGTTGTTCACTCATGACCCATTTGGAATTTTCTTGGCAAAGATACTGGAGTGGTTTGCCATTTTTTTCTCCAGCTCATTTTACAGATGAGGAAACTGAGGTAAACAGGATGAAGTGACTTGCCCAGGGTCACACAGCTAGCAAGTGTCTGAGGGCAGATTTGAACTCAGGAAGATAAGTCTTCTGGCCTCCAGGCCCAGGTCTCTATCCAGTGCGCCACCTAGCTGCTCTTGTGAACGTTTACACCGTGGAAATTGGCAAAGCTTCAAATCCGGATTTGATTTAGGAGTGTACGTTCACCAAAGGTAGTCATCACCATCATAGATGATGTCTTTGGCAGGGTACAAATAGAAGAGGTATATATATTCCCTATAGATGGTCAGATCAACCAGCTACTCCTATTTATACATAGTACCTAGAAAAGGTAAGTGACTTGCCCTGGGCCACAAAATAACCACCACTACCACTATTACTTAGTACTGTAACGTGTATGAAGTTTGTTAAGTTGGCAGAATCAAGACTTGAACCCAGATCCTTAGA
This sequence comes from Phascolarctos cinereus, assembly GCF_003287225.1. Lineage (NCBI taxonomy): Eukaryota > Metazoa > Chordata > Mammalia > Diprotodontia > Phascolarctidae > Phascolarctos > Phascolarctos cinereus. Next base: position 158,230,486 of record NW_027555736.1, read on the forward strand.
CTTTAGAGCTAGAGCTGTTTCCAGTGTACTTTAGTTTTTGAGATAACTTACATGGCTGGGCAAAGTTTACAAGGAAGCATGACAAGAATGGAAAAGGTAAATTAAAAGGGTTGTGTTTATTACCATTCTTAGAAAGACAGTATCAGGCATAAAGGGTGGTGAGGAAGGACACCCCTTGTCTGTACCCTGTGAGACAGGAAAGAGGTGAGTGGAATTCAGTCTCATCAACTCAGCTAAGAGTAAGAGCTTGGGACTTGTTTGGAAACATGGCTTGGAAGTCTTACAGCTTCCTGAGCAGCCCTTTTGGGGCACCATCCAGGAAATCCAGGAGGCTGATCATGTGTTGACTAGCCCTGAGGATGACATTTTCCTTAAGAAGCTTCACTGGAACCAAATGACAGCAGCACCAGGGGAACACTTGAATGTCTAATAGCAGCATTGCTGCAGAGAATCGTTGAGCAGCAGCAGCTTGGGAGGGAGAAAGTAATTACAATAAGCAGTTTAATTCAGTGGATTATATCGGAGAAGGAATGGAGCAGCACGGCCAGTGAACCATGTCAAGGAGCTGTGGGAGGCAGGATTGACAATGGCACAGTGGGTTGGTAAGAGAAAGGGGCTTGAAGGTGAGGTAGGAAAGGTTGCCAGGCAGATGGCATTGAAACCTCTGTTCACTTTGGAGCATGAGTTTTCCGGCGATTTGTTTCCTTCTACACCAATGTGTGAGAATGTGGGAGGTTGTTCTCATGTGGGTGCGTGGCTCAGGATAGAGCACTGGGTCTTTCTGACCTGAGTTCTAACTCAGCCTCAAACACTTACTTGCTGTGTGACCCTGGACAATTCACTTAACATCTGTCTGCCTCAGTTTCCTCACTTATAAAATAGGGATAATAATAACACTTTCCTCCCACAGTTATTGTGAGCACCAAATGAGGTATTTTGTAAAAAAGTGTTTAACACAGCGCCTGATGGATAGTAGGTCTCTATAAATGCTCGTTTCCTTCCCTGGAGACCAAGCATAATCTTGCAACTTGACTTTTTCCTGTTATTTACCTTTCTTTTCCTTTCTAATTAAATGCATTGCTATTTGAAAAAAAAATTCAAAGGAACAAGTCCTAGCAGTGTCAGAGAATATATCTGCTCCCTAAACAAAGTAATTCTATGTTTTCATTCCTAACTATCCTCATTCTGCTTTGGACCAGACCAAATTACAGTGGGTGGAGTTAAATCTTCACATGAAGACATTGGTAGACATCATATATTCACATTAGTTTGGGGGAATTTTCATTTCCCTGAAGCTGTTAGCTCCAGTCCTTATAGAAAGTTGGCAGTCATGGGATCATATACTTAGAACTCAAAGGGATATTAGAGGTCATCTAGTTCAGCCTTCTTATTTCATGGATGAAACTGAGGACCAGAGAGGTTAAGTAAATTGTTTGACATCACATAGCTATTAGTGGCGGAGGCAGGATTGTAAACCATGTCCTTTGATTCCAAATCTAGCATGATTTTTTCCTTCACAAATAGTATCTCAGAAGCTGAAAACCTCTTCAGATTTTATGCAGTTTTCCCAGTGTTCAGGATAATGTACTCTGATTAGAGTCACTTAATTAATTTGACAGTAGGATCTAAGAGGTATAGCAGTCTGTCCTACAGGCCACCCTTTTTCTCTACTTTCTATTATAGTTCTACTTTGAGATAAAGAAATTCCAATATGATTCAAATGCCATCAGAATGTATAGCACTGTGTTAATGATACATTTGGGACTGCAGTTCTTTTCTTATAAATAGATATTTAGGGGCAGCTCAGTGGCACAGTGGATAGGGCACCAGCCCTGAACCTGAGTTCAGATCCTCCCTCAGACCAAACATTTGACACTTACTAGCTGTGTGACCCTGAGTAAGTCACTTAACCCCAATTACCTAAAAAACAAAAACAAAAAAAATAGATATTTAATATAGGATGTACCAAAAGTGTCAATGTAGTTTTAAGTCTCTATCACACTGTAGAATTTCATGACCTTTTAGATTCCTTTCCCTCAGTTTACATATATTTAAAACTCTGGGCTTAAAGACTATTTTATTTGCATAAGACTCTCCTCATTGGTGAAGATTCATTTGTCTGTGCCTGTGTGAGGCGTAGAGTCCTTGAGAGCTTGGGAGAGAAGACATCCTTAGTGTTCTGGCTTCCAGATTCGAGACAGAACAAACATACTTCTAGATGCTTTTCAGGGAGAGGTGTTTAAAGGTAGAGAAAATCTTTTCTTTTTTGTTTTCTTTGAAGCTATAAGCCAAGATTTTTCCAACTCCATCCCTTCCCTAGGTACCAAACATCAAATAATCAATATCCACCAAATGAGGAGAGTTTTATGCAACTGAATTTGAGGTCATACCCATACATGTATATATACCTATACCTGTATCATCCATATCTGTATCTAACTCAGTGTGGTATAAAGATTGGTTCTTTGATGGTTGTCCTTTATTCTCGAAGAGGACCAAAATGACATCACTATGTTAGAGTCAAGTTACAGTGTATGTGACTATGGCTGATCTGACCAGTGCAAGCTCAGAATGCTCTACCATAGGTCGGACACAAATAGTCCACGTGAACATTTGGGGTGGATTCTCTAAATCTGCATCTTGAGTTTCTCTGCAGCTACTTCAATTCTGCTTTGCTCATAGAGCATAGCACCTTCTCTGATGAGGGCACAGATGCCAGGCAGTCGCGTGCCAGTGTCTTCCGTGTCACACAATCAATTCCACAGTAATTAAGAGAGACCTTAAGGGGCAGCTAGGTGGCGCAGTGGATAGAGCACCGGCCCTGAATTCAGAAGGACCTGAGTTCAAATCCGGCCTCAGACACATAACACTTAGTAGCTGTGTGACCCTGGGCACGTCACTTAACCCCATTGCCTAGCCAAAAAAAAAAGAGAGACCTTAAGAGTGTCCTTGTGTCGCTTCTTCTGACCACCACGTGAGTGCTTGCACCATGTGAGTTCTCCATAATATAGTCTTTTAGGCAAGCGTACTTGTGGCATTCAAACAATGTGGCCACCCATTGGAGTTGTGCTCTCTGCAGTAGAGTTTGAATGCTTGGCAGTTTAGTTCAAGAGAAGACCTCAGTGTCTGTTATCTTATCCTGCCAGGTGATCTTCAGAATCTTCCTAAGACAGTAGATAAAGGAAAACTTGGGAACAATTCTTGCCTCTGACACTAGCTATATGACCAAAGCCAAGTCACTAAACCCTTTGAGCCTCAGTTTCCTCATTTGTAAAGAACATATACATGTATAGAACCTACCTCACAGAGTTGTAAGGTTAGAATAAGTTGATGTATGTAAGATATTTTCAAAACTTAAGGCATTTGTAAATGTAAATTATTACCTATGCAAATTGTTTACCTAATTTGTTTAATATTTAATAAAGGCATCGAGGTGGCATAGTGGATAGAGCACTGGGCCTGGAGTCAGGAAGACCTGAGTTCAGATCCAGCCTCAGACACTTACTGGCTGTGTCACCCAGGGCGAGTCACTTCACCCTGTTTACCTCAGTTTCCTTGTCTATAAAATGAGTTGGAGAAGGAAATGGTGAACCATTCTAGTATCTTTGCCAAGAAAACTCCAAATGGGGTCACGAAGAGCTGGACATGACTGAAGACAACTGAACAAGAATATTTAATAAACTGTTCATTATTATGGAAGTTATCATTACTGTGAGACTGGTACAACGAGTAGGGGTTAGGGATAGGGCACTGTGAGTAAGGTGAATTTTAGTGTGTGTAAGGAGGCTTTTGTTATTCCTTTTTTTTTTTTTTGGTGAGGCAGTGGAGTTAAGTGACTTGCCCAGGGTCACACAGCTAGAGAGCATTAGGCGTCTGATGCCGCCTTTGAACTCATCCTCCTGACTCCAGGGCCAGTGCTCTATCCACTACGCCACCTAGCTGCCCCTGTTATTCCTTTTTAGATAATAGTTCCAGGATCCTAGATAAGATTTCTCATAGATGATGGTTGAAAACAACTTCTACTGCCCTGTCGCAGTAGAGATATAGGGGGTGACATAATGTATACCTGTGCTGTGCCAGGTCATGACGATATTGCTAAAGTTACTAAATGGAATTGTCAGTCATACGTCATTTTCCTTTCTAACAACCTCTTCCTCTTCTATGTTACTCTGTAGTGATACTCTAATTTATCTTGGAAACTGAGTGGTTGAACTCCGTACTCAGCAAGCCATCCCTTGTAACAAAAAGTGAAAAAGAAAGAGGAAAGAAAGAAATCAGTAACACTAACCAAGGCATCAGCTGAGTGTGAGGATGTTTCACATCGCTGGTGTAATCGTAAGCAAACTTTATAGATCTTGGTCATTGGTTTCATGTCTTCTTAAGAAAACACAAATGATGGACTTATGTTTAAGAAAATGTTTTAAATAGTAAGTTTTTAGTGCTTTATGTAAGGGGTTTAATAAAGTAATTTCCTGCTCAAAAATAGATCAAATAATTGAATCTTGGGAAGCTTTTGAAAGGGGGGAGGGGAAATCACTTGACTCCTCAGTCCTAAGACCGCATGACAAACAGCTGAGAGTAATTAGGTAGAGTGAGTTTTTACCAAGATGCACTATTTTCTGTGTTCTTGTAGCTAGAGCAAACCTCTTTGAACAGCCTATCAGCCTCCAGCCTTGACTTTAAACATTTTTCTGTCTGGTCAAGATGAAAGGCAACCTTCTCAATGTGGACATGTGATTGAAAGTCATTCACTTGTATCAGTGGTGAGAACTCTGATCTCTAAATTATCTGGAAAAACAACCAAAATTTTGCTTTCCCTGTCCAGGTATGTTTAAGATTTTATTTGCTTAGAGGGACATTGTTTTCTTTGGTCAGTTTTCATATACTTTAATCATATTTGATTTAAATAAACTTAGCATTGCATGTATCAATTTAAATCTCACCTCAGACTTTTGGAATCACAGCTAAATTTCCTGAGTTTAGTCTGAACTAAAATGCAGTCTTAACTGTAAGAGGGTGAGTATGAACACTGAATTAATTTCTGTTTCTCTCATTTAATGAAGTCAAATGGATTTTTAAAAAATAGTGGATAATCTGTTTAGTGAATCTGACTAACTCATGAGTGAGATTATTGAAAATGTTCTGATTAGCTTCTGATGGCTTATGCCAGTTTTATTTATGAATGAAGGTGCTAGCTTCCTCAAAGATAGAAAACTAGATCTAATCTTTGCATTTTTACAGTCTGCATTTCTCACTTGAGTTATCTGATCTAAAATTATCTTAGAGAAAAGAATTGTTTTTTTTCTCTTTTAAGTTTTAATACTTTGGAGGCAGTGTGATAGGGCAGACTTATAAGGACTTACGGCCCGGAGAGATCTAGGTTTGGCTGCCACCTTTGACACTTAACTGCTTTAAGCCATAGCTTCGTCATTTGTAAAATGGGAAAAGAATACCTGTTGTACCTGTCTCACTAGGCAAATGAAATAATATATGTCTATGAAGCACTTTGCAAGTCTTAAAATTCTCTGTAAACAGCTGTTGTTACTAATACTTTTAAAGTTATTTTTTCTAAATATTAAAATAACAGTTGCCATGTTCTATTTTGGAAAGCTCCACACCTCAGTTATTTTTCTTAGTTACATACTTAGACTAATTTTGAAGAGAAAGATCATTGGAATGATTATAATGTCATGCGTTCATTGTGTAAGAAAGTATTTATCATGAAAAGCTAAAGCTTGCTGGGCTAGAGACTCGGTCTATGGTGTGCCGGGTTTTTTTGTTTTTGTTTTTGAAACCACAGGAAAGGTTCTCAAAAGTGAGAACCGAGAAGGGCTAATGGCAGCATTTTTGTCACGGCAGTCTAGTCACCACCCAGATAACTGCACCTTCCTTCTTGCTTGCTGTCACTCAGCTGGCAGTAGCCACAGGAGGAAGAAGGTTCTGGTGGTGATTAAGGGTGAGGGAAAGAAGATAAGGAAACCATGCCCTCAGCGAGATGGCACCTGTTGGCTCCCAGTATTTACACTCCACCGCCAGTGGCAAAGAATTCTCTTCCATCTCTCTCTCCTTTTTTGAAGGCCTTGAGAAGACTGCTGCAGATTCAGCATGAAGAGAAAATAGAGGCTCCGTTGTTTTGAATTTCCCTTGTTGCTTTGCTTTCATTGGTGTTAGTATCGGAAGTATTAGTGGTATTTCTGGCTCTTTCTGACTTGTCACTTCCCCAGCTTATTTTGTTCTTGACTAAAAATGTCCATTGTGGCTATTAAAACCCCTTTAAAAAAGAACAATTTATTTATTTTTAAAATTATTTTAAAAGTGTATTTTTTTGTTTTCATATCACCGTCATTTCTGAAAATATCTTCATCCAGCCAAAAAAAAAGATTAAAAGTAGCTAACATTTATACAGTGCTCTAAAGTTTGCACACTTTATAAATATTTTCCCATTTCATCTTTATGGCAACCCTGGGAAGAAACTGCCTGTCATTATCTCTATTTTACAAATGAGCAAACTGAGGCAGACAGAAGTGAAGTGACTTGTCCAGAGTTCACACAGTAAGAGTCTGAGGTCAAATTTGAACATAGGTCTTCCTGACTCCAGTTCTAGCACTCTGCTCCACTTAGTTGCTTATCTCCTGGTGACAAAGAATGAAAAAGGAAATAGAAAAAAAGTAGCTCAGTAGACCTTCCAACACATCAGCCCCTCTGGCAATATATGTATGTATGTATGTATGTGTGTGTGTGTGTGTATGTGTGTGTGTGTATGTATTGCTGTAACTCCTAGCCCTCCACCTTTACAAATAAGGAAGAAACGGTGTATTTTTTCTTTTTTTTCCCCCTGTTCTTTCCATTTTTTCTTGTTATCACTGTATGTATTGTTTTCTTGGTTCTGTTTATTTCACTCTGCACCAATTCATATAGGTCTTTCTATGCTTCTCTGAGTTTTCAAATTTGTTTCTTGCTGCACAGTAATGTTCCATTACATTCATGTCTACAATTTGTTTCACCATTCCCCAAATTTGCTTATTCTTTTGAGCCTGCATATATAAGAAGAGTTCTACTTTTCCTCAGTCAACAATCACTGAAATGGACAGGGCTATTCATCATTTCAGAGACCCAAAGCTCTGGAGTACAGTATTCTGAAAAAGAAATAATGACCTGCTGACAGCCTGATAGCTTGAGTATGTGACTTGACTTGCCATCAGCTCCATAGGGAGCCAAGCACTGTCTTGAGTTGAAGATCTGTTGCAATCATTCTGGAAAGCTGATAGCATCTCTTTCATTCACCTCAGACTTGTGAGGGGCCTCTCTCCTTCCTGTGTTATCTGAGTGGTGATCTAGCTGGAAAGCCTGTTCTCACTGCCCACATCCCTGTGAAAGACAAGACAAAGGGCCCATGGAAAACTGCTTGCTTTTTCAAAAAAGGGAGAGATGTGAGCCTGTGTTAAGCTCATGCTTCTGTGCTTTGGTGAATCCCCCAAAGCCTGTAGATTATTCCAGCTTTGAAGAATCTATTGTGTTTTGTTTACATGCAGTTCTCCCCCGCCTCTCAAGGTTATTGAATTGGAGGGACTCTAAGCTGTTTAGGATTTAGCTGGCAATCAGCCCAGCAGACTCCCTCTATCCTGGCCACCTTCAAGCTTACTTAGGAGTATCTTTGTGATATCCTTGGTATTTGGTTCATTTCTGTCCAGTTCTATCTATCATTAATCAATTCAGATTTCACCTTTTGAGCAAAAATGATAAAAATGACTAATCCTTGTCTTTTTGGATGGGTATTAATACCCAATTTAGTTTTTAAGGCTTTTTTTTTTTAAAACTTCATATCTTCTCTACAGCATGGAGACAGTGTTTCCTAGGTTTTACGTGTGGACATCCTTTTAAAAACTGAGCTTGGAGAAGAAAAGACTTGTGGGGTAGGCTTGGGAAGACAGGCTATGTAAGATCCTTGTGTTCAAGGGCTGTTCCTGGGGAAGATGGATCAGACTTGTTCTGCTTGGTCCTCTAGGGACACCCTAGAAATAATGGGTGGCAATTGAAGTGAGGCACGTTTTGGCTAGAAGGAAGGAAAAACTCCCAAACAACTTACACTGTCCAAAGGTGGAATGAGTTGCTTTGGAAAGTACTGAGTTCCCCATCCTCAGAGGACTTCCAATAAAGACAGTTTGCCAAGTGTGTTATAAAAGGGATCCTTTTTCTGGCACTGGTTAGACTAAATAGTTTCTGAGGTTGCTTCTAACTGATATTTTGTAGTTTTCTTTCTCTTTAAAGCCAGATGACCATATTTGTGATCTGCTGTTGTGTGATGGAGAAGGTGGAATGAGTGGAGCCAAGCGCAAGGGTCAGGAGGAGTTGGGTTTCAATTTTATTTTATGCCATATTTTATATCTTGTTTTAGGAAGTGTATTTTCCCAAGAAATTCCAGTGATGAATCAGGTGCCAAGTACTATGGGTTACTCTGTGGATTTTCACATCTTTTTCTATGCAGGTTCTCTTTGGACACCTACCTGCCTAAGAACATCTTGTAAAAAAAAATCAAATTTAGCCACCATATTTTAAGGAAAAGGAAATAACCAGCCTCCCATAGAGTGCCTACATTATTAAAAATAAAACTATACCCTATCTATAAATGATTTCAACTGTATCTTTATTTGGTCACATAATGGAGCATTTTTCTATTGAATAGCTATTTTTACCCCCCAGGCCCTTACTAGACACTGACAGAAGTCAGAATAATTGCATCCTTAATTAGAGTTCAGGGTATGGACCAGGGATCCTTCTGGCTCTGTTAAGTTGCAAAATATTCATGAACAAGTGTGAAGAAGTATGGCTGTGGATTTCATGCTCTTTTCAGTGACGCATGCATGATAAGCCTCAGGAAACCCATTATCTCAACTTCCAGAAGCAAGATATAGCATCAATACTCAGAACAAGGTCAAATGTGGTGTTGAAATTAAACCCCAAACATAACTTGGAATACTTCAGGGTAATTCTCTTAAAGAAACATGGAATAATTTCAATAATTTCCCAATCCTGAATATCATGTGTACTCCATGCAGCTAAGTAGTGTAGTGCATAGAGTACTGGGCTTGAAGTCAGAAGACTCATCTTCGTGAGTTCAAATCCAACCTTAGACACTTACTAGCTGTGTGACCTTGGGCAAGTCATATCACCCTGTTTGCTTCAGTTTCCTCATCTGTAAAATGAACTGGAGGAAGAAATGGCAAACCACTGCAGTATCTTTGCCAAGAAGATCCCATATGAGGTCACAAAGAGACAGATACGACTGAACAACAACACTCCATTCTAACCTTAGATCAGATCTGTCCTAGGGAAATGCAGTTACTTTGGACCAAGATTTTTTTTTTTGTGTGAATAAGACAATCCTCATATATCACCCAGAGAGGGGAAAGAAAAAAGATAATAGTGGACTGGAAAACTTGGGGTCAGTATAGCCTAGGAATCGGAAAATATGGCTAGAGCCAGATTCCTAGGTAAATGTGCTGGAAAGGCGAGAAGAAACCTGGGAGGAAAGACTGATGGGTAAAAATCAAGGCAAAGGTTATAGGAAGAAATCAGTGATTTGTAGAACTTTTCTGGGGCCAGACTCTTAGGGAGAGAGATGTTTTCAAGAGAGTGTGAAATATTAGTAGATTTTGGTGATAGGGTCTGAATTCTAGAAATGATACAGAGGATATATAATTCCCCCCCCCCCCCTAATCCTTATCCTTCTTGACCTCTCTACAGCCTTTGGCAGCCTGGATCAACCTCTTTTCTGTGATAATTTTCTTCTGACTCTAGGCATTTTTATTGGATGTCCCCTATGCTTGAAATTCTCTCCCTTCTTATCTCTGCCTCCTGGCTTCCCCAGCTTCAAGTCCCAGCTAAAATCCCACTTTCTGCTCCTCTGTAATCTTAGACATTTCCCTTTGAGATGACCTCCAATTTGTCATATATATATATATATATATTATGTATAGAGATAAATGATTATTAATAACAAATGATTTGGGGAATTCCCCCCTTTTTCTAAAGTCTTAATTTCAAAAATTCAGTCTCTTGAAGGATGTCACTGATAATGAGATTGGACTAACTTTCTTAACAATCTTGTTCCCATCCATCTGGGGAAGCCATGGTGCTCTACTCAGGTTTCAGTGGGGATAAATTCTTTGAATAGATTGCCCAGTGTTGGAGGTAACTTAGAAGTAAATGACATAATCAGAGTTCATTTGAATAGGTTCAGCCTCTCATTGTAATATTCATTCTCTTGTTAATTGTTAACCAATCAGAGTTGATTGCCACCCCCTGAACACCCCTCTTCCAATGGGCATATAAAGCTATGAGCCTGCCACCATGATGGTCTTTGGTTTAAGAGAAAGATGGTCAAATGACCATCCTTTTATTAATAAATGTGCTAGAATTATTAATAAAATGATTAAATTATCCAGAAATTATGTCTCTCAAACTTTTTAAAAGTTCCAAATTGTTTGGGTCTTGTCTCTCCTATTAGACTGTTAGAGCAGGGACTGTTTTTTGCCTTCTTTGTATCCCCATTGCTTAATGTGGTGTCTGTCACGTAGTAGACACTGAATAAATAATAACAGCTAGCACTTATATAGTGCTTTAAGGTTTGCAAATCAGTTTGTAAATATTATCTCATATTATCCTCACAGCTACCCTAGAAGGTAAGTGATATCATTCTTCTTATTTTGTGGTTCAACTGTGATACAACTGTATCTGATCCTTCAGGACCCAATTTGGGGTTTTCTTGGCAAAAGGAGTAATGCGTCATTTCCGTCTGCAGCTCATTTTATAGATTGAGGCAAACAGGGTTAAGTGACTTGCCCAGGATCACATAGTAAGTGTCTGAGGCTGGATTTGGACTCATGAAGGTGTCTTCTTGATTCCAGGCCCAGTACTCTATCCACTGCACGGCCTAGCTGCCCCACTCTAAATGGATGGGTAAAAGTAATGTTTTGGTTGTCTTTATATAGAGGCCAAACGCGGCCCTCTAGGTCCTCAAATTTGGCTCTTTGACTGAATCCAGACTTCACAGAACGAATCCCCTTAATTTGGATTTGTTCTGTAAAACTTGGACTCGCTCAAAAGGCCACACCCGAGGACCTAGAAGGCCACATGTGGCCTCGAGTTTGCAGGTTCCTCACCCCTGGTCTAGGCCTAGGGATTGTGATGTTGAGAAATAATAACAATAATAATAGTATGAATTTCTATAGGCTTTAAGGTTTACAAAGCACTTTACATATACTAATTCATTTGATTGTCACAAATACTCTGGGGGTAGGTGCTATTATTATCTCCGTTTACAGGTGAGGAAACTGAGGGAGACAGAGATTAAGTGACCTGTCTAAGATCACACAGCTAGTAAGTGTTGGAGCCCAGATATGAACTCAGTTGTTCCTGGTCCAAGTCAGTCTCTCTATGTACTGTGCCGCATAGATGAAACAGTAGATTTCAGAACAGGGGTTCTTAACTTGGGGTATGTAGGTAGATTTGGATAGATTTTAAAGAGTCCATGACTTTAGATGGGAAAAAAATTTACAACTTTATTTTCACTAAATTCTAGTTGAAATTTAGTATTTCCTTCAATTATTTAAAAACATTATTCTGTGGTGGGCGTCTATAGGCTTTGGCGACTGCCAAAGGGGCCTGAGACATGAAAAAGGTTAAGGATCCCTGCTTACAAGCAGCTTGAAAATTTTGGCAGCAGTAAAAGGTTTCTGAATGTGCAACAACCAAAAATTAATTAAAAATCAAACACGATGAATCCGAGGTGGTTCTGGCAGCGCTTGCCTGTGTTACATCGAGCATAGCATGCATGTGACATTCTTAAACGTATAATGATCATTCCTGCTTTTGCTCCTTCCTCCTTGCCCCCATTTCATACACACCTGCAGTAGTTTTCTTCCTCCTCTCTGGGTAATCAAATCCTACCCTTCCTACAAGGCCAAGTTCAGTGTTAAATGACCTAATTATGCTCTACCTTGAATTGCCCTTCATATGTGTAAATCTTGCCTCCTTAACTAGATTGTGTTTATTGTGCTCAAGAAGTTTAGATGTTTCTCCCCTTTCACTCATCAGTATCTGGCACAGGGGTAAGTACATACTAGGTGCTCCATAAATGTGAACTGAATGTGAAATTCTGCCCTGTCAGGTCATCAAACAGGAACAGATGTCACAGGGCCACCAAGACCCTTTCTGAATCACTCCCCAACAAAGCCAGCAGTTAAGTAGAGAATGAAGAAAGACAAGGGGAGGGAGCCTGGTGGAAAAAGTGACTGAGGTTTTTCCCCTGTCTTCGATTTTTGAATCTTTCTTATTGGGTATAATTTACTGCTCGTTAGGGAAGGAGGAAGTTCTATTTGGAAGAAAAGCTGATGGAAAGTAAAATAAATTGATATATTTATTAATAATAAAATACATTAATAAAATATTTTTTAGAAAATAATTTGACAGGTTGTCAGCCAATAATATTTAGCTGTATGGAGAACCCTATAATGAAAGGAGATTGAACAAATGAATGGAAAAGGATTATTAAGCAGTTACTGCATGCCAAGCCCTATGGTAATTGCTGGGAATATAAATATAAAATTGGAACAGTCCTTGCTCTTACAGAGCTTATAGTCTAATGGGGGAGATATCAGTTATAGATGAATAGGGGATGCAGAAGGATCTCTTGGTCTGGGAAGTCATAGAAATGGTAAATAGGATGATAGTGCAGTCTGTTGACAAGTGCTTTTTGGAAATGATAGTGCTGATTTTATTACAGTCCTTAGAACAAGAATTAGAAAACTGGGTGTTGAGATGGGGAGTTTGCACTGTGGAGTGCATGGGCCCAGGGCGTTCCAAGATGACTGACTGAGTGGCTTAGCTTCTCTCAGATGTGGTGTCTGGAGATTTGATTTGGAAGGGAGAACAGCTGTAACAGCTCTGGAGCAGATGAGGCTGCAAGGTCCCTGGGAGTTCAGAGCTAGAAAGCAATAGAAATTGAAAGTTGAAAATAGATGCAGTCTCTCCCCCTGGAGGAACTATTACTTTGGTTGGGAAGATAATTTAGCCAGAGAGTGAGGCAGAATTCATAAGGAAGGGCTTTCACCTGGAGGTGAATTTTAAATATCTTATTGTAGGGCTTGGTTGTAGAGTAAATAGGGGATAAAGGCTTCTGACAACTTTGGTTCAGTTTATGATTAATGTGTTAACTATTGTGATTGTGTAACTCACTTAGATAAGAATAATTTTAAAAATTTATCGTAAAGGAATCTTGAGGAATGGGATGGACATGGGGGAGATGTAGTTGATGCAAAACAAAAGATATCAATTAAAAGATTTTTTTTTAAGGAATAAATAGGATGTCCCAGTTGGAGACTCTCCCTTTCTGTGGGTCAATGACTCCATTAGCTCAGGAGTGCAGAAGAAAGTGCCAAACACAGGTCTTTATAATCTGGGATTGTTGGTGAGTTCTATATGTAATCTTTATGGTCTTTTGTTAATAGAGATTTTACACGAGTAAGACATAACCTCTTCTGTGTTCCTTTTACTTGATCTAATGGTTTTTGTCAACCCTCATCCTTCTTGACTTCTCTGCAGCATTTGATACCATTGATCACCTTCTCTTGGATACTCTTTTCTTTCTAGGTTTTCATGACAATACTCTCTGCCTTGATTGTTCTCCTACCTGTATGACCACTTCTTCTCAGTCTCTTTTTGTACCTTTATCCAAGACACTCTCAACTGGGTGTCTGTCAAGGCTGTGCCTTGGGCCTTCTTCCCTTCTCTTGTAGCATCTCACTTGGTGATCTCATCAGCTGTCATGGGTCCAGTGATCATCCCTATATAGATGGTTCCCAGATCTTTATCTCCAGCCCTAGTCTTCCTCCTGAGCTCCGTTCCCATACTGACAGCTTCCTTTTGAACACTGCAAACTGGATATCCCAAAGCCAACTGAAGCACGATATATTTATAATAGAACTCATTATCTTTCCCCACAAACCCTCCCTACTTCCCAGCTTCCTTGTTATGGTCAAAGGCATCACCCTTCCTCCCAGTCTTTTATTGTTCAGTCATTTTCAGTTGTGTGCAACTCTTCATGACCCCATTTGGGGTTACTGGAGTGATCTGCCATTTCCTTCTCCAGCTCATTTCCAGTTGAGCGACTAAGGCAAACAGAGTTAAGTGACTTACCCAGGGTCACACAGCTAGTATGTGTTTGAGGCCAGACTGGAACCGGAAAGATGAGTCTTCCAGACTCCAGGCACGGTGCTCTGTGTGCCACCTAGCTACTCTCCTCTCAGTCAGCCAGATTCAAAACCTTGGTATCATCCTCAACTCATTTGCACTTACCCCATACAACCAATATGTTGAAAAATGTCATTTTGATCTTTGTAATATCTCTCGTATATGCCCCCTTCTCTCTGCTCACATAGCCACAACCCTAGTGCAGGCTCTTTTCACCTCTTACCAGAATTATTCCAATAGCCTTCTAATTGGCCTCTGCCTCTAGTCTCTCCCCACTCTAGTTAGCCCTATACCCAGCTGCCAATGAGATTTCCCTTCAAGTTCAGGGCTGACCATGTCACTCCCCTGCTTGGGCTACTCCAATGGTTCCCTGTTGACCCCAGGATCAGATATAAACTTCTCAGTTTTGCATTTGAAACCCTGGCCCCTTTCTACCTTCAAGTCTTCTCATACTTTGCATCTCTCCATGGACTCTGATGCAGCCAGAGTTCTTTGTGCTGCTCATTGTGCATAGCACTTCACCTTCATCTCCAAGTCTTCATGTCCATTATCCTTTCCTGGCTGGATTGCTCTGCTTCCTCCCCTTTATCATTTATTTTTCTTATTGTGTTCAAATCCTGCCTTCCACAGAAGGCCTTTCTGGAGCTCTCTGTTATTGCCTTCCCCTCTCAGGTTACCTTTCATGTACTCTGTACAGATCTTGTATGTACCTAGTTATTTACAAACATTATTTCTCTCATTAGAATGTAATCTTAAAGGCACAGACTGATTTTTTTTTGGCCTTTTTTTGTATCCCTATTGTTTAGCACAATGGCTGGCACATAGTAAATGTAAACTAATTATTTTTGTGATCCCTAGCCTTTTACTGAGAAAATAAGAGCAAACTTATATATTAAAAGCTTAAAATCCTCAGCCTCATGCTATCATATTTATCATCCAGTTTAGAGCAAAAGAAATCTTTGCAGAAGAAGCCAGTCACCATCTCTTGAGGGAGCGCATTCTGCTTTTGGACAGCTTCGTTAGGAAATTTTTCTTCCCTCCAGCCCTAAATCTCCCTCTTTGCAATTTCCAGTGGTTGTTCCTTGTTGGGTCTTTTGAGGCCAAGTAGAATGATTTCCTCTTGCCCAGGGCACCCCCTTGCAATACTTGAAGTATTGCTATCCTGTCCCTTGTAAGTCTAGGCCAAGCATCTGCAGTTCTTTCATCCCGTACGTAAGTGTCCATCTTAAAATGAAATGCCCCCAAATGAACTCAGTATTGCAAGTGACATCTGACCGGGTCACATTACAGTGGGGATGCCTTCTTCTGGACAGTTTGTCTCTTCATGCAAGGCTACTTGTATTAGCTTTTTGGGGTTACGGTCACCCTGTTGATTCACACTGAGCTGACTTTCTACTAAAACCCCCAAACTTGTCTGGTCACAACTCACCTATCTTGAGCTAGCATTTTGTGTGTGTGTGTGTGTAGATAGATAGATATAGGTATATAGATATACACACATATATACACTTAACCTTTGTTTTTTTTTTAATTTTGAGTTCCAAATTTTCTCCCTCCTGTCTTCTTATTTGTCCTCCCTGAGATGGTAATCACTTTGATATAAGTTATATATGCACAATCATGCAAAACATATTTCTGTATTAGTGAACTCATTGTTCATTGTGACTATGTCCACTGATGAAGCTTTCCTCCTCAGGGGTCATAAATTTAGAGGTGTAAAGGACCTTGAGGTGACCTGTTCTAAAGCTGTCATTTTAAAGATGAGGAAAGTGAGATCCGGGGAAGTCAGATAACTCGCCCAACGTCACACAAATAGTGTCAATGGTGGGGTCTTGCCACATTTCACTGGCCAGTTTTGTCTCTATGTTATCTTCTCACCTTTCTTTCCATGTAGAGCTCAGTGCTTTCTTTTCTGAAAATGGTTGGTTCAATGGAAAGAGTCCTGACTTGAGTCAAAGGACTTGCTTTCCGATATCACCTCTGATGTTTAGTACTGGTGTGTCCTTGGGTGAGTCAGTTAACCTCCTTGGACCTCAGTTTCCCCATGTGTAAGATGAGCAGGTTGGATGAGATGTACTCTGAGTCAGCTCTACATTGATAATGCTATGACCCTAATTCAACTTCATTAATTCAGCTTCATGATTCAACAAAAGCTATCCTTGTGATTTTTTTGCTTCAATTCTTGTTCATCCCTAATTACTTAGTATTTTATGTTTCCTTTCTCCCTCTCCTTTCTTCCTTTATGCAACTCACCTGACATCCACAGTCTTATCTTTTTTATGTTGACCAATTTAATATAATCAATTATCTTAATTAACATCATTATTCATAACATAGATTAGAGTATAGCATTAATATTATGAGCTAACATACAACTTTAAATAGTTCATATTAATTATATTTATATTGCTCTATATTTTATGTATAATAATATATAATCATTATAAATATTAATAACCTCATATGGGCTCATGACCCACAGTTTAAGTAGTGCTGAAGGGGTCACGAGTGGAAAAAGTTTAAGAAGCATTGGTTTAGGTCACAATAATTAAAAAATATATTGTTGCCATCCTCATTTTTTTTTTGTTTTTGTTTTTGCTAGGCAGTCGGGTTTAAGTGACTTACCCAAGGTCCCACAGCTAGTAAATGTCAAATGTCTAGGCTGGGTTTGAACTCAGGTCCTCCTGACTCCAAGGGTGGAGTTCTAGCCACTGCACCACCTACTGCCCCCATCCTCATTTTTTAATCCATAATAAGGGATATCTTGAACCTCTGTAGACTTTCATTTTTTTTTTTGTGGAAAGATGAGTGACACGTTTCAGAACGCAAGAGAATTTGATTAGGTTCCTTTATGATGGTTAGCTGGTACCAGGTGTTGGTCAACAGTCCTTGTACATAACCTGATACACAGGGCACACCTCCTTCTACAAACCCCAGCTGATGGAAATGCAAGCAAATGACGTAGAGCCTGAGAGTGTCTGTATTAAGCAGGTGGACCAAGGAAAGGCTTCTTAGAGCAGTAAAGAAGGATGTCACTTTGGCCTGTTGCAGAATGTTTCTTACCCATAACCATGATGGAAGTGAATTTCTTTATACTTAAATTATTTTAGGAAGCTGTTCAAAATGGCCCTATGGGTACACATACATACACATACTTTATGTATTATATAATGTGTGTGTACATATATTTATAATACATATAAAATACACACATGCATATATATATCTATGTATTGCATAGATCACAGTGAACTGGACAAGGACTCTAAAATTTTGCCTTCCCCTTCTCCCCTCATTTAACTGTCTCTTACCAAGTTGCAAAAATATAGAGCCCAGAAATCCAGGTGCCACCCACAGCTTAGGTGGCATTAAAATAACTTAAGATGATCTAATTTTGTGGCTCTGTTTCATGATTTTCCTGTAAAGTTCTATACTATTTATATTCTAATATACAATTTCCTGTAAAATTTCATACTGTTGCTACATTTATAACCACTTTTCTTTCAAACCTGTGGCTAGATACTCTGGCTCATGGTTTCCTTTTTTTATGACTATATCATCTTTTTCAGAAATTTGCATGCAAAGCAGATGTCACACCTGCAATAGATTCTGTGATAATAAAAGTTACCTTCTGGACCGCTAGATGTGGAAAGAGGCCTTTTTGATATTTAAACATCTTTTTTAAAAGTTTCTCCTTCTACCCTCAATTTTCCATATATTTTACCTGAGCATTCTGTTTGAATTTTATATTATTATTAAGAATATAGGCATTATCATCATTAGAACTCTCAGGGCCTTTTAAATTCTAATATTCTCTAATTCTATGCCTGGGGATGTACTCAGGGTAAAGTAGAAATTGTGTATTATTGATAGAGATAAAAATCTTCAGAATTTTGAAACCCTGGAGGAAAATTCCCTTCATATCTATTTGAATGCAGAAGAAATGATTTTTTTTGGGGGGGGGTTAAATTTATGCATTAATTATCTTTTAAAATTGCCATTTTAACTGGAAAGTTTTAGTTTAGGAACATAATTATGTGTAAGTTGATTAGCACATGAATCATTGTTATATCAAATTTAAAATTTTTTTTTTTTTTAACAATATTTGTTGTTGTTATTCAGTTGTTTCAGTCATGTCCAGCTCTTTATGACCCATTTTTGGGAGTTTTCTTGGCAGAGATACTGGAGTGGTTTGCCATTGCCTTCTCCAGCTCATTTTACTGATGAGGAAATTGAGGCAAACAGGGTTAATTGACTTGGCGAGTGTTAGATAGCTAGTAAGTGTCTGAGGTGGATTTGAACTTATGACTTCCAGATTCTAAGCCTAATGGTCTATCCACTACAGCATCTAGTTTCCCTTTAAAATCTTAGCAATTTGTAAAAATTAAACATTTAATTGTTTTAAATGTTTGTTATCAGTACAACTACAAGAAACTTGAAGGAATCTGGCCTTACCAATTTTTGTCAGGTTATGAAAGCAAAAACTTGAAAAAAAGAGATGGATGGATTCCAGTAGAACAAGAAAAATGATGTAAGTACTTAGCCGATCATGCACTAATTGTCAAGCTCCTAGAATGACTCTAGATTTGGAAATGAATAATACCTTCAAAAATCTCAAAGCTTCTTTGGCTGTGAAGACGCAGCGCTTTAATGAATGTAGCCAGGATGGGCAAAGACTGAAAGATCAATTCTTCCTTTGTGCTGCGATCGATCGGTTTGCAGAAAGAACATGCTTTGGTGAGAGCCTGAGTCAGAGTCCCCTGTTTAGCACCAAAGTTTCGAAGTGAGTGTGAAGGAAGCGACAAGAGATGCCTGAGACAAGAAAGTAAAAAATAGAAAGAAAAGGGAACAGTGGTGGCATGGCTGCCAATGCTGAGAAACTGGGTGGGGGGTTGGGGAGAGGCAAGAATAGCAGAGAGCAGGACACTGTGGATGGTGACAACAGGTGATGGAGAGAGGGAGGATGGAACAAGACTGGCAACCAGCTGAGCCTCAGGGCTGGGACTTCGAAGGCAGAGTTCATTGCCCTGTGTTTGGACATAGGTGGGTTGTTGCTGTTCTGTCATTTTTCAGTCATGTCCGACACTGT
Organism: Phascolarctos cinereus; assembly: GCF_003287225.1. Classification (NCBI taxonomy): domain Eukaryota; kingdom Metazoa; phylum Chordata; class Mammalia; order Diprotodontia; family Phascolarctidae; genus Phascolarctos; species Phascolarctos cinereus. The sequence goes on from NW_027555736.1 coordinate 158,249,825, forward strand.
GTGACCCCATTTGGGGTTTTCTTGGCAAAGATACTGGAGTGGTTTGCCATTTCCTTCCCCAGCTCATTTGGCAGATGAGGAAACAGGCAAATAGAGTTAAGTGACTTGCTCAGGGTCACACAGCTAATAAGTGTCTGTGGCTCGATTCAAACACACGTCTTTCCGACTCCAGGCCCAGTGCTCTATCTACTGCATCATCTAGCTGCCTTAGGTGGGGGTGAGAAGGGGACAAATAACCATTAGTCTTGCAGCTCGTTAGCTCATGAAGGCATCTGTGCCACGCTGAGGGCATGCCAACCAGTATATAGTTCATCAGTCTGGGAGCAGTATTCATTGCACAGCATTTTCTGTCCTTAGCATGCTATAGGATCATCAGTTTAGACCTGGAAGGGATCTAGGCCATCTGGTCCATCATCTTCCTTCTCGTCTTGCCTAACAGTTTACAGGTGAGGACCAGAGAAGTTAAAATGATTTGTCCAAACTCACACAGATTACAGCATGGTAGATCTAGTACTGTTTAGTAAGTAGTACAGCTGGGATTCAGACCCAAGTTCTCTGACCCCAAACCCAACACTCTTTACAGCATACCACACTACCTCCATAATGACCAATGTTCATCATGATACTGAATCTTCAAGAAAAGATTAACATGTTTTTTCTACCTCTGTTTAATCAAGACATGCATTTATTAAGTATTTACTAAGTGCCAGTCACTGTGCTAAGTGCTGGGAATATCCACTCCACTTTGCATCTGCTGCCTTGCCTGGTTTCAACAAGAGGTTCCCTCCTCCCCCTAGCCCCTGGTGTCTTGTTCTACCTCCTTTCCTGCCTCTTTTTGTGTGCTCCCCCCCCCCCCCGTTTAGAGTAGAAGCTCCTTGAGGGAAGAGACTGGCTATCTTTTTATCAACTATATCCTCTGCGCATAGGACAGTGCCTGGCATGATGTAGTCACTTAATAAATGTTTATTAGATTGGATATAAATACAAACAGAGAGTCCTTGCCCTCAAGGAGCTTGCATTCTAACGAGGGAAGACATATAAAAAGAAGCTGAAAAGGGGATGAGGTGAGAAAGAGAAGAAGGGATGAAGGTATCTGGCAAAGTGTGGACAGTATAGAGAAATTCCAGGAGATTGAGGAATGCAGTCTGTACAGGAAGGAAGACATGGTTGGCCTGGGCACTCTCCTTAAAATGGAGGTTCTGAGAAGAACCACCAATCTGTGAATGCCAGGGCTGGCCTGAGGCTTCAGGATGAAGGTTTCTGGGTCATGGGAGAGAAATTCTGGAAGAGTTAATTGTGTAGTCTGGACTGGAATAAAGGCAAGAATCCGGGCAAGACATATTACCTTTTCTATATTTGATATAGTACTTTAGGGTTTGCAAACTGCTTTATGTATATTATTTCATTTCCTTCTCCTACATTTGCACAACAAAGCTGTGTAGTAGGTAATGAGGAAACAGAGGCACAGAGATGTTAAATGTCTTATTTAGGAGCACACAGCTAGAAAGCTTCCAGGGTACTATTTGAATTGAGGCCTTCCTCACTCTAAGCCCTGCCTGCTATCTACCTTGTTACCTACTTGCCTAAGAAACAGACAAATAAACAGGACAAGAAAACAGAGTTAGCTGTGTTGGGTCAGGGCAGACCGATGCTTGAAGAATTTAGAACAGAACAGTATGTGCTATTTATTGCCAAAAATATTTGCTCATCACTAACAGACTCTTCCTAGTTAAAAAAAAAATCACATGACTCGATAGATGGCTCATCTGCGTGGTAGTCAAGAAACACCAGCACTAGAAAACAAGTGCTTTCATTGCATTTCAGCAGCATCATCCTCCTGTCAGAGGGGAAGCGCCTCCCTGGGAGGCTTTTAGTGCTGTATATGACCCATTCCCCCTTGAGGTTCCAAGATAGCCACCATTTTCTTGTGTCATGTTTTCTGGGTACAATGCCATACAAAATATTAAACAGACTGGAGTCGGAAAGATACATCTTCCTGAGTTCAAATCTAGCCTAAGACACTCATTAGCTGTGTGCCCCTGGTCAAGTCACTTCACTGTATTTGCCTCAGTTTCCTCATCTGTAAAATGAACTGGAGAAGAAAATGGCAAATTACTGTATTTGCCAAGAAAACTCCAAATGGGGTTTTCTTACACGAAGAGTTGTACACGACTGAACGCTACAACGACAAAATCCATAGCCATTTTTTTTAGAACTTCCTGTTCATAACCAATTTGTTTTCCAGTATTGTGGGTTCCGTCTTCATCATAACTCTTGCATAAGCCCTCTTCCCTCTTCTGACACTGCTATTACCTTGTTGCAGACCCTCAGCACCTCCCACCTGGATTATTTCAGTAGTCGGCTAGTTGATTGCTTGCCACCAGCCTCTCTCCTCTCCAGTCCATTCTGTACTCAGCTGTCAAATCAGTGTTCCTAAAGTGCATGTCTGACAACGTCAGCCCCCTATTCAATCAACTCTAGTACCTCTGTTTGGTACATATAAAATCCTCTGGCGTTTAAAGCCCTTTATAATTTGGCTCCTTCTTGCCTTTCCAGTCTTCTTGTACCATGTTTCCCTCCAAATATTTTACAATCTAGTGACACTGATCTCCTTACTGTTCCCTTGGACAAGATACTCCATCTCCCAATGCTGAGCATTTTCACTGGCTATCCCCCATGCCTGAAATTCTCTTTCTCCCCCTTTCTGCCTCCTGGCTTTCCACTAAAATCCTACCTTCTGCAAGATGCCTTTCCTGATTCCTCACCACCACCACCCATGCTGAGATTATCTCTGATTTTTCCTATATTTGGTTCTGGAGATAAGAGGGAGTCATTGGGATTTCTTGAGTAGGATAGTGATATGGTCAGACCTATGCTTCTGAAGCATTCCCTGGGCAGCTGAGTGTAGGATGGATTGAAGAGGGGAGAGACATGTAGCAGAGGGACCACAAATGATGATGAAACTGTATTTCAGATCCAGCCTAGAGTTATTGTTTGAAATATACTGAGTTTATTTTCAACTTCCTATCCCCAGAGAAGTGGGTTTTATGCCAGTGATCCTAACTGGGCATAACACAGCCTTGCCTGAATGGAAGTAAGCTTCTCTGTCTGCTCATGTCTGGGTTTGTTTTTTTTTTTTGGGTGTATTTCTAAACACAGAGCCATGCCTTTCACATTGAGTCCCTCACAGGGTTTGGGGACAGACCTTTGGGTAGGATAGAACTTTGTACCACATCTCCCCACAAGACTTTGGGGGTAGGGAGCTATACTTATTGGGAGAAGGGAGTGATATAGGCTGACCTGAGCTGTAAAAATAGCAATCTTATGACAGTGGAGGAGAGTTTGGGAGGGAAGAGGCTGGATACACGAAGACCAGTTAGAATCCTGGTGAGATCCTCAGCTAGGGTGGTCTAAAATGACAGTCGTTCATGGATATAAAACTACCCCCAGCTTAAATTCATTCTGTGTCATTAATTTTTGACCAAGTCTCCCCTACTATGGAACCACCCATACCAGTAAGTACTGGTAGCATCATAAGGGGACTCTGGCCTTATATTTATCTTGAGGTGGCACAGTGGCTAAGGCACTGGGCTTGGAATCAGGAAGATCTGAGGTCAACTCTGACCCCAGACACTTACTAGATGTATAACTTCTGTTTGTTTTAGTTTCCTCATCTGTAAAATGGGGATAATACTAGCACCTCCCTCCCAGGGGTGTTGTGAGGATCAAATGAGATAATAATTGGAAAGTAGCACAGTGCCTGGCATATAGTAAATGCTTTATAAATTAGTTATTATTATTATTATTATTTTGTTTGTATTAATTATCTGTGTATATGCTATACCCTGCTCCACCCCCCAACAGAAGGTAAGCTCCTTCAGGGAAGGGATAGTATCATTTTTGTTTTGTATCTCCAGTACCTAGCCCACAGTAGGTAATTGATAATTGCTTATTGAATTAAATTCACTGTGCTTATCTACAGAAACTCAAAAGCCTAACAACCTCTGATGCTGAGCCATACCACTCCATGGCCTACGTGTAATGAAATGCACAGTGCATTCAGTTGCTTGTATTTAAGGTCCCTACGTAGAAATGGCAGTGGTGACAGTCTTCATATCACATTTTTCTCATTATAAGATAAACTGTACTCTGAGGCCATGGGGAAGGCAGTATTGCTCAGTGGATAGAGCACTGGATTTAGTCCGAGGATCTGGATTCAAATTTGGCTCCTCTGCTTAATGCCTTCATGACCTTTAGCAAACAGCTTAATTTTCCTGGGCTTCAGTTTCCTCAACTAATGAAGGTATTGGGCTTAATGGCTTCTGAGAACGTTTCTAACTCAAAAATCTATGAACCTATTATTAGAAAGGTGCTTTCAAAGTGTTCCACAAACTCTTCAGGAGTTCAGTCTAGTATTTCAGCCTGGGATTCTGCCAAGAATATTCTTCCTATGCCACAGAATATTGTTATGCCCTTGTGCTGCAAAGTCTTTGGTTCTTTCTGTTTCTCATTTGCTTCCAATTCTATCATCTTCTATGTGAGGGATCTGTGTTTCCCACAAGGCTTTAGGACATAGAACATCAAATGCCTTTTCTCCTGCATATTGAAACGTAATGATAAAACTGTGCAGCCCTCCTCAGACCCACATGCATGCCTCCTCCCACAGAAAACCTTTTCTGACTTCCCCATCGAAATCCCAGAAATTACTTTGTCTTAATTTTTAAAATCTATCTTTTGTACAAGTCATATATGAGTAGAATGTTAAGTCCCTTGAGGGCATGGGCTGACTCTTTTGTCTCTGTAGTTCTAGCACCTAGCACAGTGCTTGGCACAGCGTTTGTTGAGCTGAAATGAAGGCCTGGCTGTTTCTTGCCTTTTTCTACAGCCGCCTGGCACGTGACTCATTCCTAGGGACAAGGATAGAATGTTTTGTTTTTGTTTTGCTTTGTTTTGATGCTGGATGGTACCAAGTAGCTATCACTTCTAGAAACTGGATGTACTGACCAATTGAATAGACTAGGAATTCTTAACCTGGAGTCTGTGAATCTATTAAAAAATTTTTTTGCGAAGCTTTAAAAAAATATGTAATTTGTTTCTTTCGTAAATCTGTGTATTTTATTTTTACATATTTAATAACATTATTCTGAGAAGGGCGTCACTAGATTGCCAAATGGGTCCCTGATACAAAAGAAGGTAAGAACCCCTAGAATGGACCTAGGGTGAAAATTGGTGCGTGAGGGTATATGAAAGTGTTTGACATTACTAAGCTTCCTTATTGGGACACAGAGAGACTTTCTTCATGTCCTGGATGAAAGAGAGGTGGGCTAGGCACCCTACCAGTCTGTGCCCAGACAGTTGCCATAGTGAGGTCATTCATTACCCCTGCTCCACCTGAGACTGTCATTTGGAAGAAATGGTGGGATTAGTGACAATGCTTTTGCCATTCTCCATCAGCAGGCAGCTCTTGTTGAGAGATTTCGTTTTCACAAATAGTCTGCAGCCTGGGCTATCTGTGTCCCTACTAGCAAAATTCTAGTTGCAACATTCTCTGGCTAGAGAACATCTAGCAAAGAAAGCCTTGATCACAGAGCCATATGGCTTCATCAAGGGTAGGTCATATCAAACTGATCCTATTTTCTTTTTCTTGGCAGATTTATTAAACGGGTAGAAGGAACCATATCAAGCATTCTTTTGCATCTGGGGTAAGTTTCACAACCTATCCATTTCTCTCCACATACACCCTGGGTAAGCATTACAAAATGTGTCCTGAACCGACTTTGCATGACCAGAATTGTGGGGAGAGGAGCAAAGACATATGTTCCAGAAACTCTGGAGCAAAGAGAGACCGTTAATGGTGGTGGTGGTGGAGGAGGAGGGAAGGGGGTTGATTTCATTTCTGGTATGGGTGGGGTAGAGAGGAAAGGGAGATTTAATTACTTTTAACTGCTGAAGGTATGTTAAGTGCTGGAAGCACCTTCAAAATTTTAGTGCCCTGAGGGCAAAGTCCCAGTCACAGCACCCTAGTTAGGATTCTGCTGGTTGATCAGGGGAATGCATAGATATAATTTATCTAAAACTTGCTTTTCCTGTGGAAAACATTGAGAAAGATGGGCAAGCTGATAGTGCAGTTACGAGGATTTAGAAGTAGCTGAATAGCTGGAACCAAACAGTTGTCATTAATAGTTTGATGTCAGTTTAGAAGAAGGTTTTTCATGAAGTGATCCAGGGGTTCTTTGTCGTTTAAATTTTTTTTTTGGCTAGGCAGTGGAGTTAAGTGACTTGCCCAGGGTCACACAGCTAGTAAGTATCAAGTGTCTGAGGCCGGATTTGAGCTCATGTCCTCCTGACTCCAGGGCTGGTGCGCTATCCATGTGGCTTAATATTTTAATCAATTATTTGAATAAAGGCAGAATTGACACGCTTACCAAATTTTCAAAAGACATAAATTGGATGGGATGGCTAATACCATAAGAGAATCAATATTTTAAAAAATCTTCATAGGCTAGATAGGTGGTCACATTTAATCTAGCTTAAATTTAGATTAAAAGTCGTACAGTTGGATTAAAAAAAATCACTTGCACAAGTAAAAGATAGGGAAGACACGGCTAAATAGCATTTCATTTGAAAAAGATCTGGGTTTTAGAACACTGTTCATTGGGTAGAGTGCTGGACCTGGAGTCAGGAAGAACTGAGTTCAAATATGACCTCAGACACTTATTGTCTGTGTGTCCTAGGGCAAGTTCACTTAAACTTTGATATCAGTTTCCTCAACTGTCAAATGGTGATAGTAATAGCACCTACCTTCCAGGGTTGTTGTGAGGAGCAAATGAGATAATATTTGTAAAGTGCTTAGCATGGTGCCCAATATACAGTAGGCACTATATAAATGCTACTATTACTATTATTATTATCTAACATATGCAAAGTACATCACAAACCTTAAAGCACCATATAAGTGTTATTATAATTATTAGTTCAATATGAGTCAATAATGTGATATGGCCACTAAGAAAGCCAATGGGATCTTAGGATGCATTAAGAAAAACCTTGTGTGGGGGTAGCTAGGTTGCTCAGTGGATAGAGCACTGGCCCTGGAGTCAGGAGTACCTGAGTTCAAATATGGCCTCAGATACTCACTAGCTAGTTGTGTGATCCTGGGCCAGTCACTTAACCCTCATTGCCTCCACAATTTAAAAAAGTGAAAAGAAAAGCATTAAGTTTAGGACCAGGGAGGTCTGCCCTATTCAGGCCACATCTGGATTATTTTGTACCATTCTGGCAACTACATTTTAGGAGTGACATTGATAAGCTGTAAAATATCTAGAGAAGGCCAACCAGGATGATTAAAGGGCCTCGGATTCATGCTATGTGAGAATCAGATGAGAGAGCTAGGGGTGTTCAGCCTAGAAAAGAATATACTTAATAAGGGGGGGGCAGGGAAACATGATATCTACCTTCAAGTATTTGAAGGGCTCTTGAAAGATAGATTAGACTGGTTCTGTTTGGTCATTTAGAACAGAACTAGGAAAATTGGGTAGAAGTTGCAAAGAGGCTATTTTAGGTTTGAAATAAGGGGAAAAAAATTCCATGTCTGCCTTATTGAAAAGTAGACAGCGGTAGCTAAGTGGAGAGAGTCAGGAGGACCTGAGTTCAAATCTGGTTGCAGGCACTCATTAGTAGCATGGCCCTGGGACAATCACTTAACCCTGATTGCCACCAAAAAAAAAAAAGAAAGAAAAGAAAAGTAGACTGGACTGCCTTGGAAGGCAGAAGGCTCTTCTTCACTGGTGAGCTTTGAGCACAGGCTGGTTTACAATTAGTCCAGTGTATTGTTGAGGTGATACTAATTGGATGTGGTTAGAGGGGTGGGGAACCTGAGGTCTTGAGACCACATGTGGCCCTCTAGGTCTTCAAGTGAGACCCTTTGAATCCAAACTTCATTGAACAAATACCCTTAATAAAAAGAATTTATTTTGTAAAACTTGGGCTCAGTCAAAAGGTCATACCTAAGGACCTAGAAGGCCATATATGGCCTCGAGGCCGAAGGTTCCCCACCCCTGGTCAACCAAATGACCTATGAGATCCCTTCCATTTCTAAGGTTCTGTGATTCTGTAAATCAGCTTGATCAGCGTAAAAATCCATTACCAGTAACTAGTGTAGATATTTCCTATTTTACAGGTGAGAAAAGTCAAGGCTTAGAGAAATTGATACATAGCTAATTAGTGCCAAAACTGGGTGTTTATGTAAACCCGGGGACATCAGGGTTGGTGTTAGTTTTGGTTCTTTTTTGTGCATGCCTTACTTCAAGGAAGAGAGTTGATTTCAGATTGCTTTGTAACAGGAAAGGGCTGACTTGTTGAAGACTTGCTTGTTCCCTGCCTGGTTATTACTGTTATCCAATATCGCACTGACCCCATTCTTCCTAGTTCTTCATCAAGTCTTCACTTTACTTTTCCTTGTAATTATAGGTGGCGATACACTTAGTTTTTCAAAAATAGTTGATTTTGTCTGGGCCATCGGGTAAAGAATGTCTGACCAAAGTTCACTGATTAAGAAACAGTGATTGCTGAGAAAATGGATTTAGAATCTTTAGGGAGTTTTGTGAAAGAAAACATCCTTTTCCAGTATAAGAACATCTTTATTTTTCTGTAAATTCTCAAAGGACATTGTCCTTTCCTTCATCCCATTTGGTTTCCTGGTAGAGTTTGTTTTTTTTTGAATTCTTTACATCTTCTCAGAAGACAGCAATGATAGTGTTCAATTTTTACATGTTTTAACTCTTTTAGTTCTTTTATTTTTTGCATTTTATTGATGTTTAAAAAAGTAACATCATGTTCACTTCTTAATATCCCTCTAAGAGATGGTTCCTTCGTAACAAAGTTCAGTTATGTAAAACAAATATGTAAAAGTGCTTTGCAAACTTCATATTTAATTTATGATTCATTTTGTACCAGTAGATTATCACCTCTTCCTACTAAGGGGAAGGATGTAGGTTTCATTATCGATTCTCTGGAATCAAGATTGGTCTTTGCACTGGTGTGAAGTCTGAGGACTTTTAAGTGTTTATTACCCAATAATCTTTGTATTATTGTGGCCATTGGGTATTTGTTGTGTTAGTTCTGCTTATATCATTATTAAGTTAATATAAGATTTCTCGAGGTTTTCTGAATTCTTCATGTGTGTTTCTTAATATGTAATAATTTTCTGCTCCATTAATGTACCGCAGTTGGTTTGAACTTTCCTCCAATCAATGGATACCCACTTTGTTCCCAGTTTTGTTACAAGAAAAAGTGCTGTTATAAATATTTTGGCATACCTGGGACTTTTTCTTCTGTCTCTGACCTCCATGGGATAGTATACCCAGTGTTCTCTAGCATTATAGTTTGAAGAGTCCAGTGTTGTGTTATCAAAAATCAGCTTGAGGCCATGGGATGCTCATCTCATCATAGTAATGTCTAGCTCTTTATCCACTCGGATCTACCACCTGATTTCCTGTTACGAGTATTTTCAGTCGGCTAACCAGGCATGGTAGGTTTTGGGGTGGGGCAGGGGGCGGGTGGCCTCTGCACCCTCTGTAGGACTTTTTGTATTTTCCATTGGATCTACTCCTAGGGTGGCAGAGTTTCAATGCTGCTCCTGTTTCAATGCTTCGAGGCATAGTGTGATCCCTCCAGCATGTTTGTGTTTTCGTGTGCTAGGACTTGTCAAGACTGACAATAGTGCTTTGGTGATCCTTCCTTTCACATACTCTCATTTCAAAAGAGACTTGCTAAGGAACCATCTGGGTACGTGGTGGTACAGTTTTAGTAAGGAAAAAAATCCCTTCTATTATGTACTTTCTAGTATTGAGCTTTCAGAACTTGGTCATTTCTCCCCTGATCTTCAGGAGCCTGTCCTTTTGTCTACAGACAAAGTAACTGAGAGGTCTTGATGGAGACTCTTTTCTATAAATACCTCTTGTTTTTGCATCAGATGGATTTTCCAAAACTATTTTTTCTCTCCTTCCTTATCCAGACAGTCATCCCTCAGAACAAAGATTTTATATATATATATTTTTTCTTTTTTGGGCTAGGCAATGGGGTTAAGTGACTTGCCTAGGGTCACACAGCTAGTAAGTGTTATGTTTCTGAGGCTGGATTTGAACTCAGGCACTTCTGACTCCAGGGCTGGTGCTCTATCCACTGCGCAACCTAGCTGCCCAGGACAAAGATTTTAAAAGGAAGAAAAAAGTTCAGCAAAACCAACCAACCCATCATTCATGTCTGAAAGTATAAAATGGTAAATGCTTCATATCCATAGTCTCACACTACTACTCTTTTCTAAGGCCAGTTTTGGTCATTATTGTTATTCACCAACCAGCTAGGTGGTGAAGAACATGGAGCACTGCACCTGTAGTCAAGAAGACTTTAATTCAAATTTTGTTTCAGATACTAACTGGCAGACTTTGGGCAAGTCATTTAACTTTTTTTCTCCCTCAGTTTCCTCATTTGTAAAGTGAAAATAGTTACAGCATCTACCTACCTTTCTTTCAGGGTTGTTGTGAAGATAAAATGAGATAATATTTGTAAAGTGCTTTGCAAACCTTAAAACACTAATTAATACTTGCTTTTCTTATTAACATTGTATTTTTATTTTATTCTTTCCATTTATATTTTTGGTATTGTATAAGTTGTTTTCCTGGAACAACAGCTTATCTTAAACGTTTTAATCTTCTGTCTTAAAAAAAATACACGACAAAAAACCATAGGCCCAAATTTTTCAGTTTTTTTTCCCAAGAAAAAATTAACACATATTTCTGTGAGAAAAAATTCATAAATATATTTCTTCCTTTTTAAATTGTGGAACATGTAAAGCATATTGAGTAGTTTGCATAACAATTTGTGTTTGCTTTAAAAAAGTTCTATAAAATATAAGTATTGAATTGTTCACAAGGGGCTTGATCTCTTAAAAATACTTTGAAAGACTCACAATCTCACTGATGTGAATATTCTCTCTGCATGAGGCAGACTCAATCCATTCCCCTTTTCTCATTGTGATTCTCATCAATTCTGAATCTTCTACTGGGTTCCACCCAACATCCTGGGGGGCTTCCCATAGTTCTCTTGAAAGTGGGTGGCTATCACTTGGTCACCTGAGCTATCTGTGAATTGTCCTTCACTTTTGCCCTCAGACTGATCCACTTCGTTGTCCAGTCATGCAGCCTTCTGATAACGTTTGTGTTACCAGGTTGGCACTAGGTTATGGGGCTCATACTTACCAATGCCTCTCCATTGCCTTTTGGGTGACCTCCAGCTCTTTTAGGCTGTCATATGACATGACTTTCAACCTTCTTGCATTAGCAGAAGAATATTAGTATGAAAAGATGAGTTTTTACTTAAGAGAGATATTTGTGGTCTTTAAAAGTACTCCCATTTTCCTGAAAGTAAATCAGACTGCTCTCTTCTTTTTCTCTTCTTTTTCAATTCTGAGTGTAATTCATTCCGTGTGTTTGGTGTCTAAGCGAGATACGTGTGCCCCCTCTTTTTTTCATGTGGCTCCACTACTTTGTGAATTCTTGGATTTCTCCATCAGGCCCCAGGAAGCTCATTATTGGGAAAGCCTCATCATCCCACAAGTTGTCAGCAGCCTTGGTACTACACCTCATCACCAGGCTTTGTTCCTCTGATTGAGGGTGGAGCCATCATCTCCGAACCTCCATTTAAAGAGGGAGCTCCTCTCAAAATGTCTTATTTCTCACTTGGCTGCACTGCTTTGGTAGTTTCTCTTTCTCTCTCTGTCTCTCTCTCTGTCTCTCTGTCTCTGTCTCTCTTCTCTCTCTCTCTCTCTCTCTCTCTCCTCTCTCTCTCTCTCTCTCTCTCTCTTTCTCTCTCTCTTTCATTTCCCCTCCTTCCCAGGTCACTCCTCACCCTTACCCTAGCCTTTGCTTTTCAACTTCCTTTTGTGTGTTTCTTCTCTTATTAGATTATAAGCTCCCTGAGAGCAGGGACTGTCTTTCTCTTTTTATATTTATATTTTTAGTGCTTTGCACTATTCCTGGCTGAATAAATGTTGATTGAGTGATGTACTGCCTAGTTCTATGGGTTGTCCATCCAACTACATGCTATGTTCACTTCAATAGGCATTCTTTATCAACTTGGTTTTTCCAGTGTGGATAATTAAGCCAAACTCTGTTGAGGGATTATGGATCTCACTTAGGAGATTCAGCAATATTTTGAGACTTAATGGAATCAGCATAATGTCATCTGAAAACAGGCATCTGGTGGACCAAATCATTTTCTGATTTGGACTCTTTGCTGACATCCTTCATGACAGTGGCAGACATACTTTGGCAAGCATATGTCTCCCTATTTTATGTCTCACTTAATAATGAAAAGGTCTACAAACAGAGTTATTTTTGTGGTTACATTTTCTAAGGAATCTTGTTTACTTTTGGCACATGAATGGATGGTAACTTGTTGGCAGAGAGCCTTTAAGGTATCATTTTGCTCTACTCGTTCTACTGTTTTTTTTTTTTAAATAATCAACACACAAGAAACACAATGGGATCTTTTCTTATTTACGTATATAGTTGTGTGAGTGTGAGTGAATTGTGTTAGTGAAAAGATGTACTCTGATGTAGCATACCTTCTATTCCTGGCTCATACCTTCATCAAGGATGTCTTTAATTCTCATGATGCTTTGTAGAAATAAGAAAGCAGGAATATGGGATGGTAGTTATTAATAGTCTCAGTCAGCTTTCATAGGTAAGAATATTATCTGAGATTTTCCCCCCAAAACCTTTGGTATACTTTATATTTCCTTCTTTCAGGTACTTTTAGAATTAACCCTTTAATAACCTTAAAATTGTACCTTTTTTGTATGTAGGCTACTTATGTATTGTCCGTGTAGGTTATGGCCATGTCCACATGACATGTCTTTTGTGGCTTATGGGGAGGCAGAGATAAATCTCTCTAGAAACTGGCCTAGATGCATGAGAAGGAGGCTCCCAGGCTGACTGCTCTGCTTTCCTTAAAAAGGGGGTACATTATAATTATATTTACCTGCTCCCTTTAATATTGTTAGTCTACGGAAATGATTTTATTCTTAGGTTCAAGCTGCTTTCCTGCAGCACAAACCCTTAAAGAGGAAGGGGTATTGCTTATATATGAAGGCTTGGCCCTTTGCCACTGAATACTAGTTACATAAAGGGCCATCACAAATAGTTAAAAGTGAATAAACACATTTATCTAAGCAGATAGCAGAAGAAAGCAGAGAAGTTATAAATTTGGGTATAACAGATAGTACATAGAATGAATGAGGTCCCCCAGTGGGAATTCTCCAAAGTGTCTAGGGAAGGAAGTGGGAAATTAAAGATGTGATGGGGTTTATAGGCTGTCCCCTTTACGTCTGCTTTCTAGAATCTGTTCTTACTCTTTCTGGATTTCTCCTGCAGCCATATGTGTCTTCTCTTGCAGCAGGAAAGAAGAAGAAATCTCTTCTCCCAAGCCCTCATAGTTCAGCTCCACTTACAGGCATTCAGTGTTGAGTCTTCATCCTCTTTACCGATAAGGAGAGTCTTATGCCAGTGAACCAAGCTTGAACCCAGGTTACTTGTATATGTGCTCTCTTTCCATTTTTGCTTTCTTTATCACTATTTTTTACTTCTTTAGGCTACTTTTAATAACTCCTCACCTTTAGCTTTTCCCTCCTAAGAGCATATTCAGCCTGTAAGAGGAATTAGTCTGGGATTTTAATGCAATTTTTAGTCAGATAACAAGCATTAATTAAAGACTTAATATGTGCCAGACACTGTGCTAAGCACTAAGGATATAAAAAAGGAGAAATACACAAGTCTGCTTTCAAGGAGCTCCCATCCTAATGGGAGATACAATATGTAAGTAGGCATGTCTATTACAAAATGTATACAGTGTAAGTGGAGGGTAATCTAAGAGGGAAAAAGCATCTATAAAAAATAAATGTCTTATTGAAAATAGGAGAGAGGTGGGATTGATTTTGCTGCAAGCACAAGTTGTCCCTAATACTTCCTTTATGAGATATTTGGAGAAATATGCATACAGACCAGAGGGAAAGAAGCTAGTGCTTGGTTTTTCTTTGGGATAAGCGGAGTGGTAAAGCTAACAAATAATTTAATTCTCCCTTGGTCTTGCCAGGGACTGACTAGCCAAAGGAAGTTGCAGGAAAAGGTGTGATTAAATTAAAGACTTGTTACCTTTAGGGAGCAGACAAGAACCAGTAATTTTTTTCCCCATCGGAGGTACAGCAACTCAAGAAGTCCTGGTGCTTCAAGACTAGACAGCCAAGCTGTGAGAACCAAAATAGCTTTTATTCCTTCCCTCAGTAAAGCCCCAGGGGCTTTTGAAAACCCTCTGCTATTTCCTCATGATTTCTTTATTTTTTTATTTTTATTTTTAGGCAATTGGGGTTAAGTGACTTGCCCAGGGCCACACAGCTAGTAAGTGTCAAGTGTTTGGTCTGAGATCGGATGTGAACTCAGGTCCTCTTGACTTCAGGGCTGGTGTTCTATCCACTGCATCACCTAGCTGCCCCTCCTCATGATTTCAAGAGGGGTTCCTAGGGGTCCAAATCTGGTCATAAAACATGGTTCAAATTTGGGAAAGCCACTGTATAGCAAAGATAAGAAAAGTTAGCTCTTCAACCATGACATCAGTTTTAATTTAATGGAAACCAATCATTGGACACTGGGGGAAACTTCAATTAAGATAGCTTCTTACTCTAGTAAGCAGGAAGACGAGTGTCTTATAAGACAGCTGTATTAGAGACACTGGATGGCATTGGTAAGGTTGAAACATTTAAATGTAGAGGAAATTGTAAAATTAACTATGAGAATGGTGGTTTTTACAGACTATAAAATTCAGGAGGTAGAGATTGCTTGTGAGAGATTTAGTAGAGTTGGCCCATTGCCTTAGTTTTTTTTTTTCCTTCATAAGTTTGTACTTGCAGCATATTGGAGTTGAAAATTGGACCTCAGAGGCCAACCTGTACTGACAAAAATTCACCTCTAAAACACTGCCAACAAATGGTTATCTAGTCTTTACTTAAAGATCTTTGGAGAGGGAGAACCTAGTCTCTGCTGAGTCAGCCCAGTATACTTTTGGGTGGCTCTGGTAGTTAGGAAGTTCTTCTAGTCTTCATGTAGCTTCACTCTGTAGGGCCAAACAAAACCCATCTAATGTCTTTTCTATAGGGTAGCCCCTTCCTTCAGATATATCAAATATGGAAGGCAGCCATTCAGTCTCCTCTTCATCTTGTCTTTTTTCAGCTGATCCTTATATGAGATGATCTCATTTGTTTCATCAAGAGTTCTTAACCTTTTTTTTTTTTGTCCTAGACTCATTTGGTTATCTGGAAAATCCTGTGGACCCCTAATCAGAATAATGTTTTTAAGCACTTAAAATGAAATACATAGGATTACAAAAGAAACTTGTTATATTGAGTAATATTATCCAAGTTCATGAACCATCTGAAATCTGTACTTGGAACCCTTATTAAGAACTCCTGGTCAAGATGCTGTCCAGCTTATTAGTGACCTTCTTAAAGTGTGGCACTTAGAACACAGTACTCCACAGGTGGACTGACCAGGGCACAAGATCACAATAATTAAAGCAAGGAAGAAACCTTAGTCATTATCTAGGACAACTCTTTCATTTTATAGATGAAGAAATAAGGTCTAAAAAAGTGAAATGACTTGCCCAAAGTCACAGGTAGTAAATTGTAGACCCTGATTCCAAGTCAGTGCTCTTTCTGTGACACCACACAGAGTACGCCTCCCCCATTCTGGACACTGGCTATACTTATTTTAATGTTGGCTAAAATGGTATTAGACTTTTATGGCCATCAGATTACTGTTGACATATACTGAGCTTCCAGTTCACTCAAACCTCCAGATCATTAGATTAATTGGTGTCTAGACACAACTCCCAATTTTGTATTTGTGAATATTTTTGTATTTGTGACTTTTTAAAAAATCCAAGCATAGGGCTTTACATTGATCTCTACAAAATTTCATCTTGTTCTAGGCAATGTGCTAGCCTCTTGGGATCCTCAGTCTCATTTAAGTGCTAAGTCTCCCTTCTAGTGCTGAAGTTTAGAGAATACTTGAATAACTGAAGTCTAATTATAAGGCCACTTTGATTTTCTAATAAAAATACACTTTTTAAGGAAAAAATAGGTTTCTCTCTTTTTTGGTTCTCTCTGTCTCTCACAAATTCTCGAAAGGACTACAGGCTACTAAAACATGTTGTTGAGTCTACCATCTAGTGGTCAAATAACTGCAGATTTGTGGTTTCTGGGCCTTTAAACCCCAAGGATAGGGATACTTAATTTCTAAGGGTGCAGATGCCACCATATTCTCCCGCATGTAGAGTTCTAGCATTTCCTCCACTGAGTCATTGGGCAGGATAGCATGTCTGTTCCCCTGAATCCTGCCACAAAACAGCTGGAAGACCCTTGTCCTAATGGGTCAAAAAACAGAACAGGATATATGTGATAGCAATTCATCACTCCTCATGTTCTTTATTTTAAAAAGGTATCCTGTCTGTCAAATCATTGTCTATAGCTTCCACAGATCTTTTTCTCATAGTACTGGCATCATGGAAATTGAATGTCGAGGGCCTATTGAGCTGGATTTTGAAGAAAACAAGCATGGATATCTGAATCCAATTAAGAAAAGCAAACAGCGTATTTGGTAACAAGGATACAACCTTCCATGTACAGGAAATAAACTCAGGTGAAAAACATCAGAAAGCCAGCCACTTCCTGAGTTCTACTCCTTTTTTAAAGTTGTGAAAGGGGTAGATGTTGGCCTTCCTTTCCCTTAAAGTTTATAGGTCTAGAGGGGACTACACCTGTAATTTCACTGGCACAGGAAATTCCTGAAAGATGAAACTTTTCTACCAATGCAGATGGGCATTTTTTTTCCTCCAACTTACAGTCTTGAAGAGTTACCTTGATCACAAGAGGTATTAAATGATCCTGTATGTATCTACAACCAGATTTGGACTCAGGTCTTCCTGACTCCACACCCAGTGCTCTATGCACTATGCTACCTAAACTGCTATAAGAGGCAGAGAAACAGAATAATCCATTATCATTACGTCTGTCTTTAGCAGCAGCCCTTATACCTTCTTTGATCTTCTTTATCTTTTCTTCAGTGTACTAAAAAACAAGCACCACCACCAAACTTTTTTTTATCTTAAATTGTCTTTAGTATCCATTACCAGCTTCAGCCCTTTTGTGATATTTAGCACTCCTGACTATTCTTATGGGATCACGCCCCATTCTTTTATTTATCTTCCATTACATGTCCCTACTCTTTAATCTTTTCAATATCTTTTAAAAGTGAAATCTTTTAAAAAGTCTGTTAGTTCACAAATTCCTTGTGAATGAACATCAGTGTCTTAAAACATCTCCAGTTCCACTGGAATTGTCTTTCTTTTTCTCTTCAGAATTTCCTCTAGAGAATTTCCTGTCTTTCCTGGTCCCACTTTCCCTGTAGATTAGTCCATTGGATGTTATGTGAAATTGACTTTCCCCAGATCTATGGTCTATATCAGACTGTGCTAGGTTTTCCTGTCTTACAGATTCTAAGATGGCCATTTCCCCCTCAAGATTACTATTATTTTTGCTTCAGCAGCTATTTACTTTTTGTTAGTCAAAATCAGGTCCCAAATTGCTCAGTTCCTCTTATGGCCTCCTCTACCTTTTGAAGGATGAAATTATCTCTACAAAGAAATTATTAGTTGCTCGTCTTTTGACAGGGAGAGCTTTAGTTGCTTTCTGGATAACTGAAGATCTCTATCACCCTATCCAGGGGTGGGGAACCTGCAGCCTCGAGGGCACATATGGCCCTTGAGGTCCTGAAGTGCGGCCCTCAGTCAAAGGTCCACACTTGAGGGCCTCGAGGGCCAAGTGTGGTTTCGAGACTGCAGGTTCCCCCCTCCCCTCCCTGCACCATGCCTTCATGTTAGCCTTGTGATCTGTCTTCTAAATCTCTCATCTATTTCTTCTTTCTGTCTAGGTTGTTTGTAACATGATATGTATGTGTGTATGTATGTCTGTATACATATATTTTGTATTTATAGTTCAGTGGCATTATTGCATCTGTTTCTGCCTCCCTGAATCATCTCTCTGATGTTCTCCAAAGTGTTCTCCTTTTGGTTCCTAGATCTCCTTACATGAATATCTCTTCATGATATATAATGGCATTCTCTGGTATATGCTTCCAGAGTCATATTCTAGTCACAGGTTCTACCCCTTTAAATCCCGGTGATAACTATGAGGAAAAATTTGCCTTCCCTGCAGCTGGATCTCTGGTTCACCATTTTATTACTCATTCTTTGTGCTTTTGTATGCAGACATCTGAAGCCCTGTTGTTCTACTTCCAGCTCTTTCTTTGGATCTTGTCTTTTATGAATTTGAGCTATATCTTTATTGCATGTGGCATGGATATGGATCTGATCAGGATCTCCTTTTCCAGAGGATAATGTGATTTCTGCCTTTGTGGGGAGCAGGAGGGCTTGTAGCTGGGTCTCCTTCCCTATCCTCTCTCCGAGCAGGGTATTGGGCTACAACTATATTATCTACCACGCCACAATATTTATAGTCTAGGGTAGTGGTTCCCAACTTTTTTTTTCACAAACGCTTTCAAAGCAACAAAAACTGTTGTGAACTCCAAGAGAAATTTAATATACTACTCATAATATTCTTTTATATTTATTCATTAAAGGCTTATAATAACCATAATTTTGTCCAAAATGATGACAAAGTAAACTTTACATTACATGATTGTTATTGTTAAATATAAAATCTTTTATTCTATGTATAGTTAAGAAAGTAGACTATAAAATTATTATACTCTAATTATAAAATAATTATGAATTTTTAGGTAGGATGTTCTGTAAGAATTAAAAGAAGGAATCCAACAAGAACTCACATGCTTATGTCTTCATATTAATTTTTAAATTTTATAAATTTTGTTGAATATTAATATTTAATGCAATAAGTTATAATTTGGAAGATTTTAATATGATGTAATAGTGATATATAAGTTTAATTTCAACATGAACTTTTTACAGTATTTTACAGTATTTTTACAGTATTTTATAGTATACAGTTCCACACTGAGTTTATTTCTGTATTTTGATTTAAATCAAGTAAATAAGAGCAGCTAGGTGGCACAGTGGATTGGATGCTGACCCTTAAGTTAGGAGGACTTGACTTCAAATCTAGCTTCAGACACTTGCTAGCTATGTGACCTTGGTTGAGTCACTTAACCCTGTTTGCTTCAGTTTCCTCATCTGTAAAATGAGCTGCAGAAGGCAAGCTATTCTAGTATTTTTGCTAAGAAAATCCTAAATGGGGACATGAAAAGTTGAGCACAACTAATTACTAAACAACAACAATAATAACAACAACAGCAATAAACAAGAATAACATGAAAATATTCATTACATAAATATGAAGTAGAAAATGGAAGGAAAATTTTATGAGCTCTCTTGCTGAGAGATGAAAGTTCATTTTTTATGTTTAGCCACATCACCAGTTGACAAAAATGAATTGTTATGATATAAAATGTTTACTTTTCTATTGGCCAGTGACAAGCTGGGTCTTAAATTATATGTTATTGTTCAGTCATGTCTGACTCTTTGTGACCCCATTTAGAATTTTTTTTTCTTTGGCAAAGATCCTGAGTGGTTTGCCAGTTACTTCTCCAGATCATTTTATAGATGAGGAAACTGAGGCAAATGGGGCTAAGTGACTTGCCTAGGTTCACACAGCTAGCAAGTATCTGAGGCCAGATTTGAACCCAGGAAGATGAGTCTTCCTGACTTCAGGTCCAGAGCTCTATCCACTGTACCATCTAGTTGTTCATTAAATTTTACTTACTTACACACACACACACACACACACACACACACACACACACACACACACACGTACGTATACTTAAAGTTCAATTACATTTTTTTCCTTTTTTAGTATCATATATAAACTAATCCTTGTAAGGAAAGAATCTTTCTTCTGTTTTATCACTGGCATGGCAGCTATATTCTCACAGAAACTCAATTGAACAACTGACCAGTGTTGCCAACAGTTCATTTGAATATTCTCCAGACAGAAAAATAGTAACAGAAGTGGTAGATTAAGTTTAAATTAAAAAATGGTCTTAATATTGCAATGAGAAGCACTCTAGAGTTTGTTTCTGCAGAATATTTGTGGTGACCTGTGATGGTCTCAAGATGATTTTGTAATACACATATCTACCAATCATAGTTTTCAAACATCCTGATATCCATGCTGCAAAAATATATGCATTCATAACATCTTGATTATGTAATTACACAGACAATAAGGTATGATTACAGGGTGATAGAGGACTGAGGAAGCTACTCTAGAGTGGTGTTCAAAATAAAAATGAAGGTATGCATACGTATCTCATCATTCACTGGGAATCGGTTTACGCTAGAATGTTAAACCCTTGTGGTGGTTTAGAAACAATTTGATGACAGGTTGAGAAACTGTAAGACTGCACTAGCTGAAGTTAGAAGCTAAGTTGGATATAAGCACCGAACACACATCAAAATAATTGTGCGCATGATCATGAATCACTGCAGAAACAAACCTATAAAACTTTAAACGTGCACGTACATATTGTAATAAAGTAGAAATATATTTGCAACATAATTAGGCAATTATTTACTGCTTAAAGTGCCATTAAAGGATTTTTAGCATTAACCCGTTGGATCATCATGATGAACTCCTTAGGTGTTTACAAACTTCTGAATAGTAATCACTGGTCTAGGGCAGGAGTTCTTCATCTAGGGCCCATGTTATTTTAAAAATAATTGTTTTTCAACATAATTAGTTTGTTATATAATTATATCTCTCTCTCTGTGTGTGCATACATATATAATTTTAAAAAACATTGTTCTGAGAAGTCCAAAGACTTCACCAGATTGCTAGTGGGTTCTGTGAAAGAAAAAAAGTAAAAAATCTCTGGTCTGGTGCATGATACCTTGGTTTCCTTTTAGACTCAGCTCAGGCATCACCTTCTTCATGAAGTCTTTCCTAATCCCCTTGGCTGCTTGTTGTTGTTCAGTCATTTCAGTCCTGTCTGACTTTTTGTGACTCCATTTAGGGTTTTCTTGGCAAAGATACCAGAGTGATTTGCCATTTCCTTCTCTGACTCATTTTACAAATGAGGAAATTGAGGAGAACAGGATTAGGTGACTTGCCCAGGGTCACATACCTACTAAGTGTCTGAGGCTGGATTTGAATTCGGGTCTTCCTGACTCCAGGCCTGGCACTCTGTCCTCTGCTCCACCTAGCTGCCCACACTTGTATGTAAAATTCTTCAGATAGTAGGATTGGGTGCGTCTTATCAACTGCTGTCAGCCTAGAGAAATTTTCATTTATACTAAAGTAGATTTGATGTGTTATAGAAAATGGAGAAACCTCTACAATATCTTTCATGCCTGTTTCTACAATCACCACCACTTGTGTTTGGGCCCTCATTATTTGTAAATGTCTTCTAAGCCTCTAGTCTCTTAGCCCTTCAAACTAGCCTACATACTATCAGATTAATCTTCGTAAGTCTATCATTAATCATTTTACACCAGTGCTTTCAAGCCTTTGTGTTGCTTACTGATTAAAGTCCAAATTCCTTAGCCTGGCATTAAGGCCCTTCATCAAAAGATTTCAGCCTTATCTTTCACTACTCCCATTCCCCTGTTCTACTCTAGCCAAACTGGATTATTCACTGTTCCTCAAACACACCCCATGCTTTTCTACCTTAAAGCCTTTGTTCATGCATTTGCCTGGAATGTCCTCCATTGGTCTTTTACCTGTTAAACTCTCACACATTTTTAAGGCTGAATAAGCTCTGTCTCTTCCATGAAGTTTGTTTCTGATGCCCCCAACTGAATGTGATCTCTTTGTCTTCAAAACTCCCCTTGAACTTGATTTTTTCTCTTATAGTCCATACCTGTCATGCCTCTGTCCTACCTTATATTATAGATTTCATGTTGTTTCTCCACTGTATCATATGATCCTTATGTTGTAGAATAGGAGAAAGAACATTGATTTGGGGGCAGAGAGATGAATATAAATCCTAGCTCTGAAACTTTATTACTAGCTGTGTGCCCATGCCGTTATCCCTCTTTGAGCCTCAGTTTCCATATTTGTAAAATGGGATAATAATATTTGTGCTTTTTACCTCACAGGTTTATTTTGAGAAGGTGCTTTTGTAAAGCACTATATAACCTGAGCTGTCATAATAGGCAGGGTCACCTCTTATTCATTTTTGTATCTTCTTTACATTTGGTCCCCTCTGTCACCTTTTTTGAGCCTCAGTTTTCCCATCTCTAAAATGGAAACAATAATACTTGTACTATCTATCTCACAGATTTATTGTGAGGAGACTTATTTGTA
This sequence comes from Phascolarctos cinereus, assembly GCF_003287225.1. Taxonomy (NCBI): domain Eukaryota; kingdom Metazoa; phylum Chordata; class Mammalia; order Diprotodontia; family Phascolarctidae; genus Phascolarctos; species Phascolarctos cinereus. The sequence goes on from NW_027555736.1 coordinate 158,272,275, forward strand.
AATTGAAAAGTACAATATAAATTTTACCTTTTATTATTTGGGGCAGGGACAGTATCTTACTCATTTTTGTATCCTCTGTGGTAGCTAGCATAGCATGCAGTGTGATGTTTGTTGAATTAAATTTGTTTTCCATCACATGATCCTCTAACTTTGGTGATGTGGAAATATTGTTAGGTTTATCTTTTCTCTGAATGTGTAAAATGAGTTAAGGACAGAGATGAGTTGAAGAAAATCAGTATTTGCTGTCTTGCCTATTTCTTTTAGCATTTTTGTAACAGAGCTAGATGTGCTCTCTGCTTTTTCACTGAAAAAGAGAGAATTGTAAAAGGGATGGTAAATTGAGTTAAGTTTTAAGCATCTAATTTTCAAATCTCAGTTTCTTATTTTAGATCTTTTAGGGACAAATGTGATGTTATAGTTGCAAGATATTAGAATATTTCTACTAAAGTGTTCTTTCTCTTATTCTATAATGTAATAATTATATGCTATAATGGTGGAGATATGACATCTTTTGGAAGAAAGAACCAGTGGCTCCATCATGCATTATTACTGGTTTGCCACACCTGTACATACAGAAGCCATACCAGTTAAATAGAAAACCATTACAGTTAAAGTGTTATAATTCATATTGTGTAAATAGAATTACAAATGTTTGCAAAGGCTCTGCCCTTGTAGACTGTCCAATGGTATGAGAAACAGGATGCAAAATAGCTGAACAGCCCAGAGCTGCTGGGTAGCAGGTATGTGACCAGGAGCACACTGGAGTTGAGCAAAGGTTCAGTGTTCTGACAGGTTGGGGAAGTTTTGGGTAAGTGTCTATACCTGGATCTTGGGGAGGAGTGGAAAAAAAGGAGAAACTGGTAGTTCTTCTACATATTGGAAGGAATAGCTGGAGCTGAGATAAGAGAGAAAAGATAACAATCTTAATACCTAAATTTTAATGAGAAGAATAGAAGACTGAAGTAATTACACAAGAAATAAAGATTATGAAGATGATGGAAAGGGGTGAATAACAACAAATAGGAAGAGATTTAACAACCTTTAAAGCATTTTCTTTGTGAAGTCTCTAATTTGTGTGTGTGTGTGTGTGTGTGTAGGTAGGAAGGTAGAAATGTTGATGATGGGATAGTAATTTAGGTTATTCCTTGAGCTTCATGTGGGTTTTCTGTGGAGAAGACATGGGGTAAGAAAAAGTAAGCCATCCTAAAGCAAGGTTTAGTTGAATTTCCAAATGGATTGACTTTGGAATTTCAAAGTCCTTTGGGGAACAAAACCATCTTGTACGAATGAGTAATTACAACTAACTAAAAATAGCCATTCTGGTAAAAAAAAAAAGGTATTTCCAAATGAAGAAAATGGTACTCAATTTTGCATGATATTTAGGAATACTTGGCACAGAGGTCAACAACCTTCTTGGAAGAGTTATCAAGAAAAGTACTAAAGTCTCTGTCTCACCTTCTCTCTTCTTCTTCCCTCATGAGTCAAAGCTAGGACTTGAAGTGCAGGCCTAATTAGAAGTAGGTGATCTTCCAGGAAGATGAGTTTTTCATACCATCTTGTGGAACATGTGCAAAGGCTTACAGACCCTTAACGGATTTTATAGTTCACAGTGAAGTGGGAAAAAAGACTTCTGTGTGCAAAATTTAGCTTGAAATATATAGATTTATCTCTCATGAGAATTTGTCATCCTAGATGTAATTAAAAAAAAACCCAACTGAATAGAGTAATAGAAATTATACTAATCTAGAACTTAACAGTTTGCAGAATGCTTTGTGTTCTAACATGTTCACCTGTTGATACAGTGTTACAGTTTAAAGTTGACACAGTGTTACAGTTACAGTTGACACAGTGCCTTGTAATCTCATTTAAAGTTTTCACAAACTCTATGAGGTTGGTAATGAAAGTATTATCTATACTTTACAGATGGGGAAACTGAGGATAAATGCCTTGCTTAAGATCACATAGATTATCAGTAATGGATATAGGATATGTGTTCATGTCTTCTGACTCCATATTCATTGCACATTCCATTATCCTTGTTGTCTCTGGATATGCATGAACTTTCCCAAAATTCAAAATAAGAAGTATGAAAGATCTAAGGACATAGCATTGGGAGCCTCACTGATGGGAGGTGAGAAGGAGAAGTTGGACCTACCTGCAGATGATAATGTCAAGTGTTTTATTTTTTAGTCTCTTTCATCACACCCATCTCTTCTCTGATGTTTTTCTCCTTCCCTTATTTCTGTTTCTGTTCCTGTTCATTGATGCTTTTACTAGTAACACTTTGGGGCTATTATCCTGCTGTGGGTAACTTAACCTCTCTGACCTTCCATTTCCTCATCTGTGTAAAATGAAGATAATAATAATCATACTAGCTGCTATTTCACAGGGTCGTTGTGAGGAAAATACTTTGTAAGCCATAAATCCACATAAGAACATAAGATTTTATGATTATTTTATATGTTTTTTATTTTTCATTTTATTTATTTTTATTTTATATTTATTTTATTCTGACCAATTCATAGAATACTTATTAAATTAAAAAAAACCTTCCTTCTCTTGCACAGTAATTTATATATTTCATATATGTATGTATATGTATACACACATATATATGTATATCTGTATGTGAGTGTGTGTGTGTGGGTTTATGTGTTTATGTCCTGGATTAGGTAAATTGCAAAGGCAGAGGATTGTTTCTTTTATATTCCTTTGGAGCCTTTAGTGCAATGCTGAGCACATTGTTGGTTGTCAGTAAACAGTGTTGAACCACTGTTAGGCTGTCTTTTGATATACTTAGAATGCTAACTTTCTTCTTGTATTTTGTATTTTGAAGGTAAACTACTGAGTTTTTCATTATGTCTGATGGGGACTACGATTATCTCATCAAGTTTTTAGCCTTGGGTGACTCTGGAGTTGGGAAGACCAGCTTACTTTACCAGTACACAGATGGCAAATTTAACTCCAAATTTATCACCACAGTGGGCATTGACTTCAGGGAAAAGAGAGTGGTAAGTTCTCAATCCTTGTCTTTGGTATTTAAAAACACAATCTCCAAGTAAACATTTAGGATTTGCTTGTATTTTTTTGTTGACTTCGTAGACATGGGAAGAAGGGCAGAGGTTGGCACCTAAAAGTAAAAAAGTAAAAGTAACAAATTAATCTCATTTGACCTGAGCAAGACTATAAAAATATCACCAAAGAGATTTTTTAAAATCCATGAATATAGTCAAATAGACAAAAGCTAATAATGGCTAAGTGAAGAAGCATGGGAATAAGAGTCAAGAAACTAAGAAGCCACCACTAATTTATGATGTGACCCTCAGCAAACCACTTTCTCAGAAACTCATTTTCTTCAAATGTAAAATGAGGTGAAGTGGTTGGACTAGATGTTCCTTAAGGTACATGCCAATGCCAACATTCTCTGAATCATTTGCTTTTATTATCAATATTTTTTGGCCACTGTATCTGAAATTATGGATCTGACTTTGCTAAAGATGCATTCATTCACATTTATGTACTGTTGGCTGTCATTTATAAGACATCATCACCAGAACAAAGCATGATGATGTTGATACTACCATTAACAGTGATGATATTCATTAATAAAGTAGTGTTTTTTGGAATTGTTCAGTGAGAGCCCCGTCCTCAAAGGGTTCTCATACTATAAGGATGGGGGTCCCATTGACCAGTCCCCTGTGATATTTGTATCAAAAACAACAGTATGGGTTGTGTGCTGGTGGTGCAAGGCACCTTTAGTTCCAGCCACTGTCGAGATGCCTTTCAAAGAGGTTCTCAGATCCTTTATTAAAATGAGAAACCATAATAGCTTGCTCTTTGATTCCTTTTTTATCCCTAGAGTGACTAAGAATGTTTTTAAAAAAAAAACATTAAAAATAATTCAAATCCTATCATTTTCCTCAATTTTTTTTTGTAAAAAAGAAAACAAACTCCAAAGCCACCTCCCCAAAACCCACAAGGGTGGGGGAAACAAAAATCAACTCCAAACTCCCAGTTCAATGACATTTATTTTTGAAATTTGGATATAAAGGGAATAGGGTGGGGAAAGCCCTCTCTTTTCTGAAGTTGAGAACTTACCCGCTTCCTTCCACCTGAGTCAGCAGGTTCATCATTTTTAAGGGGATTTCCATAAACAGGAAGTTTCTGATAAGGTAGCAGGCTTCCAAGTATCTGCTAGGTTGCACCCTCCCCCTACTGTTTCCCCCCTCCCCCACCATGCATTGCTCCACAGAGTAAAGAGGAAGAATATCTCCCTTCCCTGTGCCCCATCTGAGGGATAAGATTTTAGAGGGGTTGTGTAGGCTCATAAGTCAGCTCTAATCACTCTGCTCAGGCTAGTTAGAAAGCTGACCTTTCAGTGGGGGTCCTCAGATGTGTCCTCAGGTATTCTAAGATTTAAGGCTAGGGATGCATCTTAAGTGTCATCTAGTCTAACCCTTTTATTTAGGAGCAGTGATGAGGCCTAAAGGAGGTTAAGTGTTTAGCTTGTAGTCTCACCCATACTAAATATTAGAGCCAGGTTCTTTAACTCCACATCCAATATATCATGCTCTCTCTCCCCAATTCAATAACTTTAAAACCCTGTACAAAGTAACTTCTCTTTCTGAATTTAGAATTCTTCCACCCCCAGCTTCTGGGGAATTTTTTCCCTTTAGTTCTTTATGGATTTTCCTCTTAATTTCAAATAATGAGTCCAGTTGAGAACTCTTAGCTGGTCTCCTTATTTGGTATGAAATGCTAACCTCACTGATTCAAAGGTAGTCTCCTTTTAGTTGGAGTTCTTAATTGTTCAGATTCTCAGTGGGAACTGGATAGCCTTAAGATTTTGTTCTTGTTCCTGGTAATTGTTTGCTGTTCGCTAAAGAGGTGTTTTGTTTCCCTGTTTTACTTTGTGAAATTTACCTCTTGTAGGTATACAGGGCCAACAGGCCAGACGGAGCAGTTGGCAGAGGCCAGAGAATCCACTTGCAGTTATGGGACACAGCAGGGCAAGAGAGGTGAGGCCGGGAGTCATGTACTAGTCATGGGAGGAACACAAAGCAAGCAGTGATATATGTACAATCACAAGATCAGAAGAGAACTGGCCAGTTACCTGACATGCATCTGGGCAAGAAATATGCTGCCAAATGAACAGGAAATTTATCAGACTGACATGAGAACGATGGTTTTGTTTTCCATAAGTCTAAAGGGAAAAATAATCTTTGCAGATTTGATTATTTATTTTACGGGCATTTTATGTTAATGTGTTTCCCTAATACCGTTTCCTTTATTTCTTTTTACTAATGGGACGTGCGCGCACGCGCGTATGTGTGTGTGTGTATGTTTGAATAAATGTGGCTGCATCATTAAAACTCAACTGCTTAGAAACTTTAGGTGGATCAGAGTTCTCACTATCAGAATCTAGAGACCCAACAGGAATAGTGCACGTAGACTTGGCATGGTATTGCTTTCATTTCAGAGTTTCTGTTATCTCTCTGAGCCTACTTACCTAGAATTTTATTGGATCTGAGAAACAGCTGTTTTTACTGTTGGAATGACAGTTATTTGAAATCAATATTTGAAGAAAACCTACCACACCTGGTTGGATGACTCAAATTCATTTTACATGTGTTCCTTGAAGCCTGGTGGTTGAGATGGGCAGGGCAGGAAAGGGGATGAAGCAGAGAGTTGCATGTTGCTCCAAGTCTTGGGAGAGAGAAGAAAACAGGAGAAGGGAATAGATGAGGTTAGTGACTGAGTCATTACTGCTCTCTAAACTCTGTAACAATAGCCTTTGGGAAAAGCTTGAATTTAGAGGCCAGAGGACACACTATGGCAGTGAGCAATAGTGGAAAGAATGCTGTAATCAGGAGAGACCTGGCTTAGAATTCTGCTTCAATACTTGTTAGCTATGTGACCACAAACAAATTCCTTAACCTCTTTTTCTCCTGCTCTGAACCTCAGTCTTCTCATCTGTAAAATTGGGATGATACCTGCAATACCTATCTCACAAAGCTGTTGTGAGACTCTGATGAGATTAAAATATGTAAGGAGCTTTATAAAACTTAAAACCCATACACATCTGTACACAGATATGTGTTAGTATTTTGTTGTAATGTTACCCCAAAGTTTTCACAACAACTATAATAATACCTAGCATTTGTAAATAGTACTTTAAAAGTTTGCAAAGTATTTTACATGTTATCTCATTTGATCCTCATAAACCCTCTGGGAGGAAGGTGCTATTATTATCATCCTGATTTTATAGATGAAACTGAGGCTGAGTGGGCAAGTGGCTAGCCTAGAGTCAAAAAGCTAGTAATTATCTACGGCAGGATTTGAGTTTAGGTCTTTCTAAGTCCAGCTTTCTGTCCTCCAGTATATGTGTATGCATGCCTATAATATATACACACAGATACATTTAGAGGAAATGTGGTGTGGAGGACAGAAAGCTTGCTTTAGAGTCAGGAAAGCTTGTCACTTGCCTGTGACACATATTGGCTGTGAGATCCTGGGTGAGTCACTTAGCCTCAGACAATTAGCGTGTGTTGGTACAGGAAGTTTCTTACCAGGAGCTTCTTATACTGATGAAGTCAAAGGTCCAGTAAAAAAAAAATTAAAAAATATACACAAGTGTTTGTTTCACAACATGATTAGCATGGAAATATGTTTTGCATGACTTCACATGTATAATCTATATAAAACTGCTTGTCTTCTCAATAAAGGTGGAAGGGGAAGGAAGAAGGGAGAAGATTTGGAACTCAAAGATTCTTAAAAATAAATGTTAAAAATTGTTTTTACATGTAATAAAATATTAAGTAAATAAAATTACTAACATTATAGTGGTATATATATTGGATGTGTGCAGGCACAGTCATTTAGCCTCTTAACTTCTCAGAACCCAGTCAACTCTCTAAGATTATAAATTGCAGAACAATGATTGATTTGCATTGGTAGAGGGAGCTTCCTCACTGGGACTTCTCCACACCAATGAAATTAGAGTTCTGAAACAAACTAGCAAACAAACAAATCCCTTCCATATTCTGAGAAAAAAAAACCCATTAAAAATATTTGCTCTGCATGATTTTGTGGTATAGTAATAATTGTAGTAATAAAATAAAACATTAAAAAGACAAGTACACATATCAGTATTCATTGCCTAATTATTCATGGCCTCATCATAAACTATTAGGTAAGTTATGGGGTCAGGAATTAGCTTTTGTTATCTCTGTTAAGTGGACTGACTGGGTTGCCTAGTTTTTGTGTGGAGATAAATAGCTAAACAGGTTTATATGAAAGTAGATAATAAATGAATGCAACATTGGTGTAATACTTTTGTGCATGATCATCTGAGTCTTACGTTTACAGGTTTACAGGCAAATGACCTTTATGGAAACATTGCAACTCACAAGGAACCATAATTTAAAATAAGTGTTTGGTTTCCTATGAAGGAACTACTAACTTGTAGTCTTGCTTTTGTGTTCCTAGGTTTCGTAGCCTGACAACTGCATTCTTCAGAGACGCGATGGGTTTTCTTCTCCTTTTTGATCTGACCAATGAGCAAAGTTTTCTCAATGTCCGAAACTGGTTAAGTAAGTAGTTTTTTTTTTATCTCTCTTTACACTCTTTTTTTATATGTGACTTAGAGGAAAGTGCTTATCTATGTTAGCTCAATAATTAATCCATCTTGTAACTTATTAAAGTATTTATTTTTCCCCATCTGACTTTGAATTTCTCAATAATTAATTATCCTTTCCTGCCTTATTTAGAAAAATTATGGACACATAAGGCTAGAAAGACTTTAAGAAATCATGTAATCTATGTTGCAGTTTTCAGATAGGACTGACCATTAGACCATGATAGAAAATAAGACTACAACTCATTTAAAAAAATTATCCAGTGAAGATGCCATATCTTCTTTTGTTTAGGTTTCTTGGCAATGATGGCTAATTAAATTGCTCATGCAGAATAGAGGTGAAACACTTGTGAATTTAGTTATTCATTAGCTGTGATAGATGGTTTTCTGGAGGAAAGTACTTGATGATATGGATTAAAATGAGCTTTAGGGGCACCTGGCAGATTTTATCTTTCTGCTCTTCCTATTTTTTTTTGTTATCATGGCTATTTGAAAGCTAGGTGTATTTTTTCTGTTATTCTTATTGTATTTTAAATAGTTACTGAAGGCTGTAGAATATGTTGGTATTAAAACAAAACAAAACATTTTCTTTTTTCTCCTATTTTCCAATTCCTGCTTCTGATCGGTAACATAGCATATAATAGAGAGTTGACCTCAGAGTCAGGAGGACATGAGTTCAAGTGCTGCCTTTGACATGTATTGGATGTGTGACCTCAGGCACACTGATTTAGCCTCCTAACTTCTCAGAAGCCCAGTCAACTCTCTAAGATTATAAATTGCAGAACAATGAATGATTTGCATTGGTAGAGGGAGCTTCCTTACTGGGATTTCTCCACACCAATGAAATTAGAGTTCTGAAACAAAAAAATCTCTCCCGTGTTCTGAGAAAAAAACATTACAAATATTTGCTTCACATGATTTTGTGGTATAGTATTGGACAGCCGGGTGGCATATTGGACAGCTGGGTGGCAAAGTGGATAGAGCACTGGACTTGGAATCAGGAAGACCCCCTCTTCATGAGTTCAAATCCAGCTTCACTTTAGCTGTGTGACCCTGGACAAATCACCTAACCGAGTTTGCCTCAGTTCCTCGTCTGTAAAATGAGCTAGAAAAGGAAACAGCAAATCACTTCAGTATCTTTGCCAAAAAAATCTCAAATGGGGTCATGAAGAGTTAGACAAGACTGAGAAGGACTGAACAACAACAGATGCAGTAGGAATATTAGAGTCAGAAGATGTGGGTTGACTTCTAAGTGTGACACTTATGATTCTGGGCAAGTCACTAACCCTCTCCAGACCTCAGTTTCCACTTAAAAATGGAGATAATTCTTAAGTGTGGGACATAAAGCGAAAGAGATCATGGAGATCATTTAGAGGTGATTTATTCATCCAGTATTTACCCGTTACTGATTGTTTGGAGATGTACTGTTCCTGGTGTTGGAGTGGGATGGGATGGGGGTGTGGGTGCATAGTTTCTCTATTTGCCTTATAGCCCTTTGCAAATAATTCTGGTTTCTTTTGGAATCAATAGATGATAGTTAGGATGGGGGCATTTGTGACATTAAATTCATGATAGCAAATCTGAACCAGTTCTCTTGTGTTCTCTTGGGTTTTCAGAGTCCAAACTAATAGAATGGGTTCTATTTCTGGGTGCTTCAGGGAGTATTTGAAAGTAATTCTCACCTCTGTCCCACCACAGATATATTGTATATCCGTGTACTACATGTATATATATAGTAATTTTCAAAAATCCTATAAAATTTTCTGATGTCAGTGTATATAAATCTCATTTAAGCTGATTTAAATCCTGTCGCTTTCTTTAGTGGAACTCAAGCATAGAACGTTTGTTATCACAGTTCTTAAAAATGATAATAAGTTCTTCAGAAGTATGTTGCAAGAATCTGTATGGCACATGACGTTATTAAACATTAAATTCCAAAAGAATAGAATCAGACAGGTAAACACACCAACTGCACCATTTCTTAGGTGGGAGACATAAGAGGACTTCCAGCACTTTATCAGTCAGTAAGGATTTGAACTCCTGGCACACCCAAGGATGGATTAGATGAGGTCCTTGCCTAGAAAGCCCTGACAATCTAGTGGGAGGGACAAAATATACACCCAGAGTACTTAGTGATTGAAGATGGTTTTATAATAACATTTCATGCTGATATACAAAGGCAGCTTGGTATAGGTGATAGGGGTGCTGGACTTGGTGACAGGACGACCTGGTTTCAAATCCTGCCTCGGACAGTTACTAACTGTATGTATCTATATTTTCAAGAAATTACCTGGAACTTGACTAAGTCATGGATGGTCTGCGATCTGCTTTGGTAGAGGGAGTTCCCACAAACTCCCACACTGATAAAAGCACAGAACCTTTATGTATTCTATGTTCAAAGTGATATATTAGTGAAACTAGAGAATAGCGAACAGTGGAATGACACAAAGGGGGGAAGGGAATTTAAAAAGAGGTGGAACAATACAATAAAAGAATACAAAGACAGAGAAAAAGAGAAGAAAAATAAGATAACAGAAGAGAAGAGAGGAGGGAAGAGAGCATTTTGGTTTGAAAGAGAATCTGGCAATAAAGGATTAGGAAAGTGTCTGTGTCATAAGATTGACATTGTAGGGCTGGTAATTAAAAAAAAATCTTTGTTCCTTGGGAGATTGTGATGCATGGCTAGCTGACATTATTATTATGTGGTTTAGTTACGTTTTCTCTTGTGTCTACATGTAGGGCAGCATAACAATGAGAAAGAAACCTTACAAACCCAAGGGATAAGAATTACAGTTATTTTAGCCTTCTAGAATTCCTGAGCATTCTAGTTGACCCCATGATTTATTTCATTGCCGTGACTGCTAATTCTCTCCCTCCCAATGAAATCCTGTTGTTTGTCCTAGACTTACCCCAGTGGGAAAGAAATATAGTGGGAAACAGGAAAATTCAGTGGAAAAAAAATTCAAACAGAAATGGATTAGATGGAAAGTCATTTTTCATTTGATTTCTGTAGTAAAATGCGAATGAATATAAAAAAAAATTAATTTTGGAAGTGAATAGTAGCAGTAGAAATTGCTCTAATCAACACCTATTGTTTTTTAAATCACTTGTCTAATAAAAGTACGAATGAGCATAAATTCCTTTGTGTGTTGAGAAGAGGAAGTTTGAAAATTTTTAAACCCTTCTTTGTGCAATATTTGTAAGCTATATAGCATGTACTTAGGTAAAATTATTTTGTTCCTAGTCTCCACCCAGAATTTTACAATTTAATGAACTGTTTTAAACGTTAAGCTGTTTGCATTGCTGTGCATCTCTAACCGCTTCTTGTGTTTATTGTATTGACAGGCCAACTCCAAATGCATGCATATTGTGAAAGCCCAGATGTGGTGCTCTGCGGTAATAAAAGTGACCTGGAAGACCAGAGAGTAGTAAAAGAAGAGGAAGCCAGGGAACTTGCTGAAAAATATGGGTGAGTTTTTTTGTGACAAAGTGAAAAGGCAACTGTTGGGGTTTTAAAAGGTGACTACTATCATATGAATTTGGAGGCTCAGTAAAAATCTGTTATAGGGGCAGCTAGCTGGTGCAGTGGATAGAGCACTGGCCCTGAAGTCAGGAGGACCTGAGTTCAAATGTGGCCTCAGACCAAACACTTGACACTTATTAGCTGTGTGACCCTGGGCAGGTCACTTAACCCCAGTTGCCTAAAAAAAAATCTATTATAATGTTGACCTTTGGAGACACCAGACTACATGTTTTAAGATCCTATTGAAGTGGATTTCATAGAAGAAGGAAGTAGGCTCATGTGCTGTCTGCTCCATTTTATTTTCTTAGGCTGATGGATCCCTGCAGAGAGGAGAATATTAGGCCAGGGTAGAGCTGAGACTAAGTAATCCTTACCTTCAGGGACTTCTGTTCCCTATTTTTAGACTGCTCAATGTCCAAAATGGGGCTGTAATTGCCTTTCCCTTCCCCCTAAGGCATAAACAGGTAAGTATTCTGGAACTAAGGTACTTTCCTTTCTGTTCCTTTGGATCAAAGGAATCCCATCTTTTAGTAAAACAAGTGAAAATTGGAAGCCCAAGGGCCGAGGAGTTGCAATCAAGCCTCCCAAACATGGTCTTGGCTTTAGTCTCTGAACTTTAAGTCCAGAGCAGGGGTGGGGAACCTGCTGCCTTGAGACCGCATGTGGCCTTCTAGGTCCTCAAGTGTGGCCTTTTGACTGACCAAGTTTTACAGAACAAATCCTTTTATTAAAGGTTTTTGTTCTGTGAAGTTTGGATTCGGCCAAAGGGCTGCATGTGAGGGCCTAGAAGGCTACATGTGGCCTCGAGGCTGCAGGTCACTCTCCCCTGTTCCAGAGTGTCTTCTCTCTGAAATTACCTCCCATTTGTCCACAGTTATATGCATGTTGTCTCCCTCATTAGAATGTGAGCTCTTGGAGCACAGGAACCATTTTTTGCCCTTCTTTGCGTCTCTAGTGCTTGACATAGTGTCTGTCATACAATAAATACTTAAATACTAGTTGATGATAATAAATACTTAAATGCTAGTTGAATGACTGACTAAACTAGACTGACTATGCAAGATGAATAGAAGGGATGAGATGTTGGAGAAAGGCACTGGTTAGGAAGAATCCTTTTTGGCTTAGGATGTGTTGATGTGGTGGACAGGCCAGCAAAATATTTTCTGAGATTCTGGTCTGTCTTACTGAATGGCCAGGGGTTTATGGACTAGATTTTTTTAGAGGAGTCACCTGTTACTGTTTGTGAAAGGATCTACCAAAAAGGAAGTTTACTTTTTCCTGATGAAGCTCTCAAATTTCCCTCATTTAGTTGAATGGAAAGCTCCACCTGGGTGTGGCAGTGCACAGGCAAGAGGGTGTGTGTGTGTGTGTGTGTGTGTGTGTGTGTGTGTGTGAGAGAGAGAGAGAGAGAGAGAGAGAGAGAGAGAGAGAGAGAGAGAGAGAGAGAGAGAGAGAGAATGAATACCTTGCTAAGGGGAAAATAAAGTTCTTAAATATTTTAGCCTGAAGTTAAAGGGCTAAGATGGGAATTTTACTCTGTCATTACTTTATTCTCTTCTCAATTTATTCATGGAAACAGCAGAAACTACTTGGGGAAAGTGTGCCAAGAAGCTGTAGGAGATAAGGTTGGCCAAGCAGCATATGTTTAGTCTGTATAGGACTATGATTTTCTTTTTTTCACCAGTTCTGTGATTTTATTGGTATAGAGAATTCCCCCTGCTAATACAGATTGGCACCTGCCCTGTAACTAGAATTGCCTGGAGGCACTAATAGATTAAGTGACTTGCCCACGGTCACATAGACAGTAGATGTCAGAGGCAGGACTTGAACTTTTTTTTTTCCACTGACTTTGAGGTTAGCTCTCAATCCACCATGCCAGATCACCTCATGAATATTTCCTTATGGAATGTGGACTTTGTTCTGTAGTTAGTGGAGAGTCATTGAGGGTTTTTGAGTAGGGAGTAATGCGAAATCAGTGGCATTTTGTTTTTTTGTTTTTTTTCAAAGGAAGATTAGTTTCAGGGCAGTGTTCAGTATAGGTAGGAAGGATGAGAGCTGGAGACCAGAAGACCAGTTTGGAGTCGACTGTAGTAATACAGGCATGAGAAGATAAAGATTTAGATTAAGGGGAATGAGATATAAGAAAAGGCCATTAGATTTTATAATTATGAAGCCATTAGTTGTAGTTTGAATGATTTAAGTAGACTGGTGAAGATGGAAGCCAAATTACAAAGGGTTAAGAAAGAAATGGATGGTAAGAAAATAGAGGCAGTGAAAGGAAGGAGCAGAATAAGACTATATGATCTACAAGGTCCTTCCAAGGTCAAAAGTCTATGATTCCATTAAGATAGTTGGGTCAAGCAATTTTTTTACTTCCCAAGACGAGACAGAGGAGGGAAGAGCTGTGTGTGTTTGAAGAGAGAGACGGAAGTATCCAGGGGAGAGGGAGATATTGGGTGGACAGTACAGGAAGATGGAGGTAAGCATGACAGAGAGGATCCTCAGGAATTTGGAAGGAATCAAATCTAGGCTAGAGGCTGAGGAGTTGGTCTTAGGAGACTAATGGGGGACTGGTTAATGAGGGCCCATCCTGGAAGCAGGCTCCTCAAACATCCTTTTGGGTCCTTTGAGCCTGCTTGAGAGGATTGCTGTAAAGAAGTATATTTTGGGTAACATTGAGGATGGCTACGATAGCATCAAAATAGTTGGCGTTGATTGCTGAGGTTGGGGGTGATGCAGAAAGAGAAGATGGGATTGGATCTAGAGATTTAGAAGAGTCAGTAGAGGTGATGCTCTAGGGAAATGTCATAAATAAATGATTGGCAACAAGGAAAGTAAAGTTTTTATCATTGTTATCTTTTCTAAGTCATGCTCCTTTCTTTCAGAAACTTGTGCTATTTTTTTTTAACATTCTGAAAGTAGGCATCGGTATACCTTTTCTCGAAAGATAAAACATTTTCAGACAAGTAGTTAACCAAAAAGCAGTACTACATTAGCACCATCTTGTGGAGGAAAGTGAATAATACAAAACTCCAGTATGTCCTTGGATACAACTAATTCTATATAAATACAAAGTGTGTAATTGATTGAAGGCTTCAGTTCTTAAGCTAAGCCAAACAGTAATGAGACATTCAAGAAGAAAAAAAGCCTGGAGTTTGTCTCTGAAATAATTTATGTGTTTTCTAAACATTTTTCACTTACAGAATAATTTTACTTATAGAATAAAATGTTTGAAATAAAATGCCCTTATGTCCTCAAAGTGATTCTAGGAATTATGCAGTAGGAAGACTGCATATGCATAGTATCAGTGTTCACTCAAGTTTTTATATAGGGCATTCCAAAAATCTTAGTGCAGTTTTAAGCTTAAAACTGCACTAAGGTTTTTGGAATACCCTGTGTACTTGAGGACAAGTAACAGAACTCTTAATGGCAAATACAAGATTAAGTCTAGGGTGGATGGGAGAAAGGGTACTGTTATCTAGAACAGGATTTCTTAACCTCTTCGTGTGTCATGGCCATCTTTGGCAAGCTGTTGAAACCTATGGATCCTTTTTCAGAATAATGTTTTCAGATAACTAAAGGAAATGTTAAATTTCATATGGAGGTTAGTAGGAATAAAGATGTAATTATTTTCCCATCAAAGTTCATGGACCCCTGCAATCTATCCAGGGACTCCTTGGGATCCTCATACCCCAGGTTAAGAACCTCTGATGGAGAGGTTGGTGGACATATTTCCATCTACTCTATTCTGTCAGTAGGATCCATTTGTTTCTGTAAAAACTAGGAAGGAGGAATTTTTGATTCTGCTTTTGAACACTGTCAGATGAAATAGAAATTTCAAAATACAGCAAATATAGCCTTCTTTACAAAAAGTATCTGAAGACATAATCAATTCCCTCTTTGGTATAAATGAAGTAGGAAACTCAGGATGAAGAAAATTCAAGACTTTCTTCCTAGTGTTCTAAAGTCAGAAGTTCTCTTTTGAAACACTGCCATGAAATGGGGAGGAAATTTGGAACTCAAAATCTTATAGAAGTGAATGTTGAAAACTAAAAATAAATAAATTTAAAAAAAAGAAACACTTCCATGAAGAACTGCCTAATGACCATGATCAAATAATCAAATATTGCAAGGAACCGTGTGTGTGTGTGTGTGTGTGTGTGTGTGTGTGTATGTGTATGCATGCATTTGTGTGTGAACTCTCAGTGGTTTCACTTATAGACAGAAAGATCAGAAAAAATATGTGCTAAGAGCTTGTAGTGTTTTTGTAGATCACTACAGTAGTTTGCCTCTTTGC
Source organism: Phascolarctos cinereus (assembly GCF_003287225.1). Classification (NCBI taxonomy): domain Eukaryota; kingdom Metazoa; phylum Chordata; class Mammalia; order Diprotodontia; family Phascolarctidae; genus Phascolarctos; species Phascolarctos cinereus. The sequence continues at coordinate 158,287,731 of NW_027555736.1, forward strand.
AACATCCACCTGCTGTTCCTACTTTTACTCTCCAGGACCAAGCAGGACAAGTCTGATACTTGGAATATGAATGTCAGGCACTCCCTAAGTCTTCTCCAGTCTAAAGCATCACTAGTTTCTGACTTTAAAAATTATTATTATTAAGCTCATTGCATTATTTCCCCCAGCAGAAATTCTCTGAGCAGGTCTCTTTCTTTGAGCTAGAATTTAAACAGGTAATAGACCTATGAAAGAATGAGTCAATGAATCACTCTCATGTTATGTACTAAATGATGGACAAACATGCAGGTTCAAAGACAGCTAGTTTTTCTTTTACACAGGTTCATTGAAACAAAATATCCAGTCTACAGAACATATGAATTATGGAAAATCCTATAGAATACAGGGAAGAGTAAAATATTACTGCATGATAATACAATATGAAAGAAAGATGGGAGAAAATGGATAAATAGCTAAACATTTAAAAAGAATCCATTCTGTGGGTATCTGTGTAGCCTTAGTGTTATCCTTAACTGACTCATCTCCCTTTCTGTTCATACATATCTTGGATGATACATTTATGACACTTCTTTGATATAAGTTAACATTGTTAACGTGTTGTAAGCTACTTGTGCCTACCATGCATCTTTGGATCACTTGTGATCTTGATTGGAGACTGTAGTTTTTCATGATTTGTCACCATATAGCATCCCTGGAAGAACACTGGTATTAAAAAGATGGTTTTTTGTTTTGAGCTGGTGCTTGGGATCATTGGAAGTGCCATTTGATCCCTCAGATTTAATCCAGCCTTCTCTGTCCTGCCTCTTCAATCCTGGGTCACTGTTCATCTTCTAAGATAGATGTACTGAAGGACTAATCCAAGGAATTTCCTCCTACTTACATAACATGACTTGGACAATAGGGATTCTTCATCCATTTAGTTTTTCTTGTGTGAGATATTAGGCTAATCTCTTTGGAGAGATCATGAGAAAATCTTACAGTTTTGGGGGGACTTGATGCAATCATAACATCATGTGCAAGCAGTAACTTCTGGAGGAGTTCGCCATCTAAAGGAAATCTCTCTTCTATTTGAACACTATATAGGGCATTGTCTATGTTAGAGGTAAGCACATTTGGTGAATGCATATCTCTTTCTGCTTTGCATATAGAGCTATAGCCAATGAATGGTTGAAGAAATTTCTCCCTAGTTATACTCATCAAGGAATTTTCTCTGATCTCAATATATACACGACAGACCTTAGACTGAAGTAAAATCTTTAAGGCTGTATTTTGATCACCTGAATAAAATGTTATTTTTTAATTTAAAAAACCTATAAATTACTGGATTTTATATTCTTAGTCAATTGTGTGACTGTGCAGATATGATCTGCTGTATAAAATTATTCATGAGACCCTGCCTGTTGCCTTCTCTTTTCATGATTTTGACCCTTGATGCATCTATAGATCATTTTCATAAAAAAATTTTTAGATGTAAGAAAGCACACACATGGGTTATTACTGTTCTCTTCATCACCTTCTTTGATGCTATCAGATTGTTCACTATCTTTCCTGTTTTTGCAGTGTCTTGAAACTGAACCCCTCAATGCTTTCAATGTGTCTCCTCAACATAGATTTCTTCTGGGTATTCTTGTTTGGTCCAGCTGTTTTTCCTAGCTTCATTTTCTTTAGTGCCATTTACACTTCCTCATCTGACTGCAGATAGACTGAAGTGTTTAGTGCTTCTCTTGTAGATGATGCAAATAGGTCATCACAGAAGTGTTGTCAGGTGTTCTTTTTTTATCTTTTGTTCTTTTATCAGTTTCACATATAAATGTTCTTGGAATGATTTGGCTTGGTTGAGTTTTCTTTTCTTTTTGCAGTTTTATGAGGTGATACTTCTCATAATCTTATCCCCCCTTTAACATTTAACAAATGAGCCAACATTTTGCAAATGAATTTATATTTTATGCTGATATTGACTGCCAGACCTTTCTCTCCATCCAGTTTTTATTAGTTAAAGCCATTTCTGGCTCTTCTCTCACAATCTACTGTATTTTTCTATTAAATTCCTTTCATAACTAGTCTCATGCTTTGAAATTGGTAATCAGTGCTGGTATCATTTCCTTAGTTTTTATTTTCCATTTTTTGTTATTAGTATTTGGTTTGACTAGTTTAGTACTGACTTTGACCTTTGTATTCTATGGTCTGGCGTATACATTTACTGAGAAAAGATTCCTATGTTGATAACCAGTTTATTTCCTATTGCCCAAGATCAGTTTAATTTATTTTTAAAATGTTATTTAGTGGGCCAGCTAGGTGGCACAGTGGATAGAGCACCGGCCTTGAAGTCAGGAGAACCTGAGTTCAAATGTGGTCTCAGACCAAACACTTGACGCTTACTGGCTGTGTAACCCTGGGCAAGTCACTTAACCCCAACAAAAGAACCCAACAAAACTAAAAACCGTAACAAAACAAAAGATGTTATTTAGAGCTTGCCACTGACTTCTGAGTCTCTTTTGGAAGAAAATCTTCATGACATGACAGTCTCAGAATGTATTTGCAGTATTTTTTCATTATCCTCTCTTGAATGCTCACTTTCCCACTGAAGTCACCAAGTGTCAATGTTGACTTCGTTTGGAGGATTTTGTTAAGCTATTTGGGAAGTTTCTCTTCCACTTCATCTATTTCATTGCAACAGATGTTTGCACAATAGCTGCCATTATCCTCCCTGCAGATACATACTTACCCAAAGGAAGGGAGATGCCAAAGCCAATTTCTTCAGTAGCCACTGAATCTACATCAAATCATGCATTTTTTTTTGGTCAGACATTCTTTACCAAATGGCTCATGTAACAATAAACTGTTTTTCTTTCTTTTTTTTTTTTTGAGGAGGGAACACCGGGATAAAAGTATTTCAACTTATAAATACAGAAGAAAATAACATGAAATAATATATTAAGAAATGGGAAGAATTTTGTTATTCACTTTTGTTGACTGTGAAAATTCTTGAATCCAAGATTCTAAAGCAGGAATGTATGAAGTGTGATTATGATAAAACATTTAAATTTTAATAGCTTAAAGCTATATTAAGTCTTTTGAGATACCTTGCATAAGCCACAGAACAACTTCGTTACTTTGAACTCCTATCTCATAAGTACTAATAGCAAATTTACTGCATTTGACTAGGTTACAAAACTAACAATGCACTTAGAATTTGTTATGGAAAGTCACTTCCAAATATTACTAAACATTGTACATTTTCAACTGCAACAGGAATGTAGTCTGAAACTCTGCTCAGTGTTTTTCTTTTGAAAAATATTGGATGACATTTTAAAAGTCTTATTTTGATGCTCTTCTTTACAAACATTGCTTGCATTTCTCAATACAGAGCTGATTTTTCTGCTTACACCTCCACCTTGCCCCTCACAAAACCTCCAACGTGGGCTATGTTAGGCCATTCAGCCTTTCCTCCCCTCCCTTCTTTTCTGCTTCTGACCCCTTCATATTCTACTACATGTGAAAGATTTTGCTGTATGCATGGGAATGCATCAAATGAAGAGAGAATGGTTGGGTAAAATTTCTCCTTTCAGAAGCCCATTAAGAGGATAAAAATGAAACTTAAAAAAGAATCAGAAATTGTTGCTGATAGCTCAGAAAATGAGAATAATTAAATAAACTTTATACATGGACAAAGTTATATCTGATGAGATTTCTTCCCCCTGACTTTCTCTCCCCCTCCACCACTTTTCCTTACCTATTAATTCTCTGAAAAGGAATCTTTTCTGTATTACTTTTACATGGGTAGAAGACACCAGTTGAGAAAATAGAACGACTTTCTTCATTTCACAAAAGGCAATAAGGAAGCAGGCAACTTGGGTTATCCTTTCTGTTCTGCTTCTTACTAGCAGTGTGACCTTGGACCTCAGTTGCCATACCAAGCTAAAGGCACTGGGATGAATCTCTTGGGATCACTTCAGTTCTAAGCTCTGTGATTCCATAATAATAAAATTTCCTATGTTCTTAAGATTTTGCCCCACTTCTCACAAAGAGAATAGTCAATAATAGTAGTCAATAAATCTCCATATTGATTATAATAAAAAGATGTTAAATTCCTTGAAGTTCAATAGTTGGCAGATACATTTATAACAGAAACTAAAGATGCTTAAAATAAATTTGTAATAATTATTTGATTTATTTGAATAATGTATTATTTGAATATACCATACTGATGTTTGGCATAGTAGGAAGAACATGGGATTTGGAATTAGGAGCAGAGCTGTAACTAGCTGAAAGAAATTTGTTTTAGGAGTCGTGAACACAGTCCCATTGTTGGTGCAGTGGGTAGCTCATGTTCCATTGAAGCCTGGCTTTTGCCCTCATGGGGCTTGACCTGTATGATGGGAAGATTTCTTTTCTTTTCTTTTTTTTTTTTTTTAGGCAATTGGGGTTAAGTGACTTACCCAGGGTCACACAGCTAGTAAGTGTTAAGTGTTTGATCTGAGGCCAGATTTGAACTCAGGTTCTCCTAACTTCAGGGACGATGCTCTATCCACTCTGCCACCTAGCTGCCTGGAAGATTTCTAAACTAACAAAATAACTTTAGATCTTTAAAGGCTACCAACAGATTAAGTAATGTCCATATTTATATTTTTATAATTTGTTATAACATTACTCCCTTCCCCTGCCCCTAAAAAATGGGGTTGGGGAAAGAAATTTTTTTTTTGCATGCCTTTCAGAACTTCAACAAGTTTTATATCTCTTTTCATGTGTGCAGAGTGGATTACCTAAGTTTCTGAAATAATGAAATTTATTTTCCTTTATTTTATTGCCTCTTTTGCTTCTTTGACAGAAATCATCTGGGTAAAAATTATAGGTAGCTAGGTGGCACAGTGAATAGAATGCTGCTGGGTCTTGGAGTCGGGAAGACCATAGTTCAAATTCAGCCTCAAACACTTACTAGCTAAACTGTTAGATGGGGATAATAATATCACCTACCTTGCAGGGTTATTGTGAGGATCAAATGAGCTAATAATTGAAAAGCACTTAGCATAGTGCCTGGCACATAGTAAGCACTATGCAAATGTTAGCTATTATTGCAGTTGTTGTTATACCTATACTTCTATGTATATGCAAAATTGAGCAGTAAAATAGGAAATGGAGATAGTCTGAGACCCACAGGGCATTAACCCAAGTGTGCTCTGTCTTCCAGAATCCCCTACTTTGAAACCAGTGCTGCCAATGGCACCAACATAAGCAAGGCAATTGAAATGCTCCTGGACCTGATAATGAAAAGAATGGAACGGTGCGTGGACAAGTCCTGGATCCCTGAAGGAGTTGTTCGGTCCAATGGCCACAGCTCCACTGAGCATTTAAATGAACACAAAGAAAAAGGTGGATGTGGCTGCTAAAAAGTAAAGTGAACTGAGTCAAGTAACCTGTGTATTTTTATATAATTTTAAAAAATAGTTTCTATGTGGTACAGTTGCAGCTGAATGGATCTCCATCAGGAATTACGAGACCAGAAAATAGTATTTCCTAACTGATTTAACTGAGTGCTGCTGGGTAATTAAAAAAAAAATTCAGCCTGGGATTTAACTGAAACACGTATTTATCATGCTTATTCCATGATAGTCATTCATTCAGGGATCCAGCATTTTGCAGCAGTAACAGTCTGTAAAATTACATGTGTTACTGTTAGATCCAATAATACAGTCGTGGAATTTATAGCTAGAAGAAACTCTCAGAGATCTTCCAGCTCTGAAATTTTTTTTTTTCATGGCTACTTACAGGTACTTGGTGTAGGGACACTGAGTATCTCCTGTCTGGTGGCATTATAAGCAACTAAAAAAATTATTTAGGGAATTCTTGAGACTGTATTTATAAAACAAAAACCAAAACCAAGTATTCTACTGTATGTAAGCTGAAGTTGTAAAGCTGATTTTTCAGAATCTCCAATTGTACCATATAAGCAACTAAAAAAATTATTTAGGGAATTCTTGAGACTGTATTTATAAAACAAAAACCAAAACCAAGTATTCTACTGTATGTAAGCTGAAGTTGTGAAGCTGATTTTTCAGAATCTCCAATTGTACCATTATGAAATTATAAAATACCATCTATGCCACTTGAATGATAAATTAGAAGGCACACACATATACATACACACACGTCCAGTTAGTTTCAAATGTAAGGGGGACAGTGATCTGGAGATGATTATAGAAATGCAGGGCAAAACTTGCTGTACCTTTGACCTCTCCAGTATTGTTCAGTGATGTTATGGGGTAATTTGTGTAACCTTAGCTCTGCTGTGATGGGAGCTGGAAGTAATTTACTTATCCTCACCTTAAGCAAACAGTAAGTGGGTCTGAGCTAGTTCTGCTGAAAGGGAAGCAAAGGAGAGATTTTTTGGAATTTTACCCCGATTCCCACCCACAATGAAACCCAGGTTGCTGTCCACTTTACATATGACTTCCATATGTCTTAGTAGGAATATGTGCTAGGCTGTGTGACTGTGGATTAAATGGACCAAGATCCCAAAGCCATTTATTTTAATATTTTGGGTATTGTCTCAATGTTATATGAGCAGTAAAATTGGTGCTTCTGACTTTTCATTGTGTCTCCACCATAGAGAATACAGCATAATTGTATTTTTGGGCCTAATTCACTTTGGTGGACTCAGTTATGTTTGGCCAGCAAATTTTGTGTTTTATCATAGCTGGTGCTTTGCACTGAAATTATTTGTAAACAAGAAAACATGTTGAACAATTTCTTTCAAATTTAAGTTAAATTCCTAACATTGGTCTGGCTGCCAAGTGGTTATGCCTTAAATGAGTTAATTTTAAGCCTGTAAACCAAGTAATCTTCCATTTAAACCCTGGGCAGTAAGTAGCTGACGTTTGCAAAATTCTTTCTTATTTCTTTACTAGAAGAATCAAAGGAGTTAGTATTGATTTTACTATTTTAGTAGAAGGCATATTTTTTTTTTGCTGCTTTTAAATTCTCATTTTATTTCCAATTCAGTATAAAAATGATAGTAAGTATTTATTTTGCAGTCTTTTTTGCCAGTGTCACCATGCACTGTGCATCTGGACATGTAACTCCAATACCTTGCCAAAGTGTCTTTATACCAAATTTAAGGTGGTTTGCAGGTTCTTTTTAGGCATTTTCATAGCTATTTGTTTACAAAAATCAAAATCATTTCTTTCAGGAGAATATTTATTAAAAATTTCAATAAAGAAATGTAAACTCCTTAGAAAATCTAGTGGCCAGCTAGTCTGTGATAATATTTAATATATTTTTAGATTAAAAATAAAATGTATTGCATAGATCATATAATGTTTGGTTAAAATTGAGAAAATGAAATTATGAAAAAATAATTACTTTTACAGAATAACTTTCTGATGAATTTTTAAATGCAGTAAAGTATAGGGCTTGCCTCCTGCCTCTTGCTTTCTAAAATATGGTGTACTTTTCCCCCCTGCTATAAGTAATATACAAATACTAAATTTTTATTCTGATTTGCACCTGAAATGTCTGAGAGAACTTCTTTCAGAAGTGGACAGTGGTAAAGGCTTGTGCATATACTGTATTTTGTATTGTTATAATGTGCAATTCCAAGGAATAGATCCTGAAATCACTGGATCAAGTTCAAGTTTACTAAGTAGTGCTTTCTGAAGGTGCTACGATAGAGTAAATGATGTTAGTATAAACCAGAATGTGTACTGTAAGATAATTTGTAAATTTTAAAATAGATATATACACATGCTACACTTGTATGTTGTGTATGTAACCTGCTGATATATGTCTGGGATTGATTCATCTCTCAAGGCAGGTTATATGTGGTCATACATGAATATTTAATTTTAAAGAACTACATGCATAATTAGCTGCCCACTCCATTAACCTTAAAGGAAAGCTAAAGTTTAAATCTCATGCCATTCTTTCAAAAGTGTTATATGCCCACACAAGAGCCAAGTTTAGCTACTGAAATAAATGATGTCCATTTTCTTGGGGAGTCATTTGTTTAGGTTTGATATCAAAGTGCCATATTTTTGTCCTACAACATATTTTTCTATTTATAGTCTTACGTAAAGAGTAAAATGTATCTTTAATGAAACAGCTTTAACCTTGTGTCACTTATACATATTATGCATAATTAAAAAAGGTCTATCAAGTTTGTATGTGAATTTGACTTCTAATTGTACCTAAATTTTAATTAAGGGTTCAGAGTATTCCTTGGAAAAGAAACTTCTCTTTTAGTTTTATTAAAACATGCCAGTCTCTAGGTGACAACTGCTATGTGCATTGAATACCAGATGGGTGACCAGGTAAGTATGGCACTACATTTAGGGCAGGATAATCTAACTCTTTTCCTATACCTCCAAATCAAGAGTATCATTGTAGTCTGGTCCCCTAATACTGACCAAAAAGGTCCACAAAATGCCAGGCATAATAAGGAGAAGATATTGGAGAAAGCAAAGAAAACAGTACATCTGACTTGATATAAAACTATATTTCAGGTATACCTGGATTAATGTGTTTAGTTCTGGTTGGTGACCTCTAAGAAAAATGTAATGGAGCTAAAGAGGACTGAGAAAGGGATAGTAAAAACTGGGCATTTATAGCAACTCTGAGGTGCAAGGCACTGTGATAGCTGATGAGAATCCAAAGGTGAAAAAACAGTCCTTACCTTCAGGTAGCTTGTCTTCAGGTAGGAAGAATTATGACATGTACACAAGGAAGCACTCCAGAATGTAGAATAGGAGAGCAGTGAAGGAGAGTTTCAGGCAAAATGATCTGGGAGGATCTGGAGAGTGATTATCTTCAGCAGGTATGAGCAGGGAAAGCTTCATGGCGGAGGTTGCAACCTGGGCTTGGCCTTGAAGAGGGACGACTATGTCAGTCAATCAGTCAACAAGTATTTATTGTCTGCTGTGTGCTGTGAGAGGCAGCATGGGATATAGAGAGCTAATCTCAGCTAGTTAGACCTAGTTAGGTTCACGTGCCTCTGATACATATTATTTATGTGACTGCCTCTGACCTGTCTCTATGTGAACCTGGGCAAGTGCTCTAGGCAACTTTCTTAAGACTATTTTCCAGGGAAGGTGCTTGACCTGTATATTAGTAGAGGAAGTTCCTCATCAGGAGTTTTCTCTGCCAGTGAAATGATGGGTCCAGTCCCTGTCTCTACTACGTATTAGGCACGCGTTCAGCACTGGCTGTACAAAGACAAAAATGAAATAGTTCTTGGCTGTCAAGGAGCATACATTCTATCAAGTGAGATAGTGCAGATATTTAAACACAAAAAATAAATACAAGGTAATTGGGCCAGTCAAGGATCTGAAAAAGTTTCACGTAGGAGGTGGGTAGTTCAGCTCAGCTTTGAGGGAGGCTAAGAAATCTAAGGGGCAGAGGTGAGGAGGGAATGAATTCCAGGCATAGGAGACAGCCCATGTAAATTCATGGACACAGGAGATGCAGTGTCACGTGGGGAAAAGCCAGGCCAGTTTGGTTGGACTGTGAATGAAGAAGCATAATATCTAATGCTTGTGGAAAGGTAGGCTGGAGCCAGCATGTGAAGAGCTTTAAATGTCAGACACAGGAAGTATGTATTTGATCTGAGAGGCAACATGGAACCCCTGTTGCTTCCTGAGCAGAGGAATGACATGCTCCAACCTATTCTTTACAACAGCACTTTGGCAGCTGTGTGGACGATGGAGTGGAAAGGAGAAAGGATGGAAACTAATTAAGGAGGTGAATGCAATGATCTAGGTGAAAGGTGATGAGATTTTGAACTAGGGTGGTATTTGTGTGAACAAAGAGAAGGGGAAAATGTGAGATATTACTGGGATGGAAGTAGTTAAGATTTGGTAACTGAATGCAGGGTGAAGTGAGAGTTGATGATGATCCTAAGGTTACGAATCTGAGTGGCAAAGGAAGATTCTGCCCTTGACAGAAATAGGGAAGTTAAGAAGGGGAATAGGCTGGATGGGGAAACATAATGATTTCTATTTTAGACGTATTGAGTTGAAGATACTTATAGTATATACAGCTCAAAGTGTCCAGTAGACCGTTGATGACATGAGACTGGAACCTGGGAGAGAGATTATGGCTTGATTGATACAGATCTTGGCATCATTTGCATAAAGATGATAATTAAACCCATGGAAACTGATAAGATTGCCAAATGAGAGTACATGGAAGGAAGAGAGAAGCCCCAGTACAAAGACTTGGGTTCTATCCACACTTAGGAGACAGGAGGATATGGATAATGTTGCAGCAAAGGAGAAAGAGGAGTAATCATATTGGTAGAAGGAGAAGCAAGAGAGAGAGAGAACAGTGTTGTGAAAACCCAGAAGGGAGAGAATATCCAAGAGAAGGTTAGTCAACAGTAATATATGCTTCAGAAAGGTCAAGCAGGGTGAGGTTTGAGAGAAGACCAGTAATGATAAAGGAATGTGCTCTGTCTGCATCTCTGTGAGAGGTGGCCTGCATGTATACACACAGGCAGGAGATAATATAGTGAGTCTGAGGAATAGCTAGCACTGCAGTTTAGTTGCAGTGTAGAGTGTATGAAGTGAAAATAAGTCCCGTGTGTGAAATAAGACTGGAAAGGTAGGTGGGAACCAGATTTTGGTAAGTCTTAAATCTAGACTAAGGAACTTGTATTTTTTCCAATAGGCAGTTGGAGCCACAGCTCCATTTAGAGCCAAGGTTTTTGAGAGGAAGGATGACATGGTTATTTCTTTGTATTAGTAATATTATTTTGGAAGCTGTGTGACATATGGACTAGAGAGGGGGTAGATACTTGAGTGATAATCCAGATGAGGTATGATGAGAACCTGAGCTAGGGCAGTAGCTGTGTGAGTAGAGAGATGTGTACGAGATTTGTAAGATATTTTGGAGGAAGAATTAGAAGAACTTGGTAACTGATTGGTGGTAGTAAGGAAGGAAGAATAAAATGTCTTTGAGGTTTTGAGACAGACAATATGGTGGTGCTTTCCAGAGCAATACTGGAAGTTTAGAGGTGGAGGGGATGAATTCCATTTTGGACATATTGAGTTGAGGTGCTGTTGCAACAAACAGGGAGATGCCCATGAAAAGGCATCTGGAGATATGTGATTGGAGCTGACAAGAGAGATCTGGGCAAGATGTGAATTGGGAAGTCCTTAACATAGACGTGACAATTGAAGCCATAGGAATGGATCCAGAACGTCAGGCCATTGCCTGTTCCTGCTAGCCCTTGTTCTGTATGCCTCCTTCCTTCCTCTAAATTACTTGAAAAAGCTGTTTGAAATCAGTGCCTTCACTTCCTTTTCTCTCATTCTCTTCATCCAACCTCATTCCTCAACTAAAACTGCTTTCTCTGGTTACCGAGTCTCCCTTAATTGCCAAATATAAGTTTGTTTGTTGGTTTTTTTTCTCAATCCTTATCCTTCCTGACTTCTCTGAAACATCTGTCACTGCTGTCAGCCTCTCCTCCTGAACATTCTCTCTTCTTCGCGTTTTTATGACATTACTCTTTTCTAGGTGGAAGAAGAAAGAGTGTGAGAGTTTGAGGGATTTGGCAGGGTCAAGGAGAAAGTATTTTTCTAGGCTAGGGAAGACTAAGCACGTTTGTAAGAAGATGTAAAGGAGTCAGTAGACAGGAAAAAATTGGAGATAAGAAAAGGAGAGGGAATAATTGATGTTGTAGATTCCTAAAAGAGCCATAAAGAGATGGGATAAAGGACCCATGGGAAGGAGTCTGTACTGAGGAGGAGGAGGAGGGCCTCTTTACCTTCTGAGATTGGAGCAAAGAAGGAAAGGATGGATGTGGTCAGAGAGATTTTGAAATATGTAGAATAGGTGATGATGGCATTCCTAGTATAGTTCCAATCTCAGTAAAGGATGTGAGGTTATTTACAGAGAAGGGTTGAGTTGGTTTCTTGAGGAGAGAAGAGGTTTGCTACAGTTATTATGAAGAGTAATAAGGAATCCATTAGTGATGAATAAAAAAGATTGCTGTGTGAAGGACCAATTGAACAATGGATGGGGCTGTATGGATGAGGAAAGACTTAGCATATTTATTCTGTCTGGAAAGAAGAAGAGATTCCTCAATAACAGTGATAATAGCTTATATTTTTTTCTTAGCACTTTAAGGCTTTTCTCACAATACTCCTATGAAGTAGATGGTACACGTATTACTATCCTAATTCTATACATAAGGAAACTGAGGCTTGAAGATATTAGTATAGTGTAGTGGAAAGAGTGCTATAATTTGAATTAGGAGACCTGGGTTCAGAAACAGGTTTTGGCACTAGCTGGGTGACCATGGGTAAGTCAGTTAACTTCCCTGAACTTTAATTTCTTTATAAAATGCATGTGATAGTATTTTTGCTGCTTTCCTCACAAGGCTATTGTCAGATAAGCACTTTGTAAATTATAAAGCATTATTTAATATGAGTTGCCCAAATTTGTATAGTTAGTAAACAAATCTTGAACTCAGTCATATTCTGTAGGTCCTGTGCCCTTTCCATTCTACTAGACTGGCTTTCTACAAAACCATGAGGGAAATGAATAGAGTGAGCATGGACTGGTTCACCAAATCCTCGAGGACTGTTTCAAATTCAATTCTACAGCATTTCTTAAATGTTTACTTAGCACTATATACTAGGTGCCCCTTGATGTTTGAAAAGATTCATTTTGTCTTAAATTTATCTTGACCACACACAAAAAAACCAAAAAATAATTTCATACGTAGATTGTATTAGACTTTGAGGCCACATATTGTAATGGAACACACACTGGGCTCAGAGTCAGGAGACCCTTATCTCTTTTTTTACTGGCACATTCTTTGTTTTGGGCAGAGATGGTATGCCTATCAAATGTGTAGAAGATACAAAAAAGTTAGGAAGGATAGCTAACATATTAAATTATGTAAGAGTCAAAAGGATCTTAAAAGAGTTCACAACAGAGGCAGTAAGGCAGATTTCAAATGTATACAAAGAAAGTTTCCTAATGATTTAGAAGGACCCAAATGTGTAATGGACTAGAGACATGCAATGGGTACCTTACTACTGGAGGCCTTTCCAAGGAAACTGGATGACCAGTTTTAAATATCAGAGAGGAGATTCCTACTCAGGTACCTAGATGTCCTGCAAGGGGTCCTCTCTTCGATCTCAGGACTGTACCCAGGGAGGTATTTGGGGAGCATTGTCCTTGAGACTCTAGGTGGAAGTCCCTTAATGTCTGCCTCCCCTTCTTACAGTGTCATATCCTCAGTCAGCAAGCATTTACTAACTGCCTACCATGGACCAGGCACTGCGGATCCAAAGACAAAAAAGGAAATATTTTCTGTTTTTAAGCTTACATCCTACCAGAAAACACAACAGGGGCAGAAATAAGTACGTACAAAGTGTATACAAGGTAATTATTTTTGGTGGGGGGAGGTGCTAGCATCTGGGGGGTGGGGCAGAGATCCAGAAGACTTAAAGTAGAAGGTTGTCCTTAAGATGAGCTTCAAAGGAAGCTAGGGAGTTGAAGAGTTGAGGAAGGAATAGATTCCAGGCAGGGGCATATGCAAAGCTAGAAAAGGAGATGAGTTGTCACATGTGAGGATCAGCAAAGCCATTTTGGCTGGATGTAGAGCATGTGAAAAAGTAATATATAACAGGGCTGGAAGTGTAAATTGGAGTCAGGCGATTAAAGCCAGGCTTTAAATTCCTGACAGAGGAATTTGCATTTGATCTTCCAGGTAACACAAGTTAGTAGTGTTTGTTGAGCAGGGGAGGGATGTTGTCAGATTTGTGTTTTAGGAATATGACTTTGGCAGCAGTATAAGGGATAGACTAGAGAAAGGTAAGACTTGAAACAGGCAAATCAATTTGGAAGCTATTGCAATAGCCAAGGTTAGAGTTGATGAGGGCCTGCAATAGGATGGTGGACATAAATAGAGAGGAGACAGGTAAGATATCATGACTTGTCAACAAATGGGGAAACTGGGGAGTCAAGGATGATTCTGACTTTGAACATTATGAGATATGTAACTTATAATTAATGCTGGGGCTTCACTAAGACAAAATTCTGCTGTAGGCTCTGACTTGGAAAGCAGCTTTCTCCTCTCAGTTCCTCTTCTCTTCTTTGTTCCTCTGTGCTGCCTTCCAAGGACTAAGGGTCATTCTTTATTAAAATCTTCTGGGTGTACTCGGCAGTCTGTTGAACCAGACCTAGGTCATAGGGTTGTTGGCTCCTCCGTATTATTAGGTATCTATCCATAGTATTATTATTATTAGGTATATTATCCATAGTATGAGGTAGAGTTGGGAGTTTCTACCAAGCTGACATGTCAGGGAGATGGTGCTAGGGCTTTGAACATATAAGATCCTTTTGCCCATGTCCCTTTTCTTTCTGTGTGGTCTTTATTTCCTCAAAGTATAATAGAATGCCCTTCATATAGTAGGTATTTAATAAATGTTTGTTGAATGGGACTTGGGGTTCCTGTCTTCACTGTGCTAGTGGCCCTAGGCTAGCTTTCATAGGAATAAAGAAATTAACCTCATTGGGAAGGCTGAAGTAGAGAAAACAGCTGTACTGTATTTGGAATACAGGACTCAGGTTGTTGGTATCTTGGGTTTTTTGCTTGCTACCTATGTGACTTTGTGGTAGACTGGAAATGATGCTGGATTTAGAAGAGCAGTTTCTCTTGTAAGGGTCTGGTATCAAAGATATATTATCAGCACTTAACACATATTCCTATACACATATGTTATATGCACATATATGACCAAAAGCCATTCTTCTGTGTGTTCAAATGATATGAATGAGCAGTTCTCAAAATAATTGCAATCTATTAGCTATGTAGAAAATGCTTCAAATCACTAATAATAATATAAATGCAAATTTTAAAAAACCATGAGGTTTCACTTCATACTGTGCAAACTGGCAAAGATGAATAAAGATGCAAATGGTAAGTGTTGGGGGGGCTGTAGAAAGATAGGTACACTAATGCATTCTTGCTGGAGCTGTGAAGTAGTACAACCATTTTAGAAAGCAATATGGAATTATGCAAATAAAGTGACTAAAATATCCATACTCTTTGACTCAGAGATTCCTCTACTAGGCTTATACCCCCAAGAATGCAATTGATAAGAAAGTCCCCTATATACACCAAATTATATATATATATATATATATATATATATACACACATATATATGCATATATATGTATATATATATTCACATATACATATGATACATATTTATAACAGCATTTTGTGTGTGTGTGTGTGATAGCAAAGAACTGGGATCAAAGTAGATGTTCATTAACTAGGGAGTGGCTCAACAAATTGGGGTACGTGAATGTAATGGAATGTTACTGTGCTGTAAGAAATAATGAATGGGACAGATGCAGAATAGTGTGGAAAGATCTAGATAAACTGATGCAGAGTGAAGTAAACAGAGCCAAGAAAACAATATACATCATGACTTGTTATGGTCCATGGGATTTTCTTAGCAAAGATACTGGAGTGGTTTGTCATTTCCTTCTTCAGTGGATCAAGGCCAGCAGAGGTTAAGTGACTTGCCCAGGCTCATACAACTAGTAAGTGTCTGAGGCCATATTTGAACTCAGGTCTTCCTAACTTCAGGCCCAGAGCTCTATGACCACTGAGCCATCTAGCTGCCTCATAGGGACTATAGTAATGTAAACAGAAAGAACCACACAAATGAAAAGTGGATGTTGCAAAATTACAAAGAACAAGCATGGTTCCAGAGAGATACAAGAAGATACCCCCACTCCTTTTCAGGAGTGTGCAGTCCATGTGTTACTTTTTGGATGTATCCATCAGTTTTATGGATGTTTTTCCTCTCCATTTTTTGTCTTAAAAATATTATTTGTAGTGGATAGAGCTCCGGCCTTGGAGTCAGGAGGATGTGAGTTTGATGGGGTGCTTTGGTGCTTGTACTTGTACCCCAGTTTCTCCCTAGCCTCAGAAACACTATTCCTGACAGTTTCTCCCTAGCCCAAGGACACTGTGCCTAGCAGTTATTCATGCATAGGCCTCAGCATGACCCTTATCTCTCTCCGTGGTGCAGCTACACAGAGCTGGGCTGCTCAGGCCCAGGCCTCAGATCATGTCTCTGGAAGCCTCCCAATTCCTTAGTAAGTTCCTGTCTTGTAAGAAAGTTTTCCCTTGTTGCAGAGCATTCTCTCATCAAGACAGAGGGAGAGGGGTGCCTTGCCCAGCCCAAGGAGGTTTGTCCTTCGCCAGCCCAAGGACTCTTCCTCCTGCCAGACTCCAAAGATCCATACCTCTGGTCATCTCCGTCCCTGTCCGGTATACTCCCTGTACTTTGCCATCCATAGCCCCCAAAGACACCTGCACCTTTGGATTACCTCATCAGTGTCCCTGGCATTTCTTTCCCATGCTCTTTTCCATATAAACCCTAGCTGCATTCTCAGTCTCTTGCAGCATCCTTTAAGAATCCTTGCCCACTGAAAAGTGTAACAATAAACTTTGCCACCTTGAATTAAAGAATGCTTGAGTCTGTGAATTCATTCCTGAGGACCTGTCCTGTACTCTGGTCTTTGAGGGGTCACAACCTTTCAACCTCTCACACCGCAACAAGTTCAGATCCAGCCTCAGACACATAACACTTACTAGCTGTGTGACCTTGGGCAAGTTACTTAACCCCACTGCCTAGCAAAATTTAAAAAAAATTTCTTGTTATATGGGATGATTCTTTGGAAAAGGGAGGGGGAGGGGGAGACAGATACTCTACCATTCCTTCTAACTCTGAATCTGTACTCTCTCTGTGCCTCAATTTCCTCATTTCTAAAAGGCTGGGATTGGACTAGATGAGTTTTGAGGTCCCTTTCTGGTATACATCTATGATCCCTAGGATTCACGGACCTTCCAGTGCTGAATCTCCCGCAGTTCCCGCCAGGGGGCGCAACGCAGATTTCCATCAATTGTCGTCCTCAGCAATGCCCACACGGTGGCGCCAGAGGGCCCCGCCGCGTCGTCCCGGGGCCTCCAAGAAGCCCTAGAAGAAAAAACGTAGTTCCGGAAAAGTCCTCATCGTCACTTCCTCTCAAGCGTCCTGATCTCTAGGAAGGGTGGCGGCGCAACTTCAAGATGCGCATCGAGAAGTGTTATTTCTGTTCCGGGCCGGTGTACCCGGGGCACGGCATGATGTTTGTCCGCAACGACTGTAAGGTGAGGCCGCGGATAGCGGGCGAGGGACGGGGTGAGGTGTTAGGTGCGGGCACGCTGGGGTGAGCGTGTGTCGGGTCTGGCATGCGTCCCCAGGACCTTGAGAGGTTCCCTCCCCCAACCTCCAATTCACGTGACTGTGCGCTCTCTGAAGGGCCTCGCTCGCTTGCCGTAGTGTTTTGGGTCTTTTACGCTGCCGCTCTGCTGCTGACTTGCTGCGGTTGGTGGGTGGGCTGGTCAGATCCCAGGAGCCTCCCACCCCAGAGACCGAGTTAGAGGCCACTTATTGGGACCACTTATTTTCACTTGGGGCTACGGGAGAAGACAATTTAAACAGTAAATAATTCAGTTCGATAATTATTAAGCCCCCCTTTTTTAAAATATAAATTTACTTATTTTTAGTTTTCAGTATTCACTTCCACAAGTTTTTGAGTTCCAAATTTCTCACCCCTCCCCCCACCCCAAGATAGCATGCATTCTGAATACCCCTTCCCCTGGTCTGCCTTCTCTTCTATCTCTCCCCCCCCTTCTCTTATCCCCTTCCCCTTCTATTTTCCTGTAGAGCAGGATAGACTTCTGTACCCCATTTCCTGTATTTCTTATTTCCCAGTTGCATGTGAAAACATTTTTTTTAAAACATGTGTTTTTAAAACTTTGAGTTCCAAATTTTCTCCCTTCCTCCCTCCCCACCCACCCTCATTGAAAAGGCAAGCAACTCAATATAGGTTGTACATGTGCAGTTATGCAAAACACTTCCATAGTAGACATGTTGTGAAAAACTAACTCTATTTCCCTTAATCCTATCCTGCCCTCCCATTTATTCTATTCTTTCTTTTGACCCTGTCCCTCCTCAGAAGTATTTGCTTCTGATTACCCCTTTCCCAATCTGCCCTCCTCTCTATCACCCCCTGCTCTCTTGTCCCCTTTCCCCCTATTTTCCTGTAGGGTAAGACAGATTTCCATACCCAATTGAATGTGTATGTTATTCTCTCCTTAAGCCAAATCCTATGAGAATAAGATTCCCTCATTCCCTCTCACCTTCCCCTGTTTCCCCTCCACTGTGAGAGACTTTTCTGTTTTTTTTTGTGAGATAATTTACCCATTCTACCTCTCCCTTTCTTCTCCGAGTATCATCCTCTCTCATCCCTTAATTTTATTCTCCAGATATGACCCCTTAATCTTCAACTCACCCTGTGCCCTCTATCTATCTATCTATACATACATACAGTTTTTTTCCTTCAACTACCCTAATACTGACAAAGTTCTCATGAGTTACAAATATCATCTTTCCATGCAGGAATGTAAACAGTTCAATCTTAATAAGTCTCTTATGATTTCTCTTTCCTGTTTACCTCTTCATGTTCCACTGGAGTCCTGTATTTGAAAGTCAAATTTTCTGTTTAGCTCTGGTGTTTTCATCAAGAATGCTTGAAAGTCCTCTATTTCACTGAATGACCACTTTTTCCCCCTGAAGGATTATACTCAGTTTTGCTGGGTAGGTGATTCTTGGTTGTAATCCTATCTCCTTTGCCCTCCAGAATATTATATTCCATGCTCTGTGGTCCTTTAATGTAGAAGCTGCTAAATCTTGTGTTATCCTGATTGTGTTTCCACAGTACTTGAATTGTTTCCTTCTGGCAGCTTGTAATAGTTTCTCCTTGACCTGGGAACTCTGGAATTTGGCTACAATATTCCTAGGAGTTTTCCTTTGGGGATCTCTTTCAGGAGGAGATCTGTGGATTCTTTCAATTTCTATTTTGCCCTCTGGTTCTATATCAGGGCAGTTTTCCTTGATAATTTCTTGAAAGATGATGTCTAGGCTCTTTTTGATCATGGCTTTCAGATAGTCCAATAATTTTTAAATTCTCTCTCCTGGATCTATTTTCCAGGTCAGTTGTTTTTCCAATGAGATATTTCACATTGTTTTCTAATTTTTCATTCTTTTGGATTTGTTTTACAGTGTCTTGATTTCTCATAAAGTCACTGTCTTCCAATTGCTCTATTCTAATTTTTAAGGAAGTATTTTCTTCAGTAATCTTTTGGACTTCCTTTTCCATTTGGCCAATTTTTTTTTTAGGGCATTTTCTCCTCATTGGCTTTTTGGACCTCTTTTGCCATTTGGGTTAGGCTGTTTTTTAAGGTGTTATTTTCTTCATTTTTTTTGGGTCTCCTTTAGCAAGCTGTTGACTTGTTTTTCATGATTTTCTTGCATCACTCTCATTTCTCTTCCCAGTTTTTCCTCTACTTCCCTTACTTGCTTCTCAAAATCCCTTTTGAGCTCTTCCAAGGCCTGGGACTGATTCATATTTTTCTTGGAGGCTTTGGATGTAGGAGCTTTGATTTTGTTGTCTTCTTCTGGTTGTATATTTTGATCTTCTTTTTCACCAAAGTAAGATAATATAGTCTGACTCTTTTTGCGCTGCTTGCTCATGATCCCAGCCAATTACTTGAGTTTTAAACCTTGTTAAGGTAAGAGTCTGCTTCCAATGTGAGAACTGTCCCAAGCTTCAGGGGTTTGTGGAGCTGTTTTCAGCGATACTTGGAGGGACCTGTCAATTTTCAGTTCTTCCAAGGTGGTATGATAAGGGGCGAGGTGTTTACTCCTTTCCTGGCCTGTGACCACAAGTACTCCTTTCTGTCCTGTAACTGTGAGGAGGTGTTCCTCTTCACAACCACTACAAGCTCCACCACGCCAGCGCTCTTCCTCACCCCAGCACTGCCGCCCAGAACTGTGACGCAGATCCACACAGGGGCAAAGCAAGAGATTCCTGTCTCAGCACTGGCAAAGAGATCCCTGCAATCCCTCTCTAATCAGCCACTGGATTCCCCCTCAGTCTGTGGGCCGGAAGCTCGGGAAGCAGCTGCTCCCCCACAGGGCCACGCTCTTGGAGAATGGAGCTGAAATCCCGCCTTCCTTTCTCAGCACCGACAGAAACAGACTTTTCCCACTGACTTTCTAAGTTGTCTTTGGCATTGGTGGATTGAGGAGTCTGGAAACCTCCACAGCTGCCTGCGATTCAGTTCCCTGAGGCCTGGTCCAGGTTTTCTGCGGCCTGCGTGCCCACGCCGTGCTGCGCTCCCAGCCCAGCATGATACACCTTTCTGATCAATCCTCCAGGTTGTCTTGGGCTGGAAATTTGTTTCACTTTGTCTTTTTGTGGGTTCTGCTGCTTTAGAATTTGTTTAGAGCCATTTTTTATGAGTATTTGGAGGAGAGCTCAAGCAAGTCACTGCTTTCACTCCACCATCTTGGCTCTGCCTCCTCAATTATTAAGCCCCTTCTATGGGCAAGACACAGGGTTATAGTTAAGGAATAGAAACAGAAAAAATGAAATGGCCTTTAAGGAATTAACATTCTACTTGGGGAATACAATTCCATTCAGTTCAATTCAGCAGGCATTTGTTAAGTTCCTGCTTTGTACGAGGCACTCACAAGGGGTGGGGGTTAGAACGAAAAATGAAATGTACCTTGCCCAAAAGGAGCCTGTGTTCTTGTTTGGGGAGGAGGGGTGCGGAAACGGCAATTAAGTTCGATGTAACAAGCATGTAATGTGTATTTTGTGTAGATTTGGGGGGGATACCAAAGGCAAAAAAACCGAAGTCACCCCCCCTGACTTCAAGGAGTTTGGGGGCAAGTAAGTAAATACAAAGCTTATATAAAAGAGAACAAAGTAATTCCAAGAAAGAGAAGATGTTAATGCTTGGGTGGTGCAGAAAGACTTCCTGTAGCAGGTGGCACTGGGGACAACAGAGTTCTCCTAAGAAGTGGAAGTGAGAAGAAAATGCTTTCTAATGCACTTTGTACCCTTGTACAAAATGGAGTGCCTACAAGTTTGTGAAACTTGGTGATGGGAAGAGTATAGTGGAACTATTATTGCATTTTTTACTCTTCTTTCGTCTGCCTTATCATCTTTTTGTACTTAAAAAGGAGCATAAAATTGGAGTGGGAATAGTGAGGCAAGAAAGGAAGATGTCGTGTTAATTTAACAACATTCTTTGTTACGATGAAAACTTGTTTATATTAATTTGAGATTCGTGAATAGATTTCAGGGGGTCCTTGAACTCAAATGCGGAAAAAATGTATTTTTATTTTCACTAACTTCTAACTGAAATTTAGCATTTCCTTCAGTTATTTAACAATGTTTTCCCAAGAAAGACTCTATGAGAGAATAACTTGAAGAACCTCCAATATAAAGCCATCTCTCCATCCTCCATTCAGCCAGTAAAGTGATTTTCCTAAAGTTCTGGTCTGATGACATTATCTCAGTAAACTCCATTGGCTCCCTGTTGGCTCAAATACATCAAATTTAAAAATCTGACATTCAGAGCCAATCATAATTTAGCCCCTTCCCACCTTTTCGGTCTTTTTATGATGCCTTATTCCCTGATACATACTCTTGGATACACATTCTCAGTTCTGGGCATAACTGGAATACTCTTCCCCTCCTCAGCTCTACCTACTAACTTTTCTGACAAGTCCCAGCTAAAATCTAATCTTTTCCTGGAAGCCTTCCATAACTCCTCATAATTCTGGTGCCTTTCCTCTATTAATTATTTACTGTTTATCCTGTCTATAGCTTGCTGTGTATATATTTATTTGTGCTTGTCTGCTCCTTTAGATTGTAAGCTCCTTGAGGGCAGGGACTATCTTTACCACTTTTTGTATCCCCAGTACTTAGTGCAGTCTTGACATAGTAGGGCTTAATAAGGGGCTTAGTAAGTGTTTATTGATTGATATGGGGAACTGAGACAAATCCTAATGTTATATTTTGCTTTTGTGTATGAGAAACTTATATTTTTCATATGTTACATACTTTTCTTTATGCAGAATGAAAATCTGGTATACCTGTTATAGAACTGTTTAAGGGTTAAAGAGTATTTGTTTTAAGTTCTCAAATTAGAAACTTCCGTATTAGTGCTGTAGTGGTATGATGGTTGATGTCATCTAGTCATGTATCTTTGTTTTTGGTTTTTTTTTGGGGGGGGTAGGCAGTGAGGTTAAGTGACTTGCCCAGGGTCACACAGCTAGTAAGTGTTATATGTCTGAGGCTGGATTTGAACTCAGTTCCTCCTGAATCCAGGGCTGGTGCTCTATCCACGGTGCTACCTAGTCATGTATCTTCTAGATACTTTTGAATTCAGCACTTCAAACTATTCCTCGAGTATGACTAGTTGTTTTCCTGCTAACCTGTTCTTATTATGAGTCACCTTCAGTAATGTGCAGTAAACAAATTCAATTTTATTTTATTTGCAAAACTCCACAAAAATCAAGTATGTTTAAAAAATTTCTGCCGTTCCTGCAGAGTGTAGTACAAATTGCATTTAAGGGGGCAGATAGGTGGTACAGTGGATAGAGCACTGGCCCTGGATTCAAGAGGACCTGAGTTCAAATCCGCCCTCAGACATATAACACTTACTAGCTGTGTGACCCTGGGCAAGTCACTTAACCCCATTGCCTAGCCAAAAAAAAAATTATGTTTAAGACACATGAGACTTGGGGCAGCTAGGTGGCAGCAATCGATAGAGCTCTGGCCTTGGAGTTTCAGGAGGACCTGAGTTCAAATGTGTCTCAGCACTTGACACTTACTAGCTGTATGACCTTGGGCAAGTCACTTAACCCCAATTGCCTAGTAAAAGCAAAAAAAAAAAGCAACAAACACAACAAGACACATGAGACTGAATGAATAGTAGCACACTGATGCATCACAAAGTTGTAGGGGGCATTTGTCTGTGTTCAAATATAGAAGGGACTAAGTTGGATCATTAATCATATTAAGATACCAGTCAAGAATTTTGTTCATTTTTTATTAGATTTGTGAAGGCAGTCTTAAATGTAAATACAGCATATATTTATCAGAATTTTTTTTTTTGGTAACAGGACTTGTGATTTCATCTTTATAGAGAGCTCCAGATGAGGTACCAATAAAGTTTAGCTCTTGCTCTCCAATTTAATCTTGGAGAATTAATTGTCTGGAGCACTGACAGGTTAAGTGATTTACGAGGGGTCCAACTCCTACCAGAGGTGGGAGTTGAATCCAGGATTTCATGAGTCTGATTCTAGCTCACTTTCCATTTTATGATGCCTCTCATTTATCAAAATAGCAGTGTTAAAATGGAGTGAATTTTAAATTTTATTTAGCTTTTTGTTAAGGTGAGAGATACTTAAGTGAATTTTGAGCTTAAACATTTGAGTCTGGGTAAAAAGTATTATTTTTTTAAAAAATTACCTGGCCTAGCATTTAATTACTCTTTTTTCCCCCCTTAAAGGCATTTGAAGTACACAAAAGTTCTTGAGAATAAAGGTTGATTAGAAATTAGCCTTCCTTACTTTCCTTAACATCTTCTCATTTTGAGTGACTAATATGGGGAATTTAATGTTTTTTAAATTTATAAAAATGAGTAAGACCATCTTGGGGCCACATTTCTAGTGATTCCAGCTTGTCAATAGGTTATTCCCTGAACTTTTTTCTGAGAGTCATGGGTTAGTATGTAGTCCCTGATTGATTTTAAAATGAAGTGGGTGACAGGAAATAAGTGTATAGCAGTTGGTGTTTCTCAGTTTTACTTTACTATTTGTTTGGCTTGGGACAGTAACATTTTATTTCAGGAGAAGCCTTAATGCTAACTTACTTAGTTTTGTTTTTATTTTTCCTTCAGGTTTTCAGATTTTGTAAATCTAAATGCCATAAAAACTTTAAAAAGAAGCGCAATCCTCGTAAGGTCAGATGGACTAAAGCCTTCCGAAAGGCAGCTGGCAAAGAACTTACAGTGGTGAGTACAGTGGACTGGGAGTAGTCTGGATATTTTTCAAAACTTTGATTTTTATTTTAGCAATATGTGATAGAATTGGTCATCAAATGGCTTCTTGTAAAATGATTTCCTAGTTTTACCTTTCTGTTGATTTTCTAGATAATCTGTAATTCTTAGAAGTCATTAAATATTGTAATTCTGTAGAACTTAGTAAGAGAAATAAAAGCCAGCCAAGTCACAATATGTAATAATACTCTGCTATATTTAGTCATTAAAAAAATTGAGATCCTTTGTCATTTGGAAAATAGTGGGGAACTGTGGCATGGATAATTCTTTTGGTAGATAATTTCTCTAATTCAAGATTTAATAATAGATAAATTGCATTTTAGGAAATATTTGATAAAGAGGAATCATACAAATGTTTTTAAGGAGTGTTAAGTCCATCCATGGCAACTTGCAGTATTCTAACCAGACCAAGCTGTTTAAGAACCCTGCTGATATTTATTGTTAGTTACTGTGGGGATACAGAGCTCAGTTTGCTATAACCTAGGGCTGAATTTTACTAGATCAGTATGTGGCATATCACATACTCCCTTATTGAAGGATTTGGGTTGAAAAAAACCAAACAAACCTAAACAAAGAAAAGAAAATCCTAGCTGATTCTATTAGGTGGGGATTCCAGGATTGCTATAATGCCTTTCTTACAAAGTGCTTGATGTACTAAAGAATGAATTTCAACATTTAACATTGTAAAATTAAAAAATAAAATAAATGAACTAGCAAGAACACCTAAGGAAAAACCTGGCAGGGTCAGCATAGACAGAAAGTCATATTAGAGGCTATACGTGGTGTATAGAACAGTGTGTGCAGTTAGACCCTGTCAGTTACAGAGAAGGTAGGTAAATGGTGGAGCACTGTTCCATCCAACCAGAGAAGTTCCCAGACTCGTTCTTAAATTGTTGAGGGCAACTAAGGTAACTTCTCCATAGAAGCCTTGATATAAGTTCTGATCTGTTCTTAGGTGGAGTTTGTGTCCCCAAATTATTACATGAATTAAGTCATAGGGATGGAGTAAATGCATAGTTGCCAGTTTCACACCTTAGATCATGAATTCTTTTCCTATTTCCTCCAGAGGGTTTGGTGGGTTTTTTTTTTTTTTAGGTAATTGAAGAGAGAATCTGTTAGAAGAGAGCCCTGTTGTTTTTTTTTAAATTTGCTTCTGTAAATTATGTAAAGTGGTACCTGTACTATATCTGTCCACAAATGAGATAATGTATGCCAAGTGCTTTGCAAACGTGAAAGTGCTGTATAAATATCACTTTAGGTGGACAAATTAATAGTATTAAGGTTTGACTTATTTAATGAACAGGCTCTCATTTAAAAATAACACTTAAAATGTCTTAAGGGCATAGTGAGATAGTAAAGTATGGTATTCTGTCTGAAGGTTTAAGAATAAAAATATTTAGGGAAAAAAAGTTATTTGACCATCTTCTAAGGAAACGGGAACATACGACCAAAACTTGATGCAGTACATCCCTAACCTTCACCATGCTAAGTGATCTCTTTATTCTATTCATCTGGGGCACAGTTTGCTTATCTTATGGACAGCCCTTTATTGCCATCAACATACATATAATAGGGAGTCCTCTGTAATTGCTTCTTGTCCCTATCTTGCAGCTGGCTAATTAAAGGAGGAATATGCAAATCTCTTCAACCAGGCCTCTACTACTGGCACAATTGCAGTATTATATTGGCTTCTTAAGAAATATTAATTTAGTATTTTAATTGTTAAAATGTTATCCTTTCCCTTCAAAGTTGCTCTTTATCAAGGATTATTTTTCAGAATCAAAGAAAGTAAAGTAGTTGAAAAAATCTATAGGGATTTTCTGGGAAAAACACTTTATTGTAGCAGTTGCTTCAGTAGTTTTAAATTTAAATTCTATTATTTTTTCCCAATTAATAGGTACTAATTTTCTCTTCCTCTTACCTACCTCTTCCCTCTGCCTCAAATTGAACAATTTTTTTAAAAGGCCAAAGAAAACCCTAATAACAAATATCTTTAGTCAAGCAAAACAAATTCCTACATTGGCCATGTCCCAAAGTATTCTTTATGTTGAATCTACCACTTCTCTAGCAGGAGGTGGATGGTGTACTTCAACTTTAGTCCTCTGTGGTACTGCAGTAATTTTTAAGGGATTGAGAAGATTATCAAGATATAATTAGACTATAAAGAAAAAATGAAGAATCTCAAGGCTTTCTGGGGAGACTGGTGATCTGCAGCAATTTTGCCTCCTTTTATTTATTTATTTATTTATTTATTTTTGCTTTTTGGTGAGGCAGTCAGTTAAGTGACTTGCCCAGGGTCACATAGCTAGTAAGTGTCCAGTGTCTGAGGCCGGCTTTGGGCTCAGGTCCTCCTGACTGCAAAGCTGGTGTTCTACCCACTGCACCACCTAGCTGCCCCAAACGTTGTGGGGTGTTTTTTGTTTTTTTTTTTTGTTGGTGAGGCAAGTGATTTGCCCGGAGTCGCACAGCTAGCGAGTGCTATGTGTCTGAGTCCAGATTTGAACCCAGGTCCTCATGATTTCAGGGCTCGTGCTCTATCCACTGTGCCACCTGAGCTACCCCTCATCCTTTCTTGAGACTTAATTTGCTTTCCAGTGTGACTTATCAGTTATACTCTGATTTGTGCTTTGCATGTCCTGTCTCAGAAGTTTATCCTTTGGAATTTAATGGAAAAAATTTCTTTAGATGGATAAATGCATTTTGTGTGGTATAAAATATAGGAAAATTAGAATTCATGATCTTTTGTATTATCCTTTTGATGACCATAAGCATCTTTTGAGGGATTTTCAGTTTACTGTGGTTGTTTTGCTAATGAAATACTCACCCTCTCAACTCTTTCATTGATTCAGCCAAGTATATATTGAGTGCTTACAATGTGTAGGTTGATGTGGGTGATACAAAAATGAATAACAGAGTTTTCCTCTCCAGAGAGCTTATAATCTGACACCTGCCTTCTCACAATTACCATCTATTTACTCATTAGCTAGGGACTTCTGTCAAGTTGCATGCTACTGTCAAGTGCATGCTGCCTCCATTTTAGTAATACATTAGAAATTCACTCAAATATGACTATTCTAGAAACCACAATCACAGTTGCAACTAAAGTAAAAACTCAGGTTTTACTGACTTACCAGTTTCTGTGGTGTTTTTAAAGCAATTTAGTAGCATAGTTCTTGCTATTTCATTAGGGAAATCTCAATGACTTTAATTTCAGTAACTGCATGGTTGTATTACATATGCTTCTTTTATGTGGATAAAGGAGTTACGCAACTATCATAAAGTCACTCTAGAATGATTAGCGTTTAGATCTCTAGAAATAATAGCCTAATGGGTTGTGGAAATCACAGACTCGAGCGAGTAACTGCATTGATAATGTCTATTTGAGAGAGAGACAGTCTGTGTATGTCTGTTTCTGTTCTTGCGTACATGCAGATTCCTAAAAGACTTGTATCCTTAAGTAAAAACAAGTCTTATGTCTTAAAATTGAGCGTTGTCATTTGTAAGCCTGCAAGTGGAATTTAGATTAAATGTTGTTATGTGACACAAAATCAGGATGGCGATTTATTATTTGGATTGATTATTTTACTATTTGCTGTAAATATTGTGATGATAGTGCCTCATTTTCAAAGTACACTAAACTTTGGAATTTCGTAATACTGTGGTTTTTGTGATAGAAGGGCTAGATGCTGCAGATATAGAAAAGAACAACATGATTAGGCAATCGGTAGTTGCATAAAGTTAAGAAGACATTTAAACTGAAGGTCATATTCTTTGTTTAGAATCTTGGAAAGGTTATGGCATTATGGTAATAATAGTTGGGTGTAAAGTTCATTTTTTTATATTTGCTGTATTCATTTTGAGTTGACTGTGAATAGTCATCTAGACAGCATTGCCTAGGAATGGGAGAACTGGGTAAACTTAGGTGGGTGACCATCTACTTTTTTACAGATCCATTGATTTCATCTATGTAGGAACTTCCTGGGAGGACCTTCCTCTTCTAAAATAGAGCATTACCTTCTCTCTAACTTCTAAGTTAGAGACTTAGAGAGTTGCCTGGGGCGCAGAGAGGTTTGGTGATTTGACTTTGTTCATCCATCTTGGTTGTTAGAGGGTGGATTTGAACCTTAGGTCTTCTTCACTGGATCTGCTCTTAATCCACAAGCCACTCTGGGTCATCTATATGTAAATAATAGTTGAATCTGTGAAGGCAGATGATATCACTTGTTATAGTCATCCACTTGTTGAACTGAATCATAATAGTGTGTTGTGATTTATTATGTAGTGTATACTGCTCTGGATGCTGAGGGGGTATAATGAATATGACTTTATCCTTGCCTTCATGAGCTCTTAATCCATTGAGATGTCCCCAAATAAACACAGTATAGAGTGCAGAAGTGTTAGTGAGATGTACAAAGTGAGAGTTCCCTGGAGGGAAGGGATCACTTTTGGTAAATGTTAGTCCTCATAGCTGGGATAGCCATTTGTTCAAAAAATGATTTTTATGACCTTTCCCCTCCTTAACTTACGGTTTTCAGTCACTGGCATTTTAATTGCTTGCCTTTTTTTTTTTAAACATTAGTCAATGTGTGTTGAAATCTCTGTTTTGAGTACTCTCTAGATGAGTTTCTTAGAAACTCAATGAATTGGTACTGCCAGTAGTTTCTTTTTTTTTCTAAGCCTGTCAGTATTTATCAGTGAACATTTTTAATAGTGTTAAATTCTGTATAAATGGATGTAGCAGTGGTAGTTGTCATTTATGAGAGGCCATAAATAGAAGCAAAGTGCTAGCCTTGGTGGATTTCCTTTGAATACTGTTTTTCAATATCAATATTTACATAAGTGTCTAATAGCATAATTGATGAAGCTTTCATCATAATTTTCAACTGTAAAGATTTTAAAAATATTTTGAGATTGACTTGATCTTATTTGCAGGTACCTGCTCTAATCTTTTCTAATTTTAATAGATTATAGGAACAATGTATTCAGAATGATGTATTAACTACATTTTTTACATTGAACTATCTAATGTAAAATCCCTTAACTTACTTACCACTTAAGAATTTCTGTCTTTTTCCATCTTTTTCTCTCTTTCTCTTGACTCTTCCACTGTCTCATCCCTTCCTTTCCTTCCTGTCTTTTTAGATATCTTGCTCTATCTTTCTTCTCTTGTATTTTTAGTCTTTCCTCTTCTTGATTGTTAACTCTTTCATATCCACATTTCTGAATATTCCTATTGTTTTTCCTTTATTGCCAAAATTCTTGTAAGAGTAGTCTGACCAGCTAGTTACTCTATCACTTGGTCTTTTTTCAGACTTCATCCTACTTCTGAATTTTATGGCACTGATAACCCTCCTTTTTGAAATTTTTCTCTCCCTTGACTTTTTTGATAATGTACTCCTCTAGTACTTTTTTTTTTAAGCCTTGGTTGGCCCTTCCTGTTTTCTTTCTTTTTTTTTTTAAATTTTAAACTTTTAATTTTTTCCCCTGTTTTCTAAATACTATATATTCCCTATATTCTAAATAACTGTTATTCCTCCTGATTCTGTTCTCGGCCCTCTTTCCCTGCATTTGATCTTGGAGAAACATGATGATAACAATATTTTACTTATATTTGTATAAGATTTATAAAGTGCTTTAATTTGAGGTAGGTACCATATGTATCGCTACCACTGTTTTCCAGATGAGGGAACTGAAGCTCAGAAAAATTAGCAACTTGGCAATGATCAAACAACTAGTAAGTGTCAGAGCCGAAGTTCGTGCCTAGGTCCCCTGATGGCTCTGGTTTCTTGGGCAATTTAGGTTAAGAACATGTGCAATATTTTTTCCATTACACTGTCTTCTTCTGCTGCTCACCGCTCAACTAACACTTCCATGTAGGCGCCTTCTAGATCTTGATTTCCAGAGCTGTGTCTCGTGTTGTTTTTTTTTCTTTCCTGAATATCTCTACTTTATTCTTATGGTGGCATTTCTACCTTGGTGTTTTCAAAATCAAGCTAATAAACCTTTCCCGCAAATCTCTTTTTCTGGTAATAGCACTACCTTCTTCCCTGTCACTCAAGACTAAAATATCAGCATAAATCATCTTTGACTTTACCATTCCCTGCATCAGTAAATACTGTTGATTTTGCCCCTTAAATGTTTTGAATACACTCTTTTTCTCCATTTCTACTATTACTATCCTACTTTAAGCCTTTATTAGTATTCTTTCTCACATTCTTGCATTAATCTATTAACTGTTGTTCTGCCTTTGGTTTCTCTGCCTTCTAGCCTAACCTTACATATTGCTA
The DNA here is from genome assembly GCF_003287225.1 of Phascolarctos cinereus. NCBI lineage: Eukaryota > Metazoa > Chordata > Mammalia > Diprotodontia > Phascolarctidae > Phascolarctos > Phascolarctos cinereus. Next base: position 158,318,010 of record NW_027555736.1, read on the forward strand.
CCGAATTAATCTTAAATACAGCTTTGATTGCATTACTTCTCTGTTCAAAAAGCTTCTGTTATTGGACTCCCTGCTTCCTGCCAGATAAAGTCTGAACTTCTTATTTTGCTATTTGAGACCTCTTCAGTTTTGCCCAGATTTCTTCCATTATCCCCTTTTTGTGCTTTCTAGAGTTTAGCTAGTCAGCAAGTAAATAAGCATATATTGTCTTCTGTGTACCACTGTGCCCAAGTCCTGGGCATACAAAGAAAGGCAATAATAGTGCCTACCCTCAGGGAGTTCACATTCAAATGGGAGAGACAGCATGCAAACAACTACATATATACAGGATATATAAAGGATAAATTCAAGATAGATGGGGAAAGGCTTCTTGTAGAAGATCATATTTCAAAGAAGCAAGAGATATGCCTGTTGCTTTCTTGCTTTCATGCCTTGTCTCATGCTCTTTCCTCTGTTTTCAGAATGACCTTCTCTCTGTCCTTCTAGAATGAACCCTCCAGATTGATTTTTCTACCCCTCCTTTAAGACCTGGCTCAGATGCCACCTTTTAAGTTAGACTTTTTGTTCTCCCATATGTTCTCCCATAGCACAAAGTATCCTACAAGTATTTTTCAGCTCCTGTTCTCTGTGCCTTTTGTTTCCAATTCTGCCTTGTATTCTCTTCAGTTCTGTGTGTCTTAATGCCCTCTACTCTTGTAAGCCCTTTGGGTAGGGACTATGACTTATTCTTTTTATTTCTACAATAGCTAACCTAGTGTCTCACATATAGTGGAATGAATGGATAAAAGTGCTTCTACAGTGGTCACTATATAATAAGAAATTAATGTATTTGGTTTGACATAGTTTGAACCGTTTGTAAAAGACACTATTTTAACTTTGTTAAAGATAAACTTTGTATCTCATAAATGCATAAATTTTCCTTAATTTTTTTATACAGGATAATTCATTTGAATTTGAAAAACGTAGAAATGAACCTGTCAAATACCAGAGAGAGCTATGGAATAAAACAGGTAACATGCAAGGGATTCATAGGGCTTTTCAAGTCATACTGATTTGATATATACACAAAAATTATGTGGCTTTGTTGACATAAGAACTCCCTCAATCACCACCAAATTGCAACCCTTCTATAACATAGTAGGTGATTATGTCTTAGCTACCTTTTAATCAGAGAAATTAATAAGTAATACCTTAATTTATTTAATGCCCAAGTATAAATATGTAGATAATGTTTTTATTGAGATGTGTGTAAGAATTTGCCTACAGATTTCTTTTTTAAAACAAGAAATTTGATGCTGTGGGAAAATACCCTTGAATTTGGTAGGAGCTGGGGACAGGTGAGGGAAGAAAACTGGAATATTTATATTATTAATTTAATATTCTTTATTGATCCAAAGCTGCTTTGTCAGTTTAGGAGTGTAAAAATGTATAGTATGGTTTGTTCATAAATTATTTTATTAGATACATTTTATCAATAAAATTTCAAATGAACTTAGTGCTTTTTAAAAAATACTTGTTTTTTTTGTTACATTTTAGGGCATTTTTATGAGAATTGAGCTTAACTTTGAACACAAGAAAGAACTGATGTAAAATAGGAGTCAAAACAAAAGAAAGTATTTCTTTTGGGCTTGGTGCTTTCACAATGGCAAGTGGTTACTTGAAAGTACTCATTTTCAGAAAATGAGTGAAGGGGCAAAAAGGGTGGAGAGGGAATTCCAGATTCACTGGCTTTAACTTTAGCCACAGGGAGCTTGTTCTAATAGGTGTTATTTTTTGAGCTGTCAGCAGTTTTCTGTGTTTCATTTTTATCATCTTCATATACTTCAGAGCAGCTAGGTGGTGAGGTAGATAGAGTGCTGGTCTTGGAGTCAGGAAGACCTGAGTTCAAATACAGCCTCAGACACTTACTAGCTTAGTGACCCTGGACAACTCACTTATCTTCTATTTGCCTTAGTTTCCTTATGGTTGTTATGAGGATCAAATAAAATTAAAAGTTCTTTGCAAATCTTAAAGCTCTAAATTCTAGTCATTGTTATTATTACTTTAGAAAACTGAAAACTTTGTGTTGATAGCAGCTTCTGATTTATTTCCAAACATAGGCCAGTTTCTTTCACAACTTGCAAATGATGGAGGAATCGGAAGTAAATGAAAAATAAGTTAGAGGTTGTGCTTTGCAAATATCTTGCTGGATCTCATGTTTCAGGAGAGGGTTGTGCTTGTCAGAATCCCAGATGGCGTTCTTTAACCAAACATGCTGAAAGTGCTTTTTTCAGCATCAAGTCCTAAGAGTGCTGATTAGTTTGTAGTCTGGTACGTTGCCTTGGCAGTGCTTTTCTTTCCTTTGAATCTTGGATTCAGGAATTAGGTAGCAGCATGAATTCTTCCCGTTTGTACTAGTCCATATTCTCAAAACTATCTTTTCCATATATATATTGTTTTTATTGTTTGAGCCTCATGTTAACAACCCTTGGAGGTAGTCAGGGAGGTAGATTCCTCATTTTGCAGAAGAAGTAATTGTGGCTCCCTGAGGTTTGTTGACTTGCTTGAAGTCATGCAAGTATGCAACAGCTGGCACAAGAATCTGGGTTTTCTGTAGTTTTCTAGCCCAACACTCTTTCCATTTTGCCCTGTAAAACTTTATTGCAAGGTTTCAGTGTCAGTGTGTTAGTCCTTGCAGTATTTTCTTACTGCTTCTTGGGGACAGCAGCTCCAATTTTGTTTTTACATGCTTTACAATTTAGATCTTTTGAATAGCGTCATTAAATAACATTCATGATACCATTAAGAAGAAAGTGTAAGCTAAGCAGTGCACATATTATTGCATAGATAAATATATTTGCCCATTAGTATAATTCCTTTTCTCTTTTTGTTTTACTAGTATTGTTGGTTGGTAAAGCAAATTCTTTACACCTCCTTAACTTTAGGCCTTCACATACTTTGCAACTGCACTGTGTCATCTCCTTGCTACAATACTTCCTTAAGCTGAAAACTGAACAGCCTTTGAGGTTCTTAAAAAATTAGAGAAGTGGTGTTTATGAAAGGATGAATTAATGAGGAATAATTAATCAAGAATATGTAACATGTCAACACATATCCACACTATCCCCAGTTTTTTATGGTGGTGATGTTTGAATTCACTTTCAATTTCAGTGCTTTCTAAATTAGGATAATGAAGGAATAAATAAGGAATAATCAAAAAAGTTATGTTAAAGGAGAGGTACATTTGAATTACAGGGGTTGAAAGCATATGCTTGTGTTAGAGGTTTTTAAAATATATTTTTATCTTTTTTATTGCAGTTGATGCCATGAAGAGAGTAGAAGAGATCAAACAAAAACGTCAAGCTAAATTTATAATGAACAGGTGGGAAAATTTGAATAAAGTAACTATAGGTCCACCTTACATAACATTGTATGATTTTTTTTTAATGATGAACATTTTTAATACTTTATATCCTGTTTCTGTTTTAATGCATTGAAATCTTCTGTAACATTGTTTTACCTTACCCAAGTTTAATATTGCTCTTACGGTATTAACCACAGCTTACTGTGTTGTTTTTTATTTCCCCCTTTAGGTTAAAGAAGAGCAAAGAACTACAGAAAGTTCAGGCCATCAACGAAGTCAAACAAAACATCCACCTTATCAGGGCACCTCTTGCAGGTAAACACTGTACCATGTGTGCTCTTTTTAAAACAAAGACTGGATTTATTGGAAAGATAAACTAGGGGGGCAGGTTGTTATTATATATCAAGTTCTTGTTGCATCTATAAAGGGATTTGATGTGCAAAATTTTGATAAACTTGTGATACTTGAAGAATATGTTTATTGCAGAGTCTTGGGTATATGAAATGTCTTAAAAATAATTTTGATGATATTCATATAAATTTAATTTATACCTTTCATCTGCTCTTAGTCAAAGAGTAGTATTTTAAACTTCAGTCTTTGAGTTCATTGAACTACTCTTAGTTACATGAATTTGTTACACGAACCATTTGGTCAGTTTGGCTTATGGTAAATTAATATACACTTATACTCCAGATAATTTGTAGAGGGCAGAGACAGGTGGGATTTGCTTTCAAACTAGAATTCAGAATGCATAAGTCCTGCTAAAGGTGAGCTTCTATTATAACAAATCTTGAGTGGTAACATCTGCATACCAAAAAGATATCTAGTGCCTAGCCGATGGCCCACTTCTTTCAAAGAATATTCTTGTAAAGATGACTGCTGTAACAAGAAGTCTGAAGTCTCCTGAGTTCACAGTAAAAAATCTAGGTAATACAGATTATACCTGGTAGATGATAATATCTGACTGGTAGTAGCTGACTTCAGAGACAGAACTTTTTTCAAACAGTTAAACACATATTTCAAAGTGCTCAACTCCTATAGAGAATGCTGTTATGAATTTTGAGGTCACAAAATGATTTTTTCCTCTGCTTTTTTTTTTTTAAAGGCAAAGGAAAACAATTGGAAGAAAAAATGGTGCTCAGATTACAACAGGATGTGGAGATGGAAGATGGTTCTTAGAAATCTCAAAATGGTTGCAACTTTCACTTTGTATTTCTCTAGAAAATCTCTTGCAGAGCCTTGGAACTTTTGTCCGTCATTGATTTATTTTTCACATTGAGCAAAATGAGAGATCATTAAAAATACATCTCTTCCTCATTGTTATCTGGAAACTGTCAAATTATGGGGATGTTAGAGTGTGTATTTCAAGGTTAAAGCTACATTGAATGGATGCTCTTTTGGAAGTCATGAAAGTGCTATTTGTAATTACAGAAGTGCATAGAAATAAAATAGCTGTATCATTTGGATAATGACTTCCAGCATTTATCTAATACTATAATTACATTGTGCTTTAAGGTCACTGTATAAAATAAAACATTTCTTTTTAATGTCCTCCCTTTATTGTCATGGGAGTGCAGTATAACTATGTTTATTGAATTAACAGTTTGTACAGTAATTGGTTATAAATTATCTTCTCTACTTACTATTGGTTAAAGTTTTACTATTTTGTTTTGCTATCCTCTTATGAGAACAATTGAATACGGAATACTTTGATTTTATAAACTGAGCACAAATATTCTGGTTACTTTGGCTATGGTTTAGCTGATCTTTGGTGTCTTGTTTTTGGATGGCTTGGTTGAAGATGGGGTTATTCATCACTGAGTTGGCATTAGCCTTATTCATTTATATTTTGTATTGTCCTCAAGTCCCATTTTAGGGTGCTAGGTTAGGGAAGTATCATTTTTATAGCACAGGGATAGTTTTAGAGAAAGCATCCTAATATCTTTTTCTCCAGAGGTTTTTTGTGACCTTTTTTTAGGAAAATTGAATTATACAAATAGCATTTTATTATCATATAAGGTAAATTGCCATTTTATTCAGACTTTGGAGTCTGTCTAATGGGTATCCACTTACATGCACAATTTTGATGGTGATTGAACCCAAGTGAAATAGCTGAACCAAAGAGAAATAGTATAGAGGGAAAAGAAAAGAAGGTCCCGGACAGAGCATTGGGAGTTCCCCGTACTTATTGAGTTTATGTCAGTCTCCAGTGTCATCTTTATGAAGATGAGTCCCAGATCAGTTTATTTGCCCCTAACCTTCCTGACCTTCAGTTTTACATTTCCCGCTCTCTATCAGACATCTTGAACTGGATTTCCCAAGGGCATCTTAAACTGAACATGCCCAAAACTGAACTTGCCTTTCTTCCTAAGTTGCCCCTTTCCTCCCTGCCCCCATTCTGAACTTCCCTATTACTGTTGAAGGCAGTGCCATCCTCCCAGTCATTCTTGCCTCCAATCTAGGTGTTCTCCTTTACTACTTACTCTCCCCACCCTCCATCCAATCATTGGTCAAATCCTACCGTTTATATCTTTATAAGGTATCTCATATCTGTCCTCTGACACTACTACCACCCTGGTGAATGCCCTCATCACCTTATGCCTGGATTAATAGCCTGTTGGTAGGGGTTACGTGCCTCCAGTCTCCATTCCAATCTATCTTCCACTCAACTGTCAAATATATCTTAAAAGTAAGATCTGACTATCACCCTCATTCAAAAAACTTCAGTAGCTCCTTTTTCCTTCCAGGATCAAAGATAAAATCCTCTGTCTTTCAAAGCCTTTCCTAACTTAACCTTCCTACCTTTACAGTCTTCTTACCCCTTACTCCCGTCCAAGTACTTTGCACTCAGCACTCCAGTGAAGCCAGGTTCCCTTGTAGTTCCTGGCACATGACTACATTTTGTGACAGTCTTTTCACTTGCTGTCCTTCACATCTAGAATGCTCTCCCTCTTCCTGTCCACCTCCTAGGTTCCCTTGTTTGCTTATGTCTTAGTCCACTAAAGTCTCATCTACTGTAAGAAACCTTTCCTGGCCTTCCTTAATCTTGGTGCCTTTCCTCTGAAACTACGCTCAATTCATCCTGTATATGTCTTTTCTGTAATTAGTTGTTTGCTTGTTGTCTCCCTTATTAGACTGATAACTCCTTGGGAGCAGGGGCTGTTTTTTGTCTTTGTAACCCCAGTGTTTAACACAGTGCCTGGCACACAGAAAGTGCTTAATAAATGCTAGTTGACTAACTAGTGAGAATAGGAAGAGGGTTGTAAAAACATTGCATGGAATTCAGGGAAGAAAAAAACCCTCCAAAACATTGACATATAGTAGTAGGGGAATGATGTGAAAGGGGCATTAAGGATTTGAGGAATATACCTAGCCTTTCTGTCCCTGAGTTTGAGGGAGTGGTAGGAATGGTGTCTAGTGGAGCGGGTTCCATGGTTTCTTCAGGGAAGAGCCAGATATCAAGTAAAGTGGTAACATGTAAAAAAGTTTAAAGTTAAGAGCTTGCCCTGGAAGGAGGAGACAAGAAGACTGAAGCACTAAACTGTACTGCATCACAGTTAGACAATAGCTGTTCATATTGAACCATCAAAAAACGTTTAAGTGTCATTCCATTGTTTAAGAAGGTAGGGAATCTCCTAATGTCAGAGTTGGATGGGACCTCAATGGCCACCTCATGCAGTCTTTAATTGATATGAATGTTAGAACAGAAAGCTCCTTGAATAGGAGTTGTTTCATTCTTTCTATCTATTGTACCTGGCAAATACAGCAAGTGCTTAATAAATGCTTGGTTATCAGTTGAAAATGAATCCATCTATAATATATCTAGGGTTATGGGGCTGCTTTAAGACTTAACGAAGGAGAAATTCATTACCTCCTGAGGCAGCACATTCCAATTAAACCTAAATGTGCCTCTTTACAACTTCCATCTTTGTTCATGTTTCTGCCCTCTGGAGCCAAACAGGACAGGAGCTTCCACCTGATGTCAATCAGTAGACATTTATTAAGTGCTTACTATTAAGGCAGGCATTGTGCTAGGCCCTAGGGACGTGAATAGAGGCAAAAAATAGTTCCTGCCAAGAAGTTTATATTTTAATAGAGGAAACAAAGTATAAATAGTTAAGCACATACAGTATTGACTAGATGGAAGGCAACCTTGGAAGGGAAGGCTCTAGCATCCGAGGGGATCAGGAAAAGCATCCTGTTGAAGGTGGGATTTGAACAGAGTCTTGAAGGAAATGAGGAAAGAGATGAGGTAGAGTAGCATAGAGGAGAGTAGATGTAAATGTATGGAGATAGCACATAGAGTTGTGTTTGAGGAATAGAAAGCAGACCAATATAGAGCATGTGAAGGGGAATAAAATATCAGAAGATTGGAAAGGTAAGAAGAAGAGGTCAGGTTGTGAAGGGCTTTAAATGCCAGACAAAGGATGTTATTTGCTCTCATAGAGCTAAGAGTAAGCTACAGGTTTATTGGGGGAGGTTGTGAAAATCACTGACAGCTGAATGGAGAAAGGCGTGAATTGAGAGACTTAGGGTGGAAAGAACAATGAGAATGCTGCAATAGTTCAGGTCAGAAGTGGTGAGGGCCTGTATCCGTGACTGAGTGGAAACAACTAGAGATGTGAAAGGTACGAACAATGAGGTTTAACAAGAGGTTAGCTATATGGGGTACTTGAGTGCAAGTAAAGAGTTGAGGATGAGGCTGTATTTTTGAGCCTGAGTGACTGGGAGGATGGTGATGTCCTCAAAAGTAATAGGAAAATTTGGAAGAGGAAATGGAGTTGGGGGGGGTAGTAGGAAGGGGGGAGATAATAAGTTCTGTTTTGGACAGAAATTGAGTTTGAGATGCATATGGGACATCTATTTCAAAATGTCCAAGAGGTACTTGATGTGGGACTGGAGACAGACTAGGGCTGTATAAATAGATCTGGGAATCCTCTGTATAGAGTTATGATAATTGAACCTGTGGAAAAGTCATACTTTTTTGGGTTAGGCCTTTGATTTCATCTTCATAGGGAAGGTTGTTAAGAGAAATAGCATAATCAAAAGGGAAGAGGGCCCAGGGCAGAACTCTGGGGGATACCTGAGAAGAATATATTCTTTTTAAATACTTGGAGACAAAATAGCACGTCCACTCTGAATCTTGACGTTGGATCATTAACTTTCAGTCTAGGCACTCAACCAATTCAGACTCTTATCTCATTATACAATTGCCTATTGTATAGGCTGACCCTACAATTATACAATATATAATCTTGTCCATAAAATTAGTCACTAGTACAAGAGGCTTTTTTTAAAAAATCACATGCTTTGTGAAAGCTAAATAATCAATTTTTATAGCATTCTTCTGACCTAGGAGTTTAATAGCTGTCAAAAAGAAGGACATAAGCTTGGCATAAGTTTTTCTTTATGGAAGTTATGCTGTTTCTTTGTAACTACTGCTTTCTTTTGTAGATTTTCACTAACTATCTCTTTAATGATCTGATTGAAAATTTTCCCTAGAACTCCATGCACAGAGAAATGCTGTTTATCAATTACTCAGACCTATACTTTTCAGCTTGGTAGAGCCTGCTGGAGCTTACTTCTTACTGTCATAGCCTTTGAGAAATCGGGATCACCTTCCATCCTTGCTGAGCCATGAGTGTAGGACTTTAATGAGGGCCAGAGGTAGCACATCATCTTTATTAAGGGGTATCATGGTTAGCACGGAAAGGACAAGATCAAAAGGAAGATATGTTAGGGATATCATGAGTTCTAGTGAAAGTAGTCCTTGATCCGCTATGAAGAGTGAAATTGATTCAAAGCATCATTACTTCTTAGAATCAAGCCATGTTAAAAGGCATCCTGGATCTGTCATAAAATAGACTTTACACTGAAATAATGACAGACACCTTCAAGTAAATGGCATCATCTCTCCACGTCTCATGGTTTAACTGGCTAGTGAAGTAATCGACAAAACTTGCGTAACGTTGAGACGTTTACCCTCCTGTTAATGATTTGGCTCTACTACTAACTGTGTGACCCTTGTAAGGCACTTAACATTTCTGGGGTTTCAATTTTTTCTTCTGCAAAATGAATAAGTTTAGTTTGTACTAGGTGTACTAGTTCTCTTCTATTTCTAAAATGATCTTAAGAAATATTCTCTCTCCTGTCATTGGAATTCTTTCTACAATTTAGTGAAGAGGATGGGAATGTGATACTATGTTATAAAGAGGTGGAAAAATCATACTTTTTTGGGTTAGGCCTGTGATTTCATCTTCATAGGAAAGTCTTAACATGGCATCTCCCTCCATGGAGACAGATCAGCAACTCTGCAGTTTATACTCACAGACTGAGAGTGAGATGTTAAGTGTTTTTGCCCATAGCTACATAGCTAACATGTTTTGGATAAAAAAAATTTTGAACCTTCCAACCTTTCTTGTCTTTTTGACACAATGAAAGTTAATCAAAAAGCTAGTGATATGGTTAATTTACCTTCTTTCTTTTTGTGCGTTAATGTGATTTGCTTAGTTCTTGCCCATGCAGAATTCATTGAAATCAAACTCATAGGCATTTGACAGTTTTTTTTTAATAGGTCATCCATAACTTGATGTTACTATTCATGATGGGCTTTGATTTCTTGTTCATTTTGGAAATGATATTCAAAATGCCATGGAAACTATTGAATATAAATTCTGGGTCCTAAGTTCCTCTTTAAGGGTTCTAAGAAATAAGTGTGTGGCCTAATGAGGACCTTCAGCTTTTGGTGTTAGAATTAGTGAGGTTATTTTGTTTCCCTTAACCTCTTCTAGTATGTAGGCACCATCAGTTTGATCAACTTTGGTTAAATCACTTGGGATTTCCTTCATTATGATACAATGTAAAGCAAAGAGTAGATCTGTGTCTGTTCTGGTCATCTCTGGGAATCATTGCAGTGGTTCTCAGTAGCTGGATGGAAAGATTGAAAAATGTTGATTAATCTATAAGTATTTATTAATAGCTTACTGTATTTCAGCAACTGCCCTTAAAGATCTTTTTATTGGGGAGACTAATCAGTTTACGTACATTTATTAAATGCCTACTACATGCGAGGCATTGGGATAGACACTAGGGACGCAAAAATAAGGAGCTGACATCTTAATAGGGGAAACAAGTAAATATATAAGTATATGCAGAATAATTATAAGGAGAATCAGAACAAATAAATACAACATAATTAGATTCGAGGTAGTTTGGGAGGGAGAATGCTACCGTTTGCGGGGAGTGGGGAATTAAGAAAGTCGTGTAAAAGGTGATCTTTGAGCTGAGTCTTGAAGGAGGAGAGGGATTCTTTGGGAAGGAGACGAAGATGGAGAGCATTCTAGGGATGGGGATGGCTAGTGGAAACACATGGGGATAGGAAATGGACTTTTATGAGTGAGGAACAAAGAAGGACAGCTTGCATTCCAGGAAAGAGTAACTCACAGTAAGACTGGAAAGATGGGTTGGGGATCACTTGTTAAAGTCTCTGAAAGCAAAACAAAAAGTTCACATTTGATCCTAGAGGCAATACAGAGGTGCTTGGAGTTGATTGAGAAGAAAATTACTCTGTCAACATTGTGTAGGATGAACTGGAGTGAAGAGAGACTTGAAGAGATACCAGTTAGGGAGTCATTGCAATAATTTAAGCAAGAAGTGGTGGTGGCCTGAATTTAGATGGTGTGTGAGTATACAGAAGGGGGTCAATATGCAGGATATATACAGGTGAGAATTTGCAAGATACACATTCTTCTAATAGTTAAAATAAAGAAGACATTGGTAGATGGGAATATCAGGAAAGGCCTCATATAGAAGGTGGGACTTGAGCTGAGCTTTGAAGGGAACTAGGGATTTTAAGAGGTGGAGGTGGAATGATGCATTGTAGGTATAGGGAGTGGGAGATGGAGATGAGAGATGAAATGCAGTGTGTTGGGAATATCAAGAAGACCAGTTTGGTGGGACCAAAGAGTGAATGAAAAGAAATAATGAGGAAGTAATGTATAATAAGTTTGTGAAGATAGGTTAGGACCAGGTTTTGAAGGACTTCAAATGATAGAGAGGAGATTGTATTTTATCCTAGAAGTAATAGGCAGCCACTGAGGAATTTATTGAATAGAAATGACATGATTAGATCTGTGCTTAAGGAATATCACTTTGGCAGCTGTTGGAGAAGGTGGATTAGAGTGTGGAAAGATTTGAGGCAGGGAAACCAATTAGGAGGCTATTAGTTTAGATGAGAAGTGGTGAGACCTTGAACTAGGCTGGCATGTAAGTGATAAGCCATATAAGTTCAGAAAAATGTGATAAGTGTTATGGAGATAAAATCAATAAAAGTTGGCAGCTGATTGGATATGTGAAGAGTAGAGGATGACACCACATAGATTGTAAGCCTCAGTCACTAGAAGGATGGTGTTTCTTCTGACATAAATAGGGAAGATCAGAAGGGTCAATTTGGGGGCAAGACAATGATTTCTGTTTTGGGTATTGTTGAGTTTGATATGTCTATAGGCTATCCAGTTTGAAATAACCAGGCAGTTGGTGATGTGGGAATGGAACTCAGAAGAGAAACTGAGCCTCGAGACATACATAGGGGAATTATCTGCATAAAGAAATTATTAAACCCATGGGAGTTAATGAGGTCACCAAAGAGATTGTATTCAAAGAGAAGAGGCTCAAGACAGGGTCTTGGGGGGAGAACATGGAAGATACTTCAGCAAAGGAGACTAAGAAAGAGTAATCAGACTGGTGAGAACCAAGAAAGAGCAGTATATAGAAAGAAAAGAGAAAGAAGAGCATGTCTGGGAGGAGAGAGTGGTAAACAGTATTTAGTGCTGCAGAGAGAAGTCAAAGATAGTGATTGAAAAAAGATCAAGAGGCAGTTAGGTGGTACAGTGGGTTGGACTGGAAGTCAGAGAAGACCTCACTTTCAAATCCAGCCTTGGATACTTTCTAACTGTATGACCCTCATCAATTCACTTTACCTTAGTTTCCTGATCTGTAAAATGGGGATAGTAATAGCATCTACATCCCAGAGTTATTATGAGGATAAAATAAAATAATATTTGTGAAGTGTAAACTTAAAATGCACTACAAATACCATTAGGTATTAGTATTAATGTGGGACTAAAGAGCATGCTATGCCATTTGTTGTTTATATATTTAATATTGCTATTACTTCATTGTCTGTGGTACCTTTTAGCAATATGTAGTTTTCCTGATTATCTTTTTAATTAGGTCTATTTTTGCTTTTGCTTTGCCTGAGATTATGATTAGATATTGCTCCAGGCCCTTATTTTAACTTTGTGTGTGTCTTTCTGTTTCAAGCATGTCTCTTGTAAACAACATATTGTTGAATTCTGGTTTCTAATCCATTCTGCTATCTTCTTCTGTTTTATGGGTTAGTTCATCACATTCACATTCAGTTACAATTGCTTGTTACATATTTCCCTCAATGTCATTCTCTTCTGTTTATCTTTTTTTTTTTTTCAATCCTGTCCTCTTCTCAGAAATCTGTTTTGCTTCTGAACACTGCCTCACTTAATCTACCCTCCTTATTATTCTCCTCCTACCTCTCTCTTGGGCCCTTCCCCTCCTGCTTTCCTACTTAAATGTGGGGTAAGATGGATTTCTATACCCAACTGCATGTATATATATATTCTCCCATCTTTGAATCAGTTCAGATGAGGGAGATTCAAGCATTGACTGCTCCCCTTGACATTTTCCCCTCCGTGTAAAAATTCTTCTGTATGTGCCTCATGTATGTGCCTCATTTATGTGAAATAATTTCCCCCATTCTTCCTCTCCCTTTCTCCTTCTCCCAGTCAATCTCTCTCATCCTTACTTTTTCTTTTGAGATCATCTTAACATAAAAGAACCACACCCATACCTTCTGTTTAAGTAGACACCTTATAACTACCCTAATGATGATAAAGTTCCTATGGATTACATGTGTCATCTTCCCATATAGGAATATAAACAATTTAACCTTATTAATATCCTTATGATTTCTCACATATGTTGGACTTTTTTATGCTTCTCTTGAGTCTTGTTTTTGAATGTCAGATTTTCTATTCAGCTCAAGTCTTTTAATCAGGAATACTTGGATGTCCTCTATTTCGTTAAATATCCATTTTCCCCTTTGATGGATTATACTCAGGCTTTTTGGGTAGGTTATTCTTGGTTATAATCCTAGCTCCTTTGCCTTCTGGAATATCATATTCTGAGCACTCTGCTTCTTTATAGTGGTAGCTGCTGAATCTTAGGTAATTCTGACCGCGGCTCATTGGTATTTGAATGATTTCTTTCTGTCTGCTTTCAGACAGAGCTCTGAAATAGCTACAGTATGTTTCTTACCAAGTATTCATTCACCTTATTGTCTCTGAGTGCCAGGCTCTCCTGGTGCTGCCAGGGCTGCTGTCGCCATCTCCGAGGCTGACAGCCAGTGCCATTTCCACTGCACCATGCTCCTCCCTAGCCCCCTTCCCAATATCCTCATCCCTCTCTTTCTGTCTTCCTAAGCTGCCCTAGGCTATAAAAATGACTTGCTGTGACTTTTAATTGGTTTTTCCCCCTGAGCTTTTTAAAGGGGTGTGTTAGGAGTGCTCAATGAAAATGCTTACTTTGCTCTGCCAACTTGGTTCTGACCCCTTGACACTATACTTTCATTGTGACCTAGGCATACATTAGCTTTTTTGCCTTCCAGGTCACACTGTTGTCTCATTAAGCTTGTAGTCCACTAATTGTGTTTTCACATGAATTGCTTCCTAGCTCCATCTTTATCATCTGTGCACCATTACAAATTTACGCCATTTGGACATTTGACATTTTAGTCATCCTGGACTCCTCAGTATTTCTCACCCCCCAATATCAACTCTGTTTTCAAGGCCTGTTGATATCATCTTTGCAACATCTCTCAAATACACCCCCTTTTCTCCTCTGCCCATTGCTACCATTCTAATGAAGGCCCTTACCGTTTTATGCCTGGATTACTGCATTAGCCAGCTGGTGGATCTGCCTGCCTCAAGTCCCCATTGCAATCTATCCTACATTTAGCTACTAAAGTATTTTCTTAAAGCAAAGGTCTGATATGTTGCCCTGCCCATCAACTCAGTAAACCCCAGTGGTTCCCTATAGCCTCCAGGATTAAGTATGAAATGCTCTTTTTGGCATTCAAAGCCCTTTATAGCTTAGTGCCCTCCTAACCTTCCAGTCTTTTTATGCCTTGTTCCCCTACATATACCAAAATCCAGGGACAATGGTGTCCTGGCTGTTGCATGAACAAGACACCCCATCTCTCAGCTCTGGTCATTTTCTCTGGCTGTCCCTCATCTTGGAACTCTTTCCCTCCTCAAATCCACCTACCGACTTCTCTGGCTTCCTTTAAGTCCCAACTAAAATCTCATCTTTTACTGGAAGCCCTCCCTAACCCCTCTTAATTCTAGTACCTTCTTTCTATTATTTCCTATTTATCCTGTATATAGCTTGCTTTGTATATATATTGTATATAGCTTGTATGTTGTCTTCCCCCTTAAGATTTTAAGATTCTTTGAGGGCAGGGACTGTCTTTTTGCTTTTTGTATCCCCTGTGCTTAACACAGTGCCTGACACAAAGTAGACACTTATTAATGTTTCTTTATTGATGAATTGATTTAAAAAAAAAAACAAGTTAAAAACCCCAGAATCATAGTGTTAGAGCTAAAAGAGACCGTTGAAATCATCTAGTTGAATTCCCTCATTTTAAAGAGAGGTTAAAGTCTCACAAGGAGTAAGCAAAGAACTCATAGGAAGTGTACTTAGAGGACATTGAGTCTGAGTGTGACATCTGAAGTGTCTGAGGTAGGATTTGAATTCAGGTCTTCCTGATTGTAAGCCCTGGATTCTGTGTACTATGCCCCCTACTGCCTATAAGCTTCAGAGCTGTTATTTGAACATACCTCCTCTGACCCTCAATGCATTATTCTTGCAACAGAACCACTTTGTCTCTCATATTATTTCTCTGTTATATTTAATCTTGTCTGTGCCAGTCAGTTGAGGTCTATTTTGGATACCACATCAGTCAGTAAGTCAATAAGTATTTATTAAGCACCTACTATGTAGCAGGTACTGTACTAAGTAAGCACTGTGGATACAAAAAAGGCAAATGATATACCTTGCTCTTGAAGACTTTACAGTCTAGTGGAAGAAACAGCATGAAAACAATTATGTACAAGTAAGATATTTTCAGGATAAATTGGAGATAATCAACAGGGAAGGGACTAACATTAAGAGAATTCAAGAAAGGCTTCTTGTAGAAGGTTAGACTTTATGGCCTATCAGGTCCCTTCCCATGTCCAAAATTATCTTCCCCTGAGTTAGGCTTCTGGGATGGACTCCAAAAGGGCACCCAGGATCTCTAAGGCTTATGAGCGTGAAGTACATTATGGATATATTAGTTGCCTTTTGGATCTTGGCCTTTTTTAAAGGCATTGTGTAGTGTAAGTTAAGTCATTATTTAAATTTAATTTAACCTTATCCTCTATGGATCTAAAGAGTTAGGCCAGAGCAGAGCAAGTTTTTCTGTGCACAAGGCTCAGCACATGGTTAGCATTCCATCTTTAATGACAGCTTTGGTTAATAATATAATGATGCCTCAATAAACAAATCCTCTGGGAACAAGGCTTCCTTATAAAGAATTCAACCATATCGAAAAACAAAACTTCATAGTTCATGTGAAGCATTGATAGCATGTGTTGCAGGGCAAAAGTTCTCACTAAGCTGTGCTTTGTTCCATATCACTTAAATGTCTCCCTAGCCAACCTCTGAACACAGGGGTAAAAGGGACAAGCCCTTTGCAAAATTGTGAAGTCAGTAAAGACTGCCTTCAGTGTCTGTTTTGCACACATTTCCTCTTTGGTAGCATTCGTTCTTCTGACTTAATAGCCCACTAGGATCTGACATCAATCACTTGCACTTGGCTCAGGCATTTCCAAATTCCCCATTGTTTTTCCTTTATCTCTCTGTAGTGAATCCCCCTCCTACTTGAAGAGCTTATTGTGTAACCCTCCCTTTACTCTCAAAATAGAAAGTTATCAATATTAATCGTTTACCTTTGAACATTTTTGGTTAATTAATTATACTTTAGTGTTCCTGCACTTCAATCAATATATTATCTCATATTGAATTTAGTTAGTATTCAATGACATTTTTGTACTCTGATCTTTTCTGATCTCCTAGGATGTATCTTTAGATATTAAAAAAAATCTACCTTTCATAATGAAGATTCTGACAATGAGGTAAGTTGTTAATAATGTAATAGTTTGCATCTACGTTTTGATGCAACACTTAGTCACGGGCGATAATTTACTATGTTATGATGCCTTTTAAAATATCCCAAATGAGATTTGAACTTGCAACCCTTGGTCTGCATGACCTGTGCTTTCACCTTTGAATGGTAATAGGACAGGGGTGCAAGAAACTCAAGGATGCAAGGCATTGTAAAGTTGAATTGGTTAACTATAAAGCCAAAATTCTGTAGGAGGAAAAGTGAGGCCAGAGTAGGGATGATGACCTGGAAAAGAGGAAAGAGCTGGGTGCTCTGGATTGGGTGATCCATCTGGATGTTCAGCCTTAAAGAATGAGAGGCTTCTGAGTGATGGTGGTAGGGGGAGAGTCTGGAAGTGGTAGTGAAGAGCAAGAAGCATACCTACTCTTTCCCTTCTGTATTTCCTTGGGTGACTTTGTCTTCTCATTTATGGAACCACTGTCCTAGAGCCCTTGATGTTCTCCTGATTGATAAATGTTTTTTATGGTCCATTCTATCTAGTTGTCTGCTTCTATGCTTCACATTCCACCCCAGCCATTTTCTTGCCATTTGTCCTGCATGTTACTACTATGCCTTAATCTAGACCCTGGAGACCTTGCCATAATCAAATTGGTACTTCCTTTGTTTCTAGAAAGAGTGAGCCAGTTAACTCTGCAGTGACTTCCTAAGCCACCTGTCCCTATCACCACCATCCTTATATGTACTGTCTCCTCATTTGACCATGAGCTTTTTATGGGCATTGATAGTCTCAAGTTTGTGCTTGTATTAGCACTGTTCTTTGAATATCGTGTTTAATGAATGCTTTTTTTATTCTTTCATTTATCCATCCATCCAATCTTCCTCCTTGCTTAGGGAAATGAGTAAAGCTATTTCCAGTACTAGAGAGGATGGGCAAAGATGCATATCTTCTAGGTGGAATCAGGTATTTGTGACTTCACTAAGTTGGAAAGTACATGAGAGGAAGAGGTCTAATAGGAAGGGCTGCCTGCTAACATCAGAAGTAGAATTCCATAGGACACAATGGAAGGAAAGGCAAAGTGGAATAGGGACACTGGAGAGATAGAGCTAACATGGAAGGGGGAATGGAAAGTGATAGCCAAACAGGGATTCTGAATTGAATTATATTGTTGTGCCCTTCTCTCTAGCAGTGTGGTTTGATTATCTGATTTATCAAGCTTGTCTATTCTACCTCCATGATATCTCTCAAATCTATCCCTTTCTCTCCCCGAAATGGATATTAGCCTGTCTGAGGCCCTCATCATTGCTTACCTGAATTATTGGAAAAATCTCCTAATTGGTCTGCCTCTCCTCTCTCCAGTGTATCCTCTTTCTCTTGCTCAAAAGGCTTCAATGACCCTGTTATTCCAGAATAAAATGCAAGCTCCTCTGTTTGGCATTTAAAGCCTTTTGCAATGCGACTCTAACTTTTTCTTCCACACTAATTTCACATTGCACGTGACTGAACATGACATTGCATCTCTTCCCTCTGCTGTTCTGCCTGGAATGAATTACCTCTCTAATTCTGTCTCTTAAAATCCCTGGCTTCCTTCAGGGTTTACCTCATAGGTTATCTCCTACACAAAGCATTTCTTGAACAAATTATAGTATAATAATTCAATGGAATATGCCTTTAGTGTAAGAAATGACAAAAGGGCCAGATTCAGGCAAGCCTGGGAAGACTTGTATGAACTGATGCAGAGCAAAAATGAGAAGAACCAGGAGAACAGTTTATACAAGAACAACAACATTGTAAAGAAAAACAATTCTGAAAGCCTTAAGAACTCTGATCAATACAATGAGCAAAAACAATTTCAAAGGACAGGTGATAAAACATGGTAACTACTTTTTGACAATGAGATGATGAACTCAAGGCGTGTAATGAGACATACATTTTCAGGCAAAGCCAATGTGGGCATTTGTTTAACTTGACTATGCACTTCTGACGCAGAGATTTTATTTTTCTTTCATTTTGCAGGGAGAACTGGGAATGGAAGAAGAGGTTAGGAATGGGGTTACCAAAATGAAAAAAAAGAAGGAAAAATAAGAAAAAAGAGTCATTGATACATTTAAAAGTGCATAGATGAGAGTAGAACATAGGTCAGAGGGAAACTCAGACAAGCAGGATAACTTTGAAAATAACATTGATTTTATGATAAACTTACTAATTATCATAATGTTAATAATAACAGCTAGCACATATCTAGTGCCTACTGTGAACCAGGCATTATGCTGAATGTTTTACATCTATCTCATTTGATCCTCATGACAACCCTGAGAGGTAGGTGCCATTATTATTTCCATTTTATAGTTGAGGAAACTGAGGCAGATAGAACTCAAGTGACTTGCTAAAGATCACACAGTTAATGAGGCTGTCTTTGAACTCAGGTATTCTTGATTCTAGGCTTAGTGCTTTATCTAGTATGGCACCTACATTTAAAAATAAAAGGAAGCTGTTCCTGATGCAGATTCATGACTTCCCATACAATCCTATTTTCTTTTTCTCTTTTGTATGTGGAAATCCTTTTTTTGGGGGACTGGATAAGTTCAAAAATTTTGAAAAAGAATTTTTTAAAAAGGAGAGAAAGAAAGGAGATAGCAGCCATCATGACATGGATTGGGCATAACATTTAGATAGAGTGGACTTCAAAGGAGAGGTTGCTGAATGATGGTAGGGGAGTCCAGAAGTGATAATAGAAAGTAAGGAATATTCCACCTCTCTTTTTGCTACCAATGAGTCAGGGGGGTATGAGAAAATGTGCCAAGTACTGGAAAGGGTGGCCAGGTATTCAGTGTCATCTAGGGAAGCTAGGTCGCAATGAACACTAGTAAATGGGGGAAACCCCCCCCCCCCACAATAACAAACAAGTGAGGGAAAGGTCTAAAATGAAAGGAAGTTTATTAATTATAGAGAGGGACTTGCAGAGGGCACAGTGGAAAGAGTAGGCAGATCTGGAGTGGTACATTGTTAGGGTAGGCTTGAAGTTCATGAGAATGAGAGAGAAGACAGTTGGGGTTGGGCAGGAGAGTTTGTTCTTTGGTCATTCCAGGTTCACTGGGCTAAGGAAAGCAAGAACATACTAACCATTAGGGAAATGATTATAGGTAAAATATCAGTGTGGGGGAGGAGTTCTTATAATGACAGCAAATGGTTAGAAGCCTTAGACCTGGAGGCTTCAGCACAGCCCTCAATTGCCTCCCTTGAGATTATTGTCATGTCCTGGAAGACACCCTGAATCCTGGCCATGAGACAGCTTGACTATGAGGTGTTGGTGTGTCTTGAGGACCACAGGAAGCCCAGTCTGAAGGCAGACCTAAATAGAGCATGGAGGTGTTGTAACCCAAGAGGCCCCTCTGGAAGGATGAAGGGCAAAGTCTGGACTTGCTCCCACATCATGGCTCTGTACTTTGTGACTCCTTAGCTCTAGTTCCCACTTCATTCAGGTATTTATTCCTCTGTTGGTTTGAGTACTCCATGACATATGGTTCCCTGGAACACATTCTTTCATGAAGGGACCACATGGGTTTCTTTTCAGAGGATTTAATCTATGTTTGCCCAAATGTTATTTCTGTTTGACTTTCCAATTCTTTTTCCTTTCTCTGTTCTTTGTGGCTCTTCTCTCTGTTTTAGAGGCCAAGTCCAAGGGTGTGGGCAAGTGATTAGCTGTAAATCAATCAATAATCTTCAAGTGGGGCAAGCTAGGACAAGGCAAGGAATTCATACTTTATCAAGGAGACACCATCAATGCCAGAACAAAGTCCTCATGAGCTCTCTCTCTGTCTCTCTCTCTGTCTCTCTCTCTCTGTCTCTCTGTCTCTCTGTCTCTCTGTTTCTCTGTCTTTCTCTCTCTCCCCGTCTCCACCCACCCCTGCTTTTTGTCCCTCCCTCTCTCTCTCTCTCCCTCCCTCTCCCTCTGCCTCTTCCTCTCTCCGAGAAGTGGCGAGAGTGATTTTGTAACTTGGTAAGGAAAAATCATCAATGCCAAAAAAAAAAAATCCTTATCAGTGAGGATATCTAAGACCCAGGACAGTGTGGCTGGGGAGAAGTACCATGTGTGTATTTTTTTCTACATGACGTCTGGAACTTATACTTGACTCCTGAATGAGAGAAAAATGATCAATTTTTGTTTTCTTTAAATGTATCTGGTGTCTCTCTTTGGCTAGGTAGCCTATTACAAAAAATAAATCTTTAAAGTATCTTGGAAAGGACATTAAAAACAAAAGGGTGATGCCTGTTTTGCAGGAAGCAATAACAGAAATATATAATATCAATTAAAGTATTTTTATTAACATTAAAAAATATCAGATTCATGCTTTTTCTGAATGTTAGAGCACAATGCCCACTAATCAGATACATTTGTAGGTAGCTACCTAGTGAATGGATAGAACTCTGGATTTTGAGTTAGAAAGTACTGAGTTCAAATCTCTACCTCAGATACTTTCTGTGTGACCGTGGGCAAATCATTTCTCAGTCTCAGGTTTTTTTCCCTGTAAAATGACATAGCTTATGTGAAGTACTTTGCAAAACTTAAAGTGCTATAAAAATACTAGCTATTATCCTTATATGCCATAGGCAAAGACACAATAGTAACATAGACTAATCATTTAGTCACTTCCTTTGATGTAGGCTTCAGCATATACAAATGTCTAAGGAAAACAGTAGCCTCTGATTTATGCCTTTCCTTCATGGAAGTTCCAGTGGAAGCATGGAAAGCAGATGAGAATGGTAGGTGCATGGCATCTGGGCTGGGATCTGTGAGTAATTTGTGCCCTCTTCCCTTAACCTTTCCAGCACAATTTAAATCTGAAAGTTGGGTATGTTCATGGCCTAGATTTTTTTAATCTGTGCATTCTTTTATTGGTTACAGCTATTACAGAGAAAGAGAGGAGAGAGACAGAGACTGAGAGAGACAGAGAGGGAGAGAGGGGGAGAGAGAGAGAAAGAGAGAGAGAGAGAGAGAGAGAGAGAGAGAGAGAGAGAGAGAGAGAGAGAGAGAGAGAGAGAGCAAGAGAGAGCAAGTGAGCGCTGGGAGGGATGGGGAAAGAAACAGGTAGAGCTTCCAAAAAACCACATTTAGATAGAAACACCTTCTAAACACATACAGCGTTCGGAGCAGGTGGCTGAGAGGCAAAGTTGGCAATTTAAACCACAAGTCTACTTCATTTTGAGCTTCCAGGTAATTTTTCCAAAATGTGTATTTACTGAAGCCTCCATCAGACTCTTGAGTTTTACATCCAAATCCTGCATTACTCATCCTCATTTCTTCTTAACTCAGGATTCATAGTACATTAATGGTACACATGTAACTCCTGGATTAGTTTCAAATGTGTTCTTGCTGGGTAAAAGCAGACTGTTACATAAGCCCATAAAAACCTGAAAAATGTGTGAAATTTTAACACTTTTTAGGTCAGTGTGCTAGCCACTAGCTTTCACCAGAATTCTGACCTCTCAGAAAACTGCCAGATTTTGGCAGTGTGGTGCAGTGGAAAGAATGTTGGATTTGGAATCTTTTTTTTGGCTAGGCAGTGGGGTTAAGTGACTTGCCCAGGGTCACACAACTGGTGAGTGTTATATGTCTGAGGTCGTATTTGAACTCAGGCCCTCCTGACTCCAAGGCTGGTGCTCTATTCCCTGTGCCACCTAGCTGCCCCTCAATTTGGAATCTTAAGACCTGGGTTCAAATCACAGCTTTGCCATTTATTACCCATGTGACCTTGGGGAAGTCAGTTAACCTCTTTAGGCCTCAGTTTCCTTATCCATAAAATGAGGGAACTGTACAACGAGTCCTATATAATCTCTTGCAATTCAAAAGTTGTGTTCTGGTGATTTCTTAGAGGATCCCTCTTTTTGTATGCCTCCCTTTGAGATGTTTTTAGAATGAGAATATTCATTTTCAAAGGCTGCATTAATCTGGCAAACCAACAGTAATGGGGAAGCTAATGGAAACCCTGGGCTGAGTCAGACAACCCAGGTTGATTCCAAGCTTCGTTGCCTTTAAGCTGTGCGATTACTGGTGAATTCCTAACCTTTTTGAGCTTCAGTTTTTTCCTTCGTAAAATGTAGATGATGCAAGATAATACTCAGATTACTTGCTTCATGAAGTTGTTTCTCTAGTTGTGTTTGCCCTTCATTAGTAAGGCAGGGTAGATGAACTGTGGGTCAGGAAGGCAGCGGCTGTTGTCAATGCCTCTTTGGAGGTTAGCAGCTTCTTTCCCACTCTGAGGGTGCCTGTAGGCAGCAAATAAAACCAGGGAGGGCCTGAGCCTCTGGGGTGATGTCAGGCTAGTCCTTTTCTCATAACCATGGTGCTGTGGGTTCGTTGGACGGAGAAAGAATGAGAGAGTCAGGGGAGACCATATTGTGATGTTACAGTGTAGCTCGGGGGCTAGATGCCTGAGTAGTTTTCTGTTGTATTTGTCTTCCCCTGAGTTGTGTATTGCCCTGAGGAAAGTCTCATAACATTGTATTTTACTCTAAGATACTGGTGGTCTTAGGCATAGACCACATCTGGGCAGGGATGATACTGTCACAACTTCATTGGCAGCTGTGTCTTTGGAAATAACCTTCTGAGTCCTTGCCTATAATCTTGGGTATGTCTGTCTCAGAAAAGTTGCAGAACCCTAACAATTAATTGTCATAAGGACCTTACAGCTGTGAAATACTTTGCAAAGGGCTTTATAAGTGTGAAATTTATTATAATTTTTTCCAATGCAGTTTATTTAGTTAGAAATTAGCTGGGTGCAAGTCACTCTCCTGTTTTTTAATATTTTATATTCTGTGGAATATTGCACGGGTGAGCAAAATGACTATTTTGTGTCATTGAATAATAAGTAGGCTCACTGAAAGCATTGTCAGGACAACTCTAGTAGCAATTAGGATAGTGGGATTATGTGTACTTCACCCTCTTCCTACCTGGTTTTGATTTCATGTGCCCTCAACTACCCCCCCCCCCAGTTCCTTAAATGTGCTGTTTCTCTTTATTAGAATGTAAACGCCTTGAGGTCAGACTGTCATGCTTGTTTATATTTGTATCCTCAGTGCTTACACAGAGCTTTGCACGTAATAGTTGCTTAATGTTTTAAATTCATTTATTCCTTCATTTAGGTCTCTATGTTTTGAAAGCTTTTTATTCCACACAGTTTAAGGTGATGCATACTTGGTCAGATGTATTAGCCATCTATAAAAAATCTATATTCATCTACAAAATTATTCTTAAATTTTTATGACTGTAAGAATATGTATGCATGCACATGCATATATATCTATATAGACTTTTTTTCTGATGTACCAAAGAGCTGAGGGGAAAAAAACAGGTACCTTAAAAAAATTGTGGCAGGACTGCAGTGGAATTATTTTGTACTACAAGATTATGATGGATTTTTTAAAATGCAGAAAGACTCATAGGAGTCTCTTTCATAGAAGAACTATTCTAACCCTGCCCCCACCCCATATAGATTAGTGTAGTTTTTCCTTAAAATGTATTGAAATGTTCCTTGACAGTTGGTTGGCTCAGGGGACTACTTCCTTATCCTCTGATTACAAAGCAGTCTTGAGGACCTAGAGAGGTTCTCAGATGCTTCGCTGATGGATGAGATGGGAGGTTTGCTCAGCTGATTCCACTCAAGGCTTCTCAATGTCTATTCTTGTTGAATACTCCTCTACTATGGTTAAGTAAATCTCCTTTTGTCAACATTTTTATGACCTATCAGTGTCTCATTTTATTCCAGTATCCAACCTAAACTACCAGAGAACTGAACTGAATCAGACCCAGCCCAGGACAACACCTGCCAATGACCAGGTTTGAAAGCCCTAAGAACTCTAACCAGAGTAGCATCCAATTCATGTCTTCAGAATACTGACCAAAAAACCAAACCAAAACAAAAACCCTGCTATTTTTTGATCAAGAGATGATAAACTAGAGATATAAAATTAGGTGTGCATTCTCGGACATGATCAATATGTTGATTTGTTTTGCTTGGCTTATATGTATTTGTTATAAGAAAGGGTGTTGGTAGAAAAGTGAGTTATTGGATAGTGACAGACATGGGGGGAAAGAAACAAGCAGTAAGTGGCTTTTAAAATGCAAAGAAGGGAAAAAAAGAAATGGACAAAGGGAGCTAAATAGAGCAATTTTGTTACCTCTTTGTTAAACTTAACATGTATATTTATTTTAAAGGGTGGTATGTAGCAGATATGAAAGTAGATATAATCTGCTTTCCTGTTCTTATTGTCTTGAAATACTTGAGTTTCAACAAGTTTACAATAAAAAGAAAATTTTAAAAATTATAGATTAATGTTATGTCTATGTATTTTTATTATTGGGTTTAATCAATAAGCTGATGGGTTTTGTTCTGGTGACCCTCAGGGTTGATACATCCCATTAACTTAACCTGTGACTATGGAATCTGGGACACTGTTTGTAGCCAACAATGGCTCAACTAGTGTAAATTCTGCACAGTTTGGTCTAATGATGCCAGATGGAATTCATGCTGGGGGTGATGGTCTATTGAGCCCTAAGTTGTTTTGTTGCCTTAGACATCTTTTCTTTGACCAATGAGCAAAGATAAATCAGGGAGTACCTGTCAATAGTTTATAAACCCCAACTATAGGGGACAGAAATTATCTTGGATGATGGAAAGTATATGGTGCAGTAGGGAAAAAACCCCCAAAACATTGCATTGCATTCAGATTTAATTAGATTGGACTTCTCATGAGAGATGTTATATGACTTTGGACTTTTCCAAGCCTCAACTTCTTCATCTGTGAAGAGGACTGAATCTGATGATTTTTAAAGGTCTCTTCCCAGTTCTATGATTCCACAAGTACCTCTAGATTTCTTGTTTGCTGATTTATGAGGGCATGTATGATATAGATTGCCAAGTCATTATTTTTTTTAATAAATGTTTATTGATTGGTTGATTGATAAATAACTTAGTCTTTTTTTTTTTTTTTGGCTAGGCAATGGGGTTAAGTGACTTGCCCAGGGTCACACAGCTAGTAAGTGTTATGTGTCTGAGGATGGATTTGAACTCAGGTCCTCCTGAATCCAGGGCTGGTGCTCTATCCACTGAGCCACCTAGCTGCCCCCAAGTCATTATTTTTTATTGCTTTAAATGAGTGTCTGTCATGGGTTTGGAAATTGATAGTCATGGTCTCTCTGGTTTAAGAGGGCAATAACTGTATGATGCCTAGGTGATAGGTTAAAGGAAGAGTGATGTGCCAGAACTCTTTCAGAAGATCTTTGTGTTACTTACCAGAATCATATTATTTTTCTAATTACAATCTGCTTACCCCAGCATGGAAAGTCTTTAGGAAATTAGTCTACATAGAAGTCTCTTTGCTACAGTTCTTCTAATGAGCCCATTTATTTATTGGGATACATAAATGTTCACTCCACTTGATTACATCAAATACTCTGCTTCAAATAAAAATACTATTAACTTATTAGTGAGTGGTTTGTTTTAGCTGGAAAGTGCAACTGTAAGATTTTGCCACCCCCACTTACATTATATTAATTTATTTCCTATTTAATCAGTGTTTGAATTGAACTGGGATCAAGTATAACAAAACACTTGGTTTAGCATAATTATAATGGAGCCAATGAAGACAGGGCAGGATTTCAACATTAGAAACTCTCTTATATAAACACAGATGGGCAAAGAGATGTTGATAAAAATATTTTCAGGACTGAATTGTCTATAAAACCACTTAAATTCCCTTCATGGTAAGTAGCTTTGGATTAGTGATTCTGAATTTAGAGCTTTACTTAGAGCTTTGAGTAGAAATCCTACATCCTGATCAACTACTACAGAGAACTTCTTAGTCCTGATGGATTTTAATTAGATTATTGGGTTCTAATTAAGAGGTCATTTGGCTTTTCAGAAGTGCTAAGTCAGGGTGAAATATATACATTTTCATAGGCAAATTCATTAAATCATAGGATCATAGATTTCTGACAATAAGGGACCTTAGAGATGTGTAGTCCAATTTCGTCATTTCACAAATGAGGAAACTGAGGTCCACAGAGGAGCAGGAACTTGGCTGAAGTAATACATCGAACATATAGTAGAGCCAGGATTTAATCTGAGTTTTTTGCTTCAAAATCCAGTGCTCCTTTCCCTGTGTCCACTGCCTCAGATGTTGGATTAAACTTGATCCCACTGAGATCTACCCTGGATGCTGATCATTTTTCCCCTTGCTACTTTAAGTTATGCAAGACTAATGTCACGAATGTCTGTTGCCTTGGCAAAACCTTCATTTTGTCTTTATATATAGATCTTGCCCCCAGTAACTTAGAGTCAGAGGACCTGGGTTCAAATCTCAGATCTGTTGTTTACTAACTGTGTGGCTGTGGTTACATCACTTAGCTGTTGAGTTTCAGTTTGCTAGTGTGTAAAATCAAAGAATTGGATTAGCTCTCTAAATTCTCTTCCAACAATGAACTTTAGATCTTGTCAATTTCTCTCTTATTCTGTTATGATGACAGTCTGGATTATTTAGGGAAACAGATTTTAGCTACCTTCTCTATCTGCAAGCCCCCATAGCAGTCATTTCTACACACACACACACACACACACACACACACACAATCCCTGCAGTTGAGATCCTGTGTCTTAATGTTGCAGAATCCTTACATTCCATATGATTTTGCTCTTCATAAGTTCTCCTATGCCATTCACAGATGATCCTTTCCCTCTCCCCCTCCCTTGAGTGGCAAGTAAAAGAACTACTTGGAGTTGGTTGTCCTCCAAGACAATAAAGAATTATCATCTCATAGGAAGTTTAGCCTTCTTTTACTTCAGTGCTCATGATATGTGCTTATAAAAAGACCATCATGAAAGTAATTGCAACTTATGCTCCATCACATCCTAGGAAGGATGAAGAGGGAGAGAAATCCCATGAAAAACTTTATAAGAGTCTACAAATTAAATCAACATATACTTGGGTACTAAGTTACTTCAGAGAAAAGCAACTTGATAGAAGGCTCATGCCTATATATCATAATTACTTTGAGAAAAGAGTTAGTAAGAGCCTGGTGTGGCCCTGATTAACATCACAAAAATGAAATTAACTATGTTTTAAAGATAGGAAATAGCTCATTATTGATGTACAATTATACCTAAGTTAATGTGTACAATTATACCACAAACTTCTTAAAGCAAAAAATTTAGATTGGCACAAAGTTAGACAAAAGGATAAAGGTGTGAATCAGATAATAGTATGCTCATTAATTGAAATAACTTATGACCTATTTATATGTTACTGGCAATGAAAAATGGGAAATGGACAGAGGAAAGGTCATAGACACAGACTATAATTATTTAATATACAAGTTTAATTGATGTAAATTGCTGTAACAAGATGCTAGAAGATTTTTTTAAAAAGCACCTTAGTCAGCAAATATTTTACTTCTCAAGTGGAGAGATGTGGCAGCCAAAAGCAGTACTGGTTTAGAATAGAAAGTCATTTAAAATTGGTTTAAGGAAGGCTAAGAACAATACTCCCCTTAAAATTGAGAGAAGTATATAGGATATAATCAGTTTAAAGAAAGTTCAGCAAGAGACCAGAGTAAGCAAAGTCATCCTGAGGGCATTTAAGGTTGAAAATGGAAGGAGAACAAGGAAAAAAAGGAAAAGATATGCAAAGAGTTTTATAAAGTAGAGAAAGATTTATGTATAAGAAGGTCTATGTAGCAAGAGCTTGTGGTTTCCTCATCCCCTCCTGTAGCCTGGGGGTGTCTTGTGAAGCGAGGCAGAATAGAACTCTCTAGCCTCTTGTCTCCCCACCCTTCTCCAAGGGAGATTTTCATTCCTGCTAGAAGGGGGAAGCAGGAGGTTGGAGTTGAAGGTCATTCTGCTTTCCTTGGGCTAGGATTATTTCTATTTGCTTTCTTAAATAGTGTTAGTCTAGGGCATATGATCAGGTTCAATATAACTTCTAACTGCTGTTTCTCATTATCGCTGGGGGTGTGGAGAAGAAGTGGGGGAAAGAGAAGCAACCCCACTAAGGCTTGACACCTTTCCTACCAAATATCAATTCCACAATGAACCCACATAGCAATAGCAAAGAAACCCATTTATCCAAATTGTAGCAAAACAGATCAGAAGTATACATAGAAGAATATATACCAGACAATACAAATCCCCCTGAGAGAGAGGGAGAGAGATCTTGCCCATGGGGAATTTCCCTAAAGTCCTCTAGAGTAGCATGGTACACATATGTACAGGATAGAGACTGCCAGCTCTGTTCATATCTTCCCAGTCTTTTTCTTCAGTGACATGAAGTGAGGTTGGCCTCTTCCACCATTCCTCTTGAAGTATGCTGGAGCTCTCCTGCTCTTTCCAACTTCACTAAACCCTTCACCCAGGGCAGGGCATTCACCAATGAGGAAATGGAACAGGAATTGCAATAACAAAGTTTCTCACCATTGAGAACAGTGGAGCTACTATAGTAATATTGAGGTTAAGATGTTAGGGGTGCAGGAACCCCAAAATCAGAACACCTGGGTCCTGCCCAAAAGAATTTGACCCAAGCCTTCTTTCAGCCAAAGACAAGGTTTAGTAGAACATCTGTCCTATTGGTCAGACTCTTAAGGAATCTGAGCATTTGTATCACTAATGCAAGTGGGCTAGATCTTAAAAATCTAAGCCTTTGGCCAGATTTTAAGAATCTGGGCACCTTAATGGAGACAAGATAAACCTTATATGCAGAAAGACTGTGGGAGAGATCTAGCAGTGGCCAAGAAGTTTTGAGTGACAAGAGAGGGGGGTCTAAGGAGGATCTGGATGGGAGTAGCCAGTAAACTGGAGTGAACAGAATGCTAGGGATCCGGACCACGTGGCCAAAGGAGAATGGAGTCTAGATAGGAGTAAGGCTGGAAAGCGGCCAGGAGCAATGGGGAGGTAACTAAGAGAATTGGGAGATCGGGTGTAGCCACAAAGAAAGGCCAGTTGAGTGGATTACAGCCTCAGGCAAACGCCAGAGATTTGGCCACGGGAAAGTCCAGGGTCTTTTTCTTTTTTTTGGTGGGGGGGGGTCCAGATCCCAAAGACATGGTCTTTTCCTTTTAGGGATTCAAATCCCATCCACATCAGTAGGAGTCTAACATCACAGACCTAGATGTTTTATAAATGAGCAGAACTGTTGCCAGAGAGAATGAGCAGCTGTGTCAGAGCTATATCTATAGAAGAGATTGATTTGGGCAGTACTACAGTTATAAAGGCTTTGTATATAAAGTATCTATGCACAAGATATCTGAAAGAGGGGAAGGTACCAAACATATGGGGAAAATAACTCTAGACTTACTTAATACTGGAAAAAGTTGTCCAAACATCAACTTCTACTAACCTTTATGCCTACTTGGCCTTCGACATAAATGTTAGATTAAAATAATCTACACATGCCTTAAAGACATTGCCAATCGGAGTGGAGAACAAGTGGGTTTTCACCTTAATTTTTTTTTTTGTATAACAGTCTTTTTAGCTCTTCTTTTGACAGGGTAGGTCTTCTTATGAACTGTTTAGCTTCTGCCTGTTAAATACTGATGCATGCACTTAGTTTCCTTCTCTTCCTTTTCACAGTTCTCCTGACTCACCTTCCACTCCCATTGTATTCCGTTTCTTGTGATTTTTCCTATCCTCTTTTTGTTAGTTTAGGTTATTCCAGCTATGCTGTATATAGAGCAAGAAGCAGTTTCAGCATTTGTGACATTTATGAATTGTTGCTTTTGTATATTGCTAAAAATGCAGGCTTTTGTAATGATATTATCTTTAACAATGCCCTAAAAGTACCCATTGAATTTTAGCTATTTTAGTAGGATTTATTCAATAAGTATGAAAATCAAAAGGGTAACTAAATTGACTTTGCTCATCTTTGAGGAGACCTGCCATTGAATGATATATCTTAGTATATGTATGTTACTTTATATGTGCCAGATCAGGCTATGGCATAAAAATACCAAACAATATTAATATTGATATTGAATTAAGTCTGCCTCCATTAAAAAAAAAGTATTATTTCACAGTAAACCACATGTTTACTATTGTAAAATAACTGTAAGATGTAGAGAACATGAAATCCCATGTTAGAAGACCCCATGGATCAGGTGGATCCCTTGTGATGACCTGGTTGAGAGACATGAACAGTAGTTACCCAGGAAGGGCAAGCATGTTTGCTCTAAATTGTTGGTGTGAACAGTCAAATAGATGAGATCACAACTCCCTTTGAGAAAGTAGAAATGATTGGTTGGGACTTTGGACAAGCTTGATTATTGACAAGTGAGACAGCTGTTTTAAGAAGTTTTGAGCAGAGGTATTAAACAACACACCTGAGTGGTCCTGAACCGGGTTAAAATATAATTCCTATCTGATTTGAATGTGTTGGTATAGTAACAAAAAATTTTACATTTGATTTAAAGTCAATATGTGGCCCCATGGATCCTCATGTATTGTTTATGAGTTTGATACCACTGAGTTAGAGGTCTTTCCTTGTCTGAGTATAAAGTTGCTTCAAGTCTTTGAAGGAGTTTCTGGGATCTATTTATCTTAGATATAATTTGTGAAATTCCTTGTTTTCTCCTACTTGATTTGAATTTGAATGGAGTTTGCAAACTTGGGGAAAGATGATATGTGAAGAAGAAAAATTAATGGGGCTGCCCTGGCTTGTATCTGGAAGTTAAGGTTTAGAGGAAACAGAATATTTTTCAGGAAAGTTTGAGTAAGATCCAGTGTGATTTTTGGCTTAGCCAGCAGGGGTATTTTAAGGTCTGTTTTTCCTCTGCTGTTAAAGGAAAAGCATGTTGTTTATCATCGTAACCACTCTGAAGTCTAGAGTACCTTGGAGGCCCTCAACCAAAGGACACATAGCTGCCAGCTGTTATGTGATCTTCTATGCTCTTGGGGAATTGGAGGAATGATAGTTAAGTTGATGATGTAGGACAAGAAGAACAAGGCACTACAGTGAAAGAAACACCATTTGTTTAGTAAAGATGAAACAAGTTTGTGAAAGGCTTAGTGGTGGTTTTTTTTTGTTGTTAATTAGGTGGACAAACCTCATTCTGAATTTATTTGGGCTTTAGTTGTGTGCATGTGTGGAGGTCATTACATAAAGGTGACATTTTACGTGAATGGTGACATTTTGGAGAGGTGATGGTAGTGCAAAGGTAGAGGGGAAGCAGAGTGGAAGCATTGCAGAGGCCAGCTACATTGACCTAAGTGAAGTTTCTTTCATACTTAAATGGAACTTCCATCTCATCTATTTGGATAACACCTAGATTCTAGATAATGCTGATGGCTACCCACCCGTTTCTGTTTATCCTGTGTGACTCTTGACCACGTACTCTAAAAAATTCATCGTAGCAATCCGTCTGACATGGTTCCAGCCTTCCTCCTTTGCTCTGACATTGCAAAGATATGATGGAACACTTCAATTTTCCGGATGCTAACTCCTGCTCTTGTCATGTGACCAGTCCATCTTTTTGGTCCATGGCATCTTTTATGCTTGTTGTTTCTTCCCATAAGTTACTCATTAGTGATTTGTCGCAGCCTGCTCACACCAGTCATCAGTCTCTCATTTGTGTAGAGGAGGGGAAGTTTGATTCCACTTTTTCCCTTTCCCTACTCCCCCCAATATTAAGAACACTATAAATGACAAGGTGAGGCAGTATTGATGTAGTTTGCTGCTGTTGTTTAGTTGTTGTTCAGTTGTGTCCAACTCTTTGGGACCCCATTTGGAGTATTCTTGGCAAAGATTCTGGAGTGGTTTGCCATTTCCTTCTCCAGCTCATTTTCAAGATGAGGAAACTGAGGCCAACAGGGTGAAGTGACTTGCCCAGGGTCACACAGCTAGTAAGTATCTGAGGCCAGATTTGAACTCAGAAAGATGAGTCTTCCTGACTTTAGGCCTGGCATTTTATCCACTTTGTCACCTAGCTGCCTCAGGTATGGGATATGTTCAGGAGTGTCTAGAATTAGCAAGGAGGGGCAGCTAGGGGGCGCAGTGGATAGACTACTGGCTCTGGAGTGAGGAGGACCTGAGTTCACATCCAGCCTTAGACACATGACACTCCCTAGCTGTGTGACCCTGGGCAAGTCACTTAACCCCATTGCCTAGCAAAAAACAAATAAAAGATGAATAGAATTAGCAAGGAAGGGATACAAAGATGGGTCCTGTGGCCCCAAATCCAATAAGCTCTACTACTCTGAAACTGGGACCTTATCCAAGACCTTCCAAAGACTGGAAAAAAGTCCTAAGTGATTGGGAAGTAGTAAACTAAGGTTGGGTCTAAAAAGAAAAAACAACTAGTTACTTTAGTACATAACTAAACTGAGAAACCAATTTAATCTTTAAAATGGCTTAAATACCCGGAGGCAGAAATGGATGAGTGAGTACAGAAAGGGAGAGGAAATGAAATGAACTAGGCCAATCCCATGGCATCATCTTTGCTGGTCATCCACATGAAATGAGTGGAGGGAAGCCATCTATCAATTTCCATTACAAAGTAAGCGTCCAAGGCCAGATTTGAAGTCAGGAAGAGGCAGCTTTCTGACTCCAGGCCTGGTGCTCTCTCCACCATGCCAGATGTTAACATTTGGTAATCCCTTTATGAAATACGAATACCTATCTCTGCATGAGGAAGGGCAGTGAGATTGCCCGGGCTGAAAAATGGCTACACTTTGGAACTTTAAATAGCTAAACCCTGCAGCAAGCCAGTAATCGGAGAGTTTAGCAGTTAAGTCAAGGAGTGTGCCTGAAGTCAGGAAAGAACCCAGTTCTTCACTCTAAGCAATGACATAAGAGAGTGATGGAGAAAATGTTAATAGTGCTGATTAAACTTAACATTGTCTCATACATTTTCAGAGAGCGGTTCATAGCAGAAGAGAGTTCATTAAATATTTTTGTGTTATGTGAAGAACAAGTTCTCTGAGAGTTTGAGAGCTTACATGCAATAGATTTGTTTAAAAATATATGACACAGGATTTTTTTTTTTATTCTTATGCTTGATACCACATCCTTTTAGCAATAATTCAGCAGCTACTAATCTATGTTCAGTAGCAAAAGGAAATTATTCCCAAGGGATGCTGTCTTAATAGACTCCCAGAGAAAATGTGAATTTTTATATATATGAGTTGTGGCTTAAGGACTCAACTCATGTGGACCAGGTTCCATCTTAGAGACTGACTATCAAGGACGTTATTTCTCATGTTTGGCTCGTCTCTACGTGGAGTTTCTCTAGAAAAGTCTCTTAGTATATTCAAGCCTAAGTTTCTTTAAAGGTAAAGTAAAGGAATTCTTAGCTATTTAGTATAGGATGACATTTCTTTTATCCTATGAAGTATATAAGATGCAAAGGATTCATGGGAACTCATGAACAGCTTCAGAAGCAAAATATTTGTTTAGCCTTCCAGTTCTTCCCTGAAAAGAATTAAATGGGTTTACTATCAGAGTAACCATTTTAACATTCCAGTGAATTTCTCTTTCACAGAGTCTTAGACAATCCCCCCTAAGATTTGTAATTCCATTTTGTGGTTTAGAGAGCCCCTAAAATATGCATCCAGGAGGCTGCTAAACAAGCAATCATATTAGACGTGTACTGCCCAAGTAACTCTCTTTATCCTCCAAGAGATGCTGTGTGGGACCTGCGTTGGGCTATATTCTTGGTTCTCCAGGCAGAATCATCAGGAAATCCTCTTCTCTCCAAAAAGTCAGACCTCTGAACTCCTGAGCTTGGGAATGCTTGTAATTTGGCTGTGTAGGCATATACATGCTTGCTTCTGCAGGAATCTCAGTACTCCACTTGATGCCATCTCTTGATCTCCTGCAATTCTGGAAATCTTTCTGCTCTGTCCAGTAAACTAGATCCAGTAAATGAGATCGCATTGTCTAAATCCCAGAAAATACCTATGCTTCTACATAGAGTGTTGGACTCTAGGGGCATTGTCCGTGAACTACCCTCTCGGACTGTGAGCATTTATGTATCTATTGCTCCTGTTGTTGTTGTTCAGTCATTTCAGTCATGTTCGACTCATCGTGATCCCATTTGGGGTTTTCTTGCTGAAGGTACTAGAGTGGTTTGCCATTTCCTTCTCCAGCTCATTTTACAGACAAGGAACTGAGGCCAACAGGGTTAAGTGGCTTGCCCAGGGTCATACAGCTAATAAGTGTCTGAAGCCCGATTTGAACTCAAGAAGGTGAGTCTTCCTGATTCCAAGCCCAGTGGTCTTATCCACTGTGCCGCCTACCTACTACTGCCTTACGATTATGCCATGCACATGGTCATCAGCTGCTCCTGTGGAGTGGTAGAGGGGTGGTGGCGGGGTGTGCAGAGGAGAGAAGGGAGAAACCTCTTCTTCTCCACCTTTCTGCCTCCTAGAAGAATCATAAGGGGAAAAGGTAAAGAGAGTTAGTCAGTTAACATTTATTAAGTGCCTCCTATGTACCATGCACTGGGCTAAGTGCTGAGGAGACAAATATGAAAAAGAAAGACAATCCCTGCCCCAAGTTGCTTATAATCTAATAGGGGACGACCACACAGAAAAGGAAGCTGAGAAGGGGGAGGGAAAGAAGGTACATGGTGTAGAGATATGATGATGTCCAAAGTAGTGCAGCCAAGTAGAAAATGAAGCGAGTCCTGAAGAATGAGAGTGAAAAGGGCTGAGCTGGTCTCACAAGTCTGTTTTGTATGTCATGAGGAGGGTGGCTAATCTGATGAGTTCATTCTCTAGATGCTGTTCATTAATCTTGATTTCCATGGATCCTTATTAGTAAGGTACCAGTGGGCATGCCTACATTCCACGAAATGTTCTGTCAAACAAATGCTTATGCCTTTTAATTTGTCAGAGTGATTGTGGAACAAATTCCCTGATCAACTCTCAACAAATCAATCAAGCAACTGACAAGCATTTATTAAGTGCTTACTAAATGCTAGGCACTATGCTAAGAATACAAAGAAAAATTAAAAGAGCTCCTTCCCTGAAGGAGCTTATATTCAAATGATGGAGACATTGGGGTGACTGGAAAGGATGCTCTCAATGGCAGTTGGGTAGGTTGGAAGAGAGGTGTACTTGGAGGGGGGGAAAGATAATGTGTTCTGTTTGGGACATATTGAGTCTGAGCTGCCTTTGGGGCATCAAATTTGAAATGTACAATAAATTATTGGTGAGGCAGGGCTGGAATTCAGGAGAGAGACTAGAGCTGAATATATAGATTTAGGAATCATCTGCACAGAGATGAGAACCTATGAGAGTTATTGAGGTTACCAAGTGACAGAAGTCAGAGAGGTGAGAAGAGAAACCAGGACAGAGCCTTGAGGGACATCTATAGTTAGTAGATGTGACAGGGATAAAGATCTAAGAACAGAAACTCAGTATTGATTAGGTATGTAAGAGGAAAACAGAGTAGATGACAGTTATGAAGTCCAGAGAGAATAGAACAACCAGAAGAAGAAGTGTGATCAATAGGGCCAAGTGCTACAAAGAAGTCAAGAAGGATGAAGATTGAGAAAAGGCCATGAGATTTGGCAATTAAGAGATCAATGATAACTGGAGAAAGTAGTTTCAGTTGAATGGAAGTAAGATTGCAGAGGGTTTATGTTATAAGATTAGGCCTGGTGCTTTTGAGACCACCATGACAGTTTCCCCTTCAGGGAGGCTGTAGTTTATAGAATCCATATATGGAAATTGTTATAAGATTAGGCCTGATGGTTTTGAGATCATCATGACAGTTTTCCCAAGGAAGGCTAAAGTTTATGGAATATACTTATGGAAAAAATATTAACAGTTGACATATTTTGAAGGCTAGTATAGCTGTATCTCCCAAATAATATTTTGTCTACCACCAGATTATTCTTCTCCCTGATATGCAACCCCCCAAATAATATTTGTTAACTACCAGCTTGTTTCCCCCCCAAATAAACTTTCCAAAATAATATTTTGCCCTGACCCCTGAAACACAATTTGTCCAACTCCAGGGAGACCTTCCAAAATCATAATGTAAGAACCCACCCCTCTAGCAGAAGCACCCCTCCTTGCTGGAGCATCCTCTTTCTGCTGAATAGACCGTGCTTCTAAACACAGTGCAGCCCTTACATGAGTTCTACTCTGTTAGTATGTATGCCTGACTTGTGTTAAATTAATTATCTGAAATAGAAAAATCCTGAGGCACAACACTTCCAAGTATAATGATTAATTAACAAAGCTAGCATTTTGCAAATCAAACCAGGTCGTCTGACCCACTCAGAAGTCAGAGACCAAAGAGTGATTTACAGAGCTTATTTTTATAACAGAAAAGAGGCGTAAAATTTACAGTTACAGGGAAGTATAGCAAGAACAAGGAAGTAGGCTGATTTACAATATTTGGCTGCTGGGCATGCGGGGAAGCATGATGGAGAATTTCTAGGGTGGGATAGCTTTTCCATCTGATATTCTGTTGGATTAGGGCTTGTATCTATTACCCCGTCTGTCAAAGTGAGATTGCCTTAGGAATCTCTGCCATGCAGTTGTAGAACTGGATACCCAGACAAGGACTTAACCTATTGACAGCCATACCTATAGTGGGAGAGTATGACACTATGAAGTCAGTTGTAGAAAGCAAGGGTCAATAGGGGAACCCAGAAGGGACACCTTTATGCCAGAGGACTGTCACAAAACATACTGGAAGAAAGTGAGAGAAGTGGAGCTACTGATTGTGGATGACTTTTTCAAGGTGAGCTGAGAAGAGGAGATGTGGGATAAAAATAGATGTACATGGCAACATCTAATAAGTTTTTTTTTTTTAAAGTATGGGGGAGATTTGAATGTGTCTATGGGTAGCAGGGAAGGAGCCATTAGGTAAGGAAAGATTGAGACCAGAGAAGGAAAGAGGAGGAGAGGGCAAGAGAAAATATGGAAATATGAATGATAGACAATCTTCTGTAGAAGAAAGGAAGTTTTGGAATCACGGGTGCATGTGGAGGGGTTGGACTTTGCAAGCAAAAGGGCCACCTTCTCAGAGACTGGAGCGAAGGAGGTGATAGAGCGGGTTAAGGTTAGGGTCAGATGAATGTAAGATGAAGAGAATGGAAGAGGGAGCTCTCAGAGAATGACACGTTTTTTCCCCCCATGAACTAGCAGGTTATGTTTTCAGCAGGAAGAAGGGGAAGAGAGCAATGTGGCTGTCGCCCTACGCATGTATCATTCTTTTATTTTCTTCATTTTCTGTTTTTTTTTTTTTCCCACAAAGCCACTGAATGAAACAAATTCCTCAGACTTCTTTTCAAAAATTTTTGTATTGGTATCTTGTATTTTTATGTGGCCTACATCTACCACTGTATTTCCTTGGCCCTGTCCAGTCTGTCATTTCTTATAATGAAGTTTTTTTAAAGTTCAACAAGAATAACAAACATTGAAAATTCTTTTGTATGTAATATTCCATACCCATGGATTTCCACCTTTGCAAAAAAGTGGAATGTTAGAAAAATGTGAAACAAAAATCTACTACAGTGAGTGAGTGAAGGAAAGCCTTTATTAGACTTCTTGCAAGAGAAGTGGGTACAACACACTTTAGTATGTGGGTGCTGGTTCAGTGGTAGAATCAACTTTAAAACATTAGTAAAATCCATACTCCACCCATCAGGGTGATCTGGTTCATCTGAGTTACACCCTTCCAGGACAGCCCATCACATGTTTGTCCATGTTCTTCCTTGTCATGTTAGGTCATGAGTCCCATGATCAAAAATGGCAGCTATCTTTGCCCTTGGGGTATGTCAGTTAATATTCAATAGGCTTATTATAAAGCAAGTGCAGTGGAGAAAAGCCTTTGCCCTGTTGAGGTCCCATCCTTGAACCTGACGAGTTACAACGGATTTAGCCTCCAGGGCTCTTTCTTAAGGAACTAGTTGTTTGCTATACTTTCTGATTGGCTGACGGACTGTCCATAAGATCTTGGAATTTCCTTTCCTGCTGTGGAAGCCTAATTCCCTAAAATCTTTCTTACATGGAAGATTTGCCTTCTCATATCTTTTTCTTGGGGAAGGAAGGGGGGTCATTATAATTTTGTAATTCACTTTAGATTGTTTTGTTGTTCTTTTACATGTTGCCATGTTATTTTTCTGGTTCTGTTTACTTCACTTTGTATTAGGTAGTATGTCTTCTTATATTTATGTTTATCTTATTCATCAGTTTTTATAGCACAGCAATATTCCATTAAATTTATGAATGAATAAAAAAGCATTTATTGCCAGGATTTTATTTTTGGGTATATATTCATTATTGATGTTGGCCTATAGTTCTCTTTCTTTGCTTTAACCTTCCCTGGTTTAGGTATCACTGCTATGGCTGATAAAAGGAGTTTTGTAGAGTGTTTTCTTAATTTTGAAAATAATTTGGATAAGTACTGTTTTAAATTTTTTAGTAGAATTCTCTGTCTCAAAGAAGGTCTTCTTCAACTTGGCTAGTTCTTTTGCAGCCAATTCAATTTTATTTTCTTAGATTGGATGATTTAAGATCTCTATTTGGTGTTCTTTTGAGTGTTTTATATTTTTGTATATAATCTATCTCTTTTGAATTCTCAGTTTTGTTAGGTATCTAATTGTGAATGGTTGGTTCTGATAATTTTTAAAAATTCTCTGAGGTTTGTTGTAATTTTACCTTAATTTTTAATTTTTAAAATTTGATTTTCCTTACCTTTCTTTTCAGACAGGTTGACTAATGGTTTATTAATTTTATTAGTCTCTTCATGAATCCAGCTATTAGTTTTCCTTATCAGTCCTATAGTATTATTGATTTCAAATTTATTTTCTTTTAATTTTAAGATTTCTCATTTTGGGTATATTTATTT
Source organism: Phascolarctos cinereus (assembly GCF_003287225.1). NCBI lineage: Eukaryota > Metazoa > Chordata > Mammalia > Diprotodontia > Phascolarctidae > Phascolarctos > Phascolarctos cinereus. The sequence continues at coordinate 158,357,460 of NW_027555736.1, forward strand.
GTTGGCTTTTTGTTTTTTAATTGCATGTTAATCTCACTGAATTCCTATTTTTGTAGTTAATGTTTATTTTTTAGGGATGGAATATTTCCTCCAAGGATTGCTTTAGCTACATGCTAGGAATTTTGGCATGTTTTCTTGTCATTATAATTCTTTCACAGTTATTAATCATTTTATGATACTCTTTGGCCCACTCATTATTTAGGATTTCGTTATTAAATTATAAGGGCTGTATATTTTGCTTGTGCTCCCTAAATTAATTACTGGTTTTTTTTATTACATTTTAATCTGTAAGGCATTTATTTAGTATTTTTGCTTTTTTCACCTACAAGACAAGGAAGAAGCAAATTTAAAAAAAAGCTTAAGGAGGAGGGGTAAAGTTCATGAAAATGCTGGGATAGAATTGACTTTCCTTGCTTTGGGCTCTTCCCTCTTCCATGACACCTCTTCCCCACTTCCCCTACCCTTCACCAAATAGAATGAGGCATGGAAACTCAAAGGAGTTACTAAGTTAATTGTAGTTTCTTCCTTTCTCAACTCAGTCATTCTCTGTAAGGGAGTGCTAGGGTCGTCTCATCAATGAATTGGTGTGTGTACAGTAACACATTCATCCATCGCAGCAGCAGCAATGGCAACAGCAGCCACGGGTCTCAGTTTCTCTCTGGAGAAGAGCAGGTTACCACAAGCCCAGAGACCCAGCTCCTTGCTCAACCTTGAAATGTCCATGTTGTTCCAAGATGGAGGAGGGACTTCAAACACTCAATCTTTACTTGGCTATATTCCTTTTTGGCATTTCTCTCCCCCAAATCTTTGCAAAGCAGAATTCTCAGTTCAAACACAAGTAGCTGGTGGATTCCAAGGTTGGGGCTGCTGGCGGGGGGTGGGGTGGGGTTGTTCCTCATCTCCATGGCAATGTAGGTTACACATTAATTTGCAGTTTTTGATGAACTTTAGTTCATGATCTATTTTAGTAAAAGGCCAGGTGGTGCTGAGAAATAGGCAGTTTCTAGGGGGTGTAAAATAATTGTGTCATTTTAATTTCCTTTCATTTATATTTGAAGATCCTAATCCTGGCTTCTTGCCTGTCATTTGCCATTCAAATAGTTAAATTTAACTACTATGTCTCTTGGAGTTTGAAGTGTAGGGATTTTTTATTTTGGAGGGAATCCATGGATTCTTTTGTTTGGTGCTTTGTTTTCTAGATTCAAAAGTTCTGGACAATTTTCCTGTATTATTTCCTGAATGGTGTGTAGATTTAAAAAATTGTCACATTCTTTTTGGAAACCTGTGATTATTAACTAATCTTTTTGTCTCGTCTTTAAGTTCAATGACTTAGGCTTGTATAGAAATAATGTTATTAAAATAAATATTATGGGTGTCTTTTGTTTTTACATTGCCCATGTGTCCATTCCTCCTCTCAAACAGCCATCCCTTAAAACATTTTTTTAAAGAAAAAAGAAAAAGAAAAAAATCTGACATCTTTGTAAAGGAATAAAAGGATGTCTTTTTTTTAAAAACATTTTTAAAATTCTGGTTTTTCACACACACACACACACACACACCACACACAATTTCCTTTCAGCATTTCCCTGCACTTAGCGGAACAGGAAAAGAGGGTGTTATATGAAACTGTGAATCTGTACTTTATACTGCATGCTGAAAAAAGTATGTATTTTCTCCGTATTACTTTCAAAATTATTTTATCTATTTGTGTTTCCTTGTGAATGTCCTCCTGTTTGCTAAAAAAAAAAATTATTTCATTTTTTTGGAGGGTATTGCTATTATCATCCACCTGACCCTCCACCCCAATTAAAGACTGAGACAAAGAGGAAAAACTACTCTTGTAAGAAATAAGCATAGTCAGCAAAATGAGTGAACATAATAGCCACATCTAAAAATGTATCTCTTTGCACTTTCTGCCTAACACCTCTCTGTTGGAAGACGTGTTACATGCTCCATCGTGGGTCCTCCGGAGACATAGTTGGTCATTGTATTGATCACAGTTATTGTCTTTTAAAGTTATTTTTCTTTACAATGTTACTATTCTTGTAGCACTTATTCTCCCACTTCTCCTCACTTTACTCTATTAATACTACCTAGTATATCCTCCCTCTTAAACCTCTCTCTATTTTAACTTGCTTTTTTCTGTCAAGTTTGATATATTTTTGCCCCAGGCTCCTCTCCCTCCCTATCTCCTCACCTTCCCTCACCCCCCCCCCTCCTCCCTTCCTCTCACAACCCCTCCAAGATTGACTGTTGCAACCTTTTGCCAGCTTTGCCAATTTGCAGGGTGTGAGGTAGAATCTTAGGGGTGTTTTGATTTGTACTTATCTTATTATTAGTGATTTGGAACATTCTTTTTTTTAAAAAAAAATATAAATTTGTTTATTTTTAGTTTTCCACATTTACTTCCACAAGATTTTGAATTCCAAATTTTTATCCCATCTTGCCCCTGTCCCTACCCCAAGATGGCATGCATTCTGAATACCCCTTCCCCTAGTTTGCCCTCCCTTCTATCTCTCCCCCCCCTTCTCTTATCCCCTTCCCCTTCTATTTTCCTGTAGGGTAGGATAGATGTCTGTACCTCCTTTCCTGTTTCTTATTTCCCAGTTGCATGTGGAAACATTTTTTTTTAAACATGTGTTTTTAAAACTTTGGGTTCCAAATTTTCCCCCTTCCTCCCACCCCACCCACCCTCACTGAAAAGGCAAGCAAGTCAATACAGGCCATATATGTGCAGTTACGCAAAACACCTGTTGTGAGAAACTAACTCTATTTCCCTTAATCCTATCCTGCCCCCCCCATTTACTCTATTTCTTTTGACCCTGTCCCTTCTCAGAAGTACTTCCTTCTGATTACCGCTTTCCCAATCTGCCCTTCTCTATATCATCCCCCTGCTCTCTTGTCCCCTTCCTCCCCTATTTTCCTGTAGGGTAAGACAGATTTCCATACCCAATTTAGTGTGTATGTTATTCCCTCCTTAAGCCAAATCCTATGAGAATAAGATTCCCTCATTCCTCTCACCTTCCCCTGTTTCCCCTCCACTGTAAGAACCTTTTCTTGTCTTTTTGTGAGATAATGTACCCCATTCTACCTCTCCCTTTCTCTTCTCCTAGTATAATCCTCTCACCCCTTAATTTTATTCTCCAGATATCATCCCTTCATCTTCAACTCACCCTGTGCCCTTTATCTGGCTATCTATCTACACGTACATATAATTTTTTCCCCTCCCACTACCCTAATACTGACAAAGGTCTCATGAGTTATAAATATCATCTTTCCATGCAGGAATGTAAACAGTTCAGCCTTAATAAGTCTCTTATGATTTCTCTTTCCTGTTTACCTCTTCATGTTCCACTTGAGTCTTGTATTTGAAAGTCAAATTTTCTATTCAGCTCTGGTCTTTTCATCAAGAATGCTTGAAAGTCCTCTATTTCACTGAATGACCATTTTTTCCCCTGAAGGATTATACTCAGTTTTGCTGGGTAGGTGATTCTTGGTTGTAATCCTATCTCCTTTGCCCTCCGGAATATTATATTCTATGCCCTGTGGTCCTTTAATGTAGAAGCTGATAAATCTTGTGTTATTCTGATTTTGTTCCTACAATACTTGAATTGTTTCTTTCTGGCAGCTTGTAATATTTTCTCCTTGACCTGGGAACTCTGGAATTTGGCTACAATATCCCTAGGAGTTTTCCTTTGGGGATCTCTTTCAGGAGGAGATTGGTGGATTCTTTTAATTTCTATTTTGCCCTCTGGTTCTAAACGATCAGGGCAGTTTTCCTTGATAGTTTCTTGAAAGATGGTGTCTAGGCTCTTCTTTTGATCATGGCTTTTAGATAGTCCAATAATTTTAAAATTCTGTCTCCTGTATCTATTTTCCAGGTCAGTTGTTTTTCCAATGGGATATTTCACATTGTTTTCTAATTTTTCATTCTTTTGGATTTGTTCTACTGTGTCATGATTTCTCATAAAGTCACTATCTTCCAGTTGCTCTATTCTAATTTTTAAGGAAGTATTTTCTTCAGTAATCTTTTGGACTTCCTTTTCCATCTGGCCAATTTTGTTTTTTAGGGCATTCTTCTCCTCATTGGCTTTTTGGACTTCTTTTGCCATTTGGGTTAGGCTGTTTTTTAAGGTGTTATTTTCTTCAATTTTTTTTGGGTCTCCTTTAGCAAGCTGTTGACTTGTTTTTCATGATTTTCTTGTATCACTCTCATTTTTCTTCCCAGTTTTTCCTCTACTTCCCTTACTTGCTTTTCAAAATCCCTTTTGAGCTCCTCCAAGGCCTGGAACTGATCCATATTTTTCTTGGAGGCTTTGGATGTGGGAGCTTTGCCTTTGTTGTCTTCTTCTGGTTGTATAGTTTGATCTTCTTTGTCACCAACTTAAGATAATGTAGTCTGACTCTTTTTGTGAGGTTTGCTTATGATCCCAGCCAACTACTTGAGTTTTAAACTCTTTGTTAAGGTAAAAGTCTGCTTCCAATGTGGAGAATAGAAATGTACTGTCCTAAGCTTCGGGGGTTTGTATAGCTATTTTCAGAGATACTTGTAGGGTCCTGTAAATTTTCAGTTCTTCCAAGATGGTATGATAAGGGGTGAGGTGTTTACTCTTTTCCTGGCCTGTGCTCTGGTCTTTGAATGACCGGCCACAAGCAGTCTTTTCTCTCTTGGAACTGTGAGGAGGGTTTTCTCTGCACTGCCACTACAAGCTCCACTGCCCTAGGACTCCTCCTCGCCCCCGGACTGCCACCCACAACTGTGACCCAGATCCAAGCACGGGCAAGGCAAGAGATTCCTGCCTCAGCACCAGCAATGAGATCCCTGCAGTCCCCCTTGGAGCAGCCACTTGATTCCCCCTCAGTCTGTGGACTGGAAGCTCAGGACACAGCTACTGCCCGGCGCTGTGGAACTGGCTCTAACCTAGCTCTTCTTTCACTGAAAAAACAGACTTTTCCCACTGACCTTCTAAGTTGTCTTTGGTGTTTGTGGATTGAGGAGTCTGGAAACCACCGCAGCTGCCTGTGATTCATTCCTCTGAGGCGTGCTCCAGGTTTGCTGCGGCCTTTATGCCCAACACCAAACTGCACTCCTCTCCCTGCCCGCCCCGATATGCCTTTCTGATCAACCATCCAGGCTGTCTTGGGCTGGAAATCTGTTTTACTCTGTCTTTTTGTGGGTTCTGCTGCTTTAGAATTTGTTTAGAGCCATTTTTTTAAATAGGTATTTGAAGGGGTTTGGGGGAGAGCTCAAGCAAGTCACTGCTTTCATGCAGCCATGTTGGCTCCGCCCCCCCAACATTCTTTTATATGATTGTGAAGAACTGATAATTCTTCTTTTGAGAATGGTTTGTTTATATCCTCTAACCTCTCATCTATTGAGGAATGGCTTTTGGTCTTCATATTTCTACTAGTTTTCTACATATCTTTGATACAAAACCATTATCCAATAAATATGATACTTTTTTTCCAATTGACCGATCACCTTCCTATTCTAGATACTTTAATTTTGTGTGTGTGTGCAAGTGAAAAGGCTGTAATATAATCAAAATTATGATTTTTTTGGTACTGTAATTACATCTATCCTTTGCTTGGTTAGGAATTCATTTCCTACTGTGAAAGGATATGATTAGCTTCTTTAACTTTTTTTATGTTATGATCTTTAAAATTCAGGTTGTGTATCCACTTTTTTTTTTTATCTAAATGTTTTATTTAAAGCAGTTGCACCACACAGAGCTGACTCTCCCATTCCAAATTAAAACCACACACACACACACACACACACACACACACACACACACACACACACACAATAGGGGCAAACATTCAACAAGCAGTGGACAACTCCATTGTGTGGAGACCTTCCCCAACTGCTCAGCATGGTTGGTGATAAACTTTATGTACAAGGATAGTTCTACTATGAAATGTTAGTCCCCTAAAACTAGTGTCACTAAAGACATAATAATCTTAATTTGGTGTGCTGGTGAATATGGAGCTTCTGTCAATGCTAATGGGGAAAGGTGGACTGACAGAAAGGGGGAAGCAAAAGCCTTACATTGAGAATATGGTCCACCCCTTTAAAAATAAACAGACTAGTTTAAAGTATACTCCCCTTTCCCCCAGCCCCAGTAATAAAAAGTAGTGGGATCTACAATCCCAGATTTGGTTTTCATCCTGATCATTTACATAGAATTCTCCAATGACCACTGTCATCAGAGTTAAGAATAATAGTTCATTCTCTTTGAGAGGCTACCCTACTCACTCCTTCCTCCTCTTCTTGCTTTCATGTTCATGTTCCTTAGGGGGACTGCTATCTGAGGGTGTTTTAGACCTTTCATGCTGTTTGGCTTCTTCCAAAAACTTGTCCAGGCCAAAGAGATCTCCCTCAAATTGAACTGGTTCTTCTTGGCCTCTCTGCCTATGATCTGAGCCAGAGAACACCTTATTGGGAACAAATCTGTTGGTCTTTATTCAGGCCTCTAGGTCGTCACCATACATGTCTTAGTTCAGATTTTTACCGGGTCTGTAGATATTTTGGGCCATGTCTCTGCCACTTCTCCATGGTTGATCATAAACATTATAAATTTCATCTTCTCCACCAGCAAAACCACTGTCCACACTCTTAGTGTGGTTGAATAGCCTCTGGTCATACTAAACTTCATTGGAAGTGCGAGGATTGGATGCACCAAAGAGCAATGACTTCACTGACATCTCAATTCTCATTTCTCTGTAGTTTTGACCTCTTAGCAGGAGGTGCTCTGGAAAGATTCCTGTCATATTGTCTCTCTTTATGTCTATCGTGTCTTATTTCATCTTGTTCCCAGGCCTCCCTATTCTCTTTTTTCAGCATGAGTCTTGATTCCAGCTCTTTTCTCTCAAGCTTTCTCGGCCATTTCTCGAAGCTTCTCTTTGTGTTTTTCCTTTTCCTTTTGGGCCATCTTTCTCTCCACTTGAGCCCGCATCTCCACTGCCTCACGAGCCTTTCTATCAGCAATGTAGAGAGCTTCAGCACATTTGGTGAAATTTTCATTTATGTGGACTGTCTGCAGTCCCCTCCCATCAGCAGCCAGACTTTTGTCTAATGGAATAGTATAGCCCCTTGCATTTTTCCAGTTTGAAATACAAGGCGGAATTTTCCACTCTTGCTGCTCTTTCATGGTCGTCCTTCGGCTAGGAGAATGCATGACAGGTGCAGGAGGAGAAGGAGGCCCATGAGGAATTTTCTTATTAATTTTGAATCTTGGAGGCTCCATTGGATCTTGTTGCACTTCCACCATCCAAATAACTCTTTGCTTAGCTCCAGAATTGAAAGCTACTCCTTGCTGAGATGGTGTGTGCTGGATATAGTGAGCTGGAGCTGGTTTATCTGCAGCTCGAACTGGCATAGCAGCAGCAACCTTCTGAGATAAAGGTTTCTCGAGGGCTACCCGTGTCTTTTCTGTAATCTCTTTAATGGCTTCTTCATCAGGTATTTGCAGATCTGGGTCATCTGCATTCATAACTTCTTTGGGAACCAGGTCAATGTACTTACTATAAATGACCTTGTCTTTTGATTGTCCCTGTCCAGCAATTGCATCATATTTGATTTTTCTCTCTGCATCCACCTGAATGGCCAATGCATTGGACATTTTCTTCTTTCTTCCCATATCCAATGGGTATTGGGCCACATGTATTTCTGGTATGGCACCTCCATCTCCAAAATCCTCTAACAAAAGAGGCATGCAACCTTTTCGATATCCATAAGGGGGAAGTTCTCTTCTTGATGAGATCAGTGCAGTCTGCCTTGATCTCTGTGATTTTGCCCTTTCCTCAGCCTCAAGCTAGTCCTGAGAAAACTGAGTTGGAGCAGGTAAAAAAACCTGTCAGTGCCAATTCTTCCACTGCTTCCAGCACCCTTGGCATCTGAGCTGGAAGGGGTTTACTTGAGTATCCACTTTCAATTGGTTATAGAACATGCTGTAAGATGTTGGTTTAATTTCTGCCAGATTTCTTTCTGCTTTTCTCAGTAGTGCTTACCAAATAGAGAGCTCTTTCCAAAGTAATTTATGTTTTGGGTTTATCAAACATTAGATTATTGAGTGCTATTATTTTTGTTTCTCCTTTTGTCAGTCTACTGATAGTCTATTGATCTACTTTTCTATTTTTTTTTTTAGTTAGTACCAAGTAGCTCTGGTATTGCTCTATAATATGTTTTGGGGTGTGGAAGTACTATTACCCCTTCATTCTTTTTTCATTAGTCCATTGATATTCTAATAGATTTTATTAATCTTGTTAATATTTTTTTGAATTTTTAAAAATATAGCCTTGATAGTTTGGGATAGAATTAAAACTGTATATTAACTTTGATAGTATGCTCATTTGCATTATATTGGAATAGATTAGCCTTTAGCATTGAATATTCCTCTAAGTTGTCTTCATTTCTTTAATGAGCATTTCATAGCTGAATCTATACAATGGTGGAGTATGCTTTGGCAGTTTGGCTTCCAAGTATTTTATATATTTTGAAGTTATTTGGAATTGGATTTCTCTATCTATTGTTGTTATGTAGAAATACTGTTGATTTTTATGTGTTTATTTTGTAGACTGCCATTTTGCTGATGTCAGTTATCTCAGTAACTTTTCGGTTTCCCTGGGAATTCCTAAGTAAACCGTCATGCCACCAGCAAATAAGGAATAGTTCTATTTCCTCTCTCCCTCTTTGTTCCTTTAATTTGTTTATCTTGTTTTATTGCTATTCTTAGCATTTCTTGGACTACATAAAATAAAAGCGGAGAAAGTGGCCATCCTTGCTTGACTACTGTATTTGTTGGAAAAGCTTCTAGTATATCCCTGAATGATACTTGCTTTTGGTTTCAGACAGGTATTTAAAAAAAAAATGACATTGAAAAGATCTCCCCATGCCTTTACTGTGTAGGGTTTTTATCATCAATGAGTATTGAACTTTATCAAAATCTTTTTCTACTTCTATTGAGATAACCATGTGGTTGGGAAGATTACTGTTTTTAATATAATCATCCCTGGTATAAATTTAGCTTGGACGTAAGAAATGATTTCTTGAATGAATTGCTGTAATATGTTCAACAGGATTTTATCTAAATGTTTTAAATTAGTATTCAGTAATAATAATATTGGTCTATATTTACAGTTCTTTGCTTTATCCTCCTCTGGTTTATGTAATATAATTATATTTATCTCATAAAAGGGGTTTGATAGAGTCCTTTCTTTCTCAGTTTTTAGGATTGATTTGTGTAGCATTGGTATTGTTTTTAATAGTTTCTTAGAACTTTCAAAAATTGGAATAACTCATGAATTTGTGTCATCCTTGCACAAGGGTCATGTTAATCTTTTCTGTAACATTCCAGGTTCAGTATATACTCTGCTGAAGTGAGCACAATCATATGTTTTTTCATTTTGTTGCTTTTTTTTCTTTCCTGCTCATTTTACTCCACTTCACTTTTATTTAAAAAATTCCACATTGGTTCATCTCTTTTGCTTCTTTGGAGAAACTCTTCTAAAGATAGATTGATTTCCCCCCCCCCCCCAATCTGCTAATTGAATTTTTTAAAAATCTGCTTTGAGAGCTATAAATTTTTATATATTTTCATTCCTAATTTCTTCTCTTTTTTGAAACCAGTTTTAGAATTTCCTGTTATTTCCATGTTCTCTTTGGATTACACAGTATTCTGTGTTTCATTAGGAATTGGTTTGCTTTTTCTTAAATTATTTTTTGAAATAAAGCTTTGCATTCTCTCTGAGGGATAAATACTCATTATTCTAGAGGCAGCTAGGTGCCACAGTGAATAGAGCACTGGGCTTGCAATCAGGAAGACTCATCTTCCTGAGTTCAGATCTGGACTCAGACACTTAACAGCTGCATGTACTTGGGAAAGTCACTTAATCCTGTTTACTTCAGTTTCCCCATCTATAAAATGAGCTGGAAAAGGAGATGGCAAGCCAGTTCAAAAGCTTTGCCAAGAAAACCCCCAGTGGGGCCATAGAGAGTTGAACATGACTGAAACAAGTGAACAACAAAAACAGCTCATTATTCTGTTTAATTTTTAGGCTCCTTTCTATTGGTTTATTTGTTTGTAGTAATTGTATCTTCCTCCCAAGGTTGTTGTGAAGATGAAAGGAGATAATATTTGTAAAGTGCTTTGCAAATCTTAAAACATTATATCAGTTGTAGCTATCATCATCATCATTTTCATCATTATCATTACTGTTATTATAATACTCTGGATTTTTTTTTCCTTTTGAAATCTTTTAAAAGTTTTTTTCTTTTATTCCTTTGTCACTTTCTGCATCTTCATCCTTTTCTGGTTGACCCACTCTTAGAGCTGGATTACAGTGTTTCGTTAGCCTTTTCCCATGTTGAGGAATTTAGGTTTTACTGGTCTTCATCCCTGCCCTAAGAAACCTCTGAAAGAGCAAGACTAGCCTTACTTGGGTTTACTTTTCTTTCAGGCCTGGTGGAAGCAAATACTGGCCCAGTTCCTCTCTTGGATTTCCTTTCTTTCTTTGGCTGAGATGAATCACCATCTGCTGATTCTTCAGATTTCAGAACGACAGGGAGGGTGTCCTAAACAGTTCATGCAGCCTTGGCGGGGGTGGGGGTGGGGTAGGGTACGGGGGGGGGGGGGGGCGGTGGTGTCCCTGTACAAAGGAATGTTCCAGTCAGAAGGCAGCATGTTCTCTTTGCCCCTCACAAAGCTGGTCAGAATGAATGTTCACTGCTTGTTGTGGGCTTGTGAGGGTGGACAAAAGTTAAATTATGCTGTCAAACTCTTTGCAGCATCCTTATGTGGGCCTTAAGTTCAAGCAGTAGGTGAAAGGGCAGTTTGCATGTTCTTGATGTGAGTGTAAAAGCTGGTGGGGGAGTGTTTCTGAGTGAGTACTTTAGGGAATAATATCCTCTGATGTTAATTTAAAAGGATTTTACCTTTTCAGGGTTCATTCTCTCTCCCTGTCTCTTTCTCTCTCTTTTGTCTTATGGATTCATCTGAAGTTCTACATTTAGCACATAATTCCTCTTTTTGGAGGCTTTTTAGAGTTAATAGGTACCACAGAAAATGTCTAGCTCACCATCTTGTTGCTTTGTGACCCAGAATTCCTCTAAATTCTCAGAATTGTTTGACAATAATAAAAGGAATTTCCGAAATCCGTTTTCATTTTTAAGGTATTGGTTCCACTGACATAACTTTATTATTTGGTGTTTAACTTTCAAACTTTCTTTCATTTGTTACATTTTTCTTTCTTTTAAAAATGTTTTTCCATTTCAAAATAATGGCAAAAAGCTAAATTTGCTATAGTCTTTTAGCAGCTACAAGTGTAGCTACTCTATACGATTGGTTAAGCATATGTTTTTTTTTGTGTGTGTGTGTTTTTGTTTTTGCTTTTTGGTGAGGCAATTGGGGTTAAGTGACTTTCCCAGGGTCCCACAGCTCTTAAGTGTCAAGTGTCTGAGGCCAGATTTGAATTCACATCCTCCTGACTCCAAGGCCTGAGCTCTATCCATTGTGCCATCTAACTGCCCCTAAGCATATGGATTTTAAAACTTTTACTTGAGTAGTTCATCTGGTATCTTTGCTGCATAAAAAACTTTCATTTGCAATTCTTGGAGATAGCGAGTTGTCATTGACAGACATTGGTTAAATAAATACAGAGCACAGAATTTTTCTTCCATAACATCTAACAAAAAAATACCATACCAAAAAAGGTAGAATTTTGGTCAAGTATAGCTTTTTATGCAATTCTCAGGATATACATTATAAATGAGTTGCTGATCCCATAAGTAGAAGAAATTTCCACACTGGGAGTTCCCTACACTGATTAAATCACAGATCTACCTCCTACTCCTTTCAAAATAATTACTTTTTTGTTTTTATTAAAAAAAGAGGGATTATAAAATTTCTACAATTTCTTCTTCAAAGTTGATTTCTTAAAGTGATGTGGTTTTTTACCTTGCATTTGATTCCTAATGGTGGCTGTTTTTTGTCATGGGATAAGAAAGCAGGATATTTCGTTCTGCTGTTGTTCAGAGAGGGGAGGATTCTCTTGATATGTATATTTTTGAGAAAACTTTTGGGCAAAGCTTGTATTTGACATGAGAAATTTCAGTAGGCAGAGGGAATGTTACATTTTTTATTTTGATTTCTGAAGATGAGACAATCTTACTTTTAATGTAGAGACAAAACTTCACTAGCTTGAGAGGCCACTTGTTATTTTTGATGAGTCTGTGTATTATAGTTATTTAGGAGTAATTTGGTCAGGTCCAATGTAACTTTTATTCATGTGAATATTCCCTGCAATGATTTGGACCACAATCCATCCATGCCTGTTCATTCTGTGAAGCTGTCATCCATATTCTCCCATGAGTTTGCCCCAAGGAGTCCACTCAACACATTGAAGGCCTTCCTTGAATTCTGTTTGTTTTGTGGATACCAAAAAGATAAAAATCTGTAACATAAACTTGTTAGCAATGAGAAGGGAATGCATAACAGGCATGAAGGATCACCTGTGAAAAAGCATAGGGATTGAAGATTGAATGTTGCATGTGACCTAGCAAGTAGGATAGATAGATTGGATCTAAAAGTACATGATGGAGAGTATTATATAATAAGCCTAGAAAAGTAGGTTGGAGCCAAATGTTAATGGAGTTTAAATAGCAGAGGATTTTTGTGTTTGATCATGTAGGCAAAAGGGAGCCACTGGTGTTTCTTGAGCCTGACAGTGACCCAGGCAGATCCATGTTTTAGTAATATCACTTTGGTGTTCTCTAGTTTTAAATGTGAGTCCTCATAATCCTTTCTTTTTCATACACTTTCTATGTAACTTCAGACAAAGTATATGATTTCCCAAGCCCCTTCTATGAAACATGAAAAGCCAGGAGGCTTGAAAGAATATGAAGATAAATGTTGAAAGTCAGCAAATGAAAAACATAATTTGTCTCTCTGACTGATGGACAGGAGTCATGCTTACAAATTTTTAATACACTGATCATGTCACTCCTACTCAATAAACCCCAGTGGTTCCCTGTCCTCTCTAGGATAAAAAATGCAATGACTTGTTTAGCATTCAGAGCCCTTCATAATCTACCCCCTCTCCTACCTTTCCAGCTTTATTACCCCTTATTCCCTGACACAGACACTTCAGTCCAGTGACACTGGCCTCCTGGCTGTTCCACAAACAAGGCACTCCATGGCTCACTCTGGGCATTTTCTCTGGCTGTCCCTTATGCCTGTAATGCTCTCCCTCCTCAACTCTTCCTATTGGCTTTCTTGGCTTCCTTTAAGGCCCAACTAAAATTCCACTTTTATAGGAATTCTTTCCCAGCCCCTAATTCTGGTGTCTTTCATCTCAAGTTATTTATTTATCTTATATTTAGCTTGCTTTGTATATATTTGTTCCATGTTGTCTCTCCTATTAGATTGTAAGCTCCTAGAGGGCAGGGACTATTTTTTGACCTTTTGTATTCTGAGCACTTAGTGCTCTATGTGCCTGGCACATAGTAGGTACTTAATGTATGTTTATGGACTAATTGATTTGATGAGGTTTGTCAAAATCCAAACAAAGCTTTCTATAAAGGGAAAATTTTGGACAAGACTAAAATAGAAAAGTTTATTAAATATCTGTACAGTTTCTTCTTCCTAATCCTTCTCATCCTTTAGAAATAAATAGAACTGCCACTTGTCTTGACATAAGAAAGCTTTGCAGTATTCACAGCATAGAGGCTTGAAAATTAAGGTTCCAGACAACCTCGTATCCTGCGGTTCAAAGTGAACCTGTCTTGCTCACTGTCTTTAAGTAAATCACAATAAAACTAAGTAGAGGAAAGGAAGTCATCTTGGAAAATTCCACAACGCCTGGCCTGCACCTTGGGTTAGCCCTATTTATAAAGAATTTCAGGGAACCACAAAAAGCTCCCTCATTGTGTCCTAAATAGATAGAGCCCCTTCAGGATTTGTTCTGTGAAGTATGGATTCAGTCAAAGGGCCGCACTTGAGGACCTAGAGGGTCACATGTGGCCTTGAGGCCACAGGTTCCCACCTCTGGGCTAAGGGAACTCATTTTATTGGCCCTATATTTGTAGAAGAATATAAATGTGCTGTAGTTATGGTAAGCTAAAGCCTCCCCAAAGGACTACTCAAACTTCTGATCCTTGAAAGAGATTATGGGTTCAGCTGAGGCTTTCTTTTGACAACTGGCGGGACCAGAACAGCATCCTTGCTGCCTGCCTTCTTTCATAGAGACAAATGACAGAGGAATTGGTGGACAGCTACCAAAGGCAGCACTTCTAAGGAAAACGGAAAGAAGAGGACTTGCCGACTTGATACCAGAAAAGCAAGAGAAAAGGAAGTCAATGTCTTAAGGAGGGTAGTAATTATTAACTGAAGCAAAGATAACTGACCTTTTCAGTTAAGGCTGTGTATGTATGTATCCAGAGTAAAAGTTCAGTATGAATTTATTTGATCGGATGACAAAACTTTTTGGCCTAAACTGTGGGCTAGGAATTGCATTTGAATGTGGGAGACTATTTATTGTTTCTCTTATAGGCCCCAGTAAAATAAAAATAGGAAAGCCATCTTTTAGGTAGGAAAATACACACAAGGACATAAGGGTCTCTATCAAGTCAGCCTAAGAAATGACAGCCATATACAGAAGGTTAGGATAGAGTACTGCTGCTGAGTGTGCAGGGAGAAGAGCGGTGCACATTTTTGGCTGACCTAGCTTGGGTAATTTGGATGGATATTAAGGACAATACAAGCAGGTGGGTGATGCTGCTGAGGTCATTGATTATGATATTTTCTGTCTGCTGAATGAGACGATACATCTCCAGGGCAGTCATGGAAACTGGAGCAGGAAGCATTTGTACCAGTAAGAGAGCCACAGAGGATGGGGCAGAGATTGCATGGGGACTATGCATGAAAATACAAAAAGTAATGGGTTATTTAGTGATGCTGTTTTATTTTGGAAGCCTTTGTGAATCTTCTAAATTGTTAATGCTTCCTCTTCCTCTTTGAATTCCATATATTTACTTGTGTCTGTGGTATCTTCCCAGTGGAATGCATGTAAACTCCTTAAGGACAGGGACTGCCTTTGTTTTTATTTCCAGTGCCTAGCGCAGAGCCTTTCCCGTGATAGGTACTTAATAACTGCACATTACTGAGTTATTTGCTATCCCACCCTGGGCTCCTTTCCACCCATACTTTCAGCACTACCAATAAAATGCAACGATTCTGAGATTTTTCTCTATAACATAGTAACACAAGTGGTTTTCATTACTTAGATACTGCTTGGGGGCAGAAGCTTTGGAAAAGTTAGGACAAAACCAAAAATTTTAAAAACTGGAAAAAAAAAAGGAGGAACTGGTTTCTGAAGGTGATCTGGGATTTTTCCATTTATGACAAAGCCAAAAGCTGTTCTGGATACAGATTGAGCAAAGTTTAATCAAGGTTAAGGAAACATTTGAAATTTAAGAATTATCTCTCAGGCTACCAGAGACAGCATGGTGCTATGGAATAGGTGCTGATTTGGGAGTCAGAGGACAAAGCTGGGTTCATATTCCACTATTGCCACTTAAACCTCCATGACTTTAAGCCCATCAACTTCCATAGCTTTCACCCCTTTGTGGCTCATTTTCCTCATCTTTAAAATGAGGGGGTTTTGGACCAGTTGACTTCTAATGTCCCTTTTAGCACTAAATCTATATTCATAAGACATCACTGATAATAGGAACTGGTGCACGTTAGTGTTTTATAATTTTTTTGTGTGCCTTTTATTTAACATTTTAAAAATATTTTATTTTCCCCCAATTGTGCTTAAAAACAATTTTAAACCTTCATTTTAAAATGTTTTAAGTTCCAATTCTATCCCTCCCTGAGACAATAAGCAATTTGAAATAGGTTATATATGTGCAATCATAAATTTCCATATTGGTCATTTTGTGGAAGAAAACTTGAATAAAAAAAGAGAAAGAAATTGGAAAATAGTATACTTTGGTCTGTATTCAGATGACAATCAGTTTTTTCTCTGGAGGCAGATAGCATTTTTCATCATGAGCCCTTCGGGATTGTCTTGGATCATGGTATTGCTGAGAATAGCTAAGTCATTCACAGTTATTCATTGTACAATATTGCTGTTACTGTGTACAATGTTCTCCTGTTCTGCTTATTTCACTTTGTATCAGTTCATGTAAGTCTTTCCAGATTTTTCTGAAATCACCCTGCTCATCATTTCTGATAGCATGATAATATCCCATTATAATCATGTGCCACAAATTTCTCAGCCATCCCCTCAGTTTTCAGTTTGTTGCCACCACAAAAAGATCTGCCATAAATATTTTTGTATATATAGGTCCATTTCATTTTTGTTTTTGATCTCTTTGGGATTATAGACCTGATAGTGGTATTTCTGGGTCAAAGAGTATGCTCAGTTGTACAGCCTTTTGGGCACAGTTTCAAATTGTTCTGGAAGAATGGTTGAATCAGTTCACAATTCTACCAACAGTGCATTAGTGTCTCAATTTTTCCACATCCTCTCCAACATTTGTCATTTTCCTTTTCTGTCATATTAGCCAATCTTGATAGATGTGTGGTGGTAGCTCAGAGTTGTTTTAATTTGCTTTCTCTAGAATCAATAGTGATTTAGAGCATTTTTTCATATGATTGTAGATAGCTTTGGTTACTTCTTTTGAAAACGGCCCATTCATATCCTTTGACTATGTACCAGTTAGGGAATGACTTGTATTCTTATAAATTTGACTCGATTCTCTAAATGTTTGAGAAATAAGGCCTTCATCAGAGAAACTTGCTATAAAATTTTTTTTCATAGTTATGATTACTGTGTATTTCCCTCCATCCTATGTCTCACCGTGTTTATCCCACTCTCTCCTTTCACCCTGTCCATTTTCAAAAGTGTTTTGCTTCTGAATACTGCCTCCCCCAATTCACCCTTCCTTCTATTAGCCTCACCTTTTTTCTTATTCCCTTCCCCCTCCTATTTTTCTATAGGGTAAGATAGATTTCTATATCCAAGGTATATTATTCCATCTTTGAACCAATTCTGATGAGAGTAAGGTTCAAGGGCTCCCCTCTACCTCCTCAATCTTCCCCTTCACTGTAAAAGCTCTTTTGAGCCTCTTTTATGTGAGATAATTTACCTCATTCTACCTTTCCCTTGCCCCTTCTCTCAGTATATTCTTTATCACCCCTTAATTTTATTTTTTTCATATATCATCCCATCACATTCAACTCACCGGTGTCTTCTGTCTATGTACACTCCTTCTAGCTGCCCTAATAATGATAAAACTCTTAGGAGTTACAAGTGTCATCTTGCAGTGTAGGAATGTAAACAGTTTAACATTATTGAATCCCTTATGATTTCTCTTTCCTGTTCCTTTTTATCTTTCTCTTGAGTCTTATATTTGAAAATTAAATTTTCAAACTCGAAAGCTCTGGTCTTTTCATCAGGAATGCTTAAAATCCTCTATTTCATTAAATATCCCCCCCCCCCAAAAAAAAAGGATTATACTCAGTTTTTCTAGATGGGTGATTCTTGGTTGTAATTCTAGTTTCTTTGCCCTCTAGAATATCATATTTCAAGCCCTCTGATTCTTTAATGTAGAAGCTGCTAAATCTTGTGTTAATCCTGATTGTTGCTCCAAGATATTTGACTTGTTACTTTCTGACTGCTCGCAATATGTTCTCCCTGACCCAGAAGTTCTGGAATTTGGCTGTTGTATTCCTGGGGAATGTTCATTTTGGAATCTCTTTTGGGAAGTGACCAGTGGATTCTTTCAATTTCTGTTTTACCCTCTGATTCTAGAATATCAGGGCAGTTTTCCTTGATAATTTTTTGAAAGATGATATCTAGGCTCTTTTTGTGAAAATGGCTTTTAGGTGGTCCAATAATTCTTACATTATCTCTCCTTGAACTATTTTCCAGGTCAATTATTTTTCCAATGAGATATTTCACATTTTTTTTCTATTTTTCATCCTTTTGATCTCATTTTATTGTTTCTTGATGTCTTATAGAGTCATTAGATTCCACTTGTCCACTTTTTTTTTCAAGGAATTATTTTCTTTAGTAAATTTTTTTCGCATCTTTTTCCATGTGGCCAATTCTGCTTTTTAAGGAGCTCTCTTCAGTGAATTTTTAAATTTTTTTCCATTTTGTCAATTCTGCTTGTTAAAGAGTTCTATTCAATGGATTTTGGCCTTTTTTTTTTTTTGGTGAGACAATTGGGGTTAGATGACTTGCCCAGAGTCACTAAGCTAGTAAGTGTTATGTATCTGAGGGCAGATTTGAACTCAGGTCCTCCTGACTCCAGGGCCAATACTCTGTCCACTGCAACACCTAGCTGCCCCTATTTTGTCCTTTTTACCATTGGGCCTATTTTTTAAAAAATAAATTCATTTATTTATTTTTAGTTTTCAATATTCACTTCCAAAAAATTTTAACATCCAAATTTTCTCCTCATCTTTCCCCTCCCTTCACCCCAAGACAGTGTATAAATTGATATAGTCTCAACATATACATTCATATTAAACCTATTTTCACATTAGTCGTGTTGTAAAGAAGAATTAGAACCAATGGGAGAAACTATGAGAAAGAAGAAATGAAAAAAAAAGAGAGAGAGAGCAAATAATATGATTTGATCTGCATTCAAACTCCATAGTTTTGGATAGAATTTTCCATTATGAGTCTTTCTATCATGAATTGTCTTAGATCCTTGCATTGCTAAGAAGAGATAAGTCTATCAAAGTTAGTGATCACATAATGTGGCTGTTGCTGTGTACAATGTTCTCCTGGTTCTGCTCACTTCACTCAGCATCAGTTCATATAAATCTTTCCAGGTTTTTATGAAGTCGGCCTGCTTCTGTTATTTAATTCTGTTTTTTAATGTGTTATTTTCTTTAGTATTTTTTTTGTGCCTCTTTACCAAGCTGTTGATTCTTTTTTCATGGTTTCCTTGCATCACAGTAAGTAATTTATTTTTCCATTTTTTTCCTTTCACCTCTCTTATTTGATTTTTCAAGTCCTTTTTGAGTTCTTTCAGTTACTATTTTTGGTTTGAGACCAACTCACATTTTTCTTTGAGGCTTTGCATGTGGCACTTTTGACTTTGTTGTCTTCTTGTGAATTTGTGCTTTGAGCTTCCCTGTTGCTATAGTAACTTTTTATGGTCAGGTTCTTTTTTTTTTTTTTTTGCTCATTTTTCCAACTTATTTGTTGACTTTAATTTTATGTTAAAGTTGAGCTTTGCTCCTGGGTTAGAAAGGGCACTGTCCCAAGCTTCAGATTTTTTTTTGTGCAGCTGCTTTTAGAGCTAGTAAGTTTTCAGTTCTTCCAAGGTGGCATGATCTAAGGCCAGATGTGGTCACTGCTCTCCTGGCCTGTGCTCTACTCTGTGAGTACCCTCAAGCACTCTTTTCCACTCTGGAATTGTGATCAGGGTTCCCACTCCTCTGTGCCCACAATCTCTGGTGTGCTTGTGCTCCTCCATACCCTGGGACTGTGATCAAGCATAAGCTGTGCAACAGGGTCCTGCACCCAGGGCTAACCAAGGGACCCCCTGTAATCTCTTTCTGACCAGTTGTCCAGCCCCCTTACCATCTGTGGGCTGAGAGTTCTGGAAGCTGCCAATCTGATTCAGTTGCCCCCAAGGCCTGCTGTTGGTTTGCCAAGGTGGGTCTGCTGCTGTCTTTCTGGGGTGTTGACTGTGCTGGACTGCACACCACTCTTATCCTGATGGGACAGACCTTTTCTATCAAGCTTCTAAGTTATCTTGGGCTGGAAAATTGTTTTACCCTGTCCTTTTGTGGGTCCTGCCACTCCAGAATTTCTTTTGAAGCATTATTTTAAAGTTATATAATGAGAGAAAATTGGGAGAGCTCAGGCAAGTCCCTGTCTTGGCTCTATCAGCTTGGCTCCAACTCCCTGTTTTTTACTTTTCAAAGTTCATTTAGTTTCAAAGCAGTCCCATGAAGTTGGTGGGGCCATTGTTATAATTTCTATTTGAGACATAAAGAAATCGAGGTTTGAGGAGGTAAAGTCCTTGATGTTTATCCAGATTACCTCAGGCCGGTCAGCCAAAAATGCATATAGATTTTCTCCCTGTACACTCAGTAGCAGGGACTTGCCCACTGAACCAGTGAATGGCATCTGTAGGATTAGAAACCATGTTTCCTGACACCTAGTCCAGTGTTTTTACCATTATATTGTATTACTTCTTTGCTAGTGTCTAAGCAATGTAGTACAGATGAAAGAACACTGGATTTGTTGGTTGGAAGACTTGGTTCAGATCCTAGGTCTTCTATTTAATTCCTATGTGAGCTTTGGGAAAGTCACTTGACCTCTCTATGTCCTCATCTATACAATGAGAGGACTGACCTGGCCTATAAATTTCTTTCTGGCTTTACACTTGTGATCCTAAGCAGAAATCTAAGATAAGAGAAGTTGCTTTGATTTGGATTAAGTTTTCAAATGACTAGCCCTGGCTTCTCCAGAGAAATCTGTAGTCAGCTGGTTTTCCTATCCCTCTCCAGATGCATAAGGAGCCAAGATGATCAGTCTGTCATGGACTGTACTAAGAGTGAGGAACTGGATGCCTGCTGGGATGTGGGACGGGAAAGACCAAGGCACTCAAAAGAGGGCATGTCAATGCACAAACATCCCTTCTAAGTTGCACCCCTGAACAGCCACTATCTAAAGACAAAAGAAGGACCTTAAAAAAATCCAACTTCTATTACTTTGAAGAATAAGCATAGTCTACTTGGTTATAGCTTATTACAAAGAGATAATTAGGATTCCCTGAATTAATTGAGCTCTCAGTGGATAGTTAATTTTTTAAATCTGAAAACTTGTTTTGAGTATTTTAAATGCCCACAGTTTCTAACAACAACAACAAAGAATCATAGGACAATAGAAATCCATTTCTAATTAACTTTGTGGGTCTAATAATTCAGTCACTTCTTTAGCCTAGTAAGAAAACATCCCCTCAACATAAATGCTATGGTAAGGGTGTTTGCTTCATTAAAATTAGTATCTTATCTCCCCTTCATTACAAATTTGGATATTTAACTTTTCTGATTCAGAGGATATCTTCCAGGTGAGTGCCTCAAAGGATCATATATGAAGGTCAACATATATCCTTCAGTTCTGGAGCAGCGTTATTATATTTCCTGTGTGGAGTTCTAGAGCAGAGAACTGTTTTATTTTTCTTTCTTTTTTTCTTCTTGTAAACTGGTTGCCACTTAGAGCTATGTGACCATGACCAAATCATTCAACCTCTCTGATCCTGTTTCCTCATCCATAAAAAAGATTACTGTTTTCATGACCTCATTCATAGGGTTGTTGTTGAGATAATATAGGGGACAGTACTTTGCAAAAGTGCTTTTATGTATGTAACCTCTTCTCCATAGGGAGAAAAACCTGTTTACTATGTTAAATGAAAAGCAGTTTTTGTTTTTAGTAGTCATTTTCATAGACTTGAAAAAAGAGTTTAGGATGGAAGGTTTACTCCTGGATCTTCTTCCCTTTCTTTAAACTTCACTCACCCTGTGTAGTAACCACAGTCTCTGCTTATACTTGCCCTGCTAACGAGTTCTCCATTTGTCTCTTTGACAGGTGAGCCTGTGTCTTCTCAAGCCTAGGCTCAGTCCCCTGATGGAGGGTGCCTTGTGACTTCCTTTAAATAGCTTGTGACTGCCTATATCACTGCAGTGGTCTCACAGAGGTTAAATGATGAGAGGAAAAAGGGATATTTCCTGTGATGATATTTAAGAAAGATATCCAAACATGTGAAAATGTAACAATGTTAGATATTTAAATAGTATTTTAAGATTCACGTATGCTATCTTATATGAGCTTCTCAACAACCTTCAGAAGTAGGTACTGTGGATATTATCTGCACTTTACAGGTGAGAAAAATTGAGGCTCAGAAAGGTTAAGCAATTTGTCCATCAAGTCTCTCCCCACTCCAATCCATTCACCAAGTTACCGCTTTCCTAAAGTGGTAGTGTTGTAGAGAGATTTCGACCCCTCAAGGACCAGAGTATAGGACAGGGTCATCTGGAATGAATTCACAGACTCAAGCATTCTTTAAGTCAAAGTGGCAAAGATTTATTGTTGCTCTGTGTACTGGGCGAGGATTCTCAAGGAATTCTGCCATGGTGGGCAGAGCTCCTTAGGGAACTTGCAATTTAACTTGCAACTGATGCTAAAGCTTATATAGGAAAAGTAGCAGATTATATGGCAAGAATGTAATTAGGTGATAACATACAATTATGTCATTTACTACTGGAAACCTCAGGGAGGGGAGTTTCTTAAGGGGTGTGTTTTTGGTCTGTTATGTCTGAAACAAGGTAGTTTCAGGAGTTGATATTTATAGCTTGACCTCTGGATTATGTATGTTAACTGCGGCAATCAGTACTTGATAGTTCTGCTTGTACAAGACAGTACAAGGGAAATTCTACAGTGGTCAGCTTGTTCTTGTAACAGGGAGAGATAGTTTGCCTCACTGGGCCCACTCATGAGTCATTGCCAGAGATGGGATCCTTGGGCTGGGGGGGAAACTGTCAGGGATAGTGTTTCTGAGGCCAGGGAGAAATATAATCTTGAAAGTGGGATCTGAGTACAAGTACACAAGCACCCCATCAGTAGTCTAACCATATAACTCCCCCTGATCGATGTGGTTGAGATGTAAACTCCTATTTGGCATTCAAAGCTCTTCACAACCTAGTCCCTTCCTATTAATTGTGACACACTTTACTCACCTCCATGAATTCTCAGATTGAGCTTTACTGGCCTACTTGCAGTTTCTTGAACAGGACACACCATGTTCTAATGCTGTGCCTGGCTGATCCTCATGCCTGGAATGTTTTATCTACTCATGTCTGTCACTTGGTTCCTTCAAGACTTAGCTCAAGTCCCACCTTCTGCAAGAGACCTTGTCTGGTCCCCTTCAGTTGCTGGTGCCTTCCTCTCTATGATCACCTTCCACCAAATTTGTAAATAAATTGTATATACCTGGTTATCCACATATTGGCCATATTGTCCCCTCATGGGAATTTAGACTCCTTGAAGGCAGGGACTCTTTATCTTTTCTTTTCTTGATATCCTCAGCACTCACCCAAGTTCTTAGCATGTAATAAGTGCTTAATTAATGTTTATTGACTTACTGACACAGAGAGTAAATATGAATCAGGATTCCAGACCAAGTTTTGCAAAACTTGCATTGGACTTTCATGAGGCAAAGAGCCCAAATTCATTTCAGGGAACTCCTTACTCCTCTGGTTCATAATCTGTACCTGGAAATTTTTGGACACTGTATTATGGCAACATTTCCCCTTCCTTATAGCGTACAAACACATAGTTCACGATATTGAAGAACATTTTATTGAGAGGCAGAAGAAAACCCAACCAAACCCTTGGGGAAACAAAAAGAAATTCTCCAATAAGCAGAAACCCTCTCCTCAAAAATCTATGTAAATTTCTAGTTGTTTATAGTCCTGAATTGGCAGATTTCTCTCCTCTGTGGTTCCCTGATGCTTTTACCAGATGTTGTTTTCTTGACATTCCTTCTTGCTCTTGCCAGATGTTGCTTTGTGTTGGATCACTTCTGTGGTTCCTTAAAACAGGAATCCCATGTGGGTCAGGTGCTCTTGCTGGCCCTTCCCCTTTCTATTGAGTTCTCTTTCATGACTGTTCTATTGCCTTTGACCTTCTACTGAAGCAAATCTTTCTCTGTCTTGGGTTCAGTCCTTGCTATTCCAGATGGGGAAGACCTTTACTTTTCTGACTGGCAGGAGACATAGTTTTTCCTGTGTCACAGGACCAGACTGTGGATGTTCTTTAATCGAGGTTTTTCCCATTTTCCACTGCTGCTACTGACATCTGGCCTCACAAAAGCTCGCCCATGAAGCAGGCCCCCCCACCATGCACCAGCTTCAGTAGTGTCTCTGGCACCAGTCTCAATTTCAGCTGTGGCTATTAATCTCGAGAAAGTTTTTTCTCTCTCTAACAGTTGGGAGCAGGATCATATGTCATGTAATTTTAGTATTGAGGGACGAGAGGTGGAAATGGATTTTCAAATAAATTCAGTAATTCATGATATGAAAATAGTGGAAGAAATAATAAAGACAAATTCAGCTATGGGAGGGGTAATTAATTACGGTAGTCACTTGTAAGTAGGTGCTATTCAGTAGCAATGGGGAATCTGGTAGCTTCCTGTTTTAACTATTCTTACTAACTTACTAACTCTAGTTTGTAATGTGTTACTGAAGAAATGCACGTGTTAAATTTTTGCGCCCTCTAAATTTCAGTGTCCTGGCTGAAAGTTTGGATTATCTGTCCCAGTTATGGCTCTGTCTTAGAGTGGTGTCCCCCATCAGAAAAGTCCACTTTTCAGGAGCCAAAGGCCAATTGGTTCCCTAGTTATCTCTAAAGCTTTGAAGGATCCTTCATAAGCAACTGTGAGTGGTGATTTAAATCAAGGGTATCTGCAATCCCTGTTGAGGGCAGGGGTGTCGAGAAGTGGCATTCATTCATAGCAGTCGCCTTGAAAAGAGGGATTAGGGAAGTTGGACCTAAGATCTTCTACTTAATGCTTGACAGTAAACATTTCCATTAGGTGGGTGATAGGAGAGACATTGAAAATCTGACACCACCAGATTCTCCTTTGGGAGAGGTCCACATCCGTGGCAAAATCCAAGCCAAGGATAGACATAGCATTAAAAAAAAAAGGCCTTAAGTGTTTCTGTTCTTCCTGCTTCCTCATTTTCTACAGGGAATGGAATGTCCAAAATGTGAAAAATGCATTTGATTTTGAAATTTAGGATTGTGGCTTGTCTTGACAAAATTGTCACATGGGCTCAGAGGGCTCTGTCCAATATGTGATTGAGTGTGTGGTTTCAAACCTTCAGTGGAATGGGCAGCTGTTACTTTCTGGTCTGCGACCTGTCCTTATGCTGCCCCTGGAAGCTGAATTTTTTTCAACCTTGCAAAGATTGACTAATCATTTCTTCCTGAGACAGGAGAGTAAGTAAGCTTCTTTTTCTGCCACTATTCTTGTATGGCCTGTATTCCTTATAAACCCACTGGCATTTGGTTCAGGCCTTAGTCCAAAGGTTCATGATTTCTTGACTAAAAATGTTTTTGAATGTTTAGACATGCAATTGGCCAGATGTGGAAATTGACTAACTAGTTTAAAGACCTGAAAGGTACAGACTTCCTCGTGAAAGTGGATAAATACAAATAGGTCTCCTGACTAATTGGAATGGCTTTAATGGTGAAATTGTTATGATGTGAAGGTGATGTTTCAATCTAGAGGGTTTGGATTTTTGATCCAAATATGAGAACAATGAACTTTAGTTAGCTAGTTGAAATCAATCTTTGATAGCCCAGCACTTCTTTACTTCTTCTCCAGCAGCAGAAAGGTACCCTCTCTTCAACTCTCCCTCCCCACCTCTCTGCTTTCCAGCTCCCTTTTAAATATTGTCATGCCCATTAGAATCCTTGAGGGCAGGAACTATCTTGTTTACTTATATTTATATGCTCAGTGTTTAATACAGTATCTGGAACATACTAAATGCTTAATAAAGCTCCATCTCCCTCTCCTTCTCCCCCTCTACCTCCTCCCCCTCCCCCTGTCTCCTTCTCTTCTCTCTGTCTTTTAAACTTTAAACTAGCCAATTATTTAAAGTTAACTCTCTTAGAAACTTAAAATCTCTCTTAAACTATTTTATGAGCTAATTTTCATATATCCAATTATATATCTAATCCATTATAATTTCTTATTCTCTTCTAATTGATTTATCTAATTGATTTGGTTTGAACCTGTGATGCCATTGATGTAGAGAACTCCAGGTCTAGTTATGCCTTCTACTGATACAGATAGCCAATTTATCCCTAACTTCTTCTAGTCTTAGAAAGTTACCTGGGGTCCCTGAGCACCATATGCAAATCAATGGGCATATATTCGTAGGATCAGAGATCTAGAGCCAGAACATATTTTAGAGGCTCTTCGTAGGCATTCACCTCCCTTTGCAAATGAGGAGTCTGAGGTTAAGGGATGTTAAATGATTTACCCAAGTTGTGCAGGTTATAAGCATCTGAGGTGGGACATATACTCATGGTCACATAGAGAGTTGTTGTGGTTATGTGTGGTTTGTCCTTCATTTTCAAAGAGGTGTGTGTGATTTGTCCTTTGTTCTCAAAGAGGACCATGACATCAGGAAGTTGATGCCATGATTTGCAAATGAATTGGATTTAAGTGAGGAAGTGCTATGCACAGTCACCAGCATCACTTTTTCCTCCAGAGCCATCTGGGTGCAGTAGCCAGATGTAGATCAGGACAACTGGAGATGGCCTGGCACATAGCTAGTACATATGAGAGGAAGGACTTGAACCATGAGGTTTCCTGACACTAAAGTTAGCTTTCTATCTACTCTGTAATATTGCCCCCTCAATTTTCTTTATATATGTAATATGCAATGTGAATATAAACAAGTATATGCATATGTATATGAATCTTTTTAAAAGAACAACATATTAGATATTGCCATACCAATTACTCACCATCTCTTAATTATATGGAACAAAATGTTTTCATGACATAGAGATCTAGCAGAGGAGATCAAAATCACATGGAAACAGGATGAGGTACATATCATCTCTATCATCCTGTCTGCTACTGGAGTTGGCCTGAAGATGTTTTCAGTGAGTTTACAGAAGGTGAACTTACAGCCCAATATTTTTAATTACATTATAAAAAGCTGCTATTTGCATGTATATATACACATATCAAATGAGATAACATTTGTAAAAATGCTTAGCACAGTGCCAGGTACATAGTAGGTGCTATTTAAATGCTTATTCCTCTTTTCTCCCTCCCTCTCTCTCCCCCTTCTTCTCTCTGTCCCTCTCCCTCTCTCCCTTCCCCTGCCTCTCCCCTCCCCTCCCTTTCACTCCAAATATGTGTTTATATATATATCTATATATTATACACACACACACACAAATATGTACATATCTGTATATGCACATATAATAGATGAATAGATATCACATGGGCACAAGATGAGGTTCATATCATCTTCATCATCCTGTTTGCTACTAGAGTTGAGAGTGCTACATATCTTATATCTATTCACCAATTATCTATCTATATATCTATCCATATATCTACATACAGAAATACAAAATAGAAATACAGTAGTACTATTGGGTGGGAAGCACTTTTAGTTAGGGAGATCAGGGAAGTTTTCAAGTAAAGGTGGCCCTTGACCTGAGTTTTGAAGAAGAAGCAGAGATTAGGAGTGAGTGGACTCCAGGCGTGGGTGTTGTTTGTTTTCAAAGAGGACTAATGACATCATTGGGTGCTGTCTTGACTTGCCTACAAATTGGATTTAAGTAGTGCAGAGTTGCATAAAGGGGACAGCTTCACTCTCTCTTCCAGAGTCATTGAAGTCTAGTTGCAAGACAAAAGTCAAGAGGACTGGTGATGACCTGGGATGCAATGGATAATTCTGACATTTTTGATGTCTGACCAAGCTCTAAGCACTCCATGGTGTTTGCTTCAGCTGCCTTCGTGGCTGTTGGAACAAATTGTTTTCATCTGCCCATTCCACAGGAAGGAAGTCTTCATATGCTTGGGGTAGACATTCCCCTACCTCAGCAACAGGTCTGAGGCCTGTTGGTTACCCTCAACCTGGTTTAACCTGTCTGCCAAGATGGTTTTACCAGGGGTGGCTGCTGCTCCTGCTACAGCTTCTCGGAGATGTAGGTGTCCCTCAAAGAAAAGGCATGAAGATAGGATTTGGAGTGTTGTTTGTAGTAAGGACAGTTTGATTGCAGCATAGACAACAGAGATAATAACATAAAAAAGGCACATTGGGGCTAGATTGTAAAAGGCTTTAAATGCTAGGAAGAAGAGTTTAAGAAAATCCCTTAGGCAACTAGTGGAGGGTAAATTAGAGAAGAGAGAGACTTGAGACACGGAGACAAATCTAGAGTATGAACTGGAGATTACTGTTGAAAGAGGCTCCCAGATAAATCCAATCTGATTTAGGGCTTAAGACCTGATTGTTACACATTGCTATGATTATGTCAGGGATCTTCTTGTCTTCCATTTGCTATCTCTGTTGGACATGACTGAAAAAATGACTGAACAACAGTTCTTCATGAAGGTACCCATAATGGTAATTTTCAGTCCCATAGTATGTAAGGGCTTGCCCTAAATGAACAGTCGTGAATAGCCATTTGCCGATGGTAAAAGGCTTATCTCCCCTCTCTCCAGGAGTTGGTGGTACTCTAATGTGCCAGCAGCCCTTCATTTTTGATTTGGCTGTAATTAAGCCCTTGACTGGTTGTGGCAGAAGCCAGGAGAGATAATTATCCTTAAGGCTGTCAGCAGTGCTCCCATCTGATATACAGATAAATGGCCCATGTAGATGCAGGCTCCAGATAAGTGGGTACATGGGATAATAAGACCAGCACAAGGATGATTGGCTGCTATTATGACAGCATATTTCCCTTGGAATTGTGTTAAGTGCACTTGTACATGGCATTATACAAATCAATTTAAATAGATTTGGTCATTCCCCTGCCATGTGTGCACACGTGGATCAATTAACCAAAGCTGTTTCAAAATTGGAGTCAGGCTATTTTTGTGAAGCCTTTTGTAACCATTCTAATATCTCAATTTACTGGTAGAGTGAGCGAAAGCAGACTTGGGTCATGTGGCATAAATCTGAGTGAAATACATGTTCAGTAGCCCTTATTCAATTTAACAAGCATTTATTAAATTTCTGTGTGCCAGGCACAATGCTAAGTGTTAAGCTTACAATATGAGAGAGGTGAAAACAATCCCAGGCTACGCTAGGTAGCGTAGTTTGATCCTGCCTCAGACACACATTAGCCATGTGACCTTGGGCAAGTCACTTAATCACTCAGTGTGCTCATCTGTAAAATGTAGATAATAATAGCATCTATTTCACAAGATTATCATTGTAAGATTCAAATTATATATGTGTGTATATTTCTATGTATATACACGCATACATATATATGTGTACACAAACATACCTGTATATAATACTTCATAAACCTTAAGGTGTTTTATAAATGCTACTATTGTTATTGTTATTGTTTTTATCTGTCAGACAATAAGCATTAATCAGTGACTACAAGCCAAGCCTAGTGCTAGTAGAGACACAAAGAAAGATAAAAACTTCCCCTACCCTCAAGAAGCTCCCATTATAATGGGAGACACCATGTAAATAACAGTGGATGGAAGGAAATAGGGGAAGTCGCTAATAGCTGGGGGACTTGGAAAGGCCTCCTGAAGAATGTAGGATTGAAGAACTGCCATTCCTAAACCTTGGGTCAGTCTTACTTTCCACTTTCTCAATCACTACTCACAGGATGATGAATGCTCTTTGAGAAAGCTTAGGGTCACCATAAATTGGTGTTATCTTTAGTGGTCCCTGACTTCTGCTGAGGGCAATTCTTTTTTTCTTTCCTCACTGACTCATCACATTCTCCACAGTGGTTATTTCAGACTTGCTCTCTCCTTTCACCACATCCTTTATCCCTCTCAGCAGAGGATCTTGTCTCCTTCACTGAGAAAGTAGAGACCATCTGTCCTGAATTACTCATTTCCCCCAACTCTATCCCTCAAGGCTCTTTTTATCACCCATATTCTCTCCTCCTTTCTTCTAGTCTAAGAGGAAAATGTGGGCCTTCCCCTTCCCAAGGCTAAGCTTTTTACTTGTGACCTTAATTTCATTCCCTCTTGTGTCCCCTGTGATTTTGCCCTCTTAATTAGTCTCTCATCTTTTCATCATTTCTCTGTATCCACTGGAAGCAGATCCCTACCACCTACAAATATATTCTTCTCTACAATTCTTCCCTATATCTACAATTCTTCCTCATCCTTGAAAAAAACTTTTCACTTAGTTAACTTATTGCCTATATCTCTTTTTTACATCCAAATTCCCAAGAAAGGGTTGTCTACATTCATTGTCTCCATGTTTTCACCTCCCACTCACTTATGAATTCCTTGTAATCTGGTTTTGGACTGAAATTGCTTTCATCAAAGTTATCCACAATCTCTCTTAGAAATATTTTTAAATTATTAATGAACAACAAATATGAACATTTCCACATACAAAGAATAGAAAAAGAAGAATATTATATAGTTTTATCTTTTCAAAAAGTTTTATTATACATGTATATATGTACACTTAATAACTTAATAACCACTTTAAGCCTGGATTTTGCAATAGTTTCCTTATTAATATCCCTTTTCTTTTTCCTTCTCAAGTTTATCTTCCACATAGTAACAAAGTAATTTTCTTAACGTACAGGTCTTACCATGTCACATCCCTGCTCACAAAACTCTAGTGTTCCACCAGGAACAAATATAAACCCCCTTTATTGAAAGTGAATGTTCTCTGTAACATGACTTCAACCTACCTTTTTTGCTTTGTTACACAATATTCTCCTTCACACTCTATAGTTTAGAAAATCTTGTCTACTTACTGTCCCTCTGAAAAGGCTGTCTCTATGCCTTTGCATTGACTGTTTCTCATGCCTGGAATATTCTCTTCTGTCTCTTAAAATCCCTAGTTTCTTTTAAAGGTCAGTTTAAGTACCATGTGTACCTTAAGCCTTTTCTGGTCTCTCCACTGGCTAGTGCCTCCCTGTGGGCACCGCCCCCCCCATACCTAATTACCTTGCATTTGTTTAGTAACTACTTATGTTGCTGTGGCTTAAGTCTGAGTTGTTTCCCCAGATAAAATGCAAGCTCCTTGAGGGTAGGGATTATTTAATTTTTTTCCTGTATTCTCAGCACCTAGCAATAAATGCTTGTTGATTTATTTTCTTCTGTCTCCTTCCTCTGCAAATAATTCTCTCTCTCTCTCTCTCTCTTTCTCTCTCTGTATGTATGTATGTATATATATATGCATATATATATATATATATATATATATATATGTATATAGTGTGAAGTGAAACCTCAGAGTTGTTTTAATATGTATTTCTTCTAATGATTTGGGGCATTTTTTACATGTGTTTGTTGGTAACTTACATCCTGCCTCCTCTCGGATAAGCAGATGCCAGAAATCTTATTGTCATGCAGATTGACTTTGGCTTTTGGTATTCAATACTTTCTCAACTCCCGCAGTTGCCTCTGTCCTATGATTAGAGATCTGGAGAGTAGAACAATAAACTCCTCCCCAGACCTTTCTTTATAGAGGACTCAGGACTTTCTAGGTAACTCTCTATTTTCTGTCAACTAATCTGTCTAATTTCAACTCCATGAATACCATGCCTTCATATTTGGTACCCCTTCATTCCTCTTGCCCTCCTACTTTCCTGTTTGCTTTTTACATTGTCTTCACCCATTAGACCGTAAGCTACTTGAGGGCAGGAACTGTCTTTTTTTTTCTTCTTATTTATATTCCTAGCACTTAGCACAATGCCTGGCACTTAATAGGCATTTAGTAAATGTTTGCTGAATTGAATTGAACTGGACATAGTCCATAAGTTTTTACAAATAATTTTAAAAATATTATTTGTTTCTCCATTGTCTAAATTTCTTCCTGTATTTCCCCTTCTTCCAGAGAGTCAATCTCTATAACAAAGAATATTTTTAAATAAAATAATAAAAAAGAGAATGAAGAGAAAACCCATCAAAAACCAGTTGCTAAATTGAAAAAACCTGAAATATATATGAAACTCCACATCCAGGGACCTCTCACATCTGCAAAGAAGTGGGGCTGGGGAAGGTGTTTTCTTTTTTCTTTGTGGCCATAGTTGTTCTTTGTAAACCTGCAACATTCGCTTTTCAGTTGTTTTGTGGTGGTTATTTTCATTTGCATTGTTGTAGTAGTCATTGTGTATATTGTTTTCTTGGCTCTGCTTACTTGACCTCATGCTGACTGAAGTCCATGCTTCTCTATAGTCATCATATTAATTTTTTTTTATAGAACAGTAATATTTATGACATTTATGTACCACATTTTTTTAGCCATTCATGAATCAATGAGCATCTACTTTGTTTCTAATTTGCTACCACAAAAATATTCCTTAAAACATTTTGGTATATATGAGGACTTTAATTTTTGCACTGACCTCCCTGCGTTATATGTCTAGTAGTAGAATAAATGTATGGACATTTCAGTTACTTTATTTATAAAATTTCAAACTACTTTTTGTAATGGTTTTATTTATTGATAGCTCCACCAATAATACACTGTTGTTGTGACTGTCTCCCCACAACCCCTCCAATATTGACTGTTTCCTTCTTTTTTTCATCATTGGCAATTTGCTGAGTGTGATATAAAACCTCGGTGTCATTTTGATTTGCAATTCTCTTATTATTAATTATTTGAAGCATTCTTTTACATGGCTGCAATTCATCTTTTGAGAACTGTTTGATATCTTTGACCACTTATTTATTGGGTAATGACTTTTGGTCACTTATATGTATATATCATATGTGTTGTTTGTCTAATTGTATTGGATACCAAAAGCTTACCTGAGAAATTTAATGAAAAAAATTTGCTACTTGACTGCCTCCTTTCTTAGTCTAGATGCATTAATTTTGTTTGTGTATAATCTTTACAATTTCACATAATCAATGTTTTCAATTTTTTTATTTCTTCTATCCCTTGTTTGGTTAAGATTATATCTCTTGTTATGGTTGCTAAAGGTATATAATCTGCTTCTCTTCCAAATTTTTTATGGAATGATCTTTCATATTAAGATCATATAAACACTTTAAATTTTATTTCCAATATGGTGTAAGAGGTTGATCTAAGTCTGCCAGATAGCTTTTCAGTTTTCTCAATAGTCTTTAATCAAATAGGGTGTCCTTACACGAATATTTTATGTTTCTGGGTTTTTGAATATTGGGTTTTTGAGTTCTATTGTTTTTGATTCTCTCTTGTGTAGTCTGTTCTGTTGATCTGCTTCTTTATATTTTAAACCAATGCCAAATGGTTTTGATTGTAGTTGCTTTTGTCGACCTGAAAGTTGGTTAAAGAGGCAACAAGCTAGGTGATAAGTAAATTCATATTGTTTATTCCCTTAAGTTAGCGACATGTACATGAAGCCAGAACTTTAGCTCTGACCGACTCAAGCAAATTTAGGAGGACATTTAAACCCTGACTCGGGATGTCTGTGTTAACTCAGATTTATGGTCTTCATATATGTTTAACCATAGCATGAGAAAGGAATTTTCTTAATTGAATAGGTTGTAAATACAATAAAATAGGAGAATGTCAAAGTGTCAATTGAAATTATAGATTCTGGATATCTGTGTTTAACATAAATAAGTCCACCATTCAAGGTAGTGTCTATATTTTGTTTGGTTTTAAATTGTTCCCTAATGAATGTATCTGACAGGTAAACTGTTCCTTGCTCTCCTAATTTGCAATGATATTTAACTCCTATGCTTTATTCTTTCCCAATTTAGATATTAAGATTATATTTTTTCCTCACAAAGGTCTCTGCTTTCTTTGTCATTTTTTGAGAAAAATTTGTGTAGTATTACTAGTAATTATTCTTTAAAAGTCTGATAGAATTTTTTGAATCCATCTGGATTTTTTCTTCAGTAATTTCTTGATAGCTAGATCTACTTCCTTTCCTGAGATTGGGTTATTTAAGATATCTGCTTGCTTTTATCTTTGTTTGGGTGTTTATGTTTTTGAAGGTTTTCCTGTATTTCTTTTGTATCCTCAGTTTTGTTAGCATATAGATATGCATAATAGATACTGATAATTCTTTTATTTCTTCTGTTTTCTTTTGTGTTTGCACATTATTTAGTTGTATTTTGCTTATTTGATTTTTTCCCCCTTTTACTCAAGTTGGCTAAAGGTTTATCACTTTTCTTAATTTCTTCTCCCTAAAGAACCAGCAGTTAGATTTATCATTTCTATATTCAGTTTGGTTTCCACTTTACATCTGCTGACTTCTTTAATTTTCAGTACTCCTCTTTTGTGCTTATTTTGTGTTTATTTGTTGGTTTTAAAATTTTTGTAATGCATGTTTAATTCTTAAATCTTTTTAATTTGTTAATTTATGTTTACAGGAACAGATTTTCCTGCTTATCCCTTTCAATTAGGGCTATTTTTGCTTTTGCTTTGTCTGAAATCATGATTGCTACCCCTGTCTCTCTGCTCCCCCCACTTTTTAACCTCAGCTGAAGTATAATAGAGTCTGCTCTAGCTCATTATTTTTATTCTATTTGTGTCTCTCTGTTTCAAGTGTGCTTCTTGTAAACAACATACTGTTAAATTCTGGTTTCTAATCCATTCTGCCCTTTACTTCCATTTTATGGATGAGTTCATCCTGTTTACATTCACAGTTATGATTACTAACTGTGTATTTCCCTCCATCCTACTTTCCCCGTTTCTCCTTTTTTTCTCTCTTTTTCCTCTTTTTACACTTTCCCTCCTCAAAAGTCTGCTTTGCTTCTGACCATTACCTTCCTTAATCTGCCCTCCCTTCTATCAGTACATCCCCCTTCTCTTATCACCTTCCCCTTCAGCTTCCCTGTTGGATAAGATAGATTTCTATACTGAAGTGAGTATGTGTTATTCCTTCTATGAATCAATTCTGATGAGAGTGAGGTTCAAGCATTGCCCACCTTCTCATTTTCCCCTCCACTGTAAAAGCTCTTTCTTGTATGCCTCTTTTAAGTGAGATAATTTTCTCTGTTCTTTCTCTTCCGTCTTCTTCCAGTGCATCCCTTTTTTCTTAAATCTTAATTTTTTTGAGATTATTGCATCAGAGTTGACTCAAACCCAGTGCCCTCTGTCTACATGTACTCCTTCTTACTGTCCTAATAATGACAAAATTCTTAGGAGTTACAAGGATCATTTTTTTTTTCATATAGGAATGTAAACATTTTAACCTTATTGAGTCCATTATGACTTCTCTTCCTGTTCACCTTTTTGTACTTCTCTTGAGTCTTGTATTTGAAAGTCAAATTTTCTATTTGATTTTGGTTCCTTTTATCAAAAATGTTTGAAAGTTCTCTATTTCATTAAATATCCATTTTTATCCCGAAGGATCATACTCAGTTTTTCTGGGTAGGTTATTCTTGATTCTAATCCTAGCTCCTTTCCTTTCTGGAAAATATAGTATTCCAAGCCCTCTGTTTCTTTAGCATGGAAACTGCTATATCTTGTGTGATCTTGATTGTGGCTCCCTGATGTTTGAATTGTTTCCTTTTTGGCTGTTTACAACACTCTCTCCTAGACCTGGGAGCTCTGGAATTGCACTATAATATTACTGGGAGTTTTCATTTTAGGATCTCTTTCAGGAGGTGATTGGTGGATTCTTTCTATTACTATTTTACTCTCTGGTGGACATCAGGGCAGGTTTTTTTTTGTTATTTCTTGAATTATGATATCTAGGCTCTTTTCTTTTTGATCATGGATTTCAGATAGTCCAATGATTCTTAAATCATCTCTTCTGGATCTATTTTCCAAGTCAGTTGTTTTTCTGATGAGATCTTTCACATTTTCTTCTATTTTTTCATTCTTTTGATTTCATTTTATTGTTTCTTGATATCTCATGGAGCCATTAAGTTCCACTTGTCCAATTCTGATTTTAAAGAATTGCTTTCTTAAGTTAGCTTTTACACCTCCTTTTCCATTTGCCCAATTTTACTTTTTAAGGAGTTCTTCTCTTCAGTGAATTTTTGTGTCTCTTTTACCATTAGGTCAATTCTGTTTTTTAAGGGTTATTTTCTTCAATATCTTTTTGTGCTTCTTTTGCCAAGCTGTTGACTCGGCTTTCATAATTTTCTTGCATTACTGTCATTTCTTTTCCCAATTTTTCCTCTACCTCTCTTATTTGTTTTTTCTCTTTTCTTCCTTCCTTCCTTCCTTCCTTCCTTCCTTCCTTCCTTCCTTCCTTCCTTCCTTCCTTCCTTCCTTCCTTCCTTCCTTCCTTCCTTCCTTCCTTCCTTCCTTCCTTCCTTCCTTCCTTCCTTCCTTCCTTCCTTCCTTCTTCCTTCTTTCTTTCTTTTTTCTTTCTTTCTTTCTTTCTCTTTCTTTCTTTCTTTCTTTCTTTCTGCAAGAGGGGTTAAGTGACTTGCCCAGAGTCACACACAGCTAGTAAGTGTCAAGTGTTTGGTCTGAGGCCGGATTTGAACTCAGGTCCTCCTGACTTCAGGGCCAGTTCTCTATTCACTACGCCAAGTAACTGCCGCTTTTATTTGGTTTTTCAAATCCTTTTTGAACTCTTCCAGAACTTTTTAGGCTTGTGTTCAATTTAGAGTTTTTCTCAATCTGAGGCTTTACTTGTAGCTGTTTTGACATTGTTATCATCTTCTGAGTTTGTGTCTTGTCACCCTAGTAGCTTTTTTTACTTTTATATTCTTTTTTAATTAATTTATTTTGCTTTATCAACAGTCACTTCCATAAGCTTTTGAATTTTATATTTTTCTCTACCTCCCTCTCCAAGATGGTGTCCAATCTGTTATAGGCTATACATATACATTCCTATTAAACATTTTCACATTAGTGATGGTGTAAGTGAGAATTAGAACCAATAGGAGGAATCACCAGAAAGAGGAATCAAAACACAACAGAAGAAAAAAAAATAGCAAATAATATGCTTCAATTTGCATTCAAACTCCATAGTTCTTTCTTTGGATGTGGATAACATTTTCCATCATGAGGCCTTTGGAGGTGTCTTAGATCCTTGTATTGCTGTGAAGGGTTAAGTCTATCAATATTTGTCATCTCACAATGTGGCTGTTATTGTGTACAATGTTCTCCTGGTTCTGCTCACTTTTCTCAGCATCAGGCCATACAAGTCTTTCCGGGTTTTTCTGAAGTCTGCCTGCTCATCATTTCTTATAGCACAATAGTATTCCATTACATTCACATACCACAACTTGTTCAGCCATTCCCCAATTGATAGGCAAACTCTCAGTTTCCAATTCTTTGCCACCACAAAAAGAGCTGCTATAAATATTTTTGTACATATGAGTCCTTTTCCCATTTGTGTGATCTTTTTGAGATACAGCCCCTAGTAGCTTTTAATGGTCAGATTCTTTTTGTTGTTTCATTATTTTTCCAGTCCATTTCTTGCCTTTTAACTTTATATTTAAGTTGGTTTCTGCTCCTGGGGTGTAGGGGGCACTATTCCAAGCTTTAGGTTTTTTCTCCTGCTGTTTTCAGAGCTAGTTCTGAGAGTCTCTAACTTTTTGGTGCTTCCAAGGTAGTATGATCCAAAGAGGTGTGGTCACTGTTCTCTTGGCCTATACTCTGATTTTTACCCAGGAAGGGATATTGCTCCCTTGCAACTGCCAGCTAGCACTCCTTTTGGCTTTGGAATTGTTACCAGTCCCACTGCTGTCCTGCAGCCATAAGTGCTGATGTTTCTCTCTGCCTTGGTGCTGAGACCAGGGCCCCTACTTCCTTGTGAGTGACCACAAGCACTCTTCTCCACCCTGGAACTATGTCCAGGGTCCCTGCTCCCCTGCAGTTGCAAGCTCTAGTGCTCTTCCTCACCTTGGAACTGAAACCCAGAACTGTATATGGGCAATGGCACATGATCCTTCACCCAGTGCCAGGAGAGTTCCTTGTAATTTCTTTCTGACCAGTTGTCTGGTTTTCTTATTGTTTCTGGGCTGAGAGGTCCCAAAGCTGCTGTTACAGGTGCCTCCAAGGCCTGCTGCTGGTGTTGCTGCAGTGAACAGGCTGACCCTCACCCCAGTGTCAGAGACCTCTCCTGTCAGCCTTCTAACTTTTCTTGGGCTAGAAAAACGTCTCAATCCAACCTTTTCTTGGCTCTGTCACTCCAGAATTTGATTTGAGGCATTATTTTAAAGTTGTTAGGAAGGGAATATCAGGAGAGTCCAGCTGAGTTGCTGCCTGTACTCTGCCATCTTGGCTCCATTCTCTAGAATCAAGTTTTTTTTCCTTAAATTTTAATTTGTTCTTTTATGCAGACCATGCATTCTTCCATTGTTTACTTTTAATCAATTTAAGATTTTGAGTTCTCTCATCAACTAATTGGGGACATCCTGTTGTAGTTCCATATTTGCTTGGGAATGCATGTTTTTCTGCCTTATCAGGTGGTGGTTTAATTTCCTTTGCTTAGAGGTGTTTGGACCCATTTAGCTATCTTGGTTGTCATTTCTCTTTGTTTTTAATATTTTATCTATTGATTTATCTGCTCAAGCTCTAGGTTTTTTAATTGTGATTTTTTTTTCTTTTGAGATATCTGGTAGTTTTAGTATTTTTCTTGTATTACCCTATCACTGTCTGACTCCTTTCCCTTTTATGACAAAATCCTCAGTGGATGAACCTTAAAGATGTTACAACCTCCTGCAATGTTGGAGAGTTCAATTTTTACTGGACCCAGTCTGTTGGCGGGAGCACACAGTTGGTCCCATCTATATTCTAACCCCTTTTACCTCAAATCTGTTTTAACCTCCCTTCTCACAAACTAGGACCCTTCCCCATTTTCTTTTGTTGTTTACTTTTCTGGTTGAGAGCTACATCACCAAGCAGAACACTCTCCAGTCCCTATGCAGGTATCCTCCTGCCTTTTTTTTTTTTAAGAAAAAAATAATTCTCCCTCTTATGCAAGTGGGTGGATAGAGGTCTGTTGCTCCCTGTCTTAGCACAGTGTAGTGAGGGCAAATGTAGGGTGTGCTGACAGAGATTGCGGCAGCATCAATGAAATTGTTGAGTAAATACCACAGAACAAATTTGTGTTAGGGTTGTGTGCCGTGCTAAAGTATGGGGGCTATTAGGAGAGGGAGTGCTGATTGTGTTAGGTATTAACACTCTCTGCTATTAGCTCATAAGCATTGTTAGGCTTCTTGGTGTCTTGGCCTGTGGAGACAACTGTACTTTACTTCTTTCACATAATCCCTACTTCAGGGAGTTGAAGAGTTAGTGAGGACTGTGGAAAATGTCTGATCTTTCATCTTGTTAGTCACATGACTCAGTCATAAACACATGTATTACCCCCAGTTGTATATCATGTTATGCTGTATTAACTCCCCTTACAATTGCCAGGCTGTTTTAAAGATTATTTTATCAGTGGAATATCCTCTAGAAAAATTTATGGATCTTGCCATTAAGGGATAGGATGTGGGAGGAGCAGTAAATGGGATGATGGGAGCCATCACTGAACTTGAGTGGCCAGGCTGCCATGACAGTGTACCATTGAAAGTGGTATTAAATCCACATTTTTGCTTTAATGGTGACAGGAACCTGTTATTTACATTTTGCCATTTCCTTCTTATCATTCCATTTCCTTCTTTGGCAATCTATCTAGTGCCCTTTATGTTGGGCAGTGGTTCTTTCGCTTGTGCTAGTTCTTCAAGGGATCAGGAAGACCATCTGGTTTCTTTGCCACCTGAAGTATAAGAGTTTTAGCCAGGATTGGGGTTGGGGTGGAGTGGGAAGGTTGCATCAGAGGTTATACCTAAGCTTATATTACCTGTGGTAACCACCTTCAGTCTCTGATGGAGTCTGACTGGATGCTATGGTGATGGTGGAGTAGACAGTTGCATTTTATATCCCTTTTAAATTTAAATATCATACTTTTTAACTTCTTGTAATTAATAAAGTTGTTTTTATTGCATTTTATGGTCCACAAATAATTCCTTTGTAATCTCTGAGCCTGAATCAATTGATTGGCCTAGTTTTGACCTCACCTAGAACACCAAAAGGAAGAAGTGGGGTGAAGAAAATCTTTTAGATAAAAGATGACTGATAGGGTTAACTATTCACTTTCATTTTTTTTTCTTCAAAAACCCAATGTTTAAGAGTAAACAAAAGGAAACATTAATGACTACTAGAGATTTTCCTAAGGTGCAACCATCACTCAGTAATAGCATAACCTAGGGATTGGTTACACAAGCAAAATTCGACAATATGCAAGTTAGTTGGTGTGCAAGAAAATGCACCTGCCAAAGTCCCTTGGTTCTGCCAGAATGTAATTCAACAATGATTAACAGCTCCTGTTCTGCACAACAGGAAATAAATGTGCACCTGGAGTTACTCACTAATCAGTCTTAACTGGACAAGAGTGGGCACCAGTAGCATCAGATGTTCAGGAGAGCAAGAGATGGTGATTTTTGTTGGAAATGAAATTGTAATAAATTGTGTTACAAAAACCATATAAACAAAGGCAGGAACTGTCCTGCTGTAATAGTGCTGAAATGTAGAAATTAAATTTCTTGGTTATTAATGAACAGATACCACTGATCCACTGAAGTATTGTGATGTATCAACTAATAAATACTTGATAACAAGTGTGTATGTTCCAGACACTGTACTATGTGCTAGGCATTTGAATACAAAGTATGAAACGATTACCTGTAACCTAGTTCTTAGGGAGCTGGTGTATATTTATTCCTTGTGTTGTGTTGTTTATTTGTTTTACATTGATTCCAAAGCTTTGTTGATCTGTGAGCTCAAGTCCTGAACATGCCAAAGAGTAGCTTGAATCCCTCAGAAAACATTGGAGGGTTCTTCTGTTACTAGGGATGGTCCACTGGCAGCTCAGACAACCCAGGGTTGCTGTGGGTGGGAGAGGACACTTGTACTGCTTTCTATTTTTCTGTGTTTTCAGCTCTGTCCTGGAATGGATCAGTCTAGATTCAGGTCCATAGCTTTTGGCTGGAATCTGCCTGACCTGTCATCCCAATATCAGTTGTGACTTCTTATCTGGCTTAAATGAGCAGGACCTCTTATAGGATGTCTGAACAGGAGTGGATTTGAGAGGTCATCTAGTTTAATCCTCAGCATTCTGTAGATGAGGATACTGAATCTCAGAGACTTGTTTGAGGTTCATTCAGTGTGTTAAAGTTGGGACTTGAATCCAGATCTCCTAATATGTAGTCCAGTGCTCTGACCTGTCTGCCATTGCAACTTCTCGCAACCTGCCAGAATTGTGGGCATAACAATAACAACAGCAACAACAACAACTATAAACTAAATAATTAAATAATAAACTATGTTATAATAAACTATGCTTTAAGATTTACAAAGCATTTTCTATCTTCATAGATGCTTTCTTTGAATTTTAAATGACTAACCTAATCTTACTTTCTCAGGTCCACATAGATGGTGTTCTTTCAGAACTACATTTTTATGTAGTAGTGTAGATGCTTAATGATTTTTGAATTGAATTGAATAGCTGGGACCTTTAATTGTTGGGATAATAGAGGTTGTTTTATAATTTGAGCAAAAAATTGCTTCTATATTTTAGAATATAAACTTGGCTGTTTCCTGGGGTAGAAAACCAAGGTATTTTCCTACACCAAATCTCTCCACCTTCTCACAGGAGAGTAGACTTCATTGTGATACAAGAAGTGGGTTCTTGGCATGCACACCAAAGATGCCTTTTCTTTAACTGTTGAAAATCACTGTGAGGCAAGTAAGCAGTAAGCTGGAAACAAGGAAGATAATGGCACTGTTACACTCTGTCCTGGTCAGATCACATCAGAAGCATTGTTTTATATCCACATTTTTGGGAACAAAATGGAGTGAACCCA
This sequence comes from Phascolarctos cinereus, assembly GCF_003287225.1. Taxonomy (NCBI): domain Eukaryota; kingdom Metazoa; phylum Chordata; class Mammalia; order Diprotodontia; family Phascolarctidae; genus Phascolarctos; species Phascolarctos cinereus. The sequence goes on from NW_027555736.1 coordinate 158,399,002, forward strand.
GGGGAGAGTGACCAGGATGATGAGGGAACTAGAGACAATGTCATATGCAGAAGGAACTGGGAACATTTCAGTCTGCAGAAAAGAAAATAAGAGATATGTGAAAGCTGCCTTCTGGTATTTGAAGGGTTGTCATGTGTAGGAACAATTAGATTTGTTTTGCTTGTCTCTAGAGGCCAGAACTAGGAACATTTAGGAAAGTGGAGAGGGCTAGATTTCAAGTTGATTTAAGGAAGTAATTCCATGTGGGTAAGTTCTAATGAATAGGAATGGGCTGCCTCTGGAGAGAATGAGTTCTTTATCCCTGGAGGTCATCAGAAAGAGATTGGGTGACCACCAGCTGGGGATGACAGTGGTGATTAGCTATGGCTTGGACTAAATAACCCATCCAAGGATCCATTGAATTCTGAAGTTCTATGTCTATGACCACAAGGTCAGTGATTTCTCATCCTGGCTCTGTGCTATGGGAAAAATCCATTCGCCTTCTCATGCCTCAGTTTCTTTTCTTGAACTATGGTGATGGCAGTTCTAGCTTGTAGGTGGTGTACAAAAGCAAATGTAAAGTGCTTGGCTAAGTTGGTACTTTATACTCATTTATGGACCTGCCAAATGGAAATCAATATCGCATATAGCTCGTGCCCCTGAGGTTTTCTGTCTGAAGAAGTTGCTTTGTGATTCAGCCAAGCTAGCAGAATAGTTAAAATTGTTGATGGGCTAGAACCATGGCATAACTTTGAATGCCAGGCCTTCAAGCAAAATCTGGAGCTGTCTTTCTTCTCATGCCTGTCTCTATCTAATGGACTGTCTCCAGACAAATGTGCTGCTTGTGAACTCTGAGCAGCCTTCTCCTTTTTACAGGCCTTCAACCTTCCAGACATTTACTGAGGCTCGGGTATCAAATATCTTCACCTAGCCTGCCTACACTTTAAAATGCAGCTGTCTCCTCAACTTCCTTATCACTCCATCCCTTTATTTTATTTTGCTAAGAGAGTTATCAATCCTCTCCCCCTTCCTCCAAATGCATTCCTGGGACATCTAAAGGAATGGGATTTAGAGACAAAAGGTGTCTTAGAATTCATCCAGTTCAACACCTTTATTTTACAAGGGAAAAAATTTTACCTCATTTCCTTGAAGTCTTAACTAAAAGCTCATCTTTTGCAGGAAGCCTTTCCAAACCCCTCTTTAATTCTAGAACATTCCCTCTTTAAATATTTTCCATTTATCCTTTATATAACCTATTTATACATATTTGTTTGCTCATCTTTCCCATTAGATTGTGAGCTCCTTAAAGGCAGGCACTGTTTATTGCCTTTCTTTTAAAGTCAGTGCTTAGCACAGTGCCTAGCACAGGGGTAGGGAACCAGTGGCCTCAAGGACACATGTGGCCCTCTAGGTCTTCAAGTGCAGCCTTCTGACAGAATTCTGTCAAAGGGCCACACTTGAGGACTTAGAGAGCCACATGTGGCCCTGAGGCCGCAGGTTCCCCACCTCTGACCTAGCACATGGTAGGAACTTAATCCATGCTTGCTAACTGAAATGAGGAAACTGAAGCCTATAGAAGTGAAGTGAATTGCCCAAGGTCACAGTAAATTGAATTTAAAACCAGGTCTTCAGATTGCAGATAAGGTATCCTTCCCAGAGAGGCAGAGATATAAACAAACAAGCAAACCTGAGATTCCACCATGTGGCTTCTTTCTGACTACAGGCAGATCTTTAGCTCCTGTGACTTGAAGTGTTGTTCTTGGGTATTCCATAGGAGGGGCACCGGGCAGTTAAAACAGTCTCAGGACTCTCTTGTCTTCTAATTTGGCTGCTTTTACTCCAGAAACATTCAGTCTTCCTGTTTTTATTTCCCTAGCTCTTAGAGTGGTTTAGCTATCTGATTTTATATTTTGTGTTACTTTTCTTTGTGCAATCTTTATTACTATCTTATATTACTTTACTTTAGATTGTATTTTCTTTTTTGATCCTCTATGCCCCTGGAAAGGAAGACAAAACACACATGATTAGAACAGTGAATCATTCCAATTTGGCCTTATGTGTGAAGCAGTTTGTTACCAATCCCTATGTTAGACATTTGACGTCCTTCACAACTGGTTCCAACCTACCGTTCTGCCCTTCTTACACATTACACTACTTAAACTCTGGTCCACCAAAACTGACCTTCTTTCTATTTCTTATATTCAGAACTCCATTTCTCAACTCTTTGTCTTTGTACTGGCTGTGCCCCACACCTGGTATGTACTCCCTCCTCTCTGCTTCTTCTTAGAATTCCTAGTTTCTTTTAAAGCTTAGCTCTTGTCATACCAATGGTCAATGTCTTCTCCACCTCTCTCTCCCATAAGAAAAATGTATTTTGTTTATATGTGTGTGTGTGTGTGTGTGTGTGTGTGTGTATGTACATGTTAACTTCTTTGATAGAATATAAGTTCCTTGAGGGCAGGGCTTGTTTTTTTTTGGGGGGGAATTATATTGTTAGTGCCTCGTACATTTCTTGGAACATAGTAGAAACCTAAAAATCATTGATGATTAATTGAATCATTATAGAAATGCAGAGTTGTTATCTCTCTAATCTTGTAACAGTTTTAGAGAATGTTAGTTTTGGAGTTACCATAGCATCTAGTCCAGTGTACCTAGTGCATCCAATCCTGGCTCATTGGGAAGAGGTGAGATTCAGAATCTAACACATTGTTGTTGGAGCTGTGAAATGGTATAATCATTTTGGAAAGTAATTTGGAATTCAGCAAAAAAGCCTAAAATGCTTATACTTTTTGAACCAGAGATACTGTTATTGGGCTTATACCCCAAGGAAGCCACTAATAATAATAATGATAATAATAATAATAAAGGCCCCTCATACACCACAATATTCATAGCAGTGATTTTTGTGATAGCAAAGAATTAGAACCAAAGGAGGATGTCCACCAGTTGGTCAATGGCTAAACGAAGTGTGGTACATGAATGTAATAGAATATTTCTGTGCTGTTAGAAATGATGTGTGTGATGAATACAGAGAAGTATGGAAAGAGCTATATAAACTGATGCAGAATGAAGTAAACAGAGCCAAGAAACCAGTAAATACAGTGACTACAACAATGTAAATGGAAGTAACAACTATACACCAAAAAATCAAAAGTGAATGTAACAAAATTATAAAGATCAAGATGTGAGAAGATGTTCCCAACCTACCTCTTTGTGGAGGTGGGAATTCCTCAGATATAACACATTGTACTTATTGTTGGACTTTTTCAATGTATAGGTCAGTTGTGCTGAACTTTTTTCCTATCTAGAAAATATTGCTTATAATATAGGATGACTTTTGTGGGGAGGGGAAAAATACTTAGGATCATTATAATGATGTAAAAAAACAAAAGACATAAAAAAAGAATACATTAAAATGCAAAAATAACTAATTAAAATATTTTTAAAAGAATTAAAAAAAGAATGTAAGCTGAAGGTGAGTAGGAATTGCTTCATCCTTTTACTGTATCTCCAGTGTCTAGTACAGTACCTAGCAAATAGTAGATGCTTAATAAATACTTGTTGATGGATTGATTGGTCCTCTTGCAATGGGAGAACATTTGAAGTTAGGGGCTCTTTGGTTAGGATTTCTTGATGGCCCCTTTACCACTACTACATATCAATCTGATTTGTATTAGGGGACATGGCAGAGCAGGCTCCTCATAGAGTAATGATTACAGCTATAGTGTAGTCACCTGGATCAACTCTGAGGTTATAATGAAGAATGAAAAAATTAGGTTTTTTTGTCTTTTTCTGCCACAACCAGGCTTCCTTCTGGTCTAATCTCTTTGCCTCCTCTTCTACTCATAGGTTGGTTGAAAATATGGATGAAGTGGTCAAGTGGCAACTATAAGGACAAACCAAAGCTCTTTAAAAACAAGTTAGAGAAGGAAAATGGGATTTTTTTTTTAATGAAACACAGCAATTCTTTAGTGGTATCTTAGTAACAGAATTCTTAAAAGTCCTTACCTGTTTGGGAAGGCTCCGATCAGTATGAGCTTTGCTGGGTAAAAAATGCTCTTGTGAAAGACTGGGGGCATTAAATGGAGCTGTTCCTCATATGCTTGGAGAATGATTAGGCTAGATTTGCTAATTTAGTGCTGAATGAGGATATGTATAAGGTAGCTGGGTGGATGTCGGAGTCACTGCATTTAGGGTTTCGTTATATTATTATTAACAAATGGCCCAAATCAATTTCTTTTTTGGAGAAGGTTTTATAAAATGGAAATTTTTTTCTTAACCCCAAAGAGTAGCCAGAAGAGTGTTTACTTTTTGTGTATAATTATTTCCTGCTCTAGGAGGCTCACTGAAAATAGTTCTATTTCATTTTCTGTAAAATCCATTTTCAGGCACCAGAGCCCCAATTCCCAAATCTCTTTCTGACCAAAGCAAGGCTTGTCCTCTTGGAACCCGAAGCCCTTATATCTACATTAATTATATAAAACCTAAATTAGGCTTAGTCTAATGACATTGTAGCAGAAGGTTCCCACTGGATAGCTAATCTTTTAAAATTCCTCTCTAAGGCCACTTGCATTCTAGGTGCTCAAAATTTCCCCATGCAGAATTGAATCTTTCATTTCAGGAACATGCTTCCCAATTTTTAAATACATGGGGGTTGTATTCTGATAGAGAATAATGCAAAAGATCAAATTATGACATTTCCATGCAAGGGTGAGGTGTCATTATCTAGCATAAAAATCCATGATAAAAAATGAATTTTCTTGTATCTTGTATTTACTTTCATGGGTATATGTCATTTCCTCTGATTGAATGTAAATTTCTTTTGGGCAGGGTCTAGTTTATTTTTTCTTTTTATATTCCTGGTGTCTCTCTCATAGTAAGTGCTTAATAAATACTTTTTGGTTGATTGAAGACTTGTCGAACAATAGAATGGACTAATTCATTAGATAATGAGTTCTCTGCCATTGGAAGTGTTTAAGCAGAGAGAGGTATCCAAAGGAGAACAGTTTGATTGGAGAAGAAAATATCTACTAGGACAATTGAGTTTTGGAGCTTAAAATCTTCATGAGTGTTCTGACCAATGGTAAAAATAAATTCATTTAGACTTAAATATAAAAAAACTAGGCATATTAAATCAAAAGAATATTAGATTCTAGCTTAAAGACATTTGCATTTTTCCTCACATCAGTAGAATCTTTTTCAAAACTGTTTTCTAAATGCTTTTGTGGGACCACTGGAGTTGTCAGCTTCCCAAAGCAGTGATACTCATTCCCAAACAAGTAAGTCACGAGCCTCAGAGGATTGTTAGCACTAATTTAACCTTAATTTCCCTTCATATTTAAAAATAACAAATAAAGCAAACTGTTCTTTTAGCTGTACCTAGTGTAGCCAGTGATTAAATCCAAATACTCAACCCCATACATCTATTAACAATCACCACACATAATAACGCTGGAAAGACATTTTAAGACTCCAATGCAGTTAGACACACTAGTTACCTAATTGGAGAAATTACTCACCTACCTGTGGGTAGGGATGGAGCCTCACAGATAAACAGCGAAACAATTTTATTTGGTGCTCTAAGATCATGATTCAAACTAGCTTCTCCATCTTCATGACAATCTCAGCCATGGGAATTAGACTCACACTACCTCTCTTAAGGAAAAATCCCCCTTCTCTTTTGGCACTAAGAGCAACCATATTTATTATTATTAATGGACTATCTATATTAATTCATCAGAAAAGGAGGAATTCTTGCTTTCTCTTTCTCTTTCTTCCTTTCTTTGTTTCTTCCTGTTTTTTCTTTGTTTCTTTCCTTCTTTCCTTTTTTCTTTCTTTCCTTCTTTCTTTCTTGCATCAACAAATACCTGTCAAGTACCTGCTATGTGCTGGACACCCTGCTGGGCACTGGGGACACAAATATGAAGAATGCAACAGTCTCTACTTGCCAAGAGCTCATGTTCCAATGGGGGAGATAACAAATATATATAAAAAGATGAAGCTAATCAGTACATAAATGCAAAATGGTTAAATACAAGATAGTTTGGGAGGGAGTACATTCTCAGTGTGGAGGAAAGCCATCCCAAAGGCATCCCAAAGGAGAGAGAATATTCTGGTCCAGTCAGGCCCAAGCCCATCTTTTTACTGTCTTTCTCATTCCATAAAAGCTACTACTTTTTGCCTTTCCCCAGTCACTGTTCTGAGGTCAAGGGAAAAAAGATGAAGTTTCTTGATGTTTGCATTACTAGTACTTTGTAGTATCCTGGACGCGGGCACTTTTACAAGTCTCCAATTCATGCCTCAGAAAAAGCTTCCTTTATCTCATTGCATTTGATCTGGTTCAGTGAGCCCAATTCCCTATCTTGATCTTATAACACTGCAAGTTGGGGGAAAAATATTGAGCTACTTCCCTTTGTGTCCTGATGCTAGAGCCTTCTAATAGCTATAGTTAGAAAAGGCACAATTAATTAATCCCCTGCTCATTGAACTTCTTTCATAAGATCTGATTCAATTCATTGTCTGTCCCATAGTGAGTCTGTGAAGCCACCTATATTGATAATTCAGCCTCCTTATGAAACTGTTTTTCAACAAAGACCAAATTAAATCACTTTTAGATTGGCTCTGTGTCATAGTAATTACACCACTTGATATTTAGCTTTTAATGTATCTCCCCTCCCCCTTTGTTTTCTCAAGTCACTTTTTCCTTGAACTCAAATAATACTTTTCTGGAAAATGACTTTGTATTGAAGAGGATGCTGCAGAGCTACTCAACAGCCCACAGAGCTTGATATGCCGCAGGAAAGCAATGTGGAGCAAAGCCCTGCAGAGGGCACTGGGTTATTGGAGATAAGAAATGCAAGGTCTTCAGAAGTGCTGGAGAAGCATGTTTACCAGTTTCCAGAATTTCTTTCAAAAAATTATAAGAGAAGCCTGCATTTCTTTCCTTGCTAATTCTGTTCCAGGGAAGTATAATGAAATTTCTTAAAGAAAATGGAAATTGAGCTGTTCTCTCTTAAGTTTCCATTGGATGTTTTTCCCATGAAGTGGTTGTCCATGTTTTCTGTGATTGATAACTAGAAATTTTCTCTTTAAAATGTTATTTCCCCCCCTTCTTTCCCTTTAAAAGTTCTAAGACTTTCCAGTATAAAAGATAGAAGAACTTAAAGTGTACATTCAAGATGAGATATTTTATTTTTCAAGAAACAGTATACAGGTCAGTGAAGAATAGGTTTATGGGTTCCACTTTAAAAGTTTTTAATGAAAGACATTCAAGTCATGCAAGATTTAATAGCTCCCAGCATAAAGCTTTCTTTTCTGCCCATAGGTAGAAATTTAGTTTTTAGAGATAGTTGAATTTTCCCCTTGGTTCTGACACTACTTTTCTATAAAACCAATGAGATGCCACTGTTTGTCACCCCTTCCCTTTGTACTGAAGCTGACTCAGGCCACTTGTTAAAACCTCTCTTTTACCATATTTTCTAGAGATGCAAGCTGAGTAAGGAGAGGCAATAGAATATTGTCACAGTGGGGAATGGCCACTGGGTTCAGGAGGTTGTTCAATGGAACTCAGTGGGGCTTTGTGTTTCCTGGGCAAATCAATATGGCTGCTTGCAGGGATATAACTAGGTTGATGTGATTAGAACTTTGCCCCTGGACACTACAACTTGTAATACACTGACAGCACCCAGATGAGCTACCCTACCCCTATCCTTCTTTGCCTTGGTTATGAAAATGTTTAATCACAGCTCAGCCTGCATGCCTATTTGGAAAGTGCTTTGCAAAACTTGACATTATATAAATGTGAGGTTGTGGTTGTTGTTGGTGTTATTCAGGGAAATGAAGACCAATTGGTTTTAGGCTCTAATTCTATGGATGAACAATGCTAGCATTTGTCACTTTTTGAAATATTTTATCAGATTTATTCATTCATATATCACTGTTATAGCTATCTAGATACCTATTTGATTTTTCACTGCAGCAGCTCTGAGGTATTTATATAGAGAAGGCTTGAAGGAAATTATGGAAAGGTAAGCTAAAAAAACCTACCTTAGTCCAGAGCTTGTAAAATTATGCTAGAACAAACTAAAATGAGTCTTTAGTAATGAGTTCTCAAATGGAATCAGAATTTTAGAGGTCACCTGTTTTAATCCACCCTTACTATTATAGATGAAGAGATTGAAGCCCAGAGGGGCTTTACATGGCTAGATAGTGTCAGAATTGGGATAGTGGCCAGGTCTCCTAATTCTAATTTTCACTTATTCTTTTCATATTCAACCACTTTCACCTTTTGGTCCATTTTACTTTTACTCTACATTAGCTACATTCTAAAAATATTCAAACCCTCAAATATAGAAATCCACAAATCACTATTTTAATAGGTCCATGGATAAGAAATCAATGGAGGTGCTTCGTTAAAGAATAGGTTTATAATCTAATCCATGTGGATTCACACTCCCTTGAATGGTATAGAGTTCAACTATCCAGATCTTTTTATCCTTGGAGATTGTTCCCTATGTCCCTTCATGTATATTACCTATTTTCCCTTGTACTCACTACTTTGAGATAATAAATCTGCAACACACACACACACACACACACACACACACACACACGCAGGATTTGGATGGCATAGCAAAAAATAGTTGTCAAATAATAAATTGCAAAAATGTCAAGATTTTCAAAAAAAGTGAGACAACAGTCTTCAGACTATGTAGGTCAATGAGTTTGACTTCAATGCTTGGCAAAAATTTAAAATTGCTCATTATTGGTTAGTGAAAATTTAGAAAAGGAAGTTTTATAACAAAGAGCCAATATAAATATAACAAATTTGGGACTTGCCTGCAGTTTTTTTGAAGGGTAGGATTAATAAATTAGTAGATCAGAAAAATGATGTAGATTTACTTTGCCTAGATTTTAGTAAAGAATTTGATAACTGGGAAAAAATAAAATACTACGTGTATATTTTTAAAAGAATTTGATAAACCACCCCATACTATCCTGTGGAAAAGGTGCAGAGATATGGCTAGCAGCTAATATAATTATATTGTTTCTGAACTAGTTGACTGACTAGACTTAAAGAGTAGTTGTTTTCTGAGGTACCACATCACACCTATCAGATTGGCTAACGTGACAAAACAGGAAAATGGTAAATGTTGGAGAAGATGTGGGAAAATTGGGACACTAATGCACTGTTGGCAGAGTTGTGAACTGATCCAGCCATTCTGGAGAGCAATTTGGAACTATGCCCAAAGCGCCATAAAACTGTGTATACCCTTTGACCTAGCAATACCACTTGTAGGTCTGTATTCCAAAGAGATCACAAAAAAGGGTAAAGGACCCACATGTACAAAAATATTTATAGCAGCTCTTTTTGTGGTGGCCAAGAATTAGAAATTGAGGGGATGCCCATCAATTGGGGATTGGCTGAACAAGTTGTGGTATATGAATATAATGGAATACTATCATGCAATAAGAAATGATGAACAGGCTGACTTCAGAAAAACCTGGAAAGATTTACATGAACTGATGCTGAGAGAAGTGAGCAGAACCAGGAGGACACTGTACACAGTAACAGCAACATTATGTGATGATCAACTGTGATAGACTTAGCTCTTCTCAGCAATGCAAGGATCTAAGAAAATTCCAAAAGAGTAATGATGGAAAATGCTATCCTCATCCAGAGAAAGAAGTATGGAGTCTGAATGCAGGTCAAAGCATACTATTTTCTCTCTTTTTTTGTTTTTGTTTTTTTCTTTCTTGTGGGTTTTTCCTTTGGTTCAAATTCTTCTTTACAACATGACTAATGTGGAGAAAAAAAGAGTAATTGTCAATGGGTTACTGTCAAATTGGCAGATCTCCAATGGAACACCCCAGGGATCTCTGCTTGACCCTGTCATGCTTAATGTTTTTAGTAATGAATTGGATAAAAGTATGCATGTCATGCTTATCAAATGTGCAAATGATACAAAGCTATCTAACACACTGAATCAAAAAAATTTTTGGATTCAAAAATGCCTTAACAGGTAAAGATTTTGAACTGAATCTAATAAGATGAAATTCAACAGGGATAAATGTAAATAAAGTCTTACATATGGGTTTAAAAAAATTAACGTAAATTTGAGATGGAGCCATGGCTAGCCAGAAGTTTATTACAAAAAAAAAAAAGCTAAAAATGAGGCAGCAATGGGAGATAGCAGCCAAAAAAAGCCAATGCACTCTAGGGCTGAATTCAGAGAGAGATAGCTTTAAGGAATTAGGAAGTGATAGTCCTGCTATACTATGCCCCAGTCAGACTATATTTATGGTGTTATATTCAGTTCTGGCCAGCATAGTTTATGAAGGACGTTGATAAGCTGGATAGAGGTCCTTGAATCTGCATCAACTAAATTGAGTGATTGGAAGGGACTGGGGGATATTTTGCCTGGAACAGAGGTTATTGGAAAGGGACAAGATAGGCATCTTCAAGTATTTGAAATGGTGAAATAGAACAGAATGATTACATTGGCTCTGTTGAGCTCCAAAGCACAGAACCAGGAGCAATGTGTGAAAGTTACAAAGAGGCAAATTTAGGCTTGAGATTAGAAAAGAAAAACACAACTTCCAAACAATTAGACCTTTCTACAAATGGAATGGGTTGCCTGGAAGGTTGTGCCTCCCTTTTTGGAGACTTTCAATCAGTTGCTGAAAGACTACTTCCTGGGGGGCAGCTAGGTGGCGCAGTGGATAGAGCACTGGCCCTAAAGTCAGGAGGACCTGAGTTCAAATCTGGCCTCAGACCAAACACTTGACACTTACTAGCTGTGTGACCCTGCACAAGTCACTTAACCCCAATTGCCTAAAAAAAAGCAAAAAAAAGACTACTTCTTGGGTATATTTTAGAAAAGATTCCTTTGTATATGAGTTTGAGTAGATGACTACTGATCTAGGTCCTTTGGAACTCTCAAATTTAGTGATTCTTTGTTTATGTGCTTCTCTAAAAAGAAGTATAAGTAGTGGGAGATTCCTTGAAGTCAGCAGAAATAGTCAGAAAACAGGAATAAAGAAGATTGAGAAAAGGTTTATTGCTGAATTAAAGCAGCAGAAAAAGGAAAGATATTTGGGAAAAAATAAATGAGAGGAGAGATGCTGAGAAAGGTATATAATTTTTTAACCAAATGTGACTCTGAATATACTTGTGAGGTTAGACTGGAATGGTTATCAAAATCAGAACTAATGGAATATGTGATTTATGAAAATGTTCTAGGCAAAATGGTTAGCACTCACTTTCCCCCAGGGGGAGGTAATGAATAGACAAAGGAAATAAACCTGGTTTTATTATATTTATCCCTCAAATAACCTGCCCTTTGTCTTGAAAATCTAACACTTATTACCACTAATTCCTTAGCTGTAAGCACTGTAGAAACAGAAGTTTATAGTGGAATTTCCCAGCATTTCTTGAACTAGAGCCACAGAAATAAAATGCAATAGATATATTTAACAAGTTTCAGTGAGGACACTGTTGTTCTGAAGTGTCAGAGGTAAAGGAAGCAGGAAAAGGAGGAATAGCTATAAAAATCAGTCAAATCAATCAAAAAGCATTTGTTAAGTACTTCCTCTGTACCAGGCAGTGCACTAAGTGGTAGAGATACAAAGAAAGGTAAAAACAGTACTCTTAAAATTTTTGCATTCTAATGGGTGAGTCACATATAACATAGGGGAGATGTGGATTAACAGTGGTTGTTCCGAAAAAGATCTGGAGATTCTCGTGAACTATACGCTCAATATGAATCAGCAATAGGATGTGATGGCCAAAAAAGTGAATTTCATCTTGAGTTTTATTAAGAAGAACCTAGCTTCCAAGAACAGGGAACCAGTAGCCCCACTGTGTTCCTCCCTTGCCACACCTCTTCTGGAGTATAGCGTTCAGTCCTGAGCACCAAGGTTTAGGAAGCCTATTGATAAACTTACTGCAGGGTGTCCAGAGGAGGGCAAAGTGGGCAGTAAAAGGCCTGGAGTCTGCAATACATGAGGATCACTTGAAGGAACTGGGTATGTTTAGCCTGAAGGGAGACTGAGGGATAAGGGATATAATAGCTGTCAAGGTATTTGAAGAACTCTCAGGTGGAGGAGAAATTAGATTTCTTTTGTTTCTCCCCAGAAGAAAGAAGCAGGAGCAGTGGGGAGAAGTTGCAAAGAACATTTAGCCTTGAGGTCAGGAAAAAAAAACAACTTCCTAACAATGATAGCAGTGTAGAAGTGGGCTGGGCTACTTCTAGAAGAGCTGGATTCCCTTCCGTGCTGGTCTTCAAGCAGAGGCTGGACAATCAATCGTTTGTTAGTATGGTATAATGGGGATTATTTTGTATCTGGGTTTGACTAGCTGGCTGCTGAGCTTCCTTTTAACTCTCAAGTTTTGTGATTCTGATTCAGCTATATGTGGCCACAACCATTTATGCCTCATGGCTGATGTGAGTCAGTTTGGAGATTGGAAACTGTCCTGGGTGTGGTGAAGGAAGTAGGATAGGTGGAGCGTATGTATTATGTAACCTAGGAGAGTTCTTATGGTTGATCCAACATTTGTATTACGTGTTTGAGAATTTGTGAGATCCCAACTCAGGGGGCTAGAAGTAATAGTGAGCCTGAGCTGATCGAGATTTAGAACAAACTGAGAAAGGGAGCACAATGCATGCTTCATGAGCAGGCAGTTTCTGGGTGTGCCTCATCCCCTGTCATCTTGTGATGAGCCTATAGAGTTGTTTTAGTGGAGCCGCTAGGGGACCTGGTTGCCAGAATCATCATCTCTCACCTCCAGAGATATGGAGCAAAGATCCAAAGTGTCAACCTTTTCAACTCCAGAGACCTAGATTTTTATTTTAACCCAGCCACTTATTATGGAAGGGGCCATACCTTAGATCTCACCGTATCTCACAACTGTGTCAGTTCTTTGATCTTGAACTCTGAGTTTCCCTTTCCTGATCATAATACCCCAACTTTGCATGTCTTCTTGCTCCTCTTAGACCTATTCTTTGTCTTCACTATGACTTCCAGTTATTCTGTCCATCTCCCTTCTCGTAACCTGTTATCTTCACCCTAACTTCAGTTTTTTCCCTCTTCATAGTCTTGAACTTGTAAAGAAGTTCCACTATAGATTGCATTCCACTCTTGAATTCCTTGCCTCTTTTCCTATCACCATTAATGATTTACTAATTCCCAAACCCAGACCACCCAAACCATTTTCATTCTTATTTCCAAGGTGCTAAATGGAGGAATTTACTGACTATTCTCAGAAAATTCGTTATCTAATCTCAACAGAGCTTTTAATGCTGCATGTCAAACCTTTTATTCTTCCTTAATTCATTCTTTGTCATAATAATAATAATGATAGCTAGCATTTATATAGCACTTCAAAGTTTGCATGCTTCACATGTATTATCTCATTTAATCCTCCCAATAACTACAAAGTAGTATTATTGTTATCTTCATTTTACAGATGAAGAAATTGAGGCTCAGAGAAGTTAAGTGACTTGTCCAGGATCGTATAACTGGTAAGTGCTTGAGGCAGGATTTGAAAATAGGTCTTCCTGACTCTAGCTCCAACATTTTAATTCACCAGTCTGTTTATCATCTTCTTCTTCTTCAAGATCCTAATACCACTCCTAGTTCTCTCTCCCTTTTAGCAAATAACCTTAACTCCTATTCTAAGAAAATGATATGCTCCTTAATTGAGACCCTCACAATGGATGGCTTCTATCTTAAAAAAAAGATAAAAAATAAATCCTTTATTTTCCATATTCCTTACTTCAAAAACGCTGTATGTTTTAACCCATACTTTCCTCCTTTATTCCAGCTTTTGAAAAAAAGATGTTCCTCTTCCTTGCAAAAGTCAATCCTCTACCTGTGTCCTTAATCCTTTCCTCTCCCATCTTATCTGGAAGCTTGGACCATCAATCATTCCATCCTTTTCTCTTACCTTCAGTCTCTCATTTTCTTTTGGTTTTCTACCATGCTGCCTATAAACACCCCCCCTTAAAAAAAAAGCAAAAAGCTTCTCTTAACTATTATCTCCTGAAAAAATATCACTTTACACCTCTCTTCCCTTTTACTGCCAAGCCCTTAGAAAGTCTGTCCACTTTTGCCCCTTCTACTGACCTACAACTCACTTACTTTTAAATCCCTTCCAATGTGGCATCTAACCTCATCAGTCTACTAAAATATTTCTCTCCAGGGTCATCACTAATCTCTTAATTGCTAAATCTTAAATTCAATAACTTTTGCTCAGGCTTAGTTCTCCTTGATCTCTCTGAAGCTTTTGACATTGTTGAACACCTCATCACTCTGTATATTCTCTATTCTTGGCTTCTGAGAGGCTCTCTCTTAATTCCTCTACCCATTCGGAGGCTACTTTTCAGTCTGCTTTGTCAGCTTATCATCTTTCACTTATTAAATGTGGGTCTTATTCAAAGCCTCTGTTCTGAGCTGTCTTTTCTTCCTTCTCTTGGCACTATCATGTTAAACTTAATGTATATTAAGAGAAACAGCTGTATGGAGTGGATTCATGGTTTGACACACAATTCTCATTTTCTGACTTCTTTGAGTGGAAATATTCAAGTTTGTGGATGCTTTTCTAGTTCACAATTAAATAATATAGAAAATGAAGGCTTCCTGATGAGTGTTACTTTTTATATGGAATTGATACATATGGGTTTTATATGGAATTGAAGCAATTAGATACAATAGGTGTCGCTTAGCTCATGGGTGACACATAAAGACAAATAAGGGGATTTGTTGGCCAGGTTCAGGCAGAGGTCACTACATGTTTGAAACTTAGAAAGGCTCTTTGTTCAACCTGTTTTTCCGCAGTAAATTTCCCTGCAAAATTACTAGTTTCTTGTGTATTCACTTGCCTAATTCAGGGGTCTTCTTTCCTTTCATTGGGACTAACATAATAGCATAATAATTTGTCTCATCATTTCCAATCTCTTATCTATCCAATCTAACCTTAACATACCCTGAAAAATAAAATCTTAACTAATCTATTTATTCAATGTCATCCCAATTAAATTACTAAAACATTATTCTACTGAGTTGGAAAAAAAAAACGAAGTTCACTTGGAAGAACAAAAGGTCAGAAACTTCACAGAAACCAGAGGAAAAATATGTAAGGGAAGTATATTCATTAGTAGCAGACCTTAAACTATATTATAAGGCAAGAGCATTATTGAAGTATAAAAAGGATGATTTCAATTATTTTAAATTAAAAATTTCTTGTATAAATAGGACCTATATAGCCAACAACAAAAGGAATGCAGAAAATTGAGAAAAAAACTTTCATAGACAATCTGTCAGATAGGATGTGATTGGTTGGAATACTGCTGTGGTGTAGGAACTAATGAGCGGGTTGATTTAGAAAAAACATGGAAAGACTTGGTCTCATGAAGGAAGATACTATCCACCTTTAGAGAAACAGATGATAGGAGGAAATAAGCATAGTATGGGCTTACATATATGTATATGAGTGTATATGTGTATATGTGTGTATGTTTATAGATTTCTATGTATACGTATATATATATCTATATATATATCTATATATATATATATATCTATGCTTAATTGTAGCCTTCTTTAGGGTGGGGGAGAAGGAGGGGAAAGATAAAGTAAAAGTGCACAACAGAGAACAAAAGAAAACCAATAAGGAAGCAAAGAAAAGCTGGACAGCTTTGAAAACATTGTGTAGTATTTATTTTGTAGGTTTTCTTGAAATGGAAATTTATTGTTTTATATTGAATCCTCTCTTATAGTCTGCTATGTATATGGCAATGCTTCTTTATTTTCTCATTTTGTGTTTGTTTAATAAGAAAATACAAAAAAAAGAAAAGAAAAAAATCCTTAAGTTATAGATTTCTTTATGTCATTCTATTAAAAATTCTTCACTGGCTCCCTGTTGCTTTTAGTATAGAGTCTAAACTCTTTAGCCTGACATTTAAGGCTCCACAAAGTGACTCTAATGTACTTTTTCATCATTATTTCATATCCTATCTTTAATGGATTTCATGTTCTTGTCAAAGGGTCTTGTTACCTTGAGCACCAGACCAAGTCCTTATTAGGAAATCCAATAAAAAATCATGAATCTTTTTTTTTTTCCAGTTCAGATTGGCATAGGCAGACACAGAAAGTTCTCTGAGCACTGGGGACAAAGTCTAGCCAGGAATGGTTATATGAACAATTCCAGTGCAAGGAGATGCTGTGCACTAGGAAGAGAAAGGTCTTGGATCCACCACAAAGGTATCTGACTTTGTGTGGAATGCAAGAATATGTTCTGTATGTCAGCTCTGTTGCTCAATACCCAGTTGAGAGGGAGCCTGAACCAAAAGGTGCTGTTCAAGACTGAGAAGTGATCACAGATCCTAGTCTATGTACTGAACAAATAATAAGTTCAAGATCAAGCAGTACCTGTGTAGCTCTGGCCCTCAGGAACAGCATGGAATCTCAACTCCTACCTCTAGCCCAGGGTGAGGCCTCCTGTAGGATACCCAGGGCCGGGATCTGAGACCAAAGGAAAGCCTGCAATTCTGTCACAGTGAACTACCAGAGATTTCCAGTGAGGTGAAAGTAGTGGAATCTAGAAGCAGTCCACCAAAACTCCAATCAGAGACAAGCTTGAAGGTGTGTTGCCCAGACTAAAACTAAGATTAGGAACTTACAGAGCTCAGGTCAGAAAGGCAGTGATTAGACTTTACTCTGAATCAGACCACTTTGACAGCACTGAAATTTGTAGGTCCCCAGCTCTAGCCATCTTGGAGATTCTGGAGTAACACAATACAGAAGCAGCAACAGGATTCTAGGTGACACAAGTTCAGCCCAGACATTTCCCCTAGAAGTATGCAGGGTCTATCGCTAATGTAAAGTCCAAAGTCTTGAAGAAACCTGGAAGAATGAGCAAACAAACTAGCAAAAAGAATCTTGCCATGAAAAAAATTATGGTGATAGGTACTATCACAATACAAACCAAGAAGAGAAAGACTCTAAAAAATCTACGAGCAAAATCTCAAAGAAAAACACAGCTTAGGTACAAGTTGAGCTAGAATTCCTGGAAAAGATAAAATAAGAATTTAAAAAGAGGGTTAATACATTTTTTAGAAATGAAACAAGAGCAGCATAAGAAAAAAAATAGAAAATAAATGAAAGCTATATAAGAAAGAATTGGAAAGAGAATTAACAACTTTGCATAAGATATATAAAACTTTATCCAAGAAACAAACTCCCTGAAAATTAGAGTGCACAAAATAGAAGATAATGACTCCGCGAGGCAACAAGACATATTAAAACGAAATCAGAAGACTGATGTATAGAAGAAAATGTCAGCTGCCTCATAGTAAAAACAATGAACCTGGAAAACAGATTGAGGAGAGAGAATTTAAAAATTGTGAGACTACCTGAAAGCCATGACCAAAAAAATCAGAAGACAAAGTGAAAATAAAAAGGATCCACCAGTCACCTCCTGAAAGAAACTCCCAGATAAAAAGATTTAGTGCTGGCAGAGATATCAGAAGTCATCTGGTACGACCCATTCTTTCATAGATGAGGAAACTGAAGCTGAGGAAGGTAAGCTAGGTGGTAGAGTGAATAGAGTGCTGGGCCTGAGGTTGGGAAGATTTGAATTCAAATCCAGTCTCAAACATTTAGTAGCTGTGTGACTCTGAGCAAGTCATTTAACCTCTGTCTCAGTCTCCTCAACTATAAAATGGACCTGCCTTCCTTCCTTCCTTCCTTCCTTCCTTCCTTCCTTCCTTCCTTCCTTCCTTCCTTCCTTCCTTCCTTCCCTCCATATAGTAAGAGTAAGCTTCAGAGCTGAGATATGAACCCAAGCTCTC
Source organism: Phascolarctos cinereus (assembly GCF_003287225.1). Lineage (NCBI taxonomy): Eukaryota > Metazoa > Chordata > Mammalia > Diprotodontia > Phascolarctidae > Phascolarctos > Phascolarctos cinereus. The sequence continues at coordinate 158,416,833 of NW_027555736.1, forward strand.
CAACTACAAATCCCAAGCTCTTTCCATGCCTTACTGTTAACCTCTATCACTAGTCATATTTATGTTTGACATGTAGTCTGTTTCATATGGCAGGCTGATAGCTGTCAAACCATAAAGAGAACATCTATAAACCTTATAAGTTCCCTCCAGAAAGTCTGGCTGAGAAGTTGGGGAATGACCTGGGAAATTTTCCTACCGCAGTTTGTGCAAACTCCTGGGTCCATACTTAGCAAGGCCATCACAGAAGACAAACTGCTGTAGGGGTGACTTTGCAATGAAGGTGATCCTAGTACTGAGGCACCATGGTGCTTTAATGGTTGTATTACAGTTGAGCAGCAGATATAATACATGCTTGTTGATTTGGTTTTGTTATACTGGGTAATAGGTTTTTTTCCATGCAGCTCATTTTAGCTGAGGGACATTGATAACATTTAGCAAGATTTTACTACCAGCTTCTATGTTCTCCGAGGTTTACACAAAGGAGTAGTTGTATGGGAGCTGGAGGGTACATAGGCAGGAAGAATTTTGAGCTCATACTCAAGGGCTGGGAGAGAAAGGGTGATAAAGGGAGTCAGTTTTGCAATTCTGCCTTACCATGGAGCTCAGGCTGCTTATTTGAAAATAGCAAACTGCTGACATGAGACTTTTGGAGGTTGGAGCAAATTACAGTCCATTTGTCAGCCCTGAATTGCAACAGCGGCTGATTTATTTATTATTTCAATGATAATGCGAATCTTTGGTAGTACCTTCTACCTTAGAACATTTCAAAACTCACTTATTTCTGAATACTTGGTGTCAGTGATTCTTTCCTTCCCTCTCTCTCTCTCTGACTCTTTCTGTCTGCCTGTCTCTAGCTACTGGAACATTCTTCTTGTCTCCCAGTCTCCCAGTCTCATAGTCTTCCTGTCTCCCAGTCTCCCTGTCTCTGCTTCTTTTCTTTTTCAGGGATAAACTGAGGTTAGGAGAAAGGGAATTAATGAAGCAATGGTAAACTAGTCCTAGAAGATAATATAGCCTGTGGTTTGTGATTAGGTTGACCCTAAACTAAAAGACAGTGGCTAAAGTTTCAATTGGAAGGTCCTAAGCAGAAAAATCCAGAAAAGTCCCTTTTACTTTTTAGGATCTTCCAGAGAAACAAATCCAATATGGGGAAGGTTTGTTTTTTGCATGCCTTCTCCATTTCTCCCTCTTACCCCATCCCTTAAATATGGAACAAGGTTGAGACACAAGAAAGTGGATAAAACATTTATATTTGCAGCTATTTGTCAAATGTCACTTTAAATACATCAATAACCCCTATATACCTTAAGAAACAGACTTCACAATGGGAGTCTTGATACTCTCCTATTCCTGTCAAATCACTGCTAAATCACAGTAATTACAGTGAGCTAACCCTATGAAAAAAGCTTTTTTTTTCATTCAGTCAATTGGTTAGGAAATATTAAGTACCTACTATGTGCCAGGCACCATGCTAAGTACTGGGGATACAAATATGAAAAAGAAAGACAGTTCCTGCCCTAGAGGAGCTTATGACTTAATGAGGAAAGACAACACATAAAAGGAACTGGAAAGTGTGTGTGTGTGTGTGTGTGTGTGTGTGTGTGAGAACAGGGAAAGAACCCTATGTAGGAGCATGGTGGAGAAGTTGCAGAAGTCCCAAGTCATGTGAGTAAGTGAGAAATGAGATGTTCGGAGCTGAGCTTCCTACTTAAATGGAAGTTTTGGAATTCAGGGCTTTACTCTTCAATGGGAGGGTCTGGCAGTGATGAGCTAGAGTCCCAAGGCTAATGATATCTTGCAGGATGATGAGATTTTCCCAATAAGGAGCTTCCTGAGGCATTGTGGAAAAGTTAGAGAATCCCAAAGTCATGCAGCCAGGTGAGAAGTGTGCAAACCACTGTTTTAGGTGCATAACTGCCAAGATGAATATGACACAATCCTTATCCTCTAGGACCTTGGCATCTAACAGAAGAAATAGGACATGTACACAGATATAATGCTCGAATGTATCCGTGATCTTAATGTGGGTATTCTCTCCATTGATGCAGATCACCATCCAACTACATCTTCTCACTTCATATGATTCATCTCCATATTCTTCCATCAATCATCCTAACATATGAGTGGCCCTCTCCAAATCTCTTTGCATTTGTTTGGTCATCACTGTGGCATTTGGGCAATTATCTTTCAGTCTGGCTCCATAACCAGCCCATCTCCTTTTCTGATTTTATACTTCAGCAGTAATGTCCCCTATGACACTTCCTGCACATCAGGAAATGCTGGAAACTGTTTACTTGGACCCCAAATGCATCTTTCTTTTGCCTATTGGGTCTCATGCAATTTGGATTCTTTGTACATTGTGGTATTCTAAGTTTCATAAGCAACTACTCAGACTCACTAGGAAGATATTTGTGCTAAGAAAGAAAGGTTTGTGTGTGTGTGTGGATATGATTGTGTGGGTGTGTTTGGGTGTATTCGTGAGCACACACACATGCATGTATGCATAGCGGGAGCAACTCTGGATCATTGAAAGTATTCTACGCTTTCTCAAATGCAGTCCAACCTACACAAGCTCTTTTTTTTAATCAATTCTAGGCCCATCTTTTTCTCTCTGGAGCACTTGTCTCAGATATATGCCCCAATGTACTAACTCAGTGAATTGACTCTCTAGTTGTCTGTCTCAACAATAGGCATTAATTATAATGGGTAAGAATTAAAAGACACTTAAAAAAAGAACTAGAGGGAGAAGATGACCAATTATGGAGCTATCATAGGAGACCTAAAAAAAAATTCATAGATGCAACCAATAGCAGACTAACAACAGTGGAAAATGGAACTGTGTCTGATGAGAAGAGCTAAAAACATGCTTTAAAAAATCACTGAGTTTTCCAAAGTATTAGAAAACATACAGACTCAAGTTACAGACCTAAAGGATAGATTCTAATACAGAAAGTACCTTTTTCAAAGTCACTGGAATTCCAAAACAATCTGAACTCTCTTCACTTCCTGGGAGAAGCCTGGCCCAAGGATTTTCTGTCCTTCTGGTAAAGTCCTCCAAAGGAGAGCTTGACAAAGTCTCTGTAATCTTGGGAAGGTAGTAGGATTATAGAGCTTTGAGGGACTTCAAGAAGGTATCTAGTACAGTCCCCTAATTTTATAGATGAGGTCAATGAGTCCCAGAAACGTCACAAAGGTATCCAAAGTAAGATTTGGAAAAAAGTCCTTTGACTCAAGAGCCTGTATTCTTTCTGCTATACTGACTTCCAGAGTTTCTGTGATCAGCAGCTTGACTGAGAATGATCCCACTATTTGATTTTCCACTGTTATTTACTTCTCAATTCTCTCCAAATTATGTACTTTGTCATTTATCTATGGCTCATGCCTGATAGATTAGGCACATAATGCACTAGATGCAGGGCAGAGTTAAGTATTTGATCCCATAGTGAACCTAAGAAACTGCGGAATTTTCCATTTGAATTAGTTGCCTGTTCAATCAATCAGCAAGTCATTATTAAATGCCTACTATGTGCCTGACACTGTGATAGACCCTAAGGATGAAAATACGATGTATGAAATAATCCCTACTTACAAGTACATGGATAAATATATACAAAATAAAAAGCTAAACAAATAAATATAATAAACATATAAAAATAAATAAAAAGAGAATAAATATAGGTAAATAAAAAGTAGTTGAATATAAGATAGTCTTTGTTACCAGTTGAAGAGCTTTGCACAGGATTCATGCAGAAGGTCCTGTTTGAGCTGCATCTTGAAGGAAGAGAGATACGAGGAAGCAAAGGAGGATGGAGTGCATTCCAGGCCTGGGGGACAGTCAGTGCAAAGGCTGGGAGATAGAGTGATTGAGAGGAAATGTAGGGTAGATCAAAATTGTGATGGGCTTTAAAAGCTAACCAGAGGAATCCACATTTGATCCTAGAAGGAATAAGAAATGGCAGGAGTTTATTAAGTAGAGGTATGACAATCATATCTGAGCTTCAGTAAAATAGTTCAGGCAGCAGCATGTAGGATGGATGGAATGGGTGGATACTCAAAGTAGGGTGAGAAATTGGAGGCCGCTGCAATAATCTGGGTGAGAGATGAGAAGGGCCTGAACTGAGGAGGTAGTTGTATTGCATTGTTGTTTTTCTTATTGTTTTCTTTCTAGTGTCAGGATACTAGTTGATAGAGTATTTGTTAAACACTTTATGTGTATCAGGAACTGTGCTACGTGCTGAAAGTACATTTATGAGCAAAAATAAAGACAGTTTCTACCCTCAAGGAGTTTACATTTTAGTATGTGAAGATAACATATAAAAGGAAAATGAGAAATAGTGGTAATAAAGGGATAATGTATTCATTTGGGCATGAGGTAGAAAAGACCAGAGAATCAGGAGCAGAGTTGGGAGAGAAGTAAGACTTGGTGGGCCCAGACACTTCCTCAAATGGAAGATCTAGGCAGGAACTCACCAGTGGGAGAATGGGGCTAGCCAAAGAGTAGAGACATATGAGTATTTTCCATAGATTTGTTTTTGATTCATGTCTTTTTGCCGTTTTGTGAGGCAATATTACTTTTAATCTTCTGCTGTTCTCCATCCTGTCAGCCATTTGCCTCACTGGGCTTTGAAAAGCAAGCCATACCCCAGAAGGAGTGTGAGTTGCTTAGAAGAATATGGCAAACTCTACTTCTTGTACTCCTTTCCACACACCCAAGGGTAAGTTTCTATTACCACACCTCTTTCACATTACCAGGAATGAAAATATGTCCCAGCACTTTTAAAATAATACTGGGACTGTTCAGTTGTGAGTAGCTGTTTATTCCTAATCCTTCCTTCTTCTAACTCTCCCCCAATTTCTGGGCTGTTCCTTCTTAGCTGCCATTCCCATCTTTGACACTCAGGGTCATGAGCTGTGTGCCCTGCTTAGGCCCCACACCTCCTGTGGATCCTGTAGGTGATATAATGGGAAAAGACCTGGGTTCCAGTGCAGATTCTGTCAGAGAGCTTTCTACCCCTCCAGGCCTTAGTTATATTGTCTGTAAAGAAAAGGGTTGGTTTGATGACTTTGAAGGTCTTTTTCAGCTCTAAAAGTCTATGATTCTACATTGCTGTTCTGACTAAAATTACAAATAAGACTTCATGGAGATACTGAAAAATGAACATCTCATGTATTCTTCCCCCTATCTTTTTTTTTCCTTTTTTCTTTTTTTTAATATAAATTTATTTATTTTTAGTTTTCAACATTCCCTTCCACAAGTTTTTGAGTTCCAAATTTTCACCCCATCTCCCCCCTCCTCCCACCCCAAGATGTCATGCATTCTGAATATCCCTTCCCCTAGTCTGTCCTCTCTTCTATCTCTCTCGCCTTCTCTTAACCCCTTCCCCTTCTATTTTCCTGTAGGGCAGGATAGACTTCTGTACCCCATTTCCTATATTTATTTCCCAGTAGCATGTGAAAACATTTTTTTTAAACATATGTTTTTAAAACTTTAGGTTTCAAATTTTCTCTCTTCCTCCCTCCCCACCCACCCTCATTGAAAAGGCAAGCAACTCAATATAAGTTGTACATGTGCAGTTATGCAAAACATGTCCATAGTAGACATGTTGTGAAAAACTAACTCTATTTCCCTTAATCCTATCCTGCCCTCCCATTTATTCTATTCCTTCTTTTGGCCCTGTCCCTCCTCAGAAGTATTTACTTCTGATTACCCCCTTTCCCAATCTGCCCTCCTCTCTATCATCCCCCTGCTCTCTTGTCCCCTTCTCCCCCTATTTTCCTGTAGGGTAAGACAGATTTCCATACCCAATTGAATGTGTATGTTATTCCCTCCTTAAGCCAAATCCTATGAGAATAAGATTCACTCATTCCCTCTCACCTTCCCCTGTTTCCCCTTCCACTGTAAGAGACTTTTCTGTTTTTTTTTGTGAGATAATTTACCCCATTCTACCTCTCCCTTTCTTCTCTGAGTATAATCCTCTCTCATCCCTTAATTTTATTCTCCAGATATGACCCCTTAATCTTCAGCTCACCCTGTGCCCTCTATCTATCTATCTACATATACATACATATAATTTTTTTCCTCCAACTACCCTGATACTGACAAAGGTCTCATGAGTTATAAATATCATCTTTCCATGCAGGAATGTAAACAGTTCAATCTTAATAAGTCTCTTATGATTTCTCTTTCCTGTTTACCTCTTCATGTTCCACTTGAGTCCTGTATTTGAAAGTCAAATTTTCTATTCAGCTCTGGTCTTTTCATCAAGAATGCTTGAAAGTCCTCTATTTCACTGAATGACCATTTTTTCCCCTGAAGGATTATACTCAGTTTTGCTGGGTAGGTGATTCTTGGTTGTAATCCTATCTCCTTTGCCCTCTGGAATATTATATTCCATGCCCTGGTCCTTTAATGTAGAAGCTGCTAAATCTTGTGTTATCCTGATTGTGTTCCCACAGTACTTGAACTGTTTCCTTCTGGCAGCTTGTAATATTTTCTCCTTGACCTGGGAACTCTGGAATTTGGCTATATTCCTAGGAGTTTTCCTTTGGGGATCTCTTTCAGGAGGAGATCTGTGGATTCTTTCAATTTCTATTTTGCCCTCTGGTTCTACTATATCAGGGCAGTTTTCCTTGATAATTTCTTGAAAGATGATGTCTAGGCTCTTCTTTTGATCATGGCTTTCAGATAGTCCAATAATTTTTAAATTCTCTCTCCTGGATCTATTTTCCAGGTCAGTTGTTTTTCCAATGAGATATTTCACATTTTTCTAATTTTTCATTCTTTTGGATTTGTTCTACTGTGTTGATTTCTCATAAAGTCACTATCTTCCAATTGCTCTATTCTAATTTTTAAGGAAGTATTTTCTTCAGTAAGCTTTTGGACTTCCTTTTCCATCTGGCCAATTTTGCTTTTTAGGGCATTTTTCTCCTCATTGGCTTTTTGGACCTCTTTTGCCATTTGGGTTAGGCTTTTTTTAAGGTGTTATTTTCTTCAGTATTTTTTTGGGTCTCCTTTAGCATCACTCTCAGTTTTTCCTCTACTTCTCTAACTTGCTTCTCAAAATCGTTTTTGAGCTCTTCCATGGCCTGGGACCAATTCATATTTTTCTTGGAGGCTTTGGATGTAGGGGCTTTGACTTTGTTGTCTTCTTCTGGTTGTATATTTTGGTCTTCTTTTTCACCAAAGTAAGATAATATAGTCTGACTCTTTTTGCACTGCTTGCTCATGATCCCCAATTACTTGAGTTTTAAACTCTTTGTTAAGGTATGAATCTGCTTCCAATGTGGAGAATGTACTGTCCCAAGCTTGGGGTTTGTACAGCTGTTTTCAGAGATACTTGTAGGGCCCTGTAAATTTTCAGTTCTTCCAAGGTGGTATGATAAGGGGAAAGGTGTTTACTCCTTTCCTGGCCTGGGACTACAAGTACTCCTTTCTGTCCTGTAACTGTGATGAGGGGCTTCTCTGCACAACCACTACAAGCTCCACCACGCCAGCTCCTCCTCACCCAGCACACCTGCCCAGAACTGTGGCCCAGATCCACACACGGGCAAAGCAAGAGATTCCTGCCTCAGCACTGGCAAAGAGATCCCTGCAATCCCTCTCTGATCAGCCACTGGATTCCCCCTCAGTCTGTGGGCTGGAAGCTTGGGAAGGAGCTGCCCCCCCACAGGGCCACGCTCTTGGGGAATGGAGCTGAAACCCCGCCTTCCTTTCTCAGGCACCGACAGAAACAGACTTTTCCCACTGACCTTCTAATTTGTCTTTGGCATTGGTGGATTGAGGAGTCTGGAAACCTCCACAGCTGCCTGCGATTCAGTCCTCTGAGGCCTGCTCCAGGTTTGTTGCAGCCTGTGCGCCCACTCTGTGGCCTGTGCACCCATGCGGCACTGCGCTGTGCTCCCAGCCCAGCACGATACACCTTTCTGATCAATCATCCAGGTTGTCTTGGGCTGGAAATTTGTTTCACTCTGCCTTTTTGTGGGTTCTGCTGCTACAGAATTTGTTTAGAGCCATTTTTTATGAGTATTTGGAGGGGTTTGGAGGAGAGCTCAAGCAAGTCACTGCTTTCACTGTGCCACCTTGGCTCCGCCTCTCCCCCCTATCTTTAATAATTAGGCAGACCATCATTCCTGAAATTTTTCCTCTGGCAGTTTCTTGCTATGTGACCTTGAACAAGCCTAATCTTTCCTTTATACTCTTGCTCACACCATCCTCCATGCATGGAATGGACTCCACCACTCCCTTACCCCATTTCTGTCCTTAGTAGACCCTCCCTTGCTTCAGTGCCCAATGCAGATACCATCCCCTCTGCAAAGCTTTCCCTAACCAGCACCTCCAGGTAAGACTCTTTTCTCTTTCCTCAAATTTCTTCCAGCAACTTGCTTAGATCTCAGCTTTTTAATGTCTTCACTCACCTATATATCAGTTGTTTGTGTACTTGTCCTTTCTCCTCATTTGATTGTAAGCATCTTGAGAGCAGGGCCTGTGCTAAGTCTCCCTTTGTATCTCCCAGGCCTAGGTGAAGTACTTTGCTCATGGTAAACACCTCTTACTCAATAAACTTTTGTGGCTCCCCATTATCTTTCAAATGAAATATAAAACCCTACTTGGCTTTTAAAAAACCCTTCACAACTTGGCCTCTTCCTATCTGTTTAGTCATCTTGCTTTTAATGATCCTCTACACACTGTGCTCTCTAGCCATACTGGCCTACTTGCTACTCCTTGATGTGGGGGGAGCAATATCCTACGACCTTGACTTGTGCAGATTAGATTAATTTTTCCTTAAAAGGTATTGAAATGGTTCTTTTTCTAACCCTAATTGTGTTTCTCACCTTAATTCCATTTCTAGCCCTATTCCTGTTTCTAACCCTAACTCACAGTATTGTCATATAATTTTGTTCTGAATTTCAGGAGTTTCTAAGGTTCAGCTAATACATTCATGGTTGCAAGAGGTTATTTAACATTGAAGTGGGGAAATGATTGGACCCGTAGGTGAGGAAAAGGGGGAAATATCCAGTCTGTATTGGACTTTAGGTGTGGATGAGTCTTGGAATGGGAAGGGGAAGGGAGACAATAGAGGTCAGAAGCAGTGTGTTTTACATGTATATTTAAAACATAAATCTTCCTAAAATGTATACTTCCTGGTCTATTTACCAGTTGCTTTTGGACACATTTTACCTTTTTAATGGCTCAAGGTCGTGGTTGTGAACTCTATGCTGTGATGCTCCTTTTGTTTTATATTATATATTTATATTATATTTATATATTTTATATTATCATATATTTTAATTAATTTTATATTTTAATTTTATAAATGAGGAAATTGGAATCAAGAGTGGTGATATGACTTTCTTATGATCATCTAGGTAGTAAATGAAAGAGCTAACACTCAAACCTAGGTCTTCTGACTCAAAGACCTGCACATTTTAAAATAACACTATACCATCCTTAAAATGTATCATCAGTCATAGTCAATAAGCATTGATTAAGCACCTGTTATGTGCCAGGCACTATACTAAGTTCAGGGGTAGGGGATGCAAATAAGAACTAGAAAGACAATCTCTGCTCTTAAGAAACTTACAATCTAATAAAAGAAAGGAGCTGTGAAGGATATGGGCAAGAGGCCGTGGGGGCTACCCACATGGGCATGACATTGCTGGAATCAAAACCATGCTGAGCAGCTGATAGAAAGTAAGAGCTGTTATATATATAGTGCTATTTTCTTGATAAAAATGGCTCCAGGCTGAGGTACTTTTGTGGATGGCTGTTCTACCTCCTTCCTTTGGAGAACATGGAGAAAAGAATGTGCCAGGATAATACTTTACAAATATCTTGTTTGATCCTTACAACAACTCCATGGGGTAGGTGCTATTATCCTCATTTCACAGTTAAGGAAACTGAGGCAGATAAAGATTAAATGTTTGCCTAGGGTGACATAGGATTTGAACTCCTATCTCCATGCCTAGCACTCTATTGACCATACTACCTAGTTGCCTTGACCTGTCTGTGAATTCTCATCTCTCACTGATAATGCATTGGTGCTTCTAATTTTTTGATTTATTTTATATAAATAAATAAATAAATAAATGTAATGACTGGAGGCTTCAAGGAGCAGAATAAATTGGTTTTCTGAAAGATATTTGGAGCTTAGAGATCTTTTCAATTACTTCTCATTTCTTGGCTGTGTTCTGGATGCTTGACCTTAGGTTGGACTTTGAATAAGTGAGATGCTGCTATATATTTTATGGTTCTGTTTTTGTCCACTCACTTAAGAAATCAGCAGGGATTTGGAAAATCAAATAAATAAAGCTACCCGTCAGACACTTAAACTTACCATTTTAGCATATGGCACACAAGAGAAAAGTCAGCCCAATCAAAGGAAATGCACATTTGATTTCAGATTAATTGAATATGGAAGGAAGAAAAATGGAAGTGCCTTTAACTATAATATGGGCTTTAAACGGAATGAACTATGGCATTTTCAAAGGATTATGATTATCCTTAATATTTCTAAAATGAAGCCTACAGCAATTATGACTGATACAGATGTATTATTAATACACACTGGGTCCAGGTTATATAAGAATACAAGCTTAAACTCTGACAGGCGGTAAACTTAAGTCAAAGTAAATCCTAGTCCCTTTTAGTATTGAGTGGACAAGGCCCACGTTTTTCCACTATGTAGGAAACTGCTCAGAAAATAGACTTGTTTGGGGATGCCCAGCTACAAGTCTAACCTTCCATCTTCTCTCGTTAGCACTCAGCATAATGCATTTTTCATAGGAAGTGTTTAATAAAAGCTTATTTAACATTGAATGCTAAAATTTAACATTGCTCTAATCAAGTATTTTCAAACTGTAGCTTGAGAGTCATTCTCCTCCATACTGGCAGTCATGTGCTCGCTGGTCTTTGAAAAACAAGCCATACCCTACTGTAGATTTCTAATGTTGCAAGGACCTGTGCTTGAATCTCACCTCTGATACTAACTGTGTGACCCCTGGTGAAGTTCCTTTATTTTCCTCATTTGGAAAATTGAGACAATAATATCTTCCTCACAAGATTATAGTAAAAATAGATGAGGCAATTTATATAAAGCTCTTTGTAAACTTTAAAGCACTATGTTATATATACTATTATTTTTCATTCTTCTCATCTTTATAGTTGGTAGAATCAAGTCTGTATCTAACTGTATGGGTTGAGGTTCCACTCTCCTACCCCAATTAATGTAACTGGTAGAATGAAATCAATTTTAAGGACATGAGGAAATATGACATGTGTGACCAGGATAGTTAATACCTTGGAATACCTTATGGGGTCTGAATTTCCTTGAGTCAAGATTGGACTAACGTTACTGGCTAATCAAACAAGGTTGTGATATCTCTGTGGGTTTGAAATAGCAGAGACATTTTATTAGTTAGTTGAGCAGCAAAGCAGTCAAATTTCAGGAGCTTGTCCTTGTGCTGGAGGGAGAAAGGGGAGAGGAGAGCTCAAGTATTCAGTTGTTGTTGCTGCTGTTGTTATGAGAGGCTTTGTGGGAAAAGAGCTGGCCTCAGAGCCATGAAGACCTGGATTCAAGTCTCTCTCCTGGCTATTTGACCCCAGAAAGTTACTTTACCTCTCAGTACCACGGGCAACTCCCCAAGGCTCTAAATTACAGAGGTACTGAATTTGGTAGAGGAAATTCTTCACTAAGGAAATTCCTTACATTGATGAAATTGGAAGCTTGATTACAAATATTATTATTAGCAAGACAGCATGTTGTAGTGGGGAGGGAGCTGGCTTTGGAATGTGGCTGTGTGGTCCTGGGCAAATCATTACTCTAAGCAACTTGGAGCAGATGCTGATCTGTAATGGTGGAATGAGTTTCCTCATCCAGGAAGTTCCCTGAACCAAAGAAATTACATTGCAGATCCAGACTGTTATTATTATTATTAATTTTTATATTTTATAACATAATTATCAGTTATGTCATCATCTTATAATTATTATTGTATTATATGTAATTGCTGTGGTACAATTATTATCAATTGTATCATCTTATAATAGTTGTGCAATAATTATCATTATGATTATTTCATTTACAATTCTCCTAATCCAATGTAAATACCATTATCAGATTAATCTTCCTCAAGCATGATAAAGCATTAAAAAAACCTCAATGGCACCATACTGTCTACCAAAGAATGTCCAGTTTCTTAGTCTGATATTCAAAGTCTGTCACCATTGAGCTCCAATTTGTTTTTCCGTCCTTGTCTTTTGCTGCTTTCCTAAATGTACCTTAGGCTCCAGCCAAACTGGATTACTCACTTTTTTTACATACATTGAGCTTTTCAGTTTGTGTGCCTTTGCCCATAATGTTCCTTTTGGAATATTTGTTAAGTGCTTACTATGTGACACTGTCAAGAGCTGAAGGTACAAAGAAAGGAGAAAGCAGCCCCTACAGTCAGGGAGCTTTCATTCTAGTGGGGAAACATTAAAATAATTAGGTTCATGCAAACTACATATATGGGTATATATGTACATATATGTGTGTGTATATACATATATGTGTATATATGTGTGTGTATATATATGCATAGATAGATAGATAGATAGATAGATAGATAGATAGATAGATAGATAGATATAGATATATATATGTAGTATATGGAAGGTAGTCTTAGAGGGGAAGGGGCTAGCATCTGGGGGGGAATGGAAAAGGAAGAGTCTTGAAAGAATCCTGGGAGATGGAGGTGAGAAGTGAGAGCCTTCCAGGCAAGAGTGACAACCAGGGCAAAGGCATGGAAGTGGCAGATAGTGTCATGTGTGAGTGTTATGGTGCATGCTTGACTCAGGCTGGTGTCTTGGTAGTTTAGGTTTGCTACTGGAATGAAATGAGATCCTTGAAGAAGATCTGACAGTTAACAGAAGATGATTTATTTAGCCATAGTAGGGGAAGGATATTCAGCAAGGATGTTATATGGATCCATCTTTGTGTAACACCATTGCTTCTGTGTTGCCAGTTGAGAAGATTAAGATTGATCTGTGTTGCCAATTGAGAAGATGAAGATTGATCCTGTATCATTTATTTATTGATCCTATTTACAATTAATTGATTTTATAACTGCTTTTGTTCTGTAATTGCTTAAGTCTTGGTTCTTTGTCTCTGATTTTAGTTCATAATTCAGCTGGCCTATAATGGGTTAATTTTAGAAATCCAGCTCTCCTGCTAATTGCTAATTATCCTTGCCTCAAGGAATTTAACTGACCTTGGAGAACTGTGTGTGAACACAAAGGGGGAAGCTACTATCTTTATACCCTCAAGCTATCTTTTTTTTGCAAGGCAATTGGGTTAAGTGACTTGCCCAGGGTCATGCAGCTACTAAGTGTCAAGTGTCTGAGACTGGATTTAAACTCAGATCTTCCTGACTCTAGGGATTTTTATCCACTGTGCCACCTAGCTGCCCCAAGCTATGCTTCAAGGATTTTTGGTTTGCTGTCCAAAAGTCTGGGCTGCTATCTCTCACCTGGACTCAATGAGCACTTCTTAGTCTCATGAGGGAAGAAGGGGGAAGGGTAGGGTCATTGCTGGCTCCCAAACTTCCAACCAGTCATGTTGTTTCCTGTGCCTTAGCTCTATAACTAATCATGTTGTCCCCAATCGATGATGTCATCTACCCTGTTCAGTTCTTTCTTCTGTACTTCCCAAAGCCTATAAAAGTGAATTGTCATTTTGCTCATGGTCTTTAGCATAAATGGAAGCAAGCCATTGACCTACCCATTGACAGGAAGTATGCCCTGGCTAATAATGTTACCTTGCTCAATGATGTGCTTCAGTTTACTCTTTTGTAGAATTTAAATTGTGACACTATGGTGGTCGAGCATCAGAGCAGCTGGAGCTCTTCATGGTTTCTTGTATACCAGGACGCTTTATCAACAATCTGAATTTTAGTCCCCTGAGATAATGACTTCTATAGCATAGTTTCAAAACTTTTAAGGAAAAACTAGTCTAACCTACATGGGGCAGGGTCTTAAGATGTTGTTCCCACTGCATCAGGGAATAACGAAATAGGCCAGTCTGGCTAAATAGTAGAAAGGCTAGTGGAGAACACAGTGTAAGAAGACTGGAAATTTGTAAGGGGCCAGATTGTGAAGGGTTTGAAAAGCCAAACAGGATCTTATATTTGATCCTGGAGGCAATAAGGAGTCACTGAATTTTATTGAATTGGGGATGTTTACTATGTGCAAGGCACATAAGAACTGAGGGATACAAAGGAAGATACCCAATAGGCCCAGCTTTCAAGGAGCTTATTATCAAATGGGGAAAGGAATGAGGACAAATAAGTACACCAACAAGTGACATGTAGGTAAGGAAGAAAATGGAAAAGCTGAGATCCAGGAAAGTTATGAGAAATTTGAGGGAGAAGAAAATAGTCTTACCTCAGGGTGGTACCCCCCTTCCCTAATGGAAAGCTCCACAGAGGAGGTGATATCTGCATGGGACACGGAAGCAAGGGGAGGGTTTACCAAGTACAGAAATGGGGGAAAGGGATGGAGTCCATTTGATGCACAGAGTTTGGTATTGTGAGCAAGAACATAAAGACAGGATTGGACTTGTTCGAGGCCACGTAGAAATTGTCAGATGAATAATTTGGGCCCATGTCTTCTTCACTCCAAGTCCAGTAACATAGGCATCAGCGTATTAGCTATATGTCATGTATTTTTGTTGTTCAGAGGCCTTTTTTGGGGGGTCTCACAGCTAGGTGCTGATTGGTGCTAATAAGGAATCACCCTGAAGCGATCACATTATTTGAATTTGCACTGCATGTTTCCATTGACATGGAACCAAAGATCATATTTTACATAATCATAACTTCAAATAGTGTGAATCTGAATATATGCAACACTTCAGGGAATTTATTATTTGTACAGTTCTCTAAATTTGCTAGGATATCCTCAAATTATGGTGCCCATAATCTGCTTTATTCATGGTATTAAAAACCACAAGTCGTAAGCATGTAAACTTTAGGTACATCAACAGTAACAATTAGCTCAGTGGCTCTTAGCCAAACTGTGCTAATGCCTCATCTAATATTTCACTTGGCCCAGCTGAAGCAGCAGCAGGAAGCTCTGTTCTAGTAATTTTCTTTGCTTCTTAACTCTCTGCATCTCTCCACCAGGTGACCTTTGTGCTTCTTTTGTTTATTTTCCCCCTTGATCCTGTAGTTTTAATGGTATCGTTTGTGACTTCCCCACCCTGTCCCTAAGAGGCCATCTTGCTTTTGTAGAGTTTCACCATACATAAATAAGTTAGCACATGTTCTGCTATGGGAATATTGTAAGAAACAGATTTTATTAAATTTTATTCTCCTGAAGAATGGAGATGAAAACACATTTGGGTCCATTTTCCTCCTAATTTTAGCCTTTCTGGAAAGTTTTAGATTCTCCTAAAGCGAATTAAAAAAATGAACAAGACATGTTCTTTGGAAAATGTCCATTGAGGACAAGAAGGCGAAGAGGAAGAATGAATATCACTGTACAATGGAGCTTTTGACTTGAAGCTGCTTCTCAGGAGGCTTGACTTATCCTTTGATCCCCATGTCTTTGAAAGTTGTTAAAAGGTTAACTTCTATGTGATTCTATATATTTTTCTTTTTATTTGGAGATTATATGACCATGATTCCTTGAATTGGATGAAGGTATGGATTAGGAATATGGATTAGCATATTTACATCTGTAAATGTATTTGGGACTGAATAGGGATTCAACAAATTCTTGTCAACTTGGGGCACTAGGGGAACTATAATTGGATGAAATTCAAAATAGAGAGGAATGTAAAGTCCTATACTTTGGTTTAAAAAATCAACTGCACGGATGAGGGATGTATGGCTAGACCAGGGCTTCTTAAACATTTTCCACTTGTGACCCTTTCAGCACTTCCCAAACTGTGGGTTGTGACTGACCCACCGTTTAAGAAGTGCTGCTAGATTCTTAAAATCTAGCGACTGCTCAGATTCTTAAAATCTAGCTACTGCTCAGTTTCTTAAAATCTGGCACGCTTGCGTTAGCAATACAAAGGCTTAGATTCCTTAAGAGTCTGCCCAATAGGGCAGATTCTTTAAATCTCACCCACCCCAATTGATGTTCTAATAAACCTTGTCTTTGGCTGAAAAAAAAAGTGCTGCTAGATAATGATTCATGTGAAATAAAACCTGCACTTCACATGAGTCCACAGGGGAGCCAAAAATGCAAATGTGATCTCAGGCTATAATAATGGAATAATGGTGTTTCAACTGTATTAAGTTCTGCTCTACTTTAACTTGGCTAGATTATATCTATAGTTTGCATTCAGTTCTGGGTACCGAGGGACCTTGAGAAGTTAGATCACATCCAGAGAATGGTGACCAGGTAGACGAAGGGACTGGAAACTAGGTCATACAACAATCAGGTGAAGGAACTTGGGCTCTTTTACCTTGACCAGTGAAGGTCTATGTAGATGAAGTGGTGGAGAAAGAAGGTAGAGAAGCTGTTCTCAAATATTTTGAGAGTTAAGTGGAAGGGACTATTATGCTTTGACCCAAAAGTTAGGGCAGTGGGTAAGAGGTACAGAAAAACTGATTTTGACTTAGCATGTGGGAAAACCTTTTACTGATTAGAATTACTCAAAGGTGGAATAGACTGCTAGACAAGTAGCACACATTATTATTGGAAATATTTGAGTTAAAGCTGGATTTTTACTTATGTCAACAAATCAATAAATATTTGTTAAGCACTTACTATGTGCTAGGCACTGTGCTACATACCAGGGACACAAATATAAAAAAGAAAGACAGTTCCTGCCCTCAAGGAGCTTACAATCTGAATAAGGAAAACAATAAACACATAAAAATATGAAAAATGGAGTGGTATCCAGCACAGTGACAAGGTAGAGAAGCCAAAGAAATCCAAAATAAAGGTAACTGTGTGGGAAATGAGGAAATGTCTGACTTCTTAAGTAGGGGGGAGGTTATGACTCCATCTTCCAACCAGAAGGGCAGAGGTTATTGATGAGACATGAGTACCAATGTTGATTGTGGGGTTTTTTTGTTTTTTGTTTTTTGCTTTTTAGTGAGGTGATCAGGGTTAAGTGATTTGCCCAGGGTCACACAGCTAGTAAGTGTTAAGTGTCTGAGGCTGGATTTGAACTCAGGTCCTCCTGGCTCCAAGGCCAGAGCTCTGTTCGCTGTGCCACCTAGTTGCCCCAATGTTGATTGCATTTTGCAGGATGAGATTTTCCCAATGATGAGTTTATGGGGACCATGGTGGAGAAGCCAAAGAAGGCCAAATGAGTGCATCCCACTTTGGGGGGATGTTATGGATATAGTTCCTGTTCAGGCTGGGATTGGGTGAAGGCTCCTTCTAATTCTTAGATTATTTGATCAAGATGGTCTCAGAGTAGTGTGCCATCCCATCTATATGACATAATTTTAGGGGTGTCAGAGTACTAGTCCTAAAATATCTTGTCTGCCATCTGCCAGAACCCAACACTGGAAATCCTTTTTGAATGCTTTTCTTAGAGGGTGTGTTTGTTTAGTCATTTCAATCATGTCCAACTCTTCATGGCCCATTTGGAGTTTTCTTGGCAAAGAAACTGGAATTGTTTGTCATTTCCTTCCCTAGCTCAGAGGCAAACAGGGTTAAATGACTTGCCCAGTGCCACATAGCTAGTACCTGGGGCCAGATTTGAACTCAGGAAGATGATTCTTCCTGACTCTAGGCCTGGACTTCTGTCTACTGCAACAGAAGGTGAAAACTTCTAATTCCTAGTAATGACTTAAAGGATTGCCCATTACCATTTGAGATCTCAGGTGAGGGATTGATCTATACTTAAATAAGTCCAAGGGCTTGTGGAAAAGGAACCCTGGCTAGGCGTGGAAATGGGGGTTGGGAAAAAAGTAATTAGCACCAAGAGAGGAGATAGGGTTCCCAAAAGGGGAGAGGGGGAAGCTTATCTAACTTTGTCTACTTCATAGTTTTCCCAAGAGGAAACCCTGATAGGTATTCTTATGGTTCTTTTTATTTATTCATTTTTGGCAAACTTTACGCACATGGCCAGGTCTCTCCCAGTAAGATGGAAAAGGAATTGGAGGATCTGTTTGCAAAGTGGTTTAGCTGAAGGATCCTGGCAGATTTGAACAGAAGAATTCTAGGCACCATTCCAGTGTTACATTCGAGTCTCTCCTTAGCTGCTCCTGAGACATTTTTTCTGTCCCATCACCCAGAAATAATGGCAGATTTGTCAAGAAAGAGCCTTTACCATATATATATATATATATATGTATATATATTTTCCCCTTGATGATTATAAACTCATCAGAGTGGCAGTCAATCAGAACTTTACAAGTAAAGATGAAGATTATCCTCTGTGTTAGACATGAAGGAAAAATGAATGTTTGAAGTTCAGGTCTCAATTACTCTTCTTTTAATGGATAGCTAATTGGTCAAAGATTTCTTAATTTATCTGCATTTTGCAGGAGTACTTTCCAAAGATAGTTCCTGCTATGAGTACATGGAGCTTTTAGGCCCATAGAGGGAAGTGTGGCATTAAAAGGCTTATTTTCATAGACTCAAGTGCTTTTTTGGACACCTTTGAGGGTCCATTCAGACTCCTTCCCTTTGAAGTTTTGGAAGAGCCAAGCAAGCAACAAAGGAAGAGATTACACAGGAGGGACCAGGGAGATCATTACAGCTTCATTACTAAACCCTTTGATTTAAATCCTTGATAGTCTGAGAAAATCCTACAGCACATAATATCCCAAAAAATCCACGGGATGAAATGGATCTATTGTAGTCTTGACTTTTAATACTTGCTTTGAAAAATCAGACTGCTTACCCCCTCTCATTCACTTTTACTCCCTATTTTATTACTCTTTGATGACTTGGGATTTAGCATGCCTCCAGCATCTGTAGTCTGTAAAGGAATGGGAATGTGGGCCAGACTGAACAGAATACCCTCTGTGACAATGGAGAAAATATGAAGACTATACACACAGATGACCCTTGTTCTCATATAGCTTACGGTGGAGTAGAGGGATGTGACATAAACAAAAATAACTAGACCTAGAATATGGACTGAACCTATAATTTCATTGTTGTTGGGGAGCTCCTAGTAAGAAACTCTCTTTACCAATGTAGAATGGGACCTTCTTTACAATTAGAGAGTTGCCCAGAATCTGGGAGGTTTAATGCCTTGCCCAGGATGACATCATACAAATAATTAAGACAAAATAATACCTGATAGGTATATAACAATGGTATGAACTAAAATCCTATTCAAGGTCCAAGGTGGGGGATGGATGAAAATTATGAAACATCTATGGCAGCATTTGAGCTGGGCTTTGATGTTTTAATAGGTAAGATTTCAGCAAGCTGAGATTTGTGTGTGTGTGTGTATGTGTATACATTCTGGCTAGGAACAAGACCATACTATCCAAATGGCTCAATATTTATAACGTAGGATTTTTAAAACTCCTCTTTATCCTGAATCCCATTTTATCACTAGGTTCTAATGACTCTTTTCTCTTGTCCTCTTTTCATCAATCTCTCTCAATTCTTCCTTTGTATTGCCTCATATGTGTTTCTTATCTATCGCTATTGTCACTTTTCTAGATGAGACTTTCATTATGGCATGTCTGGTTTATTACATTAGCTTCCCCTCTCATCTGTCTTCCCTGACTCTAGGGTTTTTTTTTTTTCCTGTTTCAATCCTTCTCCAACTAGCTACTTATTTTTTCGAAAAACTTTACAATCACTTTGCCATTCTTTTGGACTTAATCTGATAGGCCTTGGGGAGATCCAGTGAATGTTTCTGAGCCAATTCCTTAGGCTGGCATTTAAGACCCTCCACAATGTCACACCTTTCTTTACCATCCTTTCTCATGCTTCTCCACTAAATGAATCCTTTGCTTTAGCCAGTCAAATCTCATTGTGTTAGGCTCTAGATTAGGCCACTAGATACAATGAAGATAAGCTATCAGAAACATAACAGATGGTCAATTAATCAAATCAACCAACAAATATTTATTGGATACCTATTATATGTAGGTCACTGTGAGAAATTCAGAAGACCTCTGGGGAGGATCCCAATGCACCTCAAACAATCCATTTCTATACCTTTTCCTCATTTTGTTTCTAGCCCTTAGATAGAACTTTGAGGTTTCCACAGCACTTTGCAAATGTTTCCTCTCTGATTATTTATATCCTAGCCTTCCTTCACTATGTAGATCAAATCCTACCTCCTCCATAAAGCATTCCTCTCATAGCCAAGATTCTAGACTTTACTTGGACCCATACTGGCTGAATGACCCCAAGCAAGTCACCTAATTTCCTGGAGCCCGAGACAACTTTCTGAGACTATAAATAGTGGAGCAATGTTGACCTGTAGGAGTAGAGGAGGTACTGCCACTGAGAGTTCCTTATAGCAATGAAATCATTGGTCCAGTTCAAATAAAAACAATCACACGATGAACAGCTAGACCACGAGACCTTCTATAATGAGTTCTCTTTTAATATATTGTTCTATCTAGATTGTAAAATTTTTGAGACTGAGGATCATATCCTGTACCTGTTTGCATCTTTTGAAATGCTCAGCACATAGTAGGTGCTCTATAAATACTTGTTGGTTGATTGATTAATGGCTGTAATATTTCTTAGCTTCTTTTTCCTCCTTTCTAGCTATAATATAATCTTAGTCTAGGCCTTGACATCAACCTTGTTTGCATGCTCTCAGCTTGCCCTGGTCTTGCACTTTTCTTTAAAAGAATCTTCTTTAAGCTAATTCTGATCAAGTCATTCTCCTTCTCTGAGCTTGCCAATTATTTCCCTTTTCTTCTTGAATCAAGTTAATGTTCCTCTTCACAGGCTTTACTTTCCTTCTCCAGTCGATGCCCTTAACTACCTTCATCTCACACTAAGCCCTGACTTGCGTTTCCTTAGTTAATTCAGAGTTTTAGTTATCCTAGCCCAACTCCCATATAAACTCTCCTCCATAAAAGTTTTTCAGGACTAGATTTTTTCTGCTTCTACCTTTGGGGCAACACAGTGGCACATCAAATAGAGTCCAGGGCCTAGAGTCAGGAAAACCTGAGTTTTCAGCCTCAGACACTTACTAGCTGTGACTCTGGGCAAGTCACTTAACCTTGCTTGCCTCAGTTTCCTCATCTGTGAAATGAGCTGGAGAAGGACATGGCAAGGACATGGCAAGTACTTTTGCCAAGAAAACCCCCAAATGGGTCAAGACTGAAAATAACTAAACAAGCTTCCACCTATATCTAGTCTCACTACCAGCTCTGCTAAACCCCACTCTTCATCCTTCACCCATCCCCGAATTCCTTAATACTTTTGAGTAGCTCACTGCAGCTGTAGTTGAATGTATGTGTACTTAATGTGCATATTTATTTGCACTGTTTTTCTTATACTCTTGAGTCTATCCTGTCTCTTATTGGATTGTAAGCAATCTGAGGGCAGGAACTAGGTTCCTTTTAGTTCCCCAAGGCAATTAAACTGGAAGGCCAATACCCATGAACTCTCTAGCAAATCACTGTACCCTAGGGGAATAGGAAGAATGAGGGAGGAGTATCCCAGGGTCTCTTTGGAGAGTTTGTAGGTCCTAATAGTGAAACAAAGTGTCGTCAGCTTGTAGGGATTGGGAAAATTCCCCCAGATCCCTAGGGATCAGATCATAAATAGATGTTTTCCTAGAAGACACTCTGTCCTTGGTGGTGAAGTGTTACTTACAAAGTCTAAAGCTCTTTCATAAATGCTTCAAATTTGTTAATTTCTGCATATGTACTTTGGCTATGCTAACTATTTGTTTCCCCTGGCCCTGATGATGGGCCTTGACCCTTGCTACCTTGAAGCTTAAGTTCCAAGCTTCTACTCCCCTACCTTTCTCTACTCTGTCATTTTAGATAACAAAACATCCTGTTGCTAGAATTAATTTTTTAAGAGAAAAAAAGAGTAAATTATAGTATATATAGTATGCATAGTAAGTACCTAGTAATATATATATACACATACATATGTATGTATGTGAATATATGAGTATAAATTCCATGGAGATATCATCAAAAGTGAATTTGGTCTTGATTCCTGGCAAAATTTAGGAAGCCATTATTATTATTATTATTATTATTATAATTTTTAGGCAATTGGGGTTAAGTGACTTGCCCAGGGTCACACAGCTAGTAAGTGTCAAGTGTTTGGTCTGAGGCTGGATTTTGAACTCAGGTCCTCCTGACTTCAGGGCTGGTACTCTATTCACTGCACCACCTAGCTGCCCCTAGGAAGCCACTATTAAAGCTTTGGTTTATAAACATTTAGAAAGGAAAAGTGTGGTTACTCAGAGTCAGCATAGATAGGTTCATCATGAATAAGTCATGCTAGACTAATCTTTTGTTTTTTGACATGGTTTCTAGACTGATAAGCAAGGAAGGTTTCACAGATATAGTGCATTTGTATTATTCCCCTTGGGTTTGGTCATTCAACCATCTAATTTGACTGTCACCCAGCTCACATTCCTCCATCTTGTCTTGATATTAGTCTAGTTAGGTGGAATAGGCATTAATGGATTAATATCACCTTGGCGGGAGACCTCCAGTGGAGTGCCTCAGGGATATCTGTTCACAGTTCTGTTCTCTTCAACCTTTTTTTTTTTTAAAAAAAAATCAATGATTGGATAATGAAGCTGGGATAGAGAACTAACATTTTGGACAATAGATTCAAGATCCCAAAAGATATTAGTGGACTAACATGATGAAATGAGTCTAATAGGATGAAATTTAATAAGATTAAATGTAAAGTCTTAAAGTTGGATTTTAAAAGTACAGGTGGAGAGTGAGGAGATATGACTAGTAAGAATTCTCATGAAAAAGGTGTCATGGTTTTAGGGGCTCAATATGAACCAACAATGGGGTATTGACTCATGGAGCTTACATTCTAATGGGAGACACAATCTGTAAGTAAATAGGTATATATGAGATACAGAATAGAAAATAAGTCAACATTAATTTACAAACAGATATTTACTTCAAATACTTAGCAAGAACAAAATTCAAATATTTTCCCCAACATCTTGGAGTAGTGGGGCTAATCTCTCCTGTACCACCTTGGTTGCTGGGAGGGATGAAGCTCAAGATTTTGGTCAGTTTCTACACATGGTTGTCCCTATCAAGTTCATGGTCAGATGTGTGCATGACTACTGGATGAGTCCTCATACAGCCTTTGCTGGTATGGATTTTGGAGATTTGCTTTTTGCTCCTTGAGGTACCAATACTGGGCTAGCTGCACAAATTTGGCTTAGAATGCTAGGATGCTGAGGTATCCTCCAGACCCTTGGAACTCACAGGATGGTGAAGACTGTATTCTCTTTACCTGTAATGAAAAACACTGAAGCTAAGGTCTGAGGTATGTTTCTTGGGACCATGTGGCCTCATCAAGGGAGATGGCCCCAAGGACTTTCACTTTTTAAGCTGGCACCTTACTGGTCTCCATGAATAAAAGAGTCACCATAGTCCCCCAGAAATGAACGAGGCAAAGAGAAGGTGGGCTGATGCTGACAGGACTTTTAGAATGCCTCCAAAGACAATCAAGGAACCTCCCTTTCCCTATGTGGATAGGCTACTGGAACCAGTTATGGTTATGTTCTCCAGTGTCTCCAAGGTACTTATGTTACACATAATGATGATTCTCCCAGAAGGATGCTCCCTAGTATTCTCCACCTGCAAAGGCTACATCAGCCAGTAGGCTCATGGGATTTATTCATGTGCCAGATCCCAGTTAACTAACATTTATGATTAAATACTTCAAGGATATGGGATTTTGTTGTGGTTACCCTTCTCATCATAATCCCTCTAGAACCTGGTAGACCATCTTGGTGAGTTTCTGTGACTGAAAAAGTTTCATCATCTAATGATGAATCTCTCTGTGCTTAACTAGGTTTAGATAATAGATGCGAAGCCCATTCCCAGGCCCAATATTCGATTAATAACAAGTATTGTCTATGCAGCAGATGTACCCCAGTGACCAGGCCTTTCAGTAAACATGTGCTCTTGCTTGTGTCTGCTGGACAAGTTGTGAATTCCCCATACAAGGTGTTGATCCCCTTGTCTCATTGACTGACACCTTTTTTCTGTAACTAACAGAACAAAGATAGGTTATACAGCTGAGTGGCCCTTGGCTTAGCCCATGGATATGGAGAGAGAGGTCTACACATCCTTGAGGCCTATACAGATGATTGCTGGCACTGAGGAGCTGTTGCCAGATGGAGATGCACAAAGAGAGGAGCCACTGTCAGATGGAGATATGAAGAAGTGCAACAAGTATCTAGATTTAAAACTGGAAAGAACATTAGGGACCATTGAGCCAAACCCTCTCATTTTACAGGGAAGGAAAAGAGGCCCAGAGATGTTATAACTTGCTCAGTAACACAGCTGGAAGTCTCTGAGGTGGGATTTAAACCCAGGGTCTTCCTGAATCCAGGTCCACTCTTCTGTTCCTTATACCTTGATGTAGAAGAAAACCTAAACCTATAACTTTGCTGATAGTGTGACTCATGTGACCTATTAGGTCCAAAGGGAAGGTGGAACCCATTAGATGGTAGGATAGCTTGATCGAGTGATTGATGAGTCCTTTCTTCCTATAGAATAGTACTATATCAGCAGGACTGTATAGTTCC
This sequence comes from Phascolarctos cinereus, assembly GCF_003287225.1. Taxonomy (NCBI): domain Eukaryota; kingdom Metazoa; phylum Chordata; class Mammalia; order Diprotodontia; family Phascolarctidae; genus Phascolarctos; species Phascolarctos cinereus. The sequence goes on from NW_027555736.1 coordinate 158,441,525, forward strand.
TCAAGGAAGGCAGAGGCCTACCTGAGAAGGAAAGTGAGTTGTTTTTACTGTATATGGGCCTTGGTGGGAGTCTTTTGTATTTTTCTTTCAGGCTGAATAAAATCTGTTCTTTCAGCCTTTGTTGAACAGAAGCTAAGGGGCCTGAGAGACATGTGCCAAATTCAAATGTTGCCAGATAAAGCTCTGGTTAGGAACAAAATGAACCAAATTCTGATGTTCCCAGGAGAAAGAAGTTAAAGAGATTTTGTGGAAACTTACTGCTTAAGATTGAACATAGTTTCTTGAGCCCTGTATTGCAGTAATGAATATAAAGGCAAGTATTTTCATTATTCAGAAATTACTCAGCCTCCCCCACATCTGCCAAATTCACTCCCCCCCCCACCAATTAATTATCAGGGAACTATAAATTAAAGAGATCTTCCTTTATCTTTCTCTAGGCTGGAACTATGATGTCTGCAGGACTGCTCATCATTGAAAGGTCTTCTCCAGGCAATACTCTTAATTGTAATGATGTAGCAGCTTCAAGTTCGATGTGCCCACTGACAGGATAAATTTGCCCATAAGGCCTGTTTTTTTTTTCTTTGCTTTAGGAACAAACAAAAAGATATGTACCAAGCCAAGTCAGCTTAGTTTTATTTAACTTTTGCACTTCTGAACTTTCAAGAGGCTTAGCTTAGATGAGTTCTAGGATATAGATTCTGGAGGCTTTTCAGACTAATTATCAGGAAATATCATTAACTCCACCTGGAAGGTGACAAGACTAGGCAAAATTCTAAAGTGGCAGCACTTGTCTTAGATATATTTTTTGCCTCTTCTGAAATTTCTGTTTCTCCCTTCATCTTGCAGGGACCTAATATGGCTCCCTGAATACCCAGGACGGTTATCCTTCTCAGGCGGCATGCTGAGCTTCCAATCATTTCTACAACCCTCCTTTGCCTGTTAAGAATTACTTTTGTATATAATATTTTGGAGAAATTTGATGGAAACCTGGAGTAGGAGACTGGTGAGATCTGTATTTGAACTCACAAAGAGACACATTGAAACAAAGTGAATTTCATTTTCTTAACTGAAAAATAAGATGGGTCAGTTTAAGAGAAACCTAGAAACTGAGAGGACCACAGAGAGCGCCGGGGAAGCAGTACTTAGATTGAGGACGAAGTTAAATCTGACATTGTTTTTACTTTTCAGTTTGATCTCAGCACTTAAAAGAGGAATGCAGTCCACATCAAAATTCTTACCTTTGATGGTAGAAGATAAATAGAAGTCTTCCTCAGTCACACAGGTCAGAGCATCAGAGGATGTAGAGCATAAACACATTAAATCCAATCTCCTCCACTCATTTTATTCATTGAAAACATTTTTTCCCCAACGAACAAACATTTATTTACTATCCCTCTAATCCTTCAATTTTTGGGAAAAAAAAAACTACCCCAAATCCTTTTTAACTAATATGCTTAGTTAAGAAAAAAAAATCCTTGACTATGTCCTAAACATATGTCTGAGCCTCTATCCCAAGTCCATTACCTTTCTGTAAGGAACTGAATAGCATGCTTCATCATTGGTCCCTTGGAATTGTACTTGGTCATTTCATTGATAAGATTTCTGAAGTCTTTCAAAGCTTTTTGTTTTTGTTAAATCACTTCAGTCTTGTCTGACTCTTTGTGACCCCATTTGGGGTTTCCTTGGCAAAGATACTGGGGCAGTTTGCCATTTTCTTCTCCAGCTCATTTTATGAATGAGGAAACTGGGGCAAGTGACTTGCCCAGGGTCACACTGCTAGTGTGTGAGGCCGTATTTGAACTCAGATCTTCCTGATTCCAGGCCTAGAGCTTTAGCTGCCGTACCACCTAGCTGCCCTGTTTATCTTTACATTGTTTTTGTTAATGTATAAGTTGTTATCCTGGTTGTACTTACTTCACTCTTCATCAGTTTATGCAGGTCTTCCCTGGCTTTCACTGAAATCATCCTTTTTGTCATTTCTTATTGCATATTAGAGTTCCATTACATGAATATACAATAGCTTTTTCAGCCATTCCACAACTGATAGGTCACCCTTAGTTTTCCTCTATGAAAAGCTGCTAGAAACATTTTTGTATGCACAAGTCCTTTTCCTCTTTATTTGATCTAGTAGTGATATTAAGTCAAGTCAGCAAGCATTTATTAAGCGCCTAATACATGCTAGGTGTTCTAAGCATGAAGTTGTAAAGAGAGGCAAAAATAATAAATTTAAAGAGAGGCAAAATTCCTCAAGGAATTTATGATCTGGGGGGTGGGACATGAAAACAATTATATATAATTAATATATATATATATACATATATATACACATATATAATAAATTAGAGATAATCTCAGATGAAATATACTAACATTAAAGATGACTAGGAAAGTCTTCTGTCAAGAGAAGGGACTTTAGCAAAAACTTGAAGGAAGCCAGGGGAAGCTGGAGATGAGGAGGGAGAGTGTTCAGTTGAAATAGAATGTCTAGAGTGAAGGATATCAAGGTAGCCAGTGTCAATGGATCTCAGAGTACATGGAGGGAAAGTAAGGCATAAGAAGCCTAGAAAGGTAGGAAGGGGCCGGGTTACAAAGGGCTTTAAAAGCCGAACAGGATTTTATATTTAATTTTGGTAGTAATGGAGAGCCATTGGAGTTTGTTGGACATAGTCAGAACTGCATTTTAGGAAGATTATTTTGATAGCTGAGTGAAGGATGGAGTAGAGTGGGTAGAGGCTTGAGGCAGGCATACCCAGTATCAGACTATTGCAATAGTCCAGGCATGAGATGATGAAGGCCTGCACAAGGGTGATGTCAGTGTCAGAGTAGAGAAGGGGGCATTCTGGGAGATGCTGGAAAGGTAAAATCAATAGGACTTGGCAACAGACTGGATATATATGGAGGGTGAGAGAGTGAGGAGCAGGTTGCTAACTCTGCCCCTCATGAAGGTACAGGGCATAGAGTAATCATTCTTCATCAATGAAAAGAGTCTTACTGAAATGGGCTTCAGTACTGGGTTATACCACTGTTCACTATTGTGAACAATTAGCATTTGCTGGGAAACAAGTCAAGCTTTCAGTTATAGGTTTAGGATATTTTTTTCCCCCTTTAAGCGACTGTGATCAGAAAAGTGATTTAAACCTCAAAATAATTTCCCCTAGACTAACAATATTTTTGAGGGGCAGATAGAGATAATTCTCATCTAGTACCCCATCTCTGAAGAGAACAAAGGCTAGCCTCATAGCCCCTCTGCTCCACTCCATAGGCAGGAATCAAAGTCTCCTTTGGAGAGGAGTGAAGGGGATTGTAGAGACAGCTGTTCATGCTTCCCTGCAAACCTCACTTAGACAACTCACGTAGGTATACACTTATACCCTACACATTTATCACTTTGCCAAGTAACCCTCAAAAGGCTAATTAGTTATGTAGCATTGCTTTTGACACTATTGAAACATTTGGGACTATTAGCTGATATGTATACATACGTAAAAATACACTTTTTTTTTTTGGTAGCATATGCTTTCCTTGGTAGAAAGAGAATCCCTGTTCTAGCGGCTGCTCTGCAACAAGGAGTCTTGGAGAATTTCCTGGGGGCAATGAGAGGTTAAGTAATTGCATGTGGGGCTTGTACGCTGATCTTTCGGACTTAAATGTCAGCTCTTTTTCACAATGCCATTCTGGCATGTTGTTGCTGTTTGTCCTTTGAAGAGGACCAGTGACATCACAGAGTAATGTCTAGTCTTGCTCATTAATTGGATTTAAGTGAGGCAGAGATACACAAAGTCATCAGACTCACTCTGTCTTCTAGAGTTATTGAAGTCTAGTGACAAGACGAAAGTCGTGGTGACTGGCATTGGCCTAGGATGCAGTGTATTACCTTGTCTGGTCTAAGTGTTCCATAGCACCCGCTTCAGCTGCCTTCATGGCTGTTGGAACAAATTGTTCTCATCTGTCCATGCCCAGGGCAAAGTCTTCACATGCTTAGGGCAGACGCCCCTCTAACTCACTGAGGGGTTTGAGGCCTGTTAGTTACCCTCAGTGGTTTAGCCTGTCTGCCAGGCTGGGGTGTGGCTGCAGCAAATGCCACGGCGTCTTGGAGCCACATTCTGGCATGCACAGCATTTCCAAATAAACAATGATCTGAATTATCTCAAGCAATGTTTCTTCAACAAAACTATACTGCAGATTAGTAAAAACCTCAGTTCAGCAATTAGGAAGTACATCTCAATGTATACATAGATATATATTCTCTTTACATATAACATAAATTATGTATAGTTTATCTTGATAAATATTTTGCATTATGAGCTTGTTTTATTCATATGCATACTCTTTAATCCCTGGGAATTTGGAGAAACACATTTTTAAATAGGTGGAATACACAGTAGCTATGGAGAATGATTTGAGTGGCCAAGAAGATCCCATGTTTCCAATATATTGCTCTCTCTCTCTCTCATGCCTAAATTCTACTGCTGGTCACCCATTCCTTTTGGTTAAGCATTTTCTCTCTCTCTTTGGGTCCTTTTTCTCAAAAAAGTACATTATACAGAGATATTTGCTTAAATCCCTAAAACCTTTAGTGTGAATGTGTTCATTAGCTGCTTTTTTCCATTAGTGTTGGAGAGATGGAGCAATTTGAGAGCACTAGTCAGTAACGACTGAAACTTTGAAAAGAGTTCCTGGTAGTAAGGAATGCTAGACATGGATTCTCTCAGGCCAGGATGAATCATATAGATGCTGGAGTTTACTAATAAAGCTTCACTTGCAGATCATAGGAGGAATGTTTTGTTCCTAAGGGTTGGTCAGATATGGAAGTTATAGAAACTGCATCATTGAGGCATATTGTTATGGAATTACCTGAACTCATAGATTATGAGTGTCAACAGAAGTGTACAGCCCCTCTCAGACCTACTTTCCCTGTCATTCCCTAGCACTGAGGCAATATTATTATATATTATGTTATATTTATATTTACTATATTATATTTATATATTTATTATAGATATTTTAGAACATATAGGTATTTCCCCCCCCTTTTCCCTGATCACCTTGGGAAACAGACCTAATGGTGGTATTCCTGGATCAAAGGGTATGCACTGTTTTATGTTCATACCCTTTTTCAGTGCCATGTAATACCTCCCCCATTTAATATTATGACAAATCACTTTTAGGAAAAGCTAACAGTTTAATTAATAAAAGTATGGTTATAGTAGTAGTAGTAAAAACGGCATCAAAACTCACACCTCATTTCCCTGAGTGAAGCCCTGGATTTTTGCTGCTTTTGATCAGGAAGAGAAGAAGTCAGAAAGTTTACTAGCTGGCTCCCAACGCCATGATCTCAATTACTTACTGTCCTCTCTAGGGAGGAGTGGCTGGGTGGTGAAGTGGATAGAGTGCCAGACTTGGAGTCAAGAAGACTTTGTGTCCCTATCCCTAGGGAAGCTAGGTGGTACCGTGGATAGAGCTCCAGCCCTGGAGTCAAGCAGACCTGAGTTCAAACCCAGCCTCAGCCATTTACTAGCTGTGTGACTCAGGGCAAGTCACTTAACCCTGTTTGCCTCAGTTTCCTCCTATAAAATGAGCTGGAAAAGGAAATGACAAACCACTCCAGTATCTTTGCTGAGAAAACCCCAAATAAGGACACAAAGAATTGAACATGACTGAACAACGCTAACTCTTTAGGGAAGCAGGTCATCACTACTTGAGGCATTATGGGCTTGAATTATGAACCAACTGGAACTCTAGAGTGGTGGGAAGGAACCTTAAAAATTCCCTTCTCCTAAACACCTTGGTGCCACCTCTTCACACTTATCACATTGGCAAAATATGACAGAAAAGGAAAATGACAAATATTGGAGAGAATGTGGAAAAATTGGGATACTAATGAACTGCTGGTAGAGTTGTGAACTGATCCAGCCATTCTGGAGAAGAATTTGGAACTGTGCCCAAAGGGCTCTAAAACAGTGCATACCTTTGATCCAGGAATACCACCTGTCTGTTTCCCAAGGAGATCAGGGAAAAAGGAAAAAAGAAACCCTATATGTTCTGAAATATCTATAGTATATATAAATATGATATAATAAATATAAATCAATATATAAGTAAATAAAATATATAATAGCTCTCTTTGTGGTGGCAAAGAACTGGAAATAAAGGGGATACACATCAATTAGGGAACAACTAAACAAGTTGTGGTGTAGGATTGTGATGGAATACTATTTTTTAAAAAATTATTTTATTTTTAGTTTTCAACATTCGCTTCCATAAGATTTTGAGTTTCCAATTTTCTTCCCCTAACCCCCCACCCCCAGCATGCAATCTAACATAGGCTCCATATATACATTCATATTAGATATATTTTCACATTAATCATGTTGTAAATAATTAAAGCCAATGGGAGGAACCATAAGCAAGGAGAAACAAAAGAAAACAAACACAAGAAAAGAGAGCAAATAGTATGCTTCAATCTGCATTCAGACTCCATAGTTCTTTCTCTGGATGTGGATAGCATTTTGATGGAATACTATTGTACTATAAGAAAAGACAATTAGGATAGTTTTAGAAAAACCTGAGCTGATGCAAACTGAAGTGAGTAGAACCAGGAGAACATTGTGCAGGAGAATTATTGTACAATGATCAACTGTGAATTACCTAGCCATTCTGAGCAATACGATGATCCAAGACAATTCTGAAAGACTTATGATGAAAAAAGCTATTCACTTCCAAAGAAAGAACTAATGGAGTCTGAAGGCAGATCGAAGCATCTCTCTTTTTCTTTTACTTTGTTTTTCTTGTTTTTTAGGGTCTGTGTTTTCTTTTGCAACATGGCTAATTTGGAAATATGTTTTGCATGACTGCACATGTACAATCTATATCAAACTGCTTGCCTTCTCAAGGAGGGGTGAGGGCAGGAAGAGAGGAAGAGAATTTCGAACTCAAAATTAAAAAAAAACATGTAAATTTTTTTTACATGTTATTAAGAAATATTTAATAAAAAATAAAAATATATTGGCGGAAAAAGTTCCCTCCTTTTTGACTGTTAAAACTCAACTCATTATTCAATTCCTCTATATAGAGCGCATGATGAGGGTTTCCTCACTGTAGACTATGGTTCCCTTTTTCTGGGGTGTGTCCAGGAATATGCTGGTAAATGTTTAACAACCAGAAACAATGTACCCACAACACACTTTTTGTGTTTAATCTTCATCTTTCATATTTTCCCTCATTTTCTTAAATCTAGACAATCTGCAAAACAACAAATGAAATCCTTATTTGTAGCATTTGCTGATTTCTGAGGTGTAAATTCTCACTCGGATAATTTAACTAATGAGTCTCCATGTGTTTCCTGCTCCTTCCCTCCCCACGTGTCCAATCAAGCAGCTGCTTGGGATACAAATTCCCAGAAACTCCACAGCTACCTCCAAACTAGTGTTCTTTAATTCTTCCCAAGCCTGTAACCTTTCCTGGTAGGTTGATGTTCTCTGGAATTTTGGTTCTTGTTCTTCTGAGTCTTCTATGCTACTGCTTATGTTTTACTGACTGAAGATAGCCCTCTGCATTTTTTTAGCTCTGACCTACAGGTAAAATTTGAAAAGGGATTTAATAACCTATTGTCCATGCCCTAAGAGAAGGTATAAATATTCCATTTTAGGGAGTAATGGGAGCTGTAACTCTCCCCTTCTTCCTCTGCTTAGAAGAGCACCCCTTATTCTACCAAATGGATTAAAATGTGCTATGGGAATGCTGAGGTAAGTGTGCTATTTCTATAAAAAAGCGGACCAGGTACATAGGCTATTCTGAAGTAACAGCAGTATTCTCAAGGCAGGACCAAGACAGGCTGTAATCATCTGGGCCTGTCTCAGGTTAGTCTTCTGGTAGTTTGCCTGGTAGTGGAACAAAATAAGATACTTACAGGTCATTCATTAGTTAAAAATGATTTACTTATCGTTACAAGGGAAGGATATCCAAGAAAGCTATGCATTGAAGACACCTTGAGTTGCCTTAGCTGAGCGAGTGGGCCTCTGAGTGGCCCAGGGTGGTCTACCTGCCAAGTGTCAGAGAGAGGATGGAGTTCATCATGGTTGTTTTTTGCATTCAGGGAACTGGAAAATAATTGTCAACAGATTAAGCTTTTGCTTTCCTGAGCCAATCAAATCTCAAGGATAGTTTCAATATTTTTAAAGGAAAAAGTAGTCTTAACTTGTGTGGGAATTGGAGGTTAGGATATTGTTCCTACAAATGAACTTATCAAGGTAGACTAAAATCTTTGGAATGGAGAGGCAGCTGAGAGTATGAAAAAAATTAAAAATGTGGAGGGGATGAGGAGAGAAGGGAATAAGCATTTATACAGGACCTATATATGCTAGGCACTGTGCTAAGGGTTTTTACAAATATATCTTATTTGAACCCCACCACAACCCTGTGAGGTAGGTGCTGTTATTGCCCCTGTTGTACAGTTGAGGAAGGTGAGGCAAACAGGATAGTTTGAAGGTTTAGTCCAGGATCACATTGCTAGGAGGTATCTGAGGCTGGATTTGAATTCAAGTCTTTCTGACTTCTGGTCCGGGTTCTATCTATTGTGCCTCCAGGTGCCTAAAAAACAAAACAAAAAACCAAACCATCAGAATAGAAGGGAATACATAAACAGAAAGTAGAACCTAAAAAACATTAGAGATCAACTTCTTGGTTTTATGGCTAAGGAAACTGAGGTCTTGAATGGTGAAGTGACTTATGCACAGTCAGTTCCCATAGACCTGGGTGTATAAAGACTTGAACTTTTATAGAAGGGAAGGAAGAGGTCCTTGGAATGAAAAGTGGCTTGTGCAAGGTTATATATGATAACTGGCAGAATTGGGATTGGAGCTCAGATCTTTTAATTTAAAATCTAGTTATCATAACTTGAAGCCAGAAGGATGATTCTTATTCTATTTACTGGGGCCAGACAGTGGGTGAAAAGCACAGGAAGGAACATTTAGGCTTGATAAAAGGAAAAACTTCTTAACAATTAGCACCTTCCAAAAGTGAAACAGACCTCTTCAAGCAGCTCCTGGATGACCATTAGTCAGTAATCTCCTAGTAGGGATTCCTGTTCACGTTAGGTTAGACTAGATAATCTTTGAGGTAGCTTCTGACCTTGAACTTCTGTGAATCTATTATGTTGCGGTTCTGAGTGTTTACTACTTAAGGGAAAATATTGCATGAGGAACATATCTCCTGAACACTCCAGGACCTGGAGTTTTATTCAATGAAGCAATTCTGTGGGAATGGTCAGGCTATAGAATCTCAAGTGGTGAACTTAAAAGTCATATGGCTATTTGGGTGTATGTAATAGCCACACATGGGTAAGTAAACAAAGCAGCACAGTCTTATGGTAAGAATGCATGACTTTGGAGTCAGGAGACCTGGGTTTATGTTCCAGCTCTAACATTTTCTAGATGAATTGGGGTTGAGAGGGCTTGTTTATTTTTCTTCTCTTTGAGCAGTATATGCTCTTGAAATGAGTGAATTTTGTGATAAATCAGAAATGAAAAATAACTTGTGAGCAAAACTTACATATCTGAAAAAAATTATGTATATATTTATCAGGTGGAAAGTTTATGGTGTTGTGGGCTGGTACTTGGTTTCAAATAGGTAGGAGGATTACTAGTGAGGGCCCCCAAGTGCTTCTACTAGGATCATGTTCCTCTGGGGCTTTTCAAGGTCTCTGCCTTTGAGTTTGCTGCTAACCCTACTGGTACAGACTTTGACAACTCTGAGCTAGGACCATAAGGGTAGAAGCAGCTTGAGGTGGTGGGGCAATTAGAAGGTGCCTCAGTGGACAGAGTTCTGGGCCTGAGACTGGTACTCCTCATACTACTTCATAGAGTTGTGAATGTAGTGCTTTATACAGTAAAACACTATATAAATGTGAGCTATTATTATTTTGACATTTTTATCAATATGTTTTATTTTTTCTTTTGCATCACATACATTTCCTAATAAATCCATTCCCACCTTTTTCCTCCCAGAGAACCATTTATTAACAATTAAAAAAAGAGGAGGAAAGAAAACCAGTTCAAACTAACACATCAACTAAGTCTGATAACTACTCAGATAGTTGGAATGTTATTCAAAGTTCTTTGCTTTAGTCTCCAACTTTTTGCCAAGAAAGGAGGGAGAAGTATTTTCACAGATCTCTAAGTTTATTGGCAGTAGAGAGCTAGTCCCTAAACCTACAATGACAGATGAAGGTTGTGTCATATGGATCAGAGAGGGGGAAATTGGGTTGCATATGAATTGTATATGTTTAGGTCCCTCTTACCCACTTGCTGTTTTTAGGCTCTGCTGTTGGTTATAGAATTCTATCAAAATGACCTGAATAACATGAACCAAATTTTCTTTTTAGGTGTTGATGAAAGGGAGATTTCTTTTTTCTTTTCCAAGTATTTTTTTTGGGGGGGTTAGGCAATGGGGTTAAGTGACTTGCCCAGGGTCACACAGCTAGTAAGTGTTATGTGTCTGAGGTCAGATTGGAACTCAGGTCCTCCTGAATCCAGGGCCTGTGCTTTATCCACTGTGGCACCCGGCTGCCCCCCCCCAAGTATTTTTTAATAGGAAAGAATAAGAGGGGCACTAAGGTAATTTGATATGCAATAAAATGAAAATTTTTTCCAAAATGAGCCTTTTAAAAAAATTGATAATATATAAATTATGGGTCAGGTTTTGCTACTTTTACAATGCTTTTCTCTTGTTTCCAGATTTATTCCTTGGCCAAGGAACCCACAAGGCTGTGTGGGCTCCCATGTAGGAGATCTTATTTTAGGGTCTGCCCCCAAAGTTGTCATTATCTCTCCTTTGGTTCTTATGCCTTAACTTTGAGTTTACTCCAGAAAATCTCCAAATACAGTTTAGAATGCAAAGTCCACTGTCCCTTTTAGACCAGTTTCATGGAGAGTAGTTTAATGATGAAAAAAGCTTACATCTAGACTTATCTAAATTCATCTTATAAAGGCCAGTCAGGAGTGGTTTGAGTCCTCCAAAAGAGGTATCAATAGGCATGCTCTCATTCTCTGTGAAGGGCTGTCTTCCCAATTAGAGGTGAAGGCTTCTGCCTTTTGGGCTCATCAGATTGACCTGACACTTCTCTAATCAACCCTCATTACATAGAGTGAGCTGCTTACTGAGGCTTGTATTCAAAAGCTCATTTTGCCTTTGCCTTGAAAAATCATTCATCTTATTTTCTTTCCTATAAGAAGCAGTAGTAACCTCCCATCCCCACCAACCCCATCTTGTACAAACCCATACGAAGTAGAAAGGGTTCTTTGGCAAACCCCTTTTTAAACACTTGCAAACCTCTGAAACAGACATTGATTTCAAATTCGGTAGCCCTATAAAATATTTTAAGTTGAACCAAAGGAGAGATTTCAAAAAGAGAGGCTTTTAGATTGTCCTTAGATGCTATTTGGTAGGAGTAGAATGAGCACCAAGTTGGAGGATGAGATCTGGGTTCTAATCCTGACTCTGCTAGTAATGATAAGACTGCGAATTTTGAGCTGGAAGGGACTTTGGACATCATCTAATCTAATTCCTTCGTTTAACAAATGTGGAAGCCAAGTCTCAGAGGGTTTAAGTGATATCCAAAGGTCATACAGGTAGCATGACTTTGGGAAAGTCATTTCCTATAATCACAAAAATTTAGAGTTGAGGCAGACCTTAGAGACAGCATAATTATATCCCCTTCATTGTATAAATGATAAAGCAGAGGGCCAGAGAAGTTTTGCGCAAGGTCACAAAATAAATAGTAGAGTTGGGACTTCAGCTTCAAATCTGACACTTCTGTCACTATATTATGATTCTTCATCTGTAAAATAATGGAGGTTGGATTAGGTTTTCTGTAAGGTCTCTTCCAAGTCTAATATCCTTTGATTATATGCCATCTCTGTACCCTTGATCACAGATCATCAAAAGTTGGCTGTTCTCCCTAAATTCCCTTAACCTTCTCCCTCAACCCCAACTCAATTATATATCGCCTCCAGTCCTCAACATGAGCCGTCTGCCAGTTTAACCCTGATACATCTGGCAAGCATGTTGTGACAGGACCCCACTCTGAATTCAGTAGGACTTTTTGACTTTGTAGAATTCCATTAAAAAACAATTCAATTTGGGGATGAGGGTTGCTGCTGTCATCCTTGGGGACTGGCTTTCTAGTGTTGTGCTGAATACTGATGGCTTGCCAGGTTTAGGCTACCTACTACTGAGAAATGAGAAAAAATGTCAAGCCTGTAACAGAGAGAGAGGGGAGTCAGAGCATACGTATTCTTGGGGGTGGGGTAGGGAGGAAGTATGGCCTTTGAGTGCTGTCAGTAATTTTCAATCATCATATTTGTTTTATATTTGCAAATGGCCCATTGCCCATGTTTGGGCTTAAAAAAATGCCACAAAATAATCTCCAAGGCAGGGAAAGAAAGTGATGGAGCATAATTGCTCTTGTGCGTGGTGCTCTGGAGTCAGATTTTGAGACCAAGGAGTTTAAATTCCTGCTCAGCCACTTGCTATACTGTATCTATCCTATGGTCTTAGGCAAAACAGTGTATTTGTTATGACTATTTTTTTAATCTATAAATTAAAAGGAATGCTCTAGATGACCTTTGAGGATCTCTCTGGTTATAAAGCTATGATTCTGTGTTGAAAAGATGAGGTGGGATTTGAAGTTCTCTTTCTGACCCTAATCCCAGCATCCTTTGTGCTGTTGTTATTGTTGAGTTATTTCAGTCATGTACAACTCTTTGTGCCACATTTGGGGTTTTCTTGGTAAATATAATGAAGTGGCTTGCCATTTTCTTCTCCAGCTCATTTTACAGATGAGGAAACTGAGGCAAATAGGGTAAAGTGACTTGCCAAGGGTCACACAGCAAATTGGTGCCTGAGACCATATTTGAACTTGGGTCCTCCTGACTCCAGGGCTGGGTGCTCTATCTACTGAGTCAAGTCACATGACATAGCATGTCCATCACATGACTTCTGAGTTATGTAGTGTGTTTGTAAATGTTCTTACATCACGATGGCATTTTTAGCTGTTATTATTATTACCAATACAAGTTAGTCCAAACCCTTTGGAATGCCAACTTTGACATGATTTCCTCTCTAGTAAAGAGGATCAAGAAGAGAATGCCCATCCATGAAAAATATACTAGTGAAAGATATACATGGAAGGAGTTGGGGCAGGGGTGGTGGCAGCAGAATGACAAGGTGGTGGATACTTTGCTTTGGGGGAAAAAAGCACTCAGAGCAGTGAAGTAAGGAAGAAATGAAATGACAGTAGAATCTCATCTACCTTTAATTATTTGCTAAATGAGAGGCAGCCTGGTGTAGTCAGTCAACAGACATTCATTAAGCTGTTACTGTATACTAGGCACTGTTATTAAGCACTAGTGCAGTAATAGAGCTGGCCTCTGAGTCACAAAGACCTCAGTTCAAAGCTACCTTAACACTTATTGGCTATGTAAATCTGGGCAAGTAATAATAATAACAACAATAACTAACATTTATATAGCACTTACTATGGGCCAGGAATTGAGCTAAGCACTTTACAAATACTATTTCATTTGATCCTCACAACAACCTTCAGAGGTAGGTGTTTATTATCATTCCCATTTTACCCATCCAGAAACTGAGACAGATTAAGTGACTTGCCCAGGGTCACACAGCTAGTTAAGTGTTTGAATCCAGATTTGAACTCAGGTTTTCCTGACTTTAGGCCTAGTGTCTATTGACTATAGTACCTGGCTGACCAACTCTTTCAACCTTTCAGTACCCCAGAAATGTTAATACTCTAAGTTGAAACAAAAGTGTTGACCTTCATATTGGGAGCTCCCTATACCAAGGAAGTCACAGTGTTGAGGTTTAGAGTTGGGAGAGCTGGTTCAGTTGTGAAAAAATTCACTTAGACCTTCCCTATAGCCATTGGGAGCTTTATTTCATGAAAGCTTCATGGGCCTGAGGTTAGCAAGGAGCTAAACAAAGGTACCGATATAGGGAAGGACTCAGGCTTATATAGACAGAAAGCTCCCCACCCTGTAGGATGATGATATATTTTACGGGGGTTGGAGATTAGGGACAGGATAAGAACAAACAAGATGAGGAAGATGAATGACAGGATAAGGAATGCAGGGTAAGAGAGACAAAGGCAATTCTTTTGGTACAAGTTGTATGGCATTTCAAGATAAAGAGGAAAGGACTTGAGAAGTTCTCAAGTTCCAGGATCTCAAGGTACAGGATGGGCTACAGAATGAGCCTCAAACCCCCTCAGGGGCCTGGGAAAGTAACCCTTAATATTATTTTGATCCAAGGGCACTCTTTGTCCCCACATCAACTGGTGTGGTGGCAAAACAAAATGAAACAAAATGCTAAATCACCCCTTTGATGCTTCCTGGTCCTGTAGAGGTGATCCTGGATATTTTGAAGCCATGCCAACAGAGAGTATCATCACTGAAGAGCTTCCCACCAGAATCCCAATCAAAGTCTAGCTAGCAACTGCCTTGGTATTTGTGGATATGGGCTGAGGTATTCAAACCATTAAGCATAATGTTAGCCATAGGATGATTCCAGTGGCCCACACCAGTTTGTCTGATGGTGAGGAAAGTAATCGGTACCTGAGTGTACCCTGAAAGATAGCCTATGTTTAGTTTTTCTTTTTAACAACCTGAATAAAACCAGGAAGAATCTGTTAAATTTTTAGATTCCTGTTACAAATTTCTAAAACCATTTAGCAGTCAAAGCATAGCTTTCAAGTACAAATATTAAACATTGCTATTAAATGGCTGGTCTCTCATTGAAGACTAATTGCATAGGCTTAGGGACTTGAATAAGAGAAATTTTATTGAGTTGGGGAATTTAAAATTAGAACAGTTCTTTAAGAAATTAGAATCTCGGGCAGAGCCAAGATGGCATAGTGAAAGCAGTGACTTGCTTGAGCTCTCCTCCAAACCCCTCCAAATACTCATAAAAAATGGCTCTTAACAAATTCTGAAGCAGCAGAACCCACAAAAAGAGTGAAACAAATTTCCAGCCCAACACAACCTGGATGATTGATCAGAAAGGTATATCGCACCGGGCTGGGAGCGCAGTGGCGTGGGCGTGCAGGCCGCAGGGAACCTGGAACAGGCCTCAAAGGACTGAATCTCAGGCAGCTGAGGGGGTTTCCAGACTCCTTAATCCATGAAGGCCAAAGACAACTTAGAAGGTCAGTGGGAAAAGTCTGTTTCTGTCGGTGCTGAGAAAGAAAGGCGGGGCTTCAGCTCCATTCCCCAAGAGCGTGGCCCTGTGGGGGGGCAGCTCCTTCCCAAGCTTCCGGCCCACAGACTGAGGGGGAATCCAGTGGCTGATCAGAGAGGGATCACAGGGATCTCTTTGCCAGTGCTGAGGCAGGAATCTCTTGCTTTGCCCGTGTGTGGATCTGGGCCACAGTTCTGGGCAGCAGTGCTGGGGTGAGGAGGAGCGCTGGCTTGGTGGAGCTTGTGGTGGCTGTAGAGAGGAGCCCCTCCTCACAGTTACAGGACAGAAAAGAGTACTTGTAGTCCCAGGCCAGGAAAGGAGTAAACACCTTGCCCCTTATCATACCACCTTGGAAGAACTGAAAATTTACAGGTCCCTACAGGTATCTCTGAAAACAGCTGTATAAACCCCCGAAGCTTGGGACAGTACATTCTCCACATTGGAAGCAGATTCATACCTTAACAAAGAGTTTAAAACTCAAATAATTGGCTGGGATCATGAGCAAGCAGGGCAAAAAGAGTCAGACTATATTATCTTACTTTGGTGAAAAAGAAGATCAAAATATACAACCAGAAGAAGACAACAAAGTCAAAGCTCCTACATCCAAAGCCTCCAAGAAAAATATGAATCAGTCCCAGGCCTTGGAAGAGCTCAAAAGGGATCTTGAGAAGCAAGTAAGGGAAGCTGAGAGTGATGCAAGAAAATCATGAAAAATAAGTCAACAGCTTGCTAAAGGAGACCCAAAAAAATACTGAAGAAAATAACACCTTAAAAAATAGCCTAACCCAAATGGCAAAAGAGGTCCAAAAAGCCAATGAGGAGAAAAATGCCCTAAAAAAAAATTGGCCAATGGAAAAGGAAGTCCAAAAGCTTACTGAAGAAAATACTTCCTTAAAAATTAGAATAGAGCAATTGGAAGATAGTGACTTTATGAGAAATCATGACACAGTAGAACAAATCCAAAAGAATGAAAAATTAGAAAACAATGTGAAATATCTCATTGGAAAAACAACTGACCTGGAAAATAGATCCAGGAGACAGAATTTAAAAATTATTGGAAGGCATGATCAAAAAAAGAGCCTAGACATCATCTTTCAAGAAATTATCAAGGAAAACTGCCCTGATATAGGAGCAAAATAGAAATTGAAAGAATCCACAGATCTCCTCCTGAAAGAGATCCCAAAGGAAAACTCCTAGGAATATTGTAGCCAAATTCCAGAGTTCCCAGGTCAAGGAGAAAATATTACAAGCTGCCAGAAGGAAACAATTCAAGTACTGTGGAAACACAATCAGGATAACACAAGATTTAGCAGCTTCTACATTAAAGGACAGAGGATGGAATATAATATTCTGGAGGGCAAAGGAGATAGGATTACAACCAAGAATCACCTACCCAGCAAAACTGAGTATAATCCTTCAGGGGAAAAAATGGTCATTCAGTGAAATAGAGGACTTTCAAGCATTCTTGATGAAAAGACCAGAGCTGAATAGAAAATTTGACTTTCAAATACAGGACTCAAGTGGAACATGAAGAGGTAAACAGGAAAGAGAAATCATAAGAGACTTATTAAGATTGAACTGTTTACATTCCTGCATGGAAAGATGATATTTATAACTCATGAGACCTTTGTCAGTATTAGGGTAGTTGGAGGAAAAAAATTATATGTATGTATATGTAGATAGATAGATAGAGGGCACAGGGTGAGCTGAAGATTAAGGGGTCATATCTGGAGAATAAAATTAAGGGATGAGAGAGGATTATACTCAGAGAAGAAGAAAGGGAGAGGTAGAATGGGGTAAATTATCTCACAAAAAAAAACAGAAAAGAAAGTCTCTTACAGTGGAGGGGAAACAGGGGAAGGTGAGAGGGAATGAGTGAATCTTATTCTCATAGGATTTGGCTTAAGGAGGGAATAACATTCAATTGGGTATGGAAATCTGTCTTACCCTACAGGAAAATAGGGGGAGAAGGGGACAAGAGAGCAGGGGGATGATAGAGAGGAGGGCAGATTGGGAAAGGGGTAATCAGAAGTAAATACTTCTGAGGAGGGACAGGGTCAAAAGAAAGAATAGAATAAATGGGAGGGCAGGATAGGATTAAGGGAAATAGAGTTAGTTTTTCACAACATGTCTACTATGGAAGTGTTTTGCATAACTGCACATGTACAACCTATATTGAGTTGCTTGCCTTTTCAATGAGGGTGGGTGGGGAGGGAGGAAGAGAGAAAATTTGAAACCTAAAGTTTTAAAAACATATGTTTAAAAAAATGTTTTCACATGCTACTGGGAAATAAAATAGGAAATGGGGTACAGAAGTCTATCCTGCCCTACAGGAAAATAGAAGGGGAAGGGAAAAGAGATAGAAGAGAGGACAGACTAGGGGAAGGAATATTCAGAATGCATGACATCTTGGGGTGGGGGGAGGGGGGATGGGGTGAAAATTTGGAACTCAAAAACTTGTGGAAGTGAATGTTGAAAACTAAAAATAAATAAATTTATATTTTAAAAAAAAGAAATTAGAATCTCTTCTCATCATCAATCATAATGCTGTCAGACTGAAAATGACAACTCCCCAAATCTATTAATGTGGAGATCACAAGTAATTCCTAAATAACTTTCTAACATCCTAATAAATATTGACTACATCTACCTAAAACAGAGTCTCTGTAGATCCAGGAAAATGGGAGGATACAGTGGATGGATCTGTAAGGTTCATTTTATTGAAGAATTGTTGTTGTTCAGTAATATCTGACTCGTCATGATCCCATTTGGGGTTTTCTTGGCAAAGATACTGGAGTGGTTTGACATTTCCTTTGCATACTGGTTTAGGCAAACAGAGGTTAAGTGACTTGCCCAGGGTCATATAGCTAGTACGCGTCTGAGGTCAAATTTGAACTAAGGTCTTCCCAACTCTAGGCCTAGGGCTGTATCCACTGTACCACCTAGCTGC
This sequence comes from Phascolarctos cinereus, assembly GCF_003287225.1. Lineage (NCBI taxonomy): Eukaryota > Metazoa > Chordata > Mammalia > Diprotodontia > Phascolarctidae > Phascolarctos > Phascolarctos cinereus. The sequence continues at coordinate 158,459,724 of NW_027555736.1, forward strand.
CTATTTACTGCAGAATACCTAGACTGTCCCTCCCCAGTGGGCATTTAGTTAGTGGATAGAGCAGTGGGCTTAGAATCAAGAAAGCAGTAGCAATAAGACTTTGTTCCTAGGCAGCAATAGCTTTTTATTCAGCTGAAGAATCCCTTTCACACTTTGATTGACTACATTTGCATATGAAAAGGGGAAAGGAATGTAACTATAAGAGAGGCAGCTTGCTGCTCTGTGGAAAGAGAGTAGGAAGACCAGAGTCACTCCCTAGCTCTGTGACCCCAGGGAAGTCACTTAATATCTGTTTTCTTCAGTTTCTTCAATTGAAAAGTAGGGATAAGGGCATTTAAGGGGCAGCTAAGTGGCTCAGTAGATAGAGAACTGGGCTTGGAATCTGGAAGACTCATCTTCCTGAGTTCAAATCTGGCCTCAGACACTAGCTGCATGACCCTGGGCAAGTCACTTAACCAAATTTGCCTCAGTTTCCTCATCTGTCTCATCTGAGAAGGAAATGGCAAACCACTCCACCACTCCAGCAACTTTGCCAAGAAGACCCTTATGAAGAGTAGGTTATGACTGAAACGTTGCAACTACTAAGTAGCATTTAAGATCTCTGTGAGAATCAAAGGAAATAATATTTGAAGAAAGCACTTAGCGCAATACCCACAACATAGCAAGTGCAATATATGTATATATATATATATATATAAGTGCTTATTCCATTCACTGGAGAGATAGCCTTGGATAAGGCCATTTTGTCTCATCGCCTTTCCTCACCTATTCATGTATATAGGAGAAGCAGAATACAATTAGGGTTTGAAAACTAAACCACAAGTCTTAGAACTTTTTGGTAGTTATTAGGAAAATAACTATTGCTTGGTTTCTAACCTGACCTTTAGAGATGGAAAATTGGGTAGTATATGGAATGCTCACTGCAAGTTAGGGTGAAGTCTTTAACAAAGGAATCCAGGTCTTTGGAACACGATGAAGAATCCAGAAAAAAGGCCAATCCTGAAGTCATTAACTATCAAACTTGGCACCTGGAGCTGAGAATCTCCTGCTAGGAAGAGGAGAGGGCTCAGTAGGTAAGATACTGAGGCAATAAGGCAGAACAGACTTTTTGTTGGTACCTACACAAGGATTTTCTGCTTTCCTCTAAGGGAGCTGGGAAGACTCTATTGCCTTTAAGCTGATAGACCCTGGCAGCAGCTGCTCTTTCCTAGAGGAGAGGTGGCCAAGGACTTCTGTTGAGCTAGAAGCTCAGAGCAGCAGAACATCTGGTTAGGCCAGTTTGCTAGAAACTACATGTCCAAAGGAGTGGTGTCTGATGGAGATTACTTGTCCAGCCCAGTAATGTCTAGCCACTCTATATTAAGGAACAGTAAGTAGAGATGGTGACCCACTAAGTGGAGCAGGACCCAGGGAAAGCAGTGTAATGATATCGCTAGATGTTGGAAGAGTGAGCTGTACCCTTTCACATATGCACCCTGGACTTAATTTATCTTACATGGGCACATCCTTCCACATGTGTGCATTGCCTTCTTCAGGTCTTAGAACTGCATTTTTCCATCATAATTTATGGTCATTGTTATTGTACTCTTGAACAAAATCAATCTTACTTACAATTGATTTTTTAAATACCTTTTTTTCTTTTTAAAATGTATTTTTTCCAATTATATGTAAAGACAATTTTTAACATTAGTTTAAAAAAATTTTTTGAATTCCTAATTTTCTCCCTGCCTCTCTCACTTCCCCTTGCCCTAAGATGATAAGCAATTTGACACAGGTTATGTTATGTAATCATGTAAAACATATTTTCATATGAGTCATGTTGTGAAATGAGAAACAGGTCAAAAGAAACACTCACACACACACACACACACACACACACACACACAAAAGGAAATGAAAATAGTACGCTGTCAACAGAATTTTAAAAGTGTATCAGACTGTACTGGTCTCCGATTTGAGAATGGCTGAAGCTGAAACAGAACAGGCCAGAGAGGGGTGCGTCAGGAATTGAGTAGCAGTTTAATTAGTTTCAGAATAAGGAAAACATTCAAAGTAGAAGCGCACCCCCCTCCTGAGAAGGCGGGGCTTAGTATGTTGGGGAACAGGCAGTGCTTGTATACGTAGTGGGCTGGACTATCACATGATCATTTTTAGGTCTTGAGTACTAGCTGTTCCCATGGCAACCTTGTGCATGGACAATGATCCTGGGTCCTGTGGGAACAGTCTCCAAGTTGATTGTGTCACAGTGGGGTATAGTACCTGGTTCAAGTCACTTTGCAGTTACAAGGAACAGGGATCATAAGCAAGTCAAGCAAAGTGATGAATGGCTCTCCTGTCTCTGGGAAATAGGAGGCAGTGAACACCTGGTACTGGTCAAACTTTACCAGAGGGTGAGATTGTCCAGAGTGCAAAGGATTGTTGTTATGCCTAGCTCAGGACACAGCCTGCATGCTGGGCCTTAGCTCTGGGAAACAGGGTGTATCAAAAATATTTTGACAATATTTTGATCTACAATCTGACTACATCAGTGCTTTTTTTGGATTTGGATAGAATTTTCCATCATGAGTCTTTTGGAATTGTCTTGGATGTTTGTATTGCTGAGAAGAGCTAAGTCATTCATAGTTTATTGTTACACAGTGTTACTGATACTATGTACAATGTTCTCCTGGTTCTGCCCACTTCACTTTGTATCAGTTGGTATAAGTCTTTCTAGTTTTTCTGAAAGCATCCTTCTCGTCATTTCTTATAGCATAATGGTATTCCATTCCATTCATATACTACAACTTGTTCAGCCATTCCCCAAATGATGGGTACCCCCTCAATTTCCAATTCTTTGCCACCACAAAAAGGGCTGCTATAAATATTTTTGTACATGTGGGTCCTCCATGCCTCCTTTTTTTTTTTTTTTTAACAATCTCTTTAGGATATAGACCTAGTAGTGGTATTTGCAATTGATTTCTTTATCATTTTAGGAAAAATGCTCTCTCCAAAATTACTAGTGATCTCTGAATTGCCAAATCCAATGGCCTCTTCTTGACCCTTACCCTTCTTGACCTCTCTGTAGACTCTGACACTGTTAAGCACTCTTCTTGATACTCTTTCTTTGGGTTTTCATGACACTGATTTCTCTAGTTCTCCTCCTACTTGACTGAATGCTTCTGTTTCGTCTCCATTGCGGAATCTTCATCCAAATCAGTCCTGCTAACCGAGGGTTGCTCTGTCTGGGGCCCTTTTCTCTTCCTTCTACATACTATTTCACTTGGTGAAATACCTTATCAGTTCTCGTGAATTCAATTCTCATCTCCATCAAGATGATTCTCAGATCTGTTTTCTGAGCCTTAATCTTTCTCCTAACCTTCAATCTCACATCTCCACCTGCTTCTTGGACATCTTCAACTGGATATCTCATAGAGATCTTAAATTCAACAGATCTTGAAGTTAGAGTTTATAATTAACTTTCCCCTCAAACTTCCCTTTCTTCCTAACTTCCCTATTTCTGTTGAGGTAACTACAATCCTCTGTCTTCTGGTTTCACAATTTAGGCATCATCCTTTACTTTTATCTTTCACATCCCCGTAACCAATCAGATGTCAAATCCTGTCAATTCTGCTTTTGTAACATCTCTTGCATCTTCTTTTCTCTGACTCTGCCACTATCCCAGTGCAGGTCTTCATTACCTCATACTTGGACAATTGCAATAATCTGTTTATTAGTCTTGCTGGCTTAAGTCTCTCCTCACTTTAGTCTGTCTTCCATTCAGCTTTCAAAATGATCTTCCTAAAGTGCAGGTTTGATTATATCACTCTTGTGTTCATCAAACTCCAGTGGCTTACTATTGTCTCTAAGATGAAATATGAAATTCTTTCTGGGTTGTTAAAGCCCTTCATAACCTGTCCCTTTCCTAGCTTTCCAATCTTATTTTTTGTTCTCCTCCATATACTTTATAATCCAGGAACTCTGGCCTCCTTGGTAGTTCTTCACACAAAACAAATCATCTCCAGGCTCTGCATTTTTGCTACCTGTCCACCATGCCTGGAATTCTCTCCCTCCTCATTTGTATTTCTTTGCTTCTGTCAAGTCTCAGCTAAAATCCCACCTTCTTCAAGAAGCCGTTCCCTGTTCCCTTAATGATAGTGCCTTCCCACTCAGACTATGTACAATATAGTCTACATATATATTGTCTGCAAATAGTTTTAATTTTGTGTCTCCCTATTAGAAGTCTGCTAGATGGTATAGTAAATAGAGCCTTGGGCCTAATATTATTTGTAAGCTCTTAGTATGGTGCAGTCCATACTAAGCAGTCCAGTTTATCACTGACTAATTTTTAACCTGCATTATTTTTCTCCCCTTAGATGTACAGTGGAACCAGCACTCATTTAGGTTTTAGTCCTGATTTTATGCTATCAATGACCTGTGTGACCTTATTCAAGTTATTTTACCTGAGACGCAATTTCTTCATCTATAAAATTGGGAAGCTGAATTAGATGATTTCTAAGGTTACTTTTAACTCTAAAATCCTGTGGTTCTGCAGTAAAATATGTGAGTTTAGCATATAAAAGCTGTAGGTGTGTTCTGGCCAGTGTCTCAAAACTATAGCAATTAGTTTACTTAGTACTAACAAATATATATTTTTTTACAATACATACTTTCTCTGGTCCATGTAACATTTACTTTCCATAAGTAGAAGATCTACTTCCTGTATTGTAGGAGGTTTGGATGAAGCAGAGCTGGGTTGAGCTATTTTTTGTCCTCTGTTCTGTTTTATAAATAATAATTAATCTTCTATAGCTTCCCATCTTTAGCATCCCAACCACCTCAATTATAGGACTGTAACAACATCTAAGAAGAGCCCTAGTAACAATCCCTCACAGGATGTCTAGAAATAACTGGGCAGAGAAAGGGGAGCTTGTATAGGCACAAGAACAGAAGACTTTTTTGTAAGTGACATCCATGTCATGTTTAGCATTTGGATTCCCAACAAGTGTCTTATGGCTAAGCCAGTGAGGGTGAATGCCTTATAAGCAGAAATCTTGTGCTTCATATCCCATTGAGGCCTTTTATACCTTTTAATGTCCTTGAGGGATGCGACACATTGTACAAGAGGATCTCGGTTGGAATCCCAGCTCTACCATTTACTGCCAAAATGACCATGTTTACCTTTACATTGCCATGGTTGCCGTGTACATTGTCTTCTTGGTTCTACTTACTTGAGATTGAATCAGTTCATGTACGTTTTTCCATTACATTCATGTGTTGTTTGTCCTTTGTTCTTGAAGAGGACCATGACATCAGGGATGTGATGCCATGACATGCAAGTGAATTGGATTTAAGTGAGGGAGAGCTGTGCAAAGTCACCAGCTTCACTTTCTCCTCCTTAAGATAATAGCTATTATTAAGGTAATAGCAGACCTGCACCAAGATAGTGGCAGAGTCAGAGAAAAGAAGGAAGTATGTGCAAGAGATGTTACAAAGGTAGAATTGATAGGATTTGACACCTGATTCGTTATGGGAATGTGAAAGATAGTGAGGAGTAAAGGATGATACCAAAAGTGTGAAACTGGAAGACAGAGGACTGTGGCTACCTCAACAGAAATAAGATCATAGCAGTCAATCCTTTGACTACAAATCTGATGTCTTTGCCATTACGATACTTGCCCTTTAGCTCATGTAGACTTTCACACTCTATACTAGGGCAAAAGGGAAACATTAACTACTAAACTATGTTACAAGCTGCTTGAACATGGTATAATCATTCAGTATGATCTGAAGGAATAGTTCACTCAGTGTTTAAGGAGTTTTAGGGCCTTATTCCAGCTGGTTATATTTGGGAGATGGGGGGAAGTAGATTGAGCTTTGGAGTAAATTAGGGGCAATTTGAAATACAATGAAATTTTCTTTTTTCTGATTCAAGAAACTCATCAAAATAGTCAAGCCACACTGTGGGGACCCAGAAGCACTAGGCCCATTGCTCCTGCATTATTAAGATAATTTCTAGCAAATTAGAGTAAGTGAATTTTCAGTCCCATTCTGATTTTCTGAGTGTTGGGCTGACCTGGACTAAATTACTTTAATTAGAAATTGCCATTTGCAGCTGCCCCTCTTTGCCCCATCTATTGGCTCCAGCAAGAATCCTAGAAAAAGGAAGAGACCTTAGGGATCATCCACTCCAGTCCTTTCATTTTACAGATAAGGTTAAGTGGCTTGGCCAAGGTCATACAGTGAATTAGTGGAAGAGTTGGGGCTTGAATTTCTGTTCCTAATGCAGTAATCTTTTCACTGTATAATAGCTGCCAACTCGTATCTCCTTGTTATGCAGGGGATCTTGTCCCTGAATGTGGAGGATTGAAGGCCCTCTTTAATCCTCCTTGTAAGGGTTCCTGTCAAACCAAAGAATTGTGCTTAAGCATTATGTCTATCTGTCTCCATCAAGAGAGTTGTGATACAATGCCAATTTTTTCCCTTCTTGTCACCTCCTATAGTTGCATGCCACATTGATTTCTAAAGTGGAGAGATCCAGCCCAGGGTAGGCAGCAATAAGACACTGCCATGTGAATGGTCTATTCATTCCTTGTCTGCCAATACTTCACATAGTGCCTAGCAAATAACTTATGTATGGAACAAGATCATAGCTTAAATATGTTCAGTGCCATTTTTAGAGTGACACAGAGGAGGGTTATAATATCAACATATATACCCACACTTTTTTTTAATCAGTCAGCAAGCATCTATTGGGCAGTTAGGTGTAGTGGATAGAGTGCTGAGCTTGGAGTCAGGAAGATTCCTCTTCCTGAATTCAATTCTGGTCTCATACACTTACTAGCTGTGTGACCCCAGGCAAGTCACTTCACTTTGTTTGCCTCAGTTTTCTCATCTGTAAAATGAGCTGGAGAAGGAAATGGTAAGCCACTCCATTATTTTTTGCTGAGAAAACTCCAAATAGGGTCGTGAAGAGTTGGACTCTACTGATGTGACTGAACAACAACAAATGTCTATTAAGTGCTTATCATTTGTCAGGCACTTGCTAAGCACTGGAGATACAAAGAAAGGCAAAAGCCTTCCCTGCCTTTAAGAAGCTTATATTCTAATGGCATATATACTCTTTCACTTTGAGTTAATTAAAGCAGACTGTTGTAATCCGGTGCTGTGCTGTTCATCCATCCTAGGTCAGATATTGAGAGATTGTGGAGTCAATGTAAAAGGTACTGGGAGTCAAACTACCTGAATTCTGTGATGACTAGGTGTGTGACTTTGGGAAAGTCTCTCTAGATTTCAATTTCCTTGTCTCTAAAATGAGAGGTTTGGACTAGATGCCCTTAAAGGTGAGTTGTTCTTTGCAGCACCAAAATTCATGATTCTTTTCCTTGTTTCTCCCTCATAAGCCTGGAAAGACTTCCCTTTGACTAAGATGCATCTTTACCATCCCACCTAATATTTCGGTTTCTTCTTCTGTCGTTGTCAGAACCACAGTCTCAGAATTAGAATGGACCTCAGAAAACTTTGAATCCAAGGATGTGTTCCTAATGAGCCATTCATCATTAAATCCCCTCCACAGTGTATCTTCTGGGCTTTGTACAAGGGGAATGAAGGGTGCCATTTCTAGAAATTTCAGTCCTCTATCATGGATTATAATTCCCTGTTAGGTCTTGCTCTGTATAGTTTTTGTCACTGCAGGTAGAGTAATCACACCATTTTAGGTCTTAATCAGATCTTGTAGTCTCATTTAAATCCAATACCACAATTATTAAGAATTATGCAGGGCATGCTGTGTACAAGGCATGTACCAGAGATACAAAGACACAACAACAACAACAACAACAAAAAGCTTCTTCATCTCTAGGGACTTATATTTTGTTTAAATTGAGCAGAAGCAGATGATCATTGATTTAACAAACATTTCCTGGGGCCTTACTATGTGTAAAATACTGTGCTCAAATACTGTGTGTTTGAAGTGTATGGGATGTGGCCCTCAACTGTGTGGTCCTGGGCAAGCCAGTTAACCTTTGTTTGTCTTAATCCACTGAAGAAGGAAATGGCAAACCACTGCAATATCTCTGCCAAGAAAACCCCATGGACAGTATGGTCTATAGAGTGACTAAGAGTCAGACACAACAGCAACAACAACAACAACAACAACAACGTTAGTTCAACAATGGACAACTTTCGTGGGAACTTTCTTGCTTCATATCTTCCATGAACTTCAGGATAAAGTCCTGGTCAGAGAAAATAAGGGTTTGAGTGATAATGAATTTGTGTGCCATGGTCCTGGTCAGCACCCAGTGACTCATTCCCTATACTTGAGGGTGACAATGCTCAAGACTATGGGACCTTTATGGTAACATTAGCATGTTAAATGGAGACTGCTCTCTCAAACACTTCCTGCTTCATAACGTTAGTATTTGGTGGAGGTTTTGCTAAGATTGGGTGAGTAGACAAAAGTGAATAGCTTCAGCAGCTGTAGGGGAATAGTTACTCGACTTGTGGCCCAGAAGGAAAGTGCCTTACATTTCACCATGGGGACTCCACTGGTGCCTCTATGGAACTACTGCTCTGTCCCCTCCTCACCACTATATAAAGGCAATGTGATTTAATGTTGCCTTTCTTTGGTCAGTATGAGTTGGTATTCAAGACCCAGACATGGGCCTTTGCAACAAGCTCAAATAAGGTGCTCATCTCCTCATTGAGTTCAATGTTTTTGTGGAAGATAACGTGACTGGTAGTGGTGACAATAGCTCTTCAGCTATAGGGAATTCAGAGTGAACAGAGGATGGAGTCCCATGGTACAGAACTGTGTTTAAAAACAAGCAAACAAACAAATATGTAAATAAGACTGTAGTGTGGTGGAAGTGGATCAGACTGCAACTCTCTTTTTCAAGCTCAATACTTCGCTGCTCTTCCAGGAACAAAAATTTGATTCCTAAAACCTGGACCTCACTTTCCACTGGTGCTACTTAATTTATTGCTGTGCTGGTTTTGACAACCTACCTTCTTCAGATAGTGCTACATCTTCTGCCCCATTCAGAACCATGGTCAGCACCCTGGTTACCAGCTTCAGCTTCTATTTCAGACATCACTGGTCAGTATCTTAGGATCCTAGGAGCATAGAACTAAAAGCTCGAAGAGATCTTAGAGGGGAAAAGTAATAAGCATTAATACAGCCCCTATTATGTACTAGCTGCTGTACTAAGTGCTGTTTATAAACAGCATCTCATTTGAGGAAATTAAGGCCAAATGAAGCTAAATGACTTGTTCAGATTAGCAAACTGACAGGTGGCAGAGTTTGAAATGAGTCCTCAGTGTCTCCAGGTTCATTGCTCTTCCACAGCACCACTTCTTTTTGTTCTGTCCAGGATTTGCTCCTTATTCTCTGGACTTTTCTAGCTAGCAGATTTGTCATCCTGAAAATGTCTGTACCCTGTGGCCCTTCCTTCTGATTGATGAGTCTCTGGCCTGGATCATTATTTCATTTTTAAAAAAAATCTTTTCTAGTACAGTTTTATCTTTTCTCAATTGCATATAAAAACAATTTTAACATTCATTTAAAAAAAACTTGAGCTCTAAATTCTCTCCCTCCCTCCATTTTCTCCTCCCTGAGATGGTCTGTAATTTGATATATGTGCAATTGTGTGAAAAATATTTCTGTATTGTAGACCACCATTTTATGAGGTGCATGGAAAACACTTTACTTCCAGCTCCATTCCTCATTCTATGGGTCTTTCTATCTCCTCTCCAACAGTCTTATCCTTGTGCTAGTACCCTTCCCCCTGCCTCTACTTTTAAGCCCCCTTTTATGTGTTGTCATCCTCCATCAGAATGTAACCTCCTTGAGGGAAGATCTTGCCTTTTTTGCTTGTATTTGTATCCCCAGTGCTAATCACAGTACCTGCCACATGAGGTGTTCAGTAAATATTCATTCTATGTATCTCTCCATTATAATTCTACCCCCACCTTTGCCCTATCATTTCTATCAGAACACACTGATTATAACCTCTCACCTGCTTCCCAATTGGGGAAGGTTTTGGTCAGTACTGTGGAGCCTGTGAAGCCACAGACCCCCATTGTCTCCTGATCTTAGCTCTTCCCAGAAATATCAATAACAGTATTTATTATTGTTAAATTTTGGGAGCAAGTGCCCTATATTAGGCAATTCATTTGATGAGGAAAGAGAGCCTGATATTGGGAGATAATTGGCAATTTTAAGGCAGAGTTTAAAAATGTGTTTATTTGTGTGTTTCACTAGTTAAGGATGAGAAAATGCCATGTTGATGGAAATATTTCAAATGTGGTGAGTTTGAGTATTGGTTGGGAAAATATCCTTTTGTAGATAATCTGGAAAATATGATGGACACGGACCCTAATTCTGGATGATACACTGTGACTCTGGATATGGCTAATGCATTTATATGTGCATGAGCTATAACTAGGTGGGGCAGGCTTAGCGAGAGAATGTCCTTGTTGTGGAAGCTGAGTGTAAGAGCTAGGTGATCTGCTTAAAGAGCTCAATTCTGGCTGGATTTTAAGGGGAGTACTCCTTTGTTTCATCTATAAAATTTAAGCCTAATTATATGGAGAACTATTTTGGAATCCAAATCAACTTGCTACACCAGAAGAAAGATAGCAGGGCAGCAGGAACCAACTGAGCAGTGATTCATAGGAAACAGGACCATAGTCAGGAGTGCTAGAAACACAGGGAAGTGCCAGTGCTTGAATGATAGTAGGTACTCATTAAACACTCATTGATTGGTTGATGGACTGAGTTATAAAGCAACTCTCCTAGGAAAATATATGTTAGTAGAAGGCAGAATGATGGAATAACAATATCATCCTAGGGTGTATGAAAGTCATGTTTAGGAATTAATCCTTTGCCCAGGGTGTCTTGGTCTGATCTATTGAGCCCAAAGGATTCCCATGAGCTGAAATTCATTGTTGGTTTGCTCATAGAGTCATTATTGAATTATCCACAGAGATAGTGAGATAGAAAGAAGTTATCAGTCTCTAGACATCCCTAAATAGTCATGGTTGATCAGCAAGTCTTCCCTGGCCCTTGGACCTTTCTGAATCCTGTGGATGTCCTGGCTGGTACTGTGAGCTTGCTGTATACAGTTCAGTACTGGAATTAGAGCTAAAATACCTACTTTTGCTTGGCTCGTGATGAAACAGAATAGATCAAGGGTCTCATGAAAAGAAGATGTATCTTAAACTCAACACGGTATCCAGGTGATATATATTACACAGAGAATTTTGTCTATCCTAAGGTCAAGTTCTGGTCATTTTTCCAGCCTTGGGTGATGTGGGTAGGCTGGGGAAAACTGATATGTTTCCTAGCTTTCACCAACTTGAACAACAGACTATCTAAATGATATTTTATAATACTTATTATTAGACATTTGACTATTGGGACTGTTTCCATTTATCATAACATAATAAAGCTCCTTTGAATATATCTTGCCCAGTCTATTTTCAAATAATGGAAAATGGGTATTAGGTGGGTGAATTTCCCTCTGACAGAGGGCTAGAACCAAGAGAAATGTGATATACCTTCAATATACTTTCATGATACAAATGGCTGGGATATAAGGATTACAATGCAATATTATTGACTTATAAGAGCTTTCAGAGGCTATTGTGGGGAGTAAGGTGCCATTTTAAAACATTTCTGGCAGTTGATAGTACTCGTATATAAGGGGTCTCTGCCCACCCAACTACCAATCTTAGAATAATAAAATTGGAGTCATAGAACTAAGAGTTGGAAAAGATCTTCATGATCCTGTAGTTTAACCACTTTCCCAATGCATGAATCACTACTCATTGTCTGCTTAAACACCCTCAGTGTTGGAGAAAGAAGAGTCTTATAATTCTATGTGCTTAAAGAACAATTCTTTCAGAGAGTTCAATGTGCAGTGAAAATTTCATTCTTTTTCATAATGATACCCTATAGTTAGAGGGTGTTATGAAGGTCTCCATAGAGCCTTTCCCTTCCCAAACCTGAGATTCTCTGAGGCATGTTAGAAGACAGCCTTGTTCATTATAGAAGAGCTTCCCCCCAGATGTCAAAAAAAGTTTTTTTCCATACACTTTGAATATGATTATGTAAGAAATGTGGCTTGAAGGTATCAGCACATTTATGATTTTGTTCCCCCATTTCTTTTTCTTCCTTCTTCCCTAGCGAAATGAGCTACCTGGTCTGTGTTGGAGAGAACCCATATAAGCTGTGGCTATGTATAGCTTTATAGAGTAGTGGTGTCAGATTCAAGTAGAAATTGGGGCCACTGATCTGTAATAAAGATCTCTGGGGGCTACATGTCTATTTTAGTTTTAAAATGTAATGTTATGTATGTTTCATCGTATTTTTATTTTGTTAATATTTCCAATTACATTTTAATCTGGTTCAGGAGTATTGTGGGCTGTATGTGGGCCTGTGGGTCATGTATTAGATACTGTTATAGAGCATGTGGAGGTATTGTCCCCTCCACTCAACTCATGTAAACCCTAAAAGACTTCCCTTAAAAGGTTTACAACATCCCACTTTTTCCCTATGATGAGAACTAAGCCTATAGGCAGCATCTTGTAAAGGAAAGAGACAGTGCATTGAGCCAGAAAATCTGGGTTTTAGTGTAGATTTAACTGACTTTTTTGTGTGACCTTGAACCTTCTGTTTCACTTTTCTGCATCTCAATTTTACCCAGTGATAAAATGAAGATAAACTCAGAAATGCTTTGGGAATGGCCTAACAGATGCAAAAGTGCTTATAAAACAAAGCAGTATGGTACAGTGAATTGAGAGCTAGATTAATAGTCAGGAAGACCTGGATTAGAATCCTGACTCAGTAATTCTATGTGATCTTGGTCAAGTCCCTTAACCTCTTTGGGCCTCAGTTTCCTTATCTGTAAAATGAGGGGATTGAATTTGATAATGTTTAAGGTCTTTTCCAGCTATACTTCTGTGATCCTACAAGTATAACGTATTACTAATGAGTTTCATTAGAGATGAAACAGTAGAGTGGCGTCATGAATTCAGAGTCAGAAGACTTGCATTTCAACCCAAGCTCTGTTGCTTATTGAGTGGTGTGGCCTTGGGCAGGTCATTTGACTTACTTGGACTTTAGTTTCCTCATCTGTAGAAGTGGAGAGAAAGGTTAAACTCAGTGATCTTCAAATCTCAGGTCTAAAACAAAAGGAATACCACTTTTTTCGAAGAGTTTATTATTTTAAAAATCTGAAGAACTTCCTGCATGGGAACTTCATCCATTGATTCAGGTCAGCAATTTGTTTTTAAGTTATAGTTGTAGAGAGTTTCCTGGGGCATGTTGTAAGCACTTAATAAACTTTCCTTCCTTCCTTCCTTCTTTCCTTTCCTTTCTTTCTTTTCCCTCCTCCTTTCCTTCCTTCCTTCCTTCCTTCCTTCCTTCCTTCCTTCCTTCCTTCCTTCCTTCCTTCCTTCCTTCCTTCCTTCCTTCCTTCCTTCCTTCCTTCCTTCCTTCCTTCTTTCCTTTCTTCCTTACATTCACTTTCTTTCTTTTTCTCCTTTCCCCTCAGAGGATAAGTGACTGCCTCTAGTCATGCACTCAATATATCTGAGAAATGACATGAACTCAGGTCTTCCTGACTCTGATAAGAGCTTCTCTATTTTCTACATCCCCACCATCTCTGAGATATTATGTTTTTTTTTTCACTTTATTGTTAAATGTATTCAATGTCTTCAGGCTACACCCTTTAGGTTGATAGAGAATTAGTATTTTCTATCAGTCTATATAGTAGCCACCAAAAAGGGGGGGGATAGCTTTATTTACATGCCAGAGAAGACAACAGTGAGAGGCAGTCATAGGTATCTTCAGTACAAGATGCCTACAAGATTCGATTCCACTTTCAAGAGGAGCTGTGGCCATTTGCCCCTTTCAAATAAATGTGAATGACCTAGTTTTTAATTTTCTTTTTTTTTTTCCAATCTATTTTCCCCAAGGCTGCCTTTCTGTAAGACTGTCATATTCTATGTTCTCTCCAGGCCTTAAACTCCCTTTAGAGTTGTGATAGATGTTTGGTTCTTCAATCTAAATGGAAGCTGATTTCTGGGGATGGTCAGTTCAGCAAAGCATCAGAGGCACCATGCGTATTGATCTCTGCTTGCTACGGTAGCTGGATCAATGTGGGCGGTGAATGTCATTATTCCCTCTGCCTCAGAAATCCCAGATGTACCAGAGAAGACAGTGCCTCAATAGTAAAGATTTTGAAGATTTACTTAGAATAGATTGGAAACAGTCTGCCTTAGCACAGAAAGATTCAGAGCTTCAATCAAGTTATCTCTGCTAATGACTGAGGTACTACCAAAGAATGAAAAGATCTGGTTTATATGGAGATGGAGAACAGAAATGGTGGGTTCCACTTTTATCCCTGGTTCTGGGCTATGAGAAAAACTCCTAAAAGAACATTCATATAAGAGCTCTTTTTGGCAGAACTCTGCTTTTCAGTAGATAGTCACAGTCAATTACCTTGCTCCTTTCACACATGTTAAGACAACATATTGTCTTGGGTCGGAATTGAAACCATGAGGAGTTAAATAATTGGAAGATTATGGATGGATTAGATAACGTGATCATTTGATTGTTTAGAAGAGAGGTATCCAACACACAGAACTTCCAAATTAAAATGTAATTGGGAAATATTTAATAAAATAAATGAAAATGCAATAAAATGTAGCATTTCATTTTAAAACTAAGTTAGTATGTGACCCATAGGGATCCTTATGTATGTATGTGTTAGTGGCCCCTCCATTTCTATTTGAGTTTGACACCACTGATTTAGAGCACAGAATTCTAGAGTTGGTCAGTAAACACTATAAAGCATTATGTGCTAGGCACTATGGTAAATGCTGTAAAGAGCTGGAAAGGGCCTTTGAAGTTATCTAGTTCAATACCCTTATTGTAAAAATGAGGAACAAAATACTCAGAGAGGTAAATTATTTGCCTAGAGTCATGCATTGAATAATATACCATCTGGAGGGATGTTGGGGATAAGAATGTAGTTATAGGGGGACTACAGCTAGTAAGACAAGATACCCAGGACCTACCAGTTGGCCTGCTTCTTTAAGGTCCAGCTGAGTGATCACAGTGCTAGATAACCAAACCATGTTTTTCCAAGGGGTGAGGCAAAAAATATTCAATTGAACAAGAATTTACTAGACACTTCCTCTGTGCCAGATAATAGGCAGTATGGCATAATGGATAGAGCTCTGGTCTCAGAATTAGGATGAACTCAGAATTAGGTTCA
This sequence comes from Phascolarctos cinereus, assembly GCF_003287225.1. Lineage (NCBI taxonomy): Eukaryota > Metazoa > Chordata > Mammalia > Diprotodontia > Phascolarctidae > Phascolarctos > Phascolarctos cinereus. The sequence continues at coordinate 158,474,984 of NW_027555736.1, forward strand.
AGGCCTACTTCTCACACATATGACCTGAGGCAAGTCACTTACATTGTTAGTGTCCTAACTGTGTAAGACTCTAGGTTGTTCAGTGCTTTCCAGTCTGCACTGGTAGAGTGAGTTTTATCACTAGGAACTCCTTGCATCAATAAAATGAACGAGTCTGGAAAAAAAAAAGCATCCAGGCATTGGGGTGGAGATAAAAGACAAAAACAAAACAGACACTGCCCTCAAAATGCTTAATCATAAAAGTAATAGCTAATATTTACATAGCACTTACTTTGCGTCAGGAACTGTGCTAAACACTTTACAATAATTATCTCATTTAATCCTCACAACAACCCTGGGAGGTAGGTGCTATTATTATTCCCATTTTACAGACTAGGAAACTGAGGTGGACAAAAATTAACTAACTTGCTTAGGGTCACACGGCTAACAAGTGGCTGAGGCTGGATTTAACTCAGGTTTACCTGATTCCAGGCTCAGGGCTCTATTGACTGTGCCACCTAGCATGTACCCAGTAACACTCAATATACGCAAAATAATTTTGGGGTGAGATAGAGAAAAACTATTAGGAGAATCTGGAAAGGTTTCTTGCATTGGTACTCAGACTGAATGTCAAGCCCAAACCTGAAGCCAAGAGCCTTGGCCACAGCAATGCTTCTAGCTCAGTGTACTCAGCCATCATCCTGGGAAGCAACCTTTGTAGAAATGCTGCCTGGCATCTGGTCCTGCAGATGTTACAGCTTCAGCCACTAAGGACCCAGAAAAGGAAGTTCTTTCCGCCAAAGTCCTCGGCAGTGTCACAACATCAGAAAATGGCATGATTTTATGTGATTAAAGAAGATGCATTACCACCTGCTTTTTTGCTACACCCTAAGGACCATGGGACTTTTCCATCTGACCTGAGCTGGAAACTTTCTTGTGTGTTGTATCTCCATTAGAAGGACAGCTCATTGAGGGCAAGGACTGTCTTCCTTGTTTCTTTGTAGTCCTAATATTTGGCACAGTGCTTTAGCATGTTTGTTGTTTTTGTTCAGTCATTCAGTCATTCTAACTCTAAGTGACCCCGTGGACTATTTTTTGTCCATGGGGTTTTCTTGGCAAAGATACTGGAGTGGTTTGCCATTTCTTTTTTCAGTGTGTCTCCATTTTACAGATGAGGAACAGAGGCAAATAAGTGACTTGTCCAAGGACACACAACTAAGTAAATGTCCAAGGTCAGATTTGAACTCAGATCTTCCTGACTCCAAGCCCAGTGCTCTATCCATTGCACCAGCCAGCTGCCCCATTTTTGCACGCAGTGCTTAATAAATGCTTCATCAATTTATTCAGCTAAGGATTCCAAGAAGTGGAGGTGAGGAAGGAGAGCATCCAGGGCCTGGGAGGTAGCTTATAGAAGGGCATGGAGGCTGGAGGTGGAATGTTGTGAACAACTAGGTCAGTTTGGCTGAAATCTAGGGTATGTGATTAGGTGAACAGCCTAAGAAATGGGTTGGAAGCAGGTTGTGAATAATTTTAAATGCCACACAAAGGGATAATTATTTTATCCTAGGAGCATTGGGGAGCTATTAAATCATCTTCAGAAGGGGTATAGCTTGCAATGACCTATGCTTTATCACTTTGGCAGCTGTGTGGAGGAAGGATTCCAAGGAGGAAGGGCTTGACAAAAGGAGATTGATTAGGAAGTTGTTGCCTAGTTGGGTAGTGGTTGGACAGCTCAAAATATTAAGGAATTCTTTCTTATATGGAGCTGAAATCTGTTACCCTGAAACTTCTATCCATTAGTCCTTAGATTGGCTCCCTGGGGCTAAGCAGAATGAATTAATATAGATTATAGTTTGAAAGAAATACACTTGGATTTACTATATTAACCGTGGCCAGCAAATCAAGTTCTTTTTAGATATTAAGAATTAGAGTCATAGTACTGTATGGAACTTAAGAGCAGAAAGGTGGTAGAGGTACATTTAGGGAAAATGTCACGAAAAAAGATTTGCACAGAATGAAAAATAAGTCAATAAACATTTTTCAAACTCAATGTTCCAGATAACTGTGCTTAGCTCTGGGAATACCAAAAAAAAAAAAAAAGACAAAAACATGGTCCCTGCCTACAAGGAGCTCACATACTAATGGGGAAGACAACATGTAAACAACTATGTACGAATAAGATATATACAAGTTAAATGGAAGATAATCTCAGATGGAAGGCAATAGAAGTGTGGGATGGGTGGTTAATGGAATGTTGTCTGCACAAGTGTTTAGGACAGTGCCTAGCACCAAGTAGGCTCTCAGTGTTTATTGACCAACCTTTTCAAGGCCTATGCATACTGATGAGACAGATCATACATCCACTGGAGAAGTTAAGTGAGTGGGGAAATATTTCTTAACACTTAGAGCTGTTCAGAATTGGAATGGGCTGCCTTAGGAAGCAGTGAGGTTCCCATCTCTATAGGTCTTCAAAAGAAAGGTAGACAACAACTTGCTGGGAATGCCATTAGAAGAGTTTCCTGCTCAGAAAAGGGATGACCTCTGAGGGCTCCTCCAAATCTGAAATTTCTATGATTCTAAGAGAAAACTATGGCTCAATGGCTATCCAGGATGAGGCTTTAGGGTCATTTTTTGAGGACAGTAAAACTGTACTGGGGTGAGACTCCCTGAATAAGTCAGAGAATAAAATGTTCTAGACTTGGGGAACAATCTTTATTTCTCAAAACTGACTAGTAAAAGTATGGGTCTGTTCTTTTTAAACCTCAGAAGAAGTGTGTGTGTGTGTGTGTGTGTGTGTGTGTGTGTGTGTGTGTGTGTGTGTGTGTAGGAAGATGGCAAAGAACATTCACATATTTGAAGTTTTTTTTTTTAAATCATTGTTTCTAAAATGTGCATGTTCCTCCTTGGTCACTAATGCTACTTGCATTTACAACTGATTGAAAAGGGAAAAATCAATAGTCTGGATCGCAAGTGAGCTCATAGCCCTTTCCTTTGACTCTTCTCAGTGGTAGAAAATCTTCATCATTTAGGGGAGTATTTGATTTTTGGAACTAGTCCAAAATTTCTACTATCAAAGTCCAGTGAATGGATGACTGAGTTGGGAGGAGGCTTGGGTATTGTTATTGGCTAAAACCAGGCATGACTTTAAAGTAATGAAACTGTTTTGCTTGCATGGTTCTTAAACTATCTCCAAAGGCAGCTCTAAAAAAGAGTTTTCACATGTTTTGAGAGATGGATTAGTTGTAGAGCCTCCCTTGCTGACTACTTTGAAGGGTGCGACACTTACTTGGTGTATATATATTCTCATCTGTTTCTTTAAAAAAAAATCAGCCTTCATTTATGGCCCGACTCCTCCCTTTCTCTTCCTTCCCCCCAACTCCAATTTTTCTTGTATGAAGTCTCTTGTAATCATCTTAGTTCATACCTTCATCCCTAAAACATAATTATTTCTTTCCTGGATTTTATACATCTAGTTTCTTTTGGCTACTAGGTGGTGCAGTGGATAGAGCGCCGGACCTGGAGTCAGGATGACTTGAGTTCAGATCTGGCCTTGGACACTCATTAGCTGGGCAAATCTTCCCTCAGCCTCAGTTTCCTCAACTATAATGGGGATAATAAGAGCACTTATTTATCAAGATTATTGTAAGGATCAAATAAAATAATATTTACAAATCACTTTGTAAAACTTAAAGTGCTATATATGTATATGCTCGGTATTAGTTATTATGATTATGAAGAATTATTTTATTATGAGCATCAACTAAAGTGCTTAACTTTAATGACAAGCTCCGTCGGACAACGCAATTAGTTTATAGCAAAGACTTTTAATGAAGGATTATGTAGTAGTAAAACATTTCCCCTATGAACCTGTGGCTGGCTCTCTACAAAAACATAAGTTATCAGGGGATAGAATGAATATGTGTAGAGAACATGTGTGGAGGTAAACTACACACATAGGAAACGTGTGGCCAAGACACACATTAGGGGTATAAAAATGGTTCACACACACACACACACACACACACACACACATACATATTAGGTTTTGGGGGGCTAATTCCATGGGTTGAAGGAGTGATCAGGCACTCCTGCCTATTCCCCAATATTTATCAATATTCTCTTACATGAATAATTGTGTGTTAAGCCTTATCTCTTCTCTTCTAAAAAGTGTACAACTCATGTATATCCTAGTGAGATCTCTTCAAGGACACGACTAAAAGAGATGAATTACAATCAGCTGGCTCTCAGATTGATAGGGGATGCTAGCAACGTCGATGCTGTTCTTGCCCTTCTCAGTAACTTTCAGACAAAGGGTACACTCTTGACACACACACGCACACATGTACATATGCGTGTGTGCATGCATGCACACACACACAGGTCTATAGAGTTTTTTCCCCCAGTCCTGAACCAGGTTTGTTCGTGCTGATACCAGTATCAATATCCATTGTGATCATTGAAAACTAATTCTTTGTCAGTAATGAGTAATGAGATTTGAAGCTGGATCGCCCTGATCACATGGTGAGAAAGCATCACTTCTGACATCACCAGTATTTATCAGTGAGGCCACTGCTCACTAACTGGTCAAGTGGCACCTGTCCATGGGTGGCCTTTTTTGAGGGCTAATTAATCAAGCCACATGATCCTAGCTGGTGGGCAGCCTTTTCCATAATGGGCAATTTGGTATCGGAACATATTTAAGACTCTTGGCAGCCTAAGACTTAATTACTTTTTTTTTTCTACGGGGAAACCTTTGATGGATTGGTTCTAATAATTAACCTAAAGATGATGTACATTCATTGACATTGAAATATAGCAGTTATCTCAGGAGGACCAGTCTGTTTAATTTGGATCCTAATAAATACATGGAGAGTGACTTTTACAGAAACTATTGTTAACTTATACTTAGGGAGGGGAAGAGACAAAAGCTTTTGGAAGAAGTAAGAAAAAAAATGCAAAAAGTACAGAAGAGGAAGAGAACAAACATTGATTAAGTGCCTATACTATGCCAGACACTGTGCTAAGAAATTTATAACTATTATTGCATTTTATCATCACAGTTATGCTGGGAGATAGTGATTATTAACTATTAATTCAATAAAAAGTAGTATAACAAACCATACTTAATATAAAACTTCCTTCTACCTAGGAAAAATCTCTACAAGAGGGAGTTACACTTGTATTTTTGGTATATAATATTGATATTAACACTTCCTTGACACATCACTCAGCTTATTTTCTATAGATAAAAATTCCTTCTTCAGTAGCTCCATATAATGTTGAATGGGTCACAAGAGTCAAAATAAGATACTGGTTGATGAAATGAAAAGTCATATGGGACAATATGTAGAGGGAACTCCCACCTTAGATACTGCAGGACTACTTATGTCTCCTGGTGATGTTATAATGATGTTCCCATTGGACCTACTTCCTACTAGTCTTTGCAGGTATCCTGGGGATGATACTCTGTATTCTATGGTATACTCCTCTAATGGATGTGGAGTCTTTTCCCCTTGATGTGTTGTCTCTGGATGCTGGTCCATTGCATGTGTGCTCTCTGCTAGAGACTGGTACACTTGATCCATGCCCATCACTGCCAGGTATGTCTCAACATAGTCAACAGTGACTATGGACTTTCTCTCTATCTTGATAGTATTGTTATTGTATAAATTGTTTCCCTGAGTTTATTCATTTTACTATCGATTAGTTCCCCTAAGTTTTTCCATGTTTCTCTAAAACCATTCTTTCTTATGGTAGAATAATATTTTATTATACTAATATAGCTTATTTGTTCAGCCACTTTCTAATCAGTGAGTATATTCTTAGTTTTTAGTCCTTTTGTCATTAGAAAAAGAGCACTTACAAATATCTTTGTTCATATAGATCCTTTTCTTCTTTCTTTGATATCTACATGAATGAAACTAAAACATAAACAGGAAAGGTAAGTAACAGAAATTTAGAAATGTTGGTTCTGACATTTCTTTAGACTTCTTTCTTTTCTTTCTTCCTTTCTTTTCCTTTCTTCTCTCCCTTCCTCTTTTTCCCCTTCCATTTCTGGCACTATTTTCTGAATTAGCATTTTCTGAGCTATATAACCCACCTGGAAGGGAAAAGATAATGTCCATAGACATAAGGAAAAGAGGAAGGCAAGTGATCTCAGAGTTTAAGGTATCAATGAGTTTCAATGGGGCCATGACTGGATATCTATGGATTACTATAATAACAGCAAACCCAGGGTCTCTGGCTCTTCTACCTCTATTCTGTAGACCAGAAATGACAGCTAGCTATGGGGAGTGCTTAGAATCCCTACTATGAGGTGGGTGAAAGCTGGTGGATTTCTTGAGCTCAGGTGTTCTGAGCCATATTAGGATTAAAGTTGATTGTGTCTCTGCACTGTCTACCACTAGTATGCTGACTCTCCAAGAGTGGGGAGTGGGAACAGAAGGAAGGTGGGAGCTGCCAGGCTGCCTAAGGGGGGGATGAACCAGCTCAGGTAAAAATAATGCTGGTTAAAGCTTCCCATGTTGATCAGCAGTGGAATCATGGAATCAAGCCAAATCAGTGAGTGGCTACTACACTTTCAGCCCTGGCAAGAAAGGAGGATCAGTCTGAAAAAACAAAATAATCAAAACAAAAACCTAGAATGGCTGATTCTTATGGGGAGAATTTGTATAAAACATTTTTAGCTGTGTAAACTTTTTTTTAATGATCATTTAAGATTTGATAAGTTGGTCACCTACCTTGTCATATTCAAAAGGAAAAAAAAATATGTCATGATATAAAATAAAGTTTTACTTAATTCTTCTGACATAACCCAAGAGACTTTTATCATCCTAGTGCTTCTAAATTATGTAAGGCTTGTTGGCAATCCCATGACATATTATTCCTAGGCCATGATGGATTGAGGTAGTATGGATCTATTCTTTGTGCCAAAAAATCCCCAAGACACCACTTCAAGTCTAGTTCGTGAATTATCCTCTGCACTTCGAGTCCATCATAGTATTAATTACCATTAGAAATAAGTAGAGTGTCCATTATGAAACTGAGTTTTCCTTTGTGTTGATAAGTTATGATATATATGTTTCAGAAGATTACATCATTCAATTAAACTTAAAGTTTATTAAGCACCTAATAAATGCCTTGCACATAGTAGGCACTTAGATTTGTTAAGTTTTTATTTTATTCTTTACAGTATTTTAAAAACAGTTCAACAAATATGCTTGTCATTTGCTTAAATTTAATAAGTTTGTTGAATTGAGTGCCTACTGTGTGTAAGGCACTGTGCTAGACAGCGAGAGAGATACAAAATTACACAGGAAATGGTCAAATATATTCCTGTCTATGACAAGCACAAATAACTAAGGTACCAAATAAATCATTGGTGCTCCATAGAAGTATAAGCAGAGTATGTGATTTCTGAAGGGAAAATATTTGGATCCACTTGGGAAGTAGTCATTATCTGATACTTCCTTTATCAGAAGACTTCCTGCTAAAAGTGGCACTCCAATTGGGACTGATATGGATGTGGGGGCAGAAGGGAAAAAATTCCAAGCATAGGAGTAGCTTAAGCAAATAGTGTTTTTGATTCTTTTCTTTGACTTTATCAGTGTGAGGAATACCTGTATAAGGGAACACCCTCTACCAAGGTAGACTGGCAACCATTCTGTAACTTGCAGTCTTAGAGATTTGTCTGGGTCACAGAGAGACTGAGCAACTTGGCTGGGTCACACAGCCAGCATATGTCAGAGCCAGCACTTGAGCTCAAGTCATCATTACCTTGAGATCAGCTCTTTTATCCACAGTAACATGTTGAGTAAAAATAGAGAAATCTGGAACTCTGAATGGAGGATCCCATTCTCTATTCCTCCAGCCCTCACAAGGATTTAGCATTATGAACTGTGGGTTCTTACCTGAGATCTGAGGCTGGCAATCACAGACCCTGAGCTTAGATGGGTTTCCAATTTCCCTGTCTCTGAACACAGGATGTGAGTCATCTGTTCTACATGAGGGCAAGGGCAGAGTCTTGACTCTCCATCACAGAATACGTCTGGGGCCTAGGAGTTATTGATGATTTCAAAAGAGTATTCTTCTGACTCTTATTTACTTCCATATTCTTTTAAAAAAATTCTATACTTAAAAAATGCCAAATAAAATGAGCATTTTAATATACATAGAATAGAAAGAGAGTATTGTACATGGAACTTTAAATGTATAATGTATAGCCTGCTTTTAATTTTAAGTATGTAATAAATTCAACATATAGCTTTCAAAAAAAAGAGATAGGAATTGGGAAGTCCTGTTTGTCTGGAGCATAATAAGTACATGAAAGGCAGTAATATAAGACAGGAGAGGTAGTGTGGTGCTAGATTGTGTAGGGCCTTGAATACCAGGCAAGGAGTTTTTACCTTTCTCAGGAGATATTAGTGAGTCACTGAAGGTTTTAGATGAATGAGTAATATAATCAGATTGATGCATAAATAAGGCAGATAACATAGCAGTGTTAAGGATGATTTGGAGAGGTGAAAGAGTAAGGGTGGTAAGCCTTAGGAGATATTCTAATAGTAATGAAGGCTAGATTTGGGACAAAGCCATCATGAATAGAGAGAAAGGAGAGGGAGTAAGTAGTGTAAGAGGACACCAAGCATTGGAAAATGGGAGATGGGGTGAAAATACTCAGCGGTGTTATCCCTGAAGCACTAGGGGTACTCTATTTTTCTTTGTTGGCATTTTTATACTCTAACTCCATAATGCATTTCCATAAGGAGTTTGCAATATATCTAGATGTCTTGTTCTAGTATTTTTTTTTTCTTGCAACTAAAAGGAAATCTTTCAAGGCCCATATTTAGACACCTGCGTGTGATTGGTAAGATGTCATTGAGAAAGAATTGGTTGTTGAATTGAACTAGAATAAGAGCTAAACTTTTTGTGGTGGCTAAGAATTGGAAACTGAGGGGATGCCCATCAACTGAGAAATTGTTGAACAAATTGTAATATATGAATATAATAGAATAATATTACGCTATAAGAAATGATGAGCAGATGGATTTCAGAAAAAATCTAGAAAGATTTACATGAACTGATACAAAGTTAAGCGAGCAGAACCAGGAGAACATTGTACACAGCAACAGCAACATTGTGTAATGATCAATTATGAATGACTTAGCTATTCTCAGCAATACAAAGATCCAAGACAATTCCAAAGGATTCATGATGGAAAATGCTATCCACATCCAGAGAAAAAGAATTGATGGGGTCTGAATACAGATTGAAACATACTATTTTCACTTTATTTTTTGTGTCTTGTTTTGGTCTGTTTCTTCTTTTACAACATGACTAATATGGGAATGTTTCACATGAATGCATATATATATAACCTATATCTAATGGCTCATCATTTTAGGGAGGAGGGAGGTGAGGGAGGAAGGGAGGGAGAAAATTTGGAACTCAAAATTAAAAAAAAAAGTTAAAAATTGTCTTTACATGTAATTGGAAAAAGTAGAATACAATTTATTTTTTAGAAGCTGAGGATGAAAAGATCAAGGCCCTCTTTCCTCACCATGTTCCAGAGTTCCGTAGTTTGGATGTGGGCAAGTAGTGCCTACAGGTGAGTCCAGTTTCCCTCTAACCTGCTCTCTCAGTGACATCTAGGAATCATAGTGGGATTGGGAGGCTGCCTGTTTTCACAGATGGCTACACATACGAGAAAATACCACCCCTCAGAATTGGTTTTCTACCTAGATAGTAACCCAATTTCTGTATAATTGATGGAAATGAAGGATTATACATGGATAAAAGTAATAGGTCATGTTTATATAACACTATTTTTTATTCAGCATTTCTTTCAAAATAACCTTGTGATGGATTATCCCCATTTAACAAAGGAGGAAAGTGAGACTCAGAAACATTGAGAGTAGTCTAGTGCAATACAATGAATTTAGAGCTAGGATTGAAATATTCATCTTCTGACTCTAAACAAGTTTTCTTGTCTCAATTTTACATCTCCTTCAATCCATCCTTCATGTTGTAGCCAAATTTATCTTTCTCATGCATGGAATAGGTTGTGATGTTCTTTTGCCAACAAAAAAAAAATAAGTTTTCTTTGGCTTCCCATTGCCTATCAAAGTTTGCTTGACATTCAAGGCCCCCATTCTCTGGTACCAACCTACCTTTCCAGAGTCATCTCATGGTACTCCTCTTTTGCTACTCTATATCCCAGCCAAGCTGGAGTGCTCTTTGCTCCCAAAACATTTATTTCACATTTATGTACATTTTTAAATTATTCTCTATGCCTGGAATATCCTTTTCACTCTGTCAAGGAAATCCATCCTTTGAAGCCCAACTGAGATGCTGACTTCTTTATGAAGCGTTCAGTTATCCTACCTTTTGATAACATCCTTTCCATTCAGAATTCACATGCTACTTTGTTTTGCACCTCTCTAATGCACCCCTCATGTAATATTGAGAATTGTGGGTAGGTATTTGTGTCCTCACTACTAGAAATGAGAGCTTCTCAAGAGCAAGGTCCTATTCTTATCTGATCTTTGTGTCTCCTCCAGTTCCTAGGGTAATGCTTTGTACACAATAGGCTCTTAACTAATGTTTATCCCATGAATGTTCAGTCAGTTAATCTTGTCTAATGTTAAGAAATGCATATGGAACAGTTAATGTAGAATTTTCATCTTATTCCTGATGGGTGAACATTGTTCTGCAGTAAGGCTGATAAGATCTGGGTTTGTAATTAATTTAAACTGGGAACAGACTCTGGATCAGAAACTCTAAAATATATTTCACTTCTAGGATGAGGTAGTTATGGAGTATTATCCTCCAGTGCCAAATCAAGGGAAGGAGATATACTTGGTTTAACAATAAAACTGACTACAGTTGATATATTGACATTTTAGGTCATAAACATGATTAGTGTGGGGGAAGAGAGATTTAATTCTTTCCAAACTTTTTGAAAAAAAAATCACTGTGGATCTATATTCAGTATATGTGATTCATTTACCCTATAGTTCTCACTTCCAACCCAATTGATTTTGGGGGAGAAAGATGAAATAACCACAAATATTTAGAAAAACGAAGCTGCATTTCCTTGCTGAAAAGTCACACATTTGTAGGGAGATTCAGGAAGACCTGATTCAAACAACCTGACAGTGAAACAGTAGCTATCAAATGCTCTTTTCTCCCTACAAAGATGAATACCTTAATGATTCTGGCTCCCTCCTCTGTCTTCCTTTATTTGGTTGATTAGAGATTTCACCCTAAGTTAGTGAAAGGTGATTCTGCTATAATGGGTATTGTCCTTCTTATCACAGAGAAATGGGAACCCTCCTGTGGCCAAAGCCAGATCTCAAGGTGAATGAGGAAGGTCATCACAGTGCTGGTTCTGATGATGGAACTATTCTCCCCAAAGGTTGCTTACATTGAATTGAAGGTACATTAAACTCGGTTATATGTCTTAATGGGAGAAGAATCACTGTCATAAACCTGTGGGGGAGGGAGAGTCCTTTGCTAATTGACATCGCTGGGCAGGAAAAAGAGGAAGATAGTATTTTTATCACTCTCATTCCATTTGTTTTAATCCATAACTCCTCCAGCAATGGAAATAAATGTACACTCTTGAGATCTCAAACTAAATTTTGAGAAGGGTTCTCTTGTCTTTTGTAAGTCACAGAATATAAAGATTTTCCATGGAGAAAGATTTCCTTCTTTTTCTGACTTTTAATCTCTCTCCCTTGTAGCCTTGAAGGAAATGCTTGGATAATATCTAAATCTTCTGGATAAAACAAGAGACCCTGTGTACCCATATTTCCAGAGGGGCAGCATTGAGTATGCTTAGGATCATAGGTTGAGAGTTGGAAGAGACCTTAGGGCCGTCTAGTCTAACTTCTGCAGATGAAACTGGGGCCAAGAGAGTGAAATTGATTAGCTTAGAGAAACACAGGTAGTGAGAGAAGTGGGAATTGAACCCAGGTTTTCTAATTCCAAATCCAGTGCTCTTTCCATTGTACCACACTGCCTCTATAGTATTTTATAGTAGTATTCTACTTTGGAAATCATCCAGGGCATGATAATTCTAATGCCTTTTAGTCCATCTGCTAGGGATAGGAGGCGTAGAAATGTGCTTTTCTCCTTTTCCAATATATTTGGGGCTGGAATTCTGACATCCCTTTCATTTTAGGGAAATGGAGGTGTCTGGTGGGAATGGATCCAATTATCTTCAAGGTAAGAGTTGTCCCTAATTCAATTTAACTAGAATTGCACATTTTTACTACCTGAAGAAAGATGACTAAGTTGGTTTAAAAAAAACCCAAAGAAATAAAAACGTTTTGATGGCTTGGTAATTTTATTTTACTCATTTTTTTACAAGTATGGGGGAAGATAGCGTCTGTGAATAGAATATGGTACACTTGGGATTTCCCTTGCCATGACAGATCTGGTCCATCCAGCTCATCATCGTCTCTGACAATGGCACCAAAGGGCACTCTAGAATTATAGAATCTAAGTGCTGAAAGAGATGTTAGGGAGCATCTGGTCCAACTCACATATAAATAGAAATCTTCGCTCCACATCCTTGACAAATAGTCATCTTATCTTTGCTTGAAGATCTCTAGAGAAAGAGGATTCACAGCCTCCTGATGTAGTCCATTCCACTTTTAGACAGCTCTAATAGCTAGGAATTTTTTCCTCAGTTGAAGCCTAAACCTGTTTCTGTTCAATCTTTATCCTTGGCTCCTAGTTCTGCCCTCTGGGTTCATGTTGAAAAAAAACTCATCCTTCTTCCCTTCACATGCTATCACATCACCCCCTTAGCCTTTCCACATGTAGTGAGAGCACATTGTAATCCGTTATGTCAACCTCCAAAGGATGAGATTGTGTGCCACAAGCTTTTCTGGTCTCCCCCAATAAATAGATTGTGAATACTCCTCTTGAATCTATTTGCGTTTTCAGTTTGTACTACACCTTAGTGTAATGAATTCCCAAGATTTACTGGTTGGTTAAAGAAGTGGCTTAAAATTTGATCTTGAATCTTGAAGGGAAGGAGGAAGGGAATAAGTATTTATATAGCACCTACTATGTGCCAGGCACATGCTTGAGGCTTCAAACAATGCCTCTTAGTTATGAGCGAACAAGTCCATGTTCGTTTTATCTATAGTCTTTATTGTTTTTTCAGTTTGGTTGTATGTCAGTACTTCAGCATATGTGTGATCTCATTGACATAGGCATGTACTCCTCCCCCCTAACCCCCACAACGAAGCTAGAAGGAAATAAACAATTTATTAAGCACCTACTCTGTTCCAGGTGCATGCTAAGTGCTTTACAAATATCTCATTTAATCCTCTACAACCCTGTGAGATAAGTGCTTATTATTATCTCTATTTTAACTGAGGAAACTGAGGCAAACAGAGGTCAAATGACTTGCCCAGGGTTACACTTCTGGGGCTGGATTTGAACTCAGGTGTTCCTGACTCTAAATTTAATATTATATCCATGGTGCCACCGAGCTACCGGATTGATGGAGCAGATTGCAATCTATCCATGCTTTCTCATCCTATGTGACCTGTCTCTACGTACTCCTATAAATCCTCTAAAGGGGCATACCCGGTGTTCTGGGGTACTACTTTCAGGTATCTTCATGGATAGATACAATTTCAGTATGTAGGCCTTTCATATGTTGTCCCTCATTCCCTCAATATGTGACTGGCCCACTCCCTCTTTCTGTCATACACCTCTTTAATCATGAGGTGGCGTGGTGGATAGAGTGCTGGACTTAGGAAGTCCTGAGTTTAATTCAGCCTTAGATACTTACCAGCTGTGTGTGTGATTCTTACAGCTGAGGAAACTGAGGCAGACAAAGGTTAAATGACTTGCCAGGGTTATGCTTCTGAGGTTGGATTTGAACTCCGGTCTTTCTGACTCCAGACTTAGTACTCTAGTCACTTAACTTGTGTCTGCCTCAGTTCCCTTATCCATAAAATGGGGATAATAAGAGTACTTACAACAGTGTTGTTGTGAGGGAAAATGAGAGGATATTTACAAAGCACATTGTAAACCTTAAAACAATATGTGAATGCCAGTGATGATGATGATGATGATGATGATGACGATGACTTGCACATAATTTATTATTGGCAACCAGACACAACTTATTTATTCCCATTATTGTCATTGAGGTGATCAACAATTTGATTCTTTGGAGATGGTCTTATGTGACTTGGAGGCATAAAACATGACCAGAAGAATAGTGGTTAATAGATTTTTCCCCCTAAGGAGAAGTGTGGGTTTATTGAAAGTGTTAACAAATTTCACAAATACATTTACTCAATTCCTGGCTCAGTTTATCTTCTACCTATAAGGTCTAAGATAGTATGTACTGATGGCCTAGCTCAACAACTACTTGTACTAGTACAGAGTCTAGACACAAGGCATTATTCATCCACATGTTTTTTTTCCCTGTATAGATTGTTGGGTTAAACTCTTAAGTAATTATAAAATCTCATTTAGGAGTCTCTGAAGTATTCCAAGGCTTAAGGCAATCATCACAATGGTATTTGGAAATGGGAACCTTTGTAAGACCTCTGCCATCTGTTTTGACCCCAGATTGGCTGTCTCCCTTGAGCTGATGAATATATATATATCTGTTTTGTTCTTTGCTTGATATTAATAATTAGAAGGTCAGTTATCTCTATTTTGACCTTCAGTTTAGTTAGCTGGAGAGACAGCTCTGGTCCTGGAATTTATAGCAGGGGTATCAAACATGCATAGGTGCTTACAATGAGTGCAGGCCAAACCAGATTAAAATGTTATTGAGAAATATTTAACAAAATAAATAAAAATTATATATATAATATATTTAATTTATAATATATTTAAATAGATTTATATATAATATATAATACATGATATATAATTTTATATTATAAATTATATAATACATGATATAAATATATTTGCATATATTAAATATATAAATAATGTTAACATGTGGTTTTCTAAGTCAATATGCAGCTTGTAGGGATCCTTATGTATTAGGAGACCTAATGTAATGGTCTCCATTTCTATTTGAGTTTGATACTACTGGCTTATGGTCTTCTAGGGTTTTATTGCATTTTTATTTGTTTTGTTAAAGATTTCCAATAATATTTTAATGTGGTTTAGTGGTGCTTGGGAGTGACACATCTGGTCTAGCTGATGCTGTACAACTTGAAGTTGTAGTGGGTCAGATATTTTCTATTTACCATTTTTTTTTCATTATCCATGCCCTGTGGCCTGCAAGCAGGGATAAAGAAAAAAATATTGAGAGTGATCCATGGTTGGGGATTAGAAACACTGAGGAAGGTCAAGGGGATGAGAGAAGGAGGCTAGCATATTAAGGCAACATTTAAGTAACCCATCATAAAGGGTAGGCTGAGGAGGAAGCCTAGTGTGATTGGGAGTGGGCTAAATGATTGTGTGAAATGAAAAGGACTGAATGATTGGCTGAACTTCTGTTGAGTGATTAATTGTTCCTTCCTAGTACCACAGCACTCCTTTTTTAAACTTGGAACTGCCCTGCAGCTCTTTGTGTGAAAAATAGAAAATTGTTCAATTTAAATCATAGGAGAAGGTAAGAGAATGAGGCTGCTGCAAATTCACCCATTTTAGGCAATACAGTAGCATTATTCTTTCATGAAATATGAAGGTGTTTAAATGAGAAGTTATTTCAAATGACTGGTCATTTACTTAAAAAACAAGACAAAATACCCAACCAAAACCGATCACGCAACCAATCATAACCCTCTGCCTCCCTCTCTGCTTAGTAAAGGCAGTATTTAGATGGAGATAAAGCACATCCTTAAAATGTTGTAAGAAATTTGATTGCTAAAGAGGCTGGGGAAGAGTGAAGAAAAACCAATCATCAAGGGAATGATTTTGGAAAGGTTTTCCTCTTTAATTATAGATTAAGGCAGTCCTTGGCAGTGTCCTTTTGGATAAGTATGAAATACAGACTACTCTTCAATACCACTACACACCCCTGCAGGGCAGAAATTATAAATGAAAAAATGAAAATTTTAAGTTGTCCTAAGAAAAAATGAGTTTTAATTTTAGAATTACTACTTTTTTTTAACCAAAGCAGGCAATGCATAAAGCTGATTAATTTGGAATTTGGGATCCTACATGTTCAACAAGTAATCAAGATAGATATTTATTTCCTCTTTGGTAGAAAGAGCACCTGGTTTAAAGGCAAGAGATTTGAGTTTGAATCCTGACCTTTCACTGACTAATTAGGTGATGTTGAATGTTCCTTCTGCGTGTGCTTGTGCATTTGCATGTGTATAAGTGTGTCTATGGGTTGGGAGGTCAGGATTGGTGGAAATGGTGAGTTCCCAAGGAAAAGGTTGGTTCCCATCTTCTGGGGCCAAGAGTTGAAGTTGGCAGAGGCCAGCCCTTGAAATGAAGCTTTAGATAATGCTAAGCACAGGCAGGTAGGCTGGCCAAACTTCAAACAATGAAGTTACTAGGGCAAAATCAGTAAGTATAATTTGACATCTAGATCCAGTTGGAATTCAAAGAACTGGGTTCAAGTACCAGAATGTCCATTACATTTAAAATGTTTTTTTTAAATATAATTTTCTATAATATTTTGCTGTATTTATTGTAATATATTGCTATATTTTGCTTTTAAATCACTTTCATTTTCATGAATATCCCTTTTCTCCTTACTAGTGAGAGAAAGACTCTTTGTAGCAAAGAATATAAAAAGAAAAAAAGTAGTTTAGTAAAACTAAGCAATGCATTTATCAAAGGTACTCAATGCTCCACACCCCTGGTCCCTACCTCTGCAAGAGAGGGGAGGGAGGTTCATTTTCTTACCTCCTTTTGGGACCATCCTTATCATTATAATTATATAATATTCAAGGTTTTTTTTGTTTCCTTCTTTACATTTCCATCTGTTACAGTTATAGTATATATTATTTTCCTGGTTTTACTTACTTCAATTTGAATCATTTCATATAAGTCTTTCCATGATTCTCTGAATTCTTAATATTCATTGTTACTTATGGTACAATAATATCCATTGCATATGTTTGTAACAGTTTGTTTTGTCATTCCTCAAGCAATGGGTATCCCTATTGTTTTCTGTGCATTGCTACTACAAAAAGTGCTGTTACTGATATTTTGGGGTATTTGGGCTTTCCTGTCTGTCTTTGACCTCTTTGGGGTATATACTTAGCAGTAAGATCTCTGAACTACACACCACTGTAATTTACTAGCTGATGAACTTGGACAAAGCACTTATTTGATGATCATCCATTTCCTTACCTATAAAAGGGAGATAACTATTCTCATGCTTGTTCTTTTACAGGGTTATTGTGAAGACAAAGTTTCATAAAGCTTTTAAAAATTTTCTGTGGTTTTATATGTTTGTGAATTATTATTATTATTGGAATGGGACTGGGTGAGGGCAGAGCAGGAACACAGTTGGATGTGTTCGGAGGTGATGCTTGATGTCGTTAGGGCAGTTCACTGGCTGTGAAACTTTTCCTGCCTGGACTGATGTTGACCCGCTGTTGTGTGTTGACTCAACTCTGTGATTTAACCTCTCTGAGTTCTGATTAGAATATAAGCTCCATGAGGGTGGCTAAGTGATTTTTCTAAAACTGTGCATCTGTCCCTGATAAGCCCAGTGCTATGCACTCAATAAACATCTCATAAATGTTTGTGAAATTGAATTGAAGGAGTAGGAATAAATGATTTGTGAGGTCCTTCTAAGCAATAAAGCTGTAACATCCTCACATATGAAAACCATCTTTAAAATGCAGACCTGCTCCCTTCCTCCCCCCCAAATTCTCCCCAAGGTGGTTGAGAGAAATGGGGTACTGGAGGTAAGATGTAATGTAAATTCATCTAAGTATTACTATTAAAGGCGCAGTGTCTAGGACTAAGGAGGGGGCTTGATAGTACCTCCACACTCTGTGCCAGTCAGATCACATCTGGAGTATTATGTTCACTTCTGGTTGAAACATTTTAAGGACACAGATAAATTGAAGAGTGTTCAAAAGGGAACAAGATGGTGAAGAATCTTAAGATCATGCCTTATGATGATTGATTGGAAGAAATGGAATTTGTAGCCTGGAGAAGAGAGGACTTAAGGAAGGAGGCATGGTAACTATCTTCAAGCATTTTAAGGGATGTCATGTGGGAGAGGGATTAGAGCCAGGGGTAGGGAACCTGTGGCCCCCAGACCACATGTGTCCCTCTAGGTCTTCAAGTGCTGCCCTTTGACTGAGTTGAAGGTCCACACTTGAGGACCTAGAGGGCCACATGTGGCCTTGAGACTGCAGGTTCCCCACACCTGGATTAGATTTTCTCTGCTTGGCTTCCCAGGCAATGTGTAGAAGTTGCAAAGGGAAATTTAGGCTTGATGTGCCCCCCCCTCAAAAAAAAAAGAAAACTCCCTTAAACTTCTTAAATGACTTATTCAGGAGTGGAATGGGCTGTCTTAGGAGGTATAGTGGGTCCCACCTTCTCAAGAGAGACTCTTCAGTCAAAAGCTAGATTGTCTACTTGTCAGATATGTTGTAAACGGATTTATGTTCAGGTTTGGTTGAACAAGATGGCCTCTGAGGCCTCTTCCAACCATGCAGTTTTGTGCTTCTCTGACCTAGAATTTTATATGGCTGTCATTTCCTTTCTTAAGATAGGGCTGTTGGGCTCACAAAATTATAATGAAAGGGCAGGAGATTACATAGGCCTCAGTCCTCCCTGAAAGGACTATCTCAGGTACTACTATGGAGAAACTATACAGTATATAATTGGATTCTAGAATATTTCAGTAACTCAGTGAAATTTGACAAATGTTGCTAGCCACTTAGGCTGCAAAAGTAGAAATTCAATAGTTCCTAACCTCATCGAGCTTACATTCTAGGAGGGAAAATTACAACATACACAAAGATAAGTAGGTAGAAATTAGTTTGAGGAGGGAGAGAACATTACCAGAGGAATCAGAGAAGTCTTTATGAAAGTGGAGGCACTTGAGCTGAGATATAAAGGAAGAAAAGGAATCTGAATGGAAGAGTTGAGGAATATTTTCATTCTAGGCTTAGGGATTGGTTTATGCAGATGCACAGAGGTGAGAGATGGAATATTAAGTTCAAGTTTTGCTAAAAGTAGCGTGTGAAGTCTGGAAAGGTGGGTAGGGGTCGGACTGAGGAGGAATATCAATGTTCGGTTAAGGAATTTGTATTTTTTTCCCAGAGGTAACAAAAAGCCAAATAAAAGCTTTTGAGCTGAGACATGACCTGTGCCTTAGGAAGATTAAATACCATTCTGAGGTGTTCATATTTTATTCTAGAGGCTACAAAAAGCCAAATAAAAATTTTAAAGCAGAGACATGACCTGTGCCTTGGGAATTTTTTGGGGGGGCATCTGTATGGAGAGTGTATTGGAGAGATGGAGAGAATAAAGTCAACAAATAAGGAAGCTATTCAGGTGAGAGGTAATGAGGACCTGAACAAGGACTGAACCAAGAATCTGAAAAACTGGGTTCTGGTTCGGACGAGTCCTTAAACTGTCGTTGTCTTATTTCAGATAAATCAGCAGATTTCATTCCAACATATGGGAAAACTCATTAACAATGAGACTGGACCCAAATGGAATGGAAAGAGTGTTGGATTTGTTGCTAAGAGACATGGGTTCAAATCTTGGATCTGTTTTTACTGCCTCTGGGAGATTTTGCAAGGCATATTGTTGCCTTAGGTCTCAGTTTCCTCAACTGCAAAAAGTGGTTGGATTATGTAATTTCTAATGACTCTTCTAACTAGAAATCTATGACTGTTTGGTAGCGATGGCATAGTGGATAGAGTGCTGGGCCTGGAGTTAGGAAGACCTGAGTTAAAATCTGGCCTCAGACATTTAGCAATTGAATGATCACTTCTGCTTGCCTCAGTTTCCTCAGCTGTAAAATAGGGATAATAATGGCAGCTACCTTGCAGAGCTGTGATGACCAAATTAGATGGCATTTGTAAAAATGCTTAGTGCCCTGTGCAGGTGCTATATAAGTACTTATTCTCCCCAACACCCTCCCCCTCCACCCATGGAATAGACTGCCTCTGGGACAATGACTTTTCTGTCACTAGATGGTAACCTGTCAT
Source organism: Phascolarctos cinereus (assembly GCF_003287225.1). NCBI lineage: Eukaryota > Metazoa > Chordata > Mammalia > Diprotodontia > Phascolarctidae > Phascolarctos > Phascolarctos cinereus. The sequence goes on from NW_027555736.1 coordinate 158,495,098, forward strand.
ATATATTGTAGAAAGGATTCATGATTTGGCCAGGAGTTTGCCTCAATGCACTCTGAGGTACTTTCCAAATCTAAGGCCATGATTTTATGAAAAAAGAACCAAAAGGACTATAGAGGTTCAGAAGTCAGGGATCAGTGTGTTGGGATGGTTAGAAAAGGCTTCATGGGGAACCTGTAACCTTGAGAGTAACTAGAGACCTTAACAGTTACTAGAATAGTTACTTATAATAGTTACTAATAGTTACTTAACTGGTTACTAGAGAGTAACTAGACCTTAACAGATAAGTAGGATGGGTAGATAATAAGTAATGATGGAAAGGGTACTAATGTGGGAGCTAGGATTCCTAGGTTCTAGTCCCCACTCTGCTAATATCTGCATTTCCTTGGGTCAGTCATTTTAACCTTTAGGAACCTTAATTTCCTTTTCTGTAAAATGAGATTAGGTCAGATAAAGAGTTCTTAAATTTTTTTGGACCTCCTTGGCAGTACATTTTAAATGCATAAAATAAACGACAAAGTCTCACAAAGGAAGGAAACACAAGAAATACGTGATAGCATCACAATTAGAATGATAACCTTATTAACATGCAGTACTTATTCTATATTGCCAAAATGTTATTGTTAAGCCAACCAACCAATACCAACTGGGAATGCCTATTTAACTAATGTTAAATACTAATTCAGACATTCCTAATGTGGAGAAATGGTGAGGCCACCGCACTCAGGGCCTACTCCCCAAGGTTCCTCAATCAGTCCAGTCCATATTGCCTGAACATTTGTGCTGGCAAAGAACATTATTTAATTGTTCCATTTGGCTAGCCCTTGGCTTCAAAACTAAACTATAAGATTACCTGACAGCAGTAACTGTTTCATCTCTGTGCTGTAGCTAGAACTTTATATGCACCTTCATATTTGGCTTTAATAACTCCAATCAATTTCAGTTTTGCTTTTGTTGAGTACAAACGTTAAATGCTGAATTGTTGAAATTGTTGAAATATTGAAAATCCCATCTTACTTTGTAAGATGGGGATTCCATTCAATGAACACTAGAATCCTTCAAGGCCTTTTGAGTTAAAAAGTAACTGTAACAAATTTTTTGTCTTAAGGTCAATGAGTTTGTCTTTGGCTAGGTCAGCATCTTTGATGAAATTTAAATCAGCCAGAAAAAGATTACAAATATGTGGTTCAACTTTAATACTATCTAGATAGAAATAACTTTTGAAAGAGTTCTGAAGCATTTTCAGGTGTTCACAAATTTATCTTTTTAAAGAAACCAACAGAGTATTTTGTATCTCAATTCCATGTTTGTAAAGCACTTCCTCTAGTTTGTAGAAGTTTTTACAAGGATGTCAGCCTCTATAATCTTCTCTCATATCAGCAGCTTAGCCAAGAAACTTTAAAATTTTTCCAATAGCATTTATAATGTTGACTCCAGAACCTCGAATTGAAAGATTTGTCTCATTTATATGTTTGAAAATATCTTCCAGGTAAGCCAATCAAAGTCCTATCTTTTAAAGTATGACAAGAATGGAGTTCTTGTCTCTTTGATGAAAAGAAAAACTTTCCTGTCACTGAAGATGTTCGAACAAACATTTCAAGAAAGTGGACTTCTGTGTGATAGAGAAGCATTAAATGGGATGGTTCAGAGACCTGATTCTGATAAAATGGATGACTCTTCTGGCAGCTGAGATAACATCTTTCAGGGTTGTTGGAAGACTGTTTGTGGCTAGCACGTGTCGATGTTAAAAAACAAGTGGCAATGATGAAAGGATTTTTTTTTTCACTAAAGTAGCCAAACCAGAGTATTTCTTTTTTTTTTCAGACTTAAGTAACTTTTATTTTTTTATTTATTAATTTATTTATTTTTAGTCTCCAACACTCACTTCTACCAGATTTTAAGTTCCACATTTTCTCCCCATCTCATTCATTCCCCCACCCCAAGATAGAATGCATTCTGAATACCTCTTCCCCTAATCCCATCTCTCCCCCCCCCTTTCTCTTATCCCCTTCCTCTTCTATTTTTCTGTAGTGCAGGATAGATTTTTATACCCCATTGCCTGCATATCTTATTTCCCAGTTACATGTGAAAACAATTTTTAACATTTGTTTTTAAAACTTTGGGTTCCAAATTTTCTCTCTTCCTCCCTCTCCACCCACCCTCATTGAGAACCTACATGGTTACTTGAATTCCAAAAGGCTCTGCTACCTTCCCAAGAGTTAAGAATTCTCAATGACCTACCCAGTTTGGCAAAATTTTAACAAACAATGAAAAAGACTCAGTTCTTTCCACATACAGATCAAGAAAACTATTGTACATAGAGAATACTGGAAAGCATTGTAGGTGTCTGGGCCACCAGTGCAAGAGCATCTAACTTCACTGTCTGGTGACTGCCAGTCACGTAATTCCCTGATTGTTAGCCAGATATGTTGCGTGAGTATCTATAGATGAGAAGTCTCCTATCATTTGCAATCTAGCAGTGGGTCTTATAAATACATTAATTTTGAAGTAGTGATGAGCATAAACAAGATGTTGATATCTGCAACAGGTATAATGTGATATGAAAATATCTGTGATTTCTATTGGTGACAAAGTACTGATCATATTGCTGAGGTTTGTTGCCTATATTTACAATGGAAGGAAATGCTAAATTTCAGTTAGAGGGTAATGAAAATAATGAGATAATCTTTTTTTCTAATTCAAGTTCATGAACTCCATGAAATCTTTCCATGGACCCCAGATTAAGAATGTCTGGGCTAGATGATATTTACAGATCTAAGATTCTGTGGTTCTAGGTGCTAATAGGCAGATGTGATTATTTTGGTCTGTGTGGGAATTCTGTCTCAGTATAAATCAGTACCTTGGTAGTTGGGAACATATTGACCAACAAACATTTATCAGCCATAAGAGTTTAGGCACCCTGAACCATTTTTCCTAGAATTTAATTGCTCCCCAATACCCTGATCTTCATAGTCCTGAATTCAAAGAGCTGAGGGATTAATGCAGTTATCACAGAACCTGGAAATAAAGTAGAACCTATAAAGCCTTGTCTAAATAGTCTGTCAGCTCCTCTGTTCACATTATAGCTAGGATGATCTATTGACCATCATTGAATTTGATTCAACAAGCATTCATTCAGTATGTACCATGTACAAAGCTTGTGCCAGAGAACCAGATGTAGAAGTGGCAAATAAAACCTAGGAATTCTCAGGGTGTTGACTGGGAGCATGAAGTTAAATGACTAAGTGTGATGATGAATTAGAAAACTGAGTCAGGAAGCAAGCATATCTTTTGGCAGACAGGTCCATCTCATAATATTAAACTTCAGATGGGAAAAACAATTGTTTGGGAGAGATAGGCTGTGCATTTTCCCCCTCCCCTGTCTTCTCTGGTCTTCTTTATGGATTATAAGTGTTCTTAAAATGATTCAATTTACCTTAACATTTATTAAGCACCAACTATTTGCAAGATACTGTCAGTGCAAGACACTGACTATACAAGGATGAAAAAAAAATGGAAAAGTCTTACCCTTACGGATAATAGAGAGACCAAGGGCTACATTAACTGCAACACAAGGCAGAATGTAATAAGTGTAAGGAAGAGTTCCAGACAAAAGTTTTATGAGAAATCTGTTGAGAGAAATGTTGATTAATAACCAATGACTTGGGGAGATTCAGATTTCCTTTTTTTTCTTTTATTCTCATTTCAAGACCTCAGGCTCTGAAGGTTGAACTTACCTTCTCCTCTATCTAGACCCCACACAGGTGGGGGCAGTCATTGTGTTCCACTCAGGTTTGGGTGGGGATAAATCCTTTGAATAGATTGCCCAAGGCTGGGCATAACTTAAGAAGTAAATGACATTATCAAAGTTAAGGTCCAGCCCCTCATTGTAATATTCATTCTCTCATTAATTAACTAATCAGAGTTGATTGCCACCCACCCCCCAACACCCCTCTTCCAATGGACATATAAGCTGTGAGCCCGCCGTGATGGTCTTTGGTCTAAGAGAAAGACAACCAAATGACTATTCTTGTATCAAAATGCTGGCATTATTAATAAAATGATTAAATTACCCTGAAATTATGTCTCTCAGTTTTTTTTTAAATCTCACACTGTGGAAGAAGATATCACTTTCAGTTGCTGAGGGGGAATGGGGAAAGTATCATGGGATTGGTAGCTGACTTGCAGCTTGAAGGAAGAGAAGGATTCTAATAGGTGGGCATTTAGAAAGAGTCTGTTCTAGGCATGGTGAGGATGGTGAGGTGAAGATAGCTCTCGTGAATGAAGTTTGGAGAGAAAGGATGACATCACTTATACCTAACTCACAGTTTGTAGTCCAGTTTGGCTAGAATCTAGAGTATATGAAAGGCAGGGAGTATGGAATAAATCTGGAAAGGTAGGTTGTTGTCAGATTGTTAAAAGTCTTAAATCCTAGGCTAAAGAGCTTGTGTTTTATCCCACAGATAATGGGGTAGAGTTTATAGGAGGCTAAAGAACTTTTTTGTGCTGACTGAGGATGATTGTGAAGCTCCAAAGGGAGATACCCTAGTTTGTGGAAAGAGGATTGTGGTTGTGTGTGGGTGGGAGAGTCTGTTATGCCTGGGTGGCTTTCCCTGGGTGTATATTCTCATGTCGTCTATATGCCTCAGGCTGAGGTTTCATGGGCTGCCATATACTATGAGCTGTCCAAGGTCTTGGGCTCAGAGAATACAGACATATCAGGCAGTGACAGTTCCATACACTCTTTCTTCTGTTTTCAGATTTGTCTGAAAGTGGTTGTGGGATCTTGGAACCTTAGGGGAAGGAACCAGTGGACCAATAGACTGAAGATGACTAAAGGAGATATCAGTAGAGCAAAAACATGGAAGGAGATTGTATGCTGGATTTGGAACCAGGGTTCAAATCCTGTCCCTAATAGCTGCTAGTCAGATAACCAGGGACAGCTCACTTAAACTCTTTGCAACCTCAATTTCCTTATCTTTAAAATGGGGATAATACTTATTGTACCTAAGTCACAGCCATGGGTCTCAGATGAAATAATGTATATAAAGCACTTTGCAAACCTTAAAGCACTATAGATACACACACACACACACACACACACACACACACACACACACACACACACACACACACATATATATATATACATATACATATATATATACACACATACGTATTTCAGATATTATCATTATCCTTATTAAGAGTACTAAGGGAAGGCAGAGCCATGGAAAAGGGGGCCCACCTACTCCTGACATCTTTCTACACCAAGAGTAGTACTCATGATTGGAAGGCACCAGCTTTACCTGGCTACCCTGTTTCTGTAGAACCCTGCATTTTCCTGGCTTCCCTCCCTTCTTTGAAGCAGAGCAGTAAATAAATTGAGATAATCTAGGTGATGAGGGATAGAAGGTGCTTAAGATGCTTCAGTAGCTTAAAAATGACTGAGCTTAGCAAGAATCTGTTAGTTAAAGTAGTAAGTTACTGAATGGATTAGGGATAGTTCCTTTTCTTACCCCCCCCTTACCCCCCCCCCCGCCCCCGGTCCCACTACTCTTCACCCCAGTGGCCTTGCTGTGTCCCTGGGTCCGTCTCTCTTCCTTATCCCTTTCCAAGTGAATTTGTATTTGAAAGTTGATTTGAATATGGTTTTTTTTATGCTGCTTGTTTTTGGTATAAAAATGTTGGCTAGGGTTCTGTTATCTTTGGGTTCCTTTTCTAATTTGTTATTCAGTTGTGTCTGACTTTTCATGATCCCATTAGGAGTTTTCTTGGCAAAGATACTGGAGTGCTTTGCTATTTCTTTCTCCAGCTAATTTTACAGATGAGGAAATTGAGGCAAACAGCATGAAGTAACTTGCCCAGGGTCACACAGTAAGTATTTGAGGCTAGATTTGAACTCAGGTCTTCCTGACTCTAGGCCTGAGACTCTATCCCCACTGCACTGCCTAGCTGCCCCTTCTTTTCTAATGAGCATTACACTTTCTTGGATTCTCTCATGTTTAGTTTTAACAGTCAAGGCTCCAGAAGTAGGTGATATTGATTTTATGGAAGTTCTCTTATAGCATCGTGAGTTCTTAAGAGCTAGTGTTGGGTCTCCTTTGTGAGGGTGGGAGTCCTGGATCTGCTCTGCATGTCAACTCTGACTTGCAGACCAGTTTCATGGATGACTGAGGATAATACCTTTGTGGTGATCTCCTATAATAAGGTCTTGGAGCAGAGCTAATAAATCCATTTGCATTAAAGTTATGCTTTTAGGGCTCAGCTCTGCTGGGCTGGATGGGCAAAGGAGATGGATGACAGGGTGCTATAAGCAAGGTGGGTCCAAGAACACATAGAAAACATGGGGCCACTGGAGCATGGCCATTTTTTGTTAGGGTGAAATAGTAGCATATAGCACATAACATAGGGAGTAGGAGTAGAGGATAACAATTTGATCTAAAATAGCATCCTGTTGCCCAGGTTATGACATTGGCAGAGTGGCTTATGATAAGGGGGTCTCTAGCAGTGGCTCCAACCTCTCAGTGATGGCAAGGGCTGTCAGGGAATGGAGAGGGCTACTGACCACATCCTCGGCTTTTAGCCACATGGATGTGATTATGATACCTGGAAAAGAGTCTTAGGATCACATTAAGCAATAGGCCCCACTGGACAAAGGATTTGGGGCAAATTTACTTTTGGCTGCAGTCTTTTCCTCCCCTCTTTTCCCCCTACCCCCATCCCAGGAGGTCTGGGGCTGTCCTGTGTACTTTGGGACGTTAGGTTTGCCGGCTATTTGGGGTCACATCTAGTCTGCATTAACCTTAAAATGATGGGGGAATCATAAGATTTGGGGTCTTTAGTGCTAGAAGGGACCTTAGTGGTGATCTAGTCCAGCCCCCTCATTTCACATGTAGAATGCATAATCAGAAAACCATTGGTTCACTGGAATGGAATACCTCCCATAGGGCTAGACATGTACTCTGGCTACTTGATGAGGGAGGTGCCTCAATCCATCAAAGCAGGAGTTCCACTGACCACCCTTGTTACACACAGGTAAGGAAACTGTAATCCAGAGAGGCAAATATTTACAAATATTGTCTTATTTGATCCTCACAAAAACCTTGCAAGGTAGGTGGTGTTGTTATCCTCATTTTACAATTTAGAAACTGAAGTAAACAAAGATTAAGTGACTTATCCGGGGTCACACAGATGGTAAGTGTCTGAGACCAGATTTGAACTTAGTTCTTCCTGACTCCTGATGCAGTGCTCTATCCATGGTACCACCTAGCTTACAGTCTAGAGTCTGTAACTCTGGAACAAAACCAGTCACGTTTCAGTGGGTAGCCAAAAGTCTTGGGGAGCTTTGAGCAATTCCAGGCTTTTAGATTTCACTACCTTTTCTGTCTTCTGGGAGAGAAAAGAAAATATATTGGCATTCATATTGAATGGAAGAGAGGTCTGTGGCCATTCTATGCTTTGGTGGGTAGCTCTGGGCTAGATCTGTTTTCACAGGAAAGGAGATTTGTTTGTTGTTGGCGCGAGAGATGAGTTCTCCTGTGCTGGTGTGTGTGTGTGTGTGTGTGTGTGTGTGTGTGTGTGTGTTGGTGTCTGTGTCTGACAACCTGTGGTAGACACTATACTGACCTCTAATCTCAGCTGCATCAGTAATACCCTGCCTTGGCCATAATGACTCCTTCCAGTGCCAAAGCTATAGACAAAAGACAAGAAGATACATTTTCTTTATGAATCAGTTACCTAATCTTTCACACGCTTAGGTTACATTGATTTTTGCAGAGCTTTGTTGTAAGGGATCTTTTATATCTGGCAACAGCCCTGTGACTGGTGGTGTTTTTCCTATTGTATTGCCGGGGAAACGACAGCACAGATATGGTAAGTAATTTAGCAAGATTCACATATCATTATGGAGGAAGAGCTAAGACTGGAATTAATCTGCAGTAAACTAGGTTGCAGTTACTAATTACATAATATGTAATTATATATGTATGTATGTGTATATGTATATATATATATAATATAAATATACATGTGCATATATACATATATGTGTGTATATATATACATACATATACATATATATAATACACACACACACGCATAGAGAGAGAGAGGATGAATCAGAACTGAGAGTTGGGATAATTGAATTGTAACTCCAAAGAGCTACAGGCCCCCATAGATAGTATTGTCGCATTTGAGATGTTAGTGGAGTTCAGCTGAGACAGAGGAATGGGAAGGTTCCTTAGGTCAGCTGTTGATGAAACAGAGAAAGGGAATGAGAAATTCTTTTTTGCAGTCCATATGTTCCCAGCATTCTCATACCAGTTCTGTAGATGCTAATAGTTCTCATGCTTTTACTTCATGGCTTTACCTCTGTACAGAAATGTCCCCACTTGTGATGCTTGTCAGTGCTAAGCATGGGACAAAGTGATACTGATTCTTGGTGGAATTGAGAGTAGAGGCAGGCAAAGTGGGCAGTCACCCAAGGATAGACAATGGAGGGACATAATGAACGCCACTTCAATATTACTTTTTATAAATGAACCTGTTTTGGGGGCCATTTAATTTTCCCCTCCTTTTATTCTCCTTATATATATGTTAATGTGAGGGAATGCTTGCCTCTCCTGCCCTGCCTGAGGAGTAATAAGAAATGGCCCTCAGCAATTTTAATAACATTGTTGAGTTGATCCCAGAGAGATTGACAGGATTGAGACAAAAGTGAATTGTTTATCAAACTTCTAGACCCAACACATTTTTCATGTGTCATGGACCCCTTTGGCAGTTTGGTGAAAGCTATGGATCCTCTATCAGAATAATGCATTTAAATGCACAAAATAAAAGATATGGCATTACAAAAAAGAAACCAAGTTCGTTGAAATTCATTTCAGAATATTAAAAAAGTTCATGGATGCCAGATTAAGAAATCCATTTTTAGACCCAGAGGAAGCATTGGCATAGAAATGTTACCCATGTCTCTGGGGAATCAGTCAGGTATTTATTATGTGCTAGGCAATGGGACAGTGAGGAGGCACAGTGGATAGAGTGCTGGGTTTGGAATCAGGAAGACTCATCTTCATGAGTTCAAATCTGGCCTCAGACCCTTAATATGTGATCCTGGGCAAATCACTTCACTTTGTTTGGCTTAGTTTCCTCATCTGTAAAATGAGCTGGAGAAGGATATGGCAAAGCACTCCATTATCTTTGCCAAGAAAACCCCAAATGGGGTCACAAAGAGTCAGAAATAACTGAAATGACTGAACAATAACACTATGCTAAGCATGGGGGGATACAAGTATAAGGAGTGAAATAATGCCTACTTACAAGGAGTGGAAAAGTGAGTGTCAGGCTATGGAGTCACTGTATTCAAAACTGGTGTCCATAACTAAGAACAGCTTGGAGGTCATAGGATCACAGATTTAGATCTTGAAGTAGGAGTTCATATCATGCCCCCCCCTTAACAGATGAGGAAACTGAGGCTTAGAGAGATGTAATATGACTCTCTCTCAAGGTTATGTCTTGGTGGAAGAGAGATTTGTATCAATTAGAGCCTGACTGCAATTACAGCCTTCATTACTGTATATGCTATGGTGTGGGATGCCAAGGTTTGCTGCACAATATATGCTGCAGTATAGGTTGAGTTCTGGGTGATCATGAGAGGCCAAAAGTTGGTAGGAAGTGAATCACAAGGGAGGCTTCATATTGAAGGTCCACCACCACATGGGAGCTGTTTTCCTTCCATGATGGGAAAACTGAAACACTCCCATCTGCATCATGGAGATGGGATTCATTATAAAAGAGATGTTTAATCTCTGGCCCACATGCTGGAAGCAGTAGAAAACTGAAGGTGTAACAACATGGAGGAATTCTAGGTGGAATTGACACTGCCTGCTGGGAGCTGCTGACAGATGCCAGAGGAATGATGATGGGCAGTGACAAGTGATGTTAACTGCTGGGAGCTGCTGACAGCTGTGGAGAGGCGCAATGGGCACCTTATGCTGAGGAAAGTATTAGGAGATGTCCCTGATGGGATCCCTACCTAAAACTTGATTATAAGTGATAGATGCTCTACAGGTCTCTGGGGAAGGCTTATTTATTGATGTGTCTCTGGGGAAGGCTTATTCATTGGTGTGTCAATATTTTCCATGAATTCTATTTGTTTTCTTTGACTTGTATTTTTTTTTCTTTGGATTTTGGGAACTGTGTGCTTGTAAGGGGAGTTGGTGACATCATCTTGTGTGGTTTCTTATAATAAAATCCCCATATTTTCTAAGCAGTAGAAATGAGCCAGAGAAGTGATACATTCTCCAACATGTATCCACATCTTTGTCTTGTGAGAGCCTCTATCACAAAGATTAGATAATTCCATTTTCCAGTGGGGCCCAGGTATTTATTTTGAAATTTGGTGGGGGCTCAAAATTTCTTTCTGTAAGTAACTCATAGGAGGAATAATTTTACACAGATTTCTTGTTTAGACTTGGATCTTGGGGATGCTATCATTATAGTAGTTTTTAGGAGATCCTTCATGTTACATTGACTTGAGAAGTAGTTTAGGAAGGAAGAATCAGTCTATGATCTATATATAGGGCAGAAAAGCATAGTCAGAAAGAGAAGAGAGAAGAATAGGGATTCTTGGCCAGAAAGGTCCAGGCTGAAATGATGTGTCAGGGACATGGTGTGTTGGATAAAGCAATGGACTTGGAATCAGAAAGATCTGAATTCAGATCCCACCTCGTAGACTTACTGGCTGTGCAATTCCATGAAAAATCACTTTCCTGCTCTGTGCCTCAGTTTCCATGTCTATAAAATGAAGGCTTTGGACTCAATGGCCTCCAAGGTTTCTTCCAGCTTTAAATCTATGATTTTATGGTTTCTAAGTAGAGAGTTGACTGTAAAGGAAGGTGTTAATGAGAGATGAACAAGTCCCTCTGGGGCTGGAGAAGCCAGAAAGGGGATGTATATTGGCTCATATATAGACTCTATTCTTTTCCTTTGGATGTGAGAAGGGTTCTACCACCTTAGCAGGCCATATACACAGTTCCTTGGCTCCTTAACTTGTAGGAACACAGGGATCTGGAGAGGAATCCTTGTAGAATCGCTAGAAGAAAAGTTTCTCTGACTTTCTCATCATTTTTAGGGCTACTCATATGAATGCAGCTATTTTTGTAGTCTTGCATTGCCTATTTTCAGGGGTTGGTAGTCTCTTCTTGCCTTTTTTTGGATTTACCCTTAGTAAGACCATGGAGGTATATATAAAGTCATTTTGTCCTGTGTGGGGAGGAATCATAGAATCTCTATGAATGCAAGAGCCCATTTGCCTCAGGGATTGGGTTTGGGTTTTTTGGGTTGGATCTTCCTAAACTAATTACAAGGCTCAGTTATTGCTTGGATAGAATGTTCAAGTTCAGGTTTTTTCAATCCAAGATTCTCTTCCCTTTCACACTCCTTCCCTGATTTATTCTTCAGCATTTCTGGAGGAAGATAAAAGGAGGAGTTGTTATGGCAACTGTCATCACTTTGTCCTCCAGCTTTGAGCTTCTGAAGCCTTTGTGAGCTATACAGTCCTCTTATAAGAAGGGAGATTTAAAATATGGTCAGGTGACTTTAGTATTGTATTTAGTGATTAAGCATCTGCAGGCTTCAAAATGTGAATCTATTTTGTTGTTAAATGGTTGCTGACAAAAACATTACTCTACTTCCTTACTGGCTTGAGTACTTGCAGCACAAATTATGGAATAACAATAATAATAGTATAATTTACAGAATCATAGGATTTCAGAGTTGAAAAGGAGGTCAGCAGCTATACCCCCAAACAAAAGCAAAGACAGTGCCACACATTCAAAAAGAGGATGTCTAATTTTTGTTTGAGGGCCTGCAGTGAGGGGAAATCCACTACCTCCTTAGGTAGCCCCTTCTACTCTTGAACAACTCTGATTTTTGTGAACTTTTTCCTTTTTTCAAGTTTAAACTGGCTTTTCTGTAACTTCTATCCACCATTTGTAGATATGTTCCCTGGGCCCAAACCATAAATATATACCCTCTTCCATATGACAGCACATCAAATGCTTAAAGACAGCAAAATGTCCACCTGAGCCTTCTCTTCTTTAGGGTACAAATCACTGAATATCTTGAATTGAGCCTCATGGACTTAGTGCCTTTCATCATCCTGGTTGCTCTGCTCTGGATGCGCTTTGGTTTTACCAAGGGAGAGAACAAGACTATTCCTTATTCCTTAAAGCTATCCTTCTCTTCATGCTGTCTAAGACTCAACTAGTTTTTGAGGCTGCCATAAGATATTGTTGAGTTTTGAGTCCATTACAATCCCAGATGCTTTTCAGTTGAATTGCTGTCTAGCCATTCTTCCCTATTAAACTTATAAGGTTTATTTCTTGAACCCACAAGTAATATTTACATTTATTCCTATTAAATTTTAAAATATTTAGCATAGTTGTTTAATTTGTCTTTTTGGTTCCTGACTTCATTATCTAGTGTGCTAGCCATTCCTCCTAGTTTTGTGTCATTTGCAATTTAGATAAGTATGTGATACATGTCTTTACTCAAGTCATTGGTAAAAATATTAATCAGCATAGAGTCTATTATAGATTTCTGGGGTACTTCACCAGAGACCTCCTTCCAAGGTGACACAGAACTCTTTAAGCTGTTCTGTTTCTTTCTAATAACGTGTGCCCACCCAGAGTCAGATTCAATCATTGGTCTCATCCCATTAAGTTTCAGTGATATCTGTGAGGTCAAATTTGCCTCCTTGCATTAGGATCTCTGTTTCAGCTTGATTATTACTTAAACATTTTAAGCTATGGATTTTAATATTGGTTCCTTTCTTGGATTTTATCTCCTGTGAGCTTCTGAGTATCTCAACATCAATCTTTCCAACATTATAGCCTCTCTCATGGTATCTAGCTTGGTGAATATGCACAGGCAGTTTTCTTCTATTTCTCTTCCTTGTTTTTAGCTTTAAAAATATTTTTCTAAACCTAAGGCAAATATGCTAGGCATCACAGTGTGGTGGTGCAGTGGATAGAGCACTGGACTTGGAATCAGGGAGACTCATTTTTATGAGTTCAAATCTAGCCTCAGACACTTACTTAGCTGTATGATCCTGGGCAAGTCACTTAATCCTGTTTGCCTCTGTTTCCTCATCCTCATTTCTTTGCCAAGAAAACCCCAAATGAGGTCACATAGAGTCAGACATAACTGAAAAATGAATTGACAAAAACATCTATATAGTGCTTTAAAGTTTCCAAAACATTATAATATACTATCTCTTCTTTCCCCACTACAACCCTCTGAGGTAAGTGCTATGGTTATTATTATACCCCATTTTATAGATGAGGAAGCAAAGACTGAGAAGGGTTAAACAATTTATCTAGGGCCACCTACCATTGTCATGCTTCCATACATAGGTTTTAGAGCAACTGCAGGGACAGATTAAATGTCCATTTGAAGTACTGGCACACAAATCTCGAGGGCTACTTCTTCTGCCCCTCCATATTCTGGAAAAAAATATAGAAGGGATCAGATTGGTTTAAAAATGGGCAAATTTACATGAGTAGATTGGAAGAACTACAAGGTGGTAGGATCAAGAATGCAGAGAGTTCCTTGTGGGAGTCACTGCTTTCTGATCAGCCTGTGTTGCAGTCAGTTTTATTAGGAAGGAATGTAAAGTCACCATGCCCCACGGATAAAAATAGTACAGACAGGGGTCCATCTTTTCATGAGCGCCATGGAGATTCCATGTGATGATTCTTAGTATTCTGTACCCAGGCCCAGGGAGTTCCCACACTAAGCTGGCTGGCAGCTGAGTGGCTTTAAACCTACCTGCTCTTCCTTCATCAAAACCAAGAAATAGATAGGATGCTGTATTACACTGACTTATAAGGGAGAAATGGAAGCTGGACATGAGTGATGGAGGGCAGCTGATTAACACTACAGAGCTGTCTGGGACCAGCAAGCATCCTTGCCTTTCTGTTCTTGCCCTTTCTCTAGGCTTCTGAAGCTGTTGTCATTGACACATTTACAATCCATGACTTCATTCCCTTTCAAAGTTAAAAGACACCCCACAGCAGCCTGGTAGGAATGGTAGTCTGGGCAAAGGTTGGGCAAAGACCATTAGGGTAGCTCTCTCCTATGAGCCACTGATTGCCCGTATGTGGCTACAGCAGGGCTGGCTGACAACCAATTTAATTTCCCTTAGGAAAAGTCAGGACCCAGCTCCAGCCCTGGTAATAGTTCTCTGAGTGACGGAGTTTTTTGGGAGCTCTTGATCGGAAGAGTTTCCTTGGAGAAAATTTCTTGTGGCTGTGGACAAGGGAGGAAAGTAGAGACCTTTCTAGAGTTCATGTCTCTCTATCACTATTTGAAGTCTCCTAATAGGTCCCACTCTGTCCATTTTTAGTCATAGAAGGTGTAGTAATCACATCATTTCAGGTCTAGACTAGGCTGGTTTGCAGAGCCACCCTGAAGCTAGAAATCTAATTTTAAGCAAGCAGAGTCAGACTGTAATTTACTCAATAAATAGCATGCTCCTGTCTGCACAGTGTGTTTAATTTCTCGAGTTTCAATTCATAGTTCCTTACTTGTTATGTGTTGACATGTATACAAAAATTATGACATGAGGGAGAGTCAGTAACTGAGGGGGATTTAAAGGATATCTTCAATATTTTATTCTGGAAACATGGACAAAAAAGTTCTAGCACACACATACACACACAGTCCAGTTCAGGCTCTTAATAATTTCATCTGGGCTATTATGATAGCCTTCTTACTGGGTTCCCTTATTCTAGTCACTGTCAAAAAGATCTTAATGTATGTCTGACAAGATTATCCCCCTGCTCAATGACCTTCAGTGGTTCTCTATTGTCTATAAGGAGTGGTTCTCAAATTTTTTGGTATCAGAACCCTTTAATACTGTTAAATATTATTGACCCTGCTCCAAAGAGCTTTTGTTTATGTGAGTTACATTTGTTGATATTTACCATATAAGAAATTAAAATTTCTTGGTATCATTAGGAAAATAGTTTTGACCTTGTAGATCCCCTGACAAGGTTTCAGGGACCCTTAGGGATCTTTAGATTGTGCTTTGAGAAATACTGGTCTTTAGGGCCTTTGGCTAGCATTTAAGGTCTTCCACAATCTGGCTCCGACTTAGCTAGATGATGCCGTGGTCAGAGTGCTCAATTTGGAGCCAAGAAGACCTGAGTTCAAATACTGTCTCAGATACTTTCTAGCTGTTTGATCCTTGGCAAGTCACTCAGTCTTTTTTTTTCAGCCTTAGTTTCCTCATCTGTAAAATGAGGACAATACTAGTACTTACCTTACAGGGTTGTTTTGAGGGCCAAATGAAATGACATATGTAAAACACTTTGCAAGCCTTAAAGTGCCATATAAATAGAAGTTATTATTGCTATTACTGTTATCATTATTGCTTTTCCAATTTTGTTTGACACTCTTCCCCTTTGCTTCTATGTTCTAGGCAAATTGGTCTATTAGCTATTCCCAATTTTCATCCTGTCTTCTGTTTCTGTGTCTTTATTTAGTCATCCTGTGTCATCCCTCATTGTGGGCATTCATACTATTCCTGGTTTTCCTTGTTGCAATATTCCTCTTCCTTGAAAGCCCAGCTCAGGTGCCTCTTTCTTCATTAAGCCTTCCTGAAAACCATTTTTGACTCTTCAGTTGTCCTAGAACACTTAGCCAGGAATCTCCTTTCCCCACGTCACATACTACCTGTTATTATGCTCATCTCTATATATGTTGTACATTCCCAATATCAATTAGAAGTGTACAATACTATCTGCATTCACATGGGTATGGGTCCTCTCCATGCCTGTCCATTTAGGTCTCCTTAACCTATATGATTCTTATTTATATCCTGTCAAATGCTTTGGAATTAATTTATCCTTCTATAATTCCTCTATGCAAGTTTTATCCAATACACTAGAGACATTCTCTTGGGTCTTTTCATATTTCATGGATTTGGAGCAGCATTGAGGTATAGTGGGTAGAGAGTTGCCTTGGAATCAGGAAGACAGGGGTTCAAATCCTACCTCTGACAAATATTGGCTCTCTGATGCTGGGCAAATGATTTAACCTCTCAGTGCTCCAGGCAACTGTCCGAGTCTATAAATTACAGGCTAGCTCTATATCTGAAAAGGATCTTTATTTTTCTTGAGGTTTTTTTTTGTCTATGTTTTCTTTCACAACATTACTATTATGGATATATTTTGCATTACTGCGCATGTATAGCTTATATCGAATTGTTTGTCTTCTCAATAAGGGGATCCTGATAAAGGATCCTTATGCCAATGAAATCAGGTCTGGACCCCTCCCCCCCACCAAAAATCACAGATATTAGTGCAACATTCAAGCCCTTCATCTGTTACCCCTTTATTTTGATGTATGACCGAGTCATTTTCTTTTCTGATATTATCTGACTTCTAGACTTTTACATTTACATAGCATTTTATGACTTCCAATTTATAATTACTCATTCTCATTTTGCCCTTCCTTTCCCTTCTCCCACACCCCACTTTGTACAAAAGAGCAGAAATTGAGACTGGGGATGGCAATATTACATGCTTTATTAATAGCCACATATAACGTTTCCTCAAAACAAATTAGTTGTGTTTGGTGAAGTACCTGTGTCAACAGACAGATGTAAGTTTAAGTATTTAAATTGGTAGGATTCCCATCTTTTTGTCTGTTTGAAACATTATTTATAATTGGCTTCATCACCTGCACTGCAAAACATCCAAAATGGCATAGACATCAGTTGTTGTGTTCATACTTTTCAGTATGTTCTTAGGAGAGAAAAAAACCTATTTGTTTAGGTAAGAGTAAATCTGTGGGGAAGGGGAAGGTAGAAGAGTGGAGAGGCAGGACAGCAGAGAAAGTGTTGTACTTTACTCAACAACAAAAATGATAATAACTGCATTTTTACATTTATAAGTTTTGCAAAACACTTAAAATATGATCTCATTTTATCCTCATAACAATCGTGGGAGGTAGATGGGGTGATTGTCCTCATTTGACAGAGGAGGAAACTGAGACAAACAGAGGTTAAATGACTTGCCCAGGATCACACAGTTAGTGGGTATCTGAAGCCAGTTTTAAACTCATGTCTTCCTTACTTTAAATTCAACATGCTATCCAGTGTGCCTCCTATTGCCTAAAATCATAATAGCTCAAGAGGAGAAGGACTAAGTAGTGCAGTGGATAAAGTTCTGGGCCTGGAGTCAGAAAGACATGAGTTCAAATTTAGCCTTAGATACTTACTAGCTGTATGACCTTGGGCAAGTCACTTAACCCCAGTATCTATAAGATATAGATAATAATAGCCCCTATCTCTGAGGGCAGTTGTGAGGATCAAATGAGATAGTTTCTGTAAAGCTCTTAGCACAGGGCCTGGCACATAGTAGGTGCAAAAAAATGCCTAAATATAATATAAATATGAAAAATATACAAATATAAATTCCTCTCCCCTTCCCTATTCGCATTTGAGGAAGAAGGTAGCCTTATTCCTTGCCTAGCATGACTGTTGATTCCACTAACTCTATTCTGTAACAGAATGCATGTGGCCAGCTGAGGTCTTCTCTGGTGACTAAACAAATCCTCAACCTCCCCAAGTTATAGTTTGTACCATATTTCATGATCCTGCTGTAAGATAGGGCCCTGACTCAAGAGTTACTGAGTCTGTACTTGATAACTAGTCTTACGGAAAGTGTACGGTAAGTGTTCTAGAGGAAATGAGGTTGAACTCTTCTGTCAACTCAAGCGAAAGCCTCTGACTGTGTATACTTGAGAACTCCTAGGGCCTGATTCATTCTACTGCTGGGAAGGACGGGGTTGAGGTGTGCTAGCATATCACTGAGATCACAGCTACTTGGTGGGTCTTTTCTGCATTATGTTTTAGTAATTATGTATTATTTACTTATTGACTCTTTGCTAAGAATAAAAGCATTGCATATAACATTTTGGAAGGTATGCTTGCTTCTGGTGAACCAACTGCATTATACCAAGCTAGCACTCATTGGAGTACAGAGGATCAAAAGGGAGATGGAGGTACTTAGTAGGTGAAGGCTCAGAGCAAATTTTTCACAGAATCACCGCACCTCAGAATTGAAAGGTACCTCAGTGGCTATCTAATCTAACCCAGAGCTCTCTACAGCATCCCCTACAAGCAGTCTTGATCAGTCATATCTGTGAAGCCATATATTAGACAATGTTGTTGTTCAGTTGTTTCAGTCATGGCCAACTCTTTGTGACCCCATTTGGGGTTTTCTTGGCAGAGATACTGCAGTGGTTTGCCATTTTCTTCTCTAGCTCATTTTACAGATGAGGAAACTGAGGCAAACAGGGTTAAGTGACTTGCTTGGGTTTATGTACCTAGTAAATGTCTGAGGCTGGATTCGAACTCAGGAAGAGTCTTCCTAACTTTAGCATGGCACTCTATCCACTGTGCCACCTAGCTGCCCCTCAGATAATGATGAAGCCTGGTAGAGAGAGATGGAGTGAGTAGAAAGATGGTAGCATTCTTTTTGGTAACCAGAGAGAGTTTGACACTGATTTGGAATTTCTATCCCAGCAGGGCATGTAGAAACTTGCCAGGGTAAGTGTGAGACTCCTCATTGAGTGATGGGGGGCAACCCTGGTGATTAAAAATTTTCATTTCCATTAACATATTTGATTATCCAGTGATGTAAGCAGGGAAGATATTATTACTATTTCACAGATGAGGGAACAGAGATGTTTGAAATTGCCCAAAGTTACATAATCAGTAAGTCATGGAACTTGTTTTTGAATTGAGGTCTTCTGAGTCTAAGTCTGGGTATTCTTTTCACCATACTATTCTGCCTTGTGATGGAAAGAAATATCCACAGTAGACCTTCACAAAATCTTTAGCTTTCTGAATACTGGCAGTATGAGCCTGCCATCTTTTTTACTCATATAGGCTGACAAAAAAAAAGGTTCCTATAGAAAAATTGATCATTGCAAAGAGAGATCTTTAAATATTAATTATTCTAGCCTATAGTTGATTATTTTTTAGAAAAATAGCCCAGCAAATTTCAATAGACTTGGGAATTAGCTGGTCAATCAATACTGGATGTGTAAACATGAGAACATCTTTCTTAACTAAATGCTTTCCTGGAAATCACACATTAAGATGATAAAAGTTACAATCACTGAAACAATGAGAATTATACTGAAACTCTACCACACTAATGGTAACTACTTCATTGATCTAGCCCCTAAACTCTTCCACTGTGAAGTAATGGCCTAAATTATTTAGAATGCAATCACATAGGTCTAGGAAAAAGTATAGATTTCACATCAGGAAAAACCTGAAAAAAAATTCTCTTCTATTTGTCCCAGTAAGCATTTCAAATTGAGGACTCCCCTTACTTATAGCTTGTGTTTATGTGGCCACTATCTAAAGCCTGAAGGAAAGGAAAGTTTCTCATGAGAACCGTCTGTCAAAATTATGCCAAGGCCAAACACAGAATTGTAAAAGCTGAGTTCATAAATGCCACTGACTGATTCAGTTCTAGTTCATCCCTGAAGTCACACATCATTTTTTAAGAAGTTGCTCACCTACACAATTGTATCTTCAAGCAAAACACTATGTCTGAAATATTAGTTATTTTGAATACAAGAGATTTTTTTCCTCCTTCCATTGTGTAAGGCCCATATCTGAAACCTCACTATCTCATTTGAGCCTGATACCTGAACTAGTTAAGAACATGATTCAAAGGACTTTAGACTAATTGTGAAAAGTCTTTGAAAACAGTTTGATAAAGTGAAATGATGGCAAGTGAGAGGTCTGTTTCAAGTTGCTGTGAGATTCTATTATATCTTCTCTGTCTTTTGTAAAACATTAAGTTATTTAGAATGGGAAGCTTTTCCATAAATTGTAGCATGTGGCTCTACAGCAGGAGTGACAAAAAAATTACTTGCAGGGAGGACTAGGATGAGAATGTGGGGGAGGGAAAGAAGGGGTTTTGGCCTTACCTCCTTCCCCCTTCCTCATTTGACCAGAGAAGGATCTAGCAGCTTTGAAACTTCTGAGGGATGTTAGACTTTCCATTTTTGTTGTTGTTGTTGTTCCTAGATCAGCTGGTGGCAGTATCTCAATCAGGAGCTGAGTATAAAGATGGACAGAGATTGACCATGTTTAAAAGGAAGTTCTTAAGCATACCCCAAATGAGAGAAAAAGATTCCCAGCCAACAGGACCTATGAATTGCCCTTTGTTCTATGTGCCCTCTGTGCTTGTGATTACTTTCTCTGGGACTCTACTTGTGGGAAGCTCTGTCACCGACTTTGGGTGGGTGTTTTATACTAACTCTTCTCATTTGACTGCTTTGGTAAATATATCTTTTTAAAAGCTACTTAAAGCTGTCTGACTAAACAATTGTCAAATTACATTGGGGAGAAGCACACCAGTGGGGGCTCAAACCAACAGCATGAGAGAATCACTCCTGAAACCACAATGGGTACCTACGGGACCCTGAAGGGGAAATGTAGCCAGCTTTGCTCTGGGAACCCAAATCATTTTTGAGAGTAGAAGGTGGGTTGATTATACCTTAGAGATTACACAGATTGCAATTACACAGTTAAATGTCTAGAGTTTCCTGACTCTGAGGCCATCCTTTTACCACTATGCCATGCTGCCTTTAACACATACTTACTATGTGACCTTGGGTAAATCACTTAACGCTTCAATGCCCTAGGTAACTAAGACTCTCAATTGAAAAACAGTTACTGATCTGCATTGGTGAGGGAGTTTTCTTGTTGGAAATTCCATATTCTAATAAAATTTCATGTGCAGGCAAAAAAAAAAGATCATTATAAGTGATCACAGTGGATTATTCTACCTGGTCAATCTTATATTTCTTAAACTCAGACAAAATAAAAAGAGGCAAGCCTTTATATCAATCTGTTGTCATATCATTCCTTCTGCAATTATCAGAGGCAGATAGAACTGAATTCCTCCTACCTAGTGAATTTGTGAGTATGAAACCTCTGAGACAAAAGTCCATTTCCTTTGCCTTTTAGTTTGCCATATGCATTTACTACCACCACAGAAGTTTCGTTATGTATGATAGAGAGAGATTTTTAACCTGTATCTATAGTAAAATGGTTTTTAAAAAACTTATAGGAAAAGTTACTTATTGTAATATAGAGCTGAATGAAACTGTTAAAATCTCTATTCGCTGAACAGTGGCACAGCTGAAAGAGCACTAGATTTTGAATCAGGAGAGATTTGGGTTTATATTCCATTTCTAACATTTGTTTAGCTAAGTGTTTAATCTCACTGAGCCTCAGTTTCTCTATTTATGAATGGGTGTAATCACAATTATGACTCTAAATCACAAGGTTGTCCTGAGGATCAGTTAATCAGTCAGCTACCATTAATTAACACTTGCTACATGCCAGGTACTGTGCTAAGCACTGGGGAATACAAAGGAAGGCAAAAGACAATCCTTGCTCTCCAAAAGCTCACAGTCTCAAAATGGATCAAATGAGATAAGACATGTAAAGTGCTTTCTAAACCTTTAAAGGTATGAATGTCAGCTATCATCATCTGTACTGGCCACGTCAAATTTAGAACAAATGTTCTTCTGCTACTATATAAATGAAAAACCATTTATTAAGTACTTAATAGCTACCAAACACTGTGCTAAGTGCTGGGCTTACAAAATATGAGAAAAAAGGCAATCCCCAAATCTTCTTAAATAGAAAAATTAAAAAAAAAAACCCTGGTTCTCAAGGAGCTCACAATACATAAAACAAAGTTCAACTGCAAGGCACATAGAAAAGTTCAGAAGTCCTAAAGGTCCAGTGTCGGGAAGAATGGTAAGACCCAGAGTGCCTTAGGAGATACAGGTAATTAAGATGATGTGATTGGTGACTGCAGAGCTTAGAGGAAAGGCAAATAAATGGTAAGGTCTCCAAAAGAATGGAATTGTTGATTGCCATCTTGCCCAAGGCCTGTGAGAAGCCAAGTAGCAATGGAGGGAGGAAGAAGACAAGGGGGTATGGTGATCCCAACCTTGAAGGCTCTTTCTCTGACCCAGCCATCCCAGATGGATGATGTGAAACCTCTGAATGGGGAGGGAGCCAGAGGGAAATGAGAAGGGCAATGATCAGTCAATAAACATTTATTAGATGCCTATTAGGTACCAGAGGCACCATGTTAAGTGCTGGGGATACACATATGAAAAAAAAAAAGATAATCCCTGCCCTGGTGGGGGAAGTTCTTCCTGTTTTCCAACTATTTTGGTTGGGTTGAAACAGGCCAGTTATATGCCAGTGTGAGGTAATATTTTTGAAGTAAGTTATAAAAAAGTCACCCATTCTCAATTCTGAAACTTTGCTCTATTATGATTTTTATGACTTATTTTGAATATCACATTTTATTTACCTCTTTCCCTGTAAGTTTTGCAATGTTGGCCTACAGCAATATAATTCTAACCTAGAAAGAAGTAACTTGAAAGAATATTTTGGTAAATCTATCCCTGGATGAAAATAGGGGTCTTATGAATTCTTATCATTTAATAGTAGCATAACTGGGCTATAATAGTAAGATTGATCAAATAAAGCCTAGTTTCTGTTTTAACTTTACTTCTCAACTGTTTATGTTTGTCTATTTGTTCTCTAATAATTTTTGAAGGCCGTGACATTTAAATCAAATTTGTACTGTAATTAAAATCTCTATGGGCATTCTCAGAAAAACTACCTTGTGCTAACTTCTGCTACCACTACCCATGGGATGAAAGGGGGTTCTCTTCTGTGGGTTTTGACATTGGGAACATTGCCTTTTCTCTCAATTGTGTCTCAACTGTAGAGAACCATTATCATTGTTACAACTTGAGCCTTAGCTATACTGCAAGGCCTACTTTCTTAGTGGATAAATAATCTCAGTACAAAAAAACCAACAAAGTGGGGATTTAAGCCATGTAATTACTGAGCATAGCTCTGGGATGAAATATTTTTTATTCAAAAAATAAGTACAACTATGCCATACAAAATAGGAGAAAATGGCTATAGTTACACTAATAATGGCTGTTAAGATATATCTTAAATTTGATTTATAGTTGTCTGCCATTTTGCAATAAAATGGTAGCCAATAAAAGTTTTGAAATGAATATATCTCCTAAAATTTTTAATAGATCATAGAAAATTTTGAAACATTGTAGGTTACTGAGATAAATGCCTGCAAGAGAAAGTGGCTAACTCTTCCATATTATAATATTTTTTTATGTTAAAATTGAATAGTCCAAAATTCTACTTTTTACTAAATTGATTTAAATGAATTTTATTTTTATTTTGGTATTTTTTTTCTTATATCATCTACGAGAGTATGCTATTCTTAAAAAAAAAAACACAACCCAAACCTCAAGCTGTTCAATGTATTTTAATTTATGGTCTTCTCTTACCCCCAGATCTTTTTCTGTAGTTTATGTGCCTAATCCAGTCATTTTAACCTTTGTTCAATGGACCTCTTTAGTTCTGCATAGCAGTCCAAGGAGTTCTTTTTATGCTTCTCTTTAGTCTTGTATTTGAAAATAAAATTTTCTGTTTAATTTTGGTCTTTTCATCAAGAATGCTTGAAAATCCTCCATTTCATTGAATGTCAATTTTTTCCCCCTGAAGGATTATAATCAGTTTTGCTGGGTAGGTGATTCTTGTTTGTAATCCTAGTTCTTTTGCTCTCTGGAGTATCATATTCCAAGCCCTCTGATCCTATAATGTAGAAACTGCTAAATCTTGTATTATCCTGACTTTGGCTCCATGATACTTGAATTATTTCTTTCTGGCTGCTTACAATGTTTTCTCCTTGATGTGAAGCTCTGAAATCAGGTTATAGAATATCAGGGGAAGTTTTCCTTGATAATTTCTTGAAAGATGATGTCTGACTTTTTTTTTTTTTTAGTCATAGCTTTCAGGTAGTCCAATAATTTTTAAATTATCTCTCCTGGATCATTTTTTTTCCCCATCACTCTATTTTCTCTTCCCAATTTTTCTTCTACCATTCTTACTTCATTTTTATAATCCATTCTGAGTCCTTCCATAGCCTAAGACCAATTCATATTTGTCTTGGAGGCTTTGGATGTAGGAGCTTTGACTTTGTTATCTTCTTTAGAGTGTGCCTTTTGATCTTCTTGTCACCATAGTAACTTTCTATGGTCAGACTTTTTTCTGTTGTTTGCTCATTTTTCCCAGTCTATTTCTTGACTTTTAACTCTTTTCTAAAGTGGGGCTTTGTTTCCAGACTGGAAGGTACACTGTCCCAAGCTTCAGATATTGTTTCGTGCAGCTATTTTCACAGCTACTTCTAGGGACCTGTAAATTTTCAGTTCTTCCAAGGTAGTATGATCTAAGGTGAGATGTGTTTACTACTCTCCTGGCCTGTGCTCTGGTCTGTGAGTGACCACAAATGCTCTTTTCTGCCTTGGAACTGTGATTCCACTACTCCACTGCAGCTACAAAGAGACTCCTGTAATCACCTGATCAGTTGTTTGGCTTCCTTAGCATCCGTGGGCTGAGAGCTCTGGAAGCAGCCACTGCCTCTGCTATGGGTGCCAAGGCCTGCTTCTGGTTTGCTGGGTCTGGGTCTGGGTCTATGCTGGTGAGGCTTGTGCTGGACTGTGCTCCACTCTCACCCAGGGCAACAGATCTTTCCTGCTGCCTTTCTAAGTTGTCTTTGGCTGGAAAACTATTTCACCCCATCCTTTTGTGGGTTCTGCTACTCCAGGGATTGTTTTATGGCATTATTTAAAGGTGTTCAGAGGGGTTTTGGGGAGAGTGTAGGTGAGTTGCTGCCTTTTCTCTGCCATCTTAGTTCTGTCTCTAAATGAATTTTATTTCCGTATCATACCTTTTAATTTTTGTGATTATACCAAAAATCTGCAGTCCGTAGGTTGACCAGTATAAAAATCACATACCTATTTTATCTATTTTACTCAATATATCTTAAATTTGTGAAGCATTTTATATTTTTCAAAGTGCTTTCATGTCCATTATCTCTGTGTATGGTATGGCAGATGGTGACAAAAAATCCTGATGATTTGTTCTTTGAACATTTTTACAGAAATAAAAGTTGTTTTTTTCTCAAACCTTGATCTTAACTTGCTTTTTTTTAATATTTGGTATAACATACTTTATCAAAATTGCTCCAATTGTACTGTTGTATAAAGTTGGCATTATTGCCCTCAAGCCCTCTCCATGGCAACGTGTTAAAATAAGGGGGTTGTAAAAAAGGTTTAGGAGCCAGAGATAAAAGCTAAAGGTAGATAAAGTGAAGTCAAAACATAATCAGTAATTTGCAAAAGAGAGAAATGAGTCAAAGAACTCAGTACTTTCTAAAAATGTTAAGAGGAGCCAATTGACTCATTTCTGGAGCATTGTGTTCTAATATGAGCACCACATTTTAGCAAGGGTGTTGATAAACTGGAGAATATACAGAGTTGGGCAGCCAGAATGGAAAAACCATATGAAGACTGATTGACATGGTGAGGCTACTTAGCCTAGAGAAGAGTTGGGTTGGACATCATAAGTTATCTTTAATCGTTAGATTTGTTCTGCTTGGCAGAACTAAGAGTGGTGGTTGATGGTGCAAATTAGGTCTATATAAAATTGGAACAAGTGATCTTGGAAGGTAGTAGGTTCCCCATTACTAGTCTTTAAATAAAGAATGGACAGCCCTTTGTTGGGTATATTATAGAAAGGATTTTTTTTGGAAGTATGGATTGGACCAAATGAGGTCTCTTCCAGTTCTAAGATATGGTGATAGTATCTAGATCTCAGTTTCCTCATGTGTAAAATTAGGACTAGAATACTTCTTAAGTGTCTTTGAGACCCTATGAGTATACCTTTAGGAGAACAAGAATGTGGCATTGCTATGGAATCTAATTGTGGCATTCTGGCAGGTAGCTATTCGTTGGCGGAGATTTTGCATGCATTTTGCAAAATGCATATATGTAAGATGATGCCAGAAATAAGAATTCAGGGCAATTGATCAGGAATGCAGGTAGTTGTTGCCAGTCACCCTGAGGAGGGCACCATTCTCTTCCCCATTCTGAGGTTGCATGTAGTCCCAGGCTATGAAAACATAGCCATCCCACACTGCTGAGCTGCTGTTTCTAAATCAGTCCTTGTGTTGTCTGGAGAGGGAAAACTAGAGAACCAGGTAAGACCCATATGTCAGAGCAGTGCAGCTTTGGGGAGTCTTGTTAATTTTCTTTTCTATTTGCTTGTGTTGCCCTGTGTTGCTAGGCTATGTGTGTCCCCAAAGAGATAACAAAAAAGATCTCTTTTTGGCTATGTTGAGAGTAAGAGGAAAAGCAAGAGTATGGCTAAATGTGGTAGCTAGGATGATAATAATAGATGGTAACAAGAAGACTAATCCTATTTTATTGTGGTTTTCCCTATAAAGAATTCTCTTTGGACTGGGGAAGGCTTGTTTAGCAGGAGTTGAAAATGGAGATGAGAGAAGAGATAAGAAAGTACTTAGTTGCCCTCAAGTTGTCCTTGGGGAATTGAAAGATTTGGCAAATGTATTTGCTGAGCCACTGTTGGCAATGGATGCTAAAACTAATCATTGATCTTCTCATTATAGAGAGATTCATGTTATGACTGTTTTATTGTTACAGTGAAGAATTATAAAAGATAGTGTGAAACATTCTCCTTTTCTTAAGACTTCCTTACCTGTATTTGGAAGTATTATAACTCTCATTAGTGTTATGTACCTTTGATAGTGGGGAGAAGGATGAGACTGAGTGTTTGTATGATAATAAAGATATAAAGATGATACTTACTGGCCAACTGTTTTTAGGCTATATACTTTCAGATGATTTTTTACAAAAATGGGAATGAGTTGTATTAAAGTATTCATCCTCTTTCCTGGCCTTTTTGGGATTCATTTGCAAAAGGGCTGATTAAGATTAACATTCATAACTGTATCACTGCAAAATGTTGCTTGAATTCATCTGGCCTCATTCAACCCACCTTCCTCACGGGGATTCATGGAAGAGGGTGCCCAGACCAGCCATGTCTTCAGTTTTTTCCAGGCTTCACTCCAGGACTTTCTCTACCATGCAATTGGGCCCAGTAACTTTCGATTCTCCCTACTCTCCCACCTTTTTCAGCTTCCTTTTAGTTTTTGTCTTCTCCCAATAGAATACAAGCTTCTTGAGGGCAGAGACTATCTTTATTTCTGTGCTGTATGTATTTTTATCCCCAGTGTTGATCACAGTGGCTGCAATATAGTAAGAACTTAATATATTCTTTATTGACTGACAGAATGTTGTGAAGAAATCACAACACTTCTATATAAAGGTATGTTGTTACTATTACTATTACTTTTTGAAAGCTACTGTAGTAACCTTGTGATATATAACAAATAGCACTGTGGAGTTTTTAACTAGAGAGTTTAATTCAGGGAACAAATTCTTTGCTACTCAAAGCTATGAACCTATTAAAGTTTCTAGGTTACCTAGATCAGCTTCTTTCCTAATCCATCATTTTTGAATTATAGGCCATCTCTAGTGACTAGTGTCTTTGGCAAACCAGCCTCTTCTTGTTTCTTCCTAGGGTCAGTTTGAGATAGGCAGTGACTGTAACAGGGGCAAAGAAGCCTTGCTATCTCCCTGGCATTGCATGGTGGCTAGAGGACATGGCACTAGAGGACCAGGGTTCACATCCCACCTCTGTCACTTGCTACTTGTACAACCTCTGGCAAATCATTCCATGCATCTGAGCCTCTGTTTCCTCATCTGTAAAATAAAGGGACTAGACTAGCTAGCTTCCAAAATCCATTCCAGCAGTAAATCTTTGATCCTATGACACTGTGGTCAGTCAGGCAGGATTGGTAGCTGAGATAAGGAGGGTGGGTCTTTTCAGTGGAGATTCCTTTAACCCTGCTTCACTAGATGGGCCCTGACTTTCAGTATGAAGAAGTCAAGGGAGCCTTGTTCCTAGAAGGTTCCCTTGGAGAACATTGACAGGCTCTAAGGGAGGGAGACTGGCTATTCTCCTCCTGGTGCTGTTGACCCTGGTACTTTTCCAATGTGCTGGAAAAGAAATAACGTCAAGAGAGGCCCTCTTCTGCTGAGCTGGCTCAGCCTGGTGGGGATTGGCTGGGATTCCTGCTAGGGGCCTTTCTGATGCTTTATTTTTTTTTTGACATCAATTTATTTTGATTTATCAACAATCACTTCCATATGCTTTTGAGTTTAAAATTTTTCTCCCCCTTCCTCCCCACCACGCTCCTCAAGACAGTGCACAGTGTGATATAGGCTATACATTTACATTCCTATTAAACATATTTTCACATTAGTGAAGTTGTAGGTATAAATTAAAACCAATAGGAGGAACCATCAGAAAGAAGAAACAAAACTCAACAGAAAAGAAAAAAAAAGATAGCAATTCAACTTTCACGGTTATGATTACTGTCTGTGTCTTTTTCTCCATCCTTTTTTCCCCCTGTTTATGCTTTTCTTTCTCCTCTCTCCCTGCCCCCCTCACCAGTACTTTGCTTTTGATCACTGCCTCCTTAAGTCTCTCCTCCCTTCTATTATCCCCCTGCCCCCTCTTCCCCTTCCTTCCCATTGCTTCTTCCCTCCCTTTTCTTTCCCCTCTTCCCTCCTACTGCCCATAGGGCAAGTTAGATTTCCATACCTAACTGATTATGTTATTCCCTTCTTGAGACAAATCTGATGAGAGCAAGGTTCAAACAATGCTCACCCCCCTCCCTTCTTTCCCTCTGCTGTAATAGGATTTTCTGTCTTTTCCTGTAATGTAATTTACCCTTGTCTGCCTCTTCCTTTCTCAGTGTATTTTCTAAGATCAGACTAATCCATTTACTTGGATCTATTTAACCCACTTGATTAGATTTTTTTTTCCATTACATCAAAGTCAACTAATATCCACCCCCTTTATGTATACTCCTTTAACATGGTGTAATAACAATACAGTTCTCAAGAGTTGCAAGTGTCATCTTCCCTTGTAGGGATGTAAAAAGTCCACCCTTATTAACATTTTGTATCTTTTTGTCCCATTTACCTTTTTATGTCTTTCTTGAATCTTGTACTTGAAGATCAAATTTTTTGTTGAGCTCTGGTGTTTTTATGAGGGCCTTTCTGATTCTAAGGACCTATGGTTCTATGTCTCTATGTCTCACTGTCGCTAGACAGTAGGGTTTGTTAGAATGATATGCTGTTCTGGGAATGATGCCCCTTGAGATTTGGCTCTTTCAACGAGAGGGAGACAGAAAGTGCTTAACTTGTGGGGCAGAGCTGGGAGGGGAGGGTCATTCTGGCTAGGTCTCTGAGGCTCTAAGCCTTCCAAGCTGGTTTCTCCATGGAATCTTGATCTGTGTCATCATAGGGTGACAATCTGCAGGAACCTTGTCTTGTTCATCCCATTTCCAACTGGCAATGTGTAAATAAATGGGAACTCTTTGTGTTGATGATCTAAGGAGTAAGATCCAGGGACACACCATGAGGAAAAAAAATTAGCTCCATCATTTACAATGCAACAGACCACTGAAGGGATGGTTTGTGATTTAAGGGTCAACGTGTCAAGGGCTCATGATTTTAATGGCATGGAAACTTCCTTCAACAACTCAGATAATACACTTATGTACTTTTCTCCATTATGGAGACAGTGTGGCCAGCTAGATGGAGACTGAGGCCTAGGAGTCAAGTGACCTGGGCTCTGGACCTCAAACTACATACCTGATCATTTAGATTGGTGAGGATGAGCTGATGGGTTTGTTCAGGCTAATGCTGGTCACATTTTTGTTGCACATCTCCCAAACTGAAGTTACTGAGCTTTGATGATTGAATATTTTGTGGCTCCCCTGGAGGATTCTAGGTTTCAGATCTCAACCTGAGTAGAATGGAAAAAAGGGGAATGAGGATGTCATAGCACAAATCATGAAAGCATACTCTCTCTAGGACACCTATTTATAATTTAAGGCAACAGTATAGTTTTGACTCCATTTTGAATCTCTCTTTTTAAGGCCCAATAGAGAATTCAGACAGAGAGTAAAGTGGAACAGTTAACCTCTAAAAGTCAAAGTAGGGTAGGCAGATGAAAACTACTTCCCACACCCAGAGACCAAGCAGAATGTGTGAGTTGGCAGATGTTAGAAACACATGGAAGCTGAAACAGACCAATTCATGGACTCAGAATTACAGACAAAGCTTTTGGTAATTGGTTACTTACTCTGTCCATGAAGCTGGACCTGTGCCACTGACTTTCCCTGATTCCATGGAAATCAATTGTTATTTCATGGGATTGTGGATTTAGGAGATAGAGTGTAGAGTAGTGCATAATAGGAAGACCTGAGTTCAAGTTTTCTTCTGATGCATACTGGACATAGTGATTCAGGTAACTCCAAAATGTTGAGCTGCAGAGAAAGTGCTGACATGCATTGGTAGAAGAAATTTCCTCACCTAAGTGTCTCATGGACCAAGAAAGGGAAGGGACCTTAGAGGTCAACTAATTTTGCCTCCTCATTTTGCAGATGAAAAAACTGAGGCCTAGCATTTATTAAGTGCCTGCTATGTGCCAGGCACAGTGCTAAGCCGAACCTAGAGGGGTTAAATTAGTTGCCCAGGGACATGCAGTCAATATAACCCAGGTCCTTTGACTCCATATCCTGTGTTCTTTCCATTGTACCACACTGCCTCCTTCCCTTCCCTCAGTCTAGGTTCTCTTGCTTCATAGGATCATCGTCTTTGAGCTGTAAGGGAACCCAAGGACCACCTAGTCCAAACCTTTCATTTTATAGATGAAGAAATTTGTTCAAGAAAAGTCAAATGACTTGCCCAGGGGCATACAACTTGTAAGTGTCTGTGGCAGGATTTGAAACTAGGTCTTTCTGACTCCAAGTCAACCATTCTTTCTGCTACATAATGCCATTCTGTCTAATGAGGTGTGAGGACCCATTTTCAGCTCCTCTGTAGCTTTTATCCCCCCTCCTTATTGAATCCTGGCTGACATTGTCACTGAAGCTTGGTGAGGTGGGTAGCCTTAAGCGTCTTGCTAGCTATTAACCCATGTAGTCCTCTCCTTCCTTCTACCCCAAATTCTGTCTTTGTCTTTCCTTGGATTTTCTTGGAATTGAAAGTAAGCCTTCTAACATGGCGACTACATAATTAGACTCTGTTTCATGACAATGCTTCCCAAGCCAGGATCTGTTTCAGTCTTGATGTATTGTGAGGTTCCTAGCTTTTCCTTCCTTCCTTCCTTCCTTCCTTCCTTCCTTCCTTCCTTCCTTCCTTCCTTCCTTCCTTCCTTCCCTTCCTTCCTTCCTTCCTTCCTTTCCTGCCTTCTTCCTTCCTTCCTTCCTTCCCTCCTCCTTCCTTCCTTCCTTCCTTCCTTCCTCCCTTCCTTCCTTCCTTCCTTCCTTCCTTCCTTCCTTCCTTCCTTCCTTCCTTCCTTCCTTCCTTCCTTCCTTCCTTCCTTCCTTCCTTCCTTCCTTCCTTCCTTCCTTCCTTCCTTCCTTCCTTCCTTCCTTCCTTCCCTACACTTAAAGCCCTGAATATAGGGCAGCTAGGTGGTACAGTGGATAGAGTGCTGGGCCTGGAGTCAGACTCATTATCTTGAGTTAAAATCTGGCCTCAGCCATTTATTAGCCATGTGACTGGCAAGTCACTTACCCCTGTTTGTCTCAGTTTACTCATCGGTAAAATGAGCTGGAGAGGGAAATGGAGGGAAATGCAGTGTTTTTGCCAAGAGCACACCAAAGGGGGTCATGAAGAGTCAGACATGCCTGAAGTGACTCAACAACAACAACAACAAACAACAATAAGGGCTGACAAGTTTTCCAAAATTCCAACTGGGAAGAGACGTCATATGTGAGTTAGTCATAGACCATGGAGCCATACATTTAGGGCTGGAAAATGGCTCAGAGACTGGCTAGTTCAATCCCATCACTTTGCAGATGAGGAAACAGACTCATGGCAGTTAAACAACTTGGTCAGAGTTAAAATACTAAGTGTCAGAGGTGGGATTTGAATTCAGGTCCTTTGACTTCATGGATAGTTGCTTTTACCTTGTATCATGCTGTTTTTCCAACTCCCTTTTTTAAGAACACAGGTGACAGTTCCTTTGTTCATCATCTTTAGAAGTTTGATAGAATCCTCCTGTAAATCCATCAGTAACAGGAGGCTTATTTTTTTTCCTCCTTTGGTAGTTCCTTTACAAGTAGTTAGTTCTGTTCCCCCCTCCCTCCCCGAGACTGGATCTTTATTTGGTCTTCTGTTCTTTTGGTTATTCTATTTTTTGAAGGTCATCTTGTGTTTCTTTTGTGTTCTCAGTTGTGTTAGCATGTAGTGATGTATGGTAGGTTCTAATAATTCTTTTTATTTCTTCTGGTTTTGTTGTAATTTCACCTTATTTGCTGTTTTGTTGATCTGATTGTCTTTCTTCCTTTTAAAAATTGTATTGGTTAAAGGTTTTATAAATTCTGTTAGTCTTTTCAAAGAACCAGTTTTTAATTTTCTTTCACTTTGATAGTTCCTTTCCAGATAGTTCTATTTCTTTATTTTTGAGACTAGATCATTTTATTTTTTGAAGCTATTTCTTTGTTTCTTTTGTGTTTTCATTTTTCTTAGTATATAGTTATGTATACTAGGTTCTGATAATTCTTTTTATTCTCATTTTGTTGTGATTTCACCATGTTCATTTGATATTTTGTTGGCTTGATTTTCTTTTTTTCCTTATTAGTTGTATTGGCTAAAGGTTTTATTAATTTTGTTAGTCTTTTCAAAGAAACAGGTTATAATTTTGCTAATCATTTCTAAAATCTTTTTGTTTCCACTCAACCCATTTCTCCTCTCATCTTCATTATCTCCTTTTGTGCTTATTTGGGTTTAATTGACTTGTTTCCTAATTTTTAAAATTTTATATTTAGTTCACTGATTCTCTCCTTTTCTATTTAGTTAATACATGTTTTCAGGGATATAATTTTTCTCTTGAGGACTGCCTTCACTGTAACCCAGAAAGTCTGGTATGCTGTTTTATCATTATCATCTTCTTTTATACATTGTTGTTTTTATGATTTGTTCTTTGACCCACTCATGGTTAAGGATTTTATTTTTAAAGCTACTTTTGTCTCCGTGTCATTGTTTGTGCCCCATGAACTGACTACTGTTTTTATTGTGGTATGTATTCACCATTTTTCCTTTTAAAATTTATTCGCAGTGTCTTTTGTCCTAATAAACGGCCAATTTTTGTAAAAATTTCATGTGATGCTGTCACATTTTGAAAGTGTCATAAGTCTTTTAGCTGTAGTTTCTCCAATAATTTGTTCAATTCCATATTTTGATTTTATCTATCAGATTTGTCCACAACTGAGAGAGGGACATTAAAGTTCCCTATTACTGTGTTAACATTGATGTCTTCTTGTAATTCAGTTAATTTTTCCTTTGTGCATTTAGATGATAGCACCTGAAACATATAAGTTTAATATTAATAATGATTTGTTATCTATGGTTCCTTTCAGTAAAAGCTTCCTTCTTTATCTTTTTTATGTCGTGACTATTTGTTTTTGCTTTGATAGTATGATTTCAACTCTTGCTTTATTAGACTTACATGATGTTTAGTAATTTTCTGCCCCAGCTCCTTATCTTTATTCTGTGTATATTTTTGCCTTTTAGGTGTATTTCTTGTAAGTAGTAGATTGTGAGGTTTTGTTTTCTTATCCAATGTCCCTTTTTCATTTTGTTGGATTATTTAATACGTTCACATTTAAAGTTATGAAAGATTTATATTTTCCTCCATTTGTCTCTAACATTTTTCTGAATTTGGGCTTATTGTAGTTGATAGTTTGTTCCTCTTCCTCTATAAAGATGGTGCTTTGTCTCTTCAGTTACTTTTGCTAAATCTACTCTAAGGTAACTATACTTTCACAGGGCCTCTTTAATTAACCCTCACTCCCCACCACAATTTGCCTTTCTTTCTCAGGTTTTGTAGTTTTACTTATGAATTTCTTTTTTCTTGCTTCCTTTTATCTAATCATCTATTTCCTTCTCTCTTTTTCTCTCTTAAGTATACAAGTAATCCCTCCCCCTTTCCCCTTCAACTTTCTTTGTTTTTTCATTTCCTGTTTATTTTTCTTAAAAAAGTTCTTTCCTTTATTCCATTATTTCTGTTCCCTTTATGTCTGTTTTAGACTCTTATTCTTTGATTCGTGATCCTCATATTTATTATTCTCTGTATTCCTCATGTCATTAAAGTAGCTGAAGTACCTATTTTAGATCGCTTTTCACTAAACTGTTTTATATTATTGCCTTGTAGATTCCCCCTCATGACTTCATTTTTCTTTTGTGCTTCACTGTTGAAATAACCAATTCCTACTAGTGATAAAGGGTATAGAAATATTGCCCCATGGTAGAAGTTTTCTTATGTCCCTGATGATACAGTTCAATAGTATCTCATGCTTTCCTCATGATCATTCCCTTAACCTTCCCCCGTTTTCCATGAAATCTTCCTTAAACTTTTTCATGTCAGTTGCCTCAGGAGCTCTGATTCCTTTTTTCCTGAGATAGGATGCTATCCATAGTGATATACCATTCTTTCAGAGGTATTGGTGTCTTTAAGCATCAAATTACTACAGATTTTTACCCATTGTAAGGTCTTTGTCTCCTATTATGTAATCTCTGTCTTTCTCTCTCTCTGTTCTTCAGTGGTATTCCCTTTCACCATTATCTTGAAATTTCTCTTTCATTCCCTCTGTTTCAGTCTTTCCCTGTGCTACTTCACCCATTCATCATCTTTCAGAAAGACTGTGGGAATTATTTTTCCTTCATTGTTTATCATTGACTTTATTAGGGTACACCACACATTCCCTTTTATCTTCTTTCTCCTTTCTCCCATTTTATGTGACCTCCCATTCTGCAGTATAGTGATATAAAAACATTGATTTACCTTTATTCTGGGTGTTGTGTTAATCGATGGTGTTTAGGCTTCTTTTTCCACCCTCACTTCTTCTACCTGACTTTTGATTTCATCTTTGTTTCCTTTAATATTTTAGAAAAAAAATCTCTTAATGGTCCCTCTGCTGTTTTGTTATTGTTAATCCTACAGGTGTCTTTCTCTTTCTACTCCCACCCCATCTTTTTTTCTATGGTAATTTATTCTGTTACTTGTGTCTTCTTTGGTTGCTGTGTTTATTTACCTTTCTTGCATTTCTGCCATCTGTGGTGTTTGCAAAGGAAAGAATCTGCTCATGGCTTTTTTTTTTGTAGTAATGCTTCAAATGCCTCTTTTTTATTGAACATATATTTTTTCATTGATTATTCTGCTCAGGTTTGTAAGGTATATAATCTTGGGTTGCATCTTGAATTCCTTTGCTCTTTGAAATACTTCATTCTATTTTTTTTCTTTTTTTTCTGGTGGGTTTAGAATATTCTTGAGTTATTAAAATTTTCTTTATATTTAAGGGTCTTTCTCCTGGTTGTAGGATGAATTTTTTTTTTTTGTCAGTCAAATTTAACAACTATGTGTCTTGGAGTTTGTAGAATAGTTTTTTTTCCTTTTTTTCTTTCTGGAGGCAATCTGCGGCACTTTATTATTAACAAAATGCCTTCCTCACATCTTTGTATGGTATGGGTAGTGTAAGTATTATTCTTATTTTATGTGAGAAAACTGTGACCCAGAGATGTGACTTGGCCATTGTCAATGGTGGAATCAAGATTCAAATCTAGGTGTTCTGATGACAAATCTGTATGCTTTCCACTGTGCTATAGAACCTCCCAATCCCTTAATATTCTAGGATAAATACTTGTTTTCTCAGTTATTCCTAATGTAATTTCTGAAATGATAGCATTCTAGAGAATGTCTGACTATTTCCAAATTGTGTGAACTGTACTCTATTCCTTTTTCCCCAACCCCAACATACACACTTCTAACTTGCTACCTTCCCTTTTTACCTTACCTCCTTCTATTGTAAGTTCCTTGAGGGTAGGGACCATCTCTAGTTTTTATATCCTTAGGACTTAGCATGGTGCTCAATAAATGTTCATTCATTCATTCATTCATTATTTCATTCATTCATTCATTCATTCATGACTACAATCAATAAGTGCCTTAGTCAGAGATGACTATAGATAAAATTGTAAAGTAGACAGTATTTGTCTTTGGAGTCCCCAGCCTTATCTTTTTGTACTTCTTTCTCTTCTTCCTGCTGCTCTTTCTTTTTTGAATCCTCCTCTTGTTAAAGTATGATATAGGTCATTGATATCTTAATGTGATTTAACATCAGTTCATTAACTTTCCCAGAGGATAGTACACTGGCCCTGGAGACAAGAGAACCTGAGTTCAAATCTGCCTTCAGACACTTGACACTAGCTGTGTGAGCCTTGCAAGCCACTTAACCCGATTGCCTTGCAAAAAAACCAAACCAAAACCAAACCCCAACAATACCCAAACCTATAAAACCTTTCCCAGTGATATTTGTCTTCCATCTCCTCTAAAACTGTGGTATGAAAGGCTTTGCCCCTATTAAAGGAATTTTGAGTTCTAGGTAGGAGATGAGAGTGGGACTCTTTTTTTTTTGGGTGGGGATGTAGAAAATATTTTTAGAATCTCAGGGTTAAACAAGAAACGAGAGGACTGAAGGAGTTGGTGGGGAAGGTTGGTAGGGACATTGTTTCAGGGACTAGGTTCAGGTGAGGTGATCAGTTTGAATAGCAGCAAAATTAATTATGGCTACAGATGTTGGGAATGGAAATGAATTGTACTCTCACTCTGATGAAGTACTTAGTTGTGCCAGAGAATCCCACTGGGATGGAACTGTCAAAGCAGAAAGAATCAGGAGTTTTTTCTTTTTGTTTTGTTTTTTGGTGAGGCAATTGGGGTGAAGTGTCCCAGGGTCACACAGGTAGAAAGTGTCAAGTGTCTGAGGCTTGATTTGAACTCAGTTCCTTCTAACTCCAAGATCAGAGCTCTATCCACTGTGCCACCTAGCTGCCCCCAGGAGTTTTCTCAACAAGCTACTCATGCAACATTCCCCCTAAACAAATGTCATGACTCCATTTTTATAAGTCCACTTAGTAGGTTGAGAGGCAACCTAGTATAGTAGAAAGAATGCAAAATTTGTAATTTCAAATCTTGTCTCTGCTATTATGATGCATGACATTGGACAGGTAATCTCTCTGGACCTCAGTTTCCTCACCTGTAAAATAAACGAATTAGACTAGATGACCTCTAAAGTGTTTTCTAACTCTAAATCCATGACCCTTTGAGTTGATTCTCTTATATCAATCTGTCCTACAGTTTAGCCTTATTCCAGTCAATTCCTGACTTATATAAAAATGTAATCAATTATTTAAAAAACAAACAACCTCAGGAAAGACATGAGAAGAGAATGATTTATGAGCCTATATCTTGTTTGATTAATAGGAAGGCCCCCAAGGACACAACTGGCTTATATGTAATGATCTGAGAAATACCTGAATGTGGAGCCTGCCTCAAAATACCACCCCAACTCCCAGCTTTCTATGGTGCACTAAATTCCTACTTTTGGAGACACTTTTAGAATAGGGGAAGGTCCCCAAAGAGCTACCGTTAAAGTATATGTGTTTATATATTCACTGTAGGTGATAATACATTAACCTGTATCAGTCAGTCAGTCAGCAAGCACTTATTAAGCACCTGTTATGTGCCTGACCCTGTGCTAAGTGCCAGGGATACATAGAAAGGCAAAAAAAATGGTCCTAGCTCTGGAGTTCTTGATCTAATGCTAACAACTGTATTTAAGTAAGATATATACAGAATGAACTGGGGATAGTCTCAGAGAGAAGGCATTAATTAATTCATAAGATAAGTGAATGAATGAGTGAAAAGGCATTTGTTAAGTTCTTATTATATGCCAGACAGTATACTAAGTTCTAGATATACAAACAGAAAAAGAAAGACAATTGCTGCCTTCATGGAGATAATAGTCTAAGAAAGGAAGCTAATACACGTCAGAGAATGGTGGCCATGGAGGAAATGTTTTGCACTGGAAAGTCACAAGATAATGAGTGTAGCCGTAGAGAAATTGATTACCATGAAAACCATGTAGTTTTTTTTAAAATAGCATCACTATTCTCTAATCTAGGGGTAGAAAATGAAATCAATGGGTGCTCAGGCAGTGGCATGGCATGAAGATGATCAGAGAGCAGCAGTGTGATGGGTCTGCGTCAGGTTAGTTATAGAAAACTGTCACCAATAGGAGCTCAGTTATATGTAGGAGGCATGATGTGGAGGTGACTGTAGAGCATAGCTGGCTAGCTTGTCATTGCAGAGAGTAGAGAATTAAAAGAATACGATACAGGACAGGTAATATTTGATGACAGAGATGAGGTCATGAAAGTTGTGAGGGGGATGTATGGTCGCCAGACAAAGGAGGGCATATGAGGGTGTAGTATTACAGTAAAGGCCTTTGGGAAACAGGAGCAGAAAAGTGGAGAGGGCAGTGAACTTGGAGCTTGAAATCCTTGTTCTAACTCTTATTAGTTAGATGGCCGTGAGAATCAGTAGTTGAATTATACTTGTACTTACTACTTTACAGGGATATGAGAAAAATGATTTTTAAACCAATGAGTATTATATAAATATGAAACAAGATTATAGCAGGGATTTACAGAGACAAATAGCCTCCCCAGTTTTGTTTAATACAGAACCTGGTACCAAATCTCAAATCCAGAGATATTCTTATAGAGATGGAGGGACTCTTTCCAATGTAGTTTCTTCAAGTATTTTAAAGTTTGGCTGACTTTCCACAGGATGTGTGTGTGTGTGTGTGTGTCTGTGTGTGTGTTGAAGAGTTGAATTGATACCAATGAAATTTGGTTAAATTGAGAAATAGACTGACAAATAAATATATCAAGGGAACTTGCAGGAATTAACTGTAACAAGATAGTGTACTGGCATAAATGAGAAGAGAGGTTATGTCCAAAGAAACAAGTGACAATTGTAATTTAACCTCTGCAAAGAGAAAACTTTCATCAAGTTGGAAGACAGAGAGAGAGCATGGGAAGGTTAATTGGAAACTGTTATTTATAGAGCTTGTATTTTTCAGGTATCTTAGTGTTTGAAAGTATAGACTAAGATGTGCTTATCCTGATACGGGAAGCTTATGAACAGATTGGAGTGCTTGTGGATTGTACCTCAGAGCTGGTCTGGAGGTCAACTATTCTATCCCTCTATACCTCTGTCTTATAGATGAAGAAACTGAGGCCCAGATAGATCAAGTGATTTGCCTAAGGTACACATCTGAAGAATGTTGATAGGAGCTACCAGTGAAGAATTGCATTATGACCCATGAAGCCAGACACTAGTCTTTTGAGCCTGCCTTATTGCCTTACAGTTGAAGGGAAAGCAAGGGGAGAAGGGAATATGCTAACCTACTACAGCTACAATGATGGTTCAGTACTCACAGAGTAGATCTCCATCTTATTCCATTCTGTTTTTGCTGCCTGAGTAATAGGAAAGAACAGACATGTTTCATGGTATGAGCGCATGGGTTTTATTTTATTTTTTTTTAAATTATTGATAAAAATGTATTGATATTTTAAGATCACTTTCATTTTCAAATTTCTTTTTCTTTTACCCAGTGAGCCATCCTTTCTGAGAAAAAAGTCAAATAGAAAGGGAAAAAATGCAGTTGAGCAAAACTAACCAACATACCAATTAAGTCTTATGGTCTATGCAATATTCCAGACCTGTGATTTGCCACCTCTTCAAAGAAGGTACAAAGGTACATTTTCTCAACTTTTCTCTGGAGTCGAGCTTGGTCATCATAAGGACATCATTCAGTTTCATTTCTTTGTTCTTTCCATGTATGTCATTGTAGCCACTGTGTATATTATTTCCTGGTTTTGGTTATTTCACTCTGCAGAAGTTCATCTGTCTTCGGATGCTTTGAACTCTTAACATTCTTTATATTCATCATTTCATATGACACAATAATAAACCAACTACATTCATGAACCAGAATTGGTTTAGCTATTCCCCAGTCAATGGACATCTACTCAATTTCCAGTTTTTGAATAAGTGAGTTTTCAACTAATCACAATTCTCTGTCTAATTTTTTCCCTTAGGATTCAGTTTTGGATTAAGATTGACAGTCAGATAACCATCACTATAAATGCATGTTTTTTTTGTGCTTTGTATTTGGTTTGTAATCCAACTTTTGGAGATTGACTCATGGATGATACTTTCTTCTCCAAAGGGACCAGATTATATAATCTCCAAGGTTTCTTCTAGCTCTAAATCTAGTATATGAAGGCAAAAGTTTCTTGAAAAAAAAGTAATCTATTAAGGTAGCATTTCTATTCCTTTCCACCCTACATTTATCATATGTATCAGACTTTGCCCTCTATATGAGACTTGTTTTGCACTCCCCGGTTCTCATATTTCCTGTTCTTAGTTCAGAGATGAACAGTGCTAGTTAAATCATTGTTCGCCAAAATGAGAATTGGCTATGTTATATAACTACTTTGCACTGGGAACTGAGCTTTAGCATCTTTTAACAGTGAACCATAACATTATAGGCTGAAAAGATACATACACAGAAGGGAAACAGACTGAAGTCCATGATAGCACACACACACACACACACACACACACACACACACACACACACACACACACACACACAGGTTGTGACCTGTATCTGTAGGAAGATAGAATGTAAACTCTTTGCCATCAGAGATTATTTATCTATTGCACTTCTAGCCCCAGCATCCAGCACAATGCTTAGTACATAGCAACATTAGTAAGTGCTTAACAAGTGCTTGTTAGTTAACTGATTGATAGGCTAATTCAATACCATACCAATCCCAGAGTCCCATTGGACCAGTCATACATGAGTACTTTGGTATTTGGTATTTGGCAGAAAAAGCAAGAAATGTTGGGAACTTGAGCCATCCAAAGTGTGGTGGTGAGGTAATGAGCTAGCTCCTTCTGAACTCTATTTAGCAGGAGGAAAGGAATGGAAAAGTAATACAAAATCACCCTTCTCAAATTAAGAAGCAGCAGCAAATATTAGAGAGCAACAGAGAAGAGCCCACCTAAAAAAAAATAAGCAAGCATGAGTCATTGTCCTATAGTGGAAAGACAAGTAGCTCTGGAGTTCGAGAATCTTGAGTCCAATTCCAAATCTGCTACCTGTGTGACTTAGCCTCTTTGAACCTCAGTTTCCCTATGTGCAAAATGAGGAGGTTGTATTAGAGGACCTCTGAGGCCCCTTTTGTAAAATACTGAGTTATCATCATATTTCCTTGTTTCCCATGGAAGGGTTTTATATTGAACTGATCTTTGTCTATGCATATCTCTTTATTTTTTTCTATTTTTTATTTTTATTTTTAGGCAAGTGGGGTTAAGTGACTCGCCCACACAGCTAGTGTCAAGTGTTTGATCTCAGGTTGGATTTGAACTCAGTTCTCCTGACTTCAGGGCCGGTGCTCTATCCACTGTGCCACCTTGCTGCCCCTGTATATCTCTTTCTATTACAATCTGTTGAGCCTTGCAAACATTTATTTCATCTTTACGTAAGCACATTTATATAGCTGCCAAAAAGGTTATGATGGAGTCCTTTGGTTTCTTCAAGATGATAGTTTACTGTGGCAGGTGAGGAATCAGGGAAGAGGGTCATTTACTGCTGCTACTCTGCCAAGTTTTGGCATGGAAATTACAGTTTCACTGTCTGTAGTTCTTCTGGGCCTGGTTTCTTTTACTTCTGTTTTAATCTTGGGTAAAATTTGAAGCCAGAAATATTGATTCTTGTTATGCATCTTTTATACTAACCAAACTATGTAACATTCAGGTCTGGGGTGAACTAGGTTGGGTGCTTGTTCCATTCAAGAGAGGAAAAACAATGGGGTCTTCAGAAAAAGTCCATTCATTGCTTCTATGGGCCATTTCTCCAATCCCATTTTTCCTATGCATCTTCCTTCCTTCCCTTCAACATTCAGGTGTGTCATTCAAAACCACTATTAAGGCTTCAGTGTATCTTTCACAAGCATTCCAGTAAATGGTTAACTAATATTAGGTGTTTCATAATATAGCCCTTGGATGATATAATTTTATTTGTCCTTCTAACTTACCCAAGGTCACACAGTTAAAATGTAGCAGAGATGGAACTGAGTTCAGTCCTTTTAACTCCCTAGGTAAATTCTTTCCATTATACCCTGAATTCTCAAACTCAAGGAAAATAGAATTAGAGCCTCTTAGGGTATCCCAGCAGAGTCAGAGTAGGAACAATGTAAAGAAAGAGGTAGTGTTACCTCCTCCAGGAAATTCAGGGACTAGAATTTCCCTAGAAAAGAAAAGAGTGTCAGGGCTTCCTCAAACCTATCAGGCCTGGCTGGAGTAAGAATTTCTGTCTACCTGCATCCCTGCCCAAACAAAAAGCAAACCAACAACCCTTTGAAAACTCTTATCATCATAGAAAGTCCTGAGATGAACCTTAAAAAGAAGGAAACGGCAGGGATGATCCCTTCTTCCTCCTACCTAGGTTCAGTTTTTCTAGATGATGTAGTCCATGAATACTCACCATCAGCTGTTCCCTGTCTACACTATTACTATAAACCTTGATGGGGGAGGTGAAATCAGTTCCACACAAAATCCTGATGTTGCTTCTGTGTATTTCAACAGTTCCATAGAATGGGACCAGTTTCAGGATCCAAGATGGTTTCACCATAGTGTTGCCCCTAAGTACTAGAAGACATTGTGTTAGATCACTGACAGTAACAGAGAATCACAGAATTTCAGAATTAGAAGTGACTTTAAAAGCCACCTAGTCCAACCCATACCTGACAGTTCCCTCCAGAACATATGTGAAAAGTAGTTATTCAATCTCTGAAGACCTATGATGAGGAAGAACTCACCATGTCCCTTGGTAGCCTTTCTCACTTTTGCATAGCTCAAATTGCCAGGGAGTTTTTCCTTTCATTAAGGTTACATTTACCTCTTTGCCATTTCTATCCATTTGTTCCTGGTTCTGTACTCTGGGACACAACAGGACACGTTTAATTCCTCTTCAATAAGACAGCCAGTCAATTACTCGAAGACAGCTATCAGGTTTCCCTTGAGTCTTCTCCAGGTTAAACATTCCATTCCTTCAACAGATGTTCACATGGCATGAACCCAAAGCCCTTCGTCATCCTGATTGCTCTTCTCTGGATACTCTCCAGCTAATCAATATCCTTTTTCAAATGTGGGGCCCAGAATTGATCCTGTGCTTCAGAAACAATTCAATCAGATCAGAGAACACCAGAACTCTTTCAACAACTTATTTCTGGAAGCTGTGACCCCCCCCCTTTTTTTTAAGGCAATTGGGGTTAAGTGACTTGCCCAGGGTCACACACCTAGTAAGTGTTAAGTGTTTGGTCTGAGGCTGGATCTGAACTCAGGTCCTCCTGACTTCAGGGCCGGTGCTCTATCCACTATGCCACCTACTTGCCCCAAGATATGACTCCATTGATGTCCCACAAATTGACCTTAGCTTCTTTTTGGGTTGCCATGTTTCATCCATAGTAAGCTCATTATTCACTAAAACCCCTAGATATTTTTCAGACATATTGCTATTTAATCATGCTTCTCTATCTTAGCACTTGTAAAGTTGAGTTTCATACTTGATTGTACAACTTTATATTTATCCGTATTAAATTTCATTTCATTCAGTTAAGCAGTGTTAAGTACATTTTGGATCCTAACTGTGTCTTACTGTGAGGAGCCATCCTTCCTAGCCTTGCATCATTTGCCAATCTGATAAGTACATATCCTGAATCTAGTAGCCTGGCATTTGATAAAAATAAACTGCTAATAAAAATTACCCTTCCACAGCTACTCACTATGTAATAAAAAGTATTGGGAATATTGAATGTCAGCATGGAAGAAATTAGATTTAGACCAACACTGTAAACCTTCTACTAAGATAAACTCTAAATGGATATATGACCTAGGTATGAAAGATCACATCAAAAAATAAGTTAGAAATGCATGGTAAATTTATCTATGGAATTATACACAAAAAGTTACTAAATAATAAATTCTGTTTGTTCCATCTATACCACTGCTGGGCCTATATGCAAAAGAGATCGAAGAGAAAGGTCCTATGTGTACAAAAATATTTATAGCTGTTCTTTTTGAAGTAGTAAAATATTAGGAACTAAGGTAATGCTCATTAATATGAGAATGGCTGAACAAACTGTAGTATAGGAACATAATTAAAAAAACCTATTGTTCTGTAAGAAGTAGAAATGATTTTAAAGGGATGTGGAAAGATTTTTATGAAGTGATGCAGGGGGAAGTGAGTAGAATCAGAAGAATAATTTATGCTATAACATCAATATTATAAAAACAGTGTTGAGAAATGTCATAAACTGATGATGAATGAGATGAGTAGGATGAGGAGAATGATTTATGTAATAACAACATTGTAAAAACAAGCAACTTTTAAAGCTGTAAAAACTACCATCA
Organism: Phascolarctos cinereus; assembly: GCF_003287225.1. Classification (NCBI taxonomy): domain Eukaryota; kingdom Metazoa; phylum Chordata; class Mammalia; order Diprotodontia; family Phascolarctidae; genus Phascolarctos; species Phascolarctos cinereus. The sequence goes on from NW_027555736.1 coordinate 158,539,592, forward strand.
ATACAGTGACCTGGATGCCAGGATCAATGATGGCATTTTCTGTTCTATTCTTTGGTGGCATAGCTTTTGAGAACTACAAAAGTCATCTCCATGTCAGTGAATAATCAGGGTCAGATCTATAAGTGATCAAAGGTTTTGTGCCATAGTGACCTTTGAGCCAGGGTTGCAGTTAGGGGAGAAGGTGGTGGTGGTACAGTCAGACAAGCTGGCACATAAGCCCCAAGAAGCCAAGGCACCTGGGACTTGTGTTCAAGATGGGTTTTGGATTTGGAATTGGGACTGTGCTCTCTGGGAATCAAGCTAAACTCTGAGCCTAATCCTCTTCCCCTCCCCAAAGATTGAGATCTTGCAAGTGTGGATGGGGTTATACTTCCTGTTTGTTGAGAGTATCTTTGTCTATTTGTGATAATACCTTTTGAGGTAAATATCCTTTTGTAAAAGCTCCTGTGCTACTTATGTATTTAATATTTAAGTCTTAATGTGGCAGGGAGGAAAATAACCAATTACTTGTAAATAATGTAAGACAAACGGGCAAATCAATAATGAAATATGCTCTAGGTGAGGTAATTTTGAAAATAGTCTTTTTATGTAGGTCATAGTATTAATATTGAGCTTGGAGTTAAAGCACCTTAAGTTTCTTCTCATTGTACTTTAATGAACTAAAGCAATGATGACCAATTAATATATTACACAACTCCAATCACTTCTCACCACAATACTGGCCTCTTGATTGTAGAAGATGGCAGGGCTCAATACAAAAGGAAAAATGGCCTTTCCACGTCCATTTTCCCTTCTCCATGATAATCCCAGTCCAAGTGTCGAATAAGTTTCCAGAAGCAGGATTTTCTTTCTGATCCTCTGTTGATAAGCATATTGAATCCATTGACAGTGAACAGTGCCGAATCGCCTCTACCTATAAGCTTTGTATATAGCAGCTTTGATAAGACTTTTTGAAATGGAGAGCTACAAGGTGCATTGTGTAGTAAGCAGCATGGTGTAGGGGGAAGAACACTGGATTTGGAATTAGAGGACCTGGATGTGAATCTCATATTTAAAGGGATGTTGTATAGGAAAGAAATAAGATTTTACTCTTCTTGGGCCCAGAAGTCAGACTAGAAACAGTGAGCAGAAGCTGCCAAAAACAGAATTAGTCTTGATGTAAGGGGAAAAAAACCCTTCCTAATAATAGAGCCACTCCTAAATGGAGTGGAGTGCCTTGAAAGGTAGTGGCATCTTCTTCACTGGAGGTTTTTTTTTTTAAGAGATTGTATGTGTCAACTGGTTGAGGTTGTCAAATAGTGTCTTCATTTTCAGGTGCAGGTTGAACTTTATGATCCTTGAGGTACTATTAAACTCTGAGATTTGGTTAACTGTGATGTACAAAAAAGTTCAAGAAGCATGGTTTCTGGGTAACTGATCATTTTACTAATCATTGCTAGCAAATAATTAATAAAAGGGGTCAGTGACACTCTAGAATGCCAAAGATCCCTCATGGAACCCACTCAAAACTTACATGACCTTGGAAGAATGGGTTTTCCTGAGGGGTGGCAATCAACTCTGATTGGTTAACAATTAAGGATAGAATGAATATTATAATGAGAGGTCAGTTTATTTTAATGAGGGGCTGGATGACAAGACTCTGATCACTCAGTCTTGGACAAAAAGACTTATCTTTGCTTTGGGCAAATAGACAAAAGGGGGTCCACCTCTGCTCAGACCTGGCTTAGTAGAACACAATAGGCCAGAATTCTCCTTACATTAAATTCTTTGTAAGGTTCTCTAGTTGGGTGGGGAAACAACTCCCACTCAGGATCAAAGGTATGTACTCCAGGCTTTTGGATAGTCTCATCCATCAACAATGTTCTTTAGGTTTTGTCTTTGTCTAGTACAGAATGAGAATCTAGGAAGGGAGGAAAAACCTGGATCTCCTTAGTAATTGGTTATATAATAACCATTTCTCTCATATTTTGTCAATTCTATGATTTGGATGACCTTGCTTAAAGTACTCAATCTCTCTGAGCCCTGGTTTGCTTCTTGGTAAGGTGAAGGTGTTGGACTAGAAGATCATGAAGTGCTATTCCACTTCTAAACATTTTGTTCCTGACTGCTGTTCACATGCCACTTCTGCTTCCTCATTAATTTCATTACAAAACTATTCTGGGATAATCCCTTAAGGGTGTCCTATAGGCAATTTAACTGCCTTCTGGGTGGATAGGGGCTAAAGAGGGAAAACAGAGAAGAGTTTCTCTCTCTCTCTCTCTCTCTCTCTCTCTCTCTCTCTCTCTCTCTCTCTCTCTCTTCTCTCTTTCTCTTTTTCTCTTTCTCTTGATTTAACATGTTAGATCCAGAAGGATCTTGGATCTAGCCCATTTCTCACTTGTCTATCTACAAGGCACAGACATATTGTTTTTGAAGATTGGGATGTTTTATTCTAATACGGTATTTAATATTTTTTTTTGGTCATTCAACCAACAAGAATTTATTGAATGTGTCCATAGAGCAGCAATTTTCTTGCTATGTGGAGTGAAGGATACAATTTTGCTAATTGAGTCTTGACTCTCTAATGTTGCGAAACCAAAGCTTCTAGGGAGATGATTTCCATAGAGCACAATAAGAATAATGGAAGTAGAAAGGAATTGAAAGGAATGTTCCCTATCTAGGTCAAATATATGATTGAATTTGGTGATTGGCAATACAGAAAGAACTAGAGGAGTTCAAAAGACAGGTCTAACTGAAGCCTAGGGGCTTCTGTTGGCTATAGCTATCTATTTATGGTTTAAATCACAAAGGACCAAGGTGATTCTGAGGCTATATGCTAAAAGAGCTGAAAATGCCTTCTGTATGAAAACAGAAAGAAAATCACATAAATGCAATTCAGCAGAGGACTAGCAGGTAGAAACAGGGAGCAGCAGAGGTTCTATAGAAAACAGAATAGTCATGGAGGGCCAGTAGATTCCTAAGTAGAAGGGAGAATTACCTGCCTAGCAGCCCTGAGCAAGAGCCTATAGTTTAGCATTATTGGATGAGACAGATGGCATCAGCAGTTTTGCAAGGGGAACACTGAGCAGCAACATCAGAGGCAGTGAAGAATTCCAGCAGGGATGCCATCCCACAAGCATAAGTTGCCATGACTATGAAATTTCCAGATATGTAGATTGTACTTAATCATAAAGGACATTTTCTTTATCACAAATCTCTTCCTATGTTGAGAAATATTGACTTCACATTTTGTTAGCCCAGTGATATGCTAATTTAACTTCAATATATTTTACACATTACAATTCACTCCAAAAATTTCAAACTCTAAATAATCAGGGTAATACGAGCTAGCCCAGAAATAAACAGTGGCAGTTCACTAAATAAGTCATTTATATTGTATATAAGCAGTCTTTTCACAGTTCAATTACTTTCTAAATATTACCAGTTCTTGTCCCTTGTTTTCAGAATGTTCTCTAAATAACTAATAATTTCCCCTCTTCTATTGGTAAGGAAAAGGGTTCAGTTATCTTAGACTCTCTATGTAGAGGGAAATTGTTCAGAAAGTTAATATTTAAATATATGAAGTGTATAAAACCCAAAAATCCTTTTATGATATGATATATTAATCTGGAATTTTATTCTCATATTCTAATTGTCATGGTCTATTTTCTCAGGTTAAAATTCATTAAAACATCTTTTCATAAGCATTCCTACAGAGCAATTTTGTCTGTCAGAGAAACTGCTTCCCACAGGCTCAAGGTCTCTGCTGTTTTCAAGTGAACAAAATCAATTAAAAAAAATTGTTTCTTAAGTGAAAGGATGTTATGTTTTGACTACACCAGGACCTTGAAAATTCTCTGTCAACTTGTGCTTAAACACATAGGTTTTAATTAATGGCCTATCACTTTAAATAATAGAGAACAAGCAAAATGTTAATAACAGGTATTAATGCTTTAAGCCCTTTAGGGTATCTTATATAAGTCTTATCTTAGAAGTCTAAATTTTCAGCTGACAGTTATCTCATGAGGCTTATCATGGTTTTCATGTCTTAAAGCTCCCATTCATCCAATTTCCTTATTATATAATCAGCCTGATTTGTATCTTGTGGCTGCTTGTCAATTTGGAATGACAATCTAAACATTTCAAATTATAACATTCAAGATGTTTTTGTCTAGCCATGCAGTTATATTCCATTCCTACTTAAAAAAGAGTACCATCCACATGTACAAAAATATTTATAGCAGCTCTTTTTGTGGTAGCAAAGAATGGGAAATTGAGGGGATGCCCATCAATTGGAGAATGGCTGAACAAGTTGTGGTATATGAATGCAATGGAATACTATTGTGCTATAAGAAATGATGAGCAGAAAGAATGCAAAAAAACTTGGAAAGACTTACATGAACTGATGCAGAGTAAAATGAGCAGAATCAGGAGAACATTGTACAAGTAACAGCCATATTATGGGATGACTGACTTTGATAGACTTCTTAACGGCAATGCAAGAATCTAAGACAATTCCAAAAGAGTCATGAGGGAAATTGCTATCCACACCCAGAGAAAGAAATATGGAGTCTGAATGCAGATGAAAGCATACCATTTGTTCTCCTTTTCCTTTGTTGTTTTGTCTTATTGCTTCATTTTCATGACTCCTCCTATTAGTTTTAATTGTTCTTTACATCATGACTAATGGGAAAATATGCTTAATATGAATATATATGTAGAGTCTATATCAGATTTTATGCCATCTTGGTGGGGGGGGAAGAAGTGGAGGGGGAGAAAATTGAAAACTCAAAATCTTATGGAAATGAATGTTGAAAAACTAAAAATAAATTAATTATAAAAAAATCACTTTCAGAAACTATGTTATGATTGGATTAGGGAAATTTTAACTCAAAAATAAACTAGTAAATAATTTCTTTAATGAAATGAGAATTAGTTCAGCTACAAAGCTATGCTCATGAAAGGTTTTGTTTATACTCCACAGTTCTACTCTGACTAGTAAAAATATCTACCTTATTTTTGGAAAACACAATAGAAATATAAAATAGTGTTTAACATATGAATAGTACAGAGTTTCAGGAACTCATATGGTCAGATTTCTATATCTGTGGTTATTAAGAGTGTCAGAAAAGAGCAGAAAAATATTTAACTTTCTTTAATTCTGAATTTGAAGGTACTAGTAGAATGGAGCTAGAAAAGATGCCCAAAGGCATGGCCAAAAACCCTTCTAAAACCTTGGACATTATTTATACTGAAAAAAGGTTTCTGAGAAAACACATATAACTATGGACCTACATACCTACTCTCTCATTTATACAAAATATTTCTAAGTCATCTTACTTGAATTGAGGGCACCCTCAATGAACATTATTAGCAGGGGAAAAGCAAGCTTATTTAACATACATCTTTACCATCATAGTATTAACTTAAAGAGAAAGAGGTGGTAAGAATCCCACTTTTTGTTTGTTTATTACAAAAAACCCCCATTGAATTCAACAGAACAAAATGAGAAGCCTTTATAGGCTCTTTTATGGCAAGATCCCATCTACCAATTAAGATCTTTTGGGATTCCTTGGAAGATATAGTGATAGAAATAATATTGAGTTTGAGGTGTCTGTGAGACATTCAGTTCAATCAGTCAATCAATATTTATTAAGCACCTACTAAGTGCAGGTACTTTGTTTGACCTCTCTTTATTTTTTGATCTCAATTACCCTCTTCTCAAGGCTTTTGTCAACCTTGTCCAGGGTTTCAGTGCTCTCTCTTGGTTCTCCTACAATCTGTCTGACCAATCTTTAGTCTCCAGGTCATGCCCACCAACCATGAGTATCCCTCAAGGGTCTGTCCTTGACTGTATTTTCTTTTCCTGCTGTACTTCATGATCTTATAAGTTCTCATGGATTAAATTACTATCTCTATATAAATGATTCTAAGATCTATTTATCCCATCCTAACCTCTCCCCTGACCTCCAGTCTCTCATCACTAACTGCCTGTTGAACATCTCAAATTGAATGTCCCAAAGGCATCTCAAAATCATGTCCAAAACTGAACTTTTTCTCCACTCACCACCCTGCCCTCTCCTGAACTTTCCTATTACTGTCATGAGACTATCTTCTTCCCAGTCTCCCATGCCTGAAACCTCAATGTCATCCTCAATCACACACACATACACACTCATTGCACATTCCCAATCTGTCACCAATTCTTGCCACATCCAACTTCACAACATCTCTCATTTCTGAGAGATATAATTGCCACCTTAGTGCAGGCCCTCAGCACCTCTCACCTGGACTATTATAACAACCTTCAGGTTGGTCTCCCTGTCTCAGATTTCTTCTTGCTTTTTCTCCATCCTCCACATAGCTGCCAATCTTCCTAAAGTGCAGCTCTGACCATATCACCTCCCCTGCCCTTCTCAATAAATTTCAGTGACTCCATGTTACCTCCAGGATCAAATATAAAATTCTCTGTTTAGCTTCTAAAGCCCCCTTACAACCTGAACTCTGCCTACCTTTCCAGTCTTCTTATATTTTACTCTCCTCCGCATGCTATATGATTCAGCAACCCTCCTTTGCTGTTACTCACATTTAACTCTCCATCTTGCAACTCCGTGCCCTTTCTTTTCAATATCCTCTGTTCCTGATTTGCTAAACCACATCACCTATAGCTTCTGGTTTCCCTGGCTTCCTTCAAGATTCATACCAGGTTCATGTCTGATCCTCTGCAAAGGACTTTCCTGATTGCCATCCTTTGCCCTCCCCCAACCCCAGTGGCTTTCCTTAGAGATATTGCTCACTTATACCATATATATCTGGAATATACATAGCTATTGTCTCCCCCATTAGAACGGCAAGGACTGTGTTTTAGTCCTTTGAATCTCTAGCACTTATCATCTTGCCTTGCAATAGTAAGCACAGTAAATGCTTTTTAATAATAATAATATATTTATATATAGCATTATATATGAATTACTTATGATAATAACAAGCAATCAGTGATAATGGCTTGGAGTTCAGGAGAGAGACTGGTACTGGATATACACACATATTATATAGTGTATATATATGTATATGCCATCTGCAGAGATTATTAAACCTATGAGAATAGATGAGGTCACCAAGTGAGAGTATACATTTACAGAAAAATAGAGAGTTCAGGACAGAGCCTTGGGGGTGTATCCACAGTTAGGATGTGATACAGCTGATGGTCTAGTAAAGTAGATTGAAAATGCATGGAAGAACCAAGAAAGTGTAATGTCTTGAAAAGCCAGAGTAGATGGACTATGTAGGAGAAGAAAGATGGGTCATCAGTATTGAGTGCTACAAGCTCAGGATCTAGAAGAGACCATTGATCTGGCAGTTAAGAGATCATCGGCAATAAGCAATTTCAATTAAATGATGAGATCCAAAACTAGAGTGCAGTGAAATTGAAGAGATAGAAAACATGGTAGCTTGAGAGGCTTAATGAGAGTTTTTTAAAGAATGGAACAGACACGGGGGCCTATTTGTAGACAGCAGAAAGGAACCATTTGATAGGGAGAGATGGGGTTGGGATGACATTGCTTTCTCATCCTTAGGATGAGCTATGGAGTTAGATCTAGTAAGAAGGAAGGTTAATTGAACAAAAACCCAACTAGATTGGAAGTAACAGGATTTAAAGACGCACGAGTCTTGTGAGAGCTTCTGCTTCTTCCTTGGACTCTTCCTGGAAGGCAGAAGCTTTGTTTTTCCAGCTCTCTGCTCGTCTCTGGTGATTGCATGTGAGACCTGGATGGGCCCTAGAACAGGTAGAATTTGGTAATCTAAAAATATCGTATTTGCAGGAATGCTTGTGTATTGGTGTCCTTAGGGTTCCTATTAAGAATTCTATCCTCAGCCAATCATCAAGCATTTATTAAATAGTTATAACGTATCAGGCAGAAACAAAGAAACCACCAAGAAGTCCCTGGCCTCAAAAAGGTTACATTCTAACAGGAAGAAAATATTTACCATATAGCCATATATATAAGATACATACAAAGTAGCTTTAGCCAGCATGGGGGTGAGGTGGGACAGGAAAAACATCCTGCGGAAGATGATGCTCGAACTGAGTTTTAAAGGAAGCCAATGATTCTAAGGCTTTGAGAGGAGAAAGCATTTTGCATACAGAGAACAGCAAATACAAAGGCACAGAAGTGGGAAATAGAGTGTGTGAGGAATAGTATAGAGGTCATTATGGCTGGATGGTAAAGTATATAGAGAAGATTAATGTGCAAAAAAAACCAACTGAAAGATAATAGGGACTAGGTGGTGAAGAATTTTAAATGCTAGGAAAGTATTGTACAGGTATAGACTGGTCATTTACTTGTAGGAACACATATGTTGGTGTCTTTAATATTACTAGTAAGAAGTTTATCCTCAATGGATTTTTCTTTTCTGTTGTAGGATTTGCATGTCTGTTATTCTCTCTTATGGATTTTGTTGTTGACTTGTTTTAGTTACGTCTGACTCTCTGTGACCCCCATTTGAGGTTTTCTTGGCAAAGATACTAGAATGGTCTGCCATTTCCTTCTCCAGCTCATTTTACAGATAAGGCATTGAGGCAAACAGGGTTAAGTGACTTGTTCAGGGTCACAGACAGTAAGTGACTGAGGTTGGATTTGAATTCAGGTCCTCCTGACTCCAGGGTCAGTGCTCTATCCACTGTACCATCCTGCTACTCTTATGGATAGGAAAACAGAATTGCTTATTCACTGAGGTTCAGTCTATTGGGCATTCAATTGTTGCCCAGAAGATCTCAAGTTATGGGCTGAGAAGAGGAAAAAGGTCAGTTGTATCCCCAAATACCTTGTCAGAGGAATAGCTCTCTTAAAGGATCAGGTAGAGAATGCTAATACAATTTTTAAAGAGAAGAGCAATGTCATTAACATCTGGTGGAGAATGGAAATTCCAGACTGTATCCTTAAGATGACAGACCCTCATAGAACTGTGTACTCTTGGTTTGGTTAGATCAATGCAAATCCATTTCCAGTAGGAAAGCAAGCGCCTCACTAATGATTGGTCAGTAAGCTCTTCTGCAGGCTGCTTTTACACAGCAAGAGTAAATACGATTTTATACGGGAGCTGCCCGAGTCTCAGTTGCTTTTCGGAATCTTGCAGGGCGGGGGTAGAGGTGGTGGTCAGGGTGGTGGTCATGATTTCTCTTTGAATCTCATTTTCCACCTACCTCAGATGTTCTCCCCACCTACCTCAGAAAAGAGGCTGTGAAGACCAATTAAAGTTATTTCTGCTGCTCAGCATTTTATGTTCTTGGGGAGAATGAACTCTGCTCACACATTACTATGGCAATTCGTTGTTTATTTAGCAGCTATCTGGGTAATTCCTGTTGTTTCTGATGGGAACATGTGCAGCAATCCCACATTAGGGAGCTAAACAGCCATGTTATAAATCAGTTTGAGGAGCCTGGGCAGAAATATTCACTTGGCATTTTTGTTGTGACATAACAGTGGGCAGAAGACAGTAACAGGCACCTAGTTTATTTCATATGATGTGTCTGAAGAGAGGGATTTTGCTTCATCAATTAGAGGAGAGGGAAATGGGGCACTTAGTGAGATGGGTTACAACTGGGATTGGGCCCCTTCTGTGTAATTTTGTTTCTTTCTCTTCTGACCTTTCAAAGCTCAAAAGGGAGTAGTCTTCTCCAAAACTCCTTCATCTAAAACCAGGAAAGGACAAATGCAAAGAGAAAAAGCCCAGAGTCCTGTACTCACTGGCCATCTGGGAGCTGCAGGTGGGGAGGACCTGAGGTCTCTCCCTTTTAAGAGGCTTACTGCATATTCTCAGTCAAAGTCAGCCAGGCAAGAAGGAGAAAACTCCCTGGACAGTGAGCATCCTTTGACTAGACTCTCACTTTCAATTCAGCAAACGATCAAAATGCTTTTCTTCACAAAGTGAGAGTACCAGAAACACTGAGAATACCTGTGAATCCTTTAAATCAGGAAGCAGGTCTCTTGCATATATGTTGTCATGGATCCTTCCCCAGCATCTTCCAAGTGGGTGGGCATCAAGCAAAGTACACTGAGCATGTTCTGAGGTTGGAGTTGTATTGGTTAGACCCTGGTTACATAAAATATTCTTTCAGCCTCAACCTAGGATAATAGGTGCATCTGTGAGGGGCAGGTGCAGGGCTGATACCAGGCAGAATGTCCAAGTTCTGAAGTTTATTTTGTTCTCCAGTTTCTCTCATGATAAGTACTTACCATACTTACTAGAAAAGACCTAAGAAATTATCTAATCTAATTTCTTCATTTTTACAAAGTTCACATAACTCTTATGAGGCAGAGCTGGGTCTAGAGCCCAGGTCTTCTTTTCTCTTTCAGGATGCCAAGTGGCTTGAAGTGTTGCCCTTCTCTGAGATGTCTCAGTTTCCAAAAATGTAAAATAAATGCAATGGACTAAATGACCTCTAAGTTTTTTATTGATTTCATACTCCATGATTTTATGATCTTTTGAGACTCAGAGAATAAATCTTGAATGGTAGATATCCTGTAATATGACTGGCAGTTGAGGAAGATAGATATATTGAAGCAGGAAACTCGCTTTTGGACCATTCAGATCAGGCTACATTAAGTAGTTGTCTTCTTGGCTGACATTTCTATGGTCATTTCAAGTCAGGTGACATATAGTTGGGTCTGTCCATCCCAGAGAATGGGCCGCTTTATGAATAAGACAGTAACTAATGCAGCCACACTGTTTTTAGAGAGCACATGAGGGGATGTATGGTATAATCTATTGACCATGGTGACTGTAGTGGGGGATCTGAGAGTTTTGAGAAGGGAGAGGAGGAGGCATGACTCTCTTCCTTCCTTGACTATAAAGAGAAAAGGCCTACCTGTTTGCTTGCTCATACATGCCTCCTCACAACAGCCCTGTGAAGTAGGTAGTATAAATAATACTTCCATTTTAAAGGTGAGGAAACTGCAGCTCAGTGATGTTACACGTCTTGCTGAGGGTGACATAGTTTGTTATTGTCAGAGCTGGGATTTGAACATGAGTTCTCCAAAACCTAAGCTCAGTGCTCTTTCCATCATACTACAGTGGCTGTCATAGACTATTCTTTGCTTAGCTTGTATCTTTAGCAATGACCAGAAAGCCTAGGTTTTGTTGTAACAAGAAGGTACACCCAAGCTTTTGTCTTTTTGCCACTCTGTGACTCTTCAGATATTTATTTATCTTCTCCTTTTCTGTGACCTTTTCCTTCTCACCTCCTCCTCAATGCATATGTGGCTCAGATGAAACACATTCTCAATGTGGGGTGGGGGAGGAATGTTCTTGTTTTCTGCCCTTTCTTCAGAATTGATCTATCCACTTCTGAGGAATGGTCAGGTTGTCTTTGTTTATTTAGAGAGTTGTTTGGTGGGTCATTTTTTTGCCTGATAATTTATGACCTTTTTATAGAAACTGATGCCTAAAAATCATAGACATTGAGAAATTCCTACCCTTGTGCCCCACCCCATTCCTACACAGTACTGTGTTGTAGCCCAGGGAAATAGCAGTGGATATGAATGACTTCTGATTCAGTGACAAATAAAGCCTGTTCTTGAACCTTCCTTATCTGGTGTGCCTACAGTATTTGTAAGTTTTTCTCCATGTCATTGTAGCTAAATTTGTTTTCAGAGAGGATGTGTAGGGGGCATTAAAAAAAAATCGACATCTGTATCTATAAGCGGTACTGAGATGGCGACTTCCTGAAGAATTTTTCTCTGTTTATCAAAGATTATGATCATATACTGGTTGATGCTTTCTGGTTCAGAATTTATTAGAAATAGAATGATTTCCTGATAATTTATAACTTTTTTTTGACTTATTTGATTTCCAACTGATTTTGAGAGCTTCAGTTCACTTTGAGAATGCAAAAGAGATAATGTATAAATTCAAACCTTTTGAAAGAAGTCATTGACAAGTGATTTAGAGAAGCAGTTGTGATTGTGATGACATGACTTGCAATTAACTTTGACTTGAGTGAGGGAGGGCCGTGCAGTCACTAGCCTCACTTTCTCCTCCAAAACCATTTGGATCCAGTGGCCTAGATATTGATCAGGAGTACTGGAGATAGCCCAGGATGCAATGGGAGACCTAGGCCCTTTTAAGCTAAGATCTTTTCAGGTTCTCACTGAAATGGGAATGGGCAATGCTCATTAAGTGAATAGGCCTCTTTAAGAAGTGAGTCAAAGGATGGCCTCTTTAGTTTAAACAAACAAACAAACTGGGAGGGGAAGACCCTCAGGGTTATGGCCAAAAGAGAAACAGTTACTATTTACATTTACTCTGAGCCAGGTGGGCCCAAAAAATAACCATTAAGTGGTGCTTGGGCAGGGACCTATTGTTGTCTAGTCCATGAGATCCAGAGTAAATTGGGTTTAAAGCTTGGTCTTTGAGAAAGAAATCTGGCCAGTAACCCCCAATGTAACCTCCAAGCCAGTAGCTTTTGGACATCAAAATTTACCCTCCTTTGGGTAGAACACACTTTGGCAAGGGGAGAAGAGAGGAGAAGAAGGGCAGTAGGATAGATTGGAAAGAACACTGGTTCTGGAGTCAGTGTACTTGTGTTCAAATACTGTCTCATATAATTTACGCGACAAGTCACTTAAGGTACTCAAGTCACTTAAGTTTCCTGGCCTCAGTTTCCTTGCATATAAAAATAAGGTGTTGGATTAGATGTCTTCTGAAGTACTTTTCACTTCTAATGTTGTGGTGCTCTTTTGGTGTTCACGTTTTACTCTTTCTATCAAGTTACTATTCCAATGCCTCATGGTGGTATGGAGTCTACATCTACCATATGAGCTAAATCAGAGCTTTAGTCTGAGATTTCTTAGAGACATACCTGGATGGGGGCAAGACGAGCTCAAAAAAGAATGAATTTGGTGGCCCCAAGACCGAATCTGAACCATCTAAGCCACAGCCTGGGGTACAATGCCACAGGTCAAATCTAGAAAAGGAAGTAGTGGTCATAAATCATTTCAGGAGGAAAAGTAATGGTATTTTTGATAGGGTTACGGCCTGGTATAATAGAGGAATGATCTATAATTATTGAGAATCTTACAAAGTCTCTCATACCATTCTTTGATCAAGAGAGAAAGATGTGGGTTAGATGATAATACAAGTAGATGGACCTGGGAGATGTTAAATGCTCAGAACCCAAAGAGTGATCATCAGTAGTTTGATGGGACTTTGGAGGGAGCTCTCCAGTAGAGTACCTGGTTAGGGGTCTGTGCTTGGTCCTTTGCTGCTTAACAATTTTACCAATGATTTAGATAAATGCATAGATGGAATGCTTGTCAGATTTATAGATGACACAGAGCTGGGAAGGGTAGTTAATGAATAATGGTAGGGTTGAATTAATAAGGTTAAATTTATTAGAAACAATTATAAAGCTATACATGCATTAAAAAATCAACTTCCCAAGTGCAAGATGGGGGAGAGATAGCTATTTGTAAAAGAGTCTGGAACGTTAGTGGACTATAAGTTCAAATTATTATTATTATTTTCTTTTTGGTGAGGCAATTGGGGTTAAGTGACTTGCCCAGGATCACACAGCTAGTAAGTGTCAGCTCTCTGAGGCCGGATTTGAACTCAGGTCCTCCTGACTCCAAGGCTGGATCTCTATCCACTGTGCCACCTAGCTGCCCCCCAAAATTAGTTATTAATGAGATATGGCAGCCCCAATTCTAATGTGAACTTGGGTTACATTAAGACAGTTAAGATATCTAAGAATACAAAGGTGATAGTCCTGTTGTACTTTGCTCTGGTTAGATCACAGCTGGAGTTACATGTTCCTTCTTAGGCATCACATTTTGATAAGGCCATTGAAAAGCTGGAAAGTATCCATAGGATTATGTTCAGTATAGAGAAGGGTCTTGTGTTCTTTTATGAAGACCATTTGAAGGAACAAGGGATGTTTAGCCAGGGGAGAGAAGACATAAGAGGGACATGATAGTTATTTTCAACTATCTGTAGGGCTGTGACTTAGGAGAGGGATTAGAACTGAATACAAAATACACTACCCATCTCTTAACCAGAGAGGTGATAGGCTTAAAATGCAGAATAGGACATGCATTTTTGAACTTGGCTAATGTGGGAATTTCTTTTGCTGGACTAAGCATATTCATCATGAGGATTTAATTTTGTTTTTAATGTTCAATCTGGGGACAGTGAGAAATAGAGAGAGCTAAATAATTGTTGAAATAAATTAATCATATTATTTTTAAAGAAGAGGTATTAGATTTATTCTGCTTGGCTGCAGTGGGCATAATTAGGAATGATGGGTAGAAATGACAAAGAGGCTTATTCAAACTGAATATAAAGAAAAAAAATATTTTATCACAATTAGAGTTATCCTCAGGTGAGATGGGCTGCTTCAAAATATAGTTGAGTTTCCTGTTTGTTACTAGAAGTGGTTAAGTAAAGGCTAAAGGATCAGTTTAGGGGTATGTTGAAAATATTATTGTCCATGCATGGGTTGATTAGGGTGCCTCTAACAATTCTTCCAACTCTGGCACTTCGTGATTTTACGCTTCTTTCATCTCTAGGAATAAACAACATCAGCTAATAGGTTTCTTGATGACTGAAGCCTATTGATAATCTGCTGTGTTTTTGGTTCTCATTAAAACCATGGCCATTTAAGATGCTTCGACATTTCTCCAAGAAGAAGTCACTTGATGTCGTTTGATATCAATGAAGTGGGAAGGGAAATGACTAAAACAATGGAAGAGGTATTAAACTAGATTTAATTTTCTGAAAAAAAAACCCATAATGTTAAAATATCTCAGGTAACTAATGATCGATGTTCCCAAATAAGCTGACGGTTCTAGAGTGAGCTTTTGATCTTAGACCTTTTATACATGAGTACTTGCTCCTCTTTCCTCAAAATAATAATTTTGTTTATTTCAGAGAGGGACAGGAGATAGGAAATGGATTTGTGATTTCATTGATATAGGTATTTCTCAGATGAGAAAACTTTCTCTTCCAATGCAGGAAGGTATCTTCCTCCAACTTGTATTAGGAAGTTGTCTATGGTAGTGGGGGATTAGATGACTTGCCCAAAGTCAATACATGTTAAAGGTGAGACTGGAATCCAGGTCATCCTGGCTCTGAGGTCAACTCTGTAGCTACCATACCATGCTATCTATCATTTTCAACATAGATTATCCAAATATTAGGTTAACTGGAAGGAATCTGGACCTAAATAAAAGGGTAAGATTCATGCACAGATTAGGTAGGAGCAAGAAAATATAATAGCTTTGCAGAGCCATACCAAGACCTTTAGTTACTGGACACATAAAAATATAAGTAATTTTAGGGATGATGAAACTTTGAACTGGGGCCAGAACAAGGATGTTGGATTAGGGCAAAATGGAATGATAGAGAGACAAGAGGTCATGATATGGATGAAGAGAACATTTAGGAGTGAAATAGTGGGAGATATAGAATGCTATTGGGATCAAGGACAGTAATTTCAAGTTCTAGATTTTGGTGACAGAATGGGTAGGTGATGGTGAGGTTCTAAAGTATAGACTACCCTTGTGAGTGACTGAGGGAGAATAAAAATGGAGATCATGAAATTTGAGAAGGTTGATGAACTGAGAGGCTGACAGTTGGTTGGGACCTTAGTGTAAATATTGAATTCTCCAGGCACAAGGCCAGGGGATGGTGTGGAAAAGGCTTTGAGCAAAGTATTGAATTCACTTAGAAAGATCTGAGGATGATAAGTGATAGGTACAAAAATCTGGAGAGGGTGATAGAACTAGACATGGATGGAGTAAATTTCAAAGGAGGAAAGGTCACTAAATCGTGGTAACAGGAGGGGGCCTAGACTTGGTGAACTAGGTAAAATATTATCTTTTCTTCCTGGTCCATGTATAAGTGTGCCTAAGTTGGGGGAAGGGGGAAAGTGGAATGGAGAGGTAAGGAGGGGACAAAAGGAGTAGCCAGTACTAGAAAGTGTGTGTGTATGAATTGCCTCCAGGAGAAAGATTTCTGAAAACTAGAAGATAGATTATGAGAGGAAGAAATCTAGGCTGAAGTACGACTTGTTTGTTAACCATGTAGTTGACATATAATAGAAGAAGGAGAATATAGGAGAATAAGGGCTTAGGAGGTTCCTGAGTTAGGTAAGGATGAAATTGTGAGGAAAAGTAGCAGGGGAAAAGGATTTTTCTTGCCTTAGCAATGACTTGCAATCTTAGGAATTAACAAGAATTATGACAGTCAAAGGATGGGGATAAGGTTGGAGGTAGAATGGGGAGGAATATAGCTAAATACAGAGAAATAAAAAATTTTTGAGCCACTAATGAAAAACAAATTTAGAAAAAATGTCCAAACTACAGAATAACAGTGTTGGGAGCAAATATTTTCAATTAACCTGACATTAGTAAAAATTGTATGGAGAGGCCAATGGTTAACCCCAGAGGGTATTTCTTGGTGGAACTGGAGAGGGAGCAGGGAAATTAAGGGATTTAGAGCAAAATCAAAACATGATTTAATCTTTCCTTTATTCATGGCAGGGAAGCTGATTTACTGGGCAAACTAGTTGGAAGAACCCAAGGCTACCTTTTGCCCATCAGCGACTGAACTTACAGAATCATGAGATTGTGGAAGTGAATTCCATAGGGCATGACTATCTAATGTAACCTTCAGCAAATACCTGGTGAATGAAAAAGCCATATGGTCTTCTCATGTTCGATGTACCCTTGGACTTATTATATGCTTTTTAATTTATTTTTTTCCTCCTATATTTTGACTGGTATATGAGTATCATGCTAGATAGCATCAAGTATTTTTGACACTCCAAACCCATGTCTGAGGTTTTCCTTTAAAATATGGGAGAAATAAAATTAAGGATATTTCAGTAAGAAAGGCAGCCAAGTGACATATTGGATAGAGTTTTGGAATTGGAGTCAGGAAGACCTGAGTAGTTCAGATGCTTCAGATACTTCCTAGCTGTGTGACCTTTGACAAGTCCTTTAACCTCTATCAGCCTCAGTTTCCTCATCTGTAAGATGGATATAATTGATAGCACTTTCCTCACAAGATTATTATGAAGAGGTAATATACTTAATGCACTTTGCAAACCTTAACATGCTACATAAATGTATATTTATATCTTCATTTAATTCTACTACATACAATCCATATATTTATTCATCTTTGCTATCAAATCCTCCATTCCTCTCCCCCTATCCCTTTTGAAATACTTGCTACATGTCACCACAGACCATAAACTCCCAGGCTTATTTTTTTTTCGATAGAGGTGTGCTTTGGAGCAGTTTCATATGAGCCAGGACAAAGCATGCCCACTTTGCTGGGATTTCCACACCTGATGGTCATGCACAACAAGCTATAGGCACCCTGGCTCAGTAGCAAGGCCCCTGTGTATTCAAGGTCCTCTTTATAATAGAGTATAATAGGATGCTTCAAGAGTCCTTCTGTATTGCTAGACAAGCCCCATTCTTTTTGTGCTTAGTGGAAAAATTAGACTGGTTGTTGTTGACAGATGCAGAAAAGTAGGAAGAAAGCCTGAAAACACAGGGAAAGGAAAAAGAGGAAAAAAAATGAAGCCACATGATTGTTGTTAGCTTCAGCAGACGTGAGGGATGAAACAAAAAGTGATCAAATGTCACTTTTGGTAAGTCTCTGGGCAAATAATGTGGGAGTAGGCTTAGATCAATTCACATACTGCGACATTGGCTGGGAGACTATAAATGCCCTTTGTCACCCTTAATAAAACAAGAGAGATTGAATGACTTACTAGAGGCAGTAGAAGGTGGCTAACTGTCAGGCATTCTGCAGTAAATTGTAATAGGGGATAGTCCCTAGACAAGTACACAATGGAAGCTGTAGCCTCTAGTCCTGGGACCCCAGCTATTAGCCAAGGTGAGTGTAGGAGGGAAGCCAAAGTGAGAAAATGCTGAAATACATCTGAGAGATGGAAACATTGGGAACCAAAAGGGCAGTGTTACAAAACAATGGAATTCTTGTTAAAGTCACTTTGGAGAATGCATTGTACAATTGGAACCATTCAAAGCAATGCCACATTCATCACTTTTTTTCACATCATACAGCGCTTTTTGTCCTGGTTCTTGGGATAACTGATTTCAACTAACGTCTAAGGGCCTGCTTGTGGCCCTGATGACGGGGTGATAGATTTTTATAGAAAGATCCTCTCCATAAGCTTGCTTCTTCTGGCTTTCTGACTTTCAAGACTGCTTCCTTGCTCTTGTTTAAAAACTTTAGGCATTTAAAAATTAGCTTTGCTTTCTTTTGTCTTTTTCCTTCCAGCAAATCTGCAGGCTCCCGTTTTTTACTTTCCCCCTCTCTTCTACTTTGAACCCCCACCTTGGCCCTTTTCCTGATAAGAAAAGATGTCATGCACAATGGGACATACTCTCCTATAGGTTCCCATACCACTAGTGGTGGAGGACACATACGTAGATAACCTGTGTGACCAGGGAACACATATGTAGGGGCATGCAAGTGTAAGCAAAGTGCCTTTTGTGGCTAGAGCAACTCAGACCATTCCAATTGCACTGCTTCTCATGTCTTCTGGTGAGGTAATCATACTAGATTGTGCTGGCTGTTGTGTTTTTGTTTTTTGGGGGACTTGTTTTCTCTACTTGGCATATAGACTATGTCTTGTGGTTGCTGAACTGTTCTATGCCACCATTTTGTTATTCCAGTGAATTATCCTCTTTAGACATGTGTGCTGTCTACTGCTACTTCTTGGGGTGGAGTGACTAGAAAACCTTTTCCTAAGACTTAAATCCTTCTAATCCATAGCTAAAGTGCATAGGCCACCATAACAAATTGTTTAAGTAACAAAAGTCAATAGGATCCCATAGATTAAGATTATAGTTTCTAGTCAAACAAAGAAACCAGCCCTCCCCCCCTGAAAAAAATCATTCTGGGAGGGTAAGACTCTCAGGGTTTCTGGCCAAAACAGAAACAATTGTTATTTATACTCACTCTGAGCCATCAAAGCCCAAACAATGGCCAAGTAAGGCTTGGGCTGGGACCTATTGTTGGCCAATCAATGAGAGCCAGAGTGACTTGGATTTAAGTCATGGTCCTTAAAGGAAATCTAGTCTATAAACCCCAAGATATCTTATGAGGTTTTAGTGATCAACATTTATGTTTTTTTGGGCATAGCACCAGCAGGTAAGGATATGAACAGAAGAGGAAGGAAGGAAGAAAGAAGGAAGGAGCTGCATTGCCCAACTAGAACTGGCCAGTTGGGTCTTCCGTGGAGCAGCTACTCATACTCATACATCACTGTTTGGTCTTCCCCACCCAGATTTTTTTTTTTGACTAGGTAAAAGAGGCCATTCTTTGCCCAATTTTTAAAATAGCCTTTAATCACTGAATGGGCATTACCTCAGTCAAACTGAGACCTGGGAAAGACCTTAGCTTAAAAAGGCCAAGGTCTCCCACTGCATCCTGGGCCATCTCCAGTCATCCTGATCCATATCTTGCCACTGGACCTAGATGGCTCTCTAGAGGAGAGAGTGAGGCTGGTGACTTTGCACAGCTTTCTTCATTTAAATCCAATTCACTTGCAAGTCATAACATCACCTTCCTGATGTCATGGTCCTCTTTGAGAATGAAGGACAAACAACAGAGATTTTAGGATCATTGGGGAGATATAAATGCACCTCTTATAATACTCATATAAAAATGATGCCCCAGTTTTCATTAGTAGAAGAGCTCAGTTCCTTTAGCCTGAGATGTCAATACCTCAAGATAAAATTGCTCTTACTGTAAAGATGATCAATTGTGAAAGACTTAGCTACTCTGATCAAAACAAGGATCCAAGATAATTCCAAAGGGTCCATCATGAAAAATGTTACCCACCTCCAGAGAAAGAACTGATAAGCTGAGTGCTGATTGAAGCATAATTTTTAGAGTTAAAAAAAATTTTTGTTGTTTTACTGTGCTTGTTTTCCTTTTTGCAACATGGCTAATATGGAACTATCTCTTGAATGACCTCACATATATAATCAGTATCATATTGCTTGCCTTCTCAAGGGGTGAGGGAGGAGAGGAAGATAGGGAGAGAATTTGGAACTCAAATTTTTAAAAATAAATGTTAAAATTTTTTTACATGTAATTGGGAAATATTTAACAAAATAAAAAAATTTAAAAAATACAATTGTTCTCTCTCCTCTCTAACTTGAGTATGAAGGAGGATCTAAGAGCAAGTTTTAATAGGAGGAGGGGATGGGAGAACATAAAGGTACATGGTGCCTGGGAGGGAAGAACTTGGTCCTTCATCTGTTTTAGCTCTTAAGCTATGTGTGATCATGGATGGGAAGGGAGTAGAGCCTTGGAGCAGTGAATCCAAACTTTATCTGCCTCACAATTTTGGCTGTTTGATTCCCCCCACCCCACTTCCTTGATTCCAACTTTTAGCTTAAATCAGATTTCTTTCTTCAAGAGTTTCTGGCCAATTAGAAAGTAAGGCCTTGCCTGGTTCGTCCCTTGGTCCAAGGTCAAAAATACACTCCTTCATATAGGTCACAACCCCATGGGTTTCCTGAATTTTGCTTACAAGCTGTGACAGTTGCTGCCAACCTGTCTAGTCACTAGACAATAGACAATGTGTCTATCATCTGAGTACCAGCTTGGTGAAGTTCAGAAAGTAGCTTCACCAGAAGGCTGGTCTACAAGTAAACCAAAATTTTGGGTACAGCCACTCATGAAGACCATCTACCAAGTTGTGGTGGGATTATAATCTATGTTGATGGAGGGAGAACCCATTCCAGTGGAACTATAGATTTTTCAAAGTATCATATTTTTGTTGTTTTTCTGTATCCTAAAGAACAGAGAGATTTCTTGCATCTCCCACAGTCTCCTCCTTTAGTATTACTTCCTGACATTTACCTATTTTATTATATTTATTGTTATTATTGTTGAGCCACCCTGACAAAATGTGCATCATTGGTTAGAAGCCAACACACACTGTTCATCCTTTGCCTTCTAGGTACTATTTACATTTCACCGCTGATTTTTAAAGTAGTTTAGTGACTTCAAAAAGTGTGGGTCATCAATTTAGAGTTGAAGGGGACCTCAGAGGTCATCTAGTCTAAAGCCCTCATCTTACATATGAGGAAACTGAGGCTCATAGAGGTTAAGTGACTTACTCAAGGTCACACAGGTATGTGACAGAGTTAAAATCTGAACCCATTCTCCAATTAAAATCTATTGTTCTTTCCTCTGTATCATGGTGTAGACTGGAAATCAGCCTACTGAATTGCTGTGTTAGATCTGTCATTCACTGGCTTCATGGTATTTCTCTGGACACAAATTTCTTTTGTCTGTAAAATGAGGGGTTTAGAATTGTCAAGTTAAGAGCTAGAAGGAACTTTAAAGTCATTTGACTGGACACCATGCCACGAGAAGAGAGAGGGATCATTATGTCTGTCTTTTAGAAGCAACTTGCTGCTGTGGATAGAGTGCTGAATGTAGGGGCAGGAAGAGCTGACTTCAGATCCTCTTATTGGCCTGGGAAAGTCACTTATCCTCAATTTTCTCTCCCACAAAATGGAGAGAATATGAGTACCTGCCTTATCAGGTTATATGAAAAACGTTTTGTAAGCACTACATACATGTAACATATGTATGTTATATACATGTTAGCTATTTTTATTGTTCTAGATGAGGTAACTGTGGCCTAGAAAGGTTAAGGGAGTTGTGTGGGGTCACATAGCCAAGGAGTGGACTCTGGCTCCTTGTCTTTTAATTCAACTTCCACTAGCACTAAATACCCTCCAACCTTTCAGGTCTCTTTCAGCTCTAAAATGGCTTGATTCTGTGACTTATCCCCAGTAGAGTCAACCACTGTTGAACTGTACAATAGATATCTTCTTCCAAAATCCTTGTCATGTGTGTATAGACAGTGAGAGATGAAAGAGGGTAGCAACTCTTATTTATATAAAGTTTACGAAGCTCTTTACACATGTGATACTTTCTCCAAGCTACTTCCTCATGTCTCACTCACATTGGCAGGTTGGGACCCCAGAAGCTGGCTGATTACTTCCCCCCTTAGAGTTCAAGGTGATTTCTTTAATATTTTTGTCAAAAAGCCCCTCAATTTTCTGTATTCCCTGATATGGATTAACCAGTTGATATCCATTATTCAGTCACATTTAATTAGTTTTTAGAAAAGGTATTTACTACAAAGGCATCTAGATGGTACAGTGAATTGGGCTGTGGGTTTGGAATCAGAAAGACCTGAGTTCAAATCTGGACCTTGGGCAAATCATTTAACCTCTGTTAGCTTCAGTTTTCTCAACTATAAAATGGGGATAATAATAGCACCTACCTCCTAGGGTTGTTGTGAGGACAAAAACAAGATGATAATGGGAAAGCACTTAGCACAGTGCCTGACACATAGTTGACACTATATAAATGCTAGCTGTAGCTATGACTACTACCACCCCCTCCTCTTCCTGTTTCTACTTCAGCAGCAACATCAACAAAACATCAACAGCAGCAGCAGCACTAACTGCTAGTACTGCTGCTGCTGCTGCTGCTGCTGCTACTATTACAGAACAGTTGGTATCAAAACATTCCTTTAAAAGTCTGCCACTTACTCTCCTCTTACACATACAAACTACATGGGAAAATGAGCTCAAGCTTAGAGAGCATATGTGGGAAAGGTAGGTAACTACTAGGTAGTTACTAGACTAGGTGAACTCCTGGCTCTTGGTTTCTGGAAGTTTTTCTCCTTTTGGTGTGAGTAGCTCTTGGATGGGCTCTGATGGTTGGTGTTTCTGTGGAGTGCTGAAGCTGCCTTTCCTCAGTTTTTCCAGCTTGCCTTTGGCTCCCAATGCAGATAGTGCAATTGGTCAGTACTATTCCACTATAACTGATGCAGACAAGAAATCCAAAACATCAGACGTCTTAAAATCTCAAAATTAACCAAGTTATTCTCTGGTCCAGAGAAGCTCTCTTCTGTCTCCCTCTTCCTTCCTTCTCTTACCCAAGTGATTCCTTCTTAGAGGCTTGGCTGTTATCCACTGGACTGGTCAGCTATTGGACTGTCAAATTCTGTTTTTTTGTTTTATCCAAACATCAAAAGGTGTGACTGATTCTCTTCAACCAACCAGAAGATATCTCTTATGTGGTGTAATCTGTTTCCATTTAGTTCATACCTAGTTTATACCTCTCATTGTGATTCTGTAACATAAACAGAGGCATTCCCACCTGATAAAGGTATCAGGGCATGGATCATCTTATTGGTTACATTGATTGGGTCTAGGAAGCTCTCGTCTTAACATGTATAATCTCATTTGTGCCTCATAACAACTCTGGCACCCCCATTTTGTATATGTAGAAACTGGAGCTTAAAAAGGTTATAATACTACTTGACTATGGTCATGTTACCTAGTATCAGAAGTAAAATCTGAATCCAGATCTTTTTGACCATAACTCCAACACTTGAACCACTTCACTTTAAGAAAGACCCTAGGGTAGATAATATTTTCTTCTCAGTCTCTTAACAATCTCTCCAATGGCAAGTGCTCTATATAAACAGCTTCTCTTAGGACTGTATTTTCTGTTTTTCTCTCACATGAGCTTCAGTTCCTTCCATTTCCAGAGTTGGTGGTTAGAAGAAAGCCAGGGTCTAGAGAAGATGGGAAAACCTTAAAATACTCATGGTAGAGGAAGGCTTGCAAAAAGTCAGGAAAACTGGCACTAAGTCTGACACTTCTGACCTTGAGCAAGTCATTACACGTTTCTGCTGAGTCACTGATACCCATGGGAATATCATAAAATATTGGATATAATATAAATATTTTTAAAAGTTTATGCTGTTTTTGGAACCTTCTGGAAATAGGTTCTATACAAATAAAAGACATTATTATTATGACTTGAGGTACTTCATAGCACATATGACTGAATTTAAAAATATGCCAACATGTGGGATGTAACCTTGTAGGTGTCTGTGACTATAAATGCAGATCTTGAAATAGAGCTAGGGATACATAATGTTGCTTAGCAATGTAAATGAAAATAGAGGTCTAAGGCAGAAAAATAGATGTAACTCACTAGAAATAAAGGCTAGTTAGAGATGTAATTTGGAATTTTACCTATAATTATGAATATGAACTTTTCACTCTCAAAATTCTGAGTTCATCATTACTGGCAGCATGAGATGTGAAGGTTTGAATGTCTGTGAACATAGTGGGATTTTTAAGCCTTGGCTAGATATGGTTTTTAAACTGTGACTAAATCATAGACTCATAGAAAGTTATAGGTGGAAAAGACCTTTGGCATCATCTAATCCTACTCTCTCTTTTCATGTTTTTTAAACTCCGAAAGGGAGTTAAAAAGAAGTTTTATTGATGACTAGAGCTTCTTTTTTCCAGAGTCATTTCTGAATCCTCCCTTCTCCACCCCCCCCTCCCCACCCAGTAGAATCCTCTCGTAATGAAATAAAAACAGTAAAAAGAAAAACAACTAGGACAGTGACTGTCTGATAACACAGGCAAATTTCAGTATCTATGGTATCCCACCACTTCAGTGAAGAAGATGTATTTCATCATTTGTATTCTGGAAACAACATTGGTCATTGCATTTGACCTGTATTACTACCTATTAGTATTATTTCCATTTATATGATTCTAGTCACTGTGTATTGTATATAGTTGTTATATCGTTATGACTATGTGTTATATTGTTAAAAGCAACAAAATAGTATATGTTGTTCTGGTTCTATTTTCCTTTCAATTCATCCGTTCAAACTTGACTTTCCTATGTTTCTCTAAATTTCTCACATTTGTCATTTCTTACAGTTCAAGAATATTCAATTTCATTCATAGACTACGATTTGTTCATTTATTAGCTAACTGGTAGGCACCCATCTTGCAACCTCAAAAAATGATGCTATAAATAATTTGATATATATGGGGTTGTCTTCTTGCATTTGACCTTCTTTGGAGTATTGTGGGTTCTAAGTGTATAAAGTTTGAAGTTTCCTCACATAATTCTGAATCGTTTTCCAGAATAGTTGGACAAGTTCAAAACTTCACCAAGAGGGCATTAGTGGACATGCCTTCTCATAGGACTTCCAAACTGACTATTCCTGCATTTTATCATGTCTTTGAATTTGATGAAACCTAATTTCACAGATGAGGAAACAGGTTGAGGAAAATTAGGTTTATTCTATTCCATAAACATTTATTAAGTGCCTGTTATATATAAGGAACTATCTAGGCATTGGAGATACATATACAAAAATGAAAGAGTTCCTGGCCTCAAAGAGCTTACATTTTAAATAACCAATCAACCAATCAATAAGCATTTATTAAGCACTTACTATTTGTTAGGCACTAAAATGTTTGAGATAAAAGGAAAAGCAAAGGGGCAGCTAGGTGGCACAGTCGATAAAGCACCAGCCCTGTAGTCAGGAGGACCTGAGTTCAAATCCAGCCTCAACAGTTGATACTAGCTGTGCCCCTAGGAAAGTCACTTAACCCCAATTGCCTCGCAAAAAAAAAAATCCCAGAGCTTACATTGTGATGGGGAATGTAGAATTACTAGACTGCTAGACTTTGAGTCAAGAACATCTGGATTTAAATCCTTCCTCTGATATTTAGTAGCTGTATGGGCAGATCCCTTAAAACTCTCTGAACCTCAGTTTCCTTATTTATAAAATGAGGAGGTTGAATTACAATGGCTTCTATGATCTCCATGATCCTATGAGGCTACATACATGAATGCATATATATATATATATATATATATATATATATATATATATATATATATATATATATATATATATATATATGTATACACACACACACACACACACACACACATACGCATACACATATTGTAATAGGAAACTAACCTTAGAGGCAGACGTACTAACAATTAGGAAAACTTGAAAAGGTCTTCTGGAGAAGGTGGCTTTTGAACTGTCTTGAAGGAAGCTGAGGATTCTAAAAGGCAGAGTTGGAGAATGGAAGCACTTCAGGCATGGAGGATAGCCAGCACAAAGACTTGGAGATAGGAAGTGGACCATTGTGTGTGAGGAATAGCAAGTAGTCCAGGAAGGCTGTAGAGTGAAGAGAAGAGGGTGATATGAAGAATACTGGAGAGATAGGAAGGTGCTACTGTGAATGTCTTTAAATGTCAAATACAGGAGCTTATACATGTATTCCTAGAGGAATCGTGCTTCAGGAAATTAGATCTGACAGCTGTAGAGATAGTTGTATTGGAGTTCTTCAATAAACATTTATTAAATACCTACTATGAGCTGGGCGCTGTGCTAAACACTAGAGTTGGCAGAGACTGGAGGTAGGGAGACCAATTAGGAGTCTGCTTCAATAGTTCAGGCAAGAGGTATTGAGGACCCAAGTTAGGGTGTTTGCTGCATGGGTAGATAAAAGAAGAGGTGCTTGAGAGATGCTGTGGAGAAAGAAATCACAAGATTTGACAACTGATTGGATATGTGGGGTGAATGAGAGTGAGGGAGTTGGGATGGTATCTAGGTTGAAAACCCAAATGACTGACAGGGTGGTGATGCCCTTGATAGAAATAGGGAAGTTTGGAAGAGGGGTAGGTTTAGGGAGGAATTCTAAATTCTATTGATGGATATGCTGAGTTTGGGATAGCTATAGGATGTTCAGTTTGAAATGTCCAATGAACAGTGATATATGAATAAAGCTCAGAGGAGAGACTAGGCCTTCACGTAGAAATAGAGGCATTATCTGCATATAGATGACAATTGAATTCATGAAAGTGGATGAGATCACCAAGTCAGAGAACATGGGAAAAAAAAGAGAAAAGGTCCAAGGACAGAGCCCTGGAGGACACCTGTATTAGTGTGTATAACATAGATGAAGATCCAGCAAAGGAGATTGAGAAAGTATAGTCAGGTAGGTATGAAGAGAACCAAGAGAGAGAAATGTCATGAAAAGCCTGAGAGAAATTCACTCAGGAGGTGAAGGTAGTTAACAGTGTCAAAGGATATAGAGAAGTCAAGAAGGCTGAGGTTGAGAAAGGCTATTAGATTTGGCCTAATGGAGGCAAATTAGACACACAGATAAGCATAATAAAATTTAAAAATATAGAAGAACGGTTTGGATTAAATAATTTGCTCCTTTAGTTTATTTAAGAAGGGAGAAGCTGGTAAGAGGGTAAGACACTATCAGAAAATGTCAGGGACTTACTTTATTGCAAAGTCCACATCACTTAGGTTCATACAGTCATTGATTTAGAGATGGAAGTGACCTTTTGAGATCATCTCACAAATGTGAAATGACTTTTCCAAGGTTATGCAAAGAGTATGTGGCAGAATCAGAATTTGAACTCAATTACTCTGACTTCAAATTTCGCACTCTTTCTACTGTACTACATTATTTTTTTTATGTGCAGTTATCCCTTCCACAATGCAGCAGCATCCTTGTGATCTGGAAAACCCGTGTAAAATTTTTTTGGCCCTGCTTTTATACCAGAGAATTCAGAATTTTTTTCTTTTTCTTTTATGGGATGTTTACAATATTAAAAGATAAAATATATTGATATTATACAATACTGTACATATATTTTATACATTTCTGCCATATTTTTTTTTCTGTGTCATCTGTTCCCTTCACAAAATTTCTAATATTTTTCATTTAATTTCTTATGCCAACATATGATATATCAAAATCATGATGGGGAAAGTTGTGATGTAGAAGGGCTAGCTGTATAGGCATTCTGATGTACTTTACTTGGGGGCCCAAGGAATTTTTCAGTTATCCTTAAGTCAATCTAACCCTGCCATCCTATGGAAACGGGTCATTCTGGTCATTTCTGCTCTTTTACCACATACCATTCCTCTTTATGCATGTTTCATTAGGTTTTATCCTTGCCTTTCCAATTTGTAAAGCGGTTCTGCTTTCAGTGGTATTGCTGAATCTAACGAGCATCATCTCAATACTCCAGGTTAAGAGAACTACTCAATTTTTTGCAAGTACTTCTATTATAGCATTTAAGAGTTTCTTGCTCTCAGAGACCATGTATATTAAAAAATAAATGGTTTCTCTTACACTTTCCATCAAGCAATTTATGTTGTCCATCTTAGATGCCTTCAAACCCTTTACTACTTCTGATGCATTCTCACCTCAGAGCTGTATGATAACCTCATATAAAGGTCTTCCCAGAAGAGCAGGGGTTCTTTTCTAGGAAGATTCTTATCCTAGGCCTTTTACACATTTTTTTGTTTTACACATATAGTTTTGTTTTATCCACAGGTGAAGTTTCTCTATATGTTGAAGAGGTTCCCACTTTACCCACAACTGGAGCTTGCATTCTGATATAGGGAATGTGGATTCCGTCTGATTTACAGATAAGTTATCTATTTCTGAGATGTAGAATCTTATCTCTTTCACTATGGAATTCTTCTGTATTCCTCAGAAACCTCTACTACTGAAGCCTTTTCACCTAGAATATCCCTCAGCCCCATTGGCCCCATCATCTCATTGATGAATTCCTACCAAAACTTCCATTTTGAGGAACTGCCCATGCTTGTCATGTTCACGCTTTTATTCCTCACCTGGTTTCACTTCTGACTCTCTAAACTTCTCCACAATTATCCTGCACTGCTGCCTGCTCTGCCCTTCACCCTCCACAAAGGAAATTTCTTATTTATTTTGAAGTTTGGAAGTTCCATTGGCTTTTACCTCCACTTTCCTTTTTATGTATTGTCTTTCTCTATTAGAATGTAAGCTCCTTGAAGGCAGAGACTGTCTTTTTGATTGTATTTTTATCCCCAGTTCTTAGCACAGTTCTTGGCCCATAGAAACACTTAATAAATGTTTCTTAATTTTTCTCGACCTCACCCACATATGAAGTTTCTAATTCAGACCTAGGTCTGACTCTTGTTTGCTTTGCTGAGGCATTCCCTTTGCTCGTTAAAGCTGCAAATTTCCCGAAGAATTTCACTTCCTCAGATGGAGGTTTGCTAGGCAGTTCTAGTTACCATCTCCTACTAGGATTGTCTCACTAATCAAATAAATGGGTCTGGTAGTTCTCAAAGCATGTCCTTAGTGGATCCTCCTGGCTTAACCTTGATACAAATTATCTTATAGTTCCCTAGATCTTTTATAACTTCTTCCAGTACTCTCACAGTATATACAGGTAGACCTTGGAGATATTGTAGGTTTGGTTCCAGGCCATTGCAATAAAGCAAATATTACAATAAAGTAAGTCACATGTTTTTTTTGTTTTCTAGTACATACAAATGTTATGTTTACAATATACTGTAGTCTATTAGGTGTATAATATTATATTAAAAAAAAACCTGATGTAGGGGCAGCTAGGTGGTGCAGTGGATAGGGTATTGGCCCTGGAGTCAGCAGGACCTGAGTTCAAATCTGACCTCAGACACATAATACTTCCTAGCTGTGTGACTCTGGGCAAGTCACTTGACCCTGATCGCCTCATTAAAGAAAAAAAAATTAAAATAAAAAACCCCTGATGTACATATCTTAATTAAAAATACTTTATTGTTAAAAATGCTAACCATCATCTGCACTTTCAGCAAGTCATAAAATTTTTGTTGGTGCAGGATCTTGCCTCCATGCTGATGCCTGCTGACTGAGCACTGTGGTGGTTGCTGAAAGTTGGGGTGGCTGTGGCAATTTCTTAAAACAAGGCAACAATGAAATTTGCCTGCATCATTGCCTCTTCTTTTCATTTGAACACTTGGAGGTCATTGTAGGATTATTTATTTTATTTTATTTTTTCAATTTTTAAATCAATTTATTTATTTTTAGTTTTCAACATTCACTTCCATAAGCTTTTGAGTTATAAATTTTCTCCACCTCCCTCCCCTTCCTCTTCCCCAAGATAGCATGCAATCTGATATAGGCTCTACATATACATTCTTATTAAACATATTTTTGCATTAGTCATGTAAAGAAGAATTAGAACACATGAGAAGAAACAGGAGAAAGAAGAAACAAACAAAAAAGAAAGAGCAAATAGTATGCTTTGATCTGCATTCAGATTCCATAGTTCTTTTCTGGATGTGTATAGCATTTCCCATCATGAGTCTTTTGGAGTTGTCTTAGGTTCTTGTATTGCTGAGAAGAGCTAATTCTATCAAAGTCTGTCATCACACAATGTGGTTGTTATTGTGTACAATGTTCCCATTGTAGGGTTAATAATTTGCCTAACTTTAATATTGTGTCTCAGGGAATAAGGAGACCTGAGGAGAGGAAGAAAGATGGGGAAGTGGCCAGTCAGTGGAGCAGTCAGAACACACACAACCTTTATCAAGTATTAAGTTTGCCATCTTATATGGGTGCAGTTCATGGTGCCCCAAAACAATTACAATAATAACATCAAAGATCACTGATCATAGATCACCACAATAGGTATAATAATAATGAAGAAGTTTGAAATATCTGAGAATTACCAAAATGTGACACAGAGACACAATGTGAGCACATGCTGTTGGAAAAATGGCACCAGTAGACTTGCTTGACACAGAGTTACTACAAACATTCAATTTGTAAAAAAAAATTGAGTATTTGCAAAGTGCGATAAAGCAAAGCACAATAAAATGAGGTATGCCTGTATTATTTTTATACCTTGGGTCTACTCTACTGTTAGTAGGCTTCTGTATGCCATAATACTTATAATAATATATATGATAGTCCCTCTATTTTCAAAAGATTGATCCAAATTGACAGTATTTAAAGAAACCATAATGCAAATTTAAGCTTTAAATATATAATATCAGGTGCATCAAAACAATGACATAGTGAATCATCGGATAAACATTTAACATATAACCAATAAAATAGATATGCTAGTAATAGTAACACAGATCACAATTGTTATATTACTAAACCATAGCACTCAAAT
Source organism: Phascolarctos cinereus (assembly GCF_003287225.1). Taxonomy (NCBI): domain Eukaryota; kingdom Metazoa; phylum Chordata; class Mammalia; order Diprotodontia; family Phascolarctidae; genus Phascolarctos; species Phascolarctos cinereus. The sequence goes on from NW_027555736.1 coordinate 158,570,471, forward strand.
CTACACCTCTGCTATATACATATTTGTTGTTGTTGTTCAGGTCATTTCAGTCACATCCAACTCTTCGTGACCCCATTTGGGGTTTTTCTTGGCAAAGATATTGGATTGTTTTGCTATTTCCTTCTCTAGCTCATTTTACAGATGAGAAAACTGATGCAAACAGGATAAAGTGACCTGTACAGGGTCACATAGCTAGTGAGTGTCTGAGGCCAGATTTGAACTCAGGAAGTCTTCCTAACTCCAGGCTTGGCACTCTATCCACTGTGTCACCTAGATATCTCAAAAAAAAAATTAATACCTAGTAATTATATAGTTCTTTAAGATCTGCAAAGTGCTATGCTAATATGATCTCATCTGATCTCACAACAACTCTGGGAAGTAGGTACTATTATCCTAATTTTATAGATGAGGAAACTGAGACAGATGGAGGTTAAGTGACTAGACTGGGGTCACCCAGCTACCATCTGAGCAAAGATATTGGTCAAAGATATGAGATCTTCCTGAGTCTCAGTCCAGTGCTTTATCCAGTGTGCCACCTAACTGCCCCTGCATGAGTAATAAGAGTATTAAAAGGTAAAAAAAGAAAATTAAAAAAAAACTAGATTAATAGAGCCTTCAAATTGGAAAGAAAAGAAAAAAAAAAACCCAACTTCAGCAAAAGTATACTTCCTATCCCTGAATAGGAATATAAGCTTAAAAAAATTCAGGCAGCCCAATATAGTTCCCCAGTATAGGCAGGAGTTAGCACTGAGGTGTTAAGACATACTGAGACGTTAGTCATCTACTGATCCAGCAAACATCTGAACGTGCCGGAATAACTCAATTCCCTTCTTTTCTGTGGGAGGAGCTTTCCTTGACATTCACTCTCCAGGAGCATAGCTTTACCCTTTTAAGTGGCTCACTTCACCCCTTACTTTTGGCTTTCTTTTAAACTATGCTATGAGCCAGATATGGTAGCTACCAGTGCAAAGGGAAAATTAAAAGAAGATGCCGATCTTTGCTTGTGTGTGTGTATGTGTGTAGGGAGGTGAGGTGAAGAGTGGCATTGGTAAATGTGATTCAAAATAGGAGTATGTCAAATGTGTTTTTAGTAGAGGTATATTGATCTTGGGTTCTTGCCAAGCATACAAAGTATAACACTAACTATTACTTCATCCAGCCTTTCCAAATTACCTCCAATCCACCTAGGTCAGTTGTCATTGGTCAGATAGTCTCCTGTCTCCAAAAAAGGGAATGCTATTTCTCTCTTTTCTTCCTCTATAGACATGACCAGTAAGTAAAAGCACAATAGTTGTGGTAAGTGGGACAATTTTTTTTTATCACTATTAAACGCCTAGAAACCAAAATGTACATTAAAAATAAAAGGCTAAACTTCCCCAGCCCAGAGGGAAACATAGAAATTAAAGTGAACAAACAGCCCATGAGGACAGTTGACTTCCTCTCTGGAGAGTGATAGAGAAAGTAAGGAAAGAATATGTCACTGATCTTTCATCTTTTCTATACTAGCAGCAGACTCATCACAGCTACTGGCATTAGCCAGACTTTAATGTCTGTTTCCCATGGCTCCCTATTCTGCCTCTTACCTGTGATGACCTATACCTTTTTTTCTCTTCATGTTTAGATCTTTCTGCCCTTGGCTCCCTCTCTGCCCAATTTCCATGTTTTCTACCCACAAGCCTCTTTTCCAAGGTGCTGGTAGTGGTGAGCTTGAGAATAAAGGCCATCCCATTCTGACCTGTGGCAGTAGGTACCTCTTCATAAATCTCTTGAATCACTGTCCCCTGTGGGCATGGCCAAAGGGTTGTTTACATCTAGGTTCTGGCAAAACATTTCATAGAATTCCTTATGCTGTCCTTGTAGACAAAATGGGCAAATGCAAGGTAATACAGTTGTATGGTCTTCAAACTATTTGATTGATCAGACCTAATGAATTCACACGGAAAGAGGTCACCAAAGGTGTGCCCCTGGTATCTTTCCTTAGATCTATACCTTTTAACCTATCTATCAGTGACTTGCATAGGCAACATGCTTATAAAAATTTCGGATGAAATTGAGGAAAGTGAAGAAAGAGGGAAATCAAAACCAAATTGGAAGGACAACAAAGATCTGAAAAATAGGAAATATCAATAAAGGTTTTTTATAACTAACTATACCATCAAGAACAGAAGAGTTACCATATTTGGATTCTAACATCACAATCTCTCATCCGTTTCATTGGGAAGTGGAAATGATACAAAAAGAAAAACAAAGATGGGAAAAGCAGCCTGATGACCAAATACATAGAATGGAAGTGTATACCAATGGCTACATAATTTTGAGGATGTTCAGGGACTGATTCTCAAGACATCATAAAGGGAGAAAGACATCAAAGACCTGGAAAAATCTCAGATATTATCACCAAAGAAAGGTGATGGAAAACATTTCATTAACTACCAATCCATATGACTACTTTCCCATTTTAAAAACTTTTATGAGAGTGATCTGCACATATGTCAAAGGTGGTTTTTTTTGGGTTTTTTTTTGGCTTTTAAGCAACTGGGGTTAAGTGACTTGCCCAATGTCACACAGCTAGTAAGTGTCAAGGTGTATTTGAACTCAGATCCTCTTAACTTCAGGGCTGGTACTCCATCCACTGTGCCACCTAGCTGCCCCTACTGAGCCACCTAGCTGCCCCATGTCAAAGGTTTTTGTAACGAAGTCTTGATAAGGGAACAAGCATGCTTTCTCAAATGAAATTCTGTAACAATCCACATCTTTGTAGTCCAAACCCTGACTAAAAGGGACAGAAAATACAAAATCCCACTGTATTTATCAACAAAGAAAAAGTATTTGGTTTTGTGGAGCAAAACACTTTCTTAAAGATCCTCCTCCAACAGGGTGTCTCAAATGAGTTTGTCAAAATCATCTCTTGGCTCTACTCCTGATTCTCTAGACTTCTCCAACATGGGCCATCTCCAATACAGGTACCTTCTATTTACCACTCCATCTCTGAGTTTTAGTTCCCTTTTATGTGTTATCTTCCTGCATTAGAATATAAGTTGTTTGAGGGCAAGGAATGGCTTTCTTGTGTTTGTATTCCCAAGATTTAGCACAGTGCTTGGCACAAAGTAAGCACTTAATGAATGTGCCCACTCTCTCTCTTTCTCTCCTCCCTTCTCATCTTTGAAAGGCATGTCAGCAGAAATGACCATTCAATAACTCGTTAATTTTTAACAGAGGGGCACATATGCCTGCCAAAAGGTACCAGCCAATGTTGTAAAAGATGCCCAGAACAGAAACCAATTTTTTCTTTCTTTTAAAACATTATATTTTTATTTTTTTCAGTCAATGAAAATCTACTCTCCCCCTCCTCCAATTGAGAAAGAAATACAACGTCTTAAAATATGTCATCCAAGTAAAAATAAATTCCCCCATTGACCAAAAAAAGTCTCATTTTGTATTTTGAGTCCATCATTTCTGTGTCAGAAGGTGGCTAGCACTGGGCAGAATCCAAACTAAAAAGACTTCTCTAGAAATGATGAGGACCTTTGGATACTCCTGTATATGGACGACAGTGTATTGATTGTATCAACCTCTAGAACATTGCAAAGTCCATAATCAGCAAAAAAGAGGTCACTCTAATTATCCACACTGGAAAAAATGAAGTGGATGAAGAATGCCTCTTGTCCAGACAATGATATTCAGTTGGAAGGATGACCTACAGAGCTCATCCATCAACATGTATATTTTGGACAGGCACTGCAAAGGGACAGTGAGTTGAGCCTAGAATTAAACAGGAAGAGGCGAGTAGGCTGGATTGTTTTGGCAACATTGCCCATTTCCTGTTGATTCCAAGATTTTTCTTGAAACAAAGGCCCTCTCATTAACACTAATATTTTTCTAGTGTACTACTGTTATGGGATATCCAAATCTCTGAATATTTGAAGTTAATGATCATGTAAAGGGCAGTGGAAAGATACATGGTAGGTTAGGGCAGGTTGCAACATATTACAAGAGAGGAATTATGCAGAAGATGTATAATTAATGTCATTAGAAAGTTCCAAGATCAGAAAACAATGTAGACATTTGTGAAAGGAAGAGATAAACAATGGACAGCCTATTAGTATACATGTAATGTCTAAAGAAATAAATGAAGGTCTCTTGTATGTTGGGTCAACCCTCTCTGGGTGATTTACATGAAGAGATAGATGGGAGTCTCACCTGGTAGTGCTGGGCAGAGTTGAATTTCAAGCTGCATTTTTGGGAGGAGTATCCACATTGATAAGAGCAGAAGTCCATAGGAATAAGGAAAAACTTCCTGACAATTCAAATTATCCAAAAGTGTATTGGGCTAATCTGGAAAGTAGTAGATTCCATATCACTCAAGCAAAGTCTGGATAAACAATTGTCAGGAGTATTGTAGAAGGGATTTTTGGTCAGGTATGATTTGGAAGTGACAGTTTTATGGCTCTGAGATTCTGTCAGTTTATGATTCTGTGGATGTAGCTCTCTGATGTTTTCCAGACTTATCCTATGTAGAGCTAAGAAAACTCTGCGTTAAGACTTTACAAGTTTAACCATCCTGCAGTAATAGATTAATCATGGAATTTGACTTGGGGTCTGGGCTGGCAGTCCCAAAATGTCTAGCCCTGAAATTCTTTGTTCTTCAGAGGAATCTTCTCCCTTTTTTTTCTCCCCACGTAGAATTTTAAAGCTAATAGGGATTTTGCATAGTACAACAACCAATGAAAGACCTTGGACTTGGATTTGGATTTGGTCCTAACAGAGGCTAAGTGAATTCAAGGTTGCCTAGCTTGGCAAAATCAAGATCAGAACCTAGATCCTAAACAAAGGCCATTGGCTTTTCCACGGTACTTCATTATGCAGTTATCTCTTCCACATTGCAGGGGTTATGGGCACAGTGTCCCTGTGAGCTGGAAAATCCATGTAAAATTTTTTTGGCTCTCCCTTTGTACCAGAGAAGAAGTCTGAAATATTATGGTATTAAAAGATAAAATATGTTGATATTATACAATACTATACATATATTTTATGCATTTCTGAGTTTCTAAACTTTTTCTGTGTTGTCTTCTGGTCTTTTGCATGTTATCTGTGGCTTCAGCAAAACTCCCATTTAATTTCTTATGCCGACCAATGCTATATCAAAACCACGATGGGGAAAGTCATGATGTGGAAGGGATAACTGTACATTTACTTTTTCCACCTTCCCCCTTCTTATTTTATCACACAGCTCACTTTAATTCCATAGCATTACTTTAGGCAGACGCTCACTAGCTTTAGAAATATTTCATCCTTGAGTATGGGATACTCATGTTGGATGGAGGTGGGCAATGTTAGCCTTGCCTGTCTCATCCCTACTCTCAGTTCTAATCTATGACAACCTTACTCCTATTTTCCCTCCAGACCCAAGCCCCAAGTCCATCTAATCCTACCTCAACCCTTCTACCCGCACAAGAACAATTTAAGTTGAACTTTGTTCTCTGCTTTATCAGAAAAATAATGACCTTGACATTTGATAAACTGTTATGGTCTTCCCCCTTTTTAATTTATTTTTTTAGTTTCAAAAGAACATTTTACTCAACCTTTTTATTTTTTAAAACTTATATTGATCTAAGTATCTGTAATGTATCCTTGGTGACATAAGAATCTGTAGTTATGGAAGGAAATGTGAAATCATTGAGGATTAAGACTTCATCTTAGAGTAAATGACAAATAGCTGTGTGGGCCAAGTGGGGGAAATATACATATAGACTAATACTAGATTAACTTCCTGATGTGAACTGGCTGATCAAATAATAAAACAACTTAACTGGGAGGGGAAGTCAGTGAGTGAGGCAAATTTTTGTTTTTCAGAGATGTTATTTGCCTCTTGCTGGCACAGTGCTCAGTACCTTTGTTGCTATTTACAAACTGTGTAAATTTGAAAACATTTCTGCCTTTTTTTTCCTGACATGAAGTATTTTAAAGATTTCCTGATCTTCCCAGCTATTGGCATTCTTTCCTTCTTGAAATTACCTTGTACTATATTGTATTTACTTATCTGAGTACATGGTGAATGCTTTTTTTCCTGCTTTTAGAGATGTTATGCTTCTTACCTAGGACCTAGGAGGAAACAGGATAGTAAACTTTTAATTTATTTGCTTGAGCTCATGTTGTATCCCTTCCTCCCACCCAGGTAGAAAGTAAGCTCCCAGAGGGCAGGGAATTTTATTTTGATCTGTGTTTTCCCAGTGCCCAGACTCAGTGTTTTGGAGGTGAAGAGGGAGACCGTTCTAAGAATGGGGTTCAACCAATGTGAAAGCATGCAAATGGGAGATGGAGAAGTGTGTGATGACAGATACCCTGGTATGGCTGAATGATAGAGTGTGAGGAGGGTGTGTGGTCCTGTGATCTCATAGATGTGAATTATACCTCTAGTCATGCAAATCACAACCCATCCATACTTGCTCATCCTGTGTAACTCTCACCTTTGCTCTCTGCACATATTTCATAGTGACTTCTCCTAATACACTATGGGCCTTCATTTTATTCTCTTGGCATTGTAAAGAGCACAATGGAGCACATTTTAAGGGAAGATTAGCTTCTGGATTGTTGCTACATGACTAGTTTACCTTTTTTGGTCATAAATTTCTTTGATGGCATTCTTTATACCATCTCTCCTGAATAATGCCTTATTTACAATGTGTTACAACCTACTTATGTCCAACATGGGCTCTCCATTGCCCTTTGGGTGACCCCCAACTTCAATCCTAAACATTAGTGAATTGAATCTAGTCTGACATTCTCACCTTATAGATGAGGAAATGAAGGCTCAGACTGGTCTAATGCCATGTAGCAAGACATTATTTCCCATAAAAATTAATACTATGTTACATTAATAGATTACAATTGAGTCACTATGTCCATTAATATCCATATATCTGTTATACACATTGATACCATAATTGAATTAGACTAAGACCAAAAACTCCTTTGTGTATGAAACTAGAAAATGATTTAGTATGATTCGTAGTCTTCTCTGTCTCATTTAAAGGAGACACAACAAATATACAAATACAGTTTTAGATTCAAAGAGTTGTTTAGCAAATTACAAGGTTCCTGGGTGAATTTATTTGAGCAATTAGCCATAGATTTTCCAATTTGGCTGCTTTCTAAATAGAGTATATACATTCCTGCATTCATTCATACACTTATCTATATCCCTTGCATCATGGACATCCATGGCACAAAGATTCTGATCAATCTTTAAAAAATATTGCTATTCTTAGTTGGACTGAGGAAGCAACGTGTTAGGTTAGTCTGGTAGGATTTGTATGCAGGACAGGGCTGGGCAGAGATTTGAACCTACCAAACTCAAGCTTCATATTCAGGGATGCTAGGGCTCAGAAATAAGCCTCAAGAATGTAAAGGTCAAGAGATCTAGATAGAAGCTTCATATCAGTTGTTAGGAGCCATCCAAGAATCTGAGAACCAGAAATTTTCAGCAGAAATTAGTGAATTCTTGGCATCCTTGGTTATGAGTAGGTCAAATATCTGGGATCCAAGAGGTTAAAAATGATATGAAGGGATCTGATCTATCAATTACTATGGGCATATCAAGAGAGACAGCATGGAGTAGTAGATAGAGGGGTTAACATGGAGTCAGGGACTGGGTTCAGTCCCAGCAGGGTTGTTCAAGACTTAACTTCTTTGAACCTCATTTTTCTTATCATAAAATCAAGGAATTGGACTAGGGTCTTTTAAGGTCCATTACATCTCTAAATCTATGCACCTATTATTCTGAAATTCTGGGGAAGTAGGGGTGAAAAGAAGTGGGGAATGGCGCAAAATCAAGCATAATTCAGTTTATTAGGTAACATCATTTATTGAAATATTGGTGAGCATGAAATAGAGTACAGGACAGGCTTAATAACCATTAAGGGCTAGATAGCTGAGATTGGTCAGTCAACATTGTGTCACATCATTCTGGGTCATGACAGCACAAAGGATTAATTGAAGTTCAAGGTCAGGTAATTTGTTGCCAGTAAGATTTCAGGTAGGACAGGCTGATCACCAGGGAAATCTAGCCCTAAGGGAGATACTATTTCCATAAGATCTTCCTGCTGAATGCCCTTTACCCAGCGCAGCTTATGGCTACATGCTCAGTAGAAATCTGTAGTCACTAAATCATAGAAAAATAGCTGCGCTGATCCAAGCCCTCTTTTTACAGGTGAGGAAACTGAGGCCCAAAGATCCTAAAGCCACTGACGTCTTTGTATAGGTGTCAATGTCTTGAGGTTTAGGGTTCTGATAATATACCCAAGAGTCTTTGATATCTACCTCTAGAGGAAGAGCCACTCATTCTAGGTGGATATTAGGTTCTGGTACAGAACCTGTGTCCTCTGGGATTTGCTCAATTTGCTCAATGTGTATATGTGTATTCCTATATCCATTCACTGACATTCACTGACATCCATGAATTAGAGTTCTTGGCATCCATGTTTATGGGTAAGCCAAATATCTGGAATCCAAGAGGTCAATGAAGTCATGAAGGAATGTAAAGGCACTTGGCCCACCAGAGGTGACCCATATTTCCTTAATTCAGCAATATTTTAGTTCTTGTCTGGGAGTGGGATAGAGTCTGGCATTAAGGAAATTACAAGACCATAGACAGAGCCAGAATGGTAATTAGAAGTCATCTAGCTCAATTCCAAATAGTCTGTAGGTGATAAAGCTAAGATTCAGATGAAGTCACAAGAGTAACCCAGCTGCTCTGATTCCAAATCTGTGCTCTAACTACTTTGGTATTTATTGCACCTCTCACTTTTCTTCCCAGAAGTCTGTAGAAGACCATTTCAATATCTTCTCTTTCATGTTTAGAGAGCTGAGACAAGAGAGGTTAGCCCCATCTGACTCTGATTGTTTTTTTTTTTAATCTGCATCTCTTCAACACCTCTTGCTCAGTTTGTAACAAATTAATTTGCACTTGTTGGGATGTTGTTTTAAAAAAAAAACACCACCACCTGTTCTTTGTTCTTTTGTGACTTTCTGGTTCCTCTATCATATGGAAAGGTTCAGAATATGACAGGTTGTGACTGTTGGTATTCCTCACCTCTACATCCTGGAACCCCAAGATTCCTTCAAGATCCAGTCCAAATGCTTCAAGGGTCCTTTCAGATTTCTTTAGTAGTTAGGTTAAGAATCTCCTGGTAGAATGTAGGCTCCTTTGTCTTTTTATCCTTCCGGAATATCTAATATTGTGTGTGGCTACTGAAGTCCAATAGTTCTTCTGTAGGGCTAGATTAGAGCTCTCTTTGACTATAAGCCTTGAAGAATATTATCAGGGATTCTGTCTAACAGGTTGCAAATGGAAAAGTGAGGGGGAGGGAGATTACCAGATGAGAAGGTCTTAATGTCAAAGATAGATTGAATCATGTCACAGGGCTTTGACATGAAAAATGTTTATTCACTGAATGCTTCAGCCTTTAGGAATCCAATAATCTAAAACTGATTATCACTCCCCAACCCCCAGGAACTCAAAGACCAAGCTCAAGGATGGCTCAGGGGTGCTCTAGCTGATAAAGGATGTAACCTCATCCCCACCCTTTACATACACTAAGAGCAGATCTGCATGGTTACATTCTTAGGCTAGAAGATTGCTTTTTCAGCTGAGGAAAATGTCAATTTTCCTTTTTTTTTTTTTGCTTTATAGGGAGTTCTAGTTATCATATCTATTCCCGAGAGAGGGAAAAAATGAGCAGAATAAAAAATGAAATTAACCATGGCTTTGTAATAGCAGTGAGCTGAAAATCGCATTCCAAGCACCCCATTTGAGTTCTCATTTATAGCCACCAATCTACAGTGTAATCTGTATTTTATATGAGCTTACAAAAATGCTAACGTGTTTGGGGGGTAGCACTAAAGGCAGAGGAAGGCATATTGAAGAAGAAAAACTGATGGGTTAGAGCAGCACCATTTTGATAGCAGCACAGGCAGACTTGTGTGTGTGTGTGTGTGTGTGTGTGTGTTTTCTGCTGCTTATGCTATGAAGGGAAAGATGGCTATTAACGATTTATGGCAAGTTGGCTTTTTTGTATCTCCCAGATAATAGTTATTTTTCTATTAAAATTTAATGGCTGGCATGTTAAAGTTCACAGGGGTTTTGTTGTGTATAGTTGGAAGGAGTACCTACATTCAGGGAAGTGTAAAGCCTTGAAGCATTAATGTCCTCTGCTGCTGGACCACTGTGCACCAAACCATAGAGCTTTACGAGGTGACTGCTGTAAATAATGTGACATTTATGAAAGGATATAAGTGGCCCATGCTTAATTGGTAGCAGCTAGCTGGCAGACTCAGCAAGGCCAAAGAGAAGGGAAAGGATCAGCACACTTTAGTGGATGACATGGTAGACCCAGAGTTAGTGCACAAATGAATGGATTAATTCATGCTCCCAAGAAGCTTGATTTCCAAAGAAGTAGTCTGGGCCTTAACATCCATCAACTTTGTTCTTTTCTGTAGCAATAGGATGTAGCAGCTGGTGTATATATTGTACAGGGCGAAAGTTCTTTAGCGAGTTTCATTTGTTTCCAAGGACCATTCTTGCTGCTCAGATTGGAGACTAAGGATGTGTGTGAAAGTCTGGAGAGACAAGATAATCTGTCTTCAGGGTGGGTAGGCAAAGACTGAAGGACTTTACACCTTAATCAGGGCCAGCTCACAAATGTTGAACCAAGTAAAGCTTGTCTCTGCAATTTTCCCTTTTACTCCCTTTTCCTCATTTCAGGGCAGTCCTGATCCCCCAACTTCTAAATATTCTTGAGCTCCCTGTTATTTTCATGAATTTTCCTATCTTATCAAAAAGCAATTGCTTGTAAAATATAACTTGATGCATTCATTTGTTCTAAGTAGTGAAATAAAACTTAATGTGCTTTGCTAGCCTTAAAGAGCTATATAAATGTGAACTGTTACCCTTTTTATTATTACCTTCCATGGGATAATTACATTTTAACAGGGGGAAAATTCACTTAGCAAAAAATTGAGTCTTTAATTGTGGAATTTCTGGCATGAACAAGAATTTGGGAAAATATATGCTGATGTAGGAAAGCCTTCCCTATGTTCCTGAAACCTCACCAGTATGTGCCTTACTTTCCCTATGAGTAAAATGAGAATAAGAATATTTCTCATAGGATCATGGAATTAATACTGGAAAGGACCTGAGAGATCATCTTAGTTCAAACTTTCATTTGTTTTTTTAGGCATTTGGGATTAAGTGACTTGCCCAGGGTCACACAGCTAGTAAGTGTCAAGTGTTTGGTCTGAGGCCAGATGTGAACTCGGGTCCTCCTGACTCCAGGGCCGGTGCTCTTTTCACTGTGCCACCTAGCTGCCCCTGCAAACTTTCATTTTTACAAGGGAGAAAATTGAAATGACTTGACCAAAGTCACTTTGGTTGTGAAGGGCAGAGGTAGCATTTGAATCCAGGTCCTCTGATTCCCAGCTAAGCCAGCTGACTTTCTGTTGTAACACACTTGCCTCACAGAAGTGGAGTTGAGGTAGATGAGGTTATCAACCAAGCAGAGTTCCTTTTACCTCCAAGACACAAAAGCCAATGACACCTGTATGCCAGGTGATTAAACATTTAGCTCCCCAGGACAGGCATGTGACTGGGATGGGAGATGAGACCAAAGGATTGCAGATGTCTAGCTTTAAGGGAGCTGAAGAACCATTTAATCCAACCCTCTTATTTTTACACATGAGGGAACTGAGGTTCAGAAAGGCCCAGAGACCTTGCTAAATCCAAGATTTGGAACCAGGTTCTTTGTCTCTAAAACCTCTTTTCTAATATAACATGCTGACTCTGCCCAATTCAAAATTTATAGAGCAGGGATCCCAAACCTTTTTATGAGAAGCAGATCCAAGATGTAGGGTGTGGTTGAACAACTGCAGTGATGTGGGTCAGGGAGAAATAGCCACTACTGAATGTGTGCTTCTAGAGAGGAACCCTAACACATTGGGATGAAAGGGTCTCAGGGAAGACTTGGGTGTAGCAATTGCAAACAGTCTGGAGATCTGTTTTCTGAGATTTAACAGATCTACTGATCTACATATCCATTGTGCACTTTTTCTCCTCACTAAACCACAGCAATCTTGGAACCTGAGGAAGCAGTTAATACTATGTGGGCTAGTGATGTTCCCTGGATTCTTATCAGTGATATAGTCCAGAGTGAAAGCTCTGATAGGGAAGAGATTATGTCTTGTTTGTCTTTGTGATATAGCTCAAAACTATACCTTGCAGATTATAAGAACTCAATAGATGTTAAATGAATTGAGGAGGAAGAGTTCCCCATCACTTTTCCCCTCCATTCTGTCAGTAAATCAGGATTTACTGGGAGATGTCAACACTAATCAGACCGGCCACCAAACTGGTTGCTACCAACTCTATTTCCAAATACCCTCTGGCGTGGTTTTCTGTGGTTCTCAGTGGTAGAAATGTATTCCTCTCTTCTCTTCCTCCCCATCGTCAACCTTAGTGATGTAAAGCCTTTAGAGAGGTAAGCAATGTTTCCTCCTCACAAAATAGTTTAGGTACTCTACTTTGCAGATGTGGGGGATTATGGGTAAGGGATGCTACATACATTGAGACCTGGTTGATGTGTTGGTTAGTTTTGTTGAAGTGTTTCTTATTTTGTTTCTTTTTTTACACTTGGTTAAATGGGATAGCTCTTTGGGTAAGGGAGAGGAAAGGGACATATTGAAAATAAAGGTGATGTAAAAATTAAAGATACCAATGGGAAAAAAATAAAGATTACAGACCCTTGGCCGAGATAAACATCAGAGAACACAAGGCACCTTGTTTAGTTATTCAATTGTTTTTTTTTTCCTACTACATATCCTTGGGATCTATCAAAAAAAGAAGGCAGGGTTAGAGAAGAGAAATGAGAATTTCTCTGAGGGTCCAACAGCCTTAGCTATCTAAGGAGAAGTCTTTATGCTGAGGGCAAACACAGTTTCTGAACTAATTTAATTTTCCCTCCTTGCTAAGTGATACTGAAACTCCCTTTCCTCTTGTCAGGGATGCAATGTTTGGATTTAATTCAGAGAAAAGGAGGTTAATGTTCTCCTATTGCCAGCTAATGGTAAGAGTTATTATTCGGACTGAAGACTTAATTGTAGCTCCAAGTGCCATGAGCTGTGCATCGGGGGTTTTGGTTCAGCTAAGCAGGATACTGTGTAGCATATGTAGGCTCTCTGGGATTATCAGGACTGGCACAGGAAGTAACAGTTGCTTTATTAAACTCCCCGAAATGTGTCGCACATTGGGCACTGTGTTAGTTTTTAATTGGCTCTGGCAGATGCCAGCATCGCTCATGTGGGTTGTTCCCCACCACGCTGCCCTTGAGACTCCAACCTTTTGAGCCCTGAAAGCACTTTGGGGAAATCTTGTCACTATGTACACATCTGGAAAGAACCACAATATTAAGTCTGAGTCTCTGAAGGAACACCAGCCCACCATTTCAATAGAATCAACATTGAGATTTTTGGAAAACAAAAGCAAAGGCCCAAAGAAAGGGATTTAAGTATGTGGCAATGTCATATGCCTGGAACAATGGTTTCCTGTTTCCTGTAGCTAAATGGCAGGGGTGGCTATAGTACATAAGAGCCCAGTGGAAACCATAGTCTCACTTACAACGGAGTGGTTTCCATTGCTCTGAAGGAGACAGGCATTAGGTAGTAATGCAAAGTAGTTGCTTCTGGGTGTGTGATATGAGAGCAGAATTCCCTGCCTCCCAGCATTTTCCCCACTGGCTGTTGATGCCTGGTTACCATTAGTAAGGCTCTATTCCTCTGGGTCTCCAGGAAAATCCTTATTAAAAACCAAGTCCAAACATATATATCTCAAAGGGATTATAGGATCAATGATTTAGAGGGAGAAGAGACCTTAGGGACCATCTATTCCATCTCCCTCATTTTACAGATGAAGAAATTGGGGCAAAGAGAAGTGAAATAACTTGCCCAGATTCATAGAAATCATAAGTGATAGAGGTGGGATTTGAACCCAGAGCCCATGATTCCAAATCCAGTACTTTTTCTATATGTTAGTAGCTGAGGCTGATAAACTAATATCTGGGTGGTTTAGTTGGCAGTTGCCTGAGAGCCACGTAGTCACCGGTGGGGCAGTGGCAAAGAGTTTTTATCTTAGAGAGAAGACTTCTGAAAAGAGAGGGAAGAAGGTAATAATACCATATTTCTAGAACTGAAACAGACCTTAGAGGTTATCTACTTCAACTCCCTCATTTTACAACTGAGGAAACTGAGGCCCAGAGAGGTTAGGCGATTTGCCCAAGGTTGAACAAGTAATAAATAAGAGCTTTGATTTAAACTATTTCTGTGACTCCAAGATCAAATATAAACCTTACCTACTTCACAGCTCTAGCCCAGAATTAAGAATGTATTAATTATAATAATAATAATAATAATAATAATAATAATAGTTGTTGTTATTGTTCAGTGGTTTCAGTCCTGTCCAACTGTCTATGACCTCATTTTAATTGTTGTTGTTGGGTTTTTTTTGGCAAAGATACTGGAATGGTTTGCCATTTCCTTCTTCAGCTCATTTTGTAGGTGGGGAAACTGAAGCAAACAAGGCTAAGTGATTTGCCCAAGGTCACACAGCTGGTAAGCATTTGAGACCAGGTTTGAACAGGTGGCTCAGTAGATAGAGTGCTGGCTCTGAAGTCAGGAAGACTCATTTTCCTGAGTTCAAATGAGACCCTAGGTCACATAGCTAGTTAAGTGTCTGAGACAGGATTTGAACTCAGGTCTTCCTAACTTTAAGTTCAGCACATCTTTCCACCATACAGTAGAAATTCCATGGGCCTTCAGGACAGACTCTTTGAGGCATGATGAGTTTAAGAGAATCCCCAGGTTTCTGGAAGCTGCCTGTGGCCCTAAGAATTAAGCCTATATCTCAGAAATACAACTGAAGATGTTGGGCTCAGCTAGATAGTGTGGCAGAATTATTACTAATGACTGGCAAAAATTTTCTAGTTTGGGGCTTCCTCATCACAGGTGGTTTAAAAAAATGCCTGACTGTTGACCCCAATTTTACATTTGATTCCTTGGTTTCATTTTTTATGTAATACCTGTAAAGATCTCTTTTTGTTTACAAAGCTATATACCAACTCTGGAAAGATCTAGGATAACTATATATTGGTAGCTGAGAGTAGAAATCTCAGGAGATGGTCCCTGCAGAAATCCAATAAAGATTCGAACGTACCTATAAGTATAGCAATGATGACAGAAGGCTGAGGAATGGAGATTGGGGATGCATGGAAAACTTCCTGGGAAGTATTAGCTATGAAAAAAAAATAGCAGGACAAAATCCAGGATGGAAACTTTCTTACTGCACTGATATCATACACAGAACATGATTTGTTTCTGAGTTTCCCCTCCAAAAGTTTGAAGGGGGAGGACATCCCTGCTCTGGAGTCACGAGCCAGGTCTCTTCATTCTCAGCCTGGGGGAGGGGTGTGGGGCATTGGATGTTGTGCTGGAGTTTTTAAATTCAGCTTTCTTCGCAAGAGAATGATAGCAAGATGCTTGCAGAAGAAGAATGTACTTATTGTCCTTCTCATGTCACCCTGTTGGCCTCTTCCCTCCCCATCCCTCCGCCCCGTTCCCTGCAGCTCCAGGCAGTATTGTTGATACTGCCTGTACGTGTATTAATATGACTAGAAAAGCCAGCTTTGACCTTCATTATTTTGCATATACTGAGCACGTGTGGAGCCTGCCCTCTGGCTGAGGACCATCATTTACAAAATCTGTTATTTCTAGCAGAATATTAGGGATTTGTGTGTCCTGGGCCAAGTGTTGACTGGCTTGCTGTATGTATGCCTGAGGCTTGAATAGACACTGGCCAAATGTTATGGGTTCAGACTGATGTAAATCAGATTCTGTATTCTTTCTTGAATGACTGTAGGGGACACAGTTACACTGGCAACGACCCTGGATTTCATGTATTCAACCTTGGTACATTTCCTGCATATACAGAGATATAGAGAGAAATGCTAAGTCTTCAGGAAGTCAGAAAGGGGAAAACTACTCACAACAGTAGGTAGAATTAGCTCTGTAAGGTTGGTAAGATGACCTATGGATGACCAAACATCTGATTTTCAGGGATTTTGTCTGCCTCACTTGCTCCTACAGATATGAGATGATGAAGCCTGTATATGTGTCCTATCTCCCTGATTTCTGGAACTCTTGAGAATGAGACTTTCATTTGTATTATAAATTGATGCTATCTTTGTTTTATGTTTATTAGCCAAATTCTCAAGGGAGCATAAAAAATTGTGGAGGACTAAGAGGTTAATGACTAGAACCTTCTAAGAGTTTTATTGAATAAATTTATTATAATGTACTTTTTGTATTAAGTAACTATTCTCTTTATTAATAACAATAACATACTTATGCATTGCACAGCAAACATCTGTTGCAAAGGTAATTTGTAAGAATATTTATTATAAAGCAGAAATTTAATTAAACAGTTATTGTGTATTCACTAGGCTCTGAGGATATTCAATTCAATTCAGTAAAGATATATTAAGTGCTTACTATGTACCTGGTACTATGCTAAGTGCTGGGTGTACATAAAGAGACAAAAGACAAGCTCTACCTTCAAGGAGCTTGCAATGTAATGGGAGTATAAAGAAAAAAAACCCTGAAGTCTCCATATTCAAGGATCTTTAATTCTAGTGGAGGAATAAAACATGTAAGTAAATAATGCCTGCATATGTACATACATACACATATATGTTCATACATAGGTTTTCTACCTGGAAATCTGTGTCTGTCTCTCTCTGCTTCTCTCTTTCTCTATCTATTCTGTCTCTCTTTTATATATGAAGTAGAAGAAGAAGTGTGGTATAGTCAGAAGAGATCCACCCTCAGAGCCAGGAAAACCTGAGTCCAGGTCCTTGATGCATATTGGCTGTATGATCCTGGGCGAGTCACTTAATCTCTTGCTTTAGGCGACTCTCTAAGACTCTAAATTGCAGAGAAGATGTTTATCTATATTGGTAGGGGCAGTTTTCTCACCTAGGAGTTCTCAATACTAATGAAATGATAGGTCTAGTCCCTATCTCCATATAAAGTACACAAAGGTAGTATCACATAGATTCACACAGATACATGCACATATGAGTTACATCTGCAAAGCAGTTTTTTTTAAGGCAATTAGGGTTAAGTGACTTGCCCAGGGTCACACAGCTAGTAAATGTCAAGTGTTTGGTCTGAGGCCAGATTTGAAGTTAGGTCCTCCTGACTTCAGGACGGGTGCTTTATCCCCTGCACCACCTAGCTGTCCCTTTGCAAAGCAGTTTTAAGGAGAGAATGCTACCAACTTGGGGGCAGTTCAGGAAAGATTTCAGGTAGGAGGTAGCCCCTGAGTTAAAGCAAGCTAGGGATTCTATGAGGTAAAAGTGAGGAGGGAATGCATTAAAAACATGGGAGACCACTTGTACTATATAATGATCATAGATAATGGAATATAGTGGATGCAGTTTATTAACAAACCAGTTTGACAGGAGTAGAAAATGAAGAAAAAACGAACAAAATAAAGTTGAAAATGCATCTGGGAATCATATTGTGAAAGGCTAAGGATAGCATATTTCATATTAGATGAAATAGTGAGCCATTGTAGATTTTTGGATGTGTGTGTAAGGGTGAGGTGGGGTGGAATATGAAAGATTGGTCTGTGTTTTAGTAATATCAAGATTTAAGTGTTTGGTTTTTAACCTGAAGTTACAGCATAATGACTTTGAAAGGCTCCTTATATCAAGATCAGTTTTAGTTTAGTTCAGGAAACTTTCTTGGTCATCAATAAGTTAATACAGTTGTAATTTATTAAACCAGTAATTTATTAAATGTACACTAATGGCTTCCAAGAATCAAATCTCTTTGGAATCTGCTCAAAGTTTGACTCATTTTTCAGATCTGTTCCATTATTGAAGTTTAATTACATTGTATTGGAAAATACAACAGAATTTGTTTTCTGCTTATACAATCTCAAATACTTTAACAGAGATCCCATAAAGAATGATTTACTTTTGAGTAAATATCTGTGTGTTCATTCCTAGTAGAAATAGGCTGTCCAGAAGTGGTAGATACATCTCAACAGTGTTGTCAATGGTCATTTTATGTACTCACTATGGGTTAGGAATGGTGAGTACTCAGGTGGAATGAATAATAATTCTAGTGAGGAGAAAAAAAGGGGATTGTCTGAAAAGACTGATGAAAATGCCTAGAGAACTCATAAAAAATCCTTAAACTTGACAAAAGATATTTCCAGAAGATGTAAGACACGGCAGGTAACAGGATGAAGATAGCTGTGGCACGGTGCTACAAAAATAGTGTCAGGAATACTAAATTGAGAATGAAATGAGTTTGACAATAGGAACTGAGAACAAGTCAGCTGTTTGAGGGAAAGTAGGAGGATTAAAGAAAAGATAGAACTGCTGTTCAAGGTAGATAGAATAATGATAATTGACAATAGAAAGAAAGCAGATCTTTCTAATTCTTATTTTGCTTCTGTTTTCTCTTCCCAGGAAAATGACATCTGCACAGGTGAAGAACAGAATCAAAATGGCTAACTAGGATTTGGTGCTCAAGATAAATATGGATAATAAGAGAGCATCTAGCTTTTCAAATGATCTGACTCTGATGGACTGTATCTTTGGATCCTGAAAGAACTGACAAATAGGATAGCTGAGCCAATATTGGTGATATTTGAAAGATCATGGAGAATGGGAGAGGTAAGATGGTACTGGAGAAGGTCAAATCTTATTTTATTTTTTTCCAAAAAGGGAGTAGATTGTAAACAGCAGACTGTTGAGCTTTGAATCCTAGAAAAATTCTAGAATATACTCCTCAAGAGTTGGTTAGTGAATACCTAGAAAAGGAAATGGTGTCACATGGCTTCCACAAGTACAAATCATGCCAGATTGACCAAATTTAATTTTTTGACAACCAGGAGAGCAACCAGGATGTTGAAGAGTTATGTTGTAGAGGCTCAGTTGAAGGAACTCAGGTTATTCATTTGACTTATAGAAAAGCCAACTCAAGAGGATCATTACAGTTGTCTTCAAATTGTTATTTAATTGTGGCTTCAAATACTGAAATACTATAATGGACATGAGGGATTAGGCTCCTTTGATGTTTTCTCATAGGGTTTCTAAATTGGTAGATGTAGGGAATGCAGCAGATTTAGTTTACCTAGCATGTATAAAGATTACAAAGCATTTATAAAAGGATCACGTATTATTCTTGTGGAAAAAGAGATATAGATGGGCTAGAGAATAGTAGGTTGAGACTCAGTGAGTAGTGATGAAGAAAGTCTCCAATGGAGTGTTCCAGGCATATGAGTTTGATCCTGGGCTAGTTTTATTAGCAAACTGGATAAAGGCAAAGATAGCATCCTTATTTGAGATGACACAGAGCTGGGAAGGATTGCTATTGCACTTAATAACAGCTTAATAACAATGCATAACTTAATGACAATAAAAGACATTGATAGGCTAGAACAGGGTTCCCATCCCTTTTCAGTCTCATGCGCCTGGGCTTTCAGTAAATCTTTTCATAATTGCTATTTAATAGGAAGAGAAATAAATTGTAAACTTTACCATGCATACACACTTAAGAAACAAAATAAAGAACTCAGTTAATTTCAAGAGAGTAATAGAATGTATTTGCCAAATATTCTCTATACCTTCTTGATCAGCTTCTTGATGCTTTTGTGGGTAATGTGTCCAAGATTAGGAATGCTTGCCCTAGACCAATGAGCTGAATCAAAGGAAATAAAAATTGATAGGGATAAATGTATAGTTTTCAACTCTGGTTCAAGAAATAAAAAAACATAGGACTGAGATGGGAAATTCATGGCTAGAAGAGTTCTCATTTCAGTTTTTCTGAAAGAGATTTGAGGATTTGAGTGGAATGATATCTCATTATGCATTAAGAGTGTGATATGGTAGTCAAAAATGCTAATGTAATCTTGGGTCACATTAAGAGAGATATTACTTTTAGGAATTTGGAGGGGATAATCCTGTTGTACCCTCTGTGGCCACACTACCTCTGGGATCTTATATTTAGTTTTAGGTACTATGTTTTAGGAAGAATATTGATAAATTGGAAAGCATATCAAGTAGAGAGACCAGGATGTTGAAGAACCATGCTATATGAGGCTCAGCTGAAGCTTTTTGTTTATTTAGCTTTTAGAAAAGCCAACTCAGGAGGATCGTTATAGGTATCTTCAAATACTGAAGTGCTGTCATGGGGAAGAGAGGTTAGGCTTATTCTTTTTTGCTCCAAAGGGCACAACTAGGATCAGTGGGTGAAGTTGCAAAGGAGATTTTGACTTCATGTAAGGAGAAACTTCCTAAGGAGGGCTATTTCAAAGTGGAATGTGTAATGTTATAGGTTAGTGTGTGGCTGCATAATGGATTGAATCATAAATCTGTGCCCCAACTCATGTGCCACCTTCTACAGGGAGCCTTTCTTGACCTCCCTTAGTTATTAGTGTTCTCCTTCCTCTTTATCTTACACTATCTGGGTAAACATTTTATCATACTACTATCACCCAGCAGAATATAAACTCACTGAGTATAGGAGCTGGTTTTATTTTCTTGTCTTTGTATTCCCGATCCCTTCAAAATACCTTGTGCTTAGTAATACTTAATATATGTTACCTGGATTGGAAAATATCAGAAAATCTAAGGGACCAAGTCTCTCTATCTCTTCTCTTGGTGTCTCCAAGTCTCTCTGTCTACTCCTCAACAATCAACTCATTAACAAGTATTTATTAAGGGTCTGCTTATTAAGGGTCATATGAGGCTTAACTGAAGGGACTGTGTAAAAAAGTGAAAGGTCATTTCTCATTTCTTATCCTAGGTGCCCACATTCCTGATTATGATTCAACAGGGGTTAAATCCATGCCCCAAGTAAGTAGTGATGTACAGCACTGCTTTTTGGCTTTATGATAGGCTCATAATAGAAAATAGATGTTATCTTCTCCATCTGTTCCTATCCATCTACCCATTTTGAGCTCAAATCTTATCTCCTTGGTGAAATCATAATTGATGAACACCAGCGCATATTGATTGTTCCTGTTTCTAAGTACTTTTGTACTTATGACCTCTACTATTCTATTTGGCAACTTTTAAAAACTGGCTCTATGTTGCATAATTTAGCACTTTATTATAATAATACGTATTGAATATTTTAGTCTGTCACCCAATTTATCATATCACCATCATCCATCATCTCCATCAATTATCTATTTATCTGTGTCTGTCTGTCTGCCAATCTATCTATCTATCTGTCTGTCTGTCTATATCTTGTTCCCTGTTTTATGCTTGTTTCTTAACTCTCCAACCAGATGGTATGGACTATAGCATACTCACTCATTCACTCTCTCATTCATTCATTCATTCATTCATTCATATAAACAAATGAATATTTAGATAATGAGGTACCATTGGAAGATTCTAAATAAGGAATTGATGTGTGACAAATATTAGATATAAGTCAGGCACGTATAAGATGAATTGGATGGGAGAGAGGCTGAAAGCAGGGGAATTATCTTTCCAGTCCAAATGAGAACTGGTGAGTGTATGAACTGGGGAAGTGACCACAGGAATGGTAAGAAGGGAGTTGGATATGCTCTCATATTCAACTTTGAAGATAGATTTGGAGATATATACAATCAGTGGGATTTATGAAGTGACAGAGGGAACAGTCAAAGATTACTGGGCAATTATGAACCTAAGTGACTAGGAGGAATGGTATCATGGACAGGGATAGGGAAGTCAGGAAGAGGAATAGGTTTTAGAGGAAAGATAATTAACTTCATTTTGATCATATCAGTTTGAAGGGCATACATGACATACACATGTATATGTGTATACACACAGCACACATATATTGCATATATGTATAATATAGATGTAATGTGTGTTTGTATACACACACACACACATCTCTCTATGTATTTATCTCCAAAATGTAGTTAGAGATGCAAGTCCAAAAATTAGTACAAACACATAAATATGATCACAGTTGAAGCTATGGGAGTAGATGGAGTCATTAGAAAGAGGGTACATAGAGAGAGAGACAAAAAGAAGGCCAAGAATGGAGCTTTGGCAAACACATTTAAAGGGAGCAGAGAGAGAAAGAGGAGACAGGTAAATACATGATGTGTGCTCAGTAAATCATAGCTGGAAGGGACATACTTGTTGACTAGTTAATGCTTTATCTCCATTGTTTGTGTTACTCCAGTGTGTGATTGCGTTTGTCTAGATTCTTGTAAGCTTGGTTCTTGCCACTCTCATTCATTACTTATGCTTCATTGTCATTATGCAGTAGAGAACTAATGCACTGAATCTAAGCACTTATGGCTGAGTTGCCTACTCAAGTCAAATCATCAAGTATTTATTAAGTGGCATCAGCATCTTGTGCGTGACCAAAGTGCAATCTCTGCAAGCAATCTTCAGAGAGTGGCAATGATCATTTCAGTGGAACTACCTTAGTAAGGATATGTATTGTGATGTTACTGTCATAATTTTGTAGTTAAATTTGTGAATTCAGCACAGGAGGTGATTTATTTCTCCTAAATTATTTTCTCTTCAAATAAGATAAACTCCTACCAGGTAAATGATAGTTCTTTGGGTGTGGCCTTGTGTATGAATAATATCCAGGTTTTAGGCATAAGTGTGATTAACTAAAAATGAGATTAGGACTTCTTTTCACTTATTCCTTTAAAATATGATATAGGTTTAGGGAAAGATTTAAAGAAAAACCTGCTTTTAACTTGCTACCTTTAACTGTTATCAATCACTGCTTAATTTATATTTCTTTCTCCTTTTTTGGTGGGGGGGGGAGGAGAAGGGAAGAGCTTGTGTTGTATAAACTGCATCTTTCTAATTCTGAATCTATACCTTATGAGCAGAAGTCTTCTAGAATAGCTTCTGGAATTTGTCAGGTTGGTGCCCAAACCTTTTCAGATGGTTTATCCTGAAACGTTGGCAGATTTTCTCTACCTAAAACACAGTCCTTTCACTCTCACGTAATTATAGGCTTTTAGAATAGATATGAACCTTAGATATAAACTATAGAAATGATCTAATCCAAGGATGGGGAACCTGTGGCCTCAAGGCCACACATGGCCCGTTAGGTCCTTAAGTGTGGCCCTTTGACTGAATCCAAACCTTGAGGAAATACATGGCCCTCTAGGTCCTCAAGCATGGCCCTTTGACTGAATCCAGATCTTGAGGCCATATGTGGTCGTCTAGGTCCTCAAGTGCAGCCCTTTGATTTTTTTGGATTCAGCCAAAGGGCCACACTTGAGGACCTAGAGGACCACAGGGCCTTGAGGCTGAAGGTTCCCCACCCCTGAATTCATCATTTTCATTTTATCAATAAGGAAACTGAGGCTTTGCATTCTTTTTTGAATAATTTGCCGATGTTACACAGTGAATAAGTTATAGAACTGGGACTCAGACTTACACCTCCTGTCTCATAGGCCAGTGCTTTCTTGCTTGGTCAGACCAAAAGCCTTAGCTTAGCTTTCCAATACTTTGTTCTAGCTTCTGAGCATCAGGTCTTCTTGCACTTTCAGCTCTCCTGAAAAAGGAAAATAGGGAGAAAAAAAAGTTGTCTCCAAAGTGAAACTGCAGCTCCTTATGACTAGTCCTAGATATCTCTTCCCCTGTTTGTCTCTATACCCTTCTTTTAACTTTGGAAAGAATTTGAGCGAAATATCCCCTATCTTTGCTAAACAATAGTTTGAAATAATGACTTCCTTTAGTCATAACTCTTAGGCCATAAACTTGGTTGTAATCCAAACAACTTTGGGTTAGAGCTCATATTTATTTGCATAGAACTTTAAAATCTTTAAAAATTAATGTTAAACAGTATGAGCTTTTAAACTGGTATTAAAAGTGGCTTAACCACAATTTTACATCCCATAATGATGCAAACCCCACATATTCTTACCCTTCACTGGCAAGGAAGAAATGGAGAAATATATGTAGCAGTTAAATACTGTCTATATTGGACTTAGCCACCTTTAATTATTTGAGAAAAGCCTCAGCTTTCTGTAAAAGTACTTCCACAAAAATCGATTTGTGAATTTTTCTCCACTACTTGCACTGAAGAAAAGAAATCAATTTATAGCATCTGTCTTTGAAAGTCCTGTTATGAACCATCTTTGTTGGAAGGGCACTTGGGATATAAGTGTCAAATCTTTAAACCCTGCTAGTATAATGTGATATGAAGATGATGTTTGCTTGTTTGAATTTGTTTTGTGGTCTCTTTTAGCTCAAATTCTGATCACCTTTCTATAAAATACATATTTAAAATGTAGATTTTAAAAATATATCCACCTAATTTGATTGCTTAGGTATGTCCTACTTGGTATCTTTAGTTGTTTCTGTTAAAAAAAAAAGATGTTCAGTGAAACAATATGATAGTGTTTAGAACATCAGACTTGCATAACGATAGCTAGCATTTATATAAAGTGATTTAAGATTTGCAATGTGCTTTACATATGTTTTTAACATTTATATCTCAGGGAATTTCTCCAACCATCTCACTAAGTGGTTTAGAACACGCTATGGTGGGATATACTGCTATAGAATGATATTGTTAGGTCAGTCAGGCAGAGTATACTTGCATTTGTTTTATTATAGCCTTGTTCATACTTTTGTAGTACAAGTGTGGTGTGATGGTGGGCTGGGATCCTCAGTTGTACATCTGCAGGTCATTGCTTTGATTGGGTTGGGTTGAATTCAGGATCAGGCTCTTAACATGGAGATCAGTCCAGAATAAGTAAACAGGCTGGGGGAAGGTGGAAGATGGGCAAAGTTGCAGAAGGGAAATCTAAGAAAACTTGAAGAACTAGAGCCAATAGGTTAATGACAATGACAGGAAATGGGGCAATTTGGAACATTAATTCATAATAATTATTTGTTCTCTGAGCAATTCTCCATGGATGTCCTTAAACTTTTGGAATAATTGTCTCATAGTTATGGTGTCTTTGAGGTTATCTACCAATGACCTTTAAATCTTCTTTATAAGGGCACTTTAAATCTTATTTTAAGAGTTGGAACTGCTTACTAGTCTGAGTCTAAACACAACTGATATCAAAGCATACAAAGCTTTTTGAAGTTCATTATAGAAATAACTACAAAGATTCCATGGAGATTTTATGAGTCAAATTCAATCTGTGATGAATTTGTTTGTGGAACTGAAATAAAATCTTGAATGCAACAACAACAACAACAACAACAACACCATATTCTCCACATTATGCATGTAATTCTCTTCAGAATAGGAATGTGAGTTGCATACTCCCAGTTAGAAAATGAAAGACTGTGAAAATGCAATTAGAAAGGGTACCTCCCAAATCATATATATTTATGAAGCTAGGAGCTTGTTACTGATGAAAAACATGATTCACTTCAGATATCTTCTCTGTCTTTATGAAGCTCTGAATTTATATTTCTTCAGCCTTTGATTAGAGTCTAGAAAGTATATTTCAATTATATTTAAAAACAAAAAAAGCTGCTGTTATATCTCCTTTAGTTTATTTGTTCTAATTATAATGGTTCCCATCTAGAATGATGAGTTGGTGACTGACTAATTAATAAACACTTTATTTTGATTACTATTAACTTGGCAGCTGAAAATAAAGTTGGTTTTCAAGATTTTAAAGGTGGCCCTACTGTCTTGAAATAGATCATTGTAGATTGGTTTAAGACAGCCTCCACTGAAAGGCAAATAATATATTAAAAGGTTAAGTAATATGAGCCATATTTTCTTGTAAATAGTTGTCGGTTTTTTCCTAATAGTGTGATTTAATAAGTGGGAAGAGAACATAATAGCACTGAACATCTGAGAAAGAAGAGTAGGAGAATCACATATGGGGAAAAAGGCAGGCATGTGATAGCAGGGATACCAACCTATTACAGTTCTGCTTAGAATTAGCTTTAGTCATTCAGAGAACACATTCTTTAATGATACTTCTTCCGTGTTGGTTTGCTGATACCCTTTAGTAAACAAGAGTTTTTCCTCTTTAGATTTCACATAGCATTTTGTTTTGTGCCTCTCTAATGTATTTACTGTGCAGTATTGTTTGTACTAATGGTTGGTGTTTGAATCTTATCCTTCTTTGCTGCTAGCTCCCACAAGGTCATGAACTATCTTATTGAGCTTTTGTGTTTCTCCCAGGACCAAACATAGGGACCTGCTCCTAATAAATTCTTGGTAAATGTTTAGTGAATCAATGAATAAAATAAGACTTAACAAGCATATATATATATATATATATATATATATATATATATATATATATGTATATATAAACATATATGTAACTTCCATATATCTGTATGTACATGTGTATACATATGTACTCACATACATATACATACACAGAGAAGTTTGATGGACTTAAGACAGAATGAAAATATTGCTTTCTAATATGTGTGTGTTTGTGTATATATACGTATGTATTTTTGGGGGGCATGTTGTGCATTAGCCTTCACTCTAAACCATAGTTCAAGTCCCCACAAATGTGTTCCTTTTTTTTTTTTGCCAGCCAGCCAGAGGGCACATTAATTGAAATCAAAAGACATTCAATTAAATAGCATAGCAAAAAAATGACAATAAAGACCTCCTTCCCCCCCCCCCATAGGCATTTATTTTCCCACAGATTATCGCACCGTAAATGGGAGAAGGAATACACAGAGGATGTACACATAGCCAGGGAACATGTATAGAGGAAAAATGTACAGAGTACATGAATGAACCAGGAAATATGCCTGTTTGGAAAATACGTAGGGAGGAGCACACAAGTAGTAGACACATAGCCTTGGCAACTCACACCTTCAATGCTACTGCTTGTGTCACAGATGTACTCTGGTGATATCATTTGCCTATCTGCTTTCTCCACTGAGCTGGGATCCTCTGCTGCTATTCTCTGCTGGGTTTCCCACTGTGCTATTACTCTTCTCCACTGTGTTTGATCTTCTACTGAATAATAGCTGCTATGGATCTTTTCCTCTATAAATAAAGGGTACAGCTCTTTCAGCCATAGCACCAAGGGTAGTTACAGCTGCAACCAGCTAGGCAGCAAGGAAAAGCCCTCAGGGCCCTCACACTGAGATTGTTTTGTGAGTGGCTTTTCTTCTTCCCTGTAATTTGGACTCTTCGAGTCGAAATTCTTACCTGAGTTAAGGTCTGAAAATTCCTTTTAACACCTATCTTGATATCATGGATGGTAGAGAGAAAGTGGCAGCTAGATAAAGGACAGAATAAAAGATGGAAAATTAAGTAAAGAAATGAAAAAGAAGTGAAGAAAAAAAGGAGTTACTAGGGTTGAGTTGCATTCAGTTGTTTCTGTCATGTTTGACTCTTCAGGACCCCATTTGAGGTTTTCTTGGCAAAGATACTGAAGTGCTTTGCCATTTCCTTCTCCAGCTCATTTTACAGATGGAGAAACTGAGGCAAACAGGGTTTAGTGACTTGCCCACGGTGAGACAGCTAGTAAATGTCTGAACTCAGAAAAATGAGTTTTCCTGACTCCAGGCCAGGCACTCTATCCACTTTGGCATCTAGCTGCTCTAAGTGTTAAGTATAATGCAAATAGAAGAAAGAGAAGGGAGAAAGTGGACTGAATGAAAGTATTTATCAATTACTTGTGAAACACTGTGCTAAATGCTGGGGAAAAAACACCCCCCCCTTCCTTAAAACTGAGTTCCTCTGCCCTCCACGAGCTTATCTTCTAAGAAGGCAAAACAACACATATAAGAAAATGGAGAGGGAAGGGTACTTTTTGTTTAGGAAGTTCCCTGTTAGTGAGTGGAACCTTAGCCTTCAGTGCAGTGTTTGGCACCTGGTAAGCACCTAATAATTGCTTGTTGATTGATTAATTTAGCAGAAATGGCTACATTGATTTGATTATGATTTTAGGACTGGACAAAGGAGCTGGAGAGAGAGTAATTGTAGACAGTATGGGCCTGATGATAAGACAATAGGTGAGAAGATGACTGGGGGATAAAGTGAAGCGTGTCTGAGGATTCCAAAATAGAAGGGCCAAGTAGAACACACATTAATCAGGCCCGTAGGATAGGAATTCCGTTGCTGAAAAGACTAAATCCTCCAGGGCATTGTCTCTGGTTTGGGCAGCAAGGCAGCTGTAAGAAGATGGCCTGGGAGTGAAAAGATAGAATAGAGAGCAAGAGGTAAGAGAGAAAGAAGAGATGAGCAAGATTAAGAATAGAAGAAATAGGAAAAGGGATGTATGTGGTTAAAGGAATGCTAATCCTTGTTCTGAATAGAATGGTCCTGTTCTATACACATAATTGCCTTAGTCTTTAATGTTCTCTCTCTCAAATTATCTTGGGCTTATTCATCTGCATAATTTTTTTCATTCCAGTAGAATGTAAACTCCTTGAGGGCAAGAACTATTTTTTCATTTTGTCTTTTTCTTACTAGTACTTACCATAGGACTTTGCGCATAGTGATTGGTTAATGAATGGTTAATAAGCGGTTGTTGAATTGGTACAGGTGGTAGCAGCTAGATGACACAGTGAATAGAGTGCTGGGCCTGATGTCAGGAAAACTCATCTTTGTGAGTTCAAATCTGGCCTCACACACTCACTAGCTGTGTTAACCTGGGCAAGGCACTGAGCCCTCTTTGCCTCAATTTCCTCATTTATAAAATGAGCCGGAGAAAGAAATGGCAAAGCATTCCAGTATCCCTGCCAAAAAAACCTTAAATGGGATCATGAAGAGGGGGTCAGACACAAGCAAAATGGCTGAACAACAACAACAAAAGAGACGATAGCAGAATAAGTAGCCCTATACACCTGATGGCCTTTTCATGGGGAGCTACAATATGCTTCAGGATGGCCATATTGCTTCTAAATATAACATATCTAGGTTTTCTCCCAACCACTCCCCCCCCCTTTTTTAAAGCAAGGTCTCATCCATCCTGTTCTTATACAGCTGATTTTATTATTATTATTTTTAATAGTATAGGTCTTAAACCTTTGCCTAGGTTAAATTTCACCTTGCTAGTTTGGGCCCATTGTGATCTTTTTGGGTCCTGATTCTATCATCCAAATGTGTGAGATATCCATCCAAGCTTTGTATCTAAATTTGATAACCATACCACCTAAGCTTTTACGGCAAGCCAATGATGAAAAAAAAATATTGACCCTATGACATACTATGAGGATTCTCTATCCAAGCTGCAATTAATCCTTCAATTACTACTTGCTTTTTCCAGTCACTCAAAGAGTTCTAAATCTGCCTAAATATACCTTTCCACAAGTAGCAGTGAACATATATCAGTTCCATACTTTTCTACCTCTTACATTTATTTAATACTTTTGTGATACTAGATAAGTCACTTAGCCTCTTGGCCTCAAGTTTCCTCATTTGTAAAATGAGGGGGTTGGACTAGATGACCTATTTCCTTCTAACCTTTACCTAAGATTCTATACCTATTCTATTCATCAGTGGTTCCTGAGGTCCCATCCAGCTCTATAGCTTTGATCCTATGATGCATTTTTCCCATGAAGAAGAAACATGGTCAAATATTCAATTTTACATGTACCATGTTCATGAAAATCCCTTAAATACTAGTTCCAAAATTTTGACAAAAATGAAGTTAGTCCAACATATACTCTCCCCTATGCTGGCTCATAAGGATAGCCTCTTTCTTTTATAAATATAGGAGCCCTTCTTTCTTAGATGAAATTCCTTGGATTTAGAGACAAGAACCCCTGGGATGTAAATAAGCATAGTTTAGTTTGGGGCCATTAATCTTTTTTTTTTTTTTTAAACTATGCTATTATCTTATTGCACACATACTGGCTCCCTTTGTGCTCCCCCCCCCCCCATCCTTCTTCTTTCACATCCTTCTGTTGTTACAAGAGCCCAGACAGGACATGTTTTCCTGAGGCTAAAGCTGTCTGGGCACACTCCTGAGAAGACACACAAATTAACAAAGTAACATGACCCGGATTCTCAGATTTCTATGACCTGTGACCAAGAGGCTTTGAGTGGTTCAGCATCAACAATCCTTTAAATTTTTTTATCAGTGAATTCACTCAATTTCCCTGACACTTTATCAGGGGACCAGCACAAGGTTATAACTCTGGCATGAGGACATCTCTGCCATTGGAATTTATAGAGGTTGACACCTTCCTGGAGAAGGGTACATTCATCTGATGAAGTCAGGTTCACTTATTTGTCTACAAAGATGATATCCTTGATCCTAAGTTCTCTTATCTTTTTTCCTGCTTCCTCTGCCTCAGCATTCTTGCCAGTTGATTCTGCCAGTTGTATTTCTCATTATGCAGTGTGCGAGTGGTACTCTCATCTACTTTTTCAGTCTGTTTGTTTTTTACTAGCTGCTTCTGCCACTTTATGGGTAGTGGTGGCTTTTGCTGCCTGAATGTGCATGAGGGTATTTCTTTCCTTATTATAGGAATTAGCTGTCAGAGACACTTGGAATCTCTTATAAAGTGAGCGCCTCTATCTGTGGAACTCTTTAAGGAAAGTATATTGTGATTCATCATTTGCCTGATGACAGGTGCTGAGGCTGGATAATCTCTTAAGTGTCCTTTTAACTACTTGGTTTTGTGAATCTTTGTTAACTCTTTTTTATGCCAAAATTGGAAGCTGCCTTCAATATTCTAAGGAGCTAGAGTCTAGAATTCTTTAATGCCTAGTGTTATGGACTAGCTTTACGATTTCACAGGTATAGGGAACTCCTAGATAAGGAAACTCCTACCGATCAATGCAGGTTGTCATTTTCTCTTGATCTTAGAGAATTGTCCAGAGCACTCAGAGGTTAACTGAATTCTCCAAGATCACAAAGCCAGCATATGTCAGAGGTGGGACAGGTCTTTTTGACTCTGAGGCTGATTCTCTATTACAACATGCTGAATAGCTATAATAAAAAGACATAGAGAAGTTGAGGATGAGGCCAAGAAGAAAAGGGTTATATGAGAATAAGAGGCTGACATAATACTAAGCAATTTTTCTTTCTTCTTTTCCTCAGCATCCTCCACCTTCTCTTAGCAAATCTTACTGAAGAATAAGGTGGGTTAGGTTTTGCATAAAACTGTTGGCAATTTAGTATAAATAATAAGTTTAACCCCACTGAGCTTATTTGTGTTTCAGAGGATGCACATTAATTTCT
The DNA here is from genome assembly GCF_003287225.1 of Phascolarctos cinereus. NCBI lineage: Eukaryota > Metazoa > Chordata > Mammalia > Diprotodontia > Phascolarctidae > Phascolarctos > Phascolarctos cinereus. The sequence goes on from NW_027555736.1 coordinate 158,601,717, forward strand.
AAATCCAAATTAATCTCCAACTGGTAGAATGTGTTGGAGAGATATTTTTTGGCAGATGACTTTCTGATTTATCTTACTTAGTCCAAATAGGACCTGCATCTTTTTCCCCACCTCATGTTACTCCATTCTACTCTCCCTTCTTTATTCTCCCAATGCACCCATCTTTCTCACTTCTTTATTTTTTTTCTTGGAAATCATTCCAATATAACTGCCTCATATTCATGCCCTCTATCTATGCAGACTGCTTCTAACTACCCTAATAAGGAAAAATTCTTAGAAGTTAGATGTATCATCTTCCTATATAGGAATGTAAACTGTTTAATATTATTGAATCTCTTATGATTATTCTTTCATGTTTATCTTTTTATTCTTTTCTTGAGTCATATATTTGAAAGTCAGATTTTCTATTTAGCTTTGGTCTTTTCAGTAGGAATGCTTGAAAGTTCACTATTTCACTAAATATCCATTCCCACCACCCCAAAGCATTACATTCAGTTTTTCCAGGCAGGTTATTCTTGGTTGTAGCTCCTTTGCCTTCTGGAATATATTCTAAGCTCTCCACTCCATTAATATGGAAGATGCTGAATCTTGTGTGATCATGACTGTGGCTGCATGATATTTTAATGTTTTATTTCTGTCTGCTTACAGTATTTCTCTTTGACATGGGGTCTGCAATTTGGCTATAACATTCCTGGGAATTTTCATTTTGAGATCTTTTCCAGGAAGTGATTGGTAGATTTTTTTCAATTTCTGAAGGTAACTTAGATGTAAATAACATAATCAAAGTTTATATGAATAGGTTCATAGATAGAGGGCATGAATGTGAGGCAGTTATGTTGGGATGATTTCCAAGAAAAAAATGAAGAAGTGAGAAAGATGGATGCATTAGGAGAAGGGGGATGGGAGAGGTAGAATGGAGTAACATGAGAAAAAAAGGTTGTAATATTTATTCTCTCATTAATTGCTAACCTATTAGAGTTAATTGCCACTCTCAGAATACCTCCACTGCCATGATTGTCTTTGGTCTAAGAGAGAGATTTCCAAATGACCATCCTTTTATTAATAAACATGCTGGCATTATTAATAAAATGATTAAATTACCCAGAAATTATGTCTTTCAAACTTTTTAAATGTCACACTGTCCAAATAATTTATATAGTATTGGAATTAATAGTTCTTAAAACATTTCATAGCATTCACTTGTGAATTCATCTGGCCCTGGGGATTTTTTCTTAGGGAGTTCATTGATAGCTTGTTCAATTTCTTTTTTCTAACATAGGGTTATTTAAATATTTTACTTCCTCTTCTGTTAATCTGGGCACCTTACATTTTTGTAAATATTCATCTATTTCACTTCGATTGACAGATTTATTGGCACATAATTGGGCAAAATAGCTCATAGTAATTGGTTTAATTTCTTCTTCATTGTGGTGAATTCACCATTTTCATTTTTGATACTCTTCTAACTCATTTAATTTTTCCTTTAAGAATTTGGATACTGTATATGTGCATTTAGTACATATTTGGTACATACATGTTTAGTATTGATATTACTTCATTGTCTGTGGTACCTTTTAGCAAAATATAGTTTCCCTGCTTATCTCTTTTAATCAGATATATTTTTGCTTTTGTTTTGTCTGAGATCATGATTGTTATCCATACTATTTTGTTTAACTTCAATTGAAGTATAATAGATTGTTCTCTAGCCCCTTACCTTTACTCTGTGTATGTCTCTCTACTTCAAGTGTTTGTTGTAAACAACAAATTGTAGGATTCTGGCTTTTAACCCACTCTGCTTTCTGCTTCCATTTTATGGGTGAGTGTATCCCATTCACATTCACAATTAGGTTGACTAACTATTACCCTCCCTCCTATTTTCTCCCTGTCTCTCTCTCTCTCTCTCTCTCTCTCTCTCTCTCTCTCTCTCTCTCTCTCTCTCTCTCTCTCTCTCTCTCTCTCTCTCTCTCTCTCTCTCTCTCTCTCTCTCTCTCTCTCTCTCTCTCTCTCTCTCTCTCTCTCTCTCTCTTTTTCTCTCTCTCTCCCCTCTGTATAGCTTTTTATGGTCAATTTCATTTTTGTTGTTGTTGTTTGCCCATTTTCCAGCTTATTTCTTGACTTTGAACTTCATATTAAAGTTGATCTCTGCTCACCTGGAGGTGGGAGGCACTGTCCCAACCTTCAGGCTTTTTTGTGATGCTGTTTTCAGAGCTAGTTCTGGCAGAGGAGTCTTCAATTTTTGGTGTGTCTGGGGAGAAGTGTGGTTACTCCTTTCTTGCTATATGATTTAGTTTTTACTCAGGAAGACCCCTGCTCCTCTGCAGCTGAAAGCACTAGTGCTCCTCTTGGCTCTTGAACTGTGACCAGGTCTTCTGCTCTCCTGAAGCCACAAACACTAGTGTTCCTTTTTACCTTGGAACTGTCATCAGGAACTGTTCCCTTGTGACTCACTACAAGTACTCTTTTCCATCCTGGAACTGTGATCCAGACCTGCTTTAGGGCAATAGAATTGCCAACCAGTGCCAGCTGCATCCACTGCCAGCAAAGGGTCCCCTGTAATCTCTTTTTGACCAGTTACCCAACCCCCTTACCAACTCTGGGGTTCCTGAATCTGCTGCTGCTACTCTCATGGTTACTTCAAAACCCACAGTTTGTGCTATTACTATATTCTGAGCTGGACCCAACCCTGTTCTCATAGACCTCTCCTGCTGGCTTCTTAGCTTTTTTGGACTGGAAAAATATCTCACTTTGACCTTTTGTTAGTTCTGCCACTCCAAAATTTGATTTGAGGAGTTATTTTAAAATATTGTGGAAGGGAATATTAGGACAGTTAAGCTGGACTGTTGCCTGTACTCTGCCATCTTGGCTCCACTCCCATTTCCCATTTTTTTCAAGTCCATACTATCACACAGCAATTTACTGGTTATTAAGACATGGCATCATGGGACACAATGTTTTGAGAGCTTACACTCTGGCTCTAGAGATGACTCTAATACACATGAAGCAATTAAAGGATGATATATCATTGTGGTATATGAATCACCATGTATGAGCTGGATCTTCCAGGCACTTTTATCAAATTCCCATAAAGACTTTGAGGACACTGTGTATGCAGTTTGAACTAATTATTGTAGGTGTTCTTGTTTTCTTCTTAAGCCCAGAAGGCCACCAATCTCTCTGTGTCTCTTTATTGGGTGTGGTAAGGTGGGAATCTGAAAGATCATAGGAATCATAAACAAAGCTGGAAGGAACCTTAGAAATAACTGAGTCCAGCTCCCTTATTGTACATATTGTGAGAGAAACTGAAGCTCAGAAAGGTGAAGGTCATATAGTCATATGATAATAATATTAATAATAATAACTACCACTTATATAGTATTTTAAGGTTTATAAAGCACCTTAAAAATATTATTTCATTTTATCCTCACAAAAGCCCTGGAAAGGATATGCTATTATTATCCTCATTTTAGAGATGAAAAAAATTTGAGGCAAACAGATTGAATGACTTGACCAGAGTCACATAGCCAGTAAGTTCCTGAGATTTGAATTCAGGTCTTCTTGACTCTGGGAGTGGTGCTCTATTTACTGTGCCACTTAGCTGCCTGAGTAGACAGTTTGTAGAAAAGATTGCTTGACTATATATCTTATGCTCATTCTGCTATTCCATGGTACAGAGCCATAACTAGGAATTTTAGAAGGTAGGGCAGATTCATTTGAATAAGGCAGAGGGCAGAAAGATATTCTCTCTTTCATCTTTGCATATGATTTCTCTGAAATTTACTATGTATTTCTTTATGATTAGGTCCTTTGATTACACAGGTAGCAAGGGGCTGTGTGAGCAGCCTTTCCTCACTTTCCCATGCCTTTCATTTTTTTCCCTATCTCCTTAGGGAATATTAGTATATAATATCCTTGCATATATCATCAACTCATTTGATGCTGAGCATCTCTGCATAGACTTGAAACTGATCTTACAGGTTAATAGAATTTTCAGATTAGGAAAGGCCCTTCAAAATTATTCAGGCCCAGGCCCATCTCTTCATTTTACATATTAGTAAACTCAAGCCAATACAAATTGATCAGAAGATTTTTCTTTACTGAAACTTGCTAAATATCTTTTCTACCTCCTCTACTTCTCCTTTGGTGTGTTCTGTGATTTTCCTTATGCTCAGTTAGCTATTTTCTGCCTGTTAATGGCATACTTCTGGGCCTTCTGGATTACACCATCTGCTATTTTTGCCAGCTTTTGCAGCCGGATTCCTGAAATGGTCTTGTAATCAATATTTAGTAATGTTAATGGCCTCTAGTTTCTAATAGCCACCCTTTCTCCTTCTAAAATAACATCAATATCTTTTCCCCCCTTGTGCTGGTAAATTCACCTTTCTCCCATAGGCCTTTGTAAATGACACCAAAAGGTTCACTGAGGAACAGTGAGGCCATCTAGCCCCAGTGCTGTCCTCCCTTTAGTGAAGACCTTCCTCATCCCACTTACTTTTGGAAGGGTGGTATCTTCCTCTTAACCGCTCACTTCTTACTCCCTGGTTTAAGACATTGGTTCTAACCCAGGCCATAGAAATAGAGATTTAGAGCTAGAATGGACATCACTGGTCATCTCATTCAATCCCCTTATTTTATGAATGAGGAAACAGGTTTAGGAAGGTTAAATGAGTTCCCTAAGGTCACACAGATAATAAGCGTCTGAGGAGGGATTTGAACTCATACCTCAGATTCCTTGTCTTGGTCTGTCTTATGTTGCTCCTGAAACCCATTCCATGAAAAACCCATTCATCTGTTGTTTTTTATTTCATGTCATTTTCATCTGTATTGTTCTTTCTTCAGCCAGCCAAACCTTCCTTTCTTCCTTCTTTCCTTCCTTCCCTCTTTTCTTCCTTCCTTCTCTTCCTCCTTCCTTGTCTTCCTTCTTTCCCTTCCTACTTCCTTCCCTCCCTCATTTCCTCTTTCTTTCCTTCTCTCCCTCCTTCATTCATTTGTTCCTTTATCTGAGTCTTTCATTTTTTATTTGAAGTTTTGTATTTCTGCTCATTAGCTACAGCCATAGAGGAAGATAGCTACTTTCCTCATTAAAGCTTTTGGCTTTGTGCCTTTTTTTGAGAACTTTCTTCATATCATTTTTTTACATGGCCCATCATTTTCTAGCATTAAGAAAGACAAACAGGACTTCTCACCCCAGGGTTTTATCTGAATATCTTTCTAACAGGAATTTCTCATCTCCTTTATACCTTTGCCAAATTTTCTACCTTTTGGTGGTATCTTTCATTTTGTACACTACAAGTTTCTTCTTTCCTTGCATATAAATCTGGTTAAACCTCCTGGCCAACTTTCTCATTTTGGTATGTACATACTATACTGTTAGCTTGCCCATATTTATTTTAAAAGCACCTTTCACTGAATAAAATGCCCATGCCCCTTGACCCAGAGATCCCATTGCTAAGCATATACCCAATGGAGTTCAATGATAAAAAGATCCTGTATAGGCCAAAATATTGATAGTAGTACTTTTGTAGCAGTGAAGAACTGGATACAAAGTAGACACTCATTGTTTGGGGCAATGGCTAAGCAAATTATGGTACATGAATATTTTGGAATATTACTGGGCTGTAAGAGAAGAGGTATAACAATGGATCTGTTGTTTCAATGGCTTAGGGAACTGCTGGACAAGGAAACTTTTACTTTCTTCCTCTGTTTCCTCTTCTCTTTCCTGAAAGGATATTCAGCATTGATTCAGTTGGGTACAGGTCCCCTGCCTTCGTATTTACCATGGTAGTTTTCCTCGTTAAAAGTATGTGTTAAACCTAAGGAAATCTAGGCTTGTGTGCTAACCTTTTGTACTTGGGGGACCAGGAAGCCACATCAACAATTCAAGTCTTAATTGGACCAATTAAATCTTGAAGTTGGTTTTATTGCTTTTTAGGGAAAAATACCAGCTTTACCTATGTAGCAGGGATCTTAGAAGATGTTGCTCCTACCATATTCCTCCCTAGGGGAAAGAAGTTCACGTTTCTGCAAATGCAGTCTGCTGGTCAGCTGCTGCTCCTGCTGCAACTAGTGTTCTTTTCAGCTTCACTTCCCTCATGGATTATATGTCCACATGATGCTTTCACCACCCTCCATTCCCTCAGCTACCTGCATCCGTTATTGTAGCTGGTCTTTCATCCTCTACCTCACCCCACTCCTCCCCAGTCTCCATGCTGTGTTTGACTCAGCATAGATCACTTGCAGATGAAGCTCAGGTGAGCCTCACAATAGCCCTGTGGGTTGACCAAGAAGGCATCATTACTCCAACTTTACCTGTGGGGAAATTGAGGCTCAGAGGGTTCTTCAGTTAATTAGGAGTGGAGCCAAGACAAGAGTCCAGTTCTCTTGACTCAGTTCATTCTTCTTTCTACCATATTATTACAAGTGCTATGATAGAGAATAAAAATGGAAGTCCTTTATTAGGAACAAAAAGCTTTACATATCATAGTTTATAACTATACTATCACATAGGTTGATAGGATCATAGTTTCAGTGTTGGAAGGACCCTTAAGGCATTATTAAATGCATCTCCCTCATTTTACTGATAAGGAAACTGAGGCTTAGAGAGATTAAATGACTTACATAGGGTCATATAGCTAGTGTCAGAGGTGGGACTCGAACCAAGGTTGTCCAGACTCCAAGTTCATTGCTTCACTACACTATATTGCCTCAATAACCCATTCCATATTATTACATTGGATGACTGCTTCAGAGACTATGGCAGGGGGTGAGGGGAAGATCACTGGGTTAGACTCAGAGGACCTGCTTATAAATCCAGTCTCTAACACTCACCACTTTTGTGTAACCTTTGACAAGTCATTCTTTGTTCCCTTAAACCTCAGTTTCTTCATCTGTAAAATAAGGGGATTGGACTAAATAATACTTAAAGTCTCTTCTAGCTTTAAATTCCATGAGCTTGTGTGATTTGAAGTTAAAAGGCCTCAAACTGGGATCTACATAATCCATAGAAGTGGACATCAAAGCAGGCAAATAAAGCCTATTTTCTATTGCAATATGAATTTTTGGGTGCTATCGCTTATCTACACCCAAATGCCAATATCCTTCCAATGGACTTATGGCATGAGGCATGAATTGTTAACTTATCTGCAAGATGAAGATTGACAAAAAAATCCATCAGCTTGGCAGGCAGATATTATATTTGTGAGACACTCACCTTTCTGTGCTGGGTGGCCTTTGAGACTATAGACAGTGATGAAAGGCAAAGTTTATCATTTGTATATTTAAATCACAACCAGAACGGGAGAAGTTCTAAGATTCAATCTTGGACAGTCTTCTATGTCTGGGTGATTGGCATATCTACTTATAAGCAAGAACTTTTATAATTTTTCATTTTTGAGTTAAATAAGATCTGTGCCTTATAGCATAGTTATATTCAAATATCTCTGTCAGTCTTTTACGTGGTTAGGTAAGGAAGATTTCCTGGAAAAGAATCTAGAGAAATTTAACTCATCCTAGTCAGGACTGGGAACTCTGTGGCTTTATACAAATGCTTTGCTGTGGTGGGACTAGATATTGGGGAAATCTGGATTTTAGTTTCATTTCTACTATTGACCAGGCCATGTGATCTTGGGAAAATCCCTTAATTTTTCTGGGTTTTCATATATTGGGTAAATGGGAATTTAGTATTTGTCTTAATTATTTCACATAATTGTTGTGAAAATCAAATGAGAAAATGGAAACAAGGAAACATTTTACAGAGCAAATAGCTCCATGGAAGGATTTTATTATTTACTAGTATAATGCCAAACTGGCCAGTTGGAGGCCTAGTCATTAGAGCATTTACTGCCTTCTGCCAACCTGGAAGTGGAGGTTTGGTGAACCTGCTTCCAGAAATTCAGGGATGTATAACGAAAGAGGTCTGTTCTCAGTTCAGAGTATGGGTAAGTATTCTATGAGCATTTCCTGTTTGTTTCTTACGTTGTAAAGAAAAGCCTTTTAACTGGCTGCTATGTGGAGTACTGGCTAGAAGGTTGGTATGGAGTTAGACCTGAGTTCAAATCCAGCCTCAGACCCTTAAAAGCTGTATGGCCTGGGGCAAGTCACTTAACCTTTGTTTACCTCAGTTTTATCAACTGTAAAATGTAAAATTTTCTCAACTATACATAGCAGTTTTATGCCATAAATGTTATATATTACCTTATAGGGAAAGCAGGTTGATTATATGTGTGTACACACACACACACACACGTGTGTATATACACATGTGTGTATATATACAAGTGCTCATATACATATGTTTATATATATACATGCACAGAAGTACAAACACATACTCAATGTATATTGTACTTGATGTTATAGGCCATAAAGTGACAATTCTTAGAAAGTTGTATTGACCAATCTGAACTAAAATAATTTTGATATATTCCATTCTTGTGCATTTGATTTGCCTGAACTTTGATTGCCTAAAACATGTCAAATCCTATTAAGGTGAATTTCAAAGCATGGTAAAATGTCTGGGTTTCACTTCATTGGAACTTGAAGATCATAGAATCACAGAAGCTGAGGGTGGGTAAGGACTCTAATGATTCCCTAGTCCAATCCACAAATGTCATATTCTAATATATGCAGCAATCCGGACTATTCTTGAAAACCTCCAAGGAGGGGGAACCCAACACCTATCAAGGTTTTTTTTTTATTATTATAATGACATTTAAAAAGAATTTTTTTTTGTCAAGGGGAATTGCTGTGTACCTTCCATTTGTATTTTGAGCTAAGAATTGCTTCCTAATGTTTTTTTTTTAATTGTTAACATTTATACCAGTAGTTGCAGGAATACACCATAGGACTACTCATCTTTACAATCCTTTCAAAGTCACAGTGTTAGCTTTAACAGATGAGTTGCATTTTGTTCTTTAAAAAGTGATGTAGTTAACTTGAAAATGTTATATAAATATGCACTAGAAGTCCCCAAACATATTTTCTTTTAAGTTTAAAGGTAGCAACAAATCAAATTTTAGGCATTTGAGCCAAATCATTTGCAGTTAGTTACAATTGGGCTATTTAAGTTATAAAACACATTGAAATGAAGTTCCTAGGTATATTCGTCTTGTACATCTGGCATTGATACTCCAACATAGCATTTGGGAACTATATGCTTTGATAGCTCCAAAGGGCATGATAATAATGCCTCTTTTAGAGGAGCAGTCAGAATGCAATCCTCATTCTTATGCTTCTCGGGAAAAGAGAACCTAGTTTTCTCAAAGTAATGTGTACCTGTGTTTAGTTGTTCATAGAGCTTAGAGTTGGAGAATGAAGCTGATTGAATGTTCATGGTTACATTGCTGTATTAGGCAGCCAGATTCTTAGAACGGATTAAAATTAAAATAAATCATTAAAATGGTTTAAGTAAGATTAACTATGTTGTGAACTGTGTTGTGAATTTATATAGCTCTTTTGCCCAGAGACATGTCTGTCTTTGTCAAGGATTCCACATTATAGGTTGCCTGGGAAACTGCTTCTAGGTGTTTGCCTGAAAAAAGACATTTGAAACCCAGTGAAAAGTCATGACATTAAACTGATTATTGTGATGTGTATCTAGAACCAGTCTTGGGAAAAAGGGTTATGAAGGCAAAAACTTCAGCAATTTTTGGCCCCTTCTTCTCCTGGAAATCCTTTCTTTTAAAGGAAAACTTTGTGGGAAGAAGAAGCTTCATGTAAGATTATTTTAAGTATTTTAATTTACTAATTGGGTAGCAATGTTCTGTTTTGTGTTACTTTGACTCTTTCCTTTCTTCCTTCTCCTCCATCATCTTTGATTCCTCTCCTCCATTCCTTTCTCTCTGCTGTGTTATGGACAGATTAGAATGCAAATAGAATTCAAATTATTTTATTTGTTTCAAAGAATATTTGTGAGGAAGAGAGGAGAAAAAAGTAGATAGGGAGGGGAGAGAGACACTAATAGCAGAGAGAACAGAGTGGACAGTAGAGAAGAGAGAGTGGAGAGAAGAGAATGAAAGATAAAGGCCAAGAGGTGAAACTGAAAAGGGCGAAGAGAAATAGAGATGAAGGCAGGGATAGAAAGGACAGATTTGAGTTACTGAGGTGGGAAGAAAATTTAAGGAAAGAAAGAAAATTATTCACACTGTGTCTGATCCCACTTTTCCTTATCACCATTCCTAGGGGCAGGTCTTAACCTTGGTCTGGGATATAACTTATGTCCAGTTTGCTACATCCTGACACTTTTAACACTTTAGAGCTTGGGGCCCCTAACAGGCCATTTGTTCTTCTTTTCTGGGTACATCTTTCTTTCTGGGGCCCAGGGCCTATTCTCCCCACTCCCTATGTTTTTTCCTAGGCCTCAGATGCTTGGAAGACTTTGGGATTTCAGCCTCCGTATTTGTTCCCCATCGCTATTCGTCCTCACTTTTTCTCCCAGTACAATCATGTAGACTTGCCCTAATATTTCTCGTTCCTCCTGGCCTATTGGCCTCTTTTGCTCAGCTCCTTGATAGGAGAGGTTATTTTTTGCCTTTCTTTGTATCTCCAGAGCTTATCACAGTGCCTGGTACGTAAAAGGGGCTTAATAAATGCTTTTGACTGAGTCGTGATAGCTTTATGCCCCCTAAAATCAGGCCATTATTCTCCAGGGAGCCCTGCCTTTTCTAGTTCCATCATCCTTAATCTTAAGCCTCTCCAATTAGACACCTTCGATTGACTCTTGTTACAGTCCTTTCCTGAAGAGGCATTGGTCCTTCATTTTCACTTTTCCTTACTTGGGTCCTTGTACTTCTTTCACATGGCAATACTAACATTCTCTGTTTTCATTGGGTGGCTCCTTACACTTCCAATGCCTAGGGCTGAGTGTTCATGTCTTTACCTTGTAAAGTCATAATTTGATCCTTTCCTGTTACCCCTTTGTATTAGGACTTGCATCTATGCACAAAACATTAAAAGCCCTTTATAATACATTGCCACTGGGACCTTTGTGCTGCAGTTTTCTCATCTTAAAATAAAGAAGTTAGTCACTAGATGGTCTCAATGATCCCTTCTAGTTCTAATATTTTGTTATTTTGTAGCTATAGCTCAGCAGTCCTTCAGGTTAATTTTGATTTGCTACTTGAAAATACTGGTATATTGAAGAGCTATGGTTTTGAAACATTTGGAAACTGGTATGGTGTTGATGATAAGCAGCTAGATGATGCAGTGGATAGAGCACTAGGAAGACCTGAGTTCAAACCCAACCTCAGACACTTACTAGCTGTGTGACCCTGGGAAAGTCACTTAAACCTGTTTCTCTCAGTTTCCTCATCCATAAAATAAGCTAGAGAAGGAAGCGGCAAACCAGTATCTTTCCCAGGAAAATTCCAAATGAGGTCATAAAGAGTAGGACGTGAGTGAAATGACTCAACAAGAACAGTAACAACAAAAACGGTGTTGGTGATGTCTTCAGAGGTAGCATAGAGACACAACTAAATCTGACTGCAAGGATCACTCTGTCTTTCCAGCAGCCTCTGGAGATATTTAGCAGAACCTTAGAGTTCACTGGAATAAAGTTTGAAAATTTCTTCCCTTAAGAATGGTATCTTGGTAATGGAATTATTTTTGGACTAGAAAGGTCAGAACAAAAATGGTCAAAAAGGAACTGACACTCAAGATAAAGAAGGAGAGAATTAGGGAGCACCCAGCTGCTCTTGATGAGGTTAACTCACCTGGACCAGGTGAGCCAAGTAGAACCTTAGATATCAAAAGAACTGATAGATGTGGTTATCGAGCTGCTTTCAGCTACCATTTGGAAGATTTAAGATAATGGGAAAATTACTGCAGGATTGAAGGAGGGCAAATATTGTTGCCTTTTTCCAAAAGAGGGAAGAGAATAGAGCCTTCCCCTATTTCCCAGGGAGTGTGACTTCAACTTTTGGTGCAATTCTTGAATATATTATGAAAGTGATGTATATGAAATACCTTCGAAAACAAAGCAGTGATCACAAAGAGCCAGCATGACTTTTCTTCTGGCCATACCAGACTAACCTCCTTCCCCTTTTTTTTTCTATTCTTGTAGAGAAGGAAAATGTTATAGGTATTTTAACTTAGAGGTTAGATAAGCATTGAATAATGACTGTCATGCCATCTTTGACAAAAAAGATGGAGAGATGAACGCTAGATGACAAAAATTAGGTAGATTTCTAAGAATGACCAGACTCAAAACTATAGTCATTAACAAGCCAGGTGTCTATCCTCAGCCCGGTACTATTTTTCATTACAAGCAACAATTTGGATAATAGAAGAGATGGCAGCCTTAGTAGGTTTGTAGATTATAAAAACTAGGATGGAAGGCTAACACAGTGGACCATAGACAAAGGATTCAAAAATATTTGCACAGGCTTTAACTTAATCTATTTAGTTAAAATCACCTTACGAAGAATAATATGAGGCAATAAATGGAAATTATTTGGAGGATGATGACAGATAGGTTTTCATGGACATCAAGCTCAGTATGGACCAACTGTGGTAAGGCAGCCAAGAATTCTAGTGAGTTCTCAAGCTTTCTGAAGCCTTTGGAAATGAGAATATAACAATTCTTCTTGGACTCTGCTGTGGTCGGACCACATCTGGAACATCGTGTTCAGTTATAGGCACCCCATTTTAGAGCACTGATAAACTGTATGTATATGTGCATGTGCAGAGAAGGACAGTCAGATTGGTGAAATGCTTAAGTTTTTTCTATTTAAGGATTGGTTGAATGAACTGGGAGATGCTTTGCCCAGAGGAAAAAAAAGACTTAGGGTGGATGTGATAGCTGTATAAGAGTATTTGAAAGGCTTTTCTCTGGAAGAAGGGTTAAACTTGAGGAGTTTTTGGCCATAGCAAAGGGGAAGAGGTGGAAGAGTAGAATTAAGGCTTGATGCAAGGGAAAACTTCAGGACGTAGTGTTGGACTTGAATGATGTACTTGTTAGTTTTTCTGAATTTTTTTTCTTGAAACAACGACAAACAACAACAACAACAACATTCTATATCCATGTTCTATCTCTCTTTAGGAGGGGGAATATATTGAGAAAAGCACAAGAGTGTAAAAACAGAAGTTATTTTTAATAAGTTCATTCTCTCCAGATGAGATTGTAATCGCTTTCATTTAACAAAAACTTTTTTTTAAAAATGAAAGCTATTACAAAAGTAAATGAAGCAAGGTGGTAATGAATACCTATGTGAGATATATTTATAGCAGCTATTTTTGTGGTGGCAAAAAATTGGAAACTGAGGGGATGCCCATCAAGTGCAGAATAGCTGAACAGTGTATGAATCTATTAGAATATTACTGTGCTATAAGAAACGATGAAGGGGATGGTTTCAGAAAAAAAAAACCTGGGAAGACTTATGTGAATTGATGCAAAGTGAAATGGCTGAATTGGGAGAACAATATACACAGTAGCAGTAACATTGTAAAGATAAGCAACTATAAAAAAAACAAACAAACTTAGTAACTCTGAACAATACGGTGATCTACCAGTACTCCAAAAGACTTATGATAAAAAATACTATCCACTTCCAGAACATGGCTAATGTGGAAATATATTTTGCATGACTTCACACATATAATGGATATTATACCTCTTACCACCTTAATGGGTGAGGGGTGGGTTGGAAAGAGGGAAAGAATTTTTCACTGCAAAAAAAAAAATTAAAAAATAAAAAGGAAAGCAGTTCCAGAAGAATGGTGGGGATGAAAGTCTGATTGGAAGAGATTGAAAAAAGTGGGTAGTGAGAAAGTCGAAACATTAGGTATAGGCAACTTTTGTAAAAAATTTAGCAATGCAATTAAAGAAATCAGTCAACAAGTATTTATTGAGTGTGTACTATATGCTAGGTATGTTTCTAGAGATGTAAAACAAAAGACAAAACAATTCATACCCTTAAGGAACTTAGATTTCATTGAGAGACACGACATGTACACATATAAGCATAAAAATATGCAAAATCAATACAAGGTAACTTTTTGGAAAGAGACATCAGCAGCTGGGTTGAGGATCAGGACAGATGTAAAACCTCTGGACAACAGGAGAGGCGCTTGTGTGGAGCTTTGAAGAATTAGGACAGTAGCAAATAGAGTAGAAGAGACAAGGGAAGGCTTTTCAAATAGTACAAATACATGCTTTTGATTGTGAGTTGTTCTAAGAGAGAAACCCTCTTGCACTTTCTAGAAATCCCTGTGGTGCCTGCTCTGTTGCCCTCTACAAGCCATATACACCCAGTAAATGCCATCTGATTATGGTAGCTATGACTCAAAAGAATTGAATAGCAGATGCAAAATGGTATGGCTTTAAAACATTTCCTCAGGTTTCCATGTAAATTATCTTGGGAAACTGTGATGTCAATGACAGAAAATCATAACCCTAGATCACCATGCTGAAGAATTATTATCATCCTTTGCTTAAAGGTATTCCAGCAGTGTGCAATCATTCTCCCAGACAGTTTGAAATACATGAGGCACCAAGAGATTTAATTTAATGTATGGAATGTTTCAGCCTATTGAAAACTAATTTCTTACTCATTTGGGAACAGTCTGAATGAGGGTTGGGTCATTAAATGGTTTTCAGCTCAAGATGAATTCTGTCCCCTTATGCAAATGGGGATAATAGAAACGTAAGATAAGATGGATGTGAGACAGAAAGGACTTATTTTTACTCCTAGTTTACAAATGAAGGAGCATTACATTGCAATCATAATGCAAATAGGTGTCTTGAGTCCAACCAGCATTGAGATAGAACAGTCTCCATATATTCCAAACACAATAATACAGTTTTATAACATGCAAAGACATTAAGTCCTTCTTCCATTTTAGAATATGAAAGGTTTATGGTGTTAGCTTATCATTCAAGTTTAAGTAAAATAGGGTAAACATTTTTAACCTAGGATTTTGCCTCTTGCTTATCTCTTTCTAGCAATCATCAAGGTTTCTGGTTGTAGATACCAGACTATAGAACAGGTAGTGATTACACCATTGGGCCTGGAGTCAGGAAGACCTGAGTTCAAATCAAGCCTTAGATACTTACTAGCTATATGACCCTGGATAAGTCACTTAACTTCTACATTTCTTTGTTTCCTCAGCTACAAAAAGGGGATAACAATCGCTCCTACCTGAAGAGGTTGTTGGGAAGATCAAATAAAAAAGCTCTTAGCATGATGCCTGGCACACAATATGTGCTTAATAAAGACTTGTTCCCCCCCCACCTTGTAGATCACTGTATTTTTACCATAGTATTTAGAGTAATTTTGTTAATTTTTATTATTAATGACAGTTATAAAGTTGTTATAGTTGTCTGTTAAAGAGGTGATTTAAAAAGTCTTTTTCTTTACTCATAAATATATGATTTTTAAAAATAATAATAACAGGCTCAGAATTTTTCATAGGAATATATATCTAAAATGATTCATAGTAACACCTGTCAGGTTATATAGATTTGCCTAAAATCTTGTAAATTTAATCAAGAGATTTAAACTAAAAAGTAGTATAGATACATTATCTATATCTATATCTATCAAACTGGAAAATTTTTATGATGTGGACAAGAACTTCTCAGATTATCTTTATGTTAGTAACCTGCATAAATGTTGCATGTCATTGGCAGAATGTAAGCTCCTTGAGGATTGAGTTTACTTTTAATTTTATTTTTCTATCTTCTCTACCCAATACAGTGTCTTGTTATTAGATGCCTAATAAATGTCTATTAAATTGAATTGACTGGCTCCTAATTAAGATGTAAGAAGTTAAATCAATGGCCTCAGATGTCTATATACACATATATAATGTATGGGCAATTAAGTAAGGTGAAATAGAGGTCCTAATGCAAAGGAACAAATTTGACCTCATGGGTATCATGCAGTTTTGGTGGAATGAGAATCATGACTGGAATATGGAAGGGTATATTTTATTCAGAAGGAACATGACATTGAGACTATACAGTCCTGTGAGGAAATCCAGGAAGCATAGATAGAAAACATGATGGACAATATTTGGGTGAAGGGAAGTTGATAGAGAGACAGAAGTGATATTTTCTTTTGCATATACTACAGATCACAGGACTGAAGGAAAAGCTAGGTGATTTCAAGAGAGTATAAGCTTACTATAGATGAATGATATAGTTATAATGGGAGACTTCAATTATTTGGACATCTTCTAAAAATCTCTAGTTCTCAAAAGTGGAGTAGATAATGAATTTTTTACTTGCCTTAATGATAATTCATTGTCCAAGAAAGGTTGAAGAAGCAAAAGAGAGAAATGCTATTCTGGATCTGGTTCTCACCCACTTGGAGGACCTATTTGCTAATATAGAAATGATGAAAATCATCAGGGGAGGTGATCACTTTATCTCAGAATTTGTGGCAAAGAAGGAGAGGAAAGCCATGCATAGTCTGCTATACAGCCTTGATTTTAAGAGAGCATATTTCAAAAGTCCAGAGAATGGAGAGATAAGAAGCTATATCCTAAAGTTCTAAAGGGAAAAGCCTCATGGGAGGAAGGGAAAACTGAATCTTCTAAAGACAGAATCAGAAGCAATTTCAATAATCAGTAAAAAAGGAGAAATTGTTTGTAGTGCCTGACATGAATATGTGGGGAGGTTAAATTTTTAAAAAAAATACATGTATAGGTGATGGAAGGAAGGGTAAATAACAGGGAGTCAATATAAAAATGTGAAATGATCCTGTAGAAGTCATTGTCGAATGTGAGCTACTTGAGGGTAGGGTCTATTTGTTTCACTTTTACCTTTGAATCATTAGTACATAGCACAATGCCTGGTACTATTAAACTGAAGCTTTTCTTTTTGACTGGTTGGATTCATGGGCTTCTCCCTTTCTCTTTTCCCTTTGACACCACTTAGAGACTCAGAATTCTGCCAAAGCAGCTGTTACATATGCCTTGGGTTTATCATCATCATCATCATCATTGCCACAGTGCTAAGTGCTATCACTCTGGAGCTTGGGTCCAGAGACAGGGACCTCAATTATTCTGCCAGGTAGATAAGTTGGGCTCATCTGTTGTAGAAGCCACCATAATCTTCAGTCACCTTCATACTATCACAGAGCCAGACTCTGTATCCAATACTGTGAGCACCTACATTACTGAGATCCTTGCTGCGCTCTAGTTCAGAGATATGTGCCTAAGGCCATTTATATAAATTATGCCTAGTCTTTCAGGTTTCCTGGACACTGAATGGATGTGTCCTTAAATGTGGCCAGAGTCTGCACCGAGGCTCATTCAAACATAAATTTATTCTAACTCACAGAACTCAACCATGTGTACTATCTCACCCTTTGTTTCACTAAACACCTGTTCATGGTTTATAGATTCATCAAGATCAGGTTTTGCGACACTAACTCTGTTTCCTTTTTTTCCCCTGGGTTGTTAAATTGGTAATGAATTAATAAAACAGAAAACATTTATTAAGAACTTATTATGTGCCAAACGCTGTAATAAAAACTGGGGAAACAAAGGTAAGAAAAAGGTACCTGCTCTTAAGAAGTTTATGATTTAATGGAGGAGATAATGGAGGCCAGGTAGAGCCCAGTTCTCAGCCATTCGGTCAATATTTATGAAATGTTTACTGTGTGCTAGGCACTATGTTAAACACTGGGAATACAAAGAAAGGCAACAATAGCCCTTGTTTTCAAAGATCTCACATTCTAATATGTAAGACAACATTCAAATAGCTATGTATGTATAAGACATATAAAGGGTAAATTGAAAGTAATCTCAGAAGGAAGCATTAGCAGTGGTGATGTGGGAGAGAGACAGGAAAAGACTTTTGGGGAAGATGAAATTTGAACTGAGTCATGAGGGAAGCTAGGAAGTGGAAACCAGGAGGGAGAGCATTCTAGGCATGAAGGGAAACTAGTAAAAAGGCAAAGGAAATGCAGGAAATGGGCAAGGAATAGCAGGGAGGCTAGTGTTGCTGGATCATAGTGAATGTGAAGGGGAGTAAGGCATATGAAGATTGGAATGTTAGGAAGGGACCAGGTTGTAAGACAAATGGAGGATTTTATTTTTGATCCTGGAGGTAATAAGGAGCTACTGGAGTTTATTCAGTGAGGGGAGGGGAGGCAACATGGTCAATGGTTAAGTAACAGTAATACTTGTGCTTTAGGAAACTCACTTTGATAGTTGAGCAGAGAATGGACCAGAATGGGGAAAGAATTGAAGTGAGGAAGCCAAGCAGAAGGGTATTACAATAGTCTAAGCATTAGATAATGAAGGTCTACATCAGGATGATAAAGATAGGGAAGGGAGGAGAGTGTAGACAGTGCAGAGGTGATGGCCTGGGAATTGAAGTGAATTATGAAAAGACTGGAGGTAACAGTGAGGCTGAAGAATATGGCTAGGGGACATAAGGCAGAGGGAAGATAGAATGATAAGATTATGATCAGTTAAAGGAATTTCAGAGTTCATGAACAATAAAAGATCAAGGGAATGGTCATCTTTATGTGTAGCCGAGGTGGGAGCAGGAATAGGTCATGGTAAATGAGTAAATTGGGGAACTGGGAAGTTAGGTTATTTGGGGGAATATCAGAGGACACATCGAAGTTCCATGGTGTGGTGGTAGGAGTTGGGAGGGAGAGAAACACGTTGAGGCAAGTAAGCACTGAACTTTTTGAGGAAGGAAGGAGAGTATGCTGAAGGTCAACAGATAATAGCTACCAGAATCTTAACTGGGTTATAAACATGGATTAGATGAACCTCAAAGGAGGAGAGGTTACTGAGTGATGGTAATAAGAGGAAAGTCTGGAAGTGACAATGGGGAGCAAACATTATTCCAATGTCTCTACTGTGAGCAGTGAATTAGTAGTATGATGGAGGTACACTTAGTATGCAAAAGGGTATACAGGATTTAATGTCATCAGGAAAAAGCCTAGTCTTAGTGGCTGCCAGAAAATAGCTTGAGAAAGGAAAAGATTTAAGGTGAAATCAAGCTTGTAAACTATGAAGCAGATATTCCAGAGAGCATAGTGGAAGGAGTAGGTAGATCTGGATTGGGACGTTAGGGGAGAAAGGAAGATAGAGTTGAGTAAGACGTGAGTAAGGAAGTGGGCTTTTGGGGTTGGGGAACTGGAGATTCTGAGTTTGTCAAGGGTGTTCTGCCTGATACCAGCCCATGTTGAACCTTGAGGAACCTACTTCTGGAAACCTGAGATGATGTATAATAGAGTGATATGTAACTCTACTTCTGAGTACGTCTAGGTATTCAGTGACTCTTTCCTGTCACATTACTGCCAGGTAGAGAAAAGTACTTTAGGTTTATTTCACAGTTCAAACTTAGAGTGGATGTAAAAGACACAAATGAAGAAACTTGATATTTTTCTTCCTACTGACCTTATCCCTGAGTCTAGTACATGGCACATAGTAAACACAATGCTTGTTGACTAAATGACTATGGTTGGTTCATGATGGCATGCTTGCCTGGGTTCTGGGTAATGGATGATGGCTCTTGCACTTTCCCAGTAACCGGTGGAGTGAAGCAAGGTTGTGTTCTTGCTCCCATGCTTTTTAGCATGATGTCTGCAATGTTGTCAGATGCCTTTAACACAGATGAATACGGCATCAAGGTCAGCTACCCAACTAATGGCAAATTATTTATTTTGAAAAGACTATACAACAAGACTAAACTGGAGGGAGAGTTGGTAAATTATTTATTTATTTTGTTCACAGATGATTGTGTACTCAATGCAATCTGTGAAGCAGAGATGTAACAAAGTGTGGATCAATATCCTGCTGCTTGTGCTAATTTTGGCCTAACAATTAACACCAATAAAACACAGGTTCTCCATCAGCCAGCACTGTACCATCCATATGTGGAACCTCTGGTTACAGTAAGTGGAGAATAGCTATGGAAAGACATAAACAAGGATGTACATATAGGATAGGAAGGTGTATTCTGATTGTGATCTGCATTTAGAGGAGAGTTTGAGTCAACAAGAGGCAGTGTTGTACAAAGGAAAGAGTCCTGGATTTAGACTGAGACAACTGGAGTTCAAGTATTGTCTCTTCTATTTATAATGTGTGACCTTCAGCAAGTTGCTTCACTCCATTTTCCTTGTTAAGAGAATGAGGAAGCAGGATTCAATAGTCTCTAAGGTCCTTTCCACCTCTAAATTCGTGAACCTATGAAGATCACAGATTCATTGAATTGCAGTGGTCTCCTATAATTGTAACAGTTTGTCTTTCAAAAATGCTTTGTGTTTCATACTTCATATGCATAATTTCTTTCTTCATATACATAATCTGCTGAATGTGTCTTAGAATATAGGATAAATGACGTCACAGAAATATAGAATGCTTTATTGCCTATGTTCCAATTTCCATCCAGTTGGCTAATGAAATAGTCATGACTAAATTATATGAGTATTATCAAATTTTGAATGAAAAGGTGCAAATGGAGGAGAAAAATAGAGATATTTTTAGAAGGCTGAACAGTTTCTAGGCTGCTGGCCAAAGCTTGCATGTAATGCCATTGCAGTGAGTGATTAAGTAACAGTAGTACCTTACATTTGTATAGCACTCTCCTGGTCTATTAAGAACTTTACCATCCTCAATATCATTTGGTTCTCATAATAACTCAGTGAGGAAGGCAGAGCAGGTATTGTTACCAGTATTTCAGTGAATCCGTGAACTAATCATGAAGGGTACTTCCTTCAAGGATTGTTATGAAACAATGTGGCTAGATGGTCCAGTGGATTGAGTACTGGACCTGGAGTGATAAAGACCTGAGTTCAAATTTGGCTTCAGACACTAGCTGTGTGACCCTGGGCAAGTCATTTTACCCTGTTTACCTCAGTTGCCTCATCTGTAAAAGTAGCTGGAGAAAGAAATGGCCAACCCTCTAGTATCTTTGCCAAGAAAACCTCAAATGAGATCACAGAGGGTTGGACATGACTGAAATGACTGAGTGATATATATGAAATGCTTTGCAAACCTTAAAACTTTAGGTAAAAGCTATTTGTTATTATCCCAATTTGACAGGGACTCAGACAGCTTCTGTGTCACTTGCACTGGGACACACAGCCAGTAAGAGACTGAACTGCAAGTTGAATAAAGATGTCCTAGCTTTGAGTCTGGTGCTCTCCACAAAGCATTAATCGGCCTCTAGAGTTGGGGTTCTTCCATTTTTGTGTCATAGACCTTTTTAGCATTCTGGTGAAGCCTAGGGACCCCTTCTCAGAATATTGTTTTAAATGTATAAGATGAAATATAAAACTTAAAAAGAATATCAATTCAATTGAATTTATACTCTATAAGATGATAATAAAAGTGATTTGAACAAAAAAAGATAAAATGAAAATAATCATGTTATTAAAAAAAAGTCATGGACCTCAGGTTAAACTCCCTTGCAAGCACAGGTTTATGGAACTAGAGCTAGAAAGGACCTCAGAGGCCAGCTTAGTCCTTTTATTGGTTGAGGTTCAAGGAGGATATCTGGGGTCACATGGGTTTGAGGTTCAAGGAGGATATCGGGTCACATGGGTCAATGTCAAAGAAGGATTATCCTCCCCTACCTCTTGGCTTGAATCCATTCTCACTGACCTTACTGAAGAATAAATACTCTATTGACTCCCAGCCATGCTGAAGTAATGAAGAAGGCAGGAAGTTAATCATTATGACTGAAAATGAACCATTTAAATTAATTGACATTGTTTCCTTATGTCATCTTCTTAGGTCTGGAGGATGTTTTCTTTCTTTGGTTTTGAATTCAGTGCATGAGCACAGTCCTTGCGGAAGTAGAGCTTGGAGGAAGTATGTGTGTGTGTGTGTGTGTATGTGTAAATATACATATATATGTATATTTTGTTTTATATATATTATAATTATTATCATTATTTGGAGACTAGGTCTTTCCATATTGCCTAGGCTGGAAGTATAGTAGCCACTTCTAGGCCCAGTACTACAACTGAATGGTATATGAGCTTTGACCTTCTTCATTTCCAATCTGTGTTATTTTACTCCCTTCTTATGCAGCGCAGTGGCCTCCTGCTCCCAGGAGCTCACTGTGCTGATGCCAGACTTATGTGGACATCCATTTGACTTAGCTCACTACAGCTCAGAACTCCTGAGCTCGGGAGATCCGCTAGCCTTATTCTCCCCAGTAGAATATTCATCACTTTTTATAGTACAATTGTTTGAATTTAATCATGTACCACAGTTTGTTCAGACATTCTAATACAATAAATCCAATAAACATTTATTAAGTGCCAGGCACTGTGCAAAGCACTGGGGATAAAATTAATGAAAAATGAGACAGTCCAATGGGGTGGGGGGAGACAACATACAAATGGAGGCAGGAAAGCTGGGATGGGAGAGGGGTGGTGGACACCAGTGGGTATCTTGTTCCATGGAGCTGAAACCAGACAGAGCAACAGATGCAAAATGGAGTGAGCTGAGAGTCCAATTTCTGCTCTCTGTAAAGGAAGGCATTGGGAGGAAGTTGGCATTCTACTCTTCAGTTTTCCAATCAGAAGGGAAAGGACGGGAGGCTGAGGGAGGTGGTGTCAAATCAAGGCTTGACTTTGCAGCTTAGTGATGAAATTAGAGGGGAGGGTCATCTTACTCCTTGCAGTTGAAGACGGGTTGGACAGCAGAAGCAAAGTGGAGTGATACTATAATCAATAGGCATTTATTTTGTTTCCAGTTCTTTGCTACTATAAAGAAAGCATTGTTATAAATATATTGGTGGCCTTTCTATTTTTTTGTCATTGACCTCTTTTGTGTATATATGTTAACACTTTTAATACTGAGCTCTTCCAACCTATAGATCAAGAAAAAATCTGCAGTTTAGATGTTCCTGAGAGTAAAATTGTCAGGTTTCTTTTCTGGCTCTCAGCCCAAGGTGAACTTTTATATAAGAGGTGGATGCTCAGTGTGATAGTGTGAAAAACAGAGACTGCTTCCTGCTAACCATGTGTTTAGAACAATCTCTTGTAAATATTCAAGAGTCCTTTGGGTTGTTCTAAGGGACCTAAAATGGTGTCACCCATGTGGAAGATTTTGAAGAGAGATAGGAGAGTTGGTGTTTCCATGAATTCTGCATTGGTCTACCATATGGGTGGAAGGAGCCTTTTTCTAGCAGAGCTTTCTGTGTCTTTAAACTGCCTGACTAAGCACAGTCTCTAGGCCTTTCCTGAATTCATATCTAAGGATGAAGACTCTTTCACTCACAGTAGGAGAAACCATGCAGTAAAAGAGTAGTTCTACCCTCTTTCTTAGGCTCTGGGGCCCTGAGAAATGTGTCTATGGTTTTGGCTGGTCAGTAGCAAAGCCCTGGGCAAGAAGTTGGGGGAATGATAGCTCAGCAGGGCTTTGGACTTGCATTTGTTGTTACTATTGCTATATAGAAATTAGACTGAACTATGAAGCTAATCACCCAAGCCCCAGACACCAAGGTGGTCTAGTTGTGATTATGTCTTCAGGTTTGGGGCGGGGGAGGGGTATTTTTCTTGCTGTATCTTTGAAGTAAATATTCCTTCATAAAAGCTAATCATTAAGCACTTAAATGGAACTGGAGTGCTAGTTATGGGGCCCCTAAAATGGGGGAGTGCAATTGGTTGGGGCTTCAGCCAATGATAGAGAAAGCATATTCCAAAACCTCCTCAATATATCCTCTAGAAGGGTTGTGGTAAAATGTAAGACTTGGCCCTTAGAGAATGAGGCCGGACTGAAACCATGTTATATGTACAAAAATTTTATATCAACTCTTTTTATAGTAGCCCAAGATTGGAAACTAAGAGGCTATCTTTCTATTGGGGAATGGCTATGGTATATGAACATAATGAAATATTATTGTGCCATAAGAAGAGATGAAATGCATAGTTCCAAAGGAAATTGAGGAAATCTCTAGAAACTGATGCAGAGAGCAGAATGGAGAGAACAATTTATATGACAACAGTGCTGTAGTAAAAACGACTTTCAAAGACTTCACAACTGTGATCAATACAATGATAAACCACTAGTCCAGAAGATGAAAGATGGAATATGGCATTCACCTCTTGCCAGTGGTGCTGAACTTCAGATTCAGAGAACAACATTTTTGTGTATGGCCAATCTGAGAGTTTGTTTTGCTGAACTATGCACATTTGTGATGAGAGGGTTGTTGTTTTCTTTCCTTTCTCTTTTGCTTTCTTCTTTCCTCTTTCCCCTTTCCTTTCCTTTAAAAAAAATGAATAAGGGGTCTAAATGGGAGGCATAGATGATAAATGCTTGTCAAAATAAATAAATAAATTTATTCTCCCTCCCCCCACCCCCAATCTCAGAAAGTACTTTATAAACCTTTTTGTTGTAGTTCATTCATTTCAGTTGTCTCCTACTCATCATGACCCTATTTGGGGTCAAAGATCAACTGGAGTGGTTTGACAGCCAGATTTGAATTTGCAAAGATGAGTCTTCCCGACTCCAGGCTTAGCGCTCTATCCGTTGTGCTAAATAGCTGCCCCCATTATAGACCTTAAATTGCTATACATAAATATGAATCACTAATAATTCATACACATGTTTGATTACCCTAAGTTGGGGCTATAATTCATCCTTGGCTACCCTATTTAGCAGTTTGACCAAGATAGGTTTGACCTCTGGTGACATAGAACAATAACATAATCTGCAAACGTAGGGTCAAAACTGTTGCTTAGGTATCAAAGATAGGACAAAAACTAACATGAAGTAAAAAAGAACAGAATTCTTAGACTACTGCAGGCAGAGTTATCCACAGAATTTCAGTCACACAAGTTTTTTTTTCCTTATCAAGTTTGCATAGCATTCCTGTTTACAAAGATTTGCCTAAGGCAGAGAGCCAGCCCAGTATGTAGATCACTAGCTTCAATAACCTTTAACAGAGAAAAGGCAGTATTCTGGAAGAAGGAATGCCCTATCTGCACTGGCACAGCTGCTATTTCTCTTCCACAGGACACCTATCTCTCTGTTTGCAATCTCTCTGCTCTAATATCTATGGCAACTGCCTTCCCTATTTGCCCTCTTGGAGTGGGCATTGTTGGTACTGTATTACTTGGTGTCCTATTGTAAACTGCTTGTGCTACTTCTGAGGTCTGTATGACTGTGCATAAGGTATGTATGTATGAGTCTCCTTCATTCACTAATTAGTGTGTGGAAAGTCAGAGTTGCCTTCTCATTCTTGCTGCACTGATACTATTAAGGTATATAGGACTCTTTTCCCCAGTACAAAATTGTTCCAACCTACAATGTTTTTTGAATTTTTCTATATCCTTCTCTATTGTCAACTATGATTTTTTTTCTGATATTATTATACCTGCTTCTTTTTCTGGTTTGCCATGGGCAAGAAAAGCAGATAACCAAGCACGTCAGAATTATGTCTAAAATAAAGGAAAATATGTGTTGAGTCTCCCTCACCATTCAGTAAAATACATAAGTTTTAATGTATGAATTTTATTATATTTTTACTTCAGCTGTTCAGAGAAATTTCCCGCATTTATTCCAGGACCCTGGTTATTTTTACAGATCGTTGAAGTTCCTGCGTAACTTGTCTAGAGATAAGTACACCGACAGGAAAAAAAAATATGAAAACATTATTTAAAAATCTGTTATGTTCACTTAAAATAAGTAATACCACTGCTCCCTGTTCACTCCAAAGAAAAGGATGTCCATTTGTATTTGTCATGTAGAACATTATCTTATGTTAAAAAACCCTACAAATGACACCGATAGTTACATACAATGAAGTGTACAGATATAGCACATCAGGAAATTTGTTCCAAAATTTTTCTTCAAATAGGACCTTTGATTTCATTGGTATAGAGAATTCTTGGGCTTCTTGTGAGGATCCCCACTCTACCAGTGTAGAACAATACTTTTTTGGAAATGTGTAGTCTTGGACTGTTGTTTGAAGCACTTGAAAGATAAATATTCGACACTTCATCTCTTGGATTTTGTCTTTATGCTAGATGTCTGTCCTATACCTGCACAGATTTCCCTCCTCACCTCTGCCTTTTAGGATACCCTGGCTTCCTTCAAGAATTAACTAAAATGCCACCTTCTGCAGGAGGCCTTTCCCAGTCCTACCAGCTGATTGTGCCTCTAGGGTTACCTACCATCTACTCTGTGTGTATTATTCTATGTGTCTATTTATAAGCATATTGTTTCTCCATACAAATATAAGCTCCCTGAGGGCAGAGAGTATTTTCGATTTTTCTTTGTAGTGTCCACATTACACAGGACAGTTCCTGGCACATAGTAAGTGGTTAACAAATGCTTGTTGATTGGGTCAGAAGTAGGACTTGAACCCAGGTCTTCTAGCCTCTAAGGCCAGGTCTCTGTCCAGGATACCATGTCACTTTATTTATTTAAATGGTGGTGAATTTTGTATTATGTCAATTTCCCTGTTTATTGGCTACTTATACTAAAAAAACTCTTGCATCTTGTATGTCTGTTGATTCTAAATGGATTTTTCCTATCGGTGATAAATGACCTGAATGAGAATGAACAGCAGATGAACGTGATTCTACCTTATGACTTTTGGGGCATGTCTACTCAGAAAAATTGCTTTCTAGTTGAGGTCAAAATACCTGTGCCCCTGTCACTGATTCTTGTCTAACAAGAATCAAATGGCATTAGTAGGTGCTCATCAGGAGGCAAAGCGGCCTCTTTCCTTCCTGCTAATAGCATTTTTCATCCTTAGGGACAAATAGGCTAGCAATGCACTCCCACCATGTGACAGTAAGGAAATGTTTTGTCAGTAAATCTCCTCTTGATGTGGTGCATCTGTATGCTAGGGAGCACTGTGGTACAATGGGAGCTTTTTTTTTTTATTATTTAATTCCTTATGAGTTCTTGTTAGTTAAAAATCGCCTAAGGGATTCAAGCTATTCACAAACTTTTGGCATAACTTCTCTATGTGTAAGCTGCCTTCTTATTCCAGAAGACGGTTATCACATCTTGGCTATGCTGCAAGCAGCACACGTGGGAATTTTTTGCATGTCACACTGTCTAGAAGTTTCTATTTCGTGGCCTGGAATGCATAGAAACACAGAGTTAGAGTTGGGAGGGACCTTAGAAATGGTCAAACCCAGTGCCCTCATTTTGCAGTTGAAGAATTGAGACCCCTGAAGGTTAAATGACGTGTCCAGTGTTGCACAGTTAGCAAGTGACTAAAACAAGGTTTGAACCTTGATCTAGCTGACCCCAAATCTAGCACTCGGTTGACTGCACCATGTTGCTTGTAAAAGCATTAGCATATGCCACACAACTGGACATGACCCTCCAAAAATATCTGTTTTCCCTTGGGAAGTAAATAACAAATCCCATCAAAATTCCGTTTTGATTTTTCAGGACCATTTCAGATGGTAGGGTAGTGAGAGGAGGTGGCAGATAATTCTTCTTTTGTAGATTTGGAAAGTATAGAGATACTCTGAGTGTTTTGTTCTTATTGATTATGTTGGGAGCAATATTTTAAATGTGACTCCTCTCACTCCCCCAAAGCAAGTTAGGCTAGTTTTATTTTGTTTTGTTTTCTCAAAAGGTATTGAAACAGTCCTGGAAATTTAATTGGCTTAGGAGACTATGATGTGATTTCCTGGTCTATTGAGTACAAAATATCCTCCTCCTTCAGTCCTTGACTATAGAGCCTCAGGATGACAAATACTGATGCTGGAGAACTGTGGTCAGGTCAATTAAGGCTATATCACAGAGGTGAATTAAGGTTATATCACAGAGATTAAAATCAATCAATAAACATTTATTAATGCCTACTATGTGCCAGGCCCTATGTTAAGCACTGGGGATATAAAAAGAGCCAAAAAGATAGTCTCTCCCCTCAAGGAGTTTACTTGGGGGAAGTAATGTCTCAATACCAATTTAAAGTCCTACTTCTGATCTAATCTTCTAACGGGGGAAGACAACATACAAACACATATATATGAAGCAAGCTCTATGTAGCATAAATAGGTAATAATGAACAGAGGAAAGGTACTAGAATTAAGATGGGTTGGTGAAAGCTTCCAGTAAAAGATGGGCTTTTAGCTGTGGCTTAAAGGAAGCTAGAGAGGTCAGTAGTCAGAGTTGAGGAGGAAGAGCATTCCAGGCACAGGAGATAGCCAGATAAAACACCTGGAGTTGAGAGATATAGTATCTTGTTCCTGGAACAGCAAACAGGCCAGTGTCGCTGGATGAAAGAGTATGTGTTGGGGAATAATATATGAGAAGACTGGAAAGATAGGAGGGGGTTAGATTCTGAAGAACTTCAAATGCCAAATGGAACATTTTATATTTGATCCTGGAAGCAATAGGCATCCACCAAAGTTAATAGAGTGTGAATGAGTGAGTGAGTGTGTGTGTGGTGTGTGTGTGTGTGTGTGTGTGTGTGTGTGTGTGTATGTATCTGTCTGTCTGTGTTTGTGTCTGTGGTGGATGGCATGATTAGATCTGCCTTTGAGGAAAATGAATTTAGTGGCTCAATAGAGGATGGATTGAATTGGGGAGAGAGTTGAGTCAGGCAGACCCACCATCAAGCTATTGAAATAATGTAGGTATGAAGTGATGAGGGCCTGCACTAGAGTGGTAGCAGAGTCAGAGAAAAGAAGGGGGTATATTGGAGAGATGTTGCAAAGGTGACATTGATAGGCCTATTCAAGAAACTCTAGTAGCTCCCTATCACTTTGACAATCAAATATTAGATCCTCTGTTTAGCAGTCAAAGCCCCCATAATATATTCTCCCCACCTTTCCAGTCTTCTTACATTTTACTCCCTCCCCCTCCCCCATGTCCTTGCTGTTCCTCAAACAAGACACTCTTTCTCCTGACTCCAGGCATGTTCACTGTCTGTCCTCCATTCACAGAATGCTCTTCTTCCTCACCTGCACTTCCTGGTTTCCCTGATTTTGTTCAAGTCCCAGAAAAAAACCTCATTTTCTGCAGGAAACCTTTCCCAATTCCTCTTAAGTCTAGTGGCTTACCTCTGTCAGTTACTTTCTGTTTATCCTGTATATAGCTTGTTTATATATATAGTTGTTAGCATTTTGTTCCCCTCTCTCCTTTAGACTGTGATCTCAAGATTTCAGGACACTGTCTTTTGCCTTTCTTTGCACTCCCATCATCCTTCACTCCCATCACATCTCCAACACTTAGTATAGTACCTGGCAAATAGTAGATTTTAAGAAATGTTTATTCACTGACAGACTGTATTAATTTAATTTCTCTTCTCTGCTTTTGTAGAGCCAGAGTAATTTGTATTAAAGCAATCTCTTTGGTTCAGTTTGAGCCCCCAGATGGGAAAAAACCCCAGTAATCTGAAAGACAATCTCTTCTTTCTCTCTGTCCCTGAGAAACCATAGACTCCTATTCCACTCCTTGTAACCTCTTCTCCCTCCTTAAGAAACACACACACACACACACACACACACACACACACACACACACACACAATCTTAGAAAAACTGATTTCTTTTGAGAATACACAGTAAATACAGAAAGTGATTGGCCTTTTCTTTTTAAAGAAATGAAGAATGTGATAATATGGTTAACACGAGTAAGCCAGTGGTAAGAAAGGGAGAGAGATGGTGTTTCACCTATTTCGTTATCAGTACCAGAAATAGTCACTGCTTTTCTGCTTTGGCTGTGGGTAGCAGCACCATTCAGCTACAGTTTTTCCTGAGCACCTCGGCCCAGTTGCCCTGCAGTTGAAGCCACTTGGGTGTTAAGGCTGTGGCTTCACTACTGAAGTTTTTTAGGCTCAGAGATTGTATCAGGGGCCAGTGACAGTCCTGTACCTCCATATATATTGTCATACCTTCACTCTCTGTCTTCATCGCAGTGGCACTGAATCCTCCTCTAGGAGTATAACTATACCTCTACGCACTCTACTTATTCTGACATCCTCCCTTCATTCAAGACATCTCTTGTTCTTCCCCTCTCCATTATGGAGAGAAGAGGTTGAGTTTTCCCTTATGGTCTCCTAGCTCTCTAAGGATCAAGGAGATAAGAATTTGTGAACTCAGTTTTACATAGCTATCAATCTCCTAGGAAGAGTGTAACAGTAGTTATGTTACTATGATTGTGAGCTATTTGTGTTCTTGTGGGTATTTTGTGTTAAGCATATCTTTTGTATGGAGGAAATAAATAGCTTCTCTGATCTACTCTGTACATTGAACACCTTTCTATTCTCCCCATGTAGGGAGACCTTACATCTGAGTCAAACCTAAGCTTTAAGTGATTTTTCTCTAGGGGAGATATCATATCAGCATGTGATCCAAGAGGAAATAGAAAGATGCATGATGGTAAGTAGGCTATTTTATGATTAATATTGCTTTATTACCTTTAAAGTGTTAATTAATATTACTATTAATGATTTGTATCCAAGAGTTAGAATGACAGTTATCACCTGTATGACTGGAAATGAAGGTCTAATGGTAAAGTTTCTGTTTGTACTAGTTGAGGGGCTGTGATGAAAAGGGAGGGAATATCATGCTGATAAAGTCATACCTGTGTTGAAATTTTAAAGTGTAGAATCTATAACCAATTCCTATGTATTAGAAATAAAAAGGACTGTCAGAGGAGACCTGAAGAAAGCTAGTTGGATATATTTTATATATATATATATATATACACACATATATACATATATATTTTATATCTATATACATATATATACATATGTATATATATTTATATATATATCATATATATTTTATATATACACATATATACATATGTATATATATATTTTATATATATATACATACATATATATATAAATATATATACATATGTATATATATTTATATATACGTATATATTTTTTATATATATATATACATATATATTTTATATATATATATATACATATATACATATGTATATATATATTTTATATATATATATATATATATATATATTTTATATATATATAATATATATATATATATATATATATACATATATATATATTTATAATCCAGAGCATTCTCTGGATTAGTGAATTCGATTGATGATTTTCTACTGAAGGTTTGACCTACTTTTAAAAAACTGGCAAGTTAAAGAGAGTTCCAAACAGATTTTACAACTACTTAACATAAATTATACCATCTGCGACAATGAAATACTTTGTCACGTCGCAATATACCCACTAGCTGTGAATCTGCAAACATTTTGCTTTCTCTGGTTTCAAAATGGTATTCCTCAATTTCCAGGGCCGCTCTGGATTTCGCTTGTGTATTTCTGATGCATCTTCCAGAGTCCATACTTGGAAGAGGTGCTGATGCTTGATGTAAGCCAATGAACTAATGAGCAAACTCTCCTTGCCTTTTCCATGCTCCTATTCTTTTCATAAACAATGGGGAAAAAAATCAATGGACACTAAATGAAGGAAGAAGGACTGAAGGAATGGTGTCAGGCAGACCATAAGCACCATATGTCATGGAATGTAATTTGACTTTTAATGGTTTACAAACTCCAAACCCTTACTCTTAATTGAGCTATATTTATACTGTCTATTCCACTCTCCACGCTTTTCTCACTCGCTGCTGCTGTTGTCTGTGTGAACTAAACTCCCCATTTTTAGTAGCCCACTGCTAAAACCCATCAAACACAATGGCAAGCAGGGTTTGTCTATTAGTATTGCCTAGAGCAGTGGTCTACCATTTATGCAGAAGTTTCTGTGGAAATTCAGCTAGGAAATTTGTATCCTTTCTGATGTCAGTGAGTTGTTTTTGTAAACTAATGAGATGTAGCATTTTTATTTTTTTATTTTGCATTTTTAACAAGTAGATTGAAAACTCACTGAAATTCTTCATTTTCTAAAAGGTTATAAGATTATGTTTCCCAATTTAAAAGTATAAGATATAATTTATTTATATTTAAAAGAGATATGAGCAGTTTTATAGAAACATAAATTGTTCTTGGTAACAAAATCTTAGTTTCTAAATTACGATGATTGAATACAATTATTATTTTAACTAACATCTCAAAGTATAATATCTTTAAAATATGGTTCATTCATTAACCGGTGTATGTAAATCTGTATTTAAAATTATCTTGATTATTTTGAATTTTTTTTGGTGACTTCTTGTCAAATCTAATTAGGTTGTTTGTCATTGTTTTTACCATTAATATGGCTGATGAAGAATTCTTACTAAGTGTAGAACTGTCAACTGCCATTTTCTTGTTTGCTGCTATTCCCAGTATTATTATACTCTTCAATATGCAGTTTCTTTGTACACATTTTTTAAAGCAATTGGTCCACTTCATGTGGATTAGTGTTTTTTTAAAAGTTAAATCTAGATTATAAAGTACAAAAAACCCCCCCATATTTCTGGCTATACATAAACTGTAGTAAGTCACAATATGCTGAAAGTGAATTAAGGAATGAGGGCACAACTGTGGACTCCTTGGTGTTATACAACTCACACATGGTGCATCTATAAGGTATACCTGAGGATATCTTGCATGCCATGCATGTTGTGTCTGTCTGGCAGTCAAACTTTCTTTCTTTCCTTATTTTAATAAAAATAAATATATGTCTAGTATTTTCTGTCTGAACCCACATGTTCACACATTATTCTAGGGAGTGCTGCTTTAAATAGGTGATATATATTTACTTTTAAAAAAATTTCTAATGTTTTAAATGCAATAAGCATTTATTAAAAACGTGTTAAGTACAAGGCATTGTGTTTTGCCACAGCTTAATTTCTTTGCTCTTAAGCTAAAGTTGTACTGATGCCTCTTGTTTTTTGGACTATAATTATTTCCCAATGCACATCCCCATGAATTCTTCTCCTAATAAAGAAAATCAACTAAGCAAAACCATCTGACAAATCTATCATTTCTGGCAATATGTGACACACTTTCCCATTAAAGGGAGATAAGAGTGTTTCCTCAGCTCTTCTATGTGACCATTACTGGTTACTGGAATTAATTTTAATTCAGCCATCTTTTTATGTTGTTTTCATTTACATTATTGTATGCACTGTGTATGTCATTCTCCTGTTCTTATTTTGATCTGTATCAGTTCACACAAGTTGTCCCAAATGTCTCTAAATTCCTCATATTTATCATCTCACTGCTCAATTATTAAATCCATACGCCACAATTGTTCAGCTTTTCCCTAATTGCGGTGTGCTCTTTTTGTTTTCTGAATTCTCGTTACTACAAAAAGTTTTGCTGTGAATATTTTCATATATCTAGGACTTCTCTTGATGTCTTTGATCTCTTTGGAGGTATTTGCTTAGTTGTGGTTTCATTGACTACAAAAATATGCATAGTTTAGTGACTTTTCAAGAATAATTCCAAATTGTTTTCCAAAATGAATGGACCAATTCATGGCTCTGTTAAAGCATCTTAGTTTGATTGTCTTCCCATGGCCTCTCTTTTTATCAGTTTTGGTAATTTGTTATGTATGAGGTAAAACCTTAAAGTTGTTTCAATGTTCATTTCTCTTAGAGATTTGGAGCTATTTTTTTTTTCATATGGCTGTTGATAGTTCAAATTTTTCTGGGAAACTGCTCATACACTTTGACCACTTATCTTGTTCTTGTACATTTTTGTCAATAGTATCTGTGTGTGTGTATATGTGTATACATACACATATATACACTTATGTGTATATATGTGTGTGTAATATATAACATGTGTGTATATATTGTTGTTCATCCTTAATTTTTGAAGAAGACTAATGACATCATGATGTTGGGGTCAGGATCAGTCCAATATGAATTCAGAAGGCTCTACCACAGGTCAGGGACAAGTAGTCTATTAGAACATTTGGGATGGAGATATCTCTGGATTTGTGCTACTGCAATTCTGCTTTGCTCATAGAGTACAGCAACTTCTTTGATGTGAGCATTACATGCTGGGTGGTCCTATGTCAGCATCTCCCATGTCTCATAATCCACAGCAAATTTCTTCAGAAAAACTTTGAGAGTGTCCTTGTACCTTTTCTTCTGACCTTTATCTGAGTGCTTGCCTTGTGTGAGTTCTCTGTAAAATAGTCTTTAGGTAAGCATGCATTTGACATTTGAGCTGTAGAATTTCACTCTCTGCAGCAGAGTTTTAATGCTTGGCTGTTCAGCTAGAGAGATGACCTCAACGTCCAGTACCTTATTATGCCGGGAAATTTTCAGAATCTTCCTAAGACAATTCGAGTGGAAGAGGATCATTTTACTGACATGGTCTTATTGACTGTACAGGTTTTACAGGCATACAGCAGCTAAGTCAGCACAACAGCTCTGCAGATCTTCAGTTAAGTATGCAGACTAATACCTCTTCTCTCCCACACTTCCTTGTAGTCTCCTAAGACTACTCTAGCTCTGGCAATATGTGCATCAACTTCATCATCTGTGGATGCCCCTGGAGAGTATACTACCAAGATAAGTGAACTTATCCACAGCATTCAGAATTTTTCCATTTACTGTGACCAATGGTTCAATGCATGGATAGTACAGTGCTGGCTGGTGGAGGACCTCTGTTTTCTTGGTGTTAATTATCAGGCCAAAATTGTTGCAAGAAGCAGAAAATTGATCCACACCCTATTGCATCTCAGCCTCAAAGGCTTCATTGAATGTATAATCATTTCTGAACAAAAAGTTACGCACCAACTCTCCCTCCACTTTGGTCTTGACTTATAGCTTCTTCAAGTTAAATAGTTTACGTCAGTGTGGTAGCTGACATTGATGCCATTTTGGTCCTTGTTGACAGCAACTGACAAAACTGTGGAAAACATCATGCTAAAAAGCATGGGAGCAAGCTCACAGCCCTGATTCACTGACTGGGAACAGGTGAGGATATTTAATGCAATTGAAATTGCCTACTTTATTTTTTTAATGATTATTCCTTGTTTGGTTAAGAATTCTTCCCCTAAATATAGATCTGATAGATAACTTTTACAATTTCCCTTGATTTTTTTATATGCTATTTTACATTTTGGCCATATCCTTTTGTACCTTTTCTGTGGTATAATGTGTAAGATAGTGATCCAAACCTATTTTATGTAAAATTACTATATAAAGAATTAAGGACTCACAGTGACAGAAAAACAATATAAAAGCATTATATTACATTGCTTATTTATTTTTAATAAAAATGAGACTGTCACAAAGTTCAAATAGAAGATGGATTCAGTTAGGGGGTAAATTGTGGCATTCAGATTGTGAGTGCTAAGAGTTCAAAGAAAGGCATTTTGAGAGAGCTTTTTCTTTTGTCTTTCTTTTTTCTTTTTAATCACTATATACAACTAGGAGTATTGCTCCTTAGGATATCTGATTCAACCTTCCCCTTGAATAAATTTGTGTCTACTGCAATCATTCAATAAATCAACAAGCATTTGTTTTTATTTTTTTAATTTTAAATTTATTTATGTTTAGTTTTCAGCATTTACTTCCATAAGATTTTGAGTTCCAAATTTTCACCCCATCTCGCCCCTCCCCCTGCCCCAAGATGGCATACATTCTAAATATCCATTCCCCTAGTCTGCCCTCCCTTCTATCTCTCCCCCCTTCTCTTATCTACTTCCTCTTCTACTTTTCTGTAGGAAAGTAGATTTAGGATGGATAGATTTCTGTACCCCATTTCCTGTATTTCTTATCTCCCAGTTGCATGTGAAAACATTTTTTTAAACATGTGTTTTTAAAACTTTGGGTTTCAAATTTTCTCCCTTCCTCCCTCTCCACCTACCCTCATTGAAAAGGCAACCAGCTCAATATAGGTTATACATGTGCAGTTATGCAAAACACTTCCATAGTAGTCATGTTGTGAAAAACTAACTCTATTTCCCTTAATCCTATCCTGCCCTCCCCCATTTATTCTTTCTTTTAACCCCGTCCCTCCTCAGAAGTGTTTGCTTCTGATTACCCCGTTTCCCAATCTGCCCTCCTCTCTATCATTCCCCTGCTCTCTTGTCCCCTTCTCCTCCTATTTTCCTGTAGGGTAAGACAGATTTCCATACTCAATTGAGTGTGTATGTTATTCCCTCTTTAAGCCCAATACTATGAGAAAAAGACTCACTCATTCCCTCTTGCCTTCCCCTGTTTCCCCTCCACTGTAAGAGCCTTTTCTTTTCTGTTTTTTGTGAAATAAATTACCCTGTTCTACCTCTCCCTTTCTCCTTCTCCCAGCATAATCCTCTTTCACCTCTTAATTTTATTCTCCAGATATGACCCCTTCATCTTCAACTCACCCTGTGTCCTCTATCTGTCTGTCTGTCTGTCTGTCTATCTATCTATCTATCTATCTATCTATCTATCTATCTCTCTATCTCTCTATACATGTGTGTATATATATATGTGTGTGTGTGTGTATATATATATATATATATATATATATATATATATATATATATATATATATATATATATATATATATATTTATATAAAATTTTTTCCCTCCAACTACCCTAATACTGACAAAGGTCTCATGAGTTATAAATATAAGTCTCTTAAAGCATGTATTTTTTATTTTTGCTTTTTTTTTTTGGTTAGACAATAGGGTTAAGTGACCTGCCCAGGGTCACACAGCTAGTAAATATCACATTTGAACTCAGGTCCTCCTGAATCCAGGGCCAGTGCTGTATCCACTGTGCCACCTAGCTGCCCCCAACAAACATTTATTAAGCATTTATTGTGTGCAACATACTGTAAGAGGAATATGAATACCGGCAGAAAGACGTTCTTTGTTGTCCAGGAGGTTACTTTCTAATAGGGGAGATAATACATAAAAGCAAGCTGAAAAAGGGAAGGGAAAAGGAGAAATTACCCTAGCAGGGGCATGGTGGATGAAGTCCGGAGCATCAGGAATGGAGTCCTGGGAAGAATCAAGATGTGGCTGACTTGGGAATATCCCAGGGAAACTGAAAGGAGAGAACTTGATGGTATAGTTTTAGGAGATAGAGATCTAGGAAAGTATCCCTTATGATATTTTTTTTCATGTAGAATTTATTATTTTTAAATTTTATTTTATTTTTAATTTATGGAATAAAATCATTTCCATAATATAGTACAATAAAAAGATTCTTGTATGTGAAACTGCAAATCTACTACACACAACTTGATATTCCTTTCAAATATACAACAAAATTATCACGTAAGTTTCTTTTTTTCTTTTTATTTCTCTTCTCTCCCTTCACCCTCCCTAGAGATGGCTACCATTAGACACAAATACACACACACACACACACACAAATTATTCTATATACACTTCTATTTATCAGTCCTTTCTCTGGATTCAGGTAGTATGGTTCTTTATATGTCCTTTATAGTTAATTTATAATAGACAAAATAACTTATTTGCTCAAAGTTGTTCTTAAAATAAAAGTGCTGTTATTATATACAATGTTCTCTTGGTTCTGCTTATTTTGCTTTTCATTATTTTGTGCAAGTTTTTCCAGGCTTTTCTAAAATCATTGAGCTCATTATTTCTTATAGCGCAGCAGTATTCCATCACAATCATATACCACAACTTCAGTCATTCCCCAATTGATGGGCATCCCTGCAATTTCCAGTTCTTTGCCACCACAAAGAGAGCTGCTATAAACATATAGGAAAAGAAAAAAAAACATATGGGAAATAGGAAAAGAACATACAGGTTCTTCTCCTTTTTTAAAAAAAATCATCTTTGGAATAGACCAACCAGTGTTATTGCTGGGTCAAAGAGTATATAGGTAGTTTAATAACTCTTTGGGCATAATTCCAGATTGTTCTCCAAAATGGTTATGTAAGTTCACAATTCTACCAACAATGAATTAGTGTACCAATTTTTCCGCATCCTCTCTAGCATTTGTCACTTTCCCCTTGTATCATTTTAGCTAACCTGATAGGTATAAAATGATATCTCAAGGTTGTTTTAATCTACATTTCTCTAATCAATAATGGTTTTGAGCATTTTTAAAAATATAACTATAAATTGTTTTGATTTCCTCATTGGAAAACTGCATGTTCGTATCCTTGACCATTTATCAATTGGGAAATAACTTGTATTCTTTTACACACATACACATCATTGTCTCTGGTATCTTTTATTAAAATGTAATTACGTTATTTATCTCTTTTTAATTATATCTATTTTAGCCATAACTTTGTCTGAGATCATAAATGCTATACCTACCTTTTCTTTCCAACAGCTAAAGCATAATAAATTGTACTGCAATCCTCCATTTTAGCTCACTGTTAATCTCTTATTTCTAAATGTGTTTCTTGTAAACAACATATTGTTAGATTCTGATTTTTAATCCATTCTGCTATCCATTTCCATTTTATGGGTAAGTTCATCCATTCACATTCAAAGTTATAATTGTTATTTGTGAATTTCCCTCCATCTTATTTTTACTCACTACTTTCCTTCTTAGAGTATCTTTTCACCCCATTGCCTTATCTTCTCCCCTTACCTTCTTATTCCTTATTTACCCCTCCCCTCTAAATGTCCCTGCCTTATCTATTTACCCCACCCTCCTAATATTAATCAATGCACCCTTCTAGGAGTCCCTCCTCTCCCCTCTCCCCCAGTTTTCTTACCTCTCTAGAAGTTCAGAAGACTTTTAAATCTCTTCAGATATATGCATTGTTTCCTCTTCAACCAAGAAGAGAGGAGGGTTCCAATATTGCCAGCCCTTTACCATCACCTGCTTCCTCTGTATTAGTTCTTCCTTTCACACCCGATTTTTATGAGATAGTTCTTTTAAACTTTTCCAACCCCATTTTACTTTTTAGAATCATCTCATCATATACAACACAGCCCCAACCTTTCTTTCAAACTATCTTTGTGATGATAACAGCTTTAAGAATACTATTTCTACTACTAATAACCAATATTTTCTAATATTAATAACATTTTCATATAATAAGTAAACAGTTTGACTTTAATCAGTGCCTTATAATTAGTCTTTAATGATTTCCTTATATTTTTTCTGGATCTTTTGTATTACATTTTCCATTGAGTTCTGGTCTTTTGTTACAAATACTTCAAAGTCTTTCAGTTCATCGAATAGCCATTTTTTCCCCCATTCAACTCAAGTTTGCTAAATAAGTTATTCTTGGATGCAACATCAACTTTTTTGCTCTTTGAAACATAATGTTCCAAGAACATTATATGGCCTTTTCTTGTAGAAGCTTCTAGGTCTTGTGAAATACTGATTGTTTTTCTGCAGTATTTTAATTTTTTTCTTGTTACTTGCAATATTTTCTCTGTAACCTGGAAATTTTGAAACTTGGCTATGACATTCCTGTAAGTTTTCTTCCTAGGATCTCTTTCAGGTGGTAGCTGATGGATTCTTTCTTTTTCTACTTTGCCTTCTTGTTCTAGAACTTGAGGGTATTTTTTCTTAACAATTTCTTGTAATATTGTATCTAGATTCTTTTTATCGTCATAACTTTCAGGCAGTCCAAACAGTTCTTATATTATCTCTCCTGGATCTGTTCTCCAGATAAGTTGCTTTTCCAATGAGATGTTTCAGATTCTCTTCTGTTTTTTTTCCTAGTTTTATTATATTTTGGTATCTTATAATGTCAATTGAGTCTACTTGCCCAATTCTAGTTTTCCAGGAGTTATTTTCTTCCTTAAGATTTTGTTTCTCCTTTTCTAATTGGTCAATTTTCTTTTAATGATTTTCTTGGATTTCTTTTATTTTTTTTCTAAATTTTCCTCATTCTTTCTTATTTGATTTTTGAATTCCTTTTTATTTTCTTCCTTAAGATTTCATATCTCTTTTTTCTAATTGATTAACTATCTGTTCATAATTTTCTTGAATTGATTTTTTCCCCTAATTTTTCCTCATTCTTTCTTATTTGATTTTTAAATTCCTGTTTAAGTTCTTCTGAGATTCCTTTTTGGGTTAGTGATCAATTGACGTTATTCTCTAGGGTAGGATGTCTTATTTTTTTTTTAAGCATCACTGTCTTCCTCTGAATATAAACCCAGATCTTCTTTTATACCAATGTAGCTATCAATGGTTGGGTTCTTTTTTCTTTGCTTACTTATTTTTATTTTCAATTTGTCTTATTTTATTTTTAGTGTTATTATATTATATTATTATCAACTTTTAATCCCAAATTGTGGGTAATGTTGCCCTAGGCTTCAAGTTCTTCTTACTTTTGTTTTCTGAATTCTTTCCAGGGGCTCAGCCTCAGGGACTCCTCCTTCTACCCCTAGGCCCCAGCCCCAGTGTCCTGAAAATGTTCTTGCTCCCTGTGGTAGCACACTCACACATCTTGTGCTCACTCCTCATTGCCCACAGCCCACAGTCAGGGAGCATGTCTGGTCAGCACCTCTAGGCCTGGCTTTCAGAAATAGCAGGGTGTCCTTAAATCTCTCAGCGTTCATGGTTCCTTAGATGAAAGTTTGTGAGGTGAAATTTCTTGAAGCCATGAATGAGGCCTAGTCTGCTTCCCTCAGAGCCCACTGTTTGTTGATTCAGTGGAGTAGACCTGGAGGTGTTTATACCTCACTGGGACCAACCTCAGCCCCTGGAGTCTTCTCTGAGTCCTCTCAAGATGTCTTAGGAGGACAGCTGCTTTACCCCTTTATTTTTGCTGTTCTGTGTTCATTTCTTGGTGATTTTCTGTTTGTTTGTGAAGGACGTCTGGAGAAACTGGAAATTTCTCACCTGCTCTGCCATCTTTCCAGAATGCATACTCCCCTTGCAATATCAAGGGAGAGGATAGGCCCCTTTTAAAATACATACATACATACATATACATATGTATATATATACATATATAATATGTAAATCATAAGAAAAGTTGAGTTTTTGTCTGTTTTTTTTAAAATTTTGATTTGAATCTGAAATGCAGAAGTCTATGGCTATTTAGCAGCCAGTACAAGAGAAAATCACTAAGAAACAAACACTTGTTTTAGGGAACAATAAAATTTTAACATCACAAGATGATTTCCATCATAGGAACAGGAGCAATGTGAATTGTGGTTTTAGAGTCAATGAATGTGTCACTAGGCATGTTTTTATAAGTCATTTCCCATTTAAAAAATCTGGATGAAGAAAGACAGGAAGAATTGAGTTAACCAAGAGAGTCAAAAGGGAAAAAGAAGCTACTCAGATAGTGACAGGCAAGAGGAGAGTGGAAAGGAAAGCTGTAGGCTAATAGTCTCATGTAGAAGCTATGATAATTTCTATTCTCACCCCAGCCACTCCCCCCCTCCCTGAATTA
Organism: Phascolarctos cinereus; assembly: GCF_003287225.1. NCBI lineage: Eukaryota > Metazoa > Chordata > Mammalia > Diprotodontia > Phascolarctidae > Phascolarctos > Phascolarctos cinereus. The sequence continues at coordinate 158,642,856 of NW_027555736.1, forward strand.
TTCTTTTTGCCTCCATAGAGGCATTGAAAGCATGTCACATGATGATTGTTTAAAGTAACTGGATATGTTTGACTTAGAGAAGAGAAGACTGAGGGATGGGAATTTGTCGAATAATCATCTTCCAGTCCTTGGGTCTGTAATATGGAAGAGAGATTTAACTTACTTTAATTAGTCACAGTAAAAGAAAACTTTTTACTAAAGGATAAAACTTATAGAGAAGTAGACATTAGTTCAATTACAATGAAGAACTTACCAGAAAAGGCAATATTAACTAATGAGTCCCTCCCATCAGAAGTATGCAAAAAAAAAAAGCTGGATGACTACTATTGAGAATAATCAACTTAGTGCTAGAAGGGATTTTATTTCATAGATGAGCAAACTGAGACCCAGAGAAAGGGAAGTCACTTAAGTGGCAGAATCAGGAATAAAATTCAGGTCTTCTGACTCCAGATCCAGCATTCTTCCCGTAACACTACCATACTTCCTTTGTGATTTATGTATTGGATAGGAGATTGGGAATAGTAACCTCTAGGATCCATTCCCAATATGACTCCCTAGTATTAATAACATTTATGGAAGTTGATATTCTATCATTATTTCTTTTCCAGTCTTGAGAATTTCCTTCTGGCTGACACGTTACTAATCACTGTCCTCTATTTTCTCTTTTAACCCAGGTATTATCAAGGTATACCCTGATGACAATGTGGCTCCTTTTTCTGCCTCTATTGGTCTTCATATAAATGTTTACCAGTATGCATTCCTCACTTGCCAGTAGAATATCTGAGGGTAGGGATTATTTTGATTTTTTGTACTGCAGCACTTAGCACAGTATCTTACTTGTTGTAGGTTTTAAAAAATGTTGAACTGAAATTTGTGTTGATAATAGCAATACTATAATACTAATAGTTAATGTTTATGTACCTTAAAGTTTACAAAATGTGTTATGTATGGTCACACATGTAGATATGTATTTTTTATGATTACACACATATGGACAGGTATATATGTGATCATATATAATATATTTTGTAAAATTTAAGGTGCTACATAAATGTTAGCTATATATATTATATACAGCTATTATTAGCTATATATTATATTTAGCTATTATATATACATACTGTATGTCTCTTTAGATACACAATATATGTATGTATGTGTATAAACATACATACATATATATATATATATGCATGTATATACACATGTGTGTATATTCCTCATAACAATACTGTCAGGTAAATACTGCCAGAATTACCTTTATTTTAAAGATGAGGAAACTGAGGCTCAGAGAGGTTAAGTGATTTGCACATGTACCTAGTAAGCTTCAGAGGTAGGACTTGAGGCTAGGTGGCACCTAATTCTAAGTATGTTCTGTACTTTCCCTACTATACCATCATGCATTTAAGATCCCCCTCATACAGGTAAGAAGGATAGGGTCTAGAGCTATGATTTTACTGAAACTGGAAACTTCTTGGTGAGGAGTAAAATTTTTGAGAACTGTCCTCCCTCCCTTCACCCAGGGCCCCCTCCCCCCTTCCCTGCAATATGCCTATTGAGATTTACCACATTAGAAATTAGAACATATTAATATTATTATGAAAATAGTTTTAACATCATAAGCGTCCAAAAGTCTCTTGTTACCCTTTCAAGAACTGCCTGTGCCTTGCTACCTCTATCCATGGTACCAAAGGAAATTAGTATTTACTTGGCTTTCAGATTCATGGAACAAACAGAAGGCAAACCTTTCAATTTCTTGAGCTAGGTCCAATTTTGTCCCCAGAGAATTATTTAGCTATACACTGACCTCTGGATAATAAGTCCCAAAGGAGTCCTGAAGTCTTAGTACCCTGTAAATCTGACCCTGGTAGTGAGAAAGGATATGAGGCTATACCAGACCTCAAATGTCTTATCCTAACTACCTCTCTGTTCCACCTCTTCCATTCTCATCACCTAACACTTAGCAGAGATGAATGGAAATGGGGGACAGGAGAGGCTCTTGGGGAAGAGGATTTTATGGTGAAAAGACAGGAAAGAAATTTATCTGATGTTAATAAAAAGTTCATATAGCAGTTAACTGGGAAGGCAGTAGAAATAAATTCTGTCTGCTATACAAGTTTACCTAGAGCTGACCCTGTGAACCTGCCAGAGTAGGCATTTGCTGACAGTAGTACTCAGGAATATCAGGGCTAAATGGTCCATTACCAACCCCCCCCTTTTTTTTTAACATCCGTAGCCTGAAATGGGACTCTCACCAGAACTGAATAGTCTTTTCCTCCCTTCCATTTGTTCCCCAGCATTGTAAATCTGTGGAGGGCTTCCCTTCCAGGTGGGACTTGGATTTTACAGGCAGAGTGGACAACAGAATCAGACCTAAGGAAAATATAGTATAGGGTGCTATGAGTAGTCCAGTTTGGCTGGAATATGGATAAGGATATAGTAAGAGACAAGGCTTGGAAAATTGGTTGGAGCTTAGAAGATTAGAAGAAGAATTGGTTGAGGCTTAAAAGAAGAAGCATCCTGAAAGCTAAACAGTTTGGATTTTAATTCTAATAGACACATCAGGGCATGATCTTCAGATAGATGAACTATTGTGGCTTTTAATAGCTTTGCCATTTATCTATCACTTTTAGGCTTACACTCACTGTCTCATTTAATTCTCACAACCGTGTGAAAAGATTACTACAGGCATTGGCAATGCCCATTTTATAGATGAAGAAATAGGTTGGGAAAGGTTAAATCACTTAGCTATTGTGGCCCTAGGATAACAGAGGAACATTACAGCCCATACTTCTCTTCAATATTGTGTTCTTTCCATTACATCCCTGCTGTCTCTCAATTGTTGTGTACTATGTTCATGGAAAACCAGTCAAATATGTATGTATATCATTGTGCTAGATGACGTGAAATATACGAAGTTCAACATGTAGTTTTTGTTCTCATGGAGCTTAGGTAAGGGATGTACACCGCTAACTACAAAACGTCTTTGAAGATGTCAGAGCGATAGATTTCAAGGGACCCATATCCTTAAGTCTTCATAAAAAATAACACAAATGCTAAAAAGAAAGAAAAACTGGTAAAATCTGCAACATACTTTAGATTGGCTATAAAATGGGCACAAAAATGGATTCAATAATATATACTGCTAAAATGTTGACTATGATGACAGAAGGACCTGGGTTCAAGTTCTGTCTCTGACACATATTACCTGTGTGACCATGACAAGCCAATTAATCTCTCTTTGCTCTAGGGCATGGCTTCTTAAACTTTTCCCACTGACTATCCCTCAGCTCTACTTGAACTGGGTCAAGCCCCAACCCACAGTTGAAGAAGTGCTGAAGGGATCACATATGTATATCTATCTATCTATCTATCTATCTATCTATCTATCTATCTATCTATCTGTATATATATCAGGACAGTTTGATGGTGCAGGGGATAGAGTGCTGGGCCTGAAGTCAAATCTGGCCTCAGATGTTTGCTAGCTGTGTGACCTTTGTCAGGTCACTTGACTCTGTTTACCTCAGTTCTTCCTCTGTAAAATGAGCTGGAGAAGGAAACAGCAAACCACTCCAGTGTCTTTGCCAAGAAAGCCCCAAATGGATTCACAAAGAGTTGAAAATGACTGAAACAACTGAACAGCAACATCTATCTATCTATCTATCTATCTATCTATCTATCTATCTATCTATCTATCTATCTATCTATCTATCTATCTAAGCTTTATTAAGTCTAGTAGGAAATCCGAAGAGGAAATCCAAAGATGAACTTGGAGAAGTAACAAAACAAAATGAAATGATGACCTGAAATGGACATCCTGGTGTCATACAAGCTCCCTAAAGGCAGGAGTTGTTTTCTTTTTTATCTCTGTGTCCTCAGAGCCTACCACAGACTTTCACCCAATAAGCACACAGTAAATATTTGCTGAATTGTATTTTGCAATAAGGTATGCTTTTAAAAAAGGTGGGATGAGAAATAAAGAAAAAAATAGCTGTTATAGAGAATACAATGTAAGTTCCATAATATCAGTGGAAAGGATAAAGAACAGGGCTAACATCATTGAATATAAGATCACAGACAATTCAGTAGCCCTAGAAAACACAAAATAATTTCAAAAAGATTTTAAAATCATGCAGCTATATAAGTGGTAGATTAGTACATAATATCAGAATCACTGAGGTTCTGGAAGCTGTAGAGAGAGAAAAGAACTTGAAAGCATTCTGGACTTATCCAAAACAAGTTACATGCAAATACAAATATTCCATAAAATTCAGGCAATGAGATGTTTCAACTTCAACTATTTGGGATGCATTATTTTTAAATTTCAAAACTATAGCTGCAAGAAAAGATCTTTGAAGATGCTGGAAGAAATACAGATGTAAATTATCAAAGGGTGTCTCTTAGGATCATGTGTATTTTTCCAGTACAACCAGTGGTAAACTTTATTTCAGCTATTCAAGATTCATTTCCTAATAAAGTTATCATTTGTTCAGTACTAAAAAAGATTCTGTATTTATCTTGTAATGGGCAATTATAGTGAGAAAAGGAATGTAAAAAATCAGTTGATTAACCGTGTCATTTCATGACTGCTGAACACTCACTGGTTAGTTTGTGTTTCCTTCAGAAAGCAGTGGTTGAGATTGCATAAAATATGGCAGTAAAAACAGTAGAATTTCAGAGATAGAGACAAGCTAATTCAGGAAGCATCAGCTAAAATGTCCTTGTTTCACAGATTTGGCACCTCAGTTCACAGAATCTTGCAACTCAATTCTGCCCTTATCTGTGAGTCCTTCAGTAAAAAATTTTGCTTGAGCACACTGTTTAGCTTGCCTATATTTCTGTTTTTTTTCATCACATAGTTTGTCTAGGATGGAGGCAAGAATTTTCTTTCCCTATCACTAAGAGTTAACCTTGGGCTTTCATCATTTTTAGCTGAATGTTAATAAGTGCTAACAGTAGATTCTTCAGGATCAGTGAGAAGCTGATAGTTTTTCTTCTAGATTTATATATACTCTCTTCTAACCCAATGTTGGAGATGCATTATTTACAAAGGTTACAGTTACACATTTTAAAGTGTATGTCAAAGAACATTTAAGTTTCTTTGTATCTAGTCCCTTAAGCTATTTGGGATGTTTTAGAGATATAATCTGGGCTTTCAATTCGAACCATTCTCTTCACAAATTCGTGAATATGACAAATAGAGTCTCACTGATCCAGCACCAACTATGTTCTAAGCAACTTCCCTCTAAGTGTAGGTTCCCAAAGTGGGTAATACTGCCTCCCAGGGGGTGGAATGGGGCTGCAATGATTGGGGGGGGTAGTAGCCCTGGATGCAATTGGGGGAGTTGAATAAAAATTAGGGGGTGGTGGAAACACAAAGAAAGAAGAGAAGAGAAGGAAATTTTGAAAAAAACATTTGTACGTTTCATTTGTTGTATAACAGAGTTAAAGTCAAAGTGATTCCATTATTTTCCAAATAAACACACAAAATGCAAATTATAACTGACCAGTGGTCATGTCTGCCAACAAGTCTTAACAAGCATCGGTAGGTGTGTCACACGTTGTTGGAAAGTACAGCATGCATCAGCAGAAATATGTGGGTGTAATGACTTGTTCACAATACGATACTATATGTCTACGTGATGCAATATTGCATCATCAAAATTTCAATGCAAATTTAGAAGAAATCATTAAATTTAAGATGCATCATTTAAAAATATTTTATATATATTTTTGAAATGATGCAAATTAAAAAAAAATTAAAGGGTTAAAGAAGGTAGACTTCCAAGGGGACGCTGAATATTTTTTTTTTTAAGTGGGGTGGTAGGCCAAATAAGTTTGGGAACCTCTGCTCTAAGCAAATGTTTCAGTTTACAAAGCACTGACTCAATGTGGCACAGTGGAAAGAGCACTGACTTTGAAGTCTTGGAAGTGGGTTCAAATTCTGCCTCAGTTATTTACCTATGTAAGTTTGATCAAAACACTCTGTGTATTGCTTTTCTCATTTATAATGAGGGAGTTGGAGTAGATATCCTCTGATGTCCTTCTCACTCTAAATCTTAATGGCAGGAGCAGGTAGGTGGTGCAGTGGAAGAGTGTAGGCCCTGGTCAGGAGGATTTGAGTTCCAGTCTGACCTCAGTCACTTGACACTTACTAGCTGTATGACCCTGGGCAAATCGTTTAACCCTGATTGCCTTCAACACCCCCCCCCCCAAAAAAAAACCCCACCAAAATAAAAAAAAAAGATCTAATTGGCAAAGCCATGTTTTTTGTATTTGGGCACATATGTTTTCTCCCTACTAATTCATAATGAATGAACTGGTGTGATTTAAAGTGAACCCAGTTCCCCCTTGATAGTTGGAAAAAATTGGCTTACCATCTGTAGGGATTGTGCCACTCTTTAATTAAAGCTGTAGCAAAGATAATAAATTTGGTTATTCCGTTCAATTAATCTCAGCTCTGGTTCTAATGTGAGGCAAAGGGCATTATGGCTTTTATCCAGAATTTAAAGTTCAAGGACAAAAATCATCTACTCACTATAAAATTCATGTCAGTTCGCTAATTCAGAATCTTTAAAAATTCATAGTCTATCAGCAAGTGAAAGCATTAAGTGTCTTTTAAAAAAGCATTTAGCCAAGTTCCATCCTATGACTCCCTATTAATGCTATCCTATCTTTATTTCAAGTAAGAAGTTTTCAGTTGGGAGCCTATGTCTAAAAATAAATAGCAGTTATCTTATTAACTTCAATTCCTATCTTAGGGAACCTGTAAGTTAATTGGTGTGGGAGTTTCCTCACTTCAGTAAATGGCCATTCATGAGAATGTCTGGGGTTGACAAAAAAAAAATCATGTAGTAGCTAATCTTCTAAGGACCAACCTCTTTAAATTTTGAGAGGTGAGTCCTTGGATCATAGATGAACCTCAGAATTTCAAAGTTGGAGGGCACCTCAGAAGCTGGTTTGTCCAGTCTCTACCCCAAACCACAAAGCAATAGTGATGGCAACATCAGGTTGGGCTATCTCAAGACCCAGGATTTTCACAGCTAGATTGGGATATTGGCTGCACCAGCACCAACCATCTAATGCCCCTGTTCCAACTCTACCCCAGCCATCCTTGAGAAGCAATATCTTTCCTTTTGCCTCTCTCTCCTGCTCTTATTTACGGGCCAAGCAAGAAGGAAATGACTAAGGTCCTATACTCTGGCCCTTGCAACAATTCCGTTTTGGAGAATGTGAGTTTTATTTTTCATCCATCGTCAATTACTATCCTGATGGATAACAAATTTCCCCTTACTTGTTCTCCCTATTTCTGTATTAGTTAATCACTGGCCACTTCAGAGAAAACTTTCCCCAACCTGCACCTTTTCTTCTTTTATCCTCCTCCGTCCTACTCTGCCCGTCTTCCACTTCTACCTTGTTCACCTCTTCCACTGTGCCCTCTGGCATCACTCTTCCATAATGAACAGATTTTCCTTTAATCTCACCTCCCTCCCCACTTTTTGCATGCCTCTTCTGCTAACCTATGAGATGTGACTCCCCTCTGACACCACTATAACCTCCGCCTTCCTCTCTACCATTTCACACACAGCCCCTTGTCCTCTAGGGGTGCTGGACTATTCTTTGGCCTCCAACACCACTTCCAGCCCCTTAGTTTATTTTACTGCTTAGCTGCCTTTGAAGTTCATAGTCTCAAAACTTGCCACTCAATTATGGCAGCTGTTGTGGACCTGCCTTAGATCGTTCTCCCGCCTTTCTCAAGGAGTTTAGAACCTGACTGACAATCTTCCTCTCCTTCTTGACTCCTATACATCTACTAGTTGACTTCAGTATCTATATTGATTCACCTTCAACCTTCCTAGCCTCCCGATTCTTGATTCTTATAAACCCCCTGACCTATTCCTTCACTCTACCCCAGCCATACATCGGAATGGTAGCACAGTAGATTATAGGATCGTAGATTTAGAACTAGAAAGGATTTAATAGTCAATCAAGTCCAACCCTCTCATTCTACAAATGGGGAAACTGAGGCCAGGAGGTTGTTTCCCCAAGGTCACACAGCTGCTAAATGTTTGAAGTAGGATTTGAGCTCAGCTCTTCCTGACTAGTTCTAGTGCTCTATCTGATACTCCATACTCACAAGCATTCCACTTCCCTAACAAGAACAACAACACCAACAACTCTCATTTCTCTATTTGACCATAGCCTATCATTCAATTTCTCACTGAATTCTACTTCTCTTAAACCCATTCTTTTCTCTCATTGAAATCTCAACTCCCTCAATCCCTCATTACTTTTTCTGGCTATTACTTTTACTCTGACTTCATTTTCCCCCTTCTCTAGTCTTGACTGTATGGTTAGCCATTTCAACTCTACATTGTTCTCTGTTATCAAAACCCTTGCCCCATTGTACAGCTTTTTCATGCCTTACTAACCTCAGTCCTCAATTATTCCTACAATTTTTTTTCCTCTTCCATTCTCACTCACATGCTATAGGCAGCAATAGAAGAACATATAAATTCATTATCCAACTTTAACTGGGCCTTCACTACACTCCTCTTCCAAACTCCCCTATTTCTGTTGAAAGTACTGTACTTTTCCAGTCTTTCAGGTGTGGAACTTTTGACTCCTTCCTTACCTTCACCTCATATATCCAAGAAGTTGCCCAAACCTGCCATTTCTACCTCCATAAAATATCCCGTACTCAGCTTCTTTTCTCCACTCGCACAGCTGCTACCTTAATTCAGTCTGTTATCATCTCTTGCTTGAATTATTGCAACAGCTTCCCAAATGGTCTCCTTCCCCCAAATGTTGACCTACTTAAGTTTGTCTTCCATAAATGTAGATTTGACCATGTAATTCCCTTTCTCAATAAACTTCAGTGACTTCTTATTGCTTGTAGAATCAAAGCTAACCTGTGTTCAACTTTTAGAGATCTTCACAACCTATCTTTACCTTCTTCACTGGACATTACTTCTTCTCCTGTACTCTGCAATGTAGCCCAAGTGGCCTCTGTTCCTAAACCACAATGCTCATTTCCTCTCCAGGCCTTTGTATTGGCTATCCCCCTTTCTTGCTACCTCTTTACTTTTCCTTCATAGAATACCTCTCTTATGTCAAAGTGCAACTCAGGTACCACCTTATTTTCTATGTAAAAATCTTTTTTAATCTCAACAACTTTGAGTACCCTTCCTGTCAAATTAATTTTATTTTGTTCCCTTATGTTCCTTCGTTTTTATTTTCTTTATATTTGTTTTGTATCTACTTACATTTGCCCTTGTCATCTCTCCTTTTAGATTATCCTGTATTTGTATCCCCAGTGCCTGGCACATAGTAGGTGCTTAATAAATGCTTGTTATTATGATATTATAAATTCTTAATTATTGATCCAGCCTTTGCTTAAAAGACTCCAGCTGGGGGAAACCCAATCCCTCACAAGATACCCTTTCCACTTTTGAACAGTTCTCTTATGGTTGGGAAGAGTCTGTTGATATTATCTAAAATTGTCTCTTTGCAGCCACTACCCACTGCTTCTAATTATTTCATCTTGGCATAATCAGAGTAAATAGGGTTCTTCTCTAATAGTAATGATAGCTAAGTGCCTACTTTGTGCCAAACACTGTGCTAAGTGCTTTACAAATATTTTCTCACTTAATCCTCACAACAACCTGAAGATAGGTGCTGTTATTATCCTCATTTTACAGACTAGGAAACTGAGGCACACAGAAGTTCAATGACTTGTCCAGGATCACACAGCTAGGAAGTATCTGAAATGAGATTTGAATGCAAGTCTTCTTGCCTCCAGGCCAAGAACTCTATTCATTGTGCCACCTGCATTGCCCAGTGACAATCTTTCAGATATTTGAAGATAGCTATCAAGTCTGCCTCAAGCCATCTCTCTTTCCAGAGTGAAAGGGTGGGGAACCTATGGCCTCAAGGTCACATGTGGCCTTCTAGGTCCTTGAGTGTGGCCTTTTGATTGATTCCAAGTTTTACAGAACAAATCCTTTTATTAAGGGGATTTGTTCTATGAAGTTTAGATTCAGTCAAAGGGCCACACTTGAGGACCTAGAGGACCACATGTGGCCTTAAGGCTGCAGGTTCCCCACTCCTGTTGTAGGCTAAGCATTCCTAGTTTCTTTAATTAATCTCCACAGAACAAGGACTAAACACCCTTTATCAGTATGGCTGCCCTTCTCTAGACATTCTCTAGCTTATCATTGTCCTTCCTAATATGTGCTGCAGAATTGGGCATCCAAGTTACGGATGTGATTTGCAACTGGGCCTTTAATCAAAACCTTTCCAACTTGGAAGGACTTGCTAGAACTTGGGCATTTCTGAAAACTCATGGTCACTTTCATACCAGGAAAGTCATGAGATGTGGATTTTAGTGGAAGGGCAAACATCTTTTTTAAATTTCTGAGTTATCCAATATTTGGTAACTGCTTTGAAGACAAATAGCATAGGGATTGGACAAATACCACAAGAGCTCAGTGAAGAGGATGGTGTGTGTGTGTGTTGATTATTATATCAAACAAGAGCATTTACATAGAGATGGAAATTAAAATAGAAATTAGAGTCAAAACCAGATGCTCATCTGACATGCAATCCCTGATCAGAAGGGCGACATCTGACTTGTGAAGGTTGCCCAGTCAGGGCTTCCTGATTCATCCTGGTAAAGGCAACCAAATCCCCTAGGGAGCACAGTTAGAGGGAAAAGAACAGCCCTGTCAAGGTTTGATAAAGAAAACTGGTCACCCATAGTAATAACGCATCTATTTTTCTTTTCAATTTAACTTTGCTTCTTTTATTCTTTTTCTCCCCTGCAACAAACCAATTCCCCAGGCTAATCTTACCTCCCTGGCTCTGACATCGACATTATTTTCATCTTCTAAATTGTTTTTTCTGTTCTTTTTTTTTCCAAGTACCTTTGACCCACCAGTCAACAAGATGGCATAGTTTGGACAAAGTAAATTCATAAACACTCCATTCTTAATACCATGCTAGAAGATTTAATTACTTATTGTTAGTGCCCACAAAGGGGTATATTGTGGAGAAGGGATCAAAGGTAGTCATAGAACCTCAAAATTTTAGAGCTGGAATAAACCTTGGACATCATCTAGTCTAAATGTTCTCCATCTGTGGTCCATGAACTTGGTTTAAAAAATATTTTGAATAAAGGTTTTCTTTGCAATTCTATATATATTTTATGTATTTAAAAACATTTATTCTGGGAAGTGACTGATAGGTTTCACCAGTCTGCCAAAGGGGTCCATGAAATAAAAACGGTTAAGAAGCCCCGATCTAGCCCAATACTCTGCTTAAAGCCAAGGAAACTAAAGCTGATAGAACTAAAGGGAATTATCCAAGTTCACACAGCTAGTCATTGGCAAAGGTAGAACTAAAATCCAGATCTCCTGACCCACAATCTGGTGCTCTCTCCACAACATATTCCTTTGTCACTGTAAATAGTATATAAAATATTGATTCTGTGACTCTGGGCAAGTCTCATAACCTCTCAGTATCCCCAGGCAACTCTCTAACACTGAAATTTGAAGAGCAGGAAATTTTACTGACTATGCTTAGCCATAAAGAGATGAGAAAATGCATCTTCCTTGCTTTGAGGAAGTTTGGGGATTATGGGTGTGGCACATATCATATACTGCCAATTGATATGTTGATTAGTTTTGCTGAACTAGTTTTTTTTTCTTTTTCACATAGGCTTAATCTTTGGATAAGAGGGAAGGATATATTTGAAAATGAAGGTGATACAAAATAGCAGTTATAAATACAAAATGTAAAAAATCCAACCCAATGGAAGGGTTATGTGAAGATGTGTATAAGAGTTACCCAAGATGCAAAGGCACAGACAAATGGTGATTTAGAGAGAATACCCACATCAGTAAAATCACAGATCCATCAGAGCATTAAAGCAGAGGAGAATTTTCTTTTAAGTCTTCTTTCTGGCCCTTTTCTTTTGCCTGCACAGATTTTTCAGGTCCTTGTTGAAAGCTTTCTCCTCCTCCTTCTCTACCTTCTCCTTTTCCTTTTTTTCCCTTCCCCTTCTCATTATCATCTTTTTCTCAGCTCATGTATAGCTTTATTATTATTTTTTTTTACATTGCTATTCTTGATTATGTTCTGGAGCCTACTTATAGTCTCATTCTTCTTCAATGACCTTTGATGCCCTTTAGGTTATTTATAATATTGACAATTTAAAAATTATGGGATCTCTGATTCACAGACTCAGAGAATTATCCACAAAATATTGTTGTCTAAATGATGAACTTCTGCAGTGGTAAGCTGTTTGGGATCATTGAAAGCACTGCATAGTTTCTGAAATGCAGTCTAGTCCAGTTTCCTTTTAGATTCAATTTTGGGCTCAGTTCTTTGTCTAAAAAAAATAGATGTTTATAATATATATGTGTGTGTGTGTGTATGTGTGTATGTATATGTATAGACAGATGTATTAACTCAATGAGTTGTCCGTCCATCTTTATGCCATAATCTGAGATATGTGAATTTTTTACCCACTTTGTTTTTCCAATATGGCTAGTTAGTTTTATGCTGCTGTGGGAATTCAGCTCAGAAGTGCACTCATCTCAGAGCATCCCCTCATTTCTTACCTGGCTACACTACTTTGAGACTTTTCTGACTTTTCCACTGCATTGCTGAGTCAGATATCTCCCCAGGTGCCTCCACCAATTCTTTAGGATTAACTTTTTTAGTTACCAGTTGATTTTTTAAAATACTTTTTTTGGAGTGGCTATTGATTTAATATAATTTTTTTTGCATTGTGTTCCTTAAAGGATCTGTTGAACATTTCCGCTTTTCTCTACTTCTTTGTTATACTTAATGTATTTTTCAATTTTGTAAAGATGCCATATGTAGCTAAGAAATGTGTGTACTCCTTTCTATTCTTCAGTCATCACCAGAGGTCTAACATATTTAAATTTTAAAAAATTTTATTCAAGTTCTTAATTTTTTTCTTGTTTATTTTTTGGTTAAATTTGTTTATGGTTGAAAGAAGCACATTGAGTTTTGTTGTCATATTGTTTATTATAATTATACTTTCTATTTCCTCTTGTAAATCATTTAACTTTTCCTTTATGTACTTAGATGATATAACATTTGGGGTGTGTGTGTGTGTGTATACATATACACACACATATGTGTATATATATATATATATACACACACACACACACATACATACATATATGTATATATCCATGCATATTATTGAATATAATTCATTGTCTATGATACCTTTCAGCAAAATTTAGTTTCCTTATTTATCTCTTTTAATTAAGTCCATTTTTCTGTTGTCTTATTTGAAATCATGACTACTTACCCCTTGCATTTTTTTGTTCAGATGAGGTGTAATTGATTTTCCTTCAATTCCTGATTTAAATGTTATATGAATCTTTGTTTCAAGTTTGTTTCTTTTAAACAACATATTGCTGGATTCTGTTTTCTAATCCACTCTTCTCTTTTATGACTGAGTATATGGCATTTATATATTTGATAGAAATTGTATATTTCCCTCCATCCTATTTACCTATGTTTTTTCTTCCCTATACTCCTTGCTTCCTCCTTATCACAAGTTCATAATGTTTCTTTCTTTCCTTCTAAACCTTTCCTCATGATACCCTATCCACCCTTACAGTTTATTTTGCTTATGATTAATCCCTTCCTGAAACTACCTTTCCTCTTTTTCCTTCCTTTCCCCTATTCCTGTTCCTTTCTGTATCCCTGCTGAGTTGAAAGTATTTCTATGCCAAATTCTCTGTCTTCCTTCTTTTTACCAGCTTAGATGAAAGTGAAATTCAAGTGATACTTGTTCCCTGCCACTGCCTCCATGTTCGTACAGACATGTACTTGGGCATCATAATTACATGAAGTAAGTTCCCCAGTCTTTCACTGAATTTTCTTTGTTGGAATAAGAACAAATATCACCCGATCAGGTTGTTCAAATCTTTACCCCCAGGCCATTGTGGAGACTAGAAGAGAGTTTATGATAGCTATAGGTCTAGGAGAACTCAATAAGAGAAGACAAGAACTAATTTGCTATGTAAACACGGGCTTGTGGAGGAGAAAGATCAGGTAGCAGGAAGGAGTAAAATGTCAATAATGACAGAGATGAGTGAAGTTTGTTTAAAGAAATCTATAAAAGATTCTTTTCCCCCCCAGAGTTTTACAAAGGAGTTTGGTATAGTTCTGAGGTCCAGTTTATATTCTCTGTATGTGGGTTGGGACTCGGGGCTTAGGACTCAATCAATAAGAATTTATTAAGCACCTATTATGAAAGAAAAGTCCTCTATATGGGGTGTCCCAAAAGTCTTAGTGCAGATTTAAGTTTTAATAGCTTAGGTTTTAAACAACTTATGTTAAACTATTAACTGAGCTAACTGAGCTAACAAGACTTTTGGGACACCCTATAATATAGGTGTATATAACAAAATATATAACCCCACATAACTAAAAATCTATAGCAGAATTCTTTGTGGTAGCAAAAAAATCAGTAACCAAATGGGTGCTCATTGATTGAAAGATGAAATTATAGTATCTTGGTGTAATGGAGTATGATTGTGTCTTAAGAAATGACACATATGAGAAATTAGGATAAGTGTGGGGAATTGTGTAATAAATGATGCCAAGCAAAGAAAGCAGAACAAAGGGAAAAATATGCCCAATGGCTATAATAATGTAAATTAAGACAACACTAAAAAGTTCACTGAACTTAGATTAATTACAATGAATAGTTTTGGTTCTATAAGAGAAAGGATATAATACACATTTCTCTTTGGAGAGATGGAGACATTCACTGTCAGTCTGGGATGCTTTGTTGATTTTGCTGAACTGCCTTTGTTATAAGGCATTGTTCATTTTTCATTGTTGGGAAATATATTGGCAAATGACTGATGTTTAGAACAGAATCTGAGATGGGATTCTTTAAAAAATGAAATGGCTGAATGAGGTAATCTTTAACGTCCTTTAATGCTGTAAAATTCTGTGAGCAGTTCAGCCTTTTCCCAGTTTGCTATGCAAATGCAGACAAGCCATTTAACATTGCCTCATTTTTTTTTCTGGTAAAGCAGTTTGATTGCCTGTTAATAGCATATTGATATCCTTGAATGAATGGAATCACTCAAGTATGGCATATTTTTTGCTCTTGGAAATATGCACAGTTGCTGATTTCAGTGGACATCTGTTGTCAAACTAAGAACTTGTCTTGTTTATAAAATATAGATGGTGAAATGCATTTGTTGGATACAGACACATGTAATGATGGAATATATTGTGTGTCACCTGGAAAAAAGCAAAATAAAACAATCTGTTCATAGGTGGCAGAAGTATATAGTAAAAACCTTTTATCAGTTTTGGCTGGGCCTTTTAATCTGGAATGTCAGAGGAAAACTTGTAGAATGAATGCAAACAGCAAATATGAGATCAATTCACAATAAACAGACTATGCAAAATACGTACATAGACATATTAAAATAATGGGTAATTAATTAAATGTGCATAACTTATATAGGTTGAAGCTGGTGTTAACCTATATTGATCACAATCTGGACCTGAAAATCCTTACAAAATTTTTCAATTAAGATAATTTTTCTATTATAAGGTGAGTGGCCATGAGAAATTATTTATATGTCTAGGATCTTAGCGATATAATTATTTAAACATTATGAAGAACATCATCTGTTTTGCAATGCATCTCTTTGATTCCTGGCATTAAGAATCCTTGACCCAAAGGTGCCCAATAATGATTTCAAAGGGAGGAAATCTGAATATTTCTTTAGATCAAGAATGGTCCCCAGATAACTAGACTATCAGCAGCATCTATCATCTATGCATTTTTTATGGACTCATTTGGGAAATGTCATGGTGTATCAGAGCTGCATAAATCAGAAATTCCTAGATTAAATCCAATCTTTAAATGTCATTGGAAGATGAAGGAATCATATTGAGTCAATTCTCCATTTAAGATGAAATAAAAAGCATTAAAAACAGGCACACAAATCAACTCAAACCTGAGAAAAGTACTTGGAAATAATTGAGTGAAAGAACTAGTGAATTTCCATAAGACACAGGCTTGTGCATAATGACATCAACACTAAAAAAACGATTATTTTCATGTAGTGGTAGTAGACCTATGAGTTATTTGCAGTATGCTATATGCATCTGTAAAGTCAGATTCAGTCATTCATTGACTGAACAAATATTCATTGCTCAAGGCCAAACAGTAGGCACCCAGGCAAATGCAAGCAGGAACAGAAGGTATGGTTCCTGTCTTGCAGGAGTTTGCATCCTTCTCCAGACTATATTAAGAATCCTATAGCAATACTGAAGAAAGAGAAAAGAGAAAAGCAATCATATTCCCATTAGTGACCCATCAGTTCTCCCTCTGGCTCCTCAGCCAGAATGAAAGAGGACCAATGGAAGAAGAAATATATGGGGAGGAAAAGGAAATGGGGACACATTTCTTACTTGTTAAATATGTGAAATGAAATAATCAACAATCTGGCCTTAATTTATCTGTCTAATTGTCTCTTACTTTTATTATAAACACAAACTCTCCCCTTTTTTTTCTTTTAAAAATGTTTTATTGATTTAAAACAAAACAAAGTAAAACATTGCTGTCATTTCCCAATCTGCCTCCCTTCCCCCCATTAAAGCCCTGGCTTCCACCCGTATTTTCAACCTAATTATGTATTACTCTACTTCCTACACTCTACTGTCCTTCCAAACTGGGCTTCTCTCTCTCCTTCTTGCATGACGCCCCATCTTCCAACTCTGTACTTCTGTACTGGCTGTCTTCCATCCTTGGAATGTACTCCCTCCTGACTGCTGCTTCACCAAATTCCTTCTAGAGTTAGATTAAGCACCACTTCCTACAGGACATCTTTTCTGATCTCTTTCAATTTCCATGCCCTCCCTCCTTGACTACTTTGTATTTAACTACAACATATTCATTTGTTATTTAATCTATTTTGTACATACTTATACATGTATGTGTTACCTCCCTTGATAGAATGTAATCCCCTTGAGAGTAGGGACTGTTTTTTTTTTGTCTTTGTATGTTCCCTGTTATTAGTATAGTGTTTCACTCACTGGAGGTACTGTTTTTGAAAAATGCTTGTTGATTGATTGAATAGGTTGCAGCACTCCACTTTTCATCAGCAGCTCTGCTTGGTTCAACTCTCCAGGACAAGATGCCCCTCCCAGGATAAGTTGATCACTTCAGATCAGTCACCATGTAGCTAACTCAACCTTAGGATATTCTATCCAGGGATAAGGAACCTGTGGCCTTGAGGCCACATGTGGCCCTCTAGATCCTCAAGTGTGGCCCTTTGACTGAATCCAAACTCCTCAGAACAAATCCCCTTAACAAAATGATTTGTTCTGTAAAACTTGGACTCAGTCAAAGGGCTGCACTTGAGGACCTAGAGTACCACATGTGGCCTTGAGGCTGCAGGTTGCCCACCCCTGTGTAACCTTCATATCTCCCTCAGCCTCCTTGCCCCTCTGATTAGAGGTCTAGATAGCAGAATATTAAACTTTGCCCAAAGCTTTCCTTTATAAAGGGCAGAAACTAGACTGCTGCTCATTCAGTCTTCTACCAGAAGCTGTGTTTGGTTTCAGCTCCACAGAACAAGATGGTTCCCCCATGGTAGTTCCTTCTCTTTTTAGCTTCCTTTTGTCTTCCCCAATTATATTGTAATCTACTTGAGGACTGGTACTGTTTTTCTTATTTGTTTCCCCAGTGCTTAGCACAGTGATAAGTGCTTAACAAATGTTGATTGAATTAGACTATTAGGAGGAGAATGTGAGATAATACTAGAAAAATAGGGTTGATTGTTGTCCTTCATCCTTGAAGAGGACCAAAATGATATCACTATGTCAGAGTCAAGGTATAGCAGGTCTGACTGTGGCTGATCATACTAATACAAGCTTGGAATGCTCTACCACAGGTTGGGCACAAATAGCCCATGGGAACATTTGGGGTGGATTCTCTAAGTTTGCATGGCTCACATTTCTTTTGAGCTACTTCAATTCTGCTTTGCTCATAAGGCACAGTGCCTTCTTTGATGTGGGCACGCCATGGTGGGCAGTCCTTTGTCCCATGTCATACAATCAATTCCAAAGTTCTTCAGAGGGACCTTGAGAGTATCCTTGTATCACTTCTTCTGACCACCATGTGAGCACTTGACTTGTGTGAGCTCTCTGTAAAATAGTCTTTTAGGCTAGTATGTGTTTGACATTTGAACAATGTGGCCAGCCCATTAGAGTTGTGCTCTCTGTGGTAGAATTTGAATGCTTGGTAGTTTAGTTTGAGAAAGGACCTCAGTGTCTGGTATCTTATCCTGCCAAGTGATCTTCAGAATCTTCCTAAGACAATTCAAATGGAAGCAATTCAGTTTCCTGGCATGGCGCTGTTATATGTTGTCCAGGTTTCATAGGCATACAACAATGAGGTCAGCACAATAGCTCTGTAGACCTTCAGTTTGGTAGGCAGTCTAATACCTCTTTTTTCCTACACTTTCCTTCAAAGCTTCCCCAAAACTGAGCTAGTTCTGAAAATGTGTGTCAACCTCATTATCAATGTGTACATTCCAGGAAAGTATACTGTCAAGGTAAGCGAATTTATCCACAGTATTCAAAACTGTATGTCAAAATTTGGTTGCCAGGACAAGTTCATCAGTGTTGTATGTCAATCAACTTGAAAAGGCTACAAGCCAAAACTAAAATGGTGGGAGAATTGGCACATGAATTTTTGTTCACAGATGATTGTACATTCAATGCAGCCTCTGCAGCTGAGGTGCAACAAAGTATGGATCAATTCTCTGCTGCTTGTGTTAATTTTGGCCTAACAACTAACACTAAGAAAACACAGATGCTCCACCAGTCAGTATTAAACCATCCATATGTGGAACCATGAATTATAGCAAATGGAGTCAAAGTGGTATCAAATCAAGATAAAGAAACCTGAACTTTACTTGGTACAGATGGTGAAACCACTGAAGATATTTGAGTAGGATCTAGCAATAATATGAAAATAGAGATTGGATATGTTCAGAAACTATCAAAATAATCTATGAAGTTGATAATGAGATTCTATGGTAATAACTGTGGCAGGGGGAATAGAAAGTTGAGAGTAGATGCTTAAGATTTTGCCAAAATGGAAGTGTCAGGAGTTGGTTATTGCATTTGACGAGTGTGGGAGAAGTTAAATGTAATACCAAGGTTTTGAGTGTGGGAAAGTGGGTGAAGGATTGTGTCCCTGATAAAAATGATGCATGTGGAGGTTTAAGGGAAATATATCCTATTTGGAAATGTTGTGCTTGAAGTGTTTGTGAGATAGGCATGTGAACATATACTGTAGGAAGTAGAGAAATTAGAGATGAAAATATCTATTTGGAATCCATCTGCATGGGATAGGAATGACTGAGTTTTCCAGTTGAGAATGTGGCAGGAGGTTGGAGGATTGTCTTTGATCTTATCCCTAACAGAGAGCTGGGTCTTAACAGTGATAATTCCCAAGACCTGGCCCTGTTTGGAAAACTTTGATTTTTCCCTGCCTCTAAAGAAGGACGAAGACTATAGAATACCAGGAATATCCACACTATTTCCCAAGACAACTGAAAGGTTCTTTCCTACTCCATTCCCTAAGCAGTGAGGATACATGGAGATCAGCTTCAGGCTATCTACAGACTCACAGAGAAAAAAGCTTATCTCCCAGAAGCTATCTTCAAAAGAATTCAGAAATTTCCTGCACTTGGTAGCTCTCAATCTTTCTAAGACTCTCTCACCATTATCTCCCAAGAGAAAAAGAATGGCACCATGAAAGAGAACTGGTTTTAGAGTAAAATATTTAGTTTGGGTTCAAATCCTGATTCTGCTGTTTATTACCTCTGTAACCATATGCAACTGTCTAACAATTAGGACTATATTAAAGTAAAATTGGCTACCTTGGGAATTAGTGGATTGCTCTTACTGGTCCTCAAGCAAAGATTGGATAACCATTTGTCAAATATGTCACAGAGAGGATTCTTGTTCAGATATGGGCTGGTGTAGATGGTTTTCTAGGTCTTGTCCAACTCTTAAATTCTGTGACTCTGTGTTCCACTCAAAAAAAGTTCAGAGATAATGTTAAGTAGAAAGCCTACCAGTTACATGAGAAATTTGGTTGATGTAGACAGTTAAATAAAGTAGCACAGAGCATTGGAAAGAATACTGGATTTGGAATCAGAAGATCTGGCTTTTAGCTTAATTCTATCTCTACATGCCATGTGACCTTAGACAAGTCACCTAACCTCCAAGTTTCTCAGTTTCTTCAACTACAAAATAAGATGGCTAGTTTAGATGCTTTTTTTTTTTTGGTGAGGCAATCAGGTTAAGTGACTTGCCCAGAGTCACACAGCTAGTGAGTATCGTGTGTCTGAGGCCGTATTTGAACTCGGGACCTCCTGACTCCAAGGCCAGTGCTCTATACATTGCATCACCTAGCTGCCCCTGGTTTAGATGTTCTTAAAGGTTCCTTGGAACTCTAAATTTTGTGAGTCTATTGAATAGAGAGCCAGATTCTTGGGTAATTTCCATTCCCTCTCCTTCTCCCCTTCTTGTCATCCCTATTTCCTTAAGCTATGCTATTCAGTCTGAAGAGTCTCTAAGTGACTCTTAGAGGCAGCCAAGGGTTCAAGAGGATGGTTCTTTAGTGGAGCTAAAATACAGCCAGAGGCTTATGAGAATATTTGTATTATATCAGTCTCTAGGGATGGAGCTGGGTCACCCTCAAGACAAAGCTCTAGTCCTCTTTTACATATATTCCCTAAAGCTATAGGTCAGTTGTCTTTGATTTCTTTTCTGAATATGTACTGGCCTTGTTTTTTATTTTAACCTGATTTCCCTGTATAAAAATGGTTGTAGGGATGTACAATGTGATTTGCCCTGGATCTATATCCCTAAAGGAAGACTGTGCTAATGAATGCCTGAAGTATGCATCAGATATTCAGGGAGAGAGTGCAAAATGGCACCTACTTCTTTAGACTGGAGGTTTGTACTTAAAATAATCCAGATGTGCATCATATTTGTCTCAATGTGAATATATCTGAGATCGAGCTACAATGTAAAAAGGAAGTGACTTGAAGGCCTGGGGCAGATCAGCCCAAAATGACTCAGAGCATGTCATGTGGAGAAGCCTTAAAGGGATTCCTGCTATAAATCTTCTGACAGCATAGCCCCAATACCCAGAGGCCTCATAAAACTAAACATACATTGGTTTTGCCAAGTCAACCAACTGCTTCAGATTCTGTTTCCCTATACATACTAATAGGATGTCTTTCCATACAGGTTATGGAGTACTTGAAATTGTTTTGAACAGAGCGACAATGGAGAATTTCAGGAAGTGTTTGCAATATATAATGTGTGGTTTGGGAACAGTGACAAGTGGATGCAGGCAGATGCCCAAATTGTTTGCCCAAAGAGGAAGTTGACTGGAGAGATAAGATGCAGAAAAGCCCAGGTTAAGAATGAGCTATTGGTTCTGACAGTCAGATAAAATGGACAACCAGTTTAACATTGTTTGATTTCAAGAATACTTCATGAACTTGGCCTTTCATAAGACCTCCTCTAGTCATCTACCTACTCTCTTGGACCTTACTGGTATCTAAAATACCAGGTTGATGCTCAGAAACACCCACTACAAATTGAGTCTCTGGGGACTGCTTTGCTTTGAGCCACAGTATTAACAGTCCTGAGGTCCTGTCCACCAATTCTTTTCATATTGTTGGTGCTGAAATGGGTGTAGATATGGATTCACCACTGTTATTTTCATCCCTAATTACTTTTCCACCTTAATAAAAATAATAATAGCTAGCATTTATATGGGCACTTTAAGGATTGCAAAGTGTTTAAAGATATTTCTCATTTTAATCTCACAACAACCCTGGAGGGTAGCTGCTATTATTATCCCCATTTTACAGATGAGGAAACTGAAGTACAGAGAGGTTATTTGTCTCATCTACATAACTAGTAAGCATCTGAGGCTGGTTTTGAAGTTAGGAATTCTTTGCACCAAATCCAATGCTCTATTCACTGTACCTCCTTTTCTCGTCAGTGGGCTGAGCAGGCAACTGTTTTCATCTCAGGAGATATAAATGACATGAGAAATTTCAAAATTTATTGGCTTCAAAAAAACCAAATCACACAGAGAAGTCCAGGACGTAATATTGAAAATATCTCAAACTTACCCTATAATTGTAGTTATGCAGTCATTTCCATTGTGTCTGACTCTTCATGATTCCATTTGGGATTTTTTGGGCAAAGATACTGGAGTGGTTTGCCATTTCCTTCTCCAGCTCATTTTATAGGTAAGGAACTGAGGCAAACAAGGTTAAGTGCCTTGACCAGAGTCATACAGATAGTAAGTAACTGAGGCTGGATTTGAACTCAGGTCTTCCTGATTCCAGACCCTGTGCTCTATCCACTACATCAACTGTACCCTTATAATAGCTGATATTTATATAATTATTTGAGGTTTACACAAAGTACTGTAAGTACATGATCCCATCTGACTCCCCAAACAACTGTATGAGATAGGCATTATTATTATCCTCATTTTACAGATGGTGAAACTGAGGCCCAGAGAGGGTAAAAGACTTGTTTGTGATCACATAGCTACTAAATGTGGTTGGCAAGATTCGACCTCAGATCTTCTTCACTTCAAATTTATTGAGCTGGCTCATAGCCACCCAAGAAATCCTCATTGAAAGATACTCAGGGGAACTCCAAAGCATCATAGGATCATAGATTTTGAGCTAGATAGGACCTCACATTCACATATTCCAGCCCCTCATTTTACAGATGTGAAAACTGAGGCCCAGGGAGATTACACGACTTACTCAAGTTCAGAGCAGAGACAGGATTTGAACCCAAGTCCTCTGGCCCCAGAGTATGTGTTCTTTCTGCTCTACTACTGCTTCCCTATGATCTTTTTCTGCTGCACATGAAATCTCTATGCTCTAATAGTCATTTAGTTCGAGTTGATTTACCATATGATTTTCATTCTGGTAGGGCTGGCAAAGGGATTCTGCAGTAGTAGGTTCATTCCTCCCCCCCTCCCCCACTTTGGGAGGCAATCAAGGTTAAATGACTTGCCCAGAGTCACATAGCTAGTAAGTAAGGCTGGATTTGAACTCATGTCCTCCCGACTCCAGAGCTGGCGCTCGATCTACTGTGTTCCCATAGTAGGTTTATGAATCTGTCAAATAGAGGCTGTGATAACCCAGTAGTGGTCCAATGACCTCTGTCAAAAGTCTTATTGGGAATGGTCTTGCTAAGAGTCAACATTTTTTTGATTTCAGGAATTGCAAAGTCAAAAGCCTACTGAAGCAATCAAAGCCCATTTAGAACATCTAAATTGCATTATGAGTCTGACAATTAAATGTGTTTCATTGTGTACAGATATGGAGCTTTCCATCGCCCTTGGTACTGTGTTATGGAGGGATGGAGGTGAAGGAGTAGAATCTCTTGGAAGAGCAAAAGGTAGGAGACCTTGTAGGTTGGTGTTGAAGTGAGTTCATAGGATTATGTCTTCATAGACTTAGAGCAGGAAGGGTCCTTTAAGATCATCTAGTCTGGTCCCCTTATTTTACAGATGAAGAAACTGAGGCCTAAAGAGGTGAATTAGCTTGGCTGAGGTCACACAGCTAATAAGCAGTAGAGCTAGGCTTTGAACACTAAGGGTGCTTCAATCTTCAGTGTTTGGTACCATTTTCCTTGGAATGGAGGGAAACATATTTCTGTAGGTAAGCTGGGGTACAATGATTGAAGGCCCCATTGTGATGGATATGTAAGGCTTGAGAAGTTGATTGAGGACAAGACTGAGGTGAATTAATCCCCAGAAGGCATTACAAAGCCACTGAGGGTTTTAGAGCAGAGGATTGAAAAGAGTTTTAGGAAGAAAGATTAAGGGTCTTACGGCATAGATGCAACAGGGTCCAAATTGTTCTTTCACTAGAATGAACATATAGCAAGAGGGGAGGGGGAGTGAGATTCTGGGCCCAGATAACTAGTCGCTGACACCCTTCCATTTGGGCTACTTTTATTGTTGACATTTATCCAGTACAATATTACAATGTGTGTACTGATTTTTAATTTCTGACATTCTTATTATACTCAAATTTAAAACTATTTCAGTGGGGTAATTTTTGTCAAAGCTAAGAAACAAAAACCTGAGCCTCTGGTTTTTGTCTGTGTCCCAAATTTGGCATGACCCTTTTCTGAGGCCTTGAATAAATTGTTGTTGTTCAGTTGCTTTCAATTGTGTTCGACTCTTCATGACTCCATTTGGAGTTTTCTTGGCAAAGATGCTAGACTGATTTACCATTTCCTTCTCCAGATGATTTTACAGATGAGGAAACTGAGGCAAATAGGATGAAGTGATTTGCCCAGGGTCACACAGCTGATAAGTGTCTGAGGCCAGATTTGAACTCAGGAAGATGAGTCTTCTTGACTCCAGACCTGGCACTCTATCCACTCTGCCACCCAGCTGCCCTTGAATCGATTCCTTCACTTGACATAGCACCTACCTACAGGTAATGGCTGTGTGGTTCTTAGGAATGTGATGTGAGGCTCAATTAATTCATACTGTGAATTGGAAAGTAATGGACCATACTTAGGCTGCCCTGTTCAGTCTTAATGCTGCCTTTGTCTGACACTGGAAAATTATTTATTGACTAATAGCTTTTTTTATGTTTCTTATGACCAAAAAGTAAAAGATGAATAATGAAAAATAATATTATTGAAATCTTAAGTAATGCAAAGATATGAGCCATATTAGTAATGAGCCCTGGGATTCAAATGAATAGCTTTGGAACACTCATGCAAATTAACTAACTAAAGAATCGATTCAATCCAGCTCTTACTATATGCAAGGCAACATGATATAATGGATAAAGCACTGGTCTTAGAGTTTGGAAAACTTGGATTCAAAATATTCAAAATATTCCCCTGATACTTAGTAAGTGCTTAACAAATGTTTGTTGAGTGACTTATTGACTGATTTTGTCATCCTGGCCAAGTCACTTAACTTATATGTGCCTCATATATTCCCTAGGATTCATCTCAATAGTCATAGATGATTTGTACTCTTTAGGAAGTGCTTACATAGGAAACTCCTCACATTGAAGAAATCATAAATTCTTAGGAAATATGGGTGAGGCATTGGGGATGTAAAGGCAAGAACACAATAATCCCTGTCCTCAAGGGGTTTATAATCTACTGGAGCCATTTAATCAATTGGTAGATAGGTCAATACAGCACAATTTGAGAAGGGGGGGTTTGGGAGAGGTTACTAGAGGAAGTCACATGTGGAAGCAGAGTCTTATGAGAGTTAATTTTCAGCAGAAAATTACTGATAGCAGGTATGAAATCATACCGACAAAGTTTTTGCAGCAGCTTGTTTGCCGGTTGGAATTTAGCCCAGTCATTTCAGAGTGATGTTGGGCGGGGAGGGTATTTGGTCTCCAGGACAGCAGAAAAGTTCCTTAATTTAATAAATGCTTGTTGATGAATTGCTTCTCACACAGGGTGCTCTGTCTTCTCCCTTTGTGCTTTTGTGTTGATAGTCCCTCGTGTCCTAAAGGAACTTACCTCTGCCTCAAGAAATCCCTCCTTTCCTTTGAAATTCATCTCAGCATAATGCCTGTCCTAATGTTGCATCCTTACCCCATGTTAGTACCCTCTCTTCCTAACTACTGTGTATTTGTACTGGATATTTATTTATTCTGCATATACACATATGTGCATATTATCTCCTGTGTTAGAATGTAATCTTGAGAGCAGGGACCATCTTATTTTTGTCTTTGTATTTCTGGTTATCTACCATAAATCTTGGCATGTAGTAGGTGCTTAAAGATGCTTATTGATGAATAGATTAATTGATTGGCAATACTGGAACAGCAAGACGATCATGTGGGTTGGCAGACACTAGTGCAGTATTTTTTGGTTGATTACTTAAAAAAAACCCCACAAGATCATATAATATTAATGGTTTTCTTTACAACATAATTTATTAATTTTGGAAATATCCACATATTCCCCGGAGGCTTTGTACTTTTTTTGTAATTAAAAAAAATTTGAAACTTTTATTTTTTTCCATTTTGTTTATTTGAAATTATATGTTTTGGCTGCTGTACACATTTTCCCTTGCTCTTGAGATCATTGGATTGTAGCTGTATAATTGGAAGCAACCCCAGAGGCCATTAAGTCCAATCACCTTTTTTTTTTTTTTTCAAATGAGCAAACTTAGGGAACAGGCTATTAATGATTTGGCCCAGGTCTAAAGGTAGTAAGCATCAGCAGCAGTGTTGGGGAATGGAAGATAAAAGTACCACCTACCTCAAAAGGTAACCTATATGCTACTAATTCTTGTTGTACGTGTATGCTCTGTTTTAAATGGCCCAATGCTACTGGTATGTCTCATAAGTAAAACAGTGAATCATGGCCTATGCTAGCAGTCTCTCTTAGTTCTGCACAGACCAAGATTTATCAAGGTTTGGACTTATTTGGCCTACAGAGAGAACGATTTCTATGTTCCAGGCTTCTAGGCTTTGATCAAGTTTTCGAGAGGTGTTCATGTCCTTGAGTCTTACGTATTTTCTGCTATTTTTGAAAAATATTTCTATTGATACTTTCATTTCCTTCCTTCTTCTCCCTTGCAAACCATCTCTTGAAGCAAAGAATAAAAAAAGAATAAGAATAAGTTCAACAAAATCAACCAAAGCATTAATTTTGTCTAATGTTATATGCAGTAAAGTTTTCTGCATCCACCTCTGTGCTAAAGAGAGGGAGATAAGTTCCTTCAACTTTTCGTCAGTAAGAAGTGTGGTCATTAGTATTATGCAGATTCAATTTCATTTTCTTTCATTTTCTTATATCCTAGTAGTCATTGTATAGACTGTTTTCCTGTTTCTGCTACCTTTCTTAATCAGTTCATATGGCTTCTCTTTGTTTAGTTGCTTTTCAGTTGTGCTGACTCTTTGTGACCCCATTTGGGGTGTTCTTGGCAGAGATACTGGAGTGGTTTGTCATTTCCTTCTTCAGCTCATTTTACAGATGAGGAAACTGAGGCAAATGGGGTTAAGTGACTTGTCCAAGGTCACACAGCTAGTAAGTGTCTGAAGCCAGATTTGAACTCAGGAAGATGAGTCTTTTTGACTCCAGGCCCAGCACTCTGTGCACCGTGGTGCCATCTAGCTTCCTTATGTCTTCTCAGGCTTGCCTAAATTCTTCATGATTGTCATTTCTTATAGCATAGAAGTAGTCTACTGCTTTCATTACATTTATTTCTACATTCCCCAACTGGTGGGCACCTCCTCTGTTTACTTTTCTTTGCTACCATAATAGGTGATGCTCTTTGGTATATTTTTGGACTTTGCTTTCTGTCTCTGACTTCATCTTTGGAGTATATACCTAACAATGGAATCTCTGTGTCAAATGGTGTGGCAATCTTTGTTACTTTTATAGTCACAACTTACTTCCCAGAATGGCTGAACTAATTCACAGTTTCACCAACAAAGTATCTGTTTGCCTGCTTTTCCATAGCTCTGGAAAATGCCATTTAAGTATATATGTTGTTATGGGTGGGCTTTGGAGTATCATATAAGTGTTTTGTGCTCATTTCCCCTAGTAAATGTTAAGTTCCTTAAGGTCAGGGACTATTTTTTATTTTTGTATCCCTAGAATTCACCATAATATTTTGTACTGATAGGTGCTATAGATGCTATTTGGATTGAATTGAATAAGAGACAGATTAACATCAGTTCTATCACTAGTATATTAAGCAAAGACAGTGATCATCTTTTTTTTTTTTAAACAACAGAGAGAGAAATCAGACCAAGGTTTGTGATGATAGGTTATGTCAATTGCTTTCCTGGTGCTTTAAGGAAGAAATAAAGTGCATCAAGCCAAGATAATTTACCTTTTTCTTGACTTGTTGGCACCTTTTATTTGGCTCCTTGGCATGTACCAGGCCATGGATAAACGCCTTGGGAGACTTATAGAAATGCAAGCATTATTTATTGATGAAGAAAAGGCAATGCCATTAGGAACAGGAGGATAGCATTTAAAAAGGTAATAAATAATGCAGTCTAATGAAGACACAAGTAGAATGATGAACATTGTTCTAGTGGTAAAAAGAAATGCTGCTGTTAAAATGGCTAGAAACAGGAGTATGCTGAAGAGATAGTATGCCTCACTTGCCTGAGATGCTTTGACTTTCTAAAATAACTTCAGGGCAAAGAGATCTTTTAAGCAAAACAAAATTTACCTAACAAAAGTATTATTATGCTTATGGAAGGGATAGAGATGGGAAAATTGCACACTTGATCACTTTCCAGATGTTTGGGTTATCCCATCCAATGCTATTGTGCATTAAAGCCATTAGTAAATTATCACCAAATTCCCACAGAAATTACACAAGTACTATAATGTTTAGCTGTTTGCCAATTTATAGCCTTTATGGTATTGTACCGCCTAATGTTTTTATTTGGGGGAGGGAAAGGGATATTAATTCATGTGAAGTGGGAAATGCCTACACACAATGCTGGTTCCTACTTGCTAAGCAAAGATAGAAGGGGAAGAAATAATAATCTGTGTACCAGTTAACTTGCATCACATAGTTTGACAAATGATTAAATGTTCCTTTGCAATTATATATTTTATATATATACATGCACCTACATGAGCTTATTAAGTTCCTAGGTACTATACGTACAAATATACAAATATGTGTATATGTATGCATCATACATATACCATGTGTATATATATATATACACACATATACCATGTATATATACACACATATATATATATATAGACATACGTACCTTTGTATGTATAATATATGTCATATATATGTGTGTGTGTGTGTGTGTGTGTGTGTGTGTGTGTGTGTGTGTGTGTGTGTACACATACAGATACATTTGAGACAGTATGGGGTAGTGAATAGAGAGTTGGCCTTGGAGTCAGAAAGACCTTGGTTTAAGTTTCATATTATCTATGTAACCCTAGACCAGTCACTTGACCTCAAAATGTCATTAGCAACTCTCTAAGGCTTTAAGTTGCAGAGAAGGTGCCGACCTGCTTTGGAAGAGGGACTTTCCCTCTCCTGGAGTTCTGTACATCAGTGAAATCACAAGTCTAGTTCCTAAACATATATGTACACTTAAATATAACATATGTTACATGTCACCTCTATGTGAATGGCCCCCAGATTTATTACCGTAGTCAATACTATCATTTCAAACTGTTTGCTTTTTTGTCCTACATGAAGAAAAATTCAATATGTCCAAAAATCAAACTCCTTGTCTATTGCTCTAATGTATGTCTCCTTCAGAATTCCCATTTTCTTAATGATACAAACACCTCAAATCATCCAGAGTTGAAACCTCAGACTCATCCTTAATTTTTAAGTCTTTCTTCCTTTTACATCTAATCTATTCTGACTTTTCAGTTTTCTCCCTTTCTCTCCATTTCCAATCCCTCAATTTAGTCTTGCTTTTTGCCGGATCTATTGCAACAATCTCCTAATTTATTATCAGTCTCTCGCTTTCTAACCTATCTTATACACAGCTGCCAGATTAATCTTCCTGAAGCATAACTACTCTCATGTCATCCTCCTGCAAAAAAAAAAAAAGCTTTCAATAGTTTTTTCATTGCTTCCTGAATAATATATAAATTCATTTGCCTGACATTCAAGGATCTCAGAGTTTTGGCTCCAAACTGCCTTCATAGAATCATTTCCAACTCTTCCTTTTTTTTTGGAATGGAAGTTTGGCAAATGTGCAGAAGCCATGAGTTTGCTAAGATGACATCATCCATGTGGAGAATGCTAGGGAGCAGATTCTGGGAGAATCATGAGGACAGATACATACATGTTTCTGTTGGCCTGCTATATGATTGTGAGCAGTATTTTTTTTTCCATCGACACAATTGCTGGAACTGTTGATGTCTTCAAAACAGCCTGAAACGGCATCCATTGGCTTTGTTGCATTCATTGGGGGGGGGGGATAATTTGATTCTCTTCCTCACTGCTCTCCTTATATAGGCACTGACTTAAATTATTAATCTAATCTCCCCTGCCCTCCAGACTGAAATGATATAGGGGAGATTATGCCACTGAAGTATGGGGAGGGAGGAAAATATGTGTTTTTTCTTGCTATATTTATGAAATAAATATTCTTTAGGCAAAGCCAATCAATATTAAATTATAAATTGGAGCTGAGATCATAGTCACTGAGTCCCCAGATAGGAGAGACACAGCTAATAGTAGAGAAAAGAGATACCCCAAGTCTCTCGGGATTTCCTGCAGTGCTGAGGGGGTGACAAAGCAAGCCTGGCTCTAGAGTGCGGGGCAGAGCATACATGTTACACTGATATCACAGAGTCCTAGAACCAGAAGGGACCTTACAGACAATTGCACCTAAGCTCCTGATTTTATGGATGAGGACACTGCGAGAGAGAGCAAGTGAACTTACCTGAGATTATACAGCAAGTAAGTTTACAAGAGGCATTTGAACCCAGGTCTTTCTGATTCTGAGTCCACTGTGCCATGTTGCCTCTTTCTCTTGCCAGATCAGACTACTCCATTGTTCCTTAAGTATACCTTTTCTTCCTCTATCCATTTGCTCATATGGTTCCATCTGCCATGAGCACCCGTTCTCCCTATTCCGTTCCTACTTATTCTTTAAGATCCAGATTAAATACAGGACTTATTCCCTGATCCATATGACTATAAGGAAGCTATCTTTTTTTTATGAAGTCCCAAATAGCATTTGTACCCTTGTTCTCAGTGAACTTTCACATTCTACCTTAAGGATGGGAATTGCTTCATTTTTGTCCTAGTATCCAGCCTATAGTATAGTGCCTGGCACATATAAGGCACTTATGTTGGTTGATTAATAAGAATTTTCCCTACTTAAGCTCTGTGTGGGCAGAAACTATGCCTTATTCATTTTTGTGTTCCCCATAGTGTCTAGCTTTGGAATCATCATGGTATAATGGCTTTGGATCCAGAGCAGCTGGGTTTAAATTTGGCCTCTGCCACCCACTACTTGTGCGCCTTAGGGTACTTCATCACCTTGGGGCTCATTTTTCCTGTCTAGAAAATGATAGAATGGAACTAGAAGATTTCTAAGGTCCCTCCCATCTCTAAGTCTATAATCCTGTGATTGGTAGATAATCTCCTCTAGTAGACTATAAACTCTCTCAGGGCAAAGAACATGACTTGAAAGAGCAATTGATTTGTAGTCAGATGACTCAGATTTAAACTCCATCTGTCATTTACTAACTGTGTGACCTTGGGCAAATCCCTGAACCCCTCTGGGTCTCATTTTCTTCATATATACAGTAGGGGGTTGATTGGACTACATAGCTTCTAAGACTTCTTTCAACCCTGAATATATGATTCTGAATCTATATCTTGTAGGCTCCTAATGTATAATCTAGGGAATGAATGAATGTACAATGGTTTTAGTGAAGATGGGTTGAAATATGGAACCCACTTAAAGGAATGCTAGATATGACAATATAGTTAACCTAAAATAAGTTATTGGGAAAAATCTGTTGAAGACATTTTCAGATGTTTTCTGATAAAATCGTAGTTTTCTCAAAAATCATGTGGGCTATTCAGCTCCTGGTTCAAATGTGAAGCAAAGGCTTTTTGGCTTTGCAACTTCATCAAAAAAGAGAATGTTAGCCAAATTTTCATTTTGTTTCAGATTTGTGTATTTTGAATATGATAAAACTCAATATAATATCAGGATGAAAAGGAGCTCATTCACTATTTAGACTTTCAAATTCCTGTGCTGTATCTTTAACCTAAGAACTTAAGAAATGCCATACTGGACCAGGGCAGTATTTCAAGTAGCCCAGTGTCCATCTCTGAATATAGTATGAAAGGCTAGTTTTGTGGGAAGTGGTGGTTGCTCTTCTATAATATTAACCTCAGTAAATTAGGGCTGTGCCCTCAAAAGTCTCTGGCTTTCTTTAATCCTTTTATATGTTATTCATTAATTTGTCTCAACTCTTCTTGTAGCATCATATATTTCAGGCCCTACCACCTCTAGTAGTAATGATTTCCATATATTTATTACCTGCTATGTAATTCAGTTCAATTTAATAAGCATCTATTATGTAAAGGCAAACCTTTTATTTAACCTGAAACTGTCTCTTTCAACCTTAAATATGGGATTTGGTGAGAGAGTCTGTTTTTACCCTGTCCATATCCTTTGTGATTGTGTAAAATTGGATGATTTTCCCTTCCCTCCTTTTTCATTTCAGCCTCAAGCATTCTCAATCGTTTTAGCCTATCCTCTGAAAACACTTCATTCTTGACCCTTTTTGTCTTGTGTAGTAGAAAAAGCGTTGCTCATATTTAGGAGATATTGGTTTCAGTCTGGGCCCGTATATTTATGAACTATGACTGTTCTTTAGTCTTCGCACAGAATGGGAATAATGCTAACTACTAATAATATTTCTTACCTCACAGGATTCTTGTGAGAAAAAAGCTTCCTAAACTTCAGAACTCACATAGTTTTATTTGAATTTCAGGACTAGAAATGCATACAATATTCCAGGGGTGTGTGTGTGTGTGTATTTTATATGAGGCAGTTAGGTGGCACAGTGGATACAGTACTGGACCTGGAGTCAGGAGGAGCTGAGTTCAAATTTGGCTTCAGACACGTATTAGCTGTGTGACCCTGTGCAAATCACTTAATCCTGATTGCCTAAAAAAACCAACAACAAAAAACAAAATGAAATACTTATGAAGTGCTTATCTTCAGCACTTAGCCTGGCACATAGTAGATACTTAATAAATGTTTGTTGATTTTTTGTTTGTTTTCCACCAATATGAGAAGAAATTGGGGAAGAGTTAGTGTAATAACAGTTTAAACATTTGGGTAAATGGTTCTAAAATTCCATCTTTGCATTCCTTCCAAACTTTTGAATAGATGTCATCAAGGGCCTGAGATTGATTTATATCCATTTTGCCAACCAGGTCTAGAACACCCACTCCCTATCACCCCTCCATGTCCAATCTGTTGCCAAGGTCCATTGATTTTACATTTGTAACATCTTTCACATGTTCCCTTCTTTCCTCTGACATTGCTACCACACTGGTATAGATCCTCATATCTGGATTAATGCAGTAAGCTGCTAACTCACCTGCCTGCTTCCCCACACTGACCTATCCTCCATTCACCTGTCAATGTAACTTTCCTAAAGCGCAGGTCTGACTGCGTCTTTCCCCACTCAATAAACTCCAATGGCTCATGTCATCTCCAGGATCAAATATAAAATTCTCTTTTCGGCATTCAAAGCCCTCATATGTTGCCTCTCCCCCCACTTTCTAGTCATCCACCTTACACATTCCCCTGCTCCCCTCGTACCCAGCCCCATGTACTCTTTGATCAAGTGATACTGGTCTCCTTTGCTATTTCTTGACCAATACAATCCATCTCCCAAAAAAGTATTTTCACTGGCTGTCCATCCTTCTTGAAGTGTTCTCCTTCCACATCTCTGCTTCCTGGCTTCTTTTAAGTCACAGCTAAAATCTTACCTTTTATAGGAAGTCTTTCTAGAGCTCTCTTAATTCTAGTGCTTCCCCTCTGCTGAGTATTTTAATTTATCCTGTATGTGGCATGTTTTGTACATAGCAGTTTGCATGTTGTCTCTGCTATTGTACTATGTTTTTTTTTTTAACATTTCTTTGTATCTCTCATGCTTAGCACAGTGCCTGGCATATAGTAGGTGCTTAATAAATGTTTATTGACTGACTGACTGTGATACCTTGAAATCAGTTGCTCCAATTACTGGATGCAATTACTGGAGCAAGATGGCTCAGTGGTAAATATCTCTATCTAACCATCTTCTTATGCCTCAATGTATTGGTTAATATTCTCCCTTCCTTCACCTCCCCTCTTAAACTTCACAGTTAGAACATCTACAAGAACTTCTCTCCACTGCTACAGTTGTGAAAGTAATTGCTTAAATCACTGGTCATTTTTTGGGTATTTTCCATGACTGGTCTCTCCTGTGATGTATAAAAAGTTCCAGAAACATAGTTTCTGGGTAATTCATCATTTTATTAATCATGCTAGCAGATAATTAGCAAAAGGGAACAGTGGCCCTCTCCAATGCCAAAGACCTCTTATGGAACCCACTCAATGCTTATATGCTCTTGGAAGAGTAGGTGTTCTGAGGGTGGCAATCAACTCAGATTGGTTAACAATTAATTAGAAGAATGAATATCATAATGAGAGGTGGGCTTATTCTAATGAGGGGCTAGAGGATGAGACTCTGATCTTGGGGATGTGGCTGATAACTACCCCTACCTAGGGCCATCTAGACATAAAGGGGTCTACCTCTGCTTTGACCTGGCTGAGTGGGACATAATGGTTGGAATTCTCCTTAGATTAAATTCTTTGTAAAGTTCTCTAGTTAGGTGGGGTAACAATTCCAAGATTTCATCTAATCATCTGCTCTGACCTTCAGAAAACTAAGCTTTGACCTAATTTCCAAATAAGGAAGGGAAAAAATCCTAGATCTCCCCAATATTAACAGCTAGTTACTTAATAATCATTTCTTTTACTTCTAGTTTTGGCTGTTGTGGGTGGGCATGAGGGAAATTTAACTATTCATTCTATTAGAAAACTCACAACTATAGAGATCTCTCACTATGGGTCAGATTCATCTTCTAAAATGCTGTTAACATATTAATGATTGGTGATTCCACAGGAGTGGGCTCTCTCTTCACCAATAAAGGTCACAGTCTTCTTCAGCTGGTATTCCTTGTGAACTACTGAGAATGAGAAACTCTTCATTCATTACTGTGTAATTCCTTAGTCACTAGGTTAGCTTTATGTCTGATAAGGAAGATTGTAAAATGGCCTGAGTTAATAATAAATCTGCCGTTGGAAATATAATTATTAAATGGCTAGTCTTCATGCCCACAATTAGGCACAAAACTCTCTGACAATGGGCTAGGAGGTTGGGAATCCTAGCCCTAACCTGAGAAAGACATTCTGTCCTACGTAACTCTCAGATCTCTCCAATACTATCATGCTGTGAACAAAAAGATACACAGAGATATAAAGGGCAAGGTTAACCATAGGTGTTTAGGAGAAATATGATTAAGTAGTCAAATTCAGCCCTTAACAGAATTTTTTTTTTTTGGCTAGGCAATGGGGTTAAGTGACTTGCCCAGGGGCACACAGCTAGTGAATGTCAAGTGTCTGAGACCTGATTTGAACTCAGGTTCTCCTGACTCCAGGGCCAGTGCTGTATCCACTGCACCACCTAGCTGCCCTACCTTAACAGAATTTTTTAAAAAGGAGCACAATTAGGAACAGGTACTGATGTGGTTTGGGGTTGCTGGGAACCCCAAAATGTCAGGGTACAGGGCAGCGTCTGCCTGGAATGAATTCACACTCAAACCTTCTTCCCATCAAAGTGGCAAGGTTTATTGTGATGCCAGTAGAAGCAGGATAGATTTCTAGTGAATCTGTTGCTTATTGGAGGTAAAACTGATGCTTATATACAAGCATATGTGAAAGGGTCTGGATGGGATTAAGGAGCCATAAATAGCCTGGAGTGGGTCAAGAGTGACTGTGAAAGGATTGTCACCTGTATATGTGGGTTGGGGTGGCCTTGGGCAAGATGCCAGTGATCTGGGCTGCTGAAATGTATGGGAAAATTCAGGCACTGGGTTGCTTTCAAAGACATGGTCTTTTCTAAGGGTCCAGGTCCCATTACCCTATCAGTATTAGTTGCACCCTGATGAAGTAAATGGGGTGGGGGAGTGGTGGTAATGACATTTCAGTTTTTTTTTTTTTTCAGTGCTCCAGCTATGAGAGTGAGGAGTGGGTTTAGGAACACAGACATAAAGCTAGGAGAGAGGATGAGTCCAACATACTTTATAAATGAGGCTCTCTCTCAAAGAGATTAAGTGACTGGCTTTGAGTCACAGTGTCTGAGGCATGATCTGAACCCAGGGTTTCCTGAATGCAAGTCTAGCCCTTGATCTACCACTCCATGATGCCTCATAGAAAAAGGAAAAGTCTCAGGCAAAGAAACCTTTAGGGAAATAATCTATTTTTAAGAAGGAAATCATGCAGTTGTACATGTTAAATGATGAGCTCCTTTTAGAAATGACACTGGAAACATGAATGTGGCTTAGCATTGGTTATAGAATAACCAAGTTTAGCTGTCCTGAGAATCAGAGTTTTCATGTACAACCTCATAGGGTACTTTGAACTATTGCATTTTCACATTCTATCTCCTTTTAGAATCATTTTTATTAGTTTCATCACCTTTCCTAGATTGTAAGCTGCATGAGGGCAGGATCCTTGACTAATTTTTGGGAGTCCTGTCCCATCACACCCCCAGTGGTTGCCACTGTACCTTTGAATAATAAGTGCTACAAAAATATTTGTTGGATTCAATGTAGTTTATTATCATTATGACTTCAATAATAATGATGATGTTTATAATTTATTGTGAAGTCATCATGAGATTAAAAGAAAGTAGGGAATGTTTCACCTTGCATGTGCTACTTTTCACATAAACTTTCTTATAAGCATCTCAATCTTGATTTTCAATTTCAGTAAATTCAAGAATAATCAGATCAAGCAAAATGACAGTGCCTACTAATTCTCAAGCCCTCAAATTGCTGCTATGGTCTTTGGTTTTAAAATGTTCATTTGACAAGGTTTCATTAACTCATCATAGCATAATGGAAAAAGTCAGGAAGGTCTGGGTTTTGGTCCCATCTATGCATTTACATCGGTGTGCTCTTAGATATTAGTTGTTCACTTTTCGGTTTCCTAATTTCCTCTGGAGTAAATCACACACTTGTCTTAGATGGAGGCAGTGCTTTAAAGCTTACAAAGTATTTTACATATATTATCTCAAATCTCACAACAAGCCTGGGAATATTATCATAGGGAGCTATAGTTGTTAGAGCTCTGGACCTGGAGCTGGAAAGACCTGAATTTGAATCCAGCCTCAGGCACTTACTATTAGGTGAGCAAATCACCTAACCTTAGTCTGTCTCAATTTCCTCATCTCTAAAATGGGGAAAATAATAGCATGAGGGCTATTGCAAAGATGAAGTGAGAATCTGTTTATAAAGCTCTTTGCCTACCTAAAATCACTATGTAAATGCTAACTGGGGTATATGAGGTATTCAGAAGGACTAGCAGCTCTGCTGTGAGGGCTTGCCAAGCCTTTTCAGGACATCTACCTGTCACCCAACTCTCACCTGTGGCTCCCAGAAGCTGTAGCATGTGCAGAGGCCTCGTTCAGGTAAAACCATCTTGGCAGACGGGCTAAACCAGGTTGAGGATAATGACAGGCCCCAGACTCATTAGTGAGGTAGGAGATGTCTACCCCCAGCAAGTGAAGACTTCCCCCGCGGCTGAGGGGTGGATTAGAGCAATTTGTTCCAATGGTTATGGAGGTGGCTGAAGCAGGTTCTGGGGAACACTTGGAGCCTGGGCAGACATCAAAGATACCAAGGTCATCCACTACATCCCAGGGCCATCACTAGTCATCCTGATTTTTGTCCTGCCACTGGACTTCGATGACTCTGGAAGAGAAAGTGAGGCTGAGGACTTTGCGCTGCTCTGCCTCACTTAAATCCAGTTCATGTGCAAATCAAGACATCACCTCCATGATGTCATTGGTCCTCTTCAAGAATGAAGGAACAGCAACGACAATGAATGCTAGCCATTTCATTGATGAGGAATCTGAGGCTCTGAGGAGCTTGCAAAGCACTTCACACACTTTATTGAGAGCCTCCTCAGGCTGCTGGGAGGTATTTTCCTCATTTTCCTCCTGGCTTGCCCAGGGACACAGAGCTAGTACATATGAAAGACAGATTGGATGCTAGGTCTTATTCCATATCAAGTGCTTTCTCCACTACACTAGGGTATCTCTCATTGTGATGAGGATCAAAGGAGAAAAGAGATATGAAAGCACTTCAAAATTGCTTTACAAATATGAGATAGAGTTATCACTAGATAACTACTCACTATTTGTAAACATTAGATTATGAATTTTAATTTAAAAGACCTAGCAATATGGGCAAAATGTAAGTCTATGTATATGTGTGTTTAAGAAACCTGGTCCCTTTAGATGGGAATCTAGGGTATCATTTGTTTCATGATATCCATCACAACTTTGGAGATGTACTCCCATGGGGGAAAATGATGGTTCCAGAACAGAACCCTAAAATTCACTTCAAGGAGTATTTTTTGCCTTTGTCTCCAGACAGCCTGTGGACATAGAATTCTCCTGTATAATTCCCACATTAGCACTTAACTTAAATGAACCATCAACCCCTATGATCTTGTGTTAAAAGCATAAATATATCAAATGCCACCACAGATTGAATCCCATTTCATTGGAAAGGACCCTATAGGGGTCTTTGGAATGTCTTGTGAGTTTTTTCTTTTTTTGGTAGCTGTAAGCTATGCTACAGGCAAGATGGCACCCAGTGGGGGAGCTTAAAAATGCACATATGTGAGATATCCAGAAATGTAAATAGAGCACGTCTTAATTTATTAAATATGCAGTGTGGAACTATATTAAATGATACGTGCAAGTTGAGGATATCAATTTTTCTGGATCTATTCTTTCTGGTAGGATCAGCAGGTGCCTTTTATTGTATCTCTGTATGTGGCTAGTTTGAAGGAAAAACAGCTGCCTACCACTTGGCCCCCCCAGTTAATCATTTCTGCTACAGGAAGCACACATTTGGCAAAGACTGCAAAACTCTGGGTGGAAGCATTAGAAGTCAGGCCCTTTATCACTTCATCAATTTCTCTGAATAATTTGGCTTTAGCAAAGAGGTACTATAAACTATACCAACAATACAATTATAGGTGTGATACAATTTTATATATTCTAAAGAAATGAGGGGTCTCTAGAATTGAACCTTAAAGACCCCCCCCCCAACAATTTCTGCATGACATTGTCATGAACAAAGAATTGGTACACAATCACTGAAAAACTGAAAAACTAAAGCTTGGAAGCCTATACAGTGCTTTGAGTGGAAGACTATTTAATTTATAAAACATATGCATGACCTAAGCTGAAAATTACAAATTGCATAATTTTTAGTGAAAAACATGGTTTCCTAAACTTTTTTTGTTCAGCTAATGCAATTTTCTTTTAGACTATTGGTCAAATAATAATAAACCTATTAATTGAGAAGCAGCATGACATAATAGAGATGGCACTGGAATTAGAATTAGAAAGGCCTGGGTTCAAATCCTCCCTGAGACTTTTACTGACTTTGTGATCCTGGGCAAGTCCTTAAATTGTCTCTGTCTGCTTTCTCATTGACAAAATGATGGGGTGGACTCTACCGCCTCTTCAATTGCTCCAAGTTATAAATTTATGACCCGTTGAACTTAAGTATTTGCTGTTGTTAACTTATAACAGAAATAGAAATCCTCAATTCAACTAATAAGAATTAAGTGCGTACTATGTTCAAGGCACTACGCTAAGAAGACAAATGGCACAATTCCTACTTTGAAGAAAATTACAATTGATAAAAGGGAAACAGCCTAAATCAGTATGATTAAAAAGTAGAGTTATGAGAGGGTGAAAGGAAAGATTCAGATATATTGAGTCTACTAGGCAGCACCACAGTGCATAGAGTGCCTAGCTTGGAGTCAGGAAGACCTGGGTTCAAATATGACCTCAGACACTGGCTATGTGAACCTGGGCAAGTCACTTAACCTCTGTTTGACTCAGTTTCCTCATCTGTAAAAAGGGGATAATAATAGCACCTACTTCCTAGGGCTGTGAGGATCAAATGAGATGATACATGTAAAGCACTTAGTACAAGGCCTAGCACATAGTAAAGAGCTATACAAATTTTGGCCATTATTATATTGCTCTAAGGAAGTTCAAGAAGGGGGAGTGATCATTTTGAATGGGGAGGAGGAGGAAGGAGGGAGTAGGATAAGAGAGAGCTTCATGGAAAAGGTGGCACCTGGCCAA
The DNA here is from genome assembly GCF_003287225.1 of Phascolarctos cinereus. Taxonomy (NCBI): domain Eukaryota; kingdom Metazoa; phylum Chordata; class Mammalia; order Diprotodontia; family Phascolarctidae; genus Phascolarctos; species Phascolarctos cinereus. The sequence goes on from NW_027555736.1 coordinate 158,682,939, forward strand.
GGTCTTGGAGAAAGAGATTTCTATAGGTCAGACATGTATTTTGAATATGAGAGATGAATACATTGATGTGAGGTGATAAAAGGTGAGATCAGAATTTTTGCTAAGAAAACAGCTTAAGTAATCTATTTTGGCTGCAATGTAGAGTACGTTGTATGAAACTAGGCTAGAAAGCTCACAGCTAACTGTTTAGAACTTGACATTCCAGACTAAGGAGTTTGCATTTTATCCTACAGACAACAGGCAGCCTTTGAAGCTTTTTGAGAAGGGCAGTGACATGGTCAGTCAGTCCAGAGATTGGTCATTAGGTAGATTATTTTTGTAGTTATATAAAGACTAGATCCAAAGGGGGAAGAGACTGGAGACAAGAAGGTCAGTGAAGTTTGGAGTTCAGATTGGAGGTGGTTAAGAACTGATCTAGGGCAGAATTGGGCAGGGGACAGGGGGTAAGGCACGGGGAAGGAATAGATAAGGGAAAGGCGGGATATAGAATTTATGCCATTTGGCAGGAGATTGGTTGTAGGGGCTAAGGGAGAAAGGAGGCATCAATAACCCTTGAGATTTCAAGCCTTGGAAACATTAGTAAATAAACTTTCCAATAAAGCAATTTAAAATATATTATAAAAATCAACAGTCCCTTTCCCCCTACTCCTCACCCCCAACCATATTGCATAGGATCAGTCAAACAAGTAGGCATTTGGTTAAATATCTACTATGTGCTAAGTAAGTGTGGGAATACAAAGCCATAGTTCGCAGGGCACTAGATTCAGAGTCAGGAAGACCTGAGTTCAAATCCTCTCAGGCACTTATTAGTTGTTTGGCTGTGGGCAAGTCTCTTAATCTCTGTTTGCCTCAGTTTATCTGCAGAATGGGGATTATAATAGCACCTACCCCAGGGTTGGTGCAGCTAGGAGGGGCAGTGGATGAAGCACCGGACTTGGAATCAGGAAAGTTCATTTCATGAATGCAAATCTGGCCTCAGACAGTCACCAACCCTGGGCAAGTCACTTAATCCTGTTCACCTCAGTTCCTCATCTGTAAATGAGCCAGAGAAGGAAATGTCAAACACTCCAGTATCTTTGCCAAGAAAATCCCAAATGGAGTCGGGAAGAGTTGGGCATAACTCAACAACAACAACAAAACCCTAGGGTTGTTGTGAGAATCGAATGAAATAATAATAGTAAGTGCTTTCCAAATCTCAGAGTGCTTTTCTAAATGTTAGCTATTGCCTCAAGGGGCTTATGTTCTATCAGGAGGGATAGTACGGACATGTATAAATCTGTACAAAATAACTCAAGGTATTTTGGGAGGTTGGCACTAGTGGCTGGAGGGGTAGGTCTGTATTCAATTCCATTAACATTTATAAAGTGACTACTATATTTGCAGCACTGCTTGAGAAATATAGATGAATAAAAACATTCTAAATTTAGAGAATGAAGTGACATACATTATACACCTCCAGGTGTTAGCAGGATTGATATGTCCCCCCAGATGGTTCTCTTTCCCAGGAGAGGCATTACATTTGTGAATGTTTAATCACAATTTAAGGTGTTAATTGGCACAGAAATAATCTCTTAATGAAAAATTATTTTATGGCTTTGGAAACATTAGAAAGGAAAATTAGATAAAAGAAAATGAGGATGACTTGGTAGGAATGCAATCAAAACGTCATTCAACAGTTAAAAGTTCTTGTATTTTCTTTGTTCGGTTACCATTTGGTTCTTGATACTTCTGAGATCCATTCTGTGAACTACGTAACTTGGGCAGGGGAGGGGGAATTGGTTTTCAGACTTTACAGCACTGACCCTTACTACACCCACACATGAAGCAACTTAAGTCTGCACAACTGTTCCATCTCATCTTTTTTTGAGGGACAAAGCCAGAATTTCTATTCCTAACAAAGAGGGACAGGACAGGCTGACCCCAGACCCCTAATATTTATTAAGCAGCTGTTACATTCCCAACATTTGTTAAAGCAAAGGCAACATGTTATAGCACAGAATGGCTTTGGAATCAGAGATACTGGGTTTAAATCTCACTTTTGACATATTACTGCTGTGTGACCCTTAGTAAGTTGCTTAATTTCCTGGTATTCTGAGGCAGTATGGTATGACTACAACAGAACACTTAACAATCAGTTTTGGTAGAGGGACTTAATGGGAGTTTCCTACATCTATAATATATCAGGTCTGCTTACCCATCATCACATACAACCAAAAAAGAAATACCCAGAAATGTTAGAGGTGCTATGAAAGGTACAAAGAATTCGTTCTTGCCCTCCAGAAGCTTACTTTCTATTTCAGAAGAGAAAACACGCTCAGAAAACAACCAGAGAACTGGTTGAAATGGCAGCAGGGCTCAGGGGATAGGAGAGACTCATCAGTTAAAGGGGTAGAAGGAAATGTAGTTTAAGCTGCTGTCCGTGCTACTCCAGTCAGGCATTCAACATAAAATTAACCAAAATTCTGTCCTCTTCAGCCCTGGAACGTGGTACTTCAGGGAGTACCCTTGGCTGCCTCTACTGAGAGAGATGCACACACATTCTGAGCTGCTGTAGCAGGAGAGTCCAAAATCCGCTGAACAGAAACGAGGACAAGAAAGGGGAAGTCTGGTAACTAGAAACTAAGCAAGCACAAAACACACACGAGGGGGACAGATGCAGGGTAAATGGCGGCAGAAAATAGTAGGGGAGAGCTTTTGACGGGATAGATACCTGCAGAAGGGTTTGCAATTATATGTTGGAAAGTAAATCCCCACTTTTCACAGTTGGGAGATCCTTGGAATTTATGGCGAAGGCTGCAGAATTGTTTCTTTGGGAGAGAATAGGCCAGACCGCTCAATTTGAGACAGTAGAAGGAGTCCTCCTTGCCAACATCATTTCGATTCAACACATATTTACTGAATTTCTCCCATGTGTAAAGCTACTGTGTTAGCACTGTGGAGTGATAAAAAGATGAATTAAGACATGGTTCCTGCCCTGCAAAGGCTTGTGGTATAGTAAGGGACATAAGCTATATATACAAATAGTTACAATATTGGACAGAATGTGGCAAGCATTTTAAAAAAGTCCTTAGTGTTAGCTCTTACTTCCACATTTTATCTACAACCTGATTGTGTCCAGCATATATTTTTCTGTTTAATTTTTTTTAAATTCTGAATTTAACAAACACTGACGTTGAAATGAGCACTCCTATATACACAGTTGAAACTATGTATGTGGTACTGCAAATCTCTATTATGTATAATGTGGCTTTCTTTTTAAAGTATATAAAAATGCATTGTACAACTTCCAAAATTGTTCTGCTTGCTGTGATTCCTTCTGGCTTTTCTTCTATTTTCTTCTGTGCATTAAAAAAATACTCCAGTTACTCTTTTTTCTTTATTTTTCCTTGGTAACCTTTTGCTTACCATCCTTCTGTCTTCCAACTTTTCCTCCCAAATGAAAAAGAAAAAAAAAGAAAACTTTATTACAAACATACATAGTGAAGCAAAACAAATTTCCATATTGATGGTGTCTGAAAATGTATGTCTCATTCTGCAACTTGAGTCTATCGCTTCTCTGTCAGGGAATGGGAAAAATGCTTCATCACTTGTCCTTTGGAATTGTGGTTAATTATTGTATTGATCATTTCAAAGTTATTTTATTTTATAATGTTTTTATTGTATAGATTGCTGTCCTGGATTTGCTTACTGAACTGTATCATTCATCTTCCCACATTTCTCTGAAACCATTCCTTTTATCATTTCTTATAGCACAATAGTATGCTGTTCCATCACATTCCCTCACTGGTTTAGCTATGTCCCGGTTGAAGGATACTTAACTTAGTTTCTAGTTCTTTGTTTTACCAAAAAGAGCTGCTATAAATATTTTTGTACATATCACCATCTGTCGTTCTATTTCTTCTCAAGTTTGTAATTATTGTTCTATAATCAGTTTTATTCAGTGATTTGCAGCCGTGTAATATCACTAAGAAGACATTGACATTAATTAGATGGCTTTTGTAGCACTGGGCAGATTGGGGTCATTAAAAACACCATGCACCTTTCCAAATTCTATCTAGTCTGATCTCTTTCTCTTACTAAATTTCAGGACCAGTTTATTATGTATCTCTACAAGCAGAGCACCTTGCCAAGATACATATACTGGTGTATTGGTTTGTATCCAATGGCAAATCTCTTAGCACCAGAGCAACAGGCGGGCACAAAGCTAGTACTGAACTGGTGTAGTTGTCACACCCCCTGACCCTGACTTTGTGTGCACTGGGCACAGTATAGTTGAGTTCAGGATAAAAGGGTCAGGTGAGACTCAGAGGGTGGACCAATGGTAGAGCCATGGCAGTCAGGGAAAGTTTGTGCATCCAGTATGCACATCTGGCTGACGTTTAATGGGAGGCCATCAGAAGCACTTGCAGTTAGAGGGTTCCTTAGGTATCTTTGTATGCCTGCAGTTTGATCCTTTACTGCTCCAGAGCCGGCTTGTGGAGGATCTCAAAGTATGTTCTGAGTAATGATGTGATATATAGTTTCAGCTTGAGGGCCGTGTACCTTCATTTCACCCACTAGACTAATTTTCTTATTCCTAAAGCAGGGGTGTCCAACCACTGGCACATGACAATATAGCATAGAGGATAGAATTCTGGATTTGAAAATAAGGGCAGTTGGTGGTATTCATCTATTGTGGGATCACAGGCTGGGGCAGGGGAGGTTCAAATGCTGATTCCAGTGCACAGTGAACCTTTCACAGTCAAATAGGTTCTCTAGCCCATTGTGACTTCAGACATTCTTTCTTTCCTTTCAAAGAAAATCACAATCCTAATTTGAGCCCCCCCCCCTTTTTTTAACTTAGTCAACATTCATTTACTAAGAGCCAAGTACTGTGCTGTACATAAGCAACTCTGTATTCATTTTGCATTTTAACATGATTCCTTTACATGTCATAGTATATATGAAGGGGTCTGCTGGTGCTAGCTCATAATATAATAGTTTGTGAGAGCTGATTATTAAATTTTCATTGTGAGCATTTGCACTTTAGAAATTAGCAAATGCTATAAATCAAGGTGTGATTTATTATTTTGTTGATTGTCTAGACTTAAGAAAATGTTAATAAATCAGATTAAAGTTAAAGATATGTCATGTATGGATTCTTATTTCCCCCCCAGAGGGCCTGTTATTAAAGATTTACCAGAACACCACTGGACACAGCAGATGACAGTCAGGACCCCACAAAATCTTGAGAAGTAGAGGATTGATATAAGTTATGGATTATCATAGTCTACAAAGATTTAACTGAAGCCCCTCAAAGGACAATGAAGAGATGCTCGGTGGGTTTGGGTAAGGTGTAACACTTTACTCATGAATCGTGCATGAGAAGGTGCAGAATGTCACCTGGGAAATCTACAATGGAAAAAGAAGGTGGGCTAGTCTTATAGAAAAAGTAAAGGGTAACTGACTTATGCGCCCATGTGCTGCATGATGTTATATAATGCTAAGAAATCTAGAAGAACATGAGCATATAAGATGGTTCCTTTGTGGAGGATTTATTGGAGGACTTGGACAAGAGTAACATGGGAACAAGAGAATATGTAGGTAGATGGTAATCCATATTGTTGGAGGGGGAGTGCCAAATTGTAGAGATCATAACTCCATCTAGGTATTGAAATATGCTTTAAATTATGATCCTAAATCATTAAAATATAATTAAATTTGTAAAAATATTGATTGACATGCAGTGTTTCCGAAACATATGTCATAGTGCAGTGGATAGAGTGGTGGCCTTAGAATCAGGGAAACCTGAGTTCAAATCCTGCCTCAGATATTTATTAGCTCTGGGCAAATCATCGAATCTCTCCCAGCTTTAATTTCTTCAGTATGTAAAATAGGGGTAATAATAGCACTGTTGTGAGGATCAAGTGAGATAAGATATATAAAGCATTTTACAAACTTTGAAGTGTTGTGTAAAATGTTAGCTATTAGCCGTTGTCTGAAACAAGACATACCTATATATGGTATAGTTGTACGTGACAGCCTGTTATAGACAAATCTTTATTCAGTATTCTTGGAGAAATGTTGAGATTAGTTGGAAAAAGTGTGGATTCTCCATTGCTGATTCCTAGAGCAGTGTGAGGGTTTCAATTTAGGAGAGGAGGCAAACTGTAGGGAAATTGGCTGAGTCTTCTCTTCACTTTCCATTTGAAAACTATTGCATGGATTGGCAGAGGGACCAGAGGAGTGTAGGAGCATCCCCATATCGCTTCAAAGCTTCCTACCTGAAAACTTTCCTAATCCCTGATACTGACTAGCTCCTCACTAACACCCCTACCCATTTTTGGTGCTCTCTGTTTATTGAAATTATTTTGTATGATTTTCTTTATATTTCGTATTTATGTTTAGTGCATATGTGTCCATACAGTAGGATGTTAAGCTCCTTGAGAGCAGGGACTCTTACACTTCCACATCCTCAGGACCTAGTATAGTGTGCTTTATACATAGCAAGCTTTAAATCAATGCTTGTTGAACTGAATTGGGAAGAGGTGAAAAAAAACCCAGGGGTAGCATTCATAACAACAGCCTTAGGGACATAGAGTTCTTGGTCAATCCATTCCAGTCACTTCCTGTACAATGTAATTTAAGACTGTCTTCCCTAATTAAACCCCATTGATGACTCTGTGGCTTTAGATTTGCTTAGCATTTATTCACAGTTTCTGTCACAGAGTAGGGAACCTATTTCCTATTGAGGGTTACTGAATCAGAAGGAAAAAGTAATCAATGATGGGCCAGGTACAAAAGCAACATTTTTTTTCCTGCTTAGAAAAATGTACATATTCATCTAATTTTTCAATTAAAAATAAGTAACAGTTCAAGGTTAATAAGTACAGTGATCTGAGAAGGAACATGGTTAAAAGAGAGAATAGAATAAATGGGGGGGTGGGATAGGATGAAGGGAAATATAGTTAGTTTTTTACAACATGACTACTATGGAATTATTTTGCATGACTAGACACGTATAACCTATATCAAGTTGCTTGCCTTCTCAATGAGGATGGGTGGGGAACCCAAAGTTTTAAAAACAAATGTTAAAAATTGTTTTCACATGCAACTGGGAAATAAGATATACAGGCGATGGGGTATAGAAATCTACCCTGCCCTACAGGAAAATAGAAGGGGTTGATAAGAGAAGGAGGGATGATAGAAGGGAGGGCAGATCAGGAGAAGGGGTATTTAGAACGCATGACCTCTTGGGGTAGGAGGAGGGGCAAGATGGGGAGAAAATTTGGAACTCAAAATCTTGTGGAAGTGAATGTTGAAAATTAAAAATAAATAAATTAACAGTGAGAAAAACAAGTACAGTGAATATTTTCTAAATGCTTCATTGCTACATTATAGTCTATTAAAAAAGGAATGAGAGGAATAGAGGGATGGGGAGAGATAGATATACATAGGAAGAAAAGAGTTTTAATTTCTGTGTTTAATTTATGAGCTGCATGAGCTACTATGTAATACTAATACTACTGCTAATAAAGAATAGCTAACATTTATATGGCACTTACTATGTGCTAAGCTTCATAATTATTATCTCATTTGAGCCTTACAACAATCTTGGGAGATATTATCCCCATTATATAGATGAGGAAACTGAGGCAAACATAGGTTTCTAGGCCCGTATTTGAACTTAGGTATTCCTGACTCAGGCCCAGAGCTCTATCCACTGAGCCACCTTACTGCCTTATATGCAACATAAGACCAGGAAAGTGGTCATCATACTGCTCTGTACTTAAAAGGTATTTGATAAAATGTTTATTGAATTTAATTGCCATAGAGTGAAAGGGAGATGAAGTATTTCAAGACTACTCTCACTCAGTACCCATTGCCCTGATAGGCAGTGTGATAGAGACCAGGGTGGGGTAGGATAAGGAACCAGCTGGCGTCTGAGATAGGAAGACCTAGGTTTATGATATAGACTGGTAGTGTGACCGTAGATAAGTCATTTAACCCTCTCAGTGCTCTAGGCAACTCTTCAAGACTCTAAGTTGCAGGGAAACTTCAGACATTGGCAGAGGGATTTTCCTTGCTTGGGAATTTCCTATACAAAGCATCATAGCCTGGGTCCCTATCATTTGCCCTATAAAATATCGATTAGCTCAGAACTTATTGAAAGAGAAGTCTCAGTGGTAGATTTTGATTCAGGATAAAGAACAATTTGATTGGACCCAAAATAGAACTGGCTGCTTCAGTTAGCAATGGAATCTTCATCACTAAGGGTCTTACAGTGGTGGTGGAATGTCCACGTGTCTAAGATGCCATGGAAGGAATTCTTGTCCTTTCAACATTATATATCGAATGCTTACTCTGTGCAGGACACAGTTCTAGGTGCTTTGGGAATATATAACCTTTAGTTTGGACATAGTCCCTGACCTCAAAGGACTGACCATTTAGCAGGAAGATGACCCAAACCCTGAAAAATAGTATATCCAACATTACATAAATGTATTGCACAACAAAGCACTATGCTAGGTGGATAAGGGAAGCCTACATTGAGTAAGTGATGTGTGCTTTGAGCTTAAAAGGGTGAGTAGGAATTAGGCAAGTGAGAGGTGGGGAGAGGCTATTCCAGGACGAGGAGGTATCATGAGCAAAGGCAGAGAAACAGCATAATGCAGAACATGTTTAGGAGGTGAGAGTTGTATCTTTGAATGGATGATGTGATGAGGCCACAAAGGTAGGGAGGTGAAAGGTAGTGTAAATGGCCTTGAATGTCAGGCAATGGAGTTTGTACTTGGCAAAGCAGTCAATAGGGAGACACAGAATATTTTTGAGCAGAGGAATAACATACATTCTGAGAGCATTATGAAGAAAAGAGTAGAGGTAGGATGATTTGAAAGGAGGTTATTCCAACTGTCCAAGTGGATAGGAAAGAAGGCCATGATCCAGAAGGCACCTCCCAAACATTTTTCACAGCCACTTAATGGCTCTAATGCTTTACCCCTTAGTGGTTCCACTCTGAATACTATATATAGAACAGCCTACCTCAGTTGAAATTATTTTCTGAGTTTCAGCCTCACTGACCTGAGCCTTGTCATCCCCAGGGCTAGTGAAATAACACTGATCACCTAGAGACAAGAGGAAAAACCAGAAGCAATTTCAGGTTTCCCACCCTCTTTCTATTCCTTTATCTTAAAATATGTCATCTAGTTGCTTCCTATATATTTTAAAGATATTTAAATGGATGATTTTGATTATACAAAATTAAAAAGATTTTCCCCATGAGATTTTAGAGTGCCTTCAGGGAAGGGAATGTTTTCTATGTCACACATGTTATATTCAGGACAAAATTAAGCACGTGTGACCAGATGACTGAAAAAAGGGTCCTTATTCACCAACCACTGGAAGTTTAGTTGTCTTGGGTGTGAGGGTGAAGGAGGATTTGGTTGACTGAAATAAACTTTTATAACAGGTGAGTTGCTGGGTTCTGACCCCCTCACTTTCCTTTTCTCATTCATCTTTCATTTACTGGACTTGCTCAGTTCCATATGGAGAGAACATACTCTAAAACATTAGAGTTGAAAGAACCCTGTGTTGGAAGTTTCTACTTCATAGTCTTACAAACATCTAAACCATGGGTGGGGAACCTGCAGCCTCAAGGCTGTACGTGGCCCTCTAGGTCCTCAAGTGTGGCCCTTTGACTTGAAGTTTGGCTCCAATCAAAGCCTCACTTGAGGACCTAGAGGGCTACATGTGGCCTCAAGGCCAAAGATTCCCCACCCCTGATCTAAACCATTGGCTTCTATCACTGAATTATCAGCAATGTGCAGGCTCATAGGACTGAATTTCCTTTTTTCTATATTTTATTTATATTTACACATGTACATGTTGTATTCTAGAATGTAAGCCCCTTGAGAGGAGTTTCTTTTATTTATATTTTTCTAATTCTAGGACCTTGCAGGTACCTGACACACACCACGCATTTAATAAATGCTTGAATTGTTGATGGACTCTGGTTTAGAAGTCAATGTATTGTCCTTGCTACATGACCTCACTAATATCTTTTCCATTAAGAAAAATTTCACCTCTAACCCAGCCTCTTAATTTGTCCTGAAATTGCATGGAAAGATTCTTTCCTTATGGCCTGAGTAACTCATATTTCTAACAAGAATGAGACAAGGTGACTCCTTAAGGCCACAGAACAAGCCAAAGTATTTTAATTCATAGACTGAGCTTCTAGTCAGAAATGTCCACTGAACCACGAAGTAGGTGTTCACTGGGATGACTTTATGTGTTAAGTGATATTATAAAAGGCACTTATTAAACATAATGGTTCAGGAATAGTACAGCCCATTTCATTTCATATTCCTGCAGAAGGGTCTGGGGAGTGGGAAAGATAAATAAAGCACCTTGGATTGTGGGGATTCAATATCTGTCATCAGATATTTTCCACTTAATTACCCACTCTGAGTCCTTTGTTATGGCAAGCCAGTGTTAGGAGATTCAGGGGCACTGAATGTTTGTTTTCTCTTCTAGTGGGGATATGATAATGGATAAAAAGGTAACTGCTATCAAATGATAGATTTTTCTTTTCCATTTTAGTTATCACAAGAGATTTCTTAATTTCATCATTCTTGTGTGTCTATAATTGATTTCTCCCAAAATGATTCTTTTAAATTTTTGGAATAATACGTTAGCATGTGGGTATTTGGAGAGAATCAAAGATTGGGGACCGCAAAAACTTCTTCCAAATTGATTTAGTCATTCTTTTGATAAGCAACTAAAGAATTTTTCCTAATTCTCAAGAAATTTTCTGGTCTCAAAGGATTTTGAAGAGGATAAGGAGATGACTAACTCCTTTGAACATCTATGGCATTTACAGGATTTAGCACTTTTCAAATAGTGCTTTATGCTATGATCTTTTTTATGTGTCCAAGAATTTTGTAACCAACTAGATTGTGAATTCCTTGAGAGCAGCAATCCTATCTTGCATTCCTTGGTATCTTGGTATCTTTATAGTGATCAGTATGAGGCATGAGGACAGGTGGGGCAGGCCTTGTTTGGCTGCTTCCAGTTAATGGTTTTAGATGGGGGGGGGGACGACGACAACCAATAAGTCAAGTCAATTCAATCCAAGAAACTTTTATTAAAACCCTTAATATGTGTAAGACACTGTACCAGTCCTATGAATTCAAGGACAGAAGGAAAATTTGTCTAGCCTTTAATGAGCTTATGCTCCATTTTGTGATAACAGTGTGTGTGGAGATAAGCAAAAACAAAATACACATGCAAAGCAACTTCAAGAGAGCAAGAGAATCATAGAGACTGGTAGATCCAGAAGACCCCACATTGGAGGTGGTAGCTGAACTGGACCTTGAAGGATGCTAGGGATTCTAAAAGGCCAGAAAGGAATATATTCCAGATATAGGGGACAACCTCCACTAAGTCACTGGGGAAGAAGATGGAATGTCAGATAAAGGGAATATCCATAGAGAACATTCCAACAATACAGATATGAAATTATAGGGATCTATAGAAGGGTGCATTAGGAATGAGAAGGGAAAGGCAAACAGAAGAAATTTTTGGCATAGGATTATCAGCCAAAATGGCCCATTTAATCTTCTCCCTCCCTACGTCCTCTGAGTTCCCCAATTCCAATTTCTCCTTCAAATTAATCTCCTATGTTGATATCCAATTAATTTCATTCAAATAAGGTTTTGATTGTGTTATTACATTCCTGTTCTTAAAACCTTCTGTGGGTTCTCATTAACTGTAGAATAAAGTCCATTGATCAATCAAAAACATTTAATTGGTGCCTACTATTGGCCAAACACTGTGCTAAATGAAAGGAATACAAATATGAAGAATGAAACAATCCCTCCACGCAAGGAACTTACATTCCAACGAGGATGCCTACATTGATAGGTTTATACAGAATAAATATAAAATGAATAAATACACACAAATACAAATTCAAGGGAGCTAGGGAGAATGGCACCAGAAGTTGTAGGAATCAGGGAAGACTTCATGCTTGGGCAGCATCTTGAAGGAAGAGAGGGACTGTATGAGGCAGAGGTGGAGATGGAATATGTTCCAAGGATGGGGGACTGACCAGTGCAAAGGCATGGAGAGAGGAGATGGGGTGTAGTGGTAGATCATAAAGTGCAGGAGGGAAAGATATGTTGGAGCAAAGTTTTTAAGGGATTTAAAAGCTAAACAGAGGAAATTAAATTTGATCCTAGAGACAATAGGCTCTCCTCCTGACTCCCTAGAACCTCTAACTCTACCCCAGCCTTCTTCATGGAGATGTGTCTGCCTCTGCAGCCTCCTCCTCTCATTGATTAGTTTCTGCCTTGACCCTCCATTTGAGGAAGGATCCAGGTGAGCCATGGGTCACTTCCCTCCTGGGTCTGCTCTAGACTCCATGGACTTTTTTTTACCCTTTTATTACTCCCCACCCCATGCTCCTTTTAGCTTGCTTTTGTGTGATATCTTCTCCCATTAAAATGTAAGCTTCTTGAGTGTAGGGACAAAAATCTTATTTTTGGAGCAGACCTGTGATTCCATTGATATAGGGAACCCCCAATAAGGGAGTTCTGCCAATGCAGAGCTGCAGCTTATGGTTTGACAGGACTGTCTGGGGCTAAGTAATTTACCTAGGGACACACAATAAACATATATCAGAGGTGTATCTTAAACCTAGGTCTCCCTGTTTCTGAGGCTGGCTGTGTCCTCTGCTCTGGGCTGCTTGCCATGCTCAACACATGATCAAGAAATGAATGGGGGGAAGAAAGATCCTTGCCTCCTCCATAAAACCAGGTGTGTTTTTAGGCAGATTGGCTGAAGAGGGGGTGGTTGAGAGAAAATTGCAGCAGTGTATGTTCCTCTAGATTTTTTTTTTCTGGTCTATCTTCCAGCCTGTGCCTCCTCCCCACCCTTCCCAGTCAATACCAAGAAACATAAACATGTATGGAATAAGAATGCCATTCACTTGATATACATCTACAGCAGGGTTGTGATAGTGCTTATATATATATATATATATATATGTATGTATGTCTCTTATAAATATACCAAGCCAAGCAAGATATGATTGCTGTCCAGATATGCATATATACATGCACATATATACACACACACACACATATACATATATGTATACATGTGTGCATATGTATATATCCATATATGTCATATATACACACGGGTATATATGTGTATATATACATAAGTGTGTGTGTGTATATATATACATACATATATATGTATATTCACACACACACACACACACATTTAGCACCCTTGCACCTGTGCTAAGGTCTGGTGATACAAAAAGCGGCAAAGAACAGTTCCTGCCCTTAAGGACCTTATGAGTTTAAAAGAACATAAAATTAGAGCTACATTAAACATCCATCTTGAAGGAGATTTCAAGAAGGCCCTTCTCTGGGCTATTAGTGACAGTACCATAATCCCACTTGAGTCCTCAGTGACTTTAGAAGACATTACTAGCCAATGACAGGAATCTTGGCACCTGCATTATGGTTTCATTATATTGGACTGTCTTAAGCAAGGAGGAGTATTTTAATGAGATACATAGTGCTGATTTCTGGTACACATACAAATCACTTTAGTTGCCCTTCTTCCACCAACCTACAAAGTTTCTTCAGCCTTACAATGGAGTATAACATTTCTGACGGAAATTTTAAACCTATCCCAATCATGTGACTTTTAGGAAGGCGTTCTGGGAAACAGCCTCACAAAAGATTCTAGCTCTGGAGCTGGGAGAAGTCATTGCAACTATCAGTCCAAACCTCTAATTTTCCAGGTGAGGAATTGAGGCTAAAAGAGTCACAGAGGTCACAGAGGTAGCAACTATGAGGTAGGATTTGAACCCAGACCTTCTGACTTCAGAGTCAGTATTCTTTCCATTATATCACATTGCCTCAGCCAAGAACAATTTTCTATATATGGATTCCTTTTTCCTTCAATAATGATTGCATGAAAAACAAAATCCTTGTCCTTTGATTTTGCCTCAGATACAAATGATTCTCCTTAGCATGCAAGATACTTTAATATTTCATTAGTGAGGATACATTTCACCACCATGGAGTGGGTTTTGATCATTCTAGATACTCTTTCTGGGCGTCTGTGGCTTCTCCCCCTCCCCTACCAGCACAAACCACCAGGTGAACAATCATTTGGTTCAGTTGCTCTGAATCTTAGTTCAGGCTAGAAGTAAGTGAGGCTGGTCATCAGATAATACCCATGTAGTCAGTGGATCGAGGGCAGGAAAGGCCCTCAAGCGCTGTCTAGTCCACCCACTTTTTATGATCAAGAATCTCAAGTTTGGGTAGATTGCTCAAAGTTTCACAGGGAATTAGTGGCAGGGGAAGTAACTGAATATTATTTGACTCTGGAACCAGCGTGCTTTTCTTTGCCACACACCACCTTTTTCATTGGAGCTCCAATGGAAGCCTTGCCTGTGAGCTTTTATGTTTTTCTTTTTTAGCCTGTGAGAATCCGAGAGATCACCTTGAACCTCAGTGAAGCATCAAGGTAGGACTTTGGAGTACCACTAATAAAAGCACACAAGGGATAACTAATCCCCAAGCAGAGGTTTAGGGGACAGGAGAGAGGATAGGAAAATTTTAGAGAAGGGAAGGGCTTGAAAAGGTTTGTAACAGAAATCTCCACTTAGAGTACAGGCCTTTATAAGACACTTCATTGGGAAGCCAAGAATCAGCCTTTCTAAGTACGTGGGGGTGGGAGAAGATGAGAGTTGACTAGGTCAGAGACAACACATTAAATGACTTTACATCTTTTCTATCGCTACTGCCCTGGGAACCATTCAAAAGTTGAGGAAAGGAAGAAGTCTGGAAAAGCAGGAGCCACTTAAAGGAGGTGATATCGGAGGTATAATCCTAAGCAGAGCTGGTTTCGCATCTGTGGTTTCACCTCTTCCTCCAAATCTTTTTCCCCATGCTACCTGAGATCCCACTTGTAGACATTCACTTGGGTTCATAAGCGTCTTTTTTTTTTTTAAACAAACAGGCAAATATTCTGGGGGAGTTAAGGAGAAAGATTGGCCACAATTTTAATGCTGCCAGTTCACCCCCCAATGATATCTTAGATTGCTTTGCAACCAGTTGAGATAGTGTCTGTTGAAGAAATAGAAGGTTTGATAGGTGGCAATGAGGTCATTTTAGAGTGTGGAGTACTTCTGGGGTACAGTGCAGACTTGGGTTGGAGGGCTGCCGCGGATGGTTTACAGCAGCACTCTCGCAGCAGGTAATTCCACGAGGCAGGTGCAGGAGGAGTGAGAGGCATCAACCCAGCTGCTCAGCTGGGCCCACACAGGCAACAGTTAAAACTACAACAGGTGTGGCACTTTTCCATAACACTCAACTGTTGTCTCTTTGATTCACCGTATTTCTCATAGACACCTGATTTCTAGTTAGGACATAAGGGTTGGCAAAAGTCTTGCTGATAATTGCTTGCTGGTGGAGTTATTTGCAGCATAATTGTCATGTATGTTTGCTGGCTTTACAGTCCCTCAGAACTGCAGCCTTGGGGAGAATCCCTATAAATCATAGTCTTCTAGGAGTTCCTTTTTCTGTTGGTCTTTTTGTATGAGTTTCATTTGTCTTCTCTGGTAGCTTTTGTTACTGGTTCTTGTGCTAGGGCAGATCGTTCTATGTATGTGGGTAGCTAGGAAAGATAGAATTACTCTGGTCAATGGACAATATGCTTGTGTCCATCTGTGGGCAAGGGGGAGAACCAGAATGATTGAAATCAGCTATGATTCCCTAAAGTATGAGGCAGCAATGAAAGAGGCTGCAGATTATGCCAGTGGGAGTACTTCTGATACCAAATGTCTGTGGTGTCTCTATTTCCATTCTTGAGATACACATCTCATAAGAAGGAGGGAGCCAGGGTAGAGAGGTAAGAAAGAAATGCAAACAAGCTAGTGAGGGATGCTAAAGATGTATTTTGATTGTGTCACCATTTTTCTAGGTCTGGTCCTGCATTTAGGGAAAAGAGGGGCAGGGTTGCACTTTTGTGTTCTTCCTTCTTATAATTTATAGTCCTCTATTCCCAGCATCCAGGATTCAGACTAGTGCAATTAGTGTTCTTTTACATACTTTACGGAGAAAATCAATGATGGTGGGCTAATCACCATTTTTTGGGGGGGGGTTAGACAATGGGGTTAAGTGACTTGCCCAGGGTCACACAGCTAGTAAATGTTATTTGTCTGAGGTCGAATTTGAATTCAGGTCCTCCTGAATCCAGGGCTGGTGCTCTATCTACTGTACCACCTAGCTGCCCCCTAACCATCATTTGTAACAAGATTTCCATGGGGAAGATGTGGTCAATTTCCAAACAAGTGACTGATATAGAAACTTTTGGAATAATATCCATAATATGGATAGCCTGTTGAAGACTATGAAACCCATATGGTATTTAATTTAATTTGTTATTAATAGTATTAGTATTTACAAGTAATGGTTCAATCAGAATGAATACAAACAATTCCTAGGCAATTATAATCACTATAAAAAAGTGATGCAATGCAGTCCATGGGCCCCAAGTGTCCTGAAAGAATTATTGTGCCCAATAACAAACCATAAGAGTAAAGAGTATCTTAAAGAATAGAACTTCTGGAATGTTGGGTCAAGATCAATCACTAAAACGTTGGGATAGGGACTGGACCTATAATTTCTTTGATGTGGAGAATTTCTCTATCAATGTGGGTAGGGCCTCTGCAGTTTATAATCTCAGAAAAGTTAAATGCCTTACTCTGAGTCACACAGCCAATATGTGTCAGAGGTAGCTTTGAGGTCAGCTCTCTATCTAGGACACTATGCTATTTCTCTAGATAGTAATTACATAAAATTACCATATTTTAAAAATTGACTATAAAAGACTATTAAATATCTGATTTGAGAGCAAGTAGTCTGAAGCTGCTGTGGTTGAGGCTGAGGGGAGACTCTAGCAGCTACCATGGTGGTGGCACCATTGCTATATTGACAGGCCAACATTCAGGCACAAGACAGAGAGAAGAGAGATCTGTGGGAATTGATTGTAAATATCAAGCTTTCTACCCTGCCATTTCCTAAGAAAAGCTAAGGGTAGAGATGGAAAAAAAAAGCCAATCTGAGTATCAGCATATGCCTTGCTAAGATTTTCTACAGCTGGATTTGAGAAAAAAATCTAGCTCATATTCATATTAATATGGTAGAACCATATGAAAGCTATAGAAAAAAAAAGTAAAGACACAAACCACAACCTAGTCCTGCCCAAAAGTATTTGACAAGATAAGATTCTTCCCACTCTGATCTTTAATGCTCTTAGTTTTTTTTTCTTCAAAAATCTCATTTATTTAGAGCTCTATTTTCTAGAAACATACCATCTTTAGACTGTTTGGAAGTACTTGGTCTCCTAAAATCATTGAAGAAAAATCTGCTTTGAATTTTAACATGCTATAAAAGTGGTTCTTACAGTCTGTAGAAGCTTTGCAACGAGTTTGAAATCCATCAAATGCAACAATATTGTGGCATGTTAACCCATGTGTAGAGCTAACTCCTCTTCATTGTAGCACCCTGCTACATTTGCATCAGCCCCAGCATTTAGGGAACTTGGAGAATCTTGGAAATGATTTCTCTATATATGACTTCAAGTGACATAACTCATATTATCCAGTTTTCTTTCTAGAGAAGTAAATTTGAAAATTCTTACTGAGTTTTTTCCCTAGATGGATCAATAAAAGAATGATAAACCTGAGAAGAAGGAAAGGAAACTATTAACATCTTATTACACTGTTAGGTGATATTTTCTTAAGAATATCTTTCATAGGGGTTGCTAGGTGGTACAGTGGATAGAGCACCAGCCCTGGATTCAGGAGGACCTTAGTTCAAATGTGACCTCAGACACATAACACTTACTAGCAGTGTGACCTGGGGTAAGTTACTTAACTCTATTGACTAGTCCCCCCCAAAAAAACCCCATTAATCCTAATGGATTACATTTAATAATTGTTTCCTCATAATTACTCTTTGAATTAGATAGTACAAAGATTTTTATCCCCATTTTATAGTTGAGGAAACAGATTTGGGGTTCAAAGAAACATCTACCCCTTGTTTCCTTCCTTTTCCAAGGCTGCTCTGTTTATAGGGTTTGGATAATATTTTTGTTGTTCTTCAGCTGCTTCCTAGTCTTTGGGACCCCATTTGGAGTTTTCTTGGCAAAGATACCTGGAATGGTTTGCTATTTCCTTTTCCAGCTCATTTACAGATGAGGAAACTGAGGAAAACAGGGTTAAGTGACTTGCCCAGGGTCACACAAATAGTAAGTATCTGAGGCCAGATTTGAACTCTTGAAGATGTCTTCTTGACTTCAGGCTCAGGGCTTGATCCACTGTGCCACCTAGCTACCCTTCTGGTAATATGGCAGTCAGCAATTGTATTCTTCCAATGAGATGGAGGACTACCAGGACTTACCCTATGCCCCAACACTGCTTCATAAGGTCCACCAGGCCGTGTCTGCCTTTCCTCTGTCCCCTTCTATCCCCAGTGTACCCTGATCTACTAATGTAAGCTAAAGACCTCAGGACCTTGCCGTCCTCCTTGACACTGAATGCTTAGGACTTCTGGGTCTCTCCACCTGCTCAGCAAACTGAATGTTCTTTTAGGTATTGTTTCCCCCAGTTAGACTTGGCTCTTTGAGAGAAGGGATTATGTTGCCTTTCTATCTGTGCAGCACTTAGCATGGTATTGTTGTTCAGTTTTTATCAGTTGTGCCTGACTCTTTGTCATCCCATTTAGGGTTTTCTTGGGAAAAGATACTGGAGTGGTTTACCGTTTTCTTCTCTAGCTCATTTTACAGATGAGCAAACTGAAGCAAACAGAGTTAAGTGACTTGTCCAGGGCGAAACAGTAGTAAGTATCTGAGGCCAGATTTGAACTCTGGAAGATAAGTCTTCCTGACTCCTTGCCAGGTGCTCTGTGCACTATGGTGCACCTATCTGCCTATTTGGCACATAAGTGCTTAATAAATTTGTTTTTTATTCATTCATTCATAGAGGCAAAGCATTTTACCTAATTTGACTCAGCATCTGGTCCAAGACTCAAGCACAGGTCTTCTGACTCCAAGTTCAGCAAGCTTTCCAACATAGCTTACTAATTCTAGTTACTATCTGAAAGAATTTTTTTAAAAAATACACCAGAAGTAACATGCCAGAATGAGCCAGTATAATTAAAATGTGGTTTACCCATTCCAATTCTTGTGTTATGAATTATTGATATTTGAATTGCATTAGGGTAACTGTGTTAATTTCTCTCATATTTAAAGCTTGCCCTAGGGACAGAGCCAAGAGGTGGGTAGTGAGACTCAATTTGTCAGAGCTAATCCAATTTATAAAAAAGGTAATGCATTTAAGTGAATGTAATGTGTTGTTTATTTTTCACTTCCTAGGCAGTTGTTATAAAATCATTAAGACCTGAATGCTGTTTATTTTCTGTGTTTTCTCTGTGTAGTCTATAGACCTATTTGTCTTATTCCCAATCCCCACTCTTGACCTCCACAGGGAGTGTCAAATATTTTCCAAGTACAGCCTCTGCATTGCAGATAAGTCTACGTTGAAGCCTCTCTATGGAAAAATGTTTCTTTTTTATTTAACAAAAAGTCGCTGTTCTTTCTGAAATTATTCTTTGTGGGGCCTGGAACATGAATTTGAGACTGTCTCAGTGATACTAGAGGAACCCTACTGGCATTCATACTGTAGCAATCTCCCTCTCCGGAATGCCAACCTCAGCTCTCCTTTGTCCATATAAACTCATCACTGGTCAGACAGAAATGGCTATGTACTAAACATCCCACTCCCAGAGAAATATGTGCCTTTCTTCCTCTTTCATAGCCCCTAAGGAGGTTCCCTGTAGCTCCTTCCTATTATTGCTGCCATTCAGCAGCTCCTTCACCAGGCACTCA
The DNA here is from genome assembly GCF_003287225.1 of Phascolarctos cinereus. NCBI lineage: Eukaryota > Metazoa > Chordata > Mammalia > Diprotodontia > Phascolarctidae > Phascolarctos > Phascolarctos cinereus. The sequence continues at coordinate 158,702,898 of NW_027555736.1, forward strand.
TCCTACATTCCTACTCTCCCTGCCCTTCTCACCCCAACACTAACCCCACCCCTCACAAAATTTCTTGTAATTGTTATGTGTATTTTATCCACTGGGCTGCTTTTATTTTCTGAGGTGACTTTTGGCTGAGTTAGCTCATAAACTAATAAAGGTTGCCAGGAAAGACTCTTCTTCATCCAAAATTCTTTATCTCTGACATCCCTTCTGTGACTCTAGTCCAGGGATTCTTAACCTGGGGTCTGTGAACAGGGAGTTAAAAAAGTCTTAGTGCTGAAAGAAATGATTATTAATAACCAATATCTTGGGGAGATTCAGAGCTTCCCCCTTCTTCCTAAATCCTGATTTTTAAATTCAGTCTTTTGAAGGACATTAATAATAATGAGATTGAATTAACTTGCCTCAATCTTGGTCAGACTCTACCAAACCTTACAAAGAATTTAATCTAGAGTGGAGAAGCCATTGTGTTCTATTCAAGTTTGCTTGGAGACAAATCCTTTTGTCTAGATAGCCCAAGGCTGGAGGTGATCTGAGTATACAGATAGTTTCTGTGTCCAAGGGTGACATGATTTTACTCTCAGTCCCTCAATGAACACCTGTTCTTTGAAGGTTATAGAAAGTGTGAGCCTGTCCTATGATTGTCTTTGGTCTAAGAGAGAAGGCCAAATGACCATCCTTTTATGAATAATGTGCTGGCCTTATTAATCAAATGATTAAATTACCCAGAAACTGTGTCTCTAAAATCTTTTAAATCACCACAGTGCAGTTTTAAGATTTAACAGCTAAAAACTACATTGAGATTTTGGAGACATCCTTTATTTTTTGATAACTATTTCTATATGATTGATTTCTTTTGTTGTCATTTATGTTTTAGTTTATAAATTTAAAAACATTCTGAAGAGGAGGTCTATAAGCTTCATCAGACTGCCAAAGGGGTCTAAGGTTAAGAACCTTGGTTATAGTCCCACTTGACAAATGGAAGATACGATCATTATTTGAAGATGCCAGTACAAAACTGACTCCCCTAACAACCTGCCATGGAATTATTCGCCTGTATCCCTTAGCCTGATATTTCTACCACTAGAGTGATTGTTTTGTATTGAATAACAAAGTTATTAGCCTGGTCTCCTGAAAGGTACTGTTAGGTGGCAGAATGGCTAGAGCTTTAGGGCCCCTGAGTAACCTGAATTAAAATCTGGTTTCTGATACCTCCTAGCTGTGTGACTCTAGGCAAGTTGCTCAACTTCTATTGGCCTCAATTTCCTCATGGGGACAGGAATAGTACCTACCTCCCAGGGTTGTTGTGGAACAAATGGGATAATAATTGTAAAGCACTTGGTTCAGCGCCTGGCACGTAGTAGGTTCTATATAAATGTTCGCTGTTGCTACTACAGCTACTACCATCCCCACCACTATAGTTATATAGCAATTGACAATTTGCCTCGTACTTTCCCACAGTACTTTATCAATAGTTCGGTGAGGTAAGAAGGGCAGATGTTATCCCTAGTCCCTAGATGAAGAAAATGAATCTTAGGTTAGGTGATTTGCTTGGGTCATTTATAGGCATACCTTATTTTATTGCGCTTTGCAGATTTTTTTTTTTTAACAATTGAAGTTTTGTGGCAACCCTACATCAAGCAAGTCTGTTGGTGCCATTTTTCCAATAGCATGTGTTCACATCATGTCTCTGTCACATTTTGGCAATTTTCACCATATTTCAAACTTTTTCCTCTATTATTATATCTGTTATGGTGACCTGTGATCAGTATCTTTGATGGTACTATTGTAATTGTTTTGGGGTACCACAAACCATGCCATATAAGATGGCAAACTTAACTGATAAACATTGTGTGTGTTCTGAATGCTCTACCAAGTGGCCATTCTCTGTCTCTCTCCCTCTCCTCAGGCATCCCTATTTCCTGAGACACAACAATATTGAAATGAGGCCACTTAGTAATCCTACAATGCCCTTTAAGTGTTCAGGCGAAAGGAAGAGTCGATAGATTCAGCAAACTTCATTGTGGCCTCATTTTAAGAAATTGCCACAGTTACCCCAAACTTCAGCAACCACCACCCTGATCAATAAGCATCCACGAACATCAAGATAAGACCCTCCACCAACAAAAAGATTACAACTTGCTGCTCAGATGACGGTTAAGAGTTTTTTTTAAGCAATAAAGTATTTTTTAATTAAGGTATATATGTTGTTGTCTTTTTTTGCATAATATGATCACATACTTAATAGATTACAGTATAGTATAATCATAACTTTTATATACACTGGGAAACCAAAAAATTTGTGAGACTCACTTTATTGTGGTGGTCTGGATCTAAACTCATAATATCCCTGAGGCATGCCTATAACTACTAATTAACAAAATTTGGTTTCTTTGACTCAACTCCAATCCTATAGTGTTTATTAGGTGCTTGGTACGCATGGCCAACTAGGTAGTACAAAGAATAGAGCTCTGGACCTAGCGTCAGGAAGATCTGAGTTCAAATATGGCCTCAGACCCTTACTAGCTTTGTGATTCTGGGCAAGTCATTTATTCACTGCCTGCCTTGTTTTTCTTATCCCTCGTGGGAATAAGAATAGCACCTACTTTTCAGGTTTGTTGTGAGGATTAAATGAGATAATATTTATAATTGCTTAGCATAGTGTCTGCCACATAATAGGATTTTAATAAATATTTATTTCCTTCCTTAAATGTTTATTAACTACAGGTCTTTGCATAAGGTACTGGGGATACAAACACAAAACAAAAAGCCAACCTTGATCTCAAGGTTCATTCTCTAAGTCTGTTTTTTTCTACTCTACCATACTTGCCAGATCCTACAGTTTTGGTGGATTTCTATTCTGTCTATGTTAGGATCAGCTTTGCTCCTTTCTTTACTTCTCATATAGCCTAGTTTTGTGGCAAGAAAATCTGTGCTGGGATCCTGAGTACAAATTTTGGAGGAGGAATACTTTTGATTTCTGGCTGGGACTGGATCATACCTGGTTCAATTTATCTCAATATTGTTCTGCAGTGGTACTGGTATCTCCCTCATGCCACAGGGGCAAGCTGTTAAGACTGCATTTCTGGTAATCTGAATCCATTTGTCAATTATAAGTGTGGAAAAAGCAGAGACTGGTCCTGGATTTGTTGCTGTAGGGAAAGACAGCAAATACCGTTAGCCTTTTCAGTTGCTTACAAACAGCCCAGGCCTTTTGATTGAATGAAGAAGTTGAAAGCAGCTTAATTACCACAGTTTCACTGGCTCCTTTTCTTTCCAACTAAGTAAATCTCTACAGTAACTTGTCCCAGCCAGTGGGATATGGCAAGAGCTAAGAAATAAGACTGATTTCTGACCATAAGTCAAATCAGAGTTGGATTAAGGGAGTTGGAGGACAGAAGAATTCAACAAATGTATAAGAGCTTTAGCCTAGGCATCTGCTATGCATAAACTTTCAGGTGCAGTCTGGCTTAAGGTGACTGCACTGGAAGAGTTGTTGAAAAAGCTATAGCCTTTCCCTTAAGTGGAGAGGCTTATTAACCACAGCACCCCAAGTAAAGGGTTGACAAGAATGTTAAGTGGCCCTGAAAATTGTTGGTAATCTGAAGATTGGGTCATGCGGAAAAATAATGATCAGTAGGATTAGCAGAGAGCAACTCCCAGGGAGATGAAGCAGAGGTGTCAGGGAGCAAGCCCAGCACACAGTACTATGATAACTAGAAGACATTAGTACTTATGCAGTATTGGAGGAGTGAATGGCCTCTGTACGTGTATTCTGCAGATTTTCTCTGTCTTTGCCCATCCACACAGGAACTCTGACTGTTCATTCTAACTGGCTATATTGTGATCTTTATTTGCATTAGTCTTCCTAATGAGGGTGTATTTGTGGGAGAGTGAGCTGAAGGTTTATGGGCAAATTAACTTATTGCTACTTTTTAATAAAATATACTTTTGCTTTGAACTGGGTCATCTGGCTGGTTAGTAAAAGTAAACAGATTAGTGAGATTTTCCAGTTATACTTTAGAAAATTGCCTGACCCACAAAGAACCTGAAGTAGTTCCCCCGCCTTTTTTCTATAATTCTTGCTGAATGTGGGTAAAAGTCTGATCATAGATATTAAGTGTGACCAGAAGAAATCTAAAGACTTGTAGGTTAAGCTTGCTTTTGGATGATTTGAGGCAAAGATGCTAGGCTTAACATCTAATATCTTCTTTTCCAATAGGAGTGTCCTCCTTTTAGGACCTTTGCTTATCCGGATAGATATGTCAGAAAGCACACATTTTCATAGGATCTGGTTCCTATAATCCCAGGATAAATTTTGCATCTTGCAGCTTTCCACTTTGATCAGCACTACCAGATTTAATTGGAATAGAATTGTGTCACATTTAACACTCATTTATCACAAACCTATTAAAATAAAATTTTAATAATGATAAATGTAACATCTTACACTTGAGCTCAAAATATCAATTTCAGTAGTATAAGGTGGACGAAGTGTGGGTAAACAGCAGTTTCTTTGGAAAAGATCTCAGAATTTTAGTGCCTTACAAATAAGCTTAATGTAATTCAACAGTATGCCATGAGAGCAAAGAAAACTAACATGATCTTATGGTGCATATTGTTATAGTCCTACTATGTGTTCTTGGTCAGACCACATCTGGAGATCTGGACATTACATAGTAGAAAAGAAGTTTATAAACTGGAGAGCAGATACCTTCAGGCATTGATAGTGAAAGGTCTCATTTTCATTCACATTAGGATCAGTTGAAAGAATTGAGGATGTTTAGTCTGGAGAAGAGAATACTGGGGGTGAGAGGGGGAAAGGGAATCTTGGAAACTCTCTTCAAGTATATGAAAGGCTCTCATGTGGGATTAGACTTGTTCTCCTTGGCCCTGGGAACCAGAATTAGGAGCAATTGATAGAAGCTTCAAAGTGGCAGATACAGGTTTGGTGGAAGGAAAAGCTAATAAGAGTGATTCCAAATTAGAATGATCAGCCTCAACAGGGAAAGGGATCCCCCTCACTGGGAGTCTTCTAGAAAAGGCTGGATGAGTACTTGTCAGCTATAATGTATTGAGCTACAACTAGCAGTCAGGTCTTTGCTCCAGGTGATGATGTTCAGGGTCCTTCCCTAACCCAATCCCCCATACCCTCATCATAACACTGGGCACTGTTTTATCTGGCAATAGGCTGACACCTCCTGGAGAAGCCTGTGGCTGTCACGTCCTTTTCTTGGGGTCACTTTCCCTCTGTCACAGATTGCTCCCTTTATACTGTTTGGAATAGAGATGTGTTGTCTACCAGATAGCATAGTGATGGTCAGGCCAGAAATGAGGAGGAGGTTGGGGATCAGCTGTGAATATGCTATAAACTGACCATAAGATCATAAGAGCATAATTTAGAGCTGGAAGGGACTTTAGCAGTCATCTAGTCCCACCTCTCATTGCACAGATAGATAAAAAGAGGTCAAGACAGGTTATGTGACTAGCCTAAGGTAAATTGGAGAGTAGATGGTAACAGGTGACATTTGATCTCAGGTCATCTGACTCCAAATCCATCTTCCATCATGGTAAACTCTTTGGTAGGGACTGAATCATGCTTTTCCTTTGATCTCCCTTGGACTGAGCATGAATCCCTATAGAGAATAAGTAATACATACATCTTTGTCAATGAATATGATATGGCTGCTATATTTCTCATCAAACATCTCCAGGCCTATCTGCAACTACAAACCTTGAAGCAAGATATATATGCTGACTATTAGCTATATAAGAGGTTAGTCCTGCCTACCTTTATAGAGTAGTCATAGCATTGATGCCATTGAATACATTAAGACAGCTTTATTCATTCGATAAGCATTTATTACTTGCCTACCATGTGCAAGGCAGAGGAAGTATGAATATATTCAAATGGAACTGTGACCTTCTCCATATGAATATTCTCTCCAATGCCATTGTTGACCTTTGTTTCAGGAAGAAGATTGGGGCTATTCACCTTAATTAACTAATTAATGCTATTTCCCCCAAATCAATCCAACCTACTTTCCTCTTTTTGTTCAATTCTGGCTCCAACTCGCTTTCTGTCCATATTGATGGACCAGCTTTATAGGTTGTCAATCCAACTTCTTATTATAGTCTGATGATGGACATTCTTTATGCATTTTTCTCCCTTGATGAATAGTAAGGCCAAACTCTTTTGGGGGATCATAGATCTCATTTAGTAGACTCTGTATTGTTCTTAGACTTAATAAAACAAACTCAATATCCTGTGGAAATAAGATGACCTAGAAGACCTCGCCATCGATAGAGGAAGCCCTCCATCTGTACTCCAAATCAGATCTTTTTCATGACTGGTAAATATCTTTGGTGTGCATGCATGCACACACCCATCCAACCCCCACACACATCTATATCCATCTACATACATACATACATACATACATACATACATACATATATACACACATATATCCCCATGCTTTATGCCTTATCTGATATTATCAGAAGGTTAAGGAACAAGGTAATCTCTAGTATTATACCTTCCTAGCAATCTTGCACAATTTTTATTATGCACAGGGGACTAGTTGTTGAAGAACCTTTAAGTGGCATTTTGTTCTACTGAATCAAATACTTTTTTTTCTATCATCAGCAGTGAGACCTTTATATTTTCAACATTTCCCTAGTCAGTTGTGTAATGGTAAAGATGTGGGCTACTGTCTAATTTTGCCTGCAAAAGCTTGCCCTTATAATACCCTCATCAAGAATGCTCCTAAAGCTTGGGAAGATTAGTCTCATTAAAATGTTATATACCCAGGCACATGGACAGTAGTTCCCAATGTTCTCCTGGGTTACTGTTTGTGTGGCATTAATGAGGTCTGAAATTTATTTTTTCCTAATGCATTTGGTAACTTCCCCTCCTTCAGATGTTTTGTATGTCAACATCTCAGTGTCTTCAACATTATTTCGTTTCTCTCATGGATCACCTCTTTTTTGACTTTTTCTAGTTTCACTGTTTTGTTGTTGGGTTTGTTTTTTTTTTTTGGTCTCTATTTTTGTTCCATCTCTATTTCTTCTATGAGAACATCTGAGACTGTGATGTTCAAGTCCAAATGTGGTGCATTCAATGTCCTTGGTGGTGAAAAAGAATTTGTTATAAAGGTGCTTTCAGATTTTTTTCCCATCTTTTATTTACTTCTGGTTCCCCTAGTTTCATCTTTAGATGCCCATGGGAAGATCCTATGGACATATAGACAAAAATGAAATAGTTTCTGCCCTTAAGGAGCTTATATTCTAGTGAGGGCATACAGCATAAATAGTACCATAATATATAAAACAAATATCAAGCTTTATCTAGGGGTGCATTGGGGAAAGCATTTGTACCTATGTGCAGAAGGTAGTGGTTAAGAAACGCATCCTTTAGTAAATGATAACTGAGTTGAATATTGAAGGAAACTAGAAATTTTGAGGCATGGAGCTGAGGAAGGAGAGCATTGCAAGCATGTATGTGTGTGGGGAGGGGCTGCAGAAGATGCACATGGAAGAGACTGGAGAAGGAAATTGGTAGGGGAAACAACTGATTGACCAGTTTGGCTGGAATATAAACTGTGGGAGTAATCTTTCTATATCTATACACACATACACATACATTATATATACATATGTATATTATATATATATATGCATGTGTGTATGTGTGTATATATGCACCTAGCCTACATAACCTGGTTTAGTGGAAAGAACATTGGAATTGAAAACATGAGACTTTAGTTCTACTCTTGGTTCCCTCACTGGCTCTGTCTTTCTGTGGTTCTATTTTGAAAGCACTTTGGAGGAAGGTACTTTGACCACTGAATTACACACCTTAAGGGTCCACAGTATGTTAGATCAGGAAGTGTCTAATAATTCCCATGATACTACCCCAAATTTTAAAGGACTATTCCAAAAGAGGATTTGGAGTTAGAGAATCTGGGGTCTAATTTGCCTCTGTTACTTATTACCTGCATGACCCTAAGCACATCAGTTAAATCTCTCTTGGCCTCTGTTTTCTCATCTGAAAAATTAGGAATTTGGACTGGATAACTTCTAATATTCCTTCCAACTCAAAATCTGTGATCTTGTGACCCTAGTCTCAGAAATGTCAGTTCCACAATATTGCTCCTGCAGAAATAATGATCTCCAAAATATCCTTTGAAAACATCTCTGCAGTATTTCATTTGCTTTTAAAAATTTCAGTGCTCTTGTTTATTGGTTGGATGTTACTTTAAAAATATTTCCCTTCACAAAGCTACTCTCAGAGAATAAGGACATAGAATGATCAGACTAATGAAAATGTACCTAATGTTAAAAAAATAGCAGCGGAGGGCAGAACAGTTTTAGCAAAGTTAAATAGCAATGGGAATGAAAATGATAAATGTAAGTCAGTTTTTTTCAAAAAAAGGATTTTTCAAAGTCATTTATCTCTTTACTCCAAAAGACTGCATTTTAGACCAGTTTGTGAAGCAGTGGAGAGAAGGTAGAGTCTGGGGAGGGAGGAGGAGAGAAATAGAAAAAAGAGGAGGAGAGATGGATAGAAAGGAAAGAGAATAAGAGAAAGGAGTAAGAAGGGAAAGGTAAGAGAATTAAACAACACTCCCAGCACTTGCCATAGATGAGATCTTCCAGTCTCTTGTTGTTCAGTCATTTTTCAGTTACATTTGACACTTTGTGACCCCATCTGGGGTCTTCTTGGCAAAGATCCTGGGATGGTTTGTCATTTCCTTCCCCAGATCATTTTATAGATGAGGAATCTCAGGCAAACAGGGTGAAGTGACTTGCCCAAGGTCACAGCTAGTAAGTACCTGAGGCCGCATTTGAACTCAGATCTTCCTGAGTCCAGGCCTAGCACTTTACTGGAAACAAATCTCCCTCCTAACACCACTTGCATTTTGTCACCTTCCTGTTCAGTGTGTGTGTAGTGACTTCTGTCAAATAAGTCTCACATTCCTGTGCCTGATTCTCAAGATCCTTTATCAGTCGAAGGTGCTCTTCTATGTTTGGATTGCGCTTCTTTTTGTTCTCAGCATGGACTTTTGGCACCAGCCAGACTGATTTTTCTGTTCTACATTCCCAATTTGCTAGGGCTATCCTGTCTGCCTTTTTCATTTGCTCTGCGCCACTGGTGTGCCTATCCTGTTCATCTTTATGAGGAATCCTGTGAGCTTTCCTGTCTCAAAATCTGCTACCAAAACCCACTCCTCTAGGAAGTCTGCCTGGAATAACACTCTCCCTTCTTCACTTTTGCTTTCTATCCCCTCTGAATCTCTTCATTCTTCTCACATTATGGTAATTCGTAGATCTTTATGTTGTTCTGAAAATATCCTTTGTTTGTTTTTAGACTGTATGTTGTTCCTCCTTTAGATTGCAAGTACTTTGAGGGTTCTCTGCCTTCTATTTCTTCATGATAATAAAACAACCTAGCAGTTACTCCAACTTCTCACTGTGTCTCACTTCCCATATCGAATCCGTTGATTTCATCTTTGCAACATCTCTCAAATACGTCCCCTTCTCTTCTTTGACCCTGCCACCACTCTGGTTCAGGTTCTCATCACATCAGACCTGGGTTATTGCAATAACCTGCTGGTGCCTCTGCCTTCCTCAAATCTGTCTTCACTCCAAGCCATCCTCCATTCAGCCATTAAAGTGATTTTCCTAAATCGCTGGTCTAACCATGTTCACCTTCCTACTCAAACTCCAGTGGCTTCCTATCACCTCTCGATCAAATACAAAATCTCTGTTTGGCATTCAAAGCCGTTCATAGCCTAACCCCTTCCTACTTTTCTAGGCATCTTATACCTTACTCCCCACCACATACTCTTTGATTTAGTGATACTGACCTCTTTACTGTTCTGAGAACAAGACACTCCATCTCTTAGAAGTGTTTTCTTAGAAGTGTTTGGTAGTTCACTTTTCCAAGGGATCTTCTGGGGATTTTTTTTTGTCAGAGACCCCTGAATGAATTTTGGGAACAAAGGATCATATAATGGGTTAAAAAGTAGTTAAGTGTCAAATCCTCAATTATATAATTGCATGAGAAAATGGGTTTCAATTTAGCACAGCCCAAAGAACAGACAATCTCAGCCTGAAGGCACCCTATCTAGCTTTTTATTCAGCTGTCCCTTAGATATACCTAAAGAGTTATTAGTTGACGCAGCCAGGTGGCCCAGTAGATAGAGCACTGGCCCTGGAGTCAGAAGGACCTGAGTTCAAATTTGGCCTCAGACCAAACACTTGACACTTACTAGCTGTGTGACCCTGGGCAAGTCACTGAACTCAAATTGCCTCACCAAAAAAAAAAAAAAAAGAGTTGTTGGTCTTTTTTCATCAAGGAGATGCTTTCTAGTCACTGTGCCCTAGCAAATGGGAGTGAGGATGGTTATCACACAACTGATCTTGGCTAAATACCACAGCAAAAGCCCAGTAAAGAGAACAGGACTGTGATGCCTACTGGGAATCAGTGAAAATATGCTAAAAAAAAGAAAATATGATGCTCACTAGGGAGGTGACATGACAGTCTGATGCTAGGGAAACAGGTCTGGTAAGAGCAGTATGATAACGTCACCAGAAGAGATTGACAGCCCAGAAGTATTATAGCGGCGTCCCAGCCACAGTGATCCCTTCACACATGTCCCTCCAAGAATGTACGTGAATGTGAATAAACACCAAAGCCAAACCAAGAGAGCAAGATCATTTTCCTCTCTTCTCCTGGCCCATTACTTATTTTTTTTTAAATGAAAATATGGCTTACAACAAAGACGCAAACCTTTGAGCTGTCTTTTATATGTTATTGTTCCCATTTTACAAATGAAGAAATTAAAGCTCCAACAGGTTAAATATTCCCATGGCTGTATATGTCAGAAACCAGTCTTGTGCATCTCACTTCAGTACTCTATACCATTCTATTTTCCCCAGAGAGGGGCAGCTAAGTGGTACACCAAATAGAGCGCTCGTCCTCAAGTCAGGAGGACTTGAGTTCAAATCTGGTCTTACACACTAGCTATGTGACCCTGGCCAAATCACTTAACTCCATTTGTCTCATATTACTGATCTGTAAAATGAGATGGAGAAGGAAATGGCAAACCACTCCACCCTATTGGCCACAGAAACCCCAAATGGGATTACAAAGAGTTGGACACAACTAATGAACCAAGCAATATTTTTCCCCTTATGCCTAGTCTGGTGCTTTAGATTCAGTGTATATGGAAAAATCAATCACTGAGCACTTACTCCATGTCAACATGTTGCTGGGGGTAAAAAGACAAAATGATTCAGCCTAGGTTCTCAAAAAGCTTTAATTCGACTTACGGTAACAGACAAGTAGTAACCACTGCTGTTGGTATCAGCTACATGTGCATGCTTAGATGAGTAAGGGGAGGGAGTAGGATTGGAGGAGTGAGCCAGTTATGTAATGGCAAGGAATGAAACCTTAGAATTCCCTTTGGAAAAGATTACTTATTTTTCACATACCTCCTGCATAAATTACAAAAAGGCAGAGCAGCAGTGCCCATTTCTGTGTGGTGGTTACTAGCATGTAAACTATTGCTAGTTTTCACCATTCTCCCACCTCACTCAAGGATCATCTTGTCCTACAAAGACTGCAGCAAGGAGCTTTCCAACTTTCAGTGAAAGCTCCATCAGCTAGTTACTCACAAGTACTAATTGAGAATCTCACTTCTCCCCAAGCAAACCATGATCCTATGTTTATGCTAGGAACCTCCTTTTATTGTAAACTGATGGTGAGGTCATCCAGAAATTGCCAATACTGTAGTATGGGGGGGGATATTGTGTACATAAATCTAATGTAGGAATGGAAGGAAAAACTCCTAGGAGAATAGATAGCTTAAACAGAGCTTGCTGTTCTGCATGAGAGAATACATAATATGAGAAAGACTGCTCTGTAACTGAAAACTATTTACTTGGCTTGTACTTTTCAATCTGGGTTGGCTGTACTGCAGAAATGGAATTTTAGGAGTTGCATCTACCAAGACATTAATCCAGAAATCCAACACATGAATTTCTATAGCCTAAAAACATTATTTCAGTGTTAAGCTACAAAAGACTTCAAAAATTTTGTGTGGAGAAAGACATATTTTTCTAATCTCTCCACATAAATGTACATGACCTTGGAGATCCCACAACTTGAAATTACTGGGAGAGATGCTAATTAGATATGATCTGATTTCATTCCAAAGCCCAGATTACATTAAAACCTTGAGTCAGCATACTGATTTAAGTTTTTCAAAACACTCTACATACCTTATCTAGTTTAATTCCCATAACTATATTGTGAGGTAGGTGCTAATATTGTTCTCATTTGACAGATGAAGAAATTGAGTCTCATAGAGGTAGTGACTTGCCCAGGATTACAAACTCAAAAGCATCTGAAGTGGGCAGGTAGGTGGTAGAGTGGATAGAGTGCAGGGCCTGAAGTCAGAAGGCTCATCCTCATGAGTTCCAAGTGGGACTCAGACACTTACTAAGTATGTGACCGTGGGCAAATCACTTAACCCTGTGTGCCCCAGCTTCCTCATTTGTAAAATGAGCTGGAGAAGGAAATGGCAAACCACCCAAGTAACTCTGCCAAGAAAATTCTAAATGGGGTCATGAAGAGTTGGGCACACCTGAACAACAGTAACAACAACAAAACATCCATGTGAAGTAGCATTCTATCTCAGACCTTCCTGATTCTAAATTCTGAATCAAATGGAAACCAACTAACTAGAGATCTGTTAATTGGGACTTTTTTTTTGGTGGTACTTTCGCTCTGAGAAAATGATATGTGATGAAGATATTTTGGGGAAAAAAGGTTTAGTTTTTTTTTTTTAAAAATTCAAATGCTCACAGGATTGTAGATTTAGACCCAGAGGAGACCTAGAAGGTCATCTAGTCCTACCCTTCATTTTTGCATGTGAGCAAGCAGAGGCCCAGAGAGCTTAAATGATTTCCTTGAAATCAGAGGTAATAATAATAATGATATCTAGAATTTATGCAGCACTTTAAGATTTGCAAAGTACTTCGCATATTATAAGGACAACACAATCAGCTACCCCACACCTTCCACATCTCCTGACTCATACCAAGGTAATGATGGTGTTGAGACCTGTTACAGTGAAGTGTTGTAAAATCTCAACCACCCAAGAAAGACTTTCTTCTGTTCAATAGACTGTGGTCATTAAAGTAAATTGCCCTGATATATTTTAGACGCATTTTCAATAAGAGGGGTTGCAATGGAAAGAGTTTTCTGGTTCCCAGAAAAAACTATCCAGAGATTCAGAGCTATAAGGGACCTTTTACATCATTTGGTCTAACCCCATTCATTCCACAAGTGAAGACAATTAGGCCCATAGAGGTAATTGATATGGTCATACAGTTAACAAGTAGAAGGCCATGACTTGAATCTTCTGATCAATTGCATTTGAACCAAATGTATTGAGAGAGAAGCAATATGAAATATCAAGTTGTTAAAAAAGCATAATTTTAGACTAGTCCCCTGAGGGAGAAACATTTATATCCTTTCATTTTTTCTTTCAAGTATTAACTATTTGGCCAATTCTACTGCTGATGTTATACCTATAATTGTTGACTTCCTTTTGGAATGGGAAATTCAGTGATTAGTGGTCATTGGCTTGCTCATGCACTTTGTACTAGCAATAAACTTGATCTCTTATTTTCCTCAATATATCATCAGCTAATAGGAGATTGTGCTTTCTGTCTTTTATGCTTGGCATGTTTATATGTGTATGTGTATTCAGTATATATTAATGTTTGATGCGATGTAACTGGCGGAATAAAAAGAATTTACCACAATGTAATCGGACTTGAACCACACCTGTTTTTTACCTCTCCCTATTAATAGAAGAGAATATAGGATAGTAATTAGTTAGGAACGTTAAAATTATAATTCTTTTAAAATTCTAACATTTTCCAATAAATTCAACCATGCTTGTTTTCTCCCTTGTCCCTCCCTCTCTTTTTTTTCTTTTACTAAAACCATTGTTTGATTTTAGAGTCTACACTGATTGATTTTCTACTCTTGCAACCAAATTTCTTTAAGCAATGGGGAGCAGGTGTTTAGGCAGAGTGGGTGCATTAGGAATAGAAGTAGTGACAAATGTTGAAAATAAATTTGACAACCATACTTACCTCAACCAGATAAATGGCAGCGATATTGTGCCATATAGGAATGACAGCCTGTAACTAATATTTATAGGCGCCCCTTGATATTATTTTGGATATTAGATTCTAGCCTGATGTAATCTTGCCCTTCTAAATCTCTCAAAGAACATTCTGTAGTTATCATAGCTCTCATAGTAGAGTATAAGCTCCTTGAAGGGAAGAGAGCTGCGTTTATTTTTCTTTTTTATCTCCCCGAGTGGTTATTTGAACATTAATTGGTGGAGGGGGCTTATGGTTTCATTGAAAAAGGAAATTCTCAGCGAGGAAACTTCCTCCACAAGGCAGATTGGCCCTTGCCCTTCGATTTCTAGTGTTAGAATGCTGTTTGGGAGCACTAGAGATTAAGTGACTTGATGGGGGCAGCTAGATGGCTCAGTAGATAGAGCACTGGCCCTGGATTTAGGAAGACCTGAGTTCAAGTCTGGCCTCAGGCACTTGACCCTTACTAGATATGTGACCCTGGGCAAGTCACTTCACCCCATTGCCTCTTGCAAAAAAAAAAGAGAGAGAGAGAGAGAGAGAGAGGTTAAATGACTTGCTCAGGATCACACAGTGACATGTTAGAGGTACAACTTGAATCCACTTTTTCCTTATTCTGAAGGCAGCTCTATAAACACTGTCACATTATCTTTGACCTTGAATATTTTGTTTCTGTTCAGTTGTTTCAGTTATGGCCGACTCTTCATGACCCCATTTGATACTGAAGATACTGGAGTGATTTGCCATTTCCTTCTCCAGCTCATGTTACAGATGAGGAAATGGAGGCAAACAAAGTTAGGTGATTGGTCCAGGGTCACAAAGCTAGTCAGTGTCTGTTCGATTTTGAACTTGGGTCTTCCAGACACCAAGCTTGACTCTCTATCTACTGGGCTACCTAGCTGCCCTGACCTTGAATATAATAGGTGCTTAATAATTGTTTACACATTGCTGAATAAGCTCATTATTACATTCAACATAGAGCACGATTTGTCCTTAATTTACTTACCTAACCTTATCTCATACTCATTAATAATAGCAATATTTGCACTGTAATGATTTACAAAGTGCCTTCCTTATATTATACCATTTGATCTGCAAAACAGCCCTATGAGGCAGGTGCTATTATTGGTCCCATTTTATAGATAGGAAGACTAAGACTGAGGCAAATTGTGACTTGCCTAGGGTCATACAGTTATTAAGTAACTAAGGCAGAATTTATTCTTGGTTCTTTCTAACTCCAGGTACAATATTCTGTCTACTGTACCAACTAGCTGCCTTCTTCTTCCCATTCCACCTCTTGCTTTAGCCATGCCATCACTTTATTGCCTTCTACACACACCTTGCCTCTCCCTCCCTCTCTAGTGTTTCCCAGAGTTTTGGAGTATGTGTGTTCATTTTAGCGTGAACTATTTGCATTAACTCTCATGAGAGAGGTCATGCTGTAATTATTTATTGATTGAGAAAATGTCGGGTCGGATCTTACTCCTTGCAGTACTCTTTGGCCACCCAGGAGGGAAAGCCTTTGCGCATGCTGTCCTCCCTCTTTGGAAAGTCCTTCCTTGTTTCTGACTATCCAGATCTTGACGATCCATCAGGGTCATATGTTTAACAAAGCCTTTCCCATCTCCTTCAGTTTATAGTGATTTTTTCTTGACTTCCGTGACACAGTTGCTTTCAACAGTTGCTTATATTATGCTTTCAGGTTCAGGGTCTCACTTTGAGTGAGGTAGCACCCATTCAGTGAATAGGCCTCTTTAAGAAATGAGTCAAGGGATGACCCCTTTAATAAAGAAAATCAAACTGGGAGGGGAAGACCCTCAGGGTTGCTGGCCAAAAGAGAAACAGTTACTATTTGTATTTGTTCTTCATCCTTGAAGAGGACCACGACATCAGGGAGATGCATGACTTACAATTGGCTTTGATTTGAGTGAGGGAGGGCTGTGCAAGGTGACTAGCCTCACTGTCTCCTCCAGAGCATCTGGGTCCAGTGTCTAGATATTCATCAGTATGACTGGAGATGGCTCAGGATGCAATGGGAGACCTTGGCCCTTTTAAATTAAGATCATTTCAGGTTCTCACTTTGAGTGAGGTAATGCCCATTCAGTGAATAGTCCTCTTTAAGAAGTGAGTAAAGGGATGGCCCCTTTAATAATAATTAAAAAAAACATCAAACTGGGAGGGGAAGATCCTCAGGGTTGTTGGCCAAAAGAGAAAGTTACTTTATATTCACTCTGAGCAAGGAGGGCCCCCAAAATAGCCATTTAAAAAGGCCAGGTAACATACCATAAGTAAGTATTTATGAAACAATCACAATTTGTCCTTGGACTCTCTGCCTGGAGTCTCTCCTTACTCCAATTTATCTTGCACTCATTGACCAAAGTGATTTTCTTAATGTTGAGGTCTAACCGTGGTACCCTTATTCAACTCTAGAAGCTCCCTAACACCATCAGGATCAAACAAAAAGTCCTTTGGCATTTAAAGCCCTTCACAACTTGACCCTTTCCTACCTTTCTTGTTTCTCAAACACATCACTCCCAAGCACTCTGTGATCCAGCCACATATTGACCTACTGGCTGTTCTTCATACAAGGCACTCCATCTCCCAATTCTATTCATTTTCACTGGCTCTTTGAGGGCAGGCACTATGCTTTTGTCTTTCTTTGTCTCCCTACTGCTTAGCACTGTGCCTTGCACATAGTAGGTACTTAATTAGTTGACTGACTTTGAACATACCACTTAAATTCCTTGTCCTTCAGACGACAGCAAGAAATGTTCTTTATGAAAAAGCTAATCAAAACTGTTTTTCTGATTTCACAAAACTCGTGAAGTTATGCAACAAGGGAATCTATATTAACATTCAGAAAGATTTATAATGAAGTTCATTTTTGCTTCCACTCTTGTTTAAGATGAAAGTGATTTTAATAACTCAATATAAAATTCTGGGATGCTGAAAAATTAGTGGACACAATGTAACATTATGAAACTGGATTAACCTTAAGTCTAGTGGAAGGATCATATTGAGATGTTTGTCAGTAGTAGAGGTAAGGAAATTATTTGTCATCCTCTCCTTTTGCCCCCGGACTGTGTCTTCTCATTGGTTGAGGTGGAAATTGAAACAAAATGAAAACAACAAGCATGCAAATGACCTACATCCCATTGACAGTAGGAGCAAATGTTGGATTTGTAAGATTTAACTCTGAATTTCAAAAATATTGAAGATGATTAAAAAATTAAAGTTTCTTCAAGACTTACTTTCAACAACCATATGAGATACAAGCAGAAGTAGAAAAATGAAGGGTATAACCAAAGATGAGTGAAATATTTCAAAGGTAATGAAAGGAGAGTGAATGTTGTATCCCTACATGATAAAAGATCAGCAGCTATTATCAGTCAAAAAAAAAAGTAATTGTAATTTTTATGGGGGGAGGGGAGTATTGGTAGAAAGGAGAAGGACAAATAAAAAAATTAAAGCAGTTATTTGGCATTAGAGGAATTATTTAGGGAGCCAGGAGGTCAGTGTCTCTAGAGGCTGGGTCATTGTGGGGCAAGTTGTTTTACCTCTTTTGGCCTCTGCTTCCTCATCTGAAAAAAATGAGGGTGTCCAACTAGATGATCTCCATTTAAAGTCTTTTTTAGTGATATGTTCAGTGAATTCATAAATGTCCAATTTTCAGTCAATGTTTTGATGTTATGTGCTCCATCTTACTTTCTCATTCAATAGTCTTAAATTCACTTTTCTATTCTCCCACCTATAGAGCACAGGGGAGGTGGAAAACATTTGCTTCATAGAGCCTTTCATTGGCAGAAATGAGAGTGGTGGCATAAGTAGGGGCAATGAGAGAAAGATCATCAGGGTGGCATTCTTGAGCCCTGCGTGCCAACCTAAACTCTGCCCTGAAATTGCTCTGCCACCTTGGGAAGTTACTTTATTCCTTTGGGCCTGAAATTCCACATCCACAAAATGGGGATAGCATGGTACCTCCAATTCTAACTAATTGAGGTATTTTGAGTTTAAATAGGAGCTATGATAGCACTTTAAAAACTTTTTTGAAAAATGTTATATAAGGACAAGAGATTGTGAGGTTTTCCCCCCTATAGGACCAGCAGATGCAGTTTCTTCCTTTTATACACTATTCTGCCTAAAGGTTTTTTTTTTTTTTAAACTCCTGATGTATCCTGAAAGCTGGAAGGAGAAAACTGGGTTGATTAATGGATTTAGAATGGTTTCTCCTCTTAGTTAGTTGCCTATGGGTGAATAAGAGTAGGAAAAATGGAGAGAGATTTCCCACTGTGCTTTTCGGAAGATCCCCTTCCAGAATTCATGCAAATCGGTTATTCATGTATTGCAAAAGGAAGCCTATTACTGCTGCATTTTTATTGATTCTAGATGCACTGGAAATCAACAGATTAAGTAGCTGATTCAGAAATTGGACTGCCTCTGGTAACAGCTGGCGGGTGGTAGGAAAATCTTTTCTAATAAGGTGTTCCTCATGCACCTCCCTGGGATGAATATGGTGACAGCTCCCTTGTTGGACTGTTCTGTGGCATTATTACGCTGTTTCGCAAAGCCCTGCTTCTGGTAGAATTGAAGAGCTCTAGCAACATCTCCAGCATTCCTATTAGGCTCAGAATTTTGCAATAGAAATGATGATTTTGTTGTTTCAAAGACTGGGAAGAGGCATCCCTCCAAGTAGCACTGGGCTAGAAAATGAAAACAACAAACATGCAAATGACCTGCATCCCATTGACAGTAGGAGTGTATGTTGGATTTGTAAGACGTTTCACTCTATCCCCATTGTGTTTCAATTCGGTTAGATTCGATACAATTCAACAAACATTTACAAAGTACCTTGCATGAGCTAGGCACCGTGCTAGATGCTGAGTATATAGATTTTAAAAGAGGGAAGGGCGGCAGGCGGGAGTGCAAAACAGTCCTGCTCTCAGGAAAGTTCATTCTCCTGGGGGCTGGGCTGGATTTAGCGTGTATACATTTAAGTAAATATAAGATAGATACATGACCTGTAACCTTATGTGCCAAAAACATATATTACCTAAATTTTGGTATTATAGTTATGAAATAATAACTGACATTTTAATGTGGTGCTTTAAGGTTTTTTTTTTAAGTTCGCAAAGCAAAATATTTACAATACAGTTGCTCTCCATTCAAACGGCCCTCACCTGGGTCCAAATCCTTATCTTCTTTCACCTGGAACATTATGATAAATTCTTAGTTGTTTTCTCTCCCATTCTCTCCTTCTCTAATTCATTTTCTATATAGTTGCCAAAATAATATTTTTAAATCACAGGTCTGACTATGGCACCCTCTTTCAAAACAAAACAAAAACAAAAACATCAGTTTCTCCATTCCCTCTTGGAAAAAAAAGTAACACCTTAGTTTGGCCACAGTCTGGCTCCTACCATCATTTCCAACCTTATTTCTTATTTGACCATATCGAAGTTGCAGACAAATTGGACTACTGATTGATCTTTGAACTTGACACTCTGTTCTCTCAATTTCCACACATTCTCATGCTCCATGCCTGGAATGAACTCTTCCTTTCTCTTTGCCACTTATAATTCTTGTTTTGTTTCAAGGCTCAGCTGAATTATCCTCCTCCTCCCCAGTCTCCATCCCTCACTTCACACATTTTATATAGTGTTTTAAGGTTTAAAAATAATTTTTTTTTCTCACAACAAATCTGTGAAGTGGGTGAGATAGTTCCATCTACCATCTGTTGCCACTGACCACTACCTGTGTGACTATGAGTCAATCACTTAAATTGCCTGAGCCTGTCTTCTTACTATGAAACTGATGTTATAAGCTTAATAAGACAAATTATTGTGGTATTATGAGGCTCAACTGACATAAAGTAGATATGAAACAATAAATGTTTGCCATTATTACTGTGAATACTGTTCTCATTTTTACAGATGAGAAAGCTGTTACACAGAAGGGTGAAGTAATTTGTCTGAGGTCACATAGCTTGTTAAGTGTCAGAGCAAAGAATAGAACCCAGATTTCCTTACTACAAATTCCAGTCATTTCTCACTATGCCATATGTGTTGTTATGCTAGTTTTATAGATAGGAAAACTGAGGTTCAGAGAGCAGAAATGATTTGCCCATGATTCCACAGAGTTCCTAATGTAAAAAAACAAATTTGACTTAACAGGTATCACTGAGACTTGATGGAATAAAACTCAGGAATGGAATATTGCTCCAAATGGGTATATTAAGAAAGTATCATTATGTGATGAAATTCAGGAACAAGAAGCAGAAATCATGGTGAAGAACATTTGGGTCAAGATCAGTGGAAGAATAAACAGAAGTAATTTTGTCATTAAAATCTATTACAGACCACCTGGGCAGAAAGAAGTAGATAAGTTTGGGTATTTAGTTTGGGAAACAGATCACAATCCTAACACAGAGGTATGAGTTTTGAAATTATAAATTTGAAAACCAAGTATTTCAGAAACAGAATCTAGGTAGAAGTTATGGGGAACATCCATTATCCAGCTACATGTTGGAACTTTCTCCTCCCCTTTTCTTTCTTTCTCTTTCCTTTCCCCTACTCCTTCCTGCCACCATGGAGGAAACAAGATAAAAGAGTATCTTCTGTATCCCTTTTCCCCTTCTTTTCCTCCTTTCCTTCCTTCTTTTTTCCTCTTGGTGGTGAGAATGACTAATCCCTCCTGTAGTTTATGATAAAGATGGAGAAGAAATCTAAGTAAATCTGACTGAAGCCATGGATTTGGAGAAAGGAGGGTTCAGAGCAAGGATGGAGGATCCCAAAACTAAGTTTCTATATGGGAAATCAGTCCAGGACTAGCTGAATCCTTGAGAATGAAATTCTAAAGACAAAGAGGGAAAGAATTCTGAGGAGGAAAAATGGGAAAATAAACAAATGAATACACAGAGAATTCACCAATTAACTTTAAAATGTTAAAACATATGTACCAGAAGATAATGGCAGGGATTGGTAACAAAATATGAAAGCAAAAGTGTGACACAGTACTCTTAACATATGGTTGGGGATGTCAAAGCTCAGAATGAACCCAAGTTAGTGAAGAAAGCCTCAGGATAATTTTCCCCTTCTCAGCTATATTGGAGAAAAAAAGAGTTTCAAAGAGCCAATCTAAAAGTTGCTTGGAACAATCTATGATAGACACAGGACAGTTTAAAATAGGCACATGTTGAAATCTTACTTTGCTTCCCCCCCCCCCCCGCTGTCAAGAAGAATGACCTTTAAACTGGAATCCATAGAACAAAAATAGTGACCTCGGAACTGATCCCTAATAAAAGTAAGAAAATACAACAAGAAAATATCTAATTGACTTTTGTGAATTTGAGTCACCGGTTCCAGCCCCATTGCCTGGGGCTGGCAGGCTGATTATTGCTGACAGATGTGATTGCTGAGTGAACTGTTAGTTACATTTGGAAAATCTTAGAGAAGCAGCTAGGTAGTACAGTGGATAGAGCATTGGTGCTGGAGTCAGGGGCCTCAATTACTAACTATATGAACCTGGGCAAGTCACTTAACCCCTATTGCCTCTTTAAAAAAAAGAGGAAAAAAAGAAACTCCTAGAGAATGAGAGAGGTGTGACAGGACTAGAGAAGGGCAAATCTCCCAATTTCAAAAAAAGGGGGAGAGGATATAATCTGCAAACTATATGCCAGTGAACTTGACTTTGATTTCTGAGAAAATGAGAAATAATACTTAAGAGCAATTAGAAAACAACCAGAAATGAAGTGATGATTACAAAGAGCATGGCATTATAATGAAGACACCATGGTATACTAACCTTATATCCCTCTTATGACAAAGTGGTAGATCAGGGGAATGCTATGTACATGGTTGTCCTAGATTTTAGTTAATCGTTTGAAAAAGTGTTTCATACAATTATGGTGGGAAAATGGAGAGATTTTTATTAGATGACAGTACAGTTAGGCTTCTAGTTGGTACTCAAAGAGAAGTCATTAATGGTTCAGACCTTGGTAGTGGATTTCCAGTGGAGTGGCCCAATGATCTGTGCTTAGTCCTGTGATGTGTAACATTTTTATTAATGACTTGGCTAAAGATATAGATAGCTTAGCAAATGAACAGATGACACAAAGCTAGGAGCTTTGACTAAAATACTGGTTGACAAATCAGGATCCTAAAAGCTCTTGACTGGGTAGAGCACAGGAATGAGTCTATTACAATGAAATTCTAGTGAGAAAAGTCAAATCTTACACTCAGTTTCAAAAATCAGTTTCACAAGTCCAAAATGAGGAAGGAATGGCTAGATAACTGAAGTCTCAAAAGGTCTAGGTGTTTTAGTGGGCTACATTTTCAAGAAGTCACCAGTATGATATGATAGCCAAAAAAGCAGATGTGATCTTGGACCTCATTAAGGGAGGCATGAGTTCCAGAAATAAGGATGCTGGAGTTTCTACTTTGTCCAGGTCATTGTTGTTTCTCCTTTGTTCTCAAGGAGGATCAGTGATGTCAGGAAAGTGATGTCTTGACTTGCAAGTGAATTGATTTAAGTGAGACAGGACCATGCAAAGTCTCTAGGCTCATACTCTCCTCTAGAGCCATCTGGGTCCAGTGGCAAGACATAGATCAGGAAGACTGGAGATGGCCCCAGATGCGGACTTTGTCCAGGTCAGGCTACGTTTGGAGTATTGTGTTCAGTTCTAGGCACTGCCTTTTAGGAATGTTATTGATAAGACTGAGAGAATCCAGAGGAAGACAATCGGGATGGTGAAGGCAGGCCTTGAATACATGTCATAGGAGGACTGGCTGAAGGAACTGAGTTTATTTATCCCAGAGAAGAGGAAACATGGTAGCTGTGTTTGAGTAATTATAATATTAGCAGCCCTAATTTATACAGTGCCTTAAGACTTTCAGGGTGTCTTATGTGTATTACAGTTATCCCTTCTACATTGTGGGGGTTAAGGGTATGGCCCCTGTGATCTAGAAAATCCGTATAGAATTTTTTGGCTTTCCTTTCATATCAGAAGGCTGAATTTTTTCTTTATCTTTTATAGGGTGCTTACAGTACCTTATTGTAAAATTTGAGTTGACATCATACAATACCATGTATATATTTTATGTATTTCTGAGTTTCTAATTCTTTTCTGTGGCACCTTCATGTATTATCTGAAGCTTCTACAAAACTCCTAAAAATTCCCATTTAATTTCTTTTGCCCACCCTCAACATATTGAAACTCACAATGGGGAAAGTTGTGATGTGGACAGGATAACTGTATTTTATTTCATATTCACAGTGGTCATTTTAGGTTGACTAAACTGTCCTGGCTGGTGAGTGAGTACAAATTCATCTAAGCTAATATATCTAGCTGTCTTTAGACCACCCTTCATATCTCATGTAGCCATTTACCCCTGCCATAGTGCATTGCATCCTTCCTACCTTTGTCCAGCCCCCTCACCCTCTCCTTTGTACTCTGCTCTGGAAGTAATAATCAGATCAATAGTACCATTGCTATTTGAAGGGTGTGGCACAGCTGGGCCTGGAATCAGGAAGAAATGGGTTCAAATCTAGCCTCAGACACTTACCAGATGTGTAATCCTGGGCAAATCACTTAACCTTTGTGTGTCTCAGTTTCCTCCACCGTGAAATGGGGATAATAATATCTCCTACTTCCCAGTGTTGTTATGGGATAAAATGACATATTTGTAAACGAAACAAAACAAAACAAAACTCTAGCCCAGTGCCTGGTACCTAGTAGATGCTGTATAATTGCTTATCCCCTTTTCTTTCCCTTTCCCCTCCAATGATTTCACTTACCACCCCTGAGATTCCCAAACAATAATTTTCTTCCATAGCCACAACACTCCTATATCTATTTTCTCTCCCTGTTAAACTATAAGCTCCTTCAGGGGAGGAACTGCCTCACCTTTGTATTTATATCCCCACTACCTGATTTTTTTTTATTGCTGTGCTTGACAAGGTAGGTGCTTAAATTAGGTGTTTTTTTTTTCATTTTAACGGAGAGAAAATTAAGGTTCCAAGAGGTTAAGTGACATACTCAGGGTAACCCAGCTGGTAATTGTCTTGAGGGAGGATTTGAACCCAAGTCTTCCTGACTTCAAATCTAGCACTTTATCCACCACAGGGACTCACAAGGATTGTCATAGGGAAGGGGGGATTACACTTGTTCTGTTTGGCCCCAGTGGGCAAAACCAGGACAAATGGATAGATATGGCAGAGGCCATTTTAGGATTGTTGTTGGCAGGGAAACCTTGCTGACAATTAGAGCTGTCCAAAGGCAGAAAGGACTAACTGCATGTGGTGGGTTGTCCCCCATTGGGGTTCTTCAAGCATAGGCTGATTGGCCATTTATTAGGTATGTTATCATAGAGCTTCCTTAGAGATAGCTGCTGAGATCCCTTGCAAATTCTTATGTTCTGTAATTCCATATGCTTCATCTCTGTTCACTTCTTACACTCATTCTGATTAAACTGAGGTATTGAATCCTCTATTTGTACTTCTGCAGTTATAAGAAGGCTTCTAAGCAGCCCAAGCTCCAGTGCCTGTGCCTTTCTAGAGTTTTATTAACTGATTTATCCCATATTTGCATCTGCTGACTAAACTTTTTGGTTATTAAGCTAAGTGAAGCATGTAACCTGCAATTAATTTTTATTATGTTCCTGACTCCTTTCTACAAAGCTTATCATACTTTCACAACCTTAACTGCATGACTGAAATTTATTTTAAAGGAATAGGTTTTAAACTCATAAGCCAGAAAATAACAATACTATCAATAATAATTAACCAGCAATATTAACCATCTTTATCAATAAATAATATTTAAAAAGTAATGATTATTGTTATTATGTAGGAAGATTGTGGTATATGTTTTGGTTTTGTTTTTACAGACCAAAATACATCAACAAAACAAACCAAACTGCTATAGATTTTTGTTGTTCAGTCGTTTCACTCTTGTCTGACTCTGTGACCTCATTTGGGGTTTTCTTGGCAAAGATATTGGAGTGGTTGCTATTTCCTTCTCCAGCTCATTTTACAGGTGAGGAACTGAGGCAAAAAGGGTTAAATGACTTGCCCAGGTTCAAACAGGCAGTAAGTATCTGAAGCTAGATTTGAACTCAGAAAGTTGAGTCTTCTTTACTCCAGGCCCAGTATTCTATCCACTATACCATTTAGCTGCCTTTCTTTTTTTTTATATATAATTTATTTATTTTTAGTTTTCAACATTCACTTCCATAAGATTTTGAGTTTCAAATTTTCTACCCATCCTACTCCTCTCTCCCCACCATGACAGCATTCAATCTGATATAGGGTTCTACTTATGCATTCAAATTAAACATATTTTCCCATTAATCATGATGTAAAAAACAGAATTAATGGGAGGAACCATGAGAATGAAGCAATAAAACAAAACAACAAAGAAACAGAAGAGGAAATAGTATGCTTCCATCTGCATTCAGACTCCATAGTTCTTTCTCTGGAAGTGGATAGCAATTGCCATCATGAGTCTTTTGGGGTTGTTCTAGATTCTTGCATTTCTATGAAGAGCCAAGTCTATCAAAATCAGTCGCCGCAAATGTGGCTGTTTTTGTGTACAAAGTCCTCTTGGTTCTGCTCACTTCACTCAGCATCAGACCATATAAGTCTTTCCAGGTTTTTCTGAAGTCTGCCTGCTCATCATTTCTTATAGCATAATAGTATACCATTACATTCATATACCACAACTTGTTCAGCCATTCCACAATTGATGGGCATCCCTTCAATTTCCAATTCTTGGCCACCACAAAAAAAGCTGCTATAAATATTTTTGTACATGTGGGTCCTTTCCCTGTTTGCATGATCTCTTTGGGATACAGACCTAGAAGTGGTACTGCTGGATCAAAGGGTATGCACAAATTTATAACCCTTTGTGAATAGTTCCAAATTGTTCTCCAAAATGATTGGATCAGTTCACAACTCCACTAACAATGTGTTAGTGTTCCAATTTTCCCACATCTTCTCCAACATTTATCATTGTCCTGTTTTGTCATGGTAGCCAATCTGATAGGTGTGATGTGGCACCTCAGAGTTGTTTTGATTTGAATTTCTCTGATCAATAGTGATTTAGAACATATTTTCATATGACTATAGATAGCTTTAGTTTCTTCCTCTGAAAACTGCCTGTTCATATCCTTTGACCATTTATCAATTGGGGAATGACTTGTATTCTTATAAATTTGATTCAGTTCTCTAGATATTTTAGAAATGAGGCCTTTATCAGAGACACTAGTTGTAAAAAATTCTTTCTCAGTTTTCTGCTTCTCTCCTAATCTTGGATGCATTGGCTTTGTGCAAAAACTTTTCAATTTAATGTTGTCAAAATTATCCATTTTGCATTTCATAATGTTCTCTATCTCTTGTTTGATAATAAATTCTTCCATTCTCCATAGATCTGAAAGGCAAACTATTCCTTGTTTCCAGTTTTCCCAGCAGTTTTTGTTAAATGATGACTTCTTATACCAGAAGCTGGGGTCTTTGGATTTATCAAACAGTAGGTTAGTATAGTCATTGATCACTGTTTCTTGCATACCTAACCTATTCTATTGATTCACCACTCTATTTCTTAGCCTGTATCAAGTAGTTTTGATGATTGATACTTTATAATACAATTTAAGATCTGGTACATCTAGGCCACCTTCCCTTGCATTTCTTTTCATTAGTTCCCTTGATATTCTGGACTTTTTATTCTTCCAGATAAATTTTGTTATTTTTTTTCTAGCTCTAAAAAATAATTTTTGGTAATTTGGTATGGCACTGAATAAGTAAATTAATTTAGGTAGAATTGTAATTTTTATTATATTAGCTTGGCCTACCCATGAGCAGTTGATGTTTTCCAGTTATTGGATCTGACTCCATTTGTGTGAAAAGTGTTTTGTAATTGTGTTCATATAGTTCCTGGTTTTGTTTTGGCAGGTAGACACCCAAATATTTTATAATGTCTACAGTAATTTTAAATGGAATTTCTCTTTCTATCTCTTGTTTCTAGACTTTGTTAATAATATATAGAAATGCCAACATTTATGTGGGTTTATTTTATATCCTACAACTTTGCTAAATTTGTTTAAGTAATTTTTTTACTTGGTTCTCTAGGATTCTCTAAATATACCATCATATCCTCTGCAAAGAATGATGGCTTTGTTTCTTCTTTCCCTATTCTGATTCTTTCAGTTTCTTTTTCTTCTCTAATATCTACAACTAACATTTCTAGTACAGTATTGAATACTAGCAGTGATAATGGACATCCTTGTTTTACCCCAATCTTATTAGAAATGCTTCTAGCTTGTCACCATTACATACAATGCTTACTAATGGTTTTTGATAGATGCTATCTATTGTTTTAAGGAAGACTCCATTTATTCCTATGTTCTCTAGTGTTTTAAATAGGAATGGGTATTGTATTTTGTCAAATGCTTTTTCTGCATCTATTGAGATAATCATATGATTTCTGTTAGTTTTGTTGTCGATATGGTCAATTATGCTGATAGTTTTCCTAATATTGAGCCAGCCCTGAATTCCTGGTATAAATCCTACCTGGTCATAGTGTATTGTTTTTGTGATAAATTATTGTAATCTCTGCTAACATTTTATTTAAAATTTTTTCATTGATATTCATTAGGGAAATTGGTCTATAATTTTCTTTCTCTGTTTTGACTCTTCCTGGTTTAGATATCAGCACCATATTTGCATCATGAAAAGAATTTGGTAGGACACCTATTTTCCCAAATAGTTTATATAGTACTGGAATTAGTTGTTCTTTAAATGTTTTAGAGAATTCAGTTGTCAATCCATCTGGCCCTGGAGATTTTTTCTTAGGGAGTTCATTGATGGCTTGTTCAATTTCTTTTTCTGAAATGGGGTTAAGTATTTTATTTCCTCTTCCATCAATCTAGGAAATTTATATTTTTGTAAATATTCATCCATTTCTCTAAGATTGTCAAATTTATTGGCATACAGTTGGGCAAAATAGCTCCTAATTACTGTTTTGATTTCCTCTTCATTGGTGGTGAATTGACCCTTTTCATTTTCATAGCTCCCCTTCTGCTACAGACAGATATGCATAATAAAGACAAGAATGTTGGCTATATGGGAGGAGATCATTGATCTAGCCACAAATCCCTTTGCATTCTTAAACCAGAGAGAATCCTGCCTAAATTTAATTCTAAAATTGATGTTTACCTGTAAAGTAGGGCTTTGGTCTCTAGCCAGTTATGGGAATCAGAAAGATTTAATTTTAGCCTGGAGGCACTCTGGCTTTTGTTAAATGGGTATAGTGGTTCATTAGGTGGTGCTCTAGACAATATATCCTAGAGAACTCAAGACCAATTGTTTAGGTAGCCCAGAAAAAACCTTGTGTAGTCAAAAATGATATGAACTTTGGGCAGAAGGAACAGACAAGAGGAGAACAGCTTGAACTAATCTGGCATTTTGGAAATGCAGATTTCATAGTGATGTAGTTTAGGGGTGCAGAGGCCCCAACACTATTGAGGTACAGGGCAGAATCATCTGGAAAGGATGAGTAGTCTTTCAGTCAATTGGCAAAAGTTTATTATAACGCTAATAAAATGGGCGGAGCTCCTTAGGGAACTTCCAACTTAATGGGGTTGAATCTAAAGCTTATATAGAAAAAGTTCAGTGAATAGTGTGCCAAGTATGCTAATTAGGTGACTCTGGGTGGGATCAAGGACTCTTAAAGAACATATCATTTCTGTACCTTAGGCACAGGTGTCATTCACCACTGGAAACCCTGGGGTTGGGGGGGAGGGTGTTCTAAGGGGTGTGTTTTTGTTCTGCTTCATCTGTAACGAGATAGCTTTATGAGTTGACATCTATAGCTTGACCTCTAGATTGTATACAGTAACTGTGGGAATCAGTACATGATAGTTCTGCTGGCACAAGATAATTCTGTTCATACAAGGGGAATTCTACAGAAGTCAACCTGTTCTTGTAACAGGGAGAAATTATTTGCCTCATTGGGACCTACTCATGAGTTATAGCCAGAGATACGGTCTTTGGGCTGGGGAGAGATACGGTCCTAGGGCTGGATTCCAAGCATCCCATCATTAGGATCCAGATAGGTGAGCTCTTATGGGCTAAAAATCTACAGGTAAATCAAACCAGGAAGAATGAGTACCTCTTAAGAATGAAGTTCTGAAGACAGAATATAGAAAATTCTAATAAGAAGAAAATGTCGAGCCACAAAGAGATTAGTGTGGACATACAGAAAATTTATCAAACAAATGAGATTTCAAAATTTTTATTGCAAACTTTTGTTAAATTTTAAAAACCACAATTCCAAATTTCTTTCTAGAATGGTTGGACCACTACAAAACTTTACAGATAGTGTATTAATGTTCCTATCTTTTTAAAGCCCCTCCAACATCGGTTATTTCCATTAATTGTTGTAAGGTCAAGAATTCCCCCACCTAGGGAACTCTGTACCTCCTTCCCAAACAGTGAGGCAAGTTTGATACCAAAAGAAGAGGCCAAGAAGCTCCAGACTGATAATAGGTAGTAACTGTTTAATCAATTTGATTACTTACATTGGGGCAGAATGATGGGTCCTTGCCAAGAGTGTAACAATCTTTGATCTGGGGCAGTGGCCAGACCAATAGTAGATTACTACAAAGACCCCCCCCCAAAAAAAATCTCTGTGGTAATTACAGAAATTAGACAAAGGGAGGAGGAGTCATAGGGTACATCACTACATAACATGGACACAGTGATCAGTTCATGTCCAGCACATGACCAGTATACAATCTTGTGTTTAGACATTTACCCATCAACATTGGCTTAATACTCAAGCTTGGATAATTTGCTAGATAGTAGGTAATACTTAAGAGTTATTTTTATTTGAATTTCTCTTATTATTAGTGATGTATTTATTCATTAGAAATATCTCATAGCATTTATTCATGTAGTTGTTAATAATTTGCAACTCTTTTTCTGGAAAATTGTTCATATCCTTTGCCAAATTTGTTTTTAATCATATATGTATATGTCTACACATATACACATACTACATATACAGACATGTATATATGTAATTTGTATATAAGACCATATATAAATGCATATGTGTATACATGGGGTGTGTGTGTGTATGTGTGTGTATGTGAGAGAGAGAGAGAGAGAGAGAGAGAGAGAGAGAAGAGAGAGAGAGAGAGAGAGAAAGAGAGAAGAAAAAGAAGGAAGAGGAAGAATTTCTGAAAGGATAGATGAAAGGAACTGAGGATGTTTAGGCTGAAGAAGTAAGAGTATGCTTGCTGTCTTCAAGTATTTGAAAGGCTCCTATACAGAAGAGGAATTAGATTTATTCTTCTTGACCCAGGAGCAATGGGTGGGCCTTCTAGGTCTCTTCCTGCTCTAAATCAGCATAGAGGACAGAGAGCTTGCCTCAAAGTCAGGAACCTTCTGTTTCTTAAATATGTTGGCTGGCAGACCCAGAGCAGGTCACCTAACTTCTCAGTGTTCCAGGAAACTTCTAATACTATAAGAGAAAGTGATGGTAAAACAGAATTTTGTCATTGGGAAGTTGGTACATCAATGAAATCATGGGTCCAGTACTTATCTCTATCCTGTGATATTGTAGAGAGGGAGATTTTGGCTTGATATAAGTTAAAACAAAACAAAACCCCCAAACTTTCTAACAATTACAACACACTCTCAGGAAGTAGTGAATATAGCCCTGGACTTGGGATGATGAAGAGCTGAGCTCAAATCTAGCCTGAAACACTTGCTAGCTGTGTGACCCTGGCCAAGTCACCTAACCTCTGTCTGCTTCAGTTTTCTCATCTGTAAAAAGGAGATGATAATAGTAATAACCCTACCCTCTGGGGTTGTTGTAAGGATCAAATGAGATATTTGTAAGGTGCTTTGTAAATGTTACAGTGTGATATAAATACTAGTTATTATTTATTGTTATCAACTGCACTATAGTTCTACTTTATTGTGGATGCTTTAGATGGGATTTCTGTTCAGGTACAAATTGGAATAGATGATGCCTGAGGCCCCTTCGTACTCAAAATTGTGGTTTTATAAAATTTAACAAGAGAGACTTGCATAAGGACAGCTTAGCTAATCTTATGTTGGCTGAAGGAATTGCTCCCTCTTTCTAAAAATTAATTAATTATTTTTTAGTTTTCAGCATTCACTTTTATAAGTTTTTGAGTTCTAAATTTTTTCCTCTTTCCTCCCCACCCGCGTCCTCAAGATGGCATGCAATCTGATATAGGCTATACATATACAATCATATTAAACACATTCCCACATTAGTCACGTTGTGAAAAAAAGAATCAAAACAAAAGGGATAAAACCACAAGAAAGAAAAAAAGAGAGGAAAAGTAGTATGCTTCAATCTGCATTCAGACTCCACAGTTCTTTCTCTGGTTGTGGATAGCATTTTCCACTATGAGTCTTTTGGAACTGCCTTAGATCGTTGCATTGCTGAGAAGAGCTAAATTTATCAAAGTTGGTCATCACAGTGTTGCTGTTACTGTGTACAATGTTCTCCTGCTCATTTCACTGGGCATCAGTTTATGTAAGTCTAGGTTTTTCTGAAATTCAACTGCTCATCATTTCTTATGCAGCAATAGTACTCCATTACATTAATATACCACAACTTATTCAACCATTCCCCAGTTGATGGACATCCCCTCAATTTCCAATTCTTTGCCACCACAAATAGAGCTGCTATAAATATTTTTGTACATGTGAGACCTTTCCCATTTTTTATGATCTCTTTGGGATTCAAAGACTAGTAAGTAGTATTGCTGGATCAAAGGATATGCACAATTTTATAGCCTTTTGGCATAGTTCCAAATTGTTCTCCAGAATGATTGAATTAGTTCACAACCCCAGTAACAATACATTATTGTCCTATTTTCCCCAAATTTCCAACATTTATCATTTTCCTGTTTTGTTATGTTAGCCAATCTAATAGGTGTGATATGCTACCTAAGAGTTGTTTTTAATTTGCATTTCTCTAATCAATAGTGATTCTAGATTGCTCCCTCTCTTTATGTGGATTTAGTCTTTGTGCTCCCTAAGTCATCCAAACCCTCAGAAAAGGCCCTTTTTGAGGAGTGTGGTAAAGGCTAGATTTGTAATTTCATCAGAGGGGGTAATTTCCTTCCCTGGTATAGATCACTTCTATAACCTACCAAAGGATGGGATAGCAATAAAGTGCTTTGAAAACCTTAAAGCAATACGTAAATAAGTTATTCTGGCACTGCAAGTGGAACCCAGGTCTTCCTTGACTTCAAGGACTGTCCTTTCTCCATTATGTCACACATAATAGAACTGGAAAAAAAAAAAAAGGAAGGCCCTGCTGTAACAGAACTAAAAATAGGCTGTAGCAGGTGAATGTGACACTTATTGGATGTCAAGCATTTCATTACTCATAGTCTACCACTTATAATACTGCCTGAAATACTGGCTTCAAGTCCCCACTAACATTTCACATTCTACAGGAAGCTTTTCACAATTCTCCTTAACTCTAGTGCAGATGTTCCCTGAACTTATTTGGCCTACTGCCACTTTTTAAAAAAAAATACTTGTGCCTGCCTGGAAATCTAGTTTCTTTAACTCTTTAACTTTTTTTGGGTGAAATTTGCATCTCATATATATATATATATATATATATATGTACACACACACACATTTTAAAAATGATACATCTTAAATTTACTGATTTATTGTAAATTTGTGTTTTTTCCCTGCATTGAAATTTTGGTGATGCAATATTGCATCATGTAACTGTATAGTATCATATTGTAAAAAGTCATTATATGCACATATTCCCACAGATGCATGTTGGACTTCCCAACAATGTGCTACCCATTCCCCTGCCAATACTTGCTTGTTAGGATCTGTAGGTGGACTTGACCACTGATGGGTTATAATTTGCATTTTGTGTGTTTATTTGGAAAACAATGTAATCACTATGACTTGAACTGTGTTACATAACAGATGAAACACGTAGGAACGTTTTTTCAAAATTTTCTTCTCTTTTCTTCTTTCCTTATGCTTCCGCCACCCCCTTGTTTTTATTCAGTGCCCTCCAAATGAATCCGAGGCTACTGCACACTCCCCTGGATCATTCCACCCCCCCCTGGGGGTGGTATCATCCACTTTGGGAACCTATGTCAAGTGCCTTCTCTCTGTTGATTATTTCTGCTGTATCCTGAATATAGCTATTTGTTCTTTGTTATTTATATGTTGTCTTTCTAATTAGATTGTGAGCTCCTTGAGATCAGGAACTGCCTTTTACTTTGCTTTGTATGTACAGTACCTGGTACAGATTTGGTGCTTAAGAGATATTTATTGACTGACCAACTGAAATCAATGCAAACATAGAATGGCACAGATTGAAAGAACCTTAAAGATCATCTAATTCCATGAACTAGTTTTACACATGAGGAAACTGAAACCTAGAGAGTTCAATTGCTTTGTCTAAGTTAAAAAAAGCTAGGTAGTGGTAGAGTTGAAAATGAAACTCAGGTATTCTGACTTAGTCACTTAACACTTAGTAAGAGTCTATGTGCTGGACACTATGTTAATGATCAGCAATACCAAAACAAACATGAAATAGTCCCTATCCTCAGGTATATTCAGTCTGGGGACATAGTATGCATATATCTAAGTGTATGCAAGATAAGTGGTCTTTTCATATACTAGTTAGTAGACAATAGGTAACTACAACACTGATATTACCAAAAGTTAGGTATTTGAGATTTTTTTTTTTGGCTAGGCAATGGGGTTAAGTGACTTGCCCAGGGTCACACAGCTAGTAAGTGTTACGTGTCTGAGGCCGGATTTGAACTCACATACTCCTGAATTCAGGGCCAGTGCTGTATCCACTGCGCCACCTAGCTGCCCCTAAAAGTTAGGTATTTGAGACCCATGCATTTAGTAACTACTACTCTCATTTTATAGGCTGAAGTTAAGTTTATCTTTATATTTATCTATTTAAAATTGATTTTTGTTGTCAGTTCCAAATGCTGTCCTTTTAAGAAATATAATACCTCTTATATATACACAAAGTCATGGAAATAATATTTCTGCATTAGCCATATTTCTTCACCCTTCCCCCCCGCTCCGAGACAACAAACACAAAGAAAGGAAAAATATATTTCAATTTGCACTCTGAACCCATCAGTTCTTTATTGGGAGGTGAATTGCATTTTACATCATGAGTCCTTGGGAGTTGTGGTGGATCATTGTATTGATGAGAATTACTAAGTCTTTCACAGTTGATTATCTTTACAGTATTCCTGTTAGTATCTAGATTGTTTTCCTGGCTCTGCTCATTTCACTTTGCATCAGTTCATATAAGATTTATGCAGAATTCCCAGGTTTTTTCTGCAACTATACCCTTCATAATTTCTTACTGCACAAAAGTATTCCATTATGTTCAAATACCATAACTTGTTCACCTATTTCCCAACTGATGGGCACCTCTTCACTCTTCAATTCTTTGCCACCACAAAAAAACCCAAAAAACAAAAAACATCTGCTATGAACATATTTGTATTTAGGACTTTTATGTCTAAATCATATGCCCAGTTTGAGCTTATCTTGATATTGAATTGATCTTACAATAATAGAATTATACTTAACTCACTTGTATGTATAGATATAGCTAGATATGAATCTATTCCTTTGTGACTACAGTGTGTGAATCCCCTGATCACTGTATTGACTGATGACTCATGGAGTGATTCTCATCTTGGGTTTCTTCTCTCTTCTTCCACCTTGGAGAATGAGGACCCTTGTACCTTTCTAACAAGGAAAGTTGAGCTCTGTGTGTGTGTGTGTGTGTGTGTGTGTGTGTGTGTGTGTATGTGTACGTGTATGTGTGCTTCTGTGTTTGTAGAGCTCTCTGCTATTGCTGTTTTGCACAACAGAAGGGAGGTTTTAAGCTATCACGGATTTAAACTATGCCATAAATTATTCTTAGTAAGGAACATATGCTTCAGGGCTTCGGTAAATTCTACCATTTATTATTTTGAGTAAATCCAGGCAGCTTTGCAATGAGAGGAAGGTGAGACTAATATTCTGTGTGAATGGCCAAATGATTGAATGTAAGTAACCCAAATGAGGATATATAGTATCTTAACTAAAGGTACAGTTAATATATGCTGGAATAAGCAAAGAGTTGAGCATTTACATGCTGATAATTCCTGACTCAAATTAGAACAATGTGCGTTCATTTTCTAATTTGTGCTGATTATTGGGTTGCAGTGCCTTGTATAAAAAAATGCCCACTGTAGTCACATAAATCAAACTCAATCAATGGAAGCTTGTTGAAAATTAAAAATGTGTAGTTGACATCAATTATGTTGGCATGGGGCTATGGGTTTAATCAGGAAGGCTCTAAAATCTCATTTGTAGAATGCTTTTGGATTTTTATCATTTCCTTTACAACAAACTAATGAGGTAAATACTTTGCATAGTGTAATGGATCTGCCATCTCAATAAAATGGCTGCTTCCTCTTGTTGTTTGACCAGTACGTATTATGACCTCCCCACACCTTTATATGATGTACTACTCCTGTTCAGGGGCACTGAGGTGGTACAGTAGAAAGAGGCCTGAATTCAGGTTCTCCTGAGTTCAATTCAGCCTCAGATACTTACTAGCTGGGTGACCCTGGGCAAATCACTTAACCCTGTTTGCTTCAGTTACTCATCTATAAAATGAGCTGGAGA
Organism: Phascolarctos cinereus; assembly: GCF_003287225.1. Taxonomy (NCBI): domain Eukaryota; kingdom Metazoa; phylum Chordata; class Mammalia; order Diprotodontia; family Phascolarctidae; genus Phascolarctos; species Phascolarctos cinereus. Next base: position 158,738,820 of record NW_027555736.1, read on the forward strand.
AGGAAATGGCAAACCACTGCAGTATCTTTGCCAAGAAAACCCCAAATGAAATCATGAAGAGCTGGACATGACTGAATAACAACAACAACAACAATGCTCTTGTCCATGTCCTCCTGTAACTCCTCCACAAATGATGCACCCAACATATTGTGGACATTGCTCTAGATCACTTGACATTGCATGAGTATATCGATGGAGTCTGCAGACTGTCCATCGGTTAATTCTGTCCTCTCTATATGTGACCAGTCCATTTTCTTCTCTGTTCAGATATCTCTGTGGTCTTGCCTCTGATGCATATTGGCTGTGTGACCCTGGAGAAGTCATTTAACCTCTTGGTGCTTTAGGCCAGAAGTATCAAACCCTGCCTATGGCAGGACTGAATTAAAAAAAAATATTTGGGAAATATAGAACAAAATAAACCAAACCAATAAAACATAGATAACATTACATTTTAAAAGTAAATCAAAATATAACTCTTGATTCTTATGTATGGATTAGTGGCCCAATTTCTATTTGAATTTGATGCAATTTCTCTAGACAACTCTCTAAGATTATAACTTGCTGAGAAGGTGGCTATCTATATTAATACCACAGATTTCTTTTTCTGGGAGATCTCTATCCCCATAGTAATAAAATCACAGATTCATCCCATATCTTCTTCATATACCTCCTTGTTGGGAGCATCTTACACCCTTTTTGTGTCTACCATATACCTCTCTATGGCCTTTGGCAATGAATGAAATCACCAGTTTAAAATATAGAGAGAAGGCAAAAGAATCAGAAGTAAGGTCTTGGGGTTCACCCATGCATAGAAAGTTCATGATAGATAACGAACTAGCAAAAAAGCCTGAAAAATAGGAAGAAAAACCAGAAAGAATAGTAGCAAAAAAGGAGACAGTATTAAGGAGCAGTGGGTGGTGACTGAATCTTCCTTCAGCTTGATGGTACTTAGAAAATTAAGCATTTAGCCAGAACTGTAAGGTCTAAAAATCAATGGTTTCCCCAGATGACATTGGTAGAAAAAGCAAAATCAATAGCATTAGGGCCTGGGTCATGGACCTGGAATATTTCCCACCAGACTGGGATAAGGTTATCAACCCTCTTCATGAATATATGTGGTTAAAGTCCTCATTGTTTTGTTTTGTACTCCCAGTACCTAATTGGAATGCCTGGGCTGATAGTAGCTCCTAGACAATAAGGGAAAGATGACCAAGCCTCTGAAAATATATTGGAAGAGTACCAGAATTAGGAAAGGCATGGGTTATCTTCTCTGACAAGAGCCTTCATGTGCATTCTTAAAAAATTAAAAAGAAGCATGTCTGGTGCTTGATAATGGCCTCCAAACAGCCTGCATGTGTTAGGTGATATTTATTTTGCCAAAGCTATTCCTTACCCAGGAGACACTGTTGAACTTTGCTGAGACTCATTGTGTGATGCCCTGTACCTACCTTTTCCATTGAACTGAAGATATGAAAAGAGAAGGAAGAATCAGGGAGAATAAGGACAAGGGGATTCCTGTCTACCTCTTGTTAAGGTGCAGCTTGGAAGTGACTGGCCACTTCATCTTCTCCCCATGTCAGGAAGGGTGGTGATGAGGAATGATTTAGGTGGACAGCTCCAGGCATAGGTGCACACTGGTTCCTTTATTTCCTTCTGTTGCTCTGATGATTCAGTTGATTCTCTCCTAAAGATGTTTCTCCTCTTCAGTCATTGATCACAATAGGTTGAAAGGACCCTCAGTAAACTGAGGAGCAAAATATCCTCCTATATCTTTGTATATTAAAAGCTAAATTCCCTAATGGCTCACTTATTCTGTTAAATGAAGATATCATGGACTATTCTGGCTCCCAAATGCTGAAAGCCCAGAAATTCCTCAGGTTCCTAAATTTGGGGGCTGATTCCTAGTACACACTAATGGCAATAACAATGGACTCAGAGACAAGACTTGGCATATGGTTTTTTTTCCTTTTCTCTTCTTCTTCTTCTTCTTCTTTTAGTGAGGTAATTGAAGTTAAGTGACTTACCCAGAATCACACAGATAGGAAGTATTATGGGTCTGAGGCCGGATTTGAACTCAGGTCCTCCTGACTCCAGGGCTAGTGCTCTATCCATTGAGCCACCTAGCTGCCCCTTGGCATCCAGTTCTGATCCTATTGTTTTCTTAGCTAAGTGACTTTGGACAAGTTCCTCCAAGTCTCTCTGACCATCATTTTCTTCATCTATATGTTGGGGATGATTATACTTGTATCACCCTACCACATAGGACAAGTATCATATTTTCGTTATATTTTTATCTCCCACAGAATAAATAGCTATTGAAAAATAAATGAACAAATAATTATGTAAATGCCTTTGTGACTGTAAAGTATAATTAAAATGTGATTGTTATTAAAATAGTCCAGCTCAATGCTTTTAATTAAGACTAATTGTTTAAATGTGTAATTTATTAGTATTCAGTTCAGATACTATGTGCAGGGCACAGTGACAAGTGTGGAAAAGTACATAGTTTAGATGGAGAAATATAAAGTTTAGAAAATATCTGGTGTCTGTCCTCATGGAGCTTACAGTCTAGTAGAAGGGGCATGCATAAACACATACATAATAGGGCTCTCACTCCTGCTGTCCTCCTTGAAGCTTGGTCACAGTCAACATTCCTGGTTCCAGGCAATTGGGAAGAAGCTTGGGAGGGTCTACTTCTCTATGTGTGTAATTACTCTCATTACTGAAAGGCCTGCATGGTGAGAAGACACTGTGCCCTGCATCCTCTTATTGGCTGAAATGCCAGAGAAGCAGATGACTTGGTAGATGTAGAAAAGGAGTTTGCAGAAAAAAGCTTCAGTTCTTTCTTCCTCTCTGTCTTAGAACCCTTTAGGATATTGTTTTGAGCTATATGATAGAATTGGGTAGGAGAGGCATGTCTGGCCTTATCACCCACCTCTGCCTCTATTGGGATGAAAGCACATGGCATTAAGGCACAAGGTAGATTGGGCCTGAGTTTGAGCTGCCTCTTCTCTGTTTATTTTTTCTTGGTCTGAGGTATATAAGTAAATATGTGTCTAGGATTGGAAATTACTTCATGAACATGAGAGGTCTGAAGAGCTGGACACAAGTGATTGGATATGGCAGAAAGAGGAGTGGGTTGGCAATAGGGAAAGCCTTTATGTTGGAGGAGATGACCATTGACAAGAGGATTAGGCTGGGGATGAGGGCCTGGAGGTGAAAAGGTAGTCATTCTCACTTTCCCCTATCAACCTCTGAAAATCCAGAAAATATCACCCCAGAAAAAAAAAAAAACCCTGAAACGGCTGAACTAGAAGAAAGACAGGGAAGCAGTGCAGCAGCCCAGCAAATGGGTATCCCAGTGCCTCAGCAAAAATAAGGGAAGCAGCACTAAAAAAGGCCCCAGGGGGATAAGCACCCTGCAGCATTCATCTGAAAAGAGCTGAAGAAAGCAACCTAAAGACCGAGCCTTGCTGATTCCAGCCCAACACCAGGTTAGCTCTCAGAACCTCCAACTGTCAACCAAGAAGAGATCCTGAAGCCCAGGTGGTAGAGCAGGCAAACACCAACACCTGGACCTCTGAGTGCCTCAGTGAAGGCAGGGGGAACAGGTAGAAACCAGCTCAGAAAACCACCAGGTACCTTGACACTCTAGAGGGAGACAGCACTGCAGGGGCCCCAGGCAGATAAACACCCTGCAGCACTCATCTAAAAGGAGCTGAAGAAAGCTAAAGGAAAGGAAAAACAGGCAACCTAGAATTGTCTGAAAGTTCCAGCCTTGCTGATTCGCCCAACACAAGAGGTAAGCTGCCAGAACCCTACAGCCTCCAATTGCCAACATAAGAGGCCCCAGCACATAAAGCCAGTGACCAAGACCTAGGCTCCCAACACAAGAAGCTTGGGTCAGTGCCCTCTGTTCCCCAGCAGGAGAGGTCAATCTCTTTAAAGGCCAGGGAATAAAGAAACACCATGAGTAAAAAGAAATGTACCATAGGATCAAGGCAGAAATTGTGAAGAGGACAACATTGTCAACAAACCCACATCTGCAACATCAAAAGGGAATATGAACTGGTCTGAAGCCCAAAAAGCCTTCTTAGAAGAGCTCAAGAAGGATTTTAATAGTCAAATGAGAGAGGTAGAAGAGTCCTTCAAAAATACAATTGGCCAATTGGAAAAAAAGTACACTGAAGAAAACAAGTCCCTAAAAAACACAATTGGCCAATTGAAGAAGGAAGTACAAAAACTAACAGAAGAAAACAATCTGTTAAAAACTAGAATTGGACAAATGGAAACTAATGTCTCTATGAGAGAGCAAGAATCAGTCAAACAGAAACAAAAAAGAAAAAATAGATGAAAATAAAATACCTCATCAGTAAAACAACCACCTGGAAAATCGATCAGGAGAGACAATTTAAAAATTATTGGACTACCTGAAAATCATGATGAAAAAAAGAGCCTGGACAGTATCTTTCAGGAAATCATAAAGGAAAACTGCCCGAAGTCCTAGAACCAGAAGGGAAAATAACCATAGAAAGAACCCACCTCTCACCACCTGAAAGAGATCCCAAATTGACAACACCAAGGAATATAATAGCAAAATTCCAAAATTACCAGATGAAAGAGAAGGTGCTGCAAGCAGCCAGAAAGAAACAATTTAAATATCATGGAACCACAGTCAGGATTACACAGGACCTTGCAGCTTCTACATTAAAAGACCGCAGGGCATGGAACATGATATTCCATAAGGCAAAGGAGCTTGGAATGCAGCCAAGGATCAATTACCCAGCAAAAATGAGCATCATTTTTCAAGGGAGGAGATGGATATTCAATGAAATAGGAGACTTCCAAACTTTCATAAAAAGACCAGAGCTCAACAAAAAAATTGATCTTCAAGTGCAGGACTCAAGAAGGACTTAAAAAGGTAAATGGGACAGAAAGATACAATATGTTGTTAATAAGGGGGCTGTTTAAACCCTACAAGGGAATATGACACTTGCAACCCTTGAGAACTGTATTGTTATTACACCATTTAAAGGAGTATACATAAAGAGGGTGGATATTAGTTGACTTTGATGTAATGATAAAAAAAAATCTAATCAAGTGGGTTAAATGGATCCAAATAAGTGGATCAATCTGATCTTAGAAAATGTACTGAGAAAGGAGGAGGCAGACAAGGGTAAATTACATTACAGGAAAAGACACAAAATCCTATTACAGCAGAGGGAAAGAAGGGGGGGTGAGCATTATTTGAACCTTACTCTCATTAGATTTGGCTCAAGAAGGGCATAATATAATCAGTTAGGTATAGAAATCTAACTTGCCCTATAGGCAGTAGGAGGGAAAAGGGGAAAGAAAAGGGAGGGGGAAGAAGGGAGGGAAGAAGCAGTAAGAGTAAAGGGGAAGAAAAGGGAAAGGGATAATAAAAGGGGAGGGACTGAAGGAGGCGGTGGTCAAAAGCAAAACACTAGTGAAGGGGGAAAGGAAAAAGGAGACAGAAAAGCATAAATGGGGGAAAAGGATGGAGAAAAAGACACAGATAGTAATCATAACTGTGAATGTGAATGGGATGAACTCTCCCATAAAAGGAAATGGATTGCAGAATGGATTAAAAACCATAATCCTACAATATGTTGTTTACAGGAAACACATTTGAAAAAGAGTGACACATACAGGGTAAAGGTAAAAGGCTGGAGCAGAATATATTATGCTCAGCTGAAGTAAAAAAAGCAGGGGTAGCAATCCTGATCTCAGACAAAGCAAAAGCAAAAATAGATCTAATCAAAAGAGATAAGGAAGGAAACTACATCCTGCTAAAAGGCACCATAGACAATGAAGTAATATCATTACTAAACATATATGCACCAAATGGTATAGCATCCAAATTCTTACAGGAGAAGTTCAGGGAGTTACAGGAAGAAATAGACAGCAAAACTATACTAGTGGGGGACCTGAACCTCCCTCTCTGCACTAGATAAATCTAACCACAAAATAAACAAGAAAGAAGTTAAGGAGGTTAATAGAACATTAGAAAAGTTAGGTATGATAGACCTCTGGAGAAAACTGAATGGGGATAGAAAGGAATATACTTTTTTCTGCAGTACATGGCACATACACAAAAATTGACCATGTACTAGGGCATAAAAACCTCACAATCCAATGCAGAAAGGCAGAAATATTAAATGCATCCTTTTCAGATCATGATGCAATAAAAATTATATGTAATAAAGGGCCATGGAAAGATAGACTAAAAAATAATTGGAAACTAAATAATCTAATCCTAAAAAATGATTGGGTCAAACAACAAATCATAGAAACAATCAATAATTTCATTCAAGAGAATGACAATAATGAGACAACATACCAAAACCTATGGGATGCAGCAAAGCAGTTCTTAGGGGAAGTTTTATATCTCTAAATGCTTACATAAATAAAATAGAAAAAGAGGAGATTAATGAATTGGGCATACAACTAAAAAAACTAGAAAAAGAACAAATTAAAAATCCTCAACTAAACACCAAATTAGAAATATTGAAAACCAAAGGAAAAATTAATAAAATTGAAATTAAGAAAACTATTGAACTAATAAATAAAACTAAGAGCTGGTTTTATGAAAAAACCAATAAAATAGATAAATTTTGGTTAATTTAATTAAAAAAAGAAAGAAGAAAACCAAATTACTAGTATCAAGAATGAAAAGGGAAGCTACCACCAAGGAAGAGAAAATTAAAACAATAATTAGGAATTATTTTGCCCAACTATATGCCAACAAATTTGACAATCTTAGTGAAATGGATACATATTTACAAAAATATAAATTGCCCAGATTAACAGAAGAGGAAGTAAAATACTTAAATAACCCCATCTCAGAAAAAGAAATTGAACAAGCCATTGATGAACTCCCTAGGAAAAAATCTCCAGGGCCAGATGGATTTACATGCGAATTCTATCAAACATTTAAAGAACAATTAATTCCAATACTATATAGACTATTTGGGAAAATAGGTGAAGAAGGAGTCTTACCAAATTCTTTTTATGATACAAATATGGTGTGATACCTAAACCAGGAAGAGTCAAAATAGAGAAAGAAAATTATAGACCAATTTCTCTAATGAATATAGATGCAAAAATTTTAAACAAAATACTAGCAAATAGATTAGCAACTTATCACAAGAATAATACACTATGACCAGGTAGGATTTATACCAGGAATGCAGGGTTGGTTCAATATTAGGAAAACTATCAGCATCATTGAGCATATCAACACCAAAACCAACAGAAACCACATGATCATCTCAATAGATGCAGAAAAAGCTTTTGATAAAAACCAACACCCATTCCTATTAAAAACACTAGAAAGCATAGGTATAAATGGAGTCTTCCTTAAAATAATAAATAGCATCTATCTAAAACCTTCAGCAAGCATTATATGTAATGGGGACAGGCTAGAAGCATTTCCAATAAGATCGGGGTGAAACAAGGATGTCCATTATCACCACTGTTATTCAATATTGTACTGGAAACCTTAGCTTTAGCAATAAGAGAAGAAAAAGAAATTGAAGGCATTAGAATAGGCAAAGAAGAAACAAAGCTATCACTCTTTGCAGATGACATGATGATATACTTAGAGAATCCTAGAGAATCAAGTAAAAAACTACTTGAAATAATAAACAACTTTAGCAAAGTTGCAGGCTATAAAATAAACCCACATAAATCATCAGCATTTCTATATATTACCAACAAAGCCCAACAGCAAGAGATAGAAAGAGAAATCCCATTTAAACTTACTGTAGACATTATAAATATTTAGGAGTCTACCTCCTGAAACAAACCCAGGAACTCTATGAACACAATTACAAAACACTTTTCACACAAATAAAATCAGATCTAAATAATTGGAAAAATCAGTTGCTCATGGGTAGGCCGAGCTAATATAATAAAAATGACAATCCTACCTAAGCTAATTTACTTATTCAGTGCCATACCAATCAAACTACCAAAAAATTATTTTATAGAGTTAGAAAAAATAATAACAAGATTCATTTGGAAAAAAAAAGGTCCAGAATATCAAAGGAACTAATGAAAAGAAATGCAGGGGAAGGTGGCCTAGCAATTCCAGATCTTAAATTGTATTATAAAGCAGCAATCATCAAAACTGCTTGGTACTGGCTAAGAAATAGGGAGGTGGATCAGTGGAATAGGTTAAATATGCAAGACACAGTAGTCAATGACTATAGTAATCTATTATTTGATAAACCCAAAGACCCCAGCTTCTGGGATAAGAACCCACTCTTTGAAAAAAACTGCTGGGAAAACTGGAAAAGAGTATGGCAGAAACTAGGCATAGACCCAAATCTCACACCATATACCAAAATAAAGTCAAAATGGGTTCATGACTTAGATATAAAGGCTGATACCATAAGTAAACTGGGAGAACAAGGAATAGTTTACCTATCAGATCTATGGAGAACAGAAGAATTCATGACCAAACAGGAGATAGAGAACATTATGAAAAGCAAAATGGATAATTTTGATTACATTAAATTGAAAAGTTTTTGCACAAACAAAGCCAATGCAACTAAGATTAGAAGGAAGGTAGAAAATTGGGAAAGAACAACCAGTCTCTCTGATAAAGGCCTCATTTCTAAAATATATAGAGAATTAAGACAAATTTATAAGAACACAAGCCATTCCCCAATTGATAAATGGTCAAAGGATATGAACAGACAGTTCTCAGATGAAGAAATTAAAGCCATCTATAGTCATATGAAAAAATGCTCTAAATCATTATTGATTAGAGAAATGCAAATCAAAACAACTCTGAGGTACCACATCACACCTATCAGATTGGCCAACATGACAAAACAGGAAAATGATAAATGTTGGAGAAGATGTGGGAAAATTGGAACACTAATACATTGTTGGTGGAGTTGTGAAATGATCCAACATTTGGAACTATGCCCAAAGGGCTACAAAAATGTGCATACCCTTTGATCCAGCAATAGCACTTCTAGGGCTATATCCCAAAGAGATCAAACAAATGGGAAAAGGACCCACATGTACAAAAATATTCATAGCAGCTCTTTTTGTGGTGGCAAAGAATTGGAAATTGAGAGGATGCCCATCAATTGGGGAATGGCTGAGCAAGTTGTGGTATATGAATGTAATGGAATACTATTGTGCTATAAGAAATGATGACCAGGCTGACTTCAGAAAAACCTGGAAAGACTTATATGGTCTGATGCTGAGTGAAGTGAGCAGAACCAAGAGACTTTGTACACAATAACAGCCACATTGTGATGACTAATATTGTAAACTGAACCCTTCTCAGCAACAAGGATCTAAGACATCTCCAGAGGCCTCGGATGGAAAATGCTGTCCACATCCAAAGAAAGAACTGTGGAAGTTGAATCCTATCATTTTTTTCTCTTCTGTTGAGTTTTGTTTCTCTTTCTAATGGTTCCTCTTATTGGTTTTCATTTTTACTTACAACTTCACTAATGTGAAAATACGTTTAAAAGGAATGTAAATGTACAGCCTATATGAGATTGTGCACCGTCTTGGGGAGGGTGGCGGGGAGGAAGGGGGAGAAAAATTTTAAACTCAAAAGCATACGGAAGTGATTGCTGATAATTCTAAATAAATTAATAAAATTTAAAAAAAAAAAAGGATTAGGCCAAGCCTAGTCAGTGAAGATTTTTAAGCAGAGAATTGACATGGTGAGATGTATTACCTGTTTTTTTTTTTAAATTGTGGGCCAAATCCAAAGGAAAAATTTAAAATGCCTTTTTAATTGTCACAGTGTTGAAACTTTGCCTATGGCACACAAATGCCTTGTGCTATTTCTGAATGTAAGCAGTAAAATATAAGCTCTTCAAGGGAAGTACTTTTTTGTGGTAGCAAAGAACTAGAAAAAAATGGATACCCATCAATTGGGCAATGACTAAACACACTGTTGTTCTTTAATGTGCTCTATATAGGAACTTTCTTCTTATCAGTGTAACTAATAAGGAATCTCTGAGTTAATGAGTATGACATTTTTATATGACATTGGTCATATTATTTGTATAATTCCAAATTTCCAAATTTTCTACTGATTCACAGCTCCAATCAACAATGCACTAGTGTGCCCATTTTTGCACATAATCTCCAACATAGGTTATTGCCATTTTTTTCATCTTTGGTGTGAGGTAAAACCTTAGGGTTGTTTTGATTTGCGTTTCTCTAATTATATATTTGGAACGTTTTTCATACATTTATTAATAGCTTATATTAATTATAAGAGCTGTTTGTATCCTTTTGCCACTTATGTATCAGAGAATGACTTTTGGATGTACTGCATATACATCTCTATATCTTTCTATCTGTGTCTGTTAGTTGTCCATCTATCTTGGATATCAGATAATTATTGAGAAATTTTATGGGAAGATTTTCCCCATTCAACCACTTCCTTTCTTAATGAGATTTGTTAATTTTGTTTGTGTAGAAGCTTTTTCATTTCATGTAATTAAAATGATCTATTTTCATCTTTTGTTATTGACCCTATATTTTGTTTGGTTAAGAATTCGCCTCCTACTTATAGGTGATCTTCTTTTCTAATTTTTTTTATTGTATGATCTTTAACCTTAAGGCACATGTGTACTTTGAATTTATTGTGGAATATGGCCTTAGGTGTTGGTCTAAATTGGGGCTTCTTAAACTTCTTCTACTTACGATCCCTTCAGCACTTCTTAAACTGTGGATCACGACCCCATATAGGGTTTAAATCTAATTTCTGCCAGACTTCTTTCCAGTTTTGCCAGCAATTTTTTTTTTTAGCTTCTGGGGAGGTCTTCTCTAACTATTGAGTTCTACTGTTTCTGGTCTCTGTTGTCTAGTCTGTTCTGTTTATTTGCTTCTCTATCTTGAAACGAATGCCAAATGGTTTTGGTGACCACTGCTTCATAATTGGTTTGAGGTCAAGAAGTGCTATTTCCCCTTCCTTCTTATCTACCTCTCTTTCCCCCCTTTGATCTGGATTTTTTTGCTTCTCCAGATGAATTTTATTTGAATACCCATTTGAAAGATTAATTGTAAAGCATTAAAACTGTAAATTTATTTGGCGTGACCCAGCCATGGCCACTGGATAGTTTTCTAGCTATTTGATTTGTTCTTTATTTCTTTAGGGAGCCATTGGTAATTTAATCCATATAAGTATTTTGTGTGCTTTAGTAGATTGATTCCCAAATGATTTATGCATTTTGTTGTTATTTTGAATGGAATTTTCTTTTTTATTTTTGCATCTTGTATTTTGTATCATTTTATAGGAGGATTTCATTTGTAGCCTAAAATTTTCCTGGTTATTAATTGTAGCAATTAATATTTTTGCTGATTCCTTGGGATTTTCAAAGTAAATACATTTTTTGTTTCCTCTTTGCTTAGCTTTACATCTTTAGTTTCTTTCTCCCACTTGTTCTTAGCATTTCTTGATCTGAATGACAGAATAGTCAAGAGGATGAGTATCTTCACTTGATTCCTGTATTTATTGGGAAAGTTTCTAGTGCATCTCCGTTGCATTTAATGCTTCCTTTTGGTTTGAGTACCAGTAATCTTATAATTGTTATATCTGATATGTTTTTCTTAATTCTTTTTGTCCTTTTTGAGGTATTTAACTGTTGACTATTTTCTTCTCCTGCGTACTCTCTTTTCCTTAGGTTTTTCATAGCATTGTTGATAGAGAAGGAAATGGTAAATCACTCCAGTATCTTTGCCAAGAAAAGCCTAAATGGAGTTACAAAGAGTTAGAAACTGAAACAACTGAATGACAACAACAAAATAAAATTACCACATGCATACTTTAGATATTGATAAAAAGTAAATAAATTGATAAAATAATAAAATTCATTTAGAAAAACAAAAGATTTAAAATATCAAGGGAAATGATCAGAGGAAGAGAGGTTAGGACAAAAGGAGAATAGCACTTCCAGACCTTAAGCTATATTGTAAAGCAAAAGTCATCAAAATTATCGGGTATTGTTTAAAAAATAGAGAGGTAGAGGGGCAGCTAGGGGGCGCAGTAGATAGTGCTCTGACCTTGGAGTGAGGAGGACCTGAGTTCAAATCCAGCCTCAGACACTTGACACTTACTAGCTGTGTGACCCTGGGCAAGTCACTTAACCCTGATTGCCTCACCAAAAAGCAAAACAAAAAAAATTTGGGGGGCAGCTAGGTGTCACATGGATAGAGCACTGGTGCTGAAGTCAGGAAGAGCTGAGTTCAAATTTGGCCTCTGACCAAACACTTGACACTTACTAGCTATGTGACCCTGGGCAAGTCACTCAACCCCAATTGCCTAAAAAAAAAACACACACAAAATGTAGAGAGGTAGATCAATAGAGAGGTACAGAATAAACAAAGGAGAACCAGAAACAGCAGAACACAATAATCCAGTGTTTGATAAATCAGAAAACATAAAATAATTAGAAAAGTCCCTATTTAAAAAAATGCACACAATCTAACACAGTACCTACCACACAGTAGGTGCTTAGTTAATCACAGATGCTTATTGATTGATTGTGTGATGACTACCCTTGGCTGGCCATTCAATATCTGGCAGCATTTTACCACCGAGGTCACACTAACTTTTTTTGGCTATTGCATCATGGCTCATACTGAGATTGCAGGATGCTAAAAGCCCTAGGTCTTTTTCAGAACAACTACTACTTAATCAGGCCTTATTGTAGACAGGTGGCACAGTGGTTAAAGCACTTAGACTTGGAGTCAGGAAGACCCGAGTTCACATCTGGCCTTAGTTGTGTTTGTCTAGGCAAATACTTCACCTCTGTCTGCCTCAGTTTCCTCATCAGTAAAATGAGGATAATAATAGCACCCACTTGTTAATTATGAGGATGAAATAAAAAAACATTTCTAAAGTGCCTTGCAAATCTTTAAGCACTTTATTAGTACTAGCCATTATTATTGTCATACTGATGAAATGGATTTTTTGGTATACTAGTATAAGACCTGACATCTATCCCTATTGAATTTCATGTTACTAGATTCATCCCACTACTGTAAGTTGTCAAAAAAGAATTTTAAATTCTCACTGTTATCCATTATGTTAGGTATACAAAAGTGTGTTGGTAAGTGTTTAACAGTTGACTCTTTAAAAAATATTGTACACATGATACACTTTTAAGTTTAACCTGCATTGTTAACATTTTCTACATTGCTTTATTGAGTCTAGAGTCAGTGAACAAAATAATAAGTCAAGTCCTTATTTGTAACACATACTGATTTCTGAGTGTAAATGGTTACATTGAAAATTTAACAATTGGCTCTCATGAACAAGTTTGAAATGATTCCAGCTCACCCTTGTGAATATTCTTCCCAGTTTCATATCGTCTGAAAATGGATCAGCATATCATCCATGCTGTTATCCAAATTGTCAACAAAAGTGTCAAAGAAGGTAGGTCCAGGTTCTCGTCCCTGAGGTCTAGCATTGGAGACTTCCCACCACATTGGTATATAACTACTACATCTAAATGTATCCATCTGAATGTATTATCATCTAGACCATATCTATCTTCTCCACAACATTATGAGATACTTTATCAAAAGATTTGCTAAGATCTAGGTAAACTATATCCATAGCACATCCCTCATATCTGCTGTTTTCATAATCCAGTCTGGAACAAAACAAAACAAAACAAAACAAAGCAAAAAAAAAAAAACAACTAAAAGGAAATTTGTTGAGTTTGGTATGACCTGTTCTTAATGAAGCTATATGGGTTCTTTGTATTTACCATTACCATTTCCCTTTCCAGATGTTTGACAACTAGATTTAATGACTCATTAATGATCTTTTTAAAATGTTTTTAAGTTGAAGGCAGCTGAAGCAGGTGCTATGAAGTGCTTAGAACTTGGTCAGATATTAAAGACGCCAAAGTCATTCACTGTATCCCTGGCTCTTGCCATTGGTCCTGACTTCTGTTTTGCCAGTGGACTTTGATGACTCTGGAAAAGAGAGTAAAACTGACACCTTGGTGCCACTCTGCCTCACTTAAATCCAATTCGTGCCCAGATCAAGATGTCACCCCATGATGTCATTGGTCCTCTTCAAAAACAAAGAAAAAGTAACAAAAGTCTTTAACAAGTCATTTTAGAATTTTCCTCAGAATCAAAGTTAAGCTGTTTTAGGATTCAAGGATGTAGTTCATCTGAGCCAGGTGACTTGAATTTGAGCAGTTAGGCACCTTCTTATTATCTCATTATTTATCTTGGAGTATCATTTTGTTGTGGATATTTTCAGTTTAATAATTCTCCTTTGCAGAGAAAGTAGAGACAAAATAAGGACTGAAGAGTTTTGTCTTCTCTCTCTTGTCAGATATTATCATCCCATTCCAAGTAAAGGTCTAATGACTTTTTTGAACTCTTCTCAAAATATAGCTAACCATATTCTTTTTATTGTCCTTAGTTTCCCTCACTAGCCTCAGATCATCCTGATCTTCAGTATTTCTAACACTGTTTTTACAGAACTGGGATGTGCTCTTAAGTTCATCTAATGTTACTTGTGCCTGCTTCCAGTTTTATTATGTTTCTTATAAAAATCAGCTTTGCTTATTGAGTTTTTTGTGTAAATCCACTGGTCTTTTTAGACAAATCCCATTTTTCTTCTTCATTAGACTTATTTCCCCTTGTCTCTTCGAGAGAGACATTTCATTCTCAATCTTCTGAAATGCTTCCCTTGAAGCATTTCAGACCATGAGATCCTACATATTATCTTTGCTCTGACCTCTTTGAAATATGTTCCCCCAAGTCTATAGTAAATACCTGCCTGTTCCCAGATTTATTTTCCTTTTCTATCACAAATTTTAGAATAGAGTGGTCACTTCCCCTTAAGATTGCTGTCATTTCCATATCAGCAACTGGTTCTTCTTTATTGGTAACAGTGAGATCCAGAACAGAATTTTTCCTTTGTTAGTTCCTCTACTTTTTGAAGAATAAATTATCACTAGGGCATTATTTATTTTTTTTTAGGGCATTTCAAGAAGTTGTTAGGCACTCTACTTTTTGCAGACAGAGAGAGAGAGTGTTACAGCAGATGTCTAGATAATTGTAGATAATTTTATGTCGCTAGTATGTCAAACTTCTGTGCCAGGTTTGTGATGTTTCCCAACTTCTCAGCTATTTCCTTTTTCTGTTTAGGTGGTGTGTGTGTGTGTGTGTGTGTGTGTGTGTGTGTGTGTATGTATGTGACAAGATATATATTTCTCTTTCTCCCTCCTTTGAGGGAGAAATACTCTCTATCTCATTTTCTCCTTTGGTTCCTGGATTTCCTCACTTGAATCTACCTTTTTAATATATAATATTTCCCACCCCTACTGCCTTTTAGTTATCCTGTTTCTTCAAATAAGTTATTTCTATATAGGGCATTCATGCAATTGTAGATTTCTTCCCACCAAGGCTCCTGTGAGGCATACCTATGAGGTAAAATTTGCCCTTTTATTTTGGGACCTTTAGTTTCTCTTGTTTGTTTCCTAAACTTTGGAGATTTGTATATAGAAAATGATAATAATAAGAATAATAATAGTACTAGACTAATGATGAGGCAGCTAAATGTCAGAGTGGATATAGTGCTAGGCCTGGAGTCAGGAAGACATGAGTTCAAATCTAGCCTTATACAATTATTAGCTGTATAACCTTGGACAAATCACTTAAACTCTGCCTTTATTCCACAAAAGCTGAGAATCAGATGACTTGGGTTTGATTCCTGGTTTTGGCAGTTACTACCTGTGTAACCTTGGGCAAATCACATAATACTTTGGTCCTCAGTTTCCTCCTCTGTACAATGAGGGATTTGACAATATAACTTCTGGGATTACCTAGAATTCTGAACCTAGGATCCTAGCTGCATTTAACACAATAATTCCCTTATTACCTAAAAAAGCTTTTCCTTTAAGTCTTAGAGTTTCTGCTCTCAAGTGCAACAATTTATCTTGGAACTAGCCACAAAGTACAAGAATTACACTTAATGGAATTTGTCATACTTTAAACTTGGACACAAGTGCCTGGCATATTGTAAGTGCTTAATAAATGTTTATTGATTGACTACACTGTAGAAAAATGAACACTTTACCGCATTCTGCAACTTTACATTTTCTGAATAGATGATTTCTCTTGCTTTCTAGAATTTAATGTTTTTGTAAATGTTACTCATAGAATCATTGGATTTTAAGTCTGGATCATTTGGTCTAACCGTCTCTTTACATTAATATTAAGATCTTACGTTGACTTATTTGGGAGATTTAAGTGGCGTGGTAACCCATAGCATCTCAACCCTTTATGACAAAAGTGGGAAGTATTTGTCATCTTCCTCCCCCATTTATTTATTTTTATTTTTATTCACTTATTTATTTTAGGCAATTGGGGTTAAGTGACTTGCCCAGGGTCACACAGCTAGTAAGTGTCAAGTGTTTGGTCTGAGGCCAGATTTGAACTCAAGTCCTCCTGACTTCAGGGCCGGTGCTCTTTCCGCTGTACCACCTAACTGCCCCTTACCCCATTTATTAAAATATTGTATATTGATCTCATTTAAGTTGCTTGACTTTCCATGGTTTATAATATATCTCTTTACTTTCTTTTCCATGTAGAAAAATACTTTACAGTAGTTGTCCAGGGGCAGCTAGGTGGCACAGTGGATAGAGAACCAGTCCTGGAGTCAGAAAAACCTGAGTTCAAATCTGGCCTCAGACACTTGACACTTACTAGCTGTGTGACCCTGGGCAAGTCACTTAACCCCATTGCCAGGCCAAAAAAAAAATTAAAAACCAAATATGGTTGTTGTTCAGCCAAAAAGTATTTATTAAGACTTTATTGCGGGGCAGCTAGATGGTGTAGTGGATAGAGCACTGGCCCTGGATTCAGGGGGACCTGAATTCAAATCTGGCCTCAGACACATAACACATACTAGCTATGTGACCCTGGGCAAGTCACTTAACCCCATTGCCTAGGCAAAATAAAAAAAAAAAGACTTTATTGCACTAAACACTGGGGATACAATGAAAGGGGAATTCATAGTTCCTGACCTCAAAGAGCTCACACTGTAGTTGGGGAAACAACATGAAAATAGCTACCTGCATGCAAGACATATCAACGAAGGGATTATGAGAAGTTTCTTCCTCCTCAAAACTTCTGGCTGCCTGTTTTAATAGGCAGGCAACAAGTATTTATTAATTATTTAGTATTTGTCAGACAATATGTAAATGGAAGGAAATCCTAGAGCATTAGCTTGGTGCGGGGCAGGGGGGTATTATGGGGGTAGAGTAAAGGAAGGCAGGAAGCCTTATTTTGTCACATGTGTAATTAGGGCACAAACCCAGAACTACAGCATTATTTTATGCAATGCAAAAAAAAAATAGGGATAAAATAGGAAATCCTACCTTTCTAAAGCTTATTTCACATCATTCTCCCTCCTATACTCTATAGGCTAGTGAAATTGGTCTGTGTGTTCCTCCTCATGTACAACTGTCTACCTCCACACTTTGCACCTTGGCATAGGAAGAAGTCCCCCACAAGTAGGATACTCTAGGTAGATTCCTCACCTAGAGAAATTGGTAGCTGCCTTCAGAGCTTAGCTCAGTGCTATACTTGCCTAGTCACATAACCCTCAGTTTGCCTCAGTTTTCTCATCTGTAAAATGATCTTGAGAAGGAAATAGCCAACCACTCTGGTATCTTTGCCAAGAAAACCCCAGTTGCAGTCATGAAAAGTCAGACATAACTCATCGACCAAATAATAACAACAGCTACTTCCTATATGAAAGCGTTACCGGTCCTCTCAGTTTTTAGTGTTTCCACCCCATCCTGCTGCACCAAAAATTACTTTTGTTTATAATTTATATTAAATATCTGTGTACATGATATGTCCTCCACCAACATCTCTGAGGACAGGGACTATTTTGTTTTTCTTTTTGTGTCCCCAGGACCTGAGATACAGAGTACCTTGCATATAATAAAATGAATCCACATTTGTTGAATTAAAGTCATGACTAGTTAATTTGAGTTGGATAATGACTACTGGTACCATCATAAAACATTCTTGGAAGAACAAAGTACCAATTTAAAAGTAATGAATGAAGATAATCGTGAGAATTATAGAACCTGGGGCATTGAAATAAGAGAAGAAAACAGAGAGGCAATTGGCTTCTGTTTCTTTGTTTGTTTTAAAGAGCATCTCTAGATCCCTCAGAAGCCAGACTACTTGTTTCACATTACCATGTTCAGTTTAACAAATATTTATTAAGCGTCTCTATGTACAAGGCACAGCAAAAGCTGCTGGAAATGCCAAGAGTCCAAGCTGCTTACCATCTCTAGGGGGTTTTGGAGTCATTCCCATTTCATTTCTTAGTATTTAGTTGTAATTACTGCAGTGCTATTCTCTTTTTTCTGGAGACTTCTCCCGTATTTTTTTTTTTAGCTTGCCATATTTCTTCTTTGTATTAGATCTTTTCAGTTTTTTGCTTTGATTATTCATCCTTCTTTCTCATTCTTCTGTGGAATATTTCTTGTAAAGATTTCTTTCTATCACCCTCTTTTTTCCATTGTTCCTTGACTTTTTTTTTTGCTGCATTTCTTGCTGCTCTATGGTGATGAAAGGGAACTGGGTTTAAGTACAGCCATTTATTTTGCCAGAGCTCTTCAGCTCTGCCTTCAAGCAGAGTTTGGCAATCTACTTGCACGGTGGTTTGGTGATGGCATTATGACATGCATACAAGTAAGCTAAACATCAGAAGAATGTGATCAGTACAAAGAAAAAGTTCACACAAGATGCTATAAGGAATGTGAGAAGGGAGAGATCTTTCTCAGCTAGGGAGATTGTTAGGCTTTGTGGAGAAGGTGGCATCTGAACTGGACCTTGAAGGAAAAGAAATGTTTCAAAAACAAGAGGGAATATGGAGGACATTCCAAACTCCAGGCATGGGTAGTGGTGATGGTGGTATATTGGTGGTGGTTGGGAACAGAATGAGCGTGCTCATAGAAATCAGAAAGCAGAGAAGATCAGGAAAAAGCCAGAAGTCCAATTATGCTGGAGCATAGAACGTAAGAATGAAGAGTCTGAAATAAGTCTGGAAAGGTGATGTTAGATTGGACCTGACCATTCTCAGGCAGCCTGGTGGTGCCTCTTGCCTGCACACACTAGAGCAGGACTTAGTGTAGACACCTGCTGGGCTTTCGTCTAACTGCAGCTCAGCATGTCCAAGTTCAAGTGACCCACCAGTCTCAGCCTTCCCAGGAGCAGGGATTATAGGCTGCATCACCCCATCCAACTCTCTCTTTGTCTTTTAAAGCTTTCACAACTTGGTACCTTCCTGTGTTTTCATTCTTCTTATACTTTACTCCTCTCCAAAAATACTCCATAATTTAGTGACGATGGGCTTCTTGCTGTTCCTCACACATAATGCCATTTCCAGACTCTGTGCCATTTTCATTGACCATCCCGCATGCCTGGAATGTGTTCTGTCCATATCTCCTCCTCCTGGCTTCCTTCAAGCCTCAGCTCAAATCTTCTATGAGAGGCCTTTTTTGGGCCCCTCTACTACTAGAACGTTCCCTCTGAGATTGCCTCCAATTTTTACCCTGACTAGATCTTGTTTCCCCTGTTAGAATGTAAGCTTCTTAAGAACAGGAATTGTGCTCTTGCCTTTCTTTGTATTCCTAGAGCCTAGCAGGGTATCTTAAACACGTTTGTTATTATTGTTGTTCAGTCATGTCTGACCCTTTGTGACCTCATTTGGGCTTCTCTTGGTAAAACTTCTGGAGTGGTTTGCCATTTCCATCTCCAGCCCATTTTATACATGAGGAAACTGAGGCAAACAGGGTTAAGTGACTTGCCCAGGGTCAGAGAGCTAGTATGTCTGAGGCCAGATTTGAACTCGGGAATGAACTTCCTGACTTCAGGCCCAGCATTTTATCTACTGTGCCACTTCATAAGTGCTCGTTAAATGAGTGTTGAAGTTGCTTGACCTACTGCTAATGGAAGAAGAAAGTTCCTTATTGTTCATGGCTAAATTTCTTGTAATCTTTGGATATATGAAGAAGAAGAAGAAGGATTTTTTTCAGTCTTTAATTCCAGTTTAGGCAAGGTAACCAGTTTTAATGGATAATATTAATGAATTATGGAGCCTGTGAGATATTTAGACTGGGAAGAAGCAGTGTTGATTAAGATTTTCAAGAGGTCTAAGTGATAAATTTGAGGCTTGCTGAACAGGCATGTGGTACCATAGGATCTAGCAGACCTCATAGGCATGATGATGTAGCTTAACATTATGTGGAGGAACATATTTCTCCCAGAGAGATCAGATATCAAGGAAATAGTGAGAAAACTCAGAGGCCAAGGCTACTAGGAGGCATCTAGAGGCCCTGGTCAACCAGGCTACAGGAATATAAAGCATGACAGACAAGAGTTCTTTTCTTTTCTTCTCTTTTCTTTTTCTTTTTTCTGGCATTTGCAAGTTGTGACCCAAAGTTTAAGAAGCACTGAAGGGATTACAAGAGGAAAAAGTTTAAGAAGCCCTAGATTCAGATTGTGGGCAAAGTCAGGCCAGGAATAAGGTAGCTAGTAGAAGAGCAGGGAAATGAACCTGACTAAGAAAAAGCAAGTTGGTCTGGGGGGTGTGGCAGAATATGCCACAAATTGGTATGGACACGTCCATGGGCATAGGAATTGCCTTGTTAAGCTTGCCTCTCAGTGGCAATGCTTTGGGGTCCTGGGAAGGGGAAAATAGAGGTTTTGGAGAATCAGGCAAATTACTCATGATTTCCTTCTGCTTGACAGTATAGCCTGAGGCCACAGAATACTTAGAGTAAACCTAGATCTATCGAAGGCCTTAATTAAATTTATATAGTGCCATCTAAACTATATGGCACATGGTCTTGCTGTGACTATGCTTCGTCCCATCTGCTCCTGCATACATGTTTTTGTCAACTCACCTCCCAGTCTCCTTGTAATTCTTGACTTTCACAAATGCAGTTCTTCTTCCCTTTCCTATCCTTAGATACCACTCAAATGTCAACCTTGTAATCCCCCCTCTCACTCATACCTACCATAATTTGCTTCTCCTTGTCTGAATTAAAGCTCTATTGTTTAGGTAACAATCCTACCGGGCACGGCATTGCTGCATTCTCTCTTGGTTTATCCAGGACTCTTTTTTGGGCTATTTCAGTTTGGGATCCACTGCTACTTCATTCTCATCATCCTTCTTGCGACTACCTCTCCATTTGTGCCCTTGCAGGTATTTAGTATAACCCCCAGCTATCAGTTTTGAAAATAAAAGCCCCTAATTGTCTTACCTTTCATATCTGTTTTTCTATACTAAGGATAGAAGGTATTAAAATAACACATTCTATGTACATAAATATTCATTTCCTGAAAGAGTCCCTTCTTTCTATCCTGATCCTAGACCACTCTTTTGCTGAGGTTTTTTTTTCCCCTGCCCCAGATTGACTACTGTCACCAGAATGAGATAATCAGCCTAGTTCTTGGTAAGGCAGTGTTGTCATGAAGGTTAAAATGCTCTAGGGTTGAGGTGTGGAAAAACAGTGATTTGCAATGTGGCTAGGGCATGGACCTAGATTCTAGATTCACACAAAAAATTCCATGGATTCTAGAATGTAGACCTAGAGCAGCTTTTAGAGAAGAAAAACAATATTTGCATCAGTTGTGTTGAAAGGGCAACCTGAAGTTTTCAGCCAGTGAATGATAGTGTCCCCATAATGCTGAAAGGTCATGGAAATTCATCATTTTACTCTGTTAATGGGGCATTCAGGGGAGACCCTGGCAAGAGAACTAATCTGCTAGCACTCTTGGTGGCCAGACTGTGTGTGTGAACTCTGATGCTAATGTGTTGAGAGCCAGTATAGCAATGTCACCAAAAGTCATGAGGTTTTGGCTGCAATCTTTGCTGGTTCTAATGCAGTATTGATTCTGAAAAGGTATAGATTCCCTGACTGCTCTGTGCTCATCCTTAGTTTACATGATTGTCTTTATAATGGAGGAACCACTTTTCATGAAGGTAACACATCTGTTTCTCAGCCTGAAGTTGACCTTTGCATATCAAAGAACTTGGTAGTTTCCAAAAATCATAGTCAAATTATATGGACCTTTAACACAGTGTCAGAAATGGGGCTGTAATTTGTAGCAAAATTTTTGGAAGGCTTCTAGATTAGGAATCCCATTACTTCTACCAAGACCATTACTGCCTGCAGGCTAAACTGTGAAATGGAAATGAATATAGGGAAAACACTAATTATACTGCTACTTCATATATTCAGTGGAATTGGGTGTGATATTTGCTAATAGTTTAAGTTGTCTGCCATAGCATGACCCTATTAGTGCCCAAGTGAACCCCATTCCAAGTCATATATCCTTGAAACCCATGTCTCTGCCTGGGAGATTTTCCAGAGATGGAACAATTAATTGCCTACTCTGGGAATAAAGGAATTTAATTTACAATTGGGACCATAACACAGAAAGCTGTGGTCTGAACATGTAAGCAAATCTGATAACAGGGGAACCAATATAGAGATGAGGCATCCACGTTGGAACTGTGAGTCCACATCTTCTCCAGGAGTGGGGAACCTATGGCCTCGAGGCCACATGTGGCCCTCTAGGAACTCAAGTGAGGCCCTTTGAATCCAAACTTCACAGAAAAAATCCCAATAAGGGGTGAAAGTGTGAAGTTTGATTCAGTCAAAGGGCTGCACTTGAGGACCTAGAGGGCCACATGTGGCTTTGAGGTCACAGGTTCCCCACCCTTGTCCTAGACTAGATACAGTTATGGTAATGAAGAGCCTTTTGCATTCTCAATGAACATTAATTCATACCCTATACTGTTACCAAACTACATACTAATCTGCTAACTAATCATAAAACAGTTACTTATGGCCCAGAAAATTCTCTCAGTGTATGGCTATCATTTGCCTGAAATGAAATTGCATCTACATGAGTTTCTGAAACAACAGTGGAAGTAGTCAGTCCCCCTTAGCATTGGTTGACAGGAAGAATATGGGGTAAGGGAAGTTCTAGATTACAAATTGCAGTGTTGTATACAAAGGATATGGTCTTGAGTGCCAGATGTGGAAAGAGGTGGAGGAAATACATGTCTTAGTAGTTGTCAGGAATTTTCATGTTGAGTACATGAAACACTTTGGCTTTCTTCTCAAGGGAATTTGGGGAAATGACCTTAAAAAGGGATATAACTTGAGAACTGAGTTTGAGACAGATGAACACAGCTCAGGTCATGAACTAGAGATTAACTTTAGGGGCTCCTCCAACATCTGATTTTAGGAAAGCCTTTGGGGCTGGGGTACCATTGTTAGACCAGTTCAAGCTTTGGTCAGTTCATAGTATAGTGTGCTTTAAAGTGGGGATTGAGTGGCTGGGCAAGTCCTTGGGACGTTGCAGTGGTGCTTGATTGTGGTGGTCTGAATTTTCCCTCTCATCTCCCTTGATGTTGCTGTAGGTGACTCTGGCTTCTGTACCATGGGAGAAAACAGTCATGAACTTGTGTGGTGAATCTTTATTTCCTAGTTTTCAGCATATGATTCATAGTCTGGCTCTATGCTCCTCCAAAGTCAGAGCATGGAGTACATCTGTAGCCTGTGGAGGGGGCCTAGACTCAAATTCATGGACACAACAGGATGAGAACCATATAAATGGTAGCAAAATATATATATTTTTTAGCAGACAAGTTCATATCTCCAGCATCAGGGGAAAACCTTGGAAAATAACCTATGAAACAGCAAGACTATCGGAGAAGCTTCTGGCATCACTGCTTTTATCTGGACAGACACTTCAAGGAGCCTAATGAAGGTGTTCAATTTTATGCAGCTTGCCCCTGCGAGTCACATGGATCTCTAGGCAGTTACAGATAAGGGAGTTCACCTGGCCAAGTTCATATTACTACCTGGCCGGGAAGCTGTTGCATATAATTCTACTCTCCAGGGTCAGACAGAAGTTGCTATTACATCTGGAAATTGTGAAACACCCTTGATTTACCCCATGTTTACATAAAACTTCTGCAAATTCCTTGCCTTCTAGGACATCAAAGAGGGAATTTGAATGGTGATGATGTGTCCTGAATTTTCAGCCTGAGAGCCATATTTCTAGCCCTTCATGATTGAACTCAATCCATCATCTCTGGAGAATTTGACTAATGAGCATCTGCATAGCAGATAATTCTTGTCATCCCAAGAAGAACATCGGTTCTTTGAGGGTGGAGACCCTGTCGTTTACTACTTACATATTTATGTTTTAAGACTAAAATCATAAATAGAAGGCAGCACAGTTCTGTAAAAAGAGTGCTGAGGTTTTGCGAATCTTGACACTAGATTGAGGGTCAGGCAGCTGAGTTCTAGACCAATATTGCCACACATAATCTTGGAAAAGTTAACTTCTTTGGGTCTCACTTTGCTCAATTTAAAATGATGGGGTAGGAGTAGTTCATCTCTAAGATCCTTTTCAGCTCTTAAATTCTGTGGTTCTCTGATTCTGTTTTCTAATAGTATTTAGCACAATATAGTATATAACATGGGATCAATAAATCCCAATTGAATTTATGTTTCTGAGCTTTTTTAAATTATATGAGTCTGTGCAGCTAAGACCATGCTACTTGGGTTCCATGTAATAAACTATAAGGCCAATATTGGTCCCCAACAAAAAGTAGAAAGAATAATAAAAGAGCTTTGTAAAAAAAAAAAAGAGTTGATTTAATATTACTTAGGTCACAAGCAAAAGCTGCTCTTCAGCTTTCTGCTTTAGTTTGTTACTGAGCATACTGGAGTTAGTAAGCTATTCAGGTCACATACTGCTTATAAGCCAAAAGATGCAATAGTGAAGACTAATGAAGACAAATGGCACGAGATATGCTAGGATCTAATTTTCACTGAGCAGCCCCAGTGATGACAGCTGAAATGTGCACGTACCCAAAACTTAGGCCTGACAGCAACTGATAAAATCCATGAAATAAGATTAGAATTAATGGACAAGAATGTATTCATGTCTGTGGGGATCTCCTACAAGCAGGTGGCAGGCTTGATGCTAAGATCCATCAAGATTTTGGTGTAAATATTAGATTGGGGCAAAAAATAGACAAATTATTTTAACCTCCATGTTGAAATTCTGAATTATGGGGAGGGATCTTGATTCTCCTTTTTTGTTTTTAAACTGTTATTTGCATCCAGATGTGAAAATTACCCAGTATTGTTTATATTGGCTAATACCTGTCGAAAAAGAATAATAAGCATTGGAGAGAAAATTATTAAAAACAAAACAATACACTTAATACCTCTGTAGTGGGAATAGGGAGTCTGAATCTATGATTTTGTCCATGGTGGGTCCGGTGTCCTGCTATGAAATAATATATCTATAACTTATTCTCTGAGAGGTTTTTCTAGGGACTCTGAGAGGTTTAGTGACTTTACCAGGGTCACAGCTAGTGTGTGTCAGACCAGAACTTGAACTCATGTCCTTCTTGATTTGACATCTCCTCTTCTTACCTCTCTCAGACTAATCTTGTGTGTCATTAATTAGATTGCTTCGCTCTGTTAAATTGTGAGGGGTTCTTGAGGAAAGCACTTTGTAAATTGTAAAGTACTCTGCAGGATGTCTCAAAAGCCCTGGTGTATTTTTTTTTTAGGCAATTGGAACTAAGTGACTTGTCCAGGGTCACACAGCTAGTAAGTGTCAAGTATTTGGTCTGAGGCCAGATTTGAATTCAGGTCCTCCTGACTTCAGGGCCGGTGCTTTATGCACCTAACTGTCCCCTTAGTGTAGTTTTAAAATGCTTTAATAGTTATTAGATATTGTTATCAATATTCAGTTGTTTATTAAACAATTTATGAGTGATATTTTTAAAAGATTATTAATAACGATTAAAGCTTTAAGTTACACTAAGATTTTTGGGACAGCCTGTATACATTTAATTCAATCCAACAAGAGTTTATGTATTCAGCATTTAGTATAAGCAAAGCACTATGCAAGGCAGTGAGGATGCGAAGACGGATTTGCAATAGCCCCTGCCCTCAAGGAGTTTCTATTCTGCGGGCTGCTGTTCTCTCTGTGTCATTATTGTAATTATGATTATTATTATTTTGCTAAGTATAGCACGTGGTAGCTTCTAATTTAAGTAGGGCTGATTTTAAAGTCTTCTACTTTCTGTGGGCCTGGATACGTCTTCCCTTTGGTGAATATCTTTTCCCCCAGTCATTTTATTGGCCTCTCCTTTCTAGAGGTGTGCCTTTCCTTTCAAAACCAGTGCCGCCTCCCCCCAAATGGTGAGTATTTACCTGTCTCAATACTAGCTAGCCTAGTCACTTTGCTAGCCTTGTAACTCATTTGCTTAGAGAAATCCTGATAAAAGTACTCTTTTGTCCTGGAAAGCTGTGAAAATGAAACAATAACTCTCTTTCCTCACTCTGAGCCCTTGGCCAGAGATTACACTGTGGCAAAAATATCACAGCTTTAAAAGTATTCGTTTCATTTCCTTCTCTGGAGGTCCCCAATCACCCCTTTCTGCTGCATTAAAATCATAGTATATACACAGTTTAGCAATTAGGGTGCTTAACAGGTTTAAGAAACAAAGCAAACATTTGTACCAAGTCTATTTCTGGGCTCACAATCCCAAAGCTAGGTGGGCTACAGTTTTCTCCCCCTTCACCCCATCAATATAGGGTTCTAGGGGTTGGGATGTCTACGCTCTAATGCTACTGACTCAGGCCCCCATTCGAAAGTGTGTTCCCTCCACTGTAATCCACTAGTGACTAGCCCCCATTTCCATTTCACCAGTTAACGTTGCTTAGCTTTTTCAAAGGGCTATTACTTCAAAGAGAAGGCAAGAACAGAAGTATAAGTTTCCCTCTCCAAACATGTTGGGGGCACAATCTCTGATATACCTCCTAGGTCTCTAGGGAGTGCTGGGTTCAAACTAAATTCAGTTTCTACATAGCTTTGCCCCCTCCGGATTCATGGATGAGTCCTTGTCTCAGCAACTCACTTGCCTGGGTCCCTAAGCTACTTGTTCCTTGAGGCATAGATGCTGGGCTGGCTCAAAACTTGGAATGGACTTAATTCCTAGAACTCCTGGATCTTGGGTGACTTGTTCTCTTAGGATCAGAAACGGAAGGTTCTAGCCTCGAGATTAATCTCCACCTAAAATGAAAGAACAAACTGGGGCAGACAACAGAGGCTGTTTTCAGGGGCCATATGTTGGCCAGACATCAGAAGACAGTCCAAGGCCTCTTCCTTTCTGTCTCTGTCTCTCTCTGTCTCTGTGTCTGTCTGTCTCTGTCTCTGTGTCTGTCTGTCTCTCTCTGTCTCTCTCTCCTTAAACAATTGTCTTTTACCAATTGCCATCTAGCAGGAAGTTAGCTGAAAAAAAAAAAACCCAAAAGATGACATCTACCTTTCTGCTTGGCTAGATCTTTTCAATCTAGGTGTGCTCCATGGTCTCTCCAAGGCCTTTCCATTGCATGCCATTATGACTCTTCCAGAAGTAGGTTCTTCCCCTCTTTCATGTGGGGAGTTATATCAGTGGTACTCTATCATTCTCATAAAGACAGCGCTCATTGTCCAGTCCCCTATTAGACGCAGCAAGGTAAGCAGTTTTTTAAGAAATGGAGATTAAACTCTGTGGGGAAACATTGCAATCTTATGGAAAAGGGGGAGGGAGGGAAAATGATTTATCATAATCTTGATCTTATCAGCTTGTTGGTTTTAGCCAAGCTCCTTGTGGCTCACCAGTCAGGCTGGTGAACTCAAGGCTGCAGTTTGCTCTTTTCTTGCTTTCCTATATTAGCTTCCTTCTCTCTACCTCCCCTTTCTAGCTTCTAATGACTCTTAGGGCTTTCTTCTTCTTTATTCCCACAGATCCAAAGAGTGGGATGGAGTGAGCTTGTTGGTTGAAGTCAGGTCTCCTACCAGCCTTGGAGGTTAAAGCAGAATTCGCTGGGTGAATGAGGGGGTTGATACTGGGAGATCTTTGCTTGAAACTAACAGGCATCTACCAGGAGTATCTTCAGCAATACCCAAAATAGGTGTGACCAAGACAGCACTATCTAAGAAAACTTTGGATTCTCCAAATCTGGATTCAAATGGATAAATTCAATTATCTACACAGCATCATACAATTTTAGAGCTGGAGATGAGAACAGAGCACAGTGTAGTCTTTCTAGAATAATTAATCTTGCCTCTGCCACTGATTTTCAGTGAGACTGGGAAATTGTTTAAAGTGTTCTATATCTCAGTTTCTTTATTTGTCAAATTGGTATAATAATACTTGTTCCTTCTACCTAATAGTGGTACTGCAAAGATGAAATGAACATCATTTATGAATAATGCTGCTTTTTTGTGAAGAAACATGGCAGGGGCTGATGGAAGAGGGTGAGATGGCAGAGCAGGGAGATGGTGGGAGCTTGGTGTGGCCTCAAGCCACTCAGAGTTTCAGAAAGAAAACAAACCTATAAGAGCAATAGTAGAAGCAGCAAAACAATGGGAATTTTCCTTTTGGAAAAAGGCATGGGGGAATGTAGGAACGTGGGGGCTGTTGTTACTGATGGTAATAATGATAATAACTAGCCTTTATTGAGTAATTATAATGTTTATGAAGAACTGTACATAAATTATATCACTTTAATCCCAATAATAACCCTGTGACCTAGGTACAATTACTCTCTTTCTACAGATTAGGAAACTCTGAGGCAGGTTAACTTGGGTCCACATGGGGAATTTAAAGAAGTGTTTTGAGAAGCAAAAACTGAAGAATTGCAACAGAATGTAGAGAGGGAGGGAGAAATCAAGGATAGGGAGGAGGAAAGAGAAAGGAAAGAAAGCAGACATTGGTTTGTCTGGTTTGCATTTGATTAAGGATATAGGAGAATAATAATAACAACAATAGCTATCATTTGTATTGTGCTTTACATATATTGTCTCATTTGATTCTCACAACACCTTTGCCAGGTAGGTACAATTATTATCTCCCCCCCTATTTTTTTGGCAGATGGAGAGCTTGAGGCTGAGAGGTTGTGACTTGCCTAGGGTCACATAGCTAGTAAAGTTCGGAAGTAGGATTTGAATTTGCATCTTCCTCACTCCAAATCCAATACTCCATTCATTGAATCACCTAGATATCTAGAAAGGCAGAAAATTTGAAAGACAAAACAAAATGAAAGATATTCCTGAAGCTTTTCTGAGAGGAAAAAGAAGTCAAGAATGAGAACATTTCAAAGAAGGATTTTATCTTTAAAATATGCCTTAAAAAGAATGAAAATCACTGTCTAGAAAAGTATTATATGGGGGGGAGGACCTCATGTATTAATTCAGTTGGGATGAACAGGGGATATATATGAGGAAATTGAAATCACAGGAAGGAAGGAGTTGATATAAACTCTAGATAAGTAGAGAAACTGGATTTATTTCAGAGGCTGTTACCAGGAAAAAAAAAAAGGAAAAAGGACCAGAACTGCTCTAAGCACTTCATGGTGATTCAACTGAGCAGCACACAGCTCTTCCAGGGGACATCAAAGCCACTGTGACTTTGTGAAAGAGATATTGGAGAGCATTAGTACATTCAGTAAGGGCAGTGCATGGATTTGGAGCTGGTACTGGTTTGGAGCTTGTACTTTGGAATGTGTCTGTGCAATAGAAATTCGGCCACTGAAGGATGGGGCTAACCACTTGGCACATGCTTTTTACTTGGGGATGAAGAAGATTTTTAACTGGTATAGGAGCCACCAAAGGAAAGCAAGAGATATGGCTCACTTGTGCAAGAGTAGAATGGTTAAGTAAAGGGCTCTAGGTGGGGGAAACAAGGACATAGCCATGCCTCCTATTTTTTAAAAAAAGTAAATTGCAAATAGTCTTGTGGTAAAAACAAAACAAAACAGAAAAAAAAATGGGTGGGTGGAGTGGGAGGATGTGGCACAGTTGATAGAGTGCCAAGCTTGGCTTTAACTCAGAAAGACCTGAGTTAAAATCCTGCCTCAGGCACTTACTAGCTGTATGACCCTAGGCAAGCCACTTAACTTCTGCCTCAGTTTGCTCATCTATAAAGTGTGTGTATGTGTGTGTGTGTGTGTATGTGTGTGTGTGTGTGTGTGTGTGTGTGTGTGTGTGTGTGTGTGTGACAGAGAGAGAGAGAGAGAGAGAGAGAGAGAGAGAGAGAACGAACGAACAATAATCTCTTCATTCTGGAATCTGTGATAGAAGAAAGGTAAGCCCCACAGTCTGACATATAACCTATTTTTGGGGAAAACAAATTTCAATGGAAGCAGGAGAGGATAGTTAGGAATGGGTGACCTAAAATTCTTGAGATAATTTGGTAGAAATGAGGGTTAAGAACATCAACTTATGCTGAATATGTCAGTAAGCTCCAAGCAGATAAATTACTTGCATATAAAAGGTCATATGATTTTTTAAAAGTAGAGACTTTAAAGTCACATCTGTGTTGGAGGAAAATTTTTAACTAAACAAAGACTAAAGGTGATCATAGAGAATAAAAGAGATAGTTTTTATTACATAAAATTGACCTGAATAAATAAGATGAATGCTATGAGAATATGAAACAAAATATGCCTAATTGAATGGAAAGCTCTCAGGAATGAAATTCTTAAGCCACAAAGAGAAATATTTCTCATGAGAATGTAAAATGAGAGTTGTCTAAAGAGACTATATGGATTCACAGATAACTCATGGAACAATTTAGATTAATTTTTTAAATTAACAAAAATCTGCTTTCTCTTCCTCCTACTCCTCCCCCAACCCATTGAGAATGGAAGAAAAGCAAAAGTCCTGTAATGAGGCAAAGTTTGTCAAGGAAACATTCCTTCAAAACAAATTTCTACATTGGCCATGTCAAAAAGAAAAAAAAAAGTGTGTATATGTAACATATATGGTAAACCATATAGATATGTATATACGCATACACAGATACACGTATATATACACAGAAATACACAAACACATACATAAATTCTGCACTCTTGACTCTTTCACTTTTTTATCAGGAGATATGTTTCATCATTAGCCTTCTTAAATCCTGTTTGGTTGTTACGTTGATCAGAGTATGTAAGTCTTTCAAAGTTGTTTTTATGGTATTGGCATTCGTATGAGTTTTTCTTCTGTTCTGTTTACTTCACTCTCTATCACCTTATATGTATCTTCCCAAGCTTATCAGAAACCGTCCTTTTCATAATTTATTGCAGCATAATATGTATGGGATATTCAGGGGAGGACTTCTAGTCCTTTAGCATGAGGGCTTGCTGAGCCTTTTTTAGGGTTGCATCTGTTTTTGGTGTCCACCTGTCACTGACCTTTCACCTGTGGTCTCAAGGAGCTTTAGCATGCCAAACAGCCACACTCTGTTCAAACTGTCTCAGTAGATGGACTAAACCAGGTTGAAGGTAACTGCTTCAGACCCTGTAAGTGAGTTAGGAGGATGTCTACATCAAGCATGCGAAGACTTCTCACCGGCAGAATGGGCAGATGAGAACAGTTTGTTCCAACGGGCATAAAGGTGGCTGAAGCAGGCACTGTGGAGTGCTTGGAGCCTGGTCAGACATTGAAGGCACTTGGGTCATGCATGGCATCCTGGGCCATTGTTACTCGTCCCAACTTTTCTTTTGCCACTGGACTTTGATGTCTCTCTGGAAGAGAGAGTGAGGCTGATGTTTTGGGGCAACTCTTCAATCACTTGAATCCAATTCATGCACAAATGTCAAGTCATTACCCTGTGATATCATTAGTCTGCTTTGAAAATGGATTCCTTCGTTTTTGTGTAGTATATCACATATTCATTTAGTGTTCAGTTATTCCCCAGTTGGTGGATGCCCCTTCTGATTCCAATTCTTTGCCGCCTCAAAAAGAATTATATTTTTACACATATTTAGCTAGAGATTGTTTTGTTTAGGATTAAGCCTTACCTTAAACTACTCTTCTAGTCTTCTTCCTTTTTCCCTTTCTCTTCTTTTTCCTTATTGAGTGAAATATATTTCTTCTCTGAATTGTGTGTCTGCATGTGTGTTTATTCCTTTCTTCTTTGACTAGTTCAGATGAGAATGAGGTTCAAGCATTAGCTACTCCTTCATTCCCTCATTCTTATTCATACAAACTTCTACTTGAAAACCACAAATATGTGAAATAATTTTCTGTAACTTTCCTTTCCCTTCTGCTCCTAGTATATTCTTTTTTTCCCCCCCTTAGGCAATGGGGGTTAAGTGACTTGCCCAGGGTCACACAGCTAGTAAGTGTCAAGTGTTTGGTCTGAGGCAGGATTTGAACTCAGGTCCTCCTGATTTCAGGGCTGGTGCTCTATCCACTGCACCACCTAGCTGCCCCTCCTAGTATATTCTTCTTTGTCTTTTTCCATTTTTTTGGATCACCAAGATATAACAGAATCACTCCCAGATCTTCTGTCTAATTAGACAACCTCTAAAGTTTAGAAGGGGTCACATGTATCAGCTCCTCCAGTTAGCTCCCATGTATATATGCAATAAGGTTTACTAATAGTAAACACTTTGTCTTTGATTAGTCTCTAATCATTTTTGATTTTAACCTTATTAAGTTTCTCTTAACTCCAATTTGAACTGCATAGTTTCTAAACAGTTCTGGTCTTTATTATCAGGAATGGTCAGATGTCCTCTATTTTATGAAAGATCCATTTTTTTCTCCCTACTATAGCATTATACTCAGTTTTACTGATAAGCTATTC
Organism: Phascolarctos cinereus; assembly: GCF_003287225.1. Lineage (NCBI taxonomy): Eukaryota > Metazoa > Chordata > Mammalia > Diprotodontia > Phascolarctidae > Phascolarctos > Phascolarctos cinereus. Next base: position 158,771,557 of record NW_027555736.1, read on the forward strand.
TTGGTAGTAAACCTATATTCTTTGCCTTCTGGAAATAGTATTCAAGATCTCGTTTTCTTTACTATGGTATAGTTTTAGATCTGGAATGGCTAGGTCACCTTCCTTTGCATTTTTTTCCCAAAAATTCCCTTGATATTCTTGACCTTTTGTTCCTCCAGATGAATTTTGTTATTATTTTTTCTAGCTCTATACAATAATTTTTGGTAGTTTGATTCCTGTGGCATTGAATAAGTAAATTAATTTAGATAGAATTGTCATTTTTATTATATTAGCTTGGCCTACTCATGAGAAATTGATATTTTTTCTAATTGTTTAGATCTGACTTTATTTGTGTGAAAAGTATTTTGTAATTGTGTCCATATAGTTCTTGGGTTTGTCTTGGCAGGTAGATTCCCAAATATTTTATATTATCTACAGTTATTTCAAATGGAATTTCTCTTTCTATCTCTTGCTACTAGGCTTTGTTGGTAATATGTAGAAATACCAGTCCTTTATGTGGGTTTATTTTATATCTTGCAACTTTGCTTAAGTTGTTAATTAGTTCAAGTAGTTTTTTAGTTGACTCTCTATATCATCATATCAGTTGCAAAGAGGGATAGTTTTGTTTCCACATTGCCTATTATAATTTCTTCAAATTCTTTTTCTTCTCATATTGCTAAAGCTAATATTTGTAGTACAATATTGAATAATAGTGGTGATAATTGGCATTCTTGTTTCACCCCTGATCTTATTGGAAAAGTTTCTAGTTTATCCCCATTACATAAAGTGCTTGCTGATGGTTTTAGATAGATGCAGTTCATCATTTTGAGGAAAACTACATTTATTCCTATGTTCTGTAGTATTTTTTTTAATAGGAATGGGTCTTGTATTTTGTCAAAAGCTTTTTCTGCATCTATTGAGATAATCATGTGATTTCTGTTAGTTTTGTTATTGATACAGTCAATTATGTTGATAGTTTTCCTAATATTGAATTAGCCTTGTATTTCTATTATAAATCCCACCTGGTCATAGTGTATTATATTCATTGTAAATTGCTATAATCTCTTTGCTAATATTTTATTTAAAATTTTTTGACTCAGTATTCATTAGGGAAACTGGTCTATAATTTTTTTTCTGTGTTTTGACTCCTCCTGGTTTAGGTATCAGCACCATATTTGTGTCATAGATGGAATTTGGTAAAACTCCTTCTTTGCCTCTTTTTCCAAGTAATTTTTATAGTATAAGAATTAATTGTTCTTTAAATGTTTTGTAGAACTTATTTGTAAATCCATCTGGCCCTGGAGATTTTTTTAGGTAGTTCATTGATGGCTTCTTCAATTTCTTTTTCTAAAATGTGGTTAAGTATTTTATTTCCTCTTCTGTTAATCTGGGCAATTAATCAATTTCATTTAGATTGTCAAATTTATTGGAATACAGTTGGGCAAAATAGCTCCTACTAATTGTTTTAATTTCCTCTTCATTGGTGGTAAATTCACCCTTTTCATTTTTGATACCGGTGCTTTTGTTTTCTTCTATTTTTTTAATCAAATTAACCAAAGATTTATCTATTTTATTATTTTTTTTAAAGGCAGCTCTTCATTTTATTTATTAGTTCAATAGTTTTCTTTCAATTTTACTAATCTCTCCTTTGAGTTTCAGAATTTCTAATTTGGCATTTAGTTGGGGACTTAAAATTTGATCTTTTTCTAGATATTTTAGTTGCACACCTAATTAATTGATCTGTTCCTTCTCTATTTTATTCATGTAAGCATTTAGAGATATAAAATTTCCCCTAAGAACTGCTTTGGCTGCATCCCATACATTTTGGTATGTTGTCTCATTATTGCAGTTCTCTGATGAAATTGACTGTTTTAATGATTTGTTGTTTGACCCATTCATTCCTTAGGATTAGATTATTTACTTTCCAGCTAACCTTTAATCTATTTTTCCATGTCCCCTTATTACATGTACTTTTCATTGCATCATGATCTGAAAAGGGTGTATTTAATATTTCTGACTTTCTGCATTGGATTGTGAGTTTTTTATGTCCAAATATATGGTCAGTTTTTATGTAGGTGCCATGTACTGCTGAGAAAAAGGTGTATTTCTTTCTATCACCATTCAGTTTTCTCCAGAGATCTATCATATCTAACTTTTCTAAAATTCTATTTACATCCTTAACTTCTTTCTTGTTTATTGTGTGTTTAGATTTATCTAGGTCTGATAGAGGGAGGTTGAGGTCCCCCATTAGTATAGTTTTGCTGTCTATTTTTTCCTGTAACATACTTAACTTCTACTCTAAGAATGTGGATACTATGCAACTTGGTGCGTATATGTTCATATTACTTCATTGTCTATGGTACCTCTTAGCAAGATATAGTTTCCTTCCTTATCTATTTTAATTAGATCTATTTTTGCTTTTGCTTTGTCTTAGGTCAGGATTGCAACCACTGCTTTTTTTTCCTTTTTTTTTTTTTGGCTAGGCAATGGGGTTAAGTGGCTTGCCCAGGGTCACACAGCTAGCAAGTGTTATGTGGCTGAGGCTGGATTTGAATTCAGGTCGTCCTGAATCCAGGGTGGGTGCTCTATGCCCTCTGCTTTTATTTATTTATTTGTTTATTTATTTTTTACTTCAGCTGAAGTGTAATATATTCTGCTCCAGCTATTTACGTTTACCGATGTGTATCTCTGTACTTCATATGTGTTTCTTGTAAACAACATATTGTAAGATTGTGGTTTTTAATCCATTCTGCTATCTGCTTCCATTTGTAGGAGAGTTCATCCCATTCAGAGTTATGATTACTAACTGTGTATTTCCCTCCATCCTATTTTCCTCCTTTATACTTTTCTTTCTCCTTTCACTGTCCCTCCTCACTTGTGTTTTGCTTCTGACTACCACCTCCCTCAATTTGTCCTTCCTTCTATCAGCTCCCCTCCCTTTTCTTTCTTCTTTCCTTCCTACTTCTGTCTTTCCTTTTGCCCTCCCTTCTAACAGCCTCCCCCATCCTTCCTTTTGTTTCTCCTTTCCCCTCCTACTTCCCTGTACGGTAAAATAAATTTCTATACCAACTGATCATGTATGTTATTCCCTCTTTGAGCCAAATCCAATGAGAATAAGGTTTAAGCAATGCTCACCTTCTCTCTTCTTTCCCTTTACTATAACAGGTGTTTTGCACACTTATATGTAATATAATTTACCCTGTCCTGACTTTTCCTTTCCTCTTCTTCTAGTACAATTCCTTTTTTACCCCTTAATTTTTTTATATTGATCCATCACAGTCAACTTATACCCATATATACTCTGTCTATGTATATTCCTTCTAAGTGCCCCAATAGAGATACAGTTCTCAAGAGTTACAAGTATCATCTTCCTCTGTAGGGATGTAGACAGTTTAACCTTATTGAATAACATGGTTTTTTTTTCCTGTTTACTTTTTAATGCTTCTCTTGGGTCTTGTATTTGAGATCAACTTTTCTGTTCAGCTCTGGTCTTTTCATTAGGAAAGTTTGAGAGTCCCTTATTTCATTGAATGTCTATCTTTTCCCCTGAAGGATTGTACTTAATTTTTGCTGGGTAGTTGATTCTTGGTTGTAATCCAAGCTCTTTTGCCTTCTGGAATATCATATTCCAAGCCATTTGAGCCTTTAATGTAGAAGCTGCTAAGTCCTGTGTAATCTTTGAGAGTGTGGTAAAAAAAAATGAAGAGTTTGAGGAGAATGGGGGGCAGGAAGAGAGAGAGGATCAAGGGAAGTATTTTGCCTTAAAAGTAGAAACTATGGGGAGGTGGAGCCAAGATGGTGGAGAAAATCTAGGAAGTTGCTTGAATTCTCCACAGTTTCCCTCCTTGGTATTTGAATTGTTTCTTTCTGGCTGCTTGCAATATTTTCTTCTTGACCTGACAATTCTGGAATTTGCCTACAATATTTCTTGGAGTTTTCATTTTGGGATCTCTTTCAGGAGGTGATCAGTGGATTCTTTCAATTACTATTTTACCCTCTGGTTCTAGAATATCAGGGCAGTTTTTCTTGATGATTTCTTGAAAGATGCTATCCAGTCTGTCTGTCTGTCTGTCTGTCTCTCTCTCTCTCTCTCTCTCTCTCTCTCTCTCTCTCTCTCTCTCTCTCTCTCTTTCTCTCTCTCTCTCTCTCTCTTTTGATCATGGCTTTCTTGTAATTCAATGATTCTTAAATTATCTTTCTTGGATCTATTTTCTACATCAGTTGTTTTTCCAGTGAGGTATTTTACATTTTCTTCTTTTTTGTTCTTCTTTTGGCTTTGTTAGATTGATTCTTGATGTCTCATAGAGTTATTAGCTTCCAGTTGCCAAATTCTAATTTTTAAGAAATAATTTTCTTCATTTAGCTTTTGTACTTCCTGTTCTGTTTGGCCAGTTCTTCAGTGGATTTTTTTTTCATTTGGCCAATTGTATCTTTTAAGGAATTGTTTTCTTCAGTCAATTTTTGTGGTTCCTTTTCCAAGCTGTTGACTCTCTCTTGTATAACTCTCATTTCTTGTCCCAATTTTTCTTCTACCACTCTGATTTTTAAAAACCTTTTTAAACTCTTTCAAGAAGGCTTTTTGGGCTTGAGAACAATTCATATTCCCCTTTGAGGCTTCACATGTAGGCATTTTGACATTGTTGTCTTCTTCTGAGTTTGTGTTTTTATCTTCCCTGTTGCCAAAGCAGCTTTCTATGGTCAGGGCTTTTTTCTGGGTTTTGCTCATTTTTTAGTCTATTTCATGACTTTTAAAGTTGAGCTCTACTCCTGGGGCACAGGAGGTGCTGTCCCAAGCTTCTTGTGCTGGGGGCCAGGGACCTGGTCATTGGCTTTCTGTGCTGGGGCCTCAGGTGCTTGTGGCTTGCCCACTGCATTGGGTTGGCCTGGCCTACTTACACTTGTTGTGCTGAGGGTTCTGGGCTAGCATTTTGCCTTCTGCTTGGTCTGGAGGCCTCACAGCTGGCCTGCTGGGCCAGGACTGAGGAGCCTCAGTTGCAGATCTGTGCTGTGGCTAAGAGCTTCCTGCTGGCTTGCCCAGACCCAGTCTGTGGTGGGCTGTACCTCCCTTTTACCCAAGTGAGACAGACCTTTCCTGAAGTCTTTCTAAGTTATCTTGGGCTGGAAAATTGTTTCAAAAATTCTTTTTGTAAGTTCTGTCATTTCAGAATCTCTTTAGAGGCTTGATTTAACATTGTTACTGAGGGAAACTGTGGAGAATTCAAGCAACTTCCTAGATTTTCTCCACCATCTTGACTCCACCTCCCCATAGTTTCTACTTTTAAGGCAAAATACTTCCCTTGATCCTCTCTCTCTCCCTGCCCCCCATTCTCCTCAAACTCTTCATTTTTTTTTTTTACCACACTCTCAAAGTTACATATTTAGGTTGGGGAACTAAAGAAATGAAGAAAACATTTCCCCTTCTCCTCTTAAATTATGTTTGTATGAGGGAGAATGTCTCTGATTTACCTCCCAATTGTGTGTTCCCTCTCCCCGACTGAGCAAGAGAAGGTAATACTATTCTCTTATGTGAGTAAAAGGACAAGATCAGGAGGCATTAGCTAGCTGAGAAGGGGTTTTCTCTTTGTTCTAAAGAGCCTGGCATCCAAAGCTAAGTATCTTTTTTTTTTTTTTGCAGGGAGTTTGGATGCCTCAGTAGCCAAAATTCCTATGGAATAAGCAGGAGAGATTTCTTGTTAGTTGTCAGGCAAGTATTTCTGCCTTTTTTTTGTTGTTGTTAAAAGAGCTAAAGAATTAAGAAAACATGGCAGGACCTGCTTTTCCTAAGCAAGAAATAGCCAACCAGCACCTGGAAGAGACTGTGTATACAACAGGCATCTGGTCAGATAGTACCCAGCAGAGACCACAGATCAGAAGGGAACTTGGTAGTGATTTCACTAGTTCTAAAGAATCAGAGACATGAGTGTTCATTTCTTATGGGTACTTTGGCCACCTCCCATTATATGTCTATTCTTCTTACTAATGTCATATATATTGGCAGGAATATAACATTACTTTTCTTATGATATTTCATTAAAAAACTTTGTTTTGACTGTTTTATGTCTTTGGCCAACTATACTAGAGGTAAACACATCAGGGGGAGTTCATGAGCTATGGTTTTCGGGGATGTGAACTTTGAACTTGGGTTAGCGGTCATTTATTCCCTGGTGCACTTACACTGTGGAGGAAGGATTGTCCACAAGTTCTACATATAAGATTTATTTTAAGTGCCTTTCATTTCAAATGCAGCCTAAATATGTTTATCTTTAATAAACTTCTGTTGGAAGCTTTATGAAATGTGATCTCACTAAGTTCTAGACTTTTCAAGGAAGATATAAAGGCTCTGCTCTGATGTGTTAATCATAAAAGGAGCTAAAACATAACCAGATCTCAGTTTAGCGTAAAATAGTTGGAGATATAATCTTTTCTGAAATTTCGCTACTGGGGATTCCATTTCAGTAAACAAGTATACACAAAGCTGTAGAATCAGCCTGCAATGTGTATTTCTAGACTGCGAAGTACCTCAGTAAGAATGCTGAGGAATTAAAAGGTAATTAAAATCTTTGTGGTAGGGAACAATACTTAGGGTAGTAGTACTACTTTATTAGTTCTGTGTCCTCAGCCTGTTCTCTTGTTTTCCACCATGTGATCTAATTTGTAGCCTATGATTCATGCTTTTCCAGTTATCTGTCTAAGGGTTAAACAATAGGAATACATCATTTACTTGTTATCTTAATGATCTTGATTAAGTAATTTTGTAAGCTGGAATAAAAGTTATTGTTTATATCTGAAAGCATTTAAATAACTTAAGAATATTTCTCTTCCCTGCCATTACTGAGCCATATTTATAACATAAACATTGGGAAACAATATATTTGAAGGATGGGGAAGACACTTTAAATATACATTAAAATTCATCATATATTGATACAGTCTTTTAAAAACTTACAGAGCACTTTCCTAACAGAAAATTTGATTAATCAACAAATATTAATTAAATGGGTACTATGTGCAGGCACCATACTAGGCATTGTTATACCAAGAGAAGCAAAATCAGTTTCTGTCTCCAAATAAGTTACTGGGTTACAAATAGTTATATAAAGTGTACATACAGTGTTGATGAAAAATAACTTTTGAGGAGAAAGGGCGATTGGGGTGGAGATGGTGCACTGGAAAATATCTCCTGTGAAAGGTAACACTTGAGATGAGCCTTGAAAGGAAGCCAGAAATTCTAAGAGGATGAAACGAGGTGAGAGACCATTCTAGACATCAAGCAGCCAATGCAAAGGAATGGAGTTAGGTGATAAAGTATTGTACAAGGAACAGTGAGTAAGCCAGTACAGCTAGATCATAGTTAACAGGGGAGAAAATTGTCTGCAGGCTGGAAGGGGTCAGGTTGTGAAGAGCTTTGAATACAAAACCTTTCTCTTTCATTCTAGAGGTAATAGGGAGCCATTGACATTTGTGCACGCCTTGGGTGGGCACGAGCATGTGCTAGCATGTGTGTGTGTGTGTGTGTGTGTGTGTGTGTGTGTGTGTGTGTGTGTAGTGACAAGTAAGATATATATCCTTTAGGAAAATCTAGACAATATATTTGAGGATGTATTAGGAAAATCTGGAGAACATATTAAAGAACATTGAGGCCACCTTGAGGCAAGGAGATCATTGAGAAGACAGCAGCGCTTCAGTAGTTTGAGGCATTAGGTGACAAAGAGTTCAACTACAGTGATAGCTGTGTAAGTGGAAGGAAGGGGATTTATTTAAGAAATTTATTAAGAAATGTGAAAGTAGAAATCACAAGATTTGGTAACCAAATGTATGTATGGGGAGAATGAGAATGAGCCTAGGTGACTGGTGAGAGTGTTCATGTCTTTGTGAGGTGGATAGCATTTTTATTCCCATTTTATAGATGAAGATTGAGATTTAGAAAGTTAAAGTGATTTGCTCAAGATCCCACTGCTAAGAAAGCATTGAGGCCAGAATTTTAACTCAATTTACTTTCCATTGTTCTTTAGTTGTATCTGACTCTTTGGGTCCCCATTCTGGGTGTTTTTTGGCAAAGATACTGGAGTATTTTGCCATTTCCTTCTCCAGCTCATTTTGCAGATGAGGAAACTGAAGCAAACAGGGTTAAGCGACTTGCCCAGGGTCACATAGCTAGTGAGCGTCTGAGGCCTGATTTTGAACTTGGGGAAATGAGTCTTCCCTGACTCCATGCCTGGAACTTTATCCATTGCACCACCCAGCTGCCCTATTACTTTCCATTCCACCATTACTATTGATCATCTTTCTTCTGTCTCCCTCCATGTGTGCATATGTTCATATTCTCTCTCTCTCTTCCTCTCTCTCTCCCCCTCTCTCTGTCTCTCTCTTCCTCCCCCCCTCTAAGCATACATATATACATTTCATCAGTCAGCCATTAGAGCAATAATGATTACACATTCAGTGTATAGATATATGGGTGTAAAATCACATGTGAACATAATTATGTACTGAATACATATGTATGTGTGTATGAGTATATATAATCACATTTATAATCATGTGTCATTTTGACCATGTTGTTGATTGAAACTTTGCTTTTGAACCCTCTATTCCAAAGATCATGTGTTTTGCTGAATGCTTCACAGATGGGCCCCTGCCATGCTTCCTTTTACATTTCAGCCATTTTCTTCCTTGCCACTTTGAGTCTGCCCTCCCCCTTCATCCCTTACCATTTTTCAGTTCTGAAACCATAATCTAATTTATACTTTCATTCCTACTGGGAAAGGGTATATGTGTGTGTGTGTATATATGTATGTATATAGACATAGGTATAGATATACACATATATGTGTATATGTATGTATGTATATATGTATATGGACATAGCTATAGGTATACACATATGTATGTGTGTATGTTTATTGACCTAGGAGGCACAGTGGGTAGAACACAGGACTTGGAGTTAATCAAGAAGGCGAGTTCAAACCCTACCTTGACATTTATTAGTTGTGTGACTCTGCACAAGTTAATTAACCTCTCTAGACCTGTTTTCCCAACTGTAAAATGGGGATAATAATAGCACCTATCTCACAGAGTTGTTGCAAGGATATATAAAGTGTTTGCAAACCTTAAGTTTTAGGAAAATGCTAATTATTTATAATAATAAATTGTATATAAATGTTGTATCATTTTTGTCACCAAATACTACATGCCTTTACTTTTGCTTTCAGTGAAAATAACCTTGGTTTTTGTTCAGGATATACCACATCAAGTTTTTTGAGAGATCTGAAGGACTAGGAAAACTGCTGACTCAGGCTGTCTTTCTCCATTATGAGGTATATGAGCTAGAGAATTTAGGACCCAGTGGAATTCATGGCTTATTAGGTACCATAGTTCAATGGACAAGTCAGAATACTTTAATGCTTTTCCCCCTTCTAATAGCCAGAAACTTAATTAGCTGTTTTTGCACTGGGAACATGTAGTGCAAAACTCAGATCAACTTTTAAAGAGAAATTCAGTTGAGAGGAGAGGAAAGACACTTGGCACAATTGTGGCTGCTGCTAGGTAAACTGCTGAGGGGTGTATAGTATAGAGTAGAGAAGGGCAAACTGGACCAGGAGCTCCTGGAGAGGGGAAGCATGTTGCCTGATAGCTTTATCTTAACTAAGAATTCTGTTAACTAAGTGCTGTTTATCTGTTCCATGATGCTGAATGAGAGCAAGTACCTCCCTCTGAATTTTAGCTCCCTGGGACAAAGGCCTTATCACCCCTAGCTAGTTTTGATTGTATTAATAGGTTGTAGTAGCCTTTGGGGGCCCACTCACTGGAATGCTGTTTTCAGTTGACATGCTACTGTGTTCTTTCAGAAAGAGCCAAGACCTTTAGACTAAGATTTACAGAAGCCTTTTCATGTCTGTTTCTTCAGGGCTGTATGTCTCTAAAGTTTCTTTCTTCCCAGTCTGGAGCTAGGAGAAGTATTGCTTCTCCTGTTTGCCAGTTCTTCATAGTTCAGAGGAGGCTTACCTCAATGAGGTACCTCATTCTACTTTATAGTAATGCCCTTATTGTATTTACCAGATTACTATTGGATCTAATGCAAATGAATGGCTTGAGACTAACAGTGAGGCAAAGTCAGTGGGGGAAAGTTTCATGTCTCTGATGGACTTTCCATATTATTTTTTTCAAAACCTTAGACCCCTACAAGGAATAGGATTCTTAATTAATGCCTTGAAAGGCCTCTCCCTTATATTTCATCATCTCCCTTTTAAAAAATGTTTTTTTCTTTTCAATTCACGGAACAAAACAAACATTTTTGTAATACGGTGCAATAAAAAAAATCTCTTTCTTTGCAGCTTTGTGGAAGTCTAAACAGACACACCCTTACAATGTAATGATCCCAGTAGCATGAATTCCATTCCATGTATTTCTGAAGCATTATTTGCAGTCTGAGCTTCCCATTTTTGTTTTTTTTTAATCTTTAGTCTTATTTTTTGTTCCTTATATCACCTTTATTTTCTAATATATCCTTTTCTTTTCCCATCCAGAATATTGTCCTTTATGAAGATATTTGTTAAAAGAGAAAAAAATAGTTGCACAAAATTAAGTCGCTTATTAGTAAAATCTAACATTATATGAATTTTCACTTATAGTTCACTGTTTCTGCTAAGAAAGGAGCAAGGTACATTCTCATTCCTGTCCTTTCAGGGACAATCATGGTCATTATAATCATGCAGCATTTACTTTCAATTTTATTGTTCTTTCCATTTATATTGTTGTATTCATTGTAAGTGTTGTTTCCCGATTTTGTTTGCTTCAGTTTGCATCAACTTATGTTTCACCATTCTTCTCCATATTCTTCATAGTTATAATTTCTTACAGTGCAGTATTCTATTACAGTTATGTACTGCCATTGTTTTGGCCATGTGACAATTGGTGATTATCTACTATTTGGTTGTAGAAGTGGCTATAAATATTTTGCTGTATTGGGATGAACTTACCATCTTGAGTATTGAATATGTTAACTTGTACAGGTATGCTATGTTTTAATTGTTTTAGTTTAGTTATCTTTGAATTTCTTTTCTTTCTTTCTTGACCCAGTAAAGTTTAAAAAAAAAAGTGAGATGATCCTTCATGTTCCCTGTCTCACAGGGAAGAAGGTATTGTAGTATAAAGTAAATTGAACTTGGATTGGTTCCCAAGGCTACCTTGAAATGTTCTAGTTGCAGAATTTATCTTAATGTATTTAAGCCTAGAGACTAGTTGAATTAGATGAATGTCACAAACAGCCTCAGCAAACTTGGAGTGTATTGGCATATTTTCATTATTTCATTGAGTTTTCAACATTCATATTTTTATATAGGATTTTGTTTAGGAATTGTCTTAATATATTTTAAGCGATATAGCTATTTATATACAAAAATAAGAACAATATGTGAGTTGTGCACAGAAATTAGGCCCTGGAAATCTTAAAGAGTATGCAGAGATCCCATACTTGTGTTTTGGGTGGAGGTAGATGCAAGCGAATCAGCTTTTAGTTACTGGCAGATAAATATAACAAAAGATGAAAAGTGCCTTTCATCTGGACTTTTGTCCTAACTTCATCTTCATGCCTTTAGAACAAGATGGGTTCCACTGCCCTAGCTTCTGCATAGTTTCTGTGGAATTTTTTGAGTAGAATGCTTAAAATGTGTTTTAAGGATATAAGCTCCTGATGAAGTATAGGACAAGAGTTAAAAAGGCATTGAGGAGATTTTCTAACCCTAAATCAGTTGTCTGGAACCAAGGACTGTGTCTATCCCAGAAGAAAAAAAAAAGAACAGTTTAAAGAGTAGATATCCTCTTAGTCTAGGAGCAAATTAGGCGTTTTTGTTGGCTACCTGTTTAATTGTGGTAGCTCAGAGACTTAGCAGCTATGTGCTAAAAAAGAAAGTCAGCTTAGCTTTGTCATGGGGAGTTTCGTAGCTTCTGTACCTTAGAATGTAAGCATATAGCTTAACAGATGGCCCTGAGGAGCTAAAGCTGAGAAGGTGGTACTAAATGGAAACAGAAGGCAGGTTGGAGCCCAAAAAGCCAATGGAGAAAGCAGTGGAGATTTCCAGCAGAGAGAGAATAGGAGGTATTCAGTAGAGAAGAGAAACACAGTACCCATCATAGAGCAGGAAAGGATAGGACAATGTCACTACTAAAGGATATCAGCCTTACACAATTGGAGGCATGAATTTCTCCAGATACACATATCATAGTAGGTATAATATCATACTATACCTATCCTACATATATCATAGTATCATATCCAGGAATGTCCCCTTTTGTATTTCTTCCACGTGTGCTCCATCTACGTGGGTTCCTGAAGTATGTGCCTTCATACATGTTCCCTGCTCATGTGTATTTTCTGCATAAATGTCTCTTACTCTATTGGTGGTATGGTCACCTGTGGGAGATAGAACTCAAAGTGAGAGGGCATTTTTTCTAGTTATTTTATTTGCTTGTAGTTTTGTTAAATATCTTTTATTTTGGACTAATGTATCCCTCATCTGGCTAGTAAAAATATATACTTGTTAGGGGGAGCTGAGAGCCATGCTTTTGAGTGGGTGATAACCTACAAGGTAACTTAAACTTGATGTCACTTTTTTGGGGATGTAGGAGTAAGGGGGTACGTAGTATATGGGTAATATAGGCAGTCTATACAAGGTCAGTAGGGTTTCTTTCCTCTTATGACAGTAACTACTGAATCTCAGAAAGGCTTATAGTACAATTGACAAATGTTTGGTCAGTAACCCAAAAGTAATGTTAGGCTCTACTTCCAAGAAATGCCACATTCCATTTCCCTTTAACCTAAAACTAAGTGGAATGAAGAGTTCTTTGCTCCTCACACCTCTCTTCCTAGTTAGTCATACATAACTATTAAGTAGCTGAGCTAGGCTTTAGAACCATGGCCTTTAACTCCAAATATAATAATTATAGCTGACATTTATATAGAGATTTAAGATTTTATATATATATATATATATATATATATTTGTGTAATCTCATTTGATCTTCTTAACAACCCTGTGAAAGTAGGTGCTTTTATTATTCTCCTTTTGCAATTGGGAACACTGAGACTGAGAGAGGTTAAATCACTTGCCTATTCAACTAGTGAGCATAGGAATAAATTGAGCTTTCCTTAAAATGACAAGTAGGATTTATCTAAAACCATGAGCAGCATTATCTGTAATGGGGTTAAGCTAGAAGCCTTCTCAATAAAATTAGGAGTAAAGCAAGGATGCTTATTATCACCACCATTATTCAATATTGTACTAGAAATGCTACCTATAGTAGTAAATAAGAAAAATAAATTAAAAGAATTAGAATAGGCAATGAGGAAACAAAACTATCACTCTTTACAGATGATATGATATACTTGGAGAATCTGAGAGAATCAACTAAAGAACTAGTTGAAATAATTAACAACAAAGTTGCATGATATAAAATAAAGCCAAATATATCATCAGCATTTCTGTATAGTACCAACAAAGTCCAGCAGCGAGAGATAGAGAAATTCCATTTAAAATAACTATAGACAGTATGAAATACTAGTGAGTCTACTCGTCAAGACAAACTCAGGAACTATTTGACCACAATCACAAAACACTTGTAACACTAATAAAATGAGACTTGAATAATTGGAAAAATATTAATTGCTAATTGGTAGGCCAAGCCAATATAATAAAATGACAGTTCTACCTGTTAATTTACTTATTTGGTGCCATATCAATCAAACTACCAAAAATTATTTTATAGCATTAGAAAAAATTAATAAAATTTATCTGGAAGAACAAAAGGTAAAGAATATCAAGGAAATTAATGAAAAAATGTGAAAGAAGGTAGTCTAGTAGTTATAGATCTCAAACTATATTACAAAGTCGTAAGCATCAAAACAATCTGGTACTGGCTAAAAAACAATGTTGGATCAGTGAAATAGACTGGTTACACAATACATGGCAGGTAATGACCACACTAATCTAGTGTTTGATAGACTCAAAGATAACAACTTTTGGGACAAGAACTCACTATCTGACAAAAACTGTAGGGAAAATTGGAAAGCTGTTCTGCAGAAACTAGGTAAAGACCAACATATCACATTATAAACCAAGATAAGGCCAGAATGGGTACATGATTTAGACATAAACAGTAATATCATAAATGAATTAGAGAAAGATGGAATTTTTTATCTGTCAGATCTGTGGATAAGTGAAGAAATTATGACCAATCAAGAGGTAGAGAACATTATAGCATGCAAAATGGATAAATTTGATGACATTAAATTAAAAAGATTTTGTACAAACAAAACCAGTGCAGCCAAGAGCAAAAGGAAAGCAGAAAACTGAGGAAAAATTTTTATAGCAAGCTTCTCAAGTTTCTCTCCTTTCTCAAATATGTAGAGAATGGAGTCAAATATATAAGAATACAAGTCATTCCCCAATTGACAAATAGTCAAAGGATATGAACAGGTAGTTTTTTGATGAAGAAATCAATGCTATCTATAGTCATATGAAAAATGGTTTAAATCACTCTTCATTAGAGAAATGCACATTAAAACAACTCTGAGGCACCACTTCACACCTATCAGACTGACCAGTAAGACAGAAAAGGAAAATGGTGAATGTTGAAAGGGTTAGGGGGAAATGAGGACACTAATGCACTTATGGTCTTGTTGAGATCTAACCCAACCATTTTGGAGAGCAATTTGGAACTATGCCCAAAGGGCTATAAAACTGTGCATACACTTTGACTCAGCAATAACACTACTGGATCCGTATCCCAAAGAAATGTTTTAAAAAGAAAAAAACCCTATTTGTACAAAAATATTTATAGCAGCTCTTTTTGTGGTGGCAAAGAACTGGAAATTGAGGGGATGCCCCTCAATTGGAGAATGGCTGAATAAGCTGTGGTATATGAATGTAATGGAAAATTATTATGGCGTAAGAAATGATGAGCAAGATTCTTTCAGAAAGACTTGGAAAGTCTTACATGAACTGATGCAAAGTGAAGTGAGCAGAACAGGAGAACATTTTACTCAATAACAGCAATATTATAACAATGGTCAACTGATTTAGCTATCAGTAATACAAAGATTGAAGACAATTCCAAAGGATGTATAATGAAAAATGATATCCACTTCCAGAGAAAGACCTGGTGGAGTCTGAAGCAGAATCAAAGCATACTCTTTTTTATTTCTTTATTTTTTCTATTTTTTTAGTCTGTGTTTTCTTTCACAAAATGACCAATATGGAAATATATTTTGCATGACTACACATGTATTACCTAAATAAATTG
Source organism: Phascolarctos cinereus (assembly GCF_003287225.1). Classification (NCBI taxonomy): domain Eukaryota; kingdom Metazoa; phylum Chordata; class Mammalia; order Diprotodontia; family Phascolarctidae; genus Phascolarctos; species Phascolarctos cinereus. The sequence goes on from NW_027555736.1 coordinate 158,786,836, forward strand.
CTTACCATCTCAAGATAGAGGGAAGGAAGAGAGGGATGAAGAGAATTTGGAACTCAAAATTTTTGCATGTAATTGGGAACAAATAAAATATTAATAATAAACAAATGAGGTATTATCTAGTCATAATTTACAAGTCTGTTTTTCCAGGTAAAGGCTACAAGCCAGAAAAGCAATATTTCCTCAAAAGAATCTGAGTTCATCATGATTTGATAACCTCTGACATAACTTCTGACAGCAGCAGACAATGATAGGCATTGCTCTTAGACTGGGAAAAAGTTTTCATCCTGAAATACATCTTTCTGTTCAATGGTATAGAGCTTTTATCACTGTAAAGTGAAAAGTAAATGGAAGCCATTCAGTGCATCAGTCTCATTTGCATAGGAGATTTTCTTAGGTTGGCTTGAATTTTACAAGAAATATATAGTTTCTATCTGGAGAGTTAGAATTATCAAGTAGGTGTGGTTTGTAAATCATATGAGGGACAATATTAGGGAATTCATATTAGGACAAATTAAAAGGGGATAATGGCAGAATGACCAAATGTATTTTATTACTAATCAAAATTTAGATATCAAAGATTAAGTGAGGCTGTCATAACCTAGAATTTACAAAGATGAAATTACAGAATTAATTATCAATTGTATGTTGGTATTGAACTTTTGGGCTAGTCACAAAAATAATGACTGGATCTATTCCCTAGGAGATGAAGCCTGGGAAGAGAAGGTTAATTTCTCCATCAGGGAATTAGAAACATTATTGTGTATTCAGTTAGTGATCTCATTGCAGGTTTCTGAAAGATGTCTTTAGAGATGTTCAGTGACTATATACCTTAATGGCTACACTAACTAAAGAGATGACTAGAAAATTCTACCGTGGGTTTAAGCAGGTTAAAGATTTGAACAAAAAAGGAAGTTATCACCAGATTTCATTTTGTTGACTGTCTGACAGCTACTAGATAACAGAGATTGCAAATGTTAAACAAAAATAAATGATTACAGTTATCTGTTGGTTTTTAACCTCCAAATGACTAGAACTGAAAGCGTGGCAGCAAGGTACATTGGAAATCCCAAGATTGAGAATCAGATTTGTAATGACCTGAAACTGTATCTGGGGCAATTTCGGTTGTGTGGGGGAAGCAGTGGTAGAGAGAAGAGTCCCATTATAGGCATAGTTATGCCAAGGGGGCTCAGTCTGTCCCCTAGAGAATTCCATGGAAGTGGTTGAAAGATGAAGCACAGGTATATGACCTACTGTTTATGTGTGTGTGTGTGTGTGTGTGTGTGTGTGTGTGTTTTCCCCCCAAACCAGACTGGTAATTTCATCAGTGTATGTGGCTTGTGATAGAACTGCCTCTACCAATGCAGTTTGTCACCTACTCTAAAAGCCTATTGTTTTTTGAGCATAGAGGTTAAGTGACTTAACCAAGGTCATGTAGTCAACACATGTGAGAGGCAGAACATGAACCTATTTCATACTGTCTCCTATCCACTAAGTCAGGTTCTATACCTTGCAAGCAAAATACACGTAATTTCAGGGGACAGGGGAGTGTATTAGTAACTGGGGTGATCAGGAAGGCCTCTGATGGGAAAATTTAGGCAGAGATGTGAGGGAAGCTAGGGATTCTAAGAGGCAGAGGTGAGGAGAGAATGTACTTAAGGGACATCTATGCAAAGGCAGATATGAAAGTTGGCATTTTTTGAATGGTTGATCAGTTGGGGATATTTTATCTAAATCAAAATGACCTTAGGATCACTAGAATTGTGCTGAGTATTTGCTGGTAGCTACTTTGAAGGTTATTCTCACAATGCTCCTTCATTTGGACTGCTTAGGAAGCCAAGGAAAAGTTTAAATGCCTATCGACATGATAAATGATGGTCTCCTGATAGCCTGAAAAAGACACTTGGATGGATACTCAACCTCTGATGCCATGGTAGCCTGCCATTCTCAGAAAATGAATCCGAGAGACCTAATAATAAGCACCAGACTCAAGCTAAGGAGCTCCTTAAAGTAAATGTCACTTGGGATTTTAAATCAGACCCTTTCGTGAATCATTCAGGCTTAACATGACCCTCAGAACAAAGTCAAGAGGGAAGGACAGATGGAGTCTGAAAAAGGGGGAAGTAGGAGAAACCTTTTGTTTCCTTTTTCTCTCCTAATGGAAATTAAGTAACCGTGGAAAGGCCATACTTAGTGATGGAAAGAACATCCGCTTAATTGATCACTGGTGACTTCCATCACAAGGACAAGGGCTTGTTAGCATATTGACTCCAGTTCTTATCCTGTACAAAATGTGCAGTTAACAGAGATGAAGTACTCTTTTATAGTCAACGGATTGAGGGCTACAAACCTATCATAGGAGGCACCCCTTAAAGTAGAAACAAGGTCATGCAAATAAGTTGAATCTGACACATCAACATAAAATAAGGGAGATTTTCTAGCTCCAGAATGAATGACGTGTTAATGGGTTGCCTATAAGATTAAAGGTCTCACACAAATCTAAAGAGTAATGAGTTGTAAATAATAATAATAATAGTAATATTGTAATCCAAATGCAATCAAACCTGTTCACAACATTTTCATTCAATTGAAAAAACTATTAAATACCAATTATGTACCAGCACTGGGTATGCAAATAAGAAAAAAGAAAAAGTCTCTGCATTCTAGGATCTTGTAATCTAATGGGGGAAGATAACACACAGAAGGAGCCAGGTCTTGAATGAGAAGATCCTTTCTCTTAGTCTCAAGCCTATATATTTTTTTTCTATGACAGCATGGTATCCTAGAAGAACTCTTACAATGTCTAGAAAAAGGTAAGAATTGGTGAGAGCACGTCTTCGGTGGGGGTGGGGACAATGAGACAGCTGACCAGCTTACAGTAGGGACTTCTAATCTCTGCTTTGTAGGATCTCATTTCTTTGAAGACTCAATTCAACTACCACCTTCTACTGATCCTCCCAACTGCTAGTGCCCTCCTTTCCTAAGCTACTTTGAATTTATTTCATAGGTTTTTCTGACTATACCTATACACAGGATATTTTTCTTTTCATGTTACACAGATGACAGATTTCTTTTATCACTTTGTATGGACTGTAAACTGCTCTTTTGTTCAGAGGTGAAAATTCTGCGTCAGAATTATGCCTTATCTAGAACTAGTAAGGGGAGGCTTTCTTTCTGGGGCTATAACCTTTAATTGTTCTTACTCTGTAGCCTCACACACAAACCAACATGTCCAGGTTGTGGCAAACCAAGCGCACATATCTTGCCAGATTTAATTTCATGCTGTCTCTTCTCTCTTTTGTGTTCTTTTTTACACGATCATGCCCCAGCAGTGACACTTTTTTGCAGTTGCCGTAGCCAGCAAAACTGTCTTCCCTGGCAGAATGTAAATTCTTTGAGGTCAGGGACTGTTCTCACATTCATCTTTGTATCCCTGCTGCCTAGCACAATGCCTAGCACGTAGTAGGCTCTCAAGGAATGTTTACTGATTGATTAGTAGTAGCAGTGGGCATGTCAGTCAACATGGCTTGATTAATGTTATTAATTAAAATAAATCAACTCTTTTTACCTTGAGTCTTTGTTTACCAAGCAGCCTTATGCTGTGAATTTAGTTTTCAAACTAAATTTTCTTAGGGGGAACATGTAAATGTGAGGAGTTATAGCAGTTGCATTGCATCTCATAGAACTGATGTGAGAATCAAATGTAGGTGAAAAGGTTCTATGATATTCAAGGTTATATAAATGTGAAGTATTAGCACTTAATTCTTTTCCCATTTAAAAACACTATTTAAATTCCAGTGCATGGGGTGTTTATCAGGCCAAATTAAAATCAGAGAAATTCTGTTTTTACTTATTTAACACTTCTTTATTTATTAATGCATCATTCCCTTTGTGGATTATTTATTTGTTTCACTCGTATTTGACTCTTCATGACCCCATTTGAGGTTTTCTTGGCAAAGATATTAGAATGGTTTGCACATTCTGATTTCCTTTTCCAGCTCATTTTTTCTTGTCATTGAGTTGTTTTTCAGTCACGTCTAACTCTTCGTGACCCCGTTTGTGGTTTTCTTGGCAAAGGTACTGGAGTAGCTTACCATTTCTTTTTCTAATTAATTTTACAGATTGGGGAAACTGAAGCAGACTGGGTTAAGTGACTTGCCCAAGGTCACACAACTAGAAAGTGTCCAAGGCCAGGTTTGAACTCTAGACTTCCTGACTCTAGGCCCCTGTGCCACCTGGCTGTCCCTTGTGGATTATTAGTGATCTCCTTTCTCTTGTGAGCACATAACCATGATTATATTCTAAACCTAAGTAAGTGAGTGAAAAGAAGTCATCGGATTGAGAGTTCTAGTCTCAGCTTTGCTAATAATTTATTATGTGGCCTCAGACAAATCACTTAATCTTTCTGGGCCATAATGTCCTCATTTATTATAGGAGGAGAATCAACCAGATATATAATCTCTGACATGTCTACTACCTTGTTTTATGATCCCATACATAATCTACTTTATTCAACAACCTTTTAAAGAGTAACAACAGTCCATCCAGAAAGCACAAAAGATAGAAGGTGCACAGATTCTGCTCTTAAGAAACTCATTATTAAATGGGGTAGCATAACACATAGAAAACAAAGCAATATTCACGTTATTAAAAACCTCAACTTGACAAAACAGCATAGAAAGCCTGCTATCTCCCAATCCCAAGCATTTTCAGTTGGTTGATAAACATATATTGTGTCTACTCTGTGCCAGGCACTGTTCTAAGTGCTCGGGATGTAAAAAGAGGCAAAAATATAGTTTCTGCCATCAGGGTGCTGCCTGTTCCACTCCCACTCCTCATATCTACCCTCTGACTTCCCTAGCTACCTAAAAGTCTCTGCTGAAGTCCTACCTTCTGCAAGAAGCTACTTCCATTCCTCCCTAATCTTAGTGCCTTCTCTTCTCCAAATTTGTATATGTACAAGCATAACTTGTTTGAACATTGTTATTTGCATGTTCTCTCCCCTCAACTGTGAACTTGAGATCGGGGACTGTTCTTTTGTTTGTGGGCTTTTTTGCTTTTCTTTCTATGTCTTGCTCTTACTTGTAGTAGGCACTTAATGAATATTAGTTGATTGATTGACAAGGATGGCTTCATGTCAGTGGGAAATTTCAACTAGGAAATTGCATAGTTTAATTTCAGAGAAATATTGGATTAGTAGGATTAAAGCCATAAATCTAGAGCCAGAGGAAGGAGTCCTAAAGGTCATTTAGTCAAATTTAGTCTTTTTCAAATAAGGAAAGTGAGGCCCAGAGAAATGAAGTGGTTTGTTAAGGTCCCACAGATGACACAATTAACAGTCATGATTTGAACTCAAGTTCTTGGACTCCACATATAGTGGATCTTTTGCATTGTACCATACTGTCTTCCTTATGTAACTTTTGTAGTTGTCAGTCATTTTTCAGTTGTGTCTGAGTATTTGTGATCCCACTTGAAGGTGGTTTTTTTTTTTTTTTTTTTTTGTAGATACTGGAGTGATTTGCCATTTCCTTCTCTAGTTCACTTCACAGGTGAGGAAGTGAGGCAAACAGGGATTGTGACTTGTCTAGGGTCACAGAGCTAGTAAGTATCTGAGGCCAGATTTGAACTCAGGAAGACAAGTCTCTCTGATTCTAAGCCCAGTGCTCTATCCACTGTGCCACTTAGCTGCATGAACCTCCAATTAATGGTACAGCCTAGTTTCCTCGCTGGCCATGTGTCATAATGATTAGAACATGGGGGTTGGAATTAGGAGAGCTATGTTTGAATTCTTCCTGAAACATTATGTGACCATGGGCAAATCAGTTAACCAATTAGCGCCCCAGTTTCTTTGTTTGTAAAATGTGAATGATATCTCTGCTTCTTATATCATGGGGATGTTACATAAAGAATTTTAAAAATTTAACGTGGCATCTAAGTGCTAGTTATTACCTACAGATGGAAGACAAGATGAATGGAGAAAGGTTAAGGAGAGAGGTACTTTTCCTAAGGGAAAATTGAGTTTCCCAAGGGACTTTTATTTCATTTTCCTACCCCATATCTTTATGCCACATCTATTATAGTATTTTGTGAAACTGTCCTTAGAGTTCAGCTATGAAAATATATGAGAAAATGACATCCCTGAGGTCCTTATTTTTAAAACAATTTTATTTCTTTTCTAAAGTCCTTCTCTTTTCAAATGACCTTTGTGAAGTTTAGGCCCCTTAGAAAAGAATTAGAAAGAAAATTCAATCTTTTAATGGTTTTTGTGAGGAATTGCTCTTCATTCTGTGGTTTTTAGGTGAACAGGTATGGTATAACTAGAGAATTCTACAAACTACAACATTTATCCAATATAGTAAGACAATTCTAACCTCTCACTTCTTAACAGATTGCTTTGAAACCTGTTGGAATATTGGAAGATATGACTGAAACCATCTGTGATCTGAAATTTTCTTTTCTGGTAGTGGACCAAGTCACAAATTGAATATAAGGCAATATATAAAATTCATATATGTATATGTACATATACTTCACACATACTTCACGAATGTCATAACAATGGGCATAATCTTAGAATTTTAGAATGGCAAAGGACTTAGAGAGTGTCTGGAATAATCCTTTCACTTGATATATGATAAAAATAAGGACCAGAGAGCTTAAGAGACTTTTTTTCAGTTTTTCAAATAAAATTTTGTTGAAGCCTTTTTTTTAACATCAGTATAATTTCCTCCAGCAAACCTCCCCCTTCTATTCACCCTCCAAGAGAGCCTGCTCATATCACAAATAGTATTTTTTAAGACAAAGAAAAAGAAGGAAAAACAAACATTCTATAAATACGTTGAAAAAATCTCAAAATATGTGCAGTGTGTGACACCTGTGGTCTTTCTACTGGAAGAAAGAGTGGGTTAGGCATATCCTTTCATATTTCTTCATTTGAGTCCTGCTTGATCTTTATAATTTTACTGCATTTTCTTTTAATTTTTGTGTGCATGCTTGTTCTTTCCATTTATGTTGCTGTCATTGGATATTTTGGGGTTTTTTCCAGCTGCGCTTATTTCACTTTATTTACAATATACATAGATCTTCCTATGCTTATCTGTTTCCATCACATTCATTATTTCTTACAGCACAGTAATATTCCATTACATACATCCACCAAAATTTCTATAGTCATTTCCCAATCAATGGGTATCTACATTTTTCCAGATTTTTGTTATTATAAAAAGGTTGCTATATATATTTTGGTGTATATGGGCACATTCTTCTTCTTAGTGGCTTCTTTCAAGTATAAGCCCAGTAATGGAATCTCTGAGTCAAACAGTATGGATATTTTAGTAATTTTTTTACATAATTCCACATTGCTTTAAAAAATGATTGTATTAATTCACAGCTCCACAAACAATGCATTAATGTGCCTATCATCTTGTAAGTCCTCCAACATTGCCTTTTTTGTCATTGCCAGTTTTCAGGGTGTAAGGTAAAAACTTAAGGTTTTTTGATTTGCATTTCTCTTATTATTAGTGGTTTGAAGCTGTGATATCAGACTCAAAAAGAAATGGAGGCCCCTAAACCATACATATAGAGCCCTGTAGGTGACATATTGACTTAGAAAATCCCATATTAACATTATCTATGTTCTATTGTATTTTTATTTAATTTATTAAATATTTCCCAATTATGTTTTAATCTGGTTTGGGCAGCATTTGAAAGTGTTGCCAGCTGTGTTTGGAGTATTTGCAACTATATTTTGGAGAATACTCTGATTTGAAGTATTTTTTTCATGTGGTTGTTAATAATTTGCAATTCTTCTTTTGAGAGCTATTTGTTCATATCTTTTGACAGCTATCTATCCTTTGTCTTTGTCTTTTTTGTCTTCTTTGCTTTTTTCTTTTTCTTCCTCTTTTCTTCTTTCTCCTCTCCTTTCTCTCCTCTTTTTCTCCTCTCTTTTTCCTTTCCCTCTCCCCTCCTTCCTCCTCTCCTCTCCTCTCCTCTCCCCTCCTTCCTCCTCTCCTCTCCTCTCCTCTCCTCTCCTCTCCTCTCCTCTCTCTCTCTCCTCTCCTCTCCTCTCCTCTCTCTCCTCTCCTCTCCTCTCCTCTCCTCTCCTCTCCTCTCCTCTCCTCTCCTCTCTCCTCTCCTCTCCTCTCCTCTCCTCTCCTCTCCTCTCCTCTCCTCTCCTCTCCTCTCTTTCTCTCTCTCCCTATCCCATCTCTTTCTGTTAGTTGTTTCAACATCCTGGATTCCACACCCTTCTCAGAGAAATTTGATGAAAAGATTTTTCCCCCACTCTGCCTCTTCCCTTCTTATCCTTAGGTGTACTAATTTTGTCTGTGCAGAAGCTTTTCACTTTTATATAACCAAAGTTACCTATTTTATCTTTTGTAATTGCCTATATCCCTATTTGGTCAAGGATACACATCCTACCCAAAGGAGGAGATGAAAGGTATGTGATATACTTCTCTTCTAATATGATCTATATAATCTAATATGATCTTTAATATTAAGGTCACATATCCATTTAGAATTTATTGTGGAATATAGTATAAGGTGTTGGTCTAAGGCCAATTTCTGCTAGACTGCTATCTGATTTTCCCAGCAGTGTTTTTTTGAAATGAGGACTTTCCTAATTATTTTATGTTTTCTGATTTGTCAAACACTGAACATTCTATTGTTTCTGATTCTCCTTTGTTTATTCTATACCATTGATCTACCTCTCTACTTTTAAAATAATCCCAGATAATTTTGATGACTGCTGCTGTATAATATAGCTTGAGGTCTTAAGTGCTATTCCCCCTTTGTCCCAACCTCTTTTCCTTTGATCATTTTCCTTAAGGTTTCAGCTCTTTTGTTTTACTAAATGAATTTTGTTATGATTTTATCAATTTATTTACTTTTTATCAATATGTAAAGTATACATTTGGTAATTTGATTTTTGTTGTTGTTGTCATTCAGTTGTTTCAGCCATGTCTGACTCTTTGTAATCCAATTTGAGGTTTTCTTGGCAAAGATACTAGAGTGATTCACCATTTCTTTCTCCAGCTCATTTTACAGATGAGAAACTGAGGCAAACAGGATTACATGACTTGTCTAGGGTCAAACAGCTAGTAAGTGTCTGAGGCCAGATTTGAACTCAGGAAGATGAAACTTTCTCACTGCCTCAGTAATTTGACATAACATTAAAAGTGTAAAATAATTATGTTGGGATTGTAATTTTTATTAAATTGACACAGCCAAGCTATGAGCACTGAATATTCTTCCAATTATTTAAGTTCTTTATTTCTTTAAGGAGCTCTTCATAATTGAATCTATACAACTTTCTTCTGTGCTTCAGTAGATTGACCCCCAGATACTTTCTTCAATTTTTTAGTTATTTGGAATGTGATTTCTTTTTCTATTATTGCTTCTTAGAGTTTATTATTATTATATACAAATGCAGTTGATTTTTAAAAATCTTATTTAATATTTTATTTTTTCTCAATTACATGTAAAAACAATTTTAAACTTTTTTCTTTCAAATTTTAGTTCCAAATTCTCCCCCTCTTCCCTCCCCCCCATTGAGAAGTTAAGCAATTTGTCATAGGTTATACATGTGTAGTCACGCAAAACACATTTCCACGTAAGTCATTTTGTGAAAGAAAATACAAACAAAAAAACCCCAAGAAAAATAAAGTAAAGAAAAAGTATCTTTGATCTGCATTCAGGCTCTGCCAGTTCTTTCTCTGCAAATGGACAGCACCTTTCATTATAAGTCCTATAAAATTTTGTTGGATCATTGTATTGCTGAGAACAGCTAAGTTATTCATAGTAGATCATCATACAATGTTGTTACAATGTGCAATGTTCTCCTGGTTCTTCTCTTTTCACTTTGCATTCATTCACATATGACTTTCCATGTTATTCTGAAAATATCCTGCTCATCATGTCTTAAAGTATAGTAGTATTTCATCACAATCATATGTAACAGCTTGTTTAGCCATTCCCCAATTGATGGACATCCCCTCTCAATTTCCAATTCTTTGCCACTATTAAGAGAGAATGTAGTTGATTTTTATGGGTTTATTTTGTATTATTGTTATTGTTGAGTCATGTCAAACTCTTTGTGACCCCATGGACCATAGAATGGCAGGCCCTTCTAACCTCCACTATCGCCCAAAGTCTGTTCAAGCTCATGTTCATTACTTCCACGACACTATCTATCCATCTCATCATCTGCCATCCTCTTCTCCTTTTGCCTTCAATCTTTCCCAACTCAGGGTGTTTTCCAATGGGTCCTGTCTTCTCATTATATGGCCAAAGCATTTAAACTTTTTAGCTTCAGTATTTGTCCTTCCAATGAGTAGTCTGAATTAATTTATTTAAGTATTCACTGATTTGATCTCCTTATTGTCCTAGGAACTCTCAAAAATCTTTTCCAGCACCACAATTTGAAAGTATCAGTTCTGGAGTATTCAGCTTTCCTTATAGTCTAGCTCTCACAGTCATACACTGCTACTGGAAAAAAACCCACAATTTTGACTATACAAGCCTTTGTCAGCAAGATAATATTGCTGCTTTTTAGTATGCTCTCCAGCCAGATTTAACAAAGCTTTCCTTCTGAGAAATTCAAAAGGGCCTAGAATAACAGGCAAGTTTGGTGTTGGAGTACAAAATAAAGGAGGGCAGAGACTAATAAAATTTTGTCAAGAGAACTCAATGATCATAGCAAACACTCTTTTTCAACAACCCAAAAGGTGACTCTAGACATGGATATTACCAGATGGTCAATATAATAATCTGACTGGTTACAAACTTTGTAGCCAAAGGTAGAGAAACTCTATACAGTCAATTAAAACAAGACCTAGAGCTGACTGTGACTCAGATCATGATCTTGTTGCAAAATTCAGACTTAAATTGAAGAAAGCAGGAAAACCATCAGACTATAGATATGACCTAACTAACATCCCTTATGAATATTAAATGGAGATGATGAATAGATTTAAGGAATTAGATATGGTAGAGTGACTGAAGAACTATGGACAGAGGTTTGCAATATTATATAGGAGGCAGCAACAAAAAACATCCCAAAGAAAAAGAAGAGCAAACCCCCCCCCACAAAAAACCACCAAAAAACAAAATTACTATCTGATGAGGCTTTAAAAATAGCTGAGGAAAGAGAGAAAGTGAAAGGGAAAGATATACCCAACTGAATGATGCATTCCATAGAACAAGAAAGAGAGACAAGAAGGCTTTCTTACATGAGCAATGCAAAGAAATAGAAGAAAACAATAGAATGGAAATGATGAGATCTCTTCAAGAAAATTAGTGGTATTAAGGGAGTGTTTCATGCAAAAATGGGCATTATAAATGACAAAAATGGTAGAGATTTAACAGAAGTAGAAGAATTAAGAAGAGGTGGCAAGATTATATAGAAGAACTATATAAGAAAGATCTTAATATCACTGATAACCACAATAGTGTGGTTACTGATCTAGAACCAAACATCTGGGAAAATGAAGTCAAGTGGGCCTTAGAAAGCATTGCTAACAATAAGGTCTAATCCCTTAAATCTACTAAGCATCTCTACTTCATATTCATAAGGAATGTTATTTAGGTCATACCTATAGTCTGCTGGTTTCCCTGCTTTCTTCAGTGTAAGTCTGATTTCAGCACTAAGATGATCTGAGCCACAGTCAGCTCCAGGTCTCATTTTAACTGAGTGCATAAAACGTCTCCACTTTTGGCTGCAAATTATATACTCCATCTGATCTTGTTATTGACCGTCTGGTGATGTCCATGTGTAGAGCTGCCTCTTGGGTTGTTGAAAAAGAGCATTTGCTATGATCAGTGAGTTCTTTTGACAAAATTTTATTAGTCTCTGCCCTCCTTTATTTTGTACCCCAATGCCAAACTTACCTGTTATTCCAGTTATCTTTTGATTTCCTGCTTTAGGATTCCAATCCCCTATGATGAATTTGACATCTTTTTTGGGTGTTATTTCTATGTTGTAGGTCTTTATAGAAGTGAGGAGTTTTGGCCTCTTCAGCATTAGTTGTTGGAACATAGCTACTCACCCATTTATCCTTCCCTCATTTAGGCATTCTAGCTATATGTCACCCAAAAAGATTTTAGTAGGGTGCTCTCCTCAGGTTTTGAGAACAATTTGTATAGTATGGTAGCTTAAGTAACTTCTAAAACCAAACTGAAAATGATAGAGGCAAGAATTCATATCTTTACTCCCAATTCAGACCTCTTTTCAATACAACATACTGCTACAAAAAAATTAAATGCTTAAACCAAAAACAAATTTTAGTCCCTTTAGTCAGTAACACACAGTTACCACCTTACTTCAGGCTTCATTGGTTCTTGCCTAGATTGTCATACTAGCCTCTTAGTTGGCTTTCTTCCTCAAATATCTCACTGTTCCTGGCTATCTCACACACTGCTGCCAGCGATCTTCCTTAAAAGCAATACAACCATGGCATTTCCCTTCCTGTTACCTTCAGGATTAAATATTAACTTCATTTTTAAAGCCCTTTGTAGCCTACCTTTCCATTGAATATTTTGTTTCCTCTCACGCTCTGCCATCTAGCCAAACTGGATTATCTTTCTCATACAAGGCTCCCCACCTTCCTACTCCATGTCTTTGCACTGGAATGCCACATGCCTTTACCTCTATTTCATAGAAACCCTCTCTTCCTTCAAATGCCACTATATGTAACGCTTTTCCTGATTTCCTCCTACCACTCCCCTACTGTTGGAACTCTCCCTCCAAAACTATCATGTATTTGGCTACTTTGTATTTGTTCTCATGTTTATTTTGTATATAATTACATATGTATTTATTATCTTCCCCGTTAGAATGTATGTTCCTTGTAAATAGAGATTCTCTAGTTACATTTCATTCATTACATTGGTATCCCCAGCACTAATACAATACCTGATATATAGTAAATAAATGCTGATTGATCAGTTTGTTGGTTGACTAACATTTGTAACTGAAGAGACCATAGTTGGATGTAACATATATAGAGACAAAGTTTGTACTACATGGTATGTGATATTTAAATGGAATTGTAATGTTAGTCCTTCACAGAATCCTCCTCCTCAAGGCCCAAGACAATGGTAAGCATGCAGAAGCTATGGCTACCATGTTGGAAAGGCTTCAAGAACAGTCTTGGTAAGAGGATATATCTGCTTTTTGAGGGCCAGTCTAAGCACAGAAAGGCTTATTTACTAGTATTCTGGCTGCTTGATGACAAATTATACACACACATATATGCATATATGTATGTACATATATATGTTTGTGTGTACATATATGTATATTTATGCTTTTATGATGTATTTTATTTCTATCACCATAGTTTTCTCCTGTATCCCTCCTCTTCTCCTTCCTAGAGAGTCATGCCATATAACCAATCATATTTTTAAGATGAAAAAAATCAACACAACTGATGAATATATCAATAAAGTCTGAAAATATGTACAATATACACTTATGGACCCCTCACTTCTGCAAAGAGGTGGGGGTGTCTTCTCATATCTCTTCTTTTAAGCCAAGGTTGTTGTGCATAATTTTGCAACCTTGACTTCTGATTCTTTTTTTGCAGTTCTTTTCTTTTACATTGTTTAGTGATCTTATATGTAGACATACACATGTTCACATACAAACACATATGCGTGCATGCACACATTTGACTATGCTAACTTAACTCTGTGTCACTAATGTAGGTCTTTCCATGTTTCTTTGTAGCTGTCACAGTCATCATTTATTACAATACAGTAATATTCCATTAGACATAAATACCACAATTTTCTTCAGCCATACTCTAGTCAGTGGGCTTCTACTTTGTTTCTAATTCTTTGCTTTCACAAGAAGTACTGTTATAAATATTTTCACATATATGGAGACTTTGTTTTTATAATTTATTTCTTTGGAGTATAAGTATAATAACTCTCTGGGTCAAAGAGCTCAGACATTTTAATCCCTTTATTTGCCTAATTTCAAATTGTTTTCCAAACTAGATGTACTGATCCACAGCTCCACCAAGGATGTATGATAGTGGGAATATTTTCCCTATAACTCCACCAACATTTACTATTCCTATTGAAGTAAAACCTCAGGGTTGTTTCAATTCATATTTTTCTTATTATTAGCTGTTTGGAGCATTCTTTTGTGTAGTTGTTAATAGTTTGAAATTCTTGTTTACTGAACTGTTTGCTTATGTCATTTGACCACTCAGATGATGGATTCTTTGCTCATGGCAACTAATGTTACAAATAAAAAAATTTAAAAATCTTCGGAGACCCAACCCTTGAGTGTGAATGCAAACTGAGGAAATAACTTGGAGGATGCTGCTACACATACATCAGTGACATCTTCAAGAATGGTATTATTAGGGAGAAGACAAGTGTTTACAATGAATATTTGATAGCAGAACATATCTTTACCTTCTAAAACTGAAATACATAGAGAATACAAGGTACCATTGTGATTATTTGTTGATGATCAAAAAGCATTGATTTGTTAGGGCAAAACACCACATCAAAAACCTTTCCAATGGGGTATCTCTCATGCATTTATCAACATTACTCAAGATCCCTTGAAATATATAAAGAGGTACTCCTTTGATTATTTATATCAAGTGAGGCATGCAACAGAGAGGTATATGCTTAGCAAGGGTTATTCGCCACTCTCATGGAGGAGCTTGGGTTTAGAGTCCAAACTGAAGAGGGATTTCCTGCAGATGGTAAGGTCCCCCAGATGCTCTTATTGCTAATGACAATGTTTTAGCTATGTTAATTCTTGGAACATTGCAGAACCTCCTGGATGTGATTGACAGGCAGTAAAAAGAGCATATATAAAACATCTACACAGGAAGAACCAAGTAAATGAAAATTACCTTTTGTCTAGACCGAGACATGCAATTTTGTGAACAACTAATAGAGTTCATCTATCTATTATATATTTGTCTATCACCTCTGTCTATCAAGCACTTAGACAGGCACTTAAACGAACAATAGATTGGACCCAGAATTAAACAGAAAGAGGTGAGTGAACTGGATTTCCTATGGGAAATTGTAGCTTTCCTTTAATGATTCTAAACTTCTCCTTTAAACAAAGGCCTATCTTTTCTTTTTAATATAAATATTTTTCAAGTTTTGTTTCATGACTGAAAGTCATGGAATACCAGTTTTCCAAAAAAAATTAAAATCAAATATCACAAGACAGTGGTGTGCTTGAGTAATCTGTTCCATTAAAAATCAGGGCCTATGAACAACTAGATTAAAATGAATCATCAAAGAAATATATAACTGAAAAAGAAGATGGGCTGGTTGTAGGGTGAGAGCAGGGAATAACCGTTGAACAACTCTACTGATGTGGTTTTGACATCAGGAGAAAACTAGGAATGTTTCCAGAACTTTGGGTGGATTTCTGGTGGTGGACTTGTGGGAATGTGGATGAAAGTTTCAGGGAACAGCAAATAAAGAATGGGTTATCTCTATCAGTGCAGGGATGTTAATGAGATGGTCAATTGGAATGATCATATTGGGTAGGTATTTTTTCAAATAGGGCCAATTACATGCCCTTCATGCCTCTACCTGTGGGATTCCTGGCCATGTTCTATTGTTTTTGTTCAGTCATTTTTTTTTTAGAGTTGTGTTCAATTTTTCATGACTCTGAGGTATTCTCAGCAAAGATACTGGAGTGGCTCACCATTTCCTTCTCTAATTCATTTTATGGATGAGAAACTGAGGCAAATAGTAAATGACTTGCCCATGGTCACACAACCAGCAAGTGCCTAGAGCTTTATTTGAACTCAGGAAAATGAGTCTTTCTGACTCGAGGGCTGGCACTCTATCCATTGTACCACCTAACTGTTCCACTAAATCACTGAATAGAAGAGCTGAAAGGGAGCTTAGACATTACTTGGTACAATCTAATAATCTTATAGATGATTAAACTGAGGTTGTGAAAAGAAAAGTGATTTGCTTTGCTTAAAGTCTTATAGCTAATAAATGGTGGAGATGATTTGAACCCAGGTCTTCTGACTCCCAGTTCAGAGCTCTTTTCACTATCCCATGGTATACCTAATGAGCTAGAGAGTATCAGAGTAACATCCAAGCTGTACATCTGTTTGTTAATTCTGTTGTTTTGAGTTATGGCTCTATACGATTTTTTGCCTGATGGTGATTTTTTTGGTGTTTGATCTATGGGAAAAATTCAGAGGAGTTTATACTATTGGATAAATCTTTGTTTAAATTCTGGCAGTTTCTGAGAGTAGGGAAACATCAGGATGAACTAACTACAGCCAGAAAATAAATGTGATGAGGCCAATCTCTTTTCAGTTGAGGAACAATTTCTTCTTCCAAAATACAGCTCCATGCTGAGATGATGGAACTCACTCATTAGCTGAGTTATTAAATTTCAACAAATAATTAAGAGTCTACTTGCAAAATTAAACTAGGATTGGTTTGGGGAAATGAATGTTAGATGAAAAAGATGTGTCTTGGTGCAATGCAGGGAGAGTTAAAATTTTAAAGGGCCCCAATGGCCCAGGAACCCCAAATTTTAAAATGTAAAAGCTTATCTCCCTCCATCCCCATGCACAGCAGCATCCACCTAGGGATCCAACCTTCTCAGCCCCTCTTACTGTCTCTGTAGCTTTGTTTCCTAGGCTGTCTGTTGCTAATCTTTGATCTAGTGCTCCATTCCCTGCAGATTCAACTGTCTCGAGGACAGCTTTTCTAAAATACATCTGTTGTGCATAGTGTAATGGCCCTTGAATCAGTCCTACCTCAGATGAAACAAGCTGTGTGACCCTGGGCAAGTTACTCAATCTCTCTCAGCCTCAGTTTCCATATCTATAAAATGGGGATAATAATAACACCTTCTTCACAGAGCTGTTTTGAGGATTAAACCTTACAGTGTCATGCAAATGTTAGTATTATTATCTACTCATCTGGGTGTTGTATTAATCATATTTATTTGGTCTTTGTGGTGAAGGTAGGTGAGTGGGGCAGGGTTATTTCTATGACAGGGGTATTTAATTTTTGAAATAACCGCAAAGGATAAACATTCAAGGAAGAGCTCAATGTGAGATGAAGCTGACTCAGCCAGTATATGAGAATCAAGCTTGATTTGAAATCTCTCCAGAGTGGCGGGAGCTTAAAAAGTCCTCTCCTCTATACTGCAGTCCAGGATGTTAGCTGTGCATATTAATTTGCAGTTTACTGGGTCACCAGACACTTCTTTCACTTCTCATTAGAGCTAAATTACTGTTGACTGGGCTTTTTGCATTGTGCCCTGGGAATTTCTGATATAGTATTGTTATTCAAGTTGCTGTGAATAAAATCATACAGCTGGAAAACGATTAGAATAATAAGTCCCCCAAATAGAAATAAAAGCAGCAGCTCTAGCCCTGACTAGATCAGTGACACAGCAGAGTGAAGAATCTACTGCAGCCAACTATAAAGCATGATGTCAGAAAGGGCGAGAGGAACTTTTGAATCTTTGCTTTGTGAAGGTCAAAATTATTAATGATGCTTTATGACAGATAACTACCTACCTTAAATAGTGGAAGTCTTTATTAAATGTGTGCTATGAGCCAGGCACTGTGCTAAGTGCTGGGAATACAAATTGTGTAAAAAGAAAGACATCACCTGCCCTCAAGGAGCTTATACTCTATGGGGAAAGATGATCCATAAAAAAAAGAAATGAAAAGCAGATGCATGAGGGTTGGAAAAGTTTGGAGTATAAGGAATGAAGCTGAGAAGTGAACCAAGGTTGAGTCCAGAAGAAGCAACTGGGGCAGAAGAGTATACAAGAACAAAAGCTTAGTGCTTCCAAATTTCCAGTTGTAATTCTTCATAAGTTTCTTAGCCTGTGATAAATTGATTGACTTATGGGTATATGGTAGGGTTATGTTTCCATAGCCAAGATAAGATACAGTATTCTTACCAGAGAGAGACTGGTTAACCATTTCAACAACTCCCTCTATGCCATTAGGGTTACTGTCTTGATGGTTGCTATGCTGGACATTCCCATAATGACTTGCATTTGGGCCAGAAATATTGGTGGATGAATCAGATTTCAGCAGGAGCAATGTCCTTTACTCTTTGGGACAGAAACCCTTTATCTACCATCCTAACTCATGCCATTGAGTCATAACTCATTACTGATGACTTTCTTTGGAGACAGCTGTTATTTTTGCATTTGTGCTTTGCCCCCCCCCCACGTTCTAGGTTATAATGTTCCTGATCTAGGGAATAACAAAACCAAATTTATGTTATTATTTAACATTTTAAGCAGATTATTTTGTTAGTAGTAAGCAGGATGGATAATAAGAAAGTAAAACTAGAGGCAGTTGGACCATGGAGAAGTTAGTCAATAAATATTAAGTGCTTACTGTGTGCCTGATTCCATGCTAGGTACTAGGAATACAGAAAAAAGCAAAATACCGTTCCTTCTCTCAGAAGAGCTCACAATCTAATAGGGGAAGAAAACATATGAAATGAAGCTGAAAAAAAGGTAAGGGAAGGAGGCTCCCTGGAGAAGGGAGAATGATGACAGACCAGAGTTAATTTAGATAAGAAATCATAAAATGGTTGCCTTAGACACCAATCTTAAATGGAGGGGCTGGGAGAAGGTTTCCCCATCTACCTTCTACCCTCTCCAGTCAGAGGGAGGGAGGTGTCCTGTACTGAAGAGGTATGAGTTTTAGAGTTGATATGATCTTGCATGGGGACTAGATTCTGAGGGCATGATTAAAGTCAAGAAGGGTTTGACTTGATGAAAAATGAGTCTGAAGTCTGCGGGCACTTGGGCATAAGTTGTTGAGAATTTGGTCTTGGGCAGTAGGAGAGAGAAAGGAAATGGTGACATTCTAAAGAATAGACATAGATTATTAATGTATTGGATATAAGGAATGGATAAAAAGAATGTCAGAGATCATAGAAATTAGAATTGAAAGGGACCATCAAGATCATTAAGTCCAACTGAGTCATTTTACAGATGAGGAAACTGAGGCAGAGAGTGAATTGACTTTCCCAAGGTCATATAGATGGCATGACTCCATAGTTTATAGTTTGGGACATAGAGATAATGATGATACTATTAATCAGAACATGGAAGTTAGGAAAGGATGTCAGTTTTCAGTGATTTCCATGAATTAGACTCTGCAACAGTAGTCAGTGATAATAAAGACATACAGACGGAGAGGCATTTGAGAACATTATAACATGTTTGAAATGTATTATTCATATGGGAGATATATATGTTCTTTCAGTAATGTGTGGCTAAGAATTATGGAACAGTCTTTGAAGAATTGAGACTGAGTATTACCTAAGAGGCAATGGAGAAGTGAATGGAGGGTGTGAGCAGATAGTGATACAATCTCATTATATTGAGAGGTAGAAGTACATACTAAATAAAGTGTAGGCAGCAATTGAATGCTGGATTTGGGAGTCTGGAAGCCTGAATTACATCCTGCCTCAGATACTTAGTAGATGTGTGACTGGGGGGGAGGGATATTTAACTAATCAATCAATCAAATATTTATTAAGTGACTATGCATAAAATTCTGCTGGTACAAAAAGAAGTAAAAGATAGTCTTAAGACTTAACCTCTCTGGACCTCAGCTTCCTCATTTGTAAAGGGAAGGGCTTGATGACCACTAAAGTGCTTTCCAGCTCAAAATCTATCATCTTATGATCCTAAAGCTGCAAATTATATAGGAGAAGTGATGCCTAGCATAACATTTGAAAAACGTATGTAGGGGAAAAAAGGATAGGCTTGGCAAGGACAAGGGGTAGACATCCCACGTGATTCCTTGTTGTTGTTCAGTTGCTTTTTGGTCATGTCCAACTCTTCATGACCCCTTTTGGGGTTTTCTTGGCAAAGATACTGAAGTGGTTTGGCATTTCCTTCTCCAAATCATTTTACAGATGAGAAAACTGAGGGAAACAGAGTTAAGTGATTTGCCCAGGGTCACACGCTAGTAAGTGTTTGAGGCTGGATTTGAGCTCAGGAAATGAATTTTCCTGACTCCAAGCCCAGCAGTCTATCCAGTACTCCACCTAGCTGCCCTTGGTATAAATAATATGTCAAGGAAACAAGAAGGACTTTACTACATTAGGTAGATTCTATATGGGAAAATTCATGGGAGGACATGGACAAAAGTTCCAGAAAGTTGGCAAGCATGGCTGGTTTGTGATCTGCATCTTTGGAGGAAGGACCCACATGGATGAGAGCATAAATCTACTGATAAATTGTTTATTATCAAATGCTTCACCTAACAATACCTCCCAGAAGTACAGAACATCAGGTCACTGCTAAATACTTTTGTGCATGCCATAGCAATGGTAATGATCAACTAATCCAAAGTTAGGACAGTTTAATCGGTTCAATTCAACAATCCATTAAGTACTTGCTGTGAGAAATGATCTCTCAGAAGTGAAGCCTCCTCAAAGGGTTAATAGTTCTCACAAAAGGCAGCAATTACAAGATCACTGGTCATTTGGAGAGAGCTGTCTCAGTTAAATGATAAGGTCAGAAGCCAGATAGAAAGAGGTTAAGAAGAGAGTGAGAGGAGAGAAATTGGAGGCACCTGTTGTAGACGGCCTTCTCAAGGAATTTGGTTGTATTGTTGAAATACACTCCCTTCTGACCTTGTCAAACCTCCTCACTCCCCCCACCCTTCTCAGACCTTGTTTTTTTTTTTTTAAAGCACGTGGCAGAAAGAATAGCCCTACCCTCAACCTAAACTGTTCACCCTTGCAAAACTTCCCGCCTTTTTGTTGCTGGGGAAGATTTCCATGAATTGAGTATGCTTCCTTAAGCCCAGCCAACGGGATAAGGGGCAGGGGTTTAGGGAGGAGGAGCTTGCGTTAGGATATAAATAAGCCTTGCTTTCTGTAACCAACTTGTATTCCCTGGCTGTACTCTGGTGCCATTAGTGTGACGAGGGGTGGTACCCTTTCTCATGAGAAAGCAATAAACTCCTTTCTGCTTTCAAGGTATCTAAGTCTTTGTCTTGATTTTGAGTAATGCTCTCTGTCCCACACACTACTGTATGTAAGGCATTGTGCTGGATGATGGGGACACAAAGACAAAACTTGGACAAATCTCTGACCTCAAAGAGCTTATGTTCTACTGGGAAATATAAAACATAAACAGATAAGTAAATGTAAAAGTGTGTGCAAAATGACACATAAAAAAAAGTTGGAAAAGGTTGAGAAAGGTAACAACTGGAGGCACTGGGAAACACCTACTATAGGAAGCAGCACCCGAACTGTGCCTTGGAGGGAACTAGGGATTCTTTGAGGTGGAGGTGAGGAAGGAGTGAATTAGGGGCTTAGAGGACAGCCTATGCAAAGGCAGGAAGGTAGGAGATCGAATGTTGGCCATATTGGGAAATAGCTGGTAGGACAGTTTGACGGGAAAGTGGGAGTGAATGAAAAGGAGTAACTTGAAATAAGACCAGTAAGGTTGGTGGGAGCAAGACTGTGCTAGCCTTTACATGAGAGTCTTAGGATTTTTATCCCATCCTAGAGGCATTGATTAGGGAATCACTGAAGATTTTTGAATAGGGGACAGACATAAGCACCTGTAATTTATGCAATATTCTTAGTGTTAATCTCAGGCTTTAATATTTAATACTTTTCCTTCCCACTGATATGGGTTTCTAGGTTACATAAAGGGTCAAGCCAATTGTCACTTTTTGTTCTTTCTAATTCAAAGAGATATTAAAAAAACCCTTCTTTACTAAAGTGTTCCTACAATAAAATGCATTTCAAAAATTCATTTTGTGGGAGCACTCATTTTAATAGTTTTGAAATCACTGAATCATAACACAGAAGCTTCTGTAGGTGTAATCTGACAGTGTTAGGAACTTCTGAAGAGGAAAGCAGATTTTAGTCCTTGATAAAGGATTTGAATGGCCAGCAACTCTTGTTTGGTTCTCCTATGTCCCTTAGCAAAGAGCCAGAAGGTCTGTCCCACCCCAAGGAGCCAAAGTGTGGATGGCTAACTCCATGGGAGTTTTCCAGTGCAGCAGCAAATGAATTCCCCTGATATACCTGTAAGGTAGAAACAGAAAGCCCCTTAGTGAAATGTTTGGTATGACATAGACCCATAACTAGCACTAGGTGACTAGGGTTTTGATATGGGGTGCTAATATGGTGGGTGGGATTAGGGCTAGAGGCAAGAGAGTAGTGATCTTCTTAATGGCAAGCACTGTCTTTTATTTTTACTTTGTGGTCCTCCAAGACTTCATGGCATAGCTACTTCCCCCTCGCCCCCAGGCCTATTGCCATTGTGCTCTTCTTCTGAGCCCTACTCTTCCTCTTCCTGTCCCTTTCCTCTCTCACTCCCTTTCCTTCTACCTCTCTCTCCAATATGTTCATTAACACTACCATGGAGAATCCACGATAGTGGTAAACTCTTTAGTGAACATATTTCTCTTTGCTTAATAGCTAGCTTGACATTAATAACCAGATAGTCCTTTAAAGTTATTTCTGCTGTTGTGTTATATCTGTTAAGGAACCTTGCATGATTTTAAAATATGCGTGGAAGGTGTAATGGTAGGATTGGCCCTTCTCCTGCAGCAAATGCACTTGCTCTAATGTGACAGGACTTTTTCTCCCCGTGAATTTGGAGGAATCATGAATATATTGGGTTCATTTACAATAATAGAAAGAATTCCCAAAGGAGTGGAGAAAGGATTTAAATAGTGTGCTTAACCTCTTCAATCAAGTTCGTATTGAGGAAGGAGTTTGATCTGTTTCAAAGGAGGAAGGAGTTATTTAATATCCATTAAATATTTTGTGAAGCCCTCAGTGACATGCAGAGAAGACTGATGTAGAGGCAGCCAAAGGATTGTTTAGTGGGAAATAGAGGGAATGCTGTTTTCCAAACCAAATGGTTTCCCTGAGCAGCTATTGAGCACTAACAGATTAACCAGTGCCAGGAAGGTAGTGCCTTAATGAAGAGGACATCTGCATTAGCTCCTAGGATTCTCTTCTTTGCAAGATGGCATATTAATGTGTCTTCTCTCTGACAGGCAATAAAGGTGTATGAATTCCAACAGGAATAACAGCAAAAATGCACCTCTATCTGGAATGGAAATATAGCAAGCTTCTTTTCTGACATTTATGCATTTGAAACTGAATTATTAAAAACCCCAAAGTCTAAAGTTTCATGAATCTTTTTTTTCTATTGTCTTATTTTTCCTAATAGAAGAAGGAAAAATACATTCTATAGTGAACAGAACTTTGATTTGATTTGATTCCAAAGCTTGAAGGCAGCTAGGTGGCACAGTGGACAGAGTGTTGGACTTGGAGTCAGAAAAACCTGAGTTCAAGGACTGCCTTAGATAATTACAGCCTCTCTCTCAGCCACAGTTTTCCCATCTTATCCAGGTGGTGTAGTAGAGGGAGTCTGGAGTCATGGCTCTGGAGTCAAGAAGACCTTAGTTAAGATATGAATTCAGATATTTCAGATCATCACAAGTTGTGAGACCTAGGGCAAATCTTTTAACCTCTCCCTGCCTCAGTTTCCTCATCTGCAAAATAGAGATAATAGCAGGACCTATGTCCCATGGTTGTTGTGAGGATCAGATGAGATAAAACATGTAAAAGGCTTTGCAAACCTTAGAGTAATATATAAATGATAGCTATTATATATATTATATATACTCCACTAGATCTTTTATCTCGTCAATGTGGTCAGTCCTTTCAATGGTACAGATTACAAATGATCCACACCTTCTTATTCTGTCATTCTTGTGCATGTCTTCTTTAAATCCTCTACAGGGGAGTCAATTCCATGTTCTAGAAGCCTGCCTTTAGGTTTTAACATTACATGAGCAGAAGCACAGGCAACTGGCAGTCCATGTTACCTCTCATCTGTTACCTCTCACTTTTGTTTCTGTTTGGCATGCCTGCTTTTCTGGTCAATTATATCACAGAATTTGAGAACTGGAAAGGCCTTTAATGGACATCTAGTCAAGTTGTTCTTTAGTTATTTTTCCAATTGTGTCCCATTCTTTGTGACCCCTTTTGAGATTTTCTTGGCAAAGATACTGGAATGGTTTGCTATTTCCTTCTTTAGCTGATTTTACAGATGAGGAAACTGAGACAAACAGGATTAAGTGGCTTGCTTAGGGTCACACAGCTAGTGTTTGAGGTCAGGTTTGAACTCGGGTCTTCCTGATTCCAGGCCCAGCACTCTATTCACTGTGCCACCTAGCTGCTCTCATCTAGTCAAACCCAGACCTTAAAAGAATGTTTACTCTAATTTATAAGTAGGCATCTAGCCTTATCTTGAAGGTACTCCAAGGAGAACTCGCTTCTTCAGGCATTCCACCATATCTCTCTTATGCCCTCTAGGCCACTTCTTATATGTAATTTGTCTTTGGGACTATGCCTTAGCTTATTTATGCCTACCATATTTCTCTCCTTAGTCGTTTAGATGACCTGCAATTTTGGTCCCTTCAGAGACTGTAATGTTCTATTATTCCTATCACTGCAAGAATATTGGTGTTTAAAAGATGAGCATTTCTTTGGGGGATAAACTTGCGGTCAATGAAAATGCTACTTCATTTCTCAAAATCCATCCAACCTCCTCTCTTTTTCTTTAATTTTGGGCCCAATTAATTTTCTTTTCTCTAAGCTATATACAGTGATTTTCCATGATAATGGAAACTGTTTTAGTGAGCATATTTTCTCTTTGTTTAGTAGCTAGCTTGATATTAATAATCAGGTTGTCTTTAAAGTTACCTCTGCTGTTGTGTTATATAGGTTAAGGAATCTTGCATGATCTTAAAACATGCATGGAATGCATCTGGTTGAAAGGCAACTTTTAAGGCGGCATTTTGCTCTTAATCCCCTCAAAATCAAGTGCTTGTTTATATCAACAAGCAGTGAGTACTTTGACATTATATACTTTCTGTATCTGTCAATTGTGTGAGCTCAGCAAGGGCAGAGACTATCTTTTTACCTTTCTTTGCATCCCCAAAGCTTAGCACAATGCCTAGCAAACAGTAGGTGCTTAATAAGCTTTTATTGATAGTTCCAGATGGTTTTTTTTCCAGCCTTTTTAACATCAACTACTTTTGTCTTTTTCTAACATTGCCAACTTTTTGGTTATAAGGTGAAACCTCAGTTCTAATTTGCATTTCTCTTGGATCATTCTTTCAAATCTTCCTTAATAGTTTGTAATTCTTTATTTAAGAATTGCACATATCTTATGACCGTTTAAATATTCAGAAATGTCTCCTGGTTCTTTAAATTTTAATTAATTCCCCATGTATAATGGCTATCAGACTTTTGTTAGAGATACTTGATTCAAAGGCTATTTCAGGCAAAAGTTTGGGAATTTTATGATGTTTAAGTTGTCTGTCCCTTAGGATCATCTATTCCGTGTGTGTGTGTGTGTGTGTGTGTGTGTGTGTTGTATGCATTCTTCCCTTACTCATAGTTGTGAAAGATATTTCCTCTCATTTTCTTCTATTAAAAAAAAGATCTTGTCATTTAGGTCGAATGTCAATTTAGAATTTATTATAATACGGGCTTGGTAATTATTGATGTCCTTTCAATAGCCTTCTCCCCCTGCCCCCCAGGAGTAATAGGCTTTTCCCCCTGATCGTTTAATATCTTCCTTTGAGATATTTTGAGAAATCTATCCTTCATTGCGATCAAATATTTTTTCATATTTTACACAGACCTCTTCTGTATAAACTTGGTCTCTTCCAGTACCTTTCCCCATCTTTGTTAAAGTGCTATTTCCACATCTTAATAAACCCATTGGAGACTATAGTGAAAGAGCATAAATGTGTTAGCTTCATTTTTATTGATGAATGAAGTAGCTTGTTATAAAAGTGATGACAAGTCTTTTCTTATTGCCTTCTTACCAATTTAAACTTTAAATGTTCTTGGGATGATCTGGCTTAATTGGGTCTGATTCCAAAATGTTTTCTAAGCATTTTTTTCTTTCACTATCCATATTTTCCCACCATCCTCATTTGAAAATGATGTTATATTCTCAACTGGTATTTCCCTTAACATCCAAATGTCTCCACTTTGTTGTTGTTATTTAATTGTTGCAGTTGTGTCCAACTCTTCATGACCCCATTTGGAATTTTCTTAGCAGAGATACTGTAGTGGTTTGGCATTTCCTTCTCCAGATCATTTTACAGATAAGAAAACCAAGGCAAACAGGGTTAAGTGACTTACCCAGGGTCACACACCAGTAAGGGTCTAAGGCCAGATTTGAACTCAGGAAAAGTAGTTTGTCTGGCTCTACGCTGGGCACTCTATCCACTGTGCCACCTAGCTACCCCAGTGTCTTCACTACAATCAATCAATCAATATTTGCTAAATGCCTACTATGTGCCAGGTGCTGTGCTAAGCACTTGACAAAGGGATCAAGTGTTTATGGCTAAGATAGTTTTGAGGCTCCCCATGGTGGCAATTAAATTATAACAATAGCTTATTTAAATAGTGAAGGTATTTTACTTACATGCAGTAACACTGTTTTGTCTTTTTTTCTCCTGATTTGTTGCTGATTTCAGTCTTTGCCATAAAAAGCCATTGTCCATGAAAAGTTGATTCAAAAATGACTCTTGCATCTGTACAGTCATTTTCTTTCTGTGAAGGTATATTCATCCATATTTTTGGTGAAGTAATTTCACGTTAATAATAATCATCACCTTCCATTCTCATTCTTGTAATGTAGAGGCATATAACTCTGTGTATTCTATAGGACTTTTTATTGTAGCAAAAGACTTAACAAACTTTAAGTTGGACCTCCAACACAGAATATTAAAAAAAAACTTTTTGCAAATCATTCTGCTTTGGTAATCTGGACTTGGGAAAAACAAATTCTAGAATTGTCATAGTCTCATAAAATTTTTGAATTAGACCTTAATTGTTACTTAGTCCAGGATCCAGCAAGTCTTTTGAAGGGAAAACAAACAACTTTTTGAAAACAAGTCAATATAATTTTTGAAGAGATATAAATTATATACAGATACATATGTATATGTATATATGTGCATAGATATCTCAGTTGATGACAGAGACTTCATACCAATATCATCTATACAGTTCAGTGCTCATTTATACATTTTTACTCTTTTAATGCATACATTCTAATATAACACATTACAAAGATCTAATACTTGCTGCCGAGTGAGCCTAGGACCTGGATGGGGTATCTAAATTATTTTTATAGCCTTCTATCATTAGCACAATTCATATTTCAGTTTAGTTACGTGCTATTTCGGGGAGAGGGCAGCTAGATGGCACAGTGGATAGAGTGCTGGTCCTCCTCTTTGTGAGTTCAAATCTAGTCCATACACTTACTGGTTGTGTGACCCTGGGCAAGTCACTTAACCCTATTTGCCTCAGTTCTTCATCTATAAAATGAGCTGGAGAAGGAAATGACAAACCACTCCAGTATCTCTGCCAAGAAAACTCCAAATGGGATCACAAAGAGTCGGACACGACTGAATGACAACAACAGTTTTGGGGAGAGGCTGACCCTTAGAAGTATAAGTGATGAGATAATAGAGATGAAGATTGGAAGAAAGAAACAGGTCAACAGCAAATGTGGGTTGGAGATTTGCCAGATGGCAATATTAACTAAGGACAAGTAATCCTGGTGAAAGACTCCAATGGGGGTGTGTGCTTTGAGCAACAGGGGAACAAACAATAGGGGAGGAGTGAGAACATGAGAATTCTCTATTTGAGCTCTTTAATACCAAAGGTTAGATATTCTTTTGTTTTTTTTTTTTAACTGCCAGAGGTATTGGCATGTTAATAAGATAAGTCAGTGTTCAGATACAGAGTCACTTGATTCTTTTAGCTAAAATAGCTAAAATTAATATTCTTAAATCCCTATTTGGGACACTTGCGCTGCTGATTACCAAAACTGAATTTAATTCACATCTTCATTTCATAGATGAAGAAAAGGAAGTGTAGAGAATTTAAGGTTAGCAGAGTTAGAGCTGGAGCTTATATCTCTTACTTCTAATGTAGGTATCTTCACAACACTATGCTTATGCCCTAAAAAGGAGCTCCCTACGCAGGCCAGGGAATGTGAACAGAGTTGTCTGACTGACGATAGATAAGATTAGTGAGGAAGCCACCAAACTCTACCTAGGTGTTTATTTCTTTAAAACGTGCTCTTTGATCACCTACTCTATTATTTAATGATATGTTTGTCAGTTACAGTATTATAATATTTTTATTTTTAAAAGTCTGAAAAATTTGGGCCTTAATCTTTCCTTTAAACCTATGAACAAACCCTTTTAAGTCAGTTCATGGGTCAAAGGTCAGTTATAGGACCTCATAGAAATATACCCAGTTGAATAAAAATTCACTTCCATCAAATGATGCCTAAATATGCTGAAAGTTGAATTTATGACATATAAAATGTTGACAAAATGTCATACACATAGCCTTGCTAACAAAACAGAGGTAGGGGCACATTTCCCTTCATACTTTTGTGAAGGACCTTGGTCATTATAATGAATCATTTAATATCTGGAAACAGTTATTCCTATGGTGTTTTATGATTGTTGAGACTTTCGCCTTTCTGTATTTAAATGAAAATCATGTTTTATAAACACAGCCAAAATTCAGTGGTGATTTTATCAGAAGCTAATTATCTGTGCTAACAGAGATGTCTAAGGAAGATAAACAACTAAACATGCAAATAATACCATTAAAGACCTGTGATTACTGCAGACTCCTGATGTTTAGAGATTGAAAATAAGTTATTTCAGAACATCCTTAAAACACAGTATTATTAAACTTCCCTTGAGATAATATTAAAGCTGTGTGTAAACAAAGTAAAATGAAATGAAGAACTGTAATAAATACTTTGGTTTTAAATTAAGTATACTGTTTTGGTGATATTATAGTGCTGTTTCCCTGACTAAACCTGTTATTTCATCAGCATAGAAAACTGCTAGTGTGGAAATTCCCTCTGACAGATAAGATTAGTAGTTTCTCTATCATTTATATTTTCATTTCTAACACTTTCATTCATTCTTCTTTCCTTCCATTTCTTCCTTGGATTCCTTCCTTCTTCCTTCCTTCCTTCCTTCCTTCCTTCCTTCTTCCTTCCTTCCTTCCTTCCTTCCTCCTTCTTTTCTTTTCTCTTTCTTTTCTCTTTCTTTCTCTTTCTTTCTTTTTCTTTCTTTCTTTCTTTCTTTCTTTCTTTCTTTCTTTCTTTCTTTCTTTCTTTCTTTCTTTCTTTCTTTTTTCTTTCTTTTTTCTTTCTTTCTTTCTTTCTTCTTTCTTTCTTTCTTTCTTTCTTTCTTTCTTTCTTTCTTTCTTTCTTTCTTTCTTTCTTCATTTGTTAAGTACCTACTCTGTGCCAGACACTGTACTAAGCTCTCAGGATATAAAGAAAAGAAAAAAAAACCAGTCCCTGCTTTCAAGGAGTTCAAAGTCTAATGGGGAAAACAACCTGCAAACAATATAAATTAGCATAACATAATAAGAAATACTGAACAGAGGGAAGGCACTAATACTAAGGGCTGTCTGGGAAGGCTTCTTGCAGAACATGGAGCTATAACTGAGACTTGAAGGACTCTAGGGATTCAAGGAGTCAAAGATGAGGATGAAGAGAGTTCCAGGTATTGAGGGACAGTCAATGAAAATGCCTTGTATGAGGAAGAGCAAAGAGGTCATTGTCACAGAGCATGTGGGGTGGGGAGGCAGTAACATGTAAGAAGAAGTAGAAAAGTAGGAAGGGGTCAGGTTCTGAAGGGTTTTAAAAGCCAAACAGAATATTTTGTGTATGATCCTGGAGGTAACAGGGAGTTACTGGAGTTTAATGACTGATAAGGTGACATGGTCACATCTGTACTCTAGGGTGATATCACTTTGATAGCTGAATAGAGAATGGATAGGAGTGGAGAAAGACTTGAAGTGGAAAAGCCAACCAATAGGCTATTGCAATAATCCAGGCATGTGGTGATGAGGACATGTGCCAGAGTGACAGTGTCATAAGACAGAAGGGAGCTTTATATGGAAGATGTGGTGATAGAAATCATGAGGACTTGGCAACTAATTGGATATGGGCAGTGAGAGAATGAGGAGTTGTGAATTATGCCTAGATTGTGGAGACCCAGGTGACTGGAAGGATAGTGGTACCCTTGACAGTAATAGGGAGGTTTGCAAAAGGTGAGAGTTTTGTGGGAAAAATGAAGAGGTCAGTTTTGGACCTGTTGAATTAAGAATAATGTCTATGAGAAATTCATTTTGTGATGTCCAGTAGGGAGGTGGAGATGTAAGACCAGAGGTCAAGAGAGAGTTTAGAGAAAGAGAAATAGATCTGATAATTATCTTGCATAGAGACTGATTGTGGAATCCACAGGCGTTGATGAGATTACCAAATGAAAAAGTATAGAGGGAGAAGAGAAGGTAGCCTGACACCTTGCCTTGGGAGATACTCACTCTTATTGAATATGATCTAGATAAAAAAATAATCCAGCAAAGGTAACTGAAAAAAGAGTGGTCAGATAGGCAGGAAGAGAGCCAGGAAATAGCAGTCACAAAAACTTAGAGAGAAATGAGTATCAGGAGAAGATGAAAGACAGTGTCAAAGTCTGCAAATTTGGAGAGAGCAATTTCAGATGAATGATGAGGTAGAGAGCCAGGCTAGAGAGAGGGAAGAAAGGAAATGGAAGTACTGATTGTCGGATCTCCCTATCTTGCTCAGCCACTCACTTTTGACCTGCTACATTTCTAGCCTGGGTGTTTGTCTCCCCCCCCCCCCCCCGCCCCACTCCCTTTAGGCGGCCTTGGTACTTGGCCCCTTTAACTATTTGAACCCTTTAAGTTTGAATCTACTGTTCCTAGGGATCTTGCATGAAAGAAGAGAGTATATACCTAGGTTGGGGGTGGGGAGAGGAGAGAATTACCAGGTAATTCTTACCAGGTAAGCTATCCCGCTATAGTAAATACCAGTTTCTAAACACTAATTAATTCTGTCTGGGTAATTGATAATCAATAGGGAATATATTGGATAGAGGCTCATGAGTGTCCATAATAGGCACCTGTAGCCATTCAGGGTTATCTCTTGAACCCTGAGAGCAAAAGTAATAAATCCCTTCCCTAGAGTCTTGACCCACCAATGCAAGTGGGAGTTGGGGAAGTAGCCCCAGTGAAGATATTACAATATACATTATTTCATTTTATTTTACTAGGAGAGTGCATAGGTAAATATATAATTTGTCCTAATGAGAAAATAGACACAGGAAATTGTTAACATTTTATCAATGACCAAGATGACCCATTTCTAGCCAGATACATTTCTAGCCCCAGTACACTGTTCTCTAGTCATCTTTATTCCATGCTGTGCTCTACCCTCTGATTCAGCCTTGTATATAACCTGGGACCTCAGCTTCTTCTCTTCAGTGTTAGATCCCAGATGGGTGAGTTTTCCTATAACTTGACCCAGATCCCAGCATACTTTTCTCTTGTCATCTTTATGACATTCTGGCACATGCACATATCTGTCCTTCTCTCTTTCCCCTTCCCTTCATCCCTTCTTCTGAATATGATAATCCAATTGATAAAACCTTTTGTGGAAAGCAAATGTCAGTCGATTGTCTCATGGCTCCACTTAAAATCCCTGTGACTTCTGAGACCAAGATATCCTTTTCACAGGCATCAGTCCTCTATTAGAATATATGCTTCTTGTGGACAAATTTATTTTGCTTGGTTTTTTTGTATCCCTAGTCAGTACGTGCACAGTGCCAGGCACATAATACACACCTAAATGTTTTTCAGTCATTCATTTACCCCATGAATCAGTTGTAGGGATGATACCAGAACCTAATTTGTTGGATCTGATACTTTTTCTGTATCACCAAATGGACTTTGTATTCTGAACCAATCAATTCACATGCCAAAAGAGGCATGCATAGAGTAAATTTCAGTCCTCTTTAGTGACTTATCTGACTTCACATATTCATTCATTCACTCATTTAAAAGCACTTATTAAACACAAACTGTTTGAGAGTACCTTGTTAAGCACTGAAGTAGATAAAATGTTTATAGTAGATAAGACACATTCCTTGTCCTCACAGCTTTTGGTCTTCTAAGATAAGTTCAAATATAAACCACTTAGATATCCTTACTTGTCAGTGATTCAAATAATTCATAAGCATTTATTATGCATCTACCACTTAGATATCCTTATTTGTCAGTCATTCAAACAATTCATAAGCATTTATTATGCATCTGTGGTATCTTCCAGGCACAGTTTATCAGAAGGACCAAAGCAGTATTGGTCTGCAGCTTGGGGAAGAACATCCCATAATACCCTGAAATTCAACATTGTCCTTTCTTGTCCAGTTCTTCACTTTTCTCTGTCTCCAAATATTCCTTCTGACTTCATAGCGTCTCTACATCATGGAAGAAGACATTTTGTAGTCCCCTAATATACTCTTTCTGATGGCAATGGAAAGAATCCTGGATTGTGCTGGAAAGAATTTAGAATTATGCCCTTAAAATCACTGAACTGTGCATACCCATTGCATGTGCATACCAGTACCAATAATGGGTTTATTAAAGACATAAGAAAAAGAAACTCTCTCTCTCTCTCTCTCTCTCTCTCTCTCTCTCTCTCTCTCTCTCTCTCTCTCTCTCTCTCCATATATATATATATATATATATATATATATATACATATGTATATATGTATATATATGTATATATATATATATATATATAGTAACTCTTTATTAGAAGAAAACTAAAGTAGGTACCCATCAACTGAGGAATAGCTGAACAAAATATGGTATCTGAATGCAATGGAGTATTGTTGGACTGTTGGTTAATTCTCATCCTTATTCTTGAAGAAAACCAAAATGACATCACCATATTGGAGTCAAGGTATAATGTGTCTGACTGTGGCTGATCAGACCAATACAAGCTTGGGAGGCTCTACCACAGGTTGGGCACAAATTGTCTATGAGAAATGACAAAAGGGATGGTTTCAGAGAACCCAAGAAAGACTTATATGAACTGATGCAGAATATTATAAGCAGAAGTAGGACTGATACAACAATAGTATTACAAAGACAAACACCTTAAAAGACTTGAGCATTTTGATCAATGAAAGGATCAACCACAATTCCAGAAGATGCTATCCACATCCTGACAGAGGTATGATGGACTCAGGGTTCAGAATAATAAATATATTTTCAGACATGGTGATTTGGGAATTTATTTTGCTTGGCTATGTATATTTGTTACAAAGCTCTTATTTTCTCTTTTTCTTTCAATATCGGGTGAGTGTGGAAAAAGGGGTTCCTGATATGAGAGAGAGAGAGAGAGAGAAAGGGAGAGAGACATTGATAGGTGAGGCCAATAGATGGCACAACGGATGGAATGCTGGGCCTAGAGTCAGAAACACCTGTTTTCAAATCTGACCTCAGGGACTTACTGGTTGTGTGACCCTGGGCAAGTCACTTAACCTCTGTCTCAGCTTCCCCCATTACAATGGGGATAATAACAATACCTACTTTACAGGGTTGTTGTGAGGTTAAGTTGAAATAATATTTATAAAGTGCTGAGCACAGTGCCTCACACATAGTTGGTGCTATAGAAATGCTAGCTATCATCATCATCTTTGAAAATTCATTTTTTTTCCAAAACATAAAATGAAACTAATGAGGGTTTTTATAATATTTAAAGCTTTTAAAACATAAAAAGGGGGCAGCTAGGTGATGCAGTGGGTAGAGCACTGAAGGAGGACCTGAGTTCAAATTCAGTTTCAGATACTTTGCTAGCTGTGTGACCTTCAGCAAGTTACTTAACCTCAATTGCTTAAAAAAACAACAACCATAAAAAGTTGGATTTTGAGTCAGAAGACCTGGATTCAAATCCTATCTTTGCCATATATTACCTGTCTAACCTTGGGCAACCTGGACCTCTTATTTCTCATCTATAAAATAAGAGGGTTGGATGAGGTGACATTTAAGGTACTTTCATTTCTAAGTTAGAATCTTGTGATCTTCAATAGAGAAGACATCTTTCATGCTTTCACCACCTTTCACTTCCTTGGTGAGAGACAGGACAGTGTAGTAGATGGAGTGATGGACTTGAAGCCAAGAAGACCTAGATTCAAATACCACCTCTGTCATTTGCCATCTGAGTGACACTGAACAAGTCACTTAACCTTTCTCAGCCTCAGTTTCCTCATCTGAAAAATAGAGTGAGAGTTGTACTTGGTGGCCTCTAAGGTCCTTTTCATCTCTAAACCTATTACCCAATGACATTCTCTACTTTTTGCATATTCTAGGAGTGACCCAAAGAGCCCATTAAGGTCATATGGCTTTCAGTGTCTGGGCTGTGACTAGAGCAGGACCTCTAACATGCTGGGGACCAAGAGCAGTCTTAAAGTGGGCTCATATCCATAGCTTATGGTAAATCTAATTATGGACACTTTAGTGAATTCCTCCTAATAATGAGCTTCATGCTAGCAGGATACACATATACACATAAGAAAAATATGTAGGGATCCCAAACCAGGATGGTCTTACTACTTTGTCACTATACTTGATTTCCCCCATGCTAATCTTACATTCTCTTACATAGCACTTCTAGCAGCTGAGGGCTCATTTCAAAAAGTACCAGTAAGGACTATATTACCTCTCCTTAAATAAATACTCTTGCTACACACAACCCTGAATGGGAATATCAGAACATATTTGAAATGCCTACTTCATTCTTACCACTGTAGTTCTACTGCACTGCCTTCCTTATTGTGCTAACACTACCTTGGCATGAATATTCCTGTTTCTTTCTACCAAATGGTGTAGATTTTCATTGTTATTAGTCCTGATCTCTTTTCCCAGTCTAGGAACTTAGCTTGTCAAAGCCACTAGATGTGACCTTAAACATCTGTTCTCCCATTCTTCCATTCAATGTCTGCATCAAGAGCTTCACACCTCCTGCATCTCCAACTCCCACTACCTGTCAGCTGATCTTGTCTAAAGCCTTCCCCCCACCAACCAAATTCTGCCCTTCTGGTACTGTCAGCTTTACCATTCTCACCTTTTTGACCCTCAGCTCCAGTCAATTCCACTTGGAGGTCAGTAATCATCAGCATCAATAGCAGCAGAGATACAATCACCAGTTGGGTTAATCCAGGAGTGAACTAGGTTTGCGAATGTCTGAATGTATGATCAGGTTGAATCAAGGACTTAGGTGAACATACCAAAAGCAAAGCTTCTAGAACAAAGGCATATTGTTTAGCAAGGATAGCAATGCCTCCCATATTAATGCTCCTCCATGTCCTTTTAGATATTACCTGAGTTGGCTATTTGAAAATTAATTTTCATTCTTGTAGTGTTTCCATAGTTCATTAGTTGCAGCATGTAAGCTCACTGAGTGAAGAGACAATTTTGTTTTTCTTGGTATCCTCAGTGCCTACAACAATGCTTTACACATAGTAAGCACTTGAATTTCTTGAATTGCATGAAAACTAGTTATGACTTAGCTTGTGAATCTTTTGAATCCCGTATGTTTTTCTCTCTATATAAGCTAGAAATACATTGTTACCCAAATGCGCATTTCTTCAGTTTTATCCACGGAGACATATCCAACTCTTCAAGGGAAATTGCTAGAAAATCCTTTCTGGGTATAGATGACAGACGTCTATCTTGTTTGGATCAGTCAGCTTTATGTCAGGCAGAATGGTTTATAGCTTCTGGGTAAAAAATGGTTGGAAAGTCTAAATAAAACTATTTACTGATCTGGTTAGGGAAAGTCAATTTGATTGACAAAGTGATACATCACCATGGAGTCAAGAGCTAATTTTTCCTAGGTCAGAGGCATCTGTCTTGTCAACTGATTGACATCAAGCATATTTCTGCTTCAACAGTGGCAAAGTCAATAAAGAAGCAAGACATATTTTTAAAAAATCACCCAAGCCATGTAAAGCAACGTTTGCTAGAGTTTCTGAGGTTATTTTATGCCATTTTTTGACAATGTCGGCAAAACATCATGGTCATATTTCTCCAGACTTGCCCTTTTGTGGGAATTATTGAAATACCTTTCAATATGCTCATGGGCATGGTTAAGAGCATTCTTTTTCATTCAGGTGCCAATGCAAGGAGAACTGACTCATCTGGCATCTTTAGGAAATAAGTTATTGTGTATTAATGGATTTTTCAACTATTTAGAGACCTTTTATGAGCTGAAAATTTTAATTTTCACCATTTTAAAAGTAATAATCTGTGAACAATTGCATTTTCTTGACTTTAAAATGTTTTATAAGTAACTTTTATTTTTTTAAATCAGTTAGATCTGGAAATTCCCATTTTCCTCTCAGCTTCAAGCCCTATAGATTGTATATTTCTTTGTACCAAAGAAAAACAGGTAAAAAAAATTGCTACAGTGGCTTTGGCTGAAAATATAAAAACATTCTGTAC
Source organism: Phascolarctos cinereus (assembly GCF_003287225.1). Lineage (NCBI taxonomy): Eukaryota > Metazoa > Chordata > Mammalia > Diprotodontia > Phascolarctidae > Phascolarctos > Phascolarctos cinereus. The sequence continues at coordinate 158,823,270 of NW_027555736.1, forward strand.
TTATAATTATTCCCTGACTATGTCAAGATGGGGAAGGCATGTTTCATGATCTGTTCCCTAGGATCATTAATGTTTTGAGTTTTTTCTTTTGGTTTCCATTTGGCCAATTCTAACATTTACAACTATTTACTTCAGCATTTTTGTACCTCTTTTTGCCAAGCTGTTAATTCTCTTTTCATAATTTTCTTGCATGGCTCTCATTTCTTTTTCCAATTTATCTCAAATTGGCTTTTTTAAAAAAAGTTGATTTTTTAAAAATAGTTTTTTTAAGTCTTTTAGGATTTTTTTGTTGGGCTTGTGTCCCATTTGCGTTTGTTTTTCTTTGAGGCTTTACGTGTAGATGTTTTCAAGTAATTGTCTTTTTTTTCTGTGTGTATCTCGAGCTTCCAGTTAACCATAGTAGTTTTTTATGGTTAGGTTCTTTTTTTGTTTGCTCATCTTCCCAGCCAATTTCTTGACTTTGGATTTTATACTGTGTAGCATTCTGCTCACCCCTGGGAGGAATATCTGGCCTGAGCTTTTGTGTTTTATATCCTTCTGAGCTTTCACAGCTCAGTTTAGAGGTCTGTTAAGTTTTTAGTGCTTCCAAAGTGGTGTGATTTGGGGAAAGGTCTATTCACTGACTTTTTGTTTGATGTCCTGCAAATTCCTAACTTGGGTCTGTTGACTTCTGTGTGGTTGAGTTTCCATAGATTTTTGCTGGACTCAGTCAAAGTTAGCCTGCTGAGATATTCTGCATGTTCAAAGGAACTGAACTATTGTCTTCCTCTTAGTTTTGATCTCCTGCCTTGGTTTATGCACGGCAGGCTTATGTTAGGTTTGGGCTGAGTCCTCCCTCTGCTCTTGAGCTCAGAGCCACCCTCAGAGCTATGTTTCTGGAACTCGTTCCCTGCTACTTACACAGGCAGAGTACCTGCTCCCTCATGACTACAACCACCCCTTTCTGCCCTTGACTTATGATCTGAGACTGTATAATAAGTGACAGAACTGCCAAATGATAGTTATTTCTGTGCCCTGTGCCCTAGTCCCTTCCATCCCTGGGTGCTGGGCTTCTCCTCCCCACTGTTGCCACTTCCATTGTCCTCTTCTGTTTCTGCCTGTTGCCCCATGCTCCTGGCCAGCCCCAATCCCAGTGTCTCTGACCTCTCTGTCTTTGTAAGCTGCTCTGGGCTGGAAAAATGTTTCGCTGTAACTTTTTCTTGGCTTTCACAATGAGAATTTGTTTCGTCACATTTTCTGGGTTGCTGTGGAGGAGCTGTGTTGGGAGAACTAGGCAAAAATTCTGGCTCTCACTCCACCACCTTTACTTTTCCCATTAATGGGTTTTGATTACTCAGAATTTACCTTGTTTTTATTGATCTTTTCATTCACATTTTTATGGCTACTTTACAAGTTGTTCTGGATCTACCCATTTTCCTTCATTCATTGACAGACATCTTTCTATGTGTCTCTGAATTCCTGATAATTATCATATATTCATGCTCAATAATTTTTTTTTTAGGCTATTGGGATTAAATGACTTGCCCAGGGTCACACAGCTAGTAAGTGTCAAGCATTTGGTCTGAGGCGGGATTTGAATTCAGGTCCTCCTGATTTCAGGGCCAGTGCTCTATCCACTGTGCCACCTAGCTGCCCCAATAATTTTTCCATTACATTCATATGTTACAGTTTGTCCATCCAACAACAAAACATTTCAATTGCTTCTTTCATCAGGTCATCATCAAAAAGGATATCGTTTTTAGTAATGTCATTCTCACTAGAACATAGGCTCTTGGGGACAGGAGCCATTTTTCATTTTGTTTTTGCATCCCCAAGGCCAGTCAGAGCCATAACTAGGGTGGGACCACTGAGGCACCAAATTTAAAGAGTTTCAATTTTAGAGGGCCCTGACAGCACTTGAAATCCTTTAGCAGAATAGAAACGGCAGAATTTAGCTCCTAGTTAGCAAGCATAATTAGTTAATAGAATAATCTAGCAGGTTCCTGTCTGGGGTAAGCTCCTCTTCTTACCCCTGAACCCTGAATTATCTTCAGCCTCTTTATTTTCCAAAAGCCATGGGGCAATTCCCTACTCTTCATCTCCAACTGAGAGATTGATTTCTTGGTTTGTTATGCATGTCTTGGGTGCAATAATTTATAGTTAACAAGTGTGTGTTAAATTGAATTGGATTGATGAGTATGATAATAATAACAGTAATAGTAATAATAATAATTTCCTGGAATCATCAAAGTAATATGTGGACTCTTTGGGGGTTTAATTTGAGGGGATGTAAAGCCTTGGAAGGATGCTGGGACTGGGAGGAAACACTAGATAAATGGGAAATCAAGGGGAGCCTTCCCACTGAGGAAGTTATTTGCTTCTGAACCCATTAAGGCTGGCCCCTTTAGTCAGGGTTGGCTTTATGGAGCAGAATAATGAAGCTACCCAATGCTAAATGTATGATATTCTGTGTCCCTGAACCATCAGAAGAGAAGGGACAAGAAGCAATGAGGCCACATATTCCAACACATATAAAACTCTTTAGAGCCATCCTCATGGGATACTTGGTCATTGAAAAAGGCTTGACCTCTTACTCGTGTTTCTGTACCACTGCAGTGGTAGATTCAGAAGGATTTGTTTTTGCTTTTTATGTTCTGTAGCTGGCCGATGAAGGTACCTATGGCTACCCTCCTGGTAATGAGAGAGAGATGCAGTAGAAACAGATTAAGTTCAGGAATAAGCAAGCAAACACAGTCTAAGGATTGTGAACCCATGCCTGGAAAGATAACAAGACTGTTCTGAGAGCTACAAACCCTTCAGAGTAAAAATAACAGGTTCCTGGAGGGAGGTTCAGGTACGGAAGCTCTTCAATTGGGGCTATTTTCAGACAAAACCTGGTGAAAAGGACTAAATAGGGGTTGAAGTTCAGCCTCTGCTATAGATCAATGGTGTTCCTTTCATCTGGAAAACTTTCACTCTTCCTCTGCATCTTTTTCCTCTTCCTTCTTTTTCTCCTTCTCTCTTCTTCTCCCTCCCTCCCTCTCCTTTTGATCAAATTGGATAAAGCCTCACCCAAGAATCCTTGACATTTCAATAGGACACGATTATGCCAAGGCTACCTTGAGCTGCCTGTTTCTGCCCTTGGGTTGAGTCAGTACATGTTTAAACTAGCCTAATCAAATAACTGTGGACTTGTTTAGTATTTTCAGTTGTGTCTGACTCTTTCATGACCCCTTTTGGGGTTTTCTTGGCAAAGATATTGGAGTGGTTTGCCATTTCCTTCTCCAGCTCATTTTATGGGTGAGAAAGCCGAAGTAAACAGGGTTAAGTGACCTGCCCAGGGTAACACAGCTGATTAAGTGTCTGAGGCCAGATTTGAACTCAGGAAGAATCTTCCTGACTCCAGGCCCAGAACTCTATCCATTGAGCCACCTAGCTACTCAACTGTGGACTTCACTCATTAGCTTTACACTCCCTTACCCTCCCTCTTCCTCTCTCCTCCTCCCTCCTCTTTCTGCCCCCAATTAAACACAGATTCTATCAAGGAGTAAGAGGCTATACATCATTAGGTGGACTTTTTACCCACTTGACCTGAATCCCTAAAGAATAAAAAAATGTAGATGTTCCCAGTTTAGTTGGGCATGATCTGATTTTTCATTAGCCATTTTTAGCTAAGTAGGTGATGCTAAAAGAATGAAGTATTATCTGATCTCATATACATTTAGTGTTAATAATGTCTAATCAGTGTTTTACATAAATTAAACTCTTTAATCCTCACACTGAATCAGGGAAGTATATGGTGAAGAGGAGATAGATATAGGTCTTTGGAAACTTTTTTCTTTTTTTTCCTAACTTCACACCATTTCACTGCTGCTTACATGAAGTTTGATTTTAAGATGAAATTCTCCTACTCTTACTTTCCTAGTTGGAAAGAGATCTAAAGATGATCCAACCCAGGCACTTCAGTTGTCAGATAAGGCAGGTGAGGACCAGAGGTAGAGGTGAGTTGCCCAGGCCCACACACAGCCAGTATTACAGCCCACTTTCTCATGACTATAAGTTGAGGGCCTCTTGATCAAATTTCATTATTTCCAAAATGATCTGTTCCTTGGATACCAATCAGTTCATGCAACAGAAGTAGAGTAATATCACAGGATTATAGATTTAAAGCTGCAATGGATCCTAAAGATCATAGTCTAAAATACTCATTTTAAAGATGAGGAAACTGAGGCAGAAGGAAAACAGATAGCTTGTCTAAAACCATACAATCAGTAAATATCAGAGTCAAGATTTGAACCCAGGCCCTCTGATTCAAAATCTTTTGCACTTTCTCCTACAATATAGCTCTTTATTACTATAGGAATGCTTTAGGTATGGTTGTCACTTTTGTTGTTCTACAATGCCATTATTAGTCCATAAACATTTATGTGCCAGGCAGTGTGCTAAGTTCTGGGGATACCAAGAAAGGCAAAAGACAAGCCCTGCTCTCAAGGAACTGACAGTGGAGGACAGGGGAGGCAGTGTGTAGTCAACTACATACAAATAAGCTATATACCAGGGAAACTGAAAATAATCAATGGAGGGCTGGCATTAGAGTTAAAGAGGATTGGGAAAGTCTTTCTGTAAAAAGTGGGATGTTAGCTAGGACTGAAGGAAGCTAGAGAAGCCAGGAAAGTAAACCTTACCATAACTTCAAAACGACCCTTATTTCTAGCACTATTCATATGTTCAACTGTCCCCTGTAATGTTGTATCACCTTACATCTGGATGTCATGAAATTAACGACATTTGGTGGCATGTGCTTTTATTCTGATATCTGGAAGATGTGATTCGTCTTATTTATTCCCCCTTGTGATTGTACAGATTTGTCTTTTCACGCAGACAGAGCCTTTCTCTTCTTATGTCTACCCTCCCCACTACTAAGATGTTTGAACCCAAGGCCTAGAGAGTACAATAAATCAAGTCCATGGTAAGTGGCTAGCCATAATACCTATGTTAATTGGCATGCCTCTCATGAGTTTGGATTTCAACGTAGAAAAGCATTTGCTAGGAATTGGTGATCTATTATTCTAGGTATAGTTTTATCTTGAATATTAGATTTTAAAAAGACTTTGTGAGGAGAATGAATTAATTCTTTATATTCCAGAAAGGACTGCAGCTAATCCATTTGCATAAGGATACTTGTTTAACCTTTAACTGTATATATGTGTGTGGGACAGAGACCACTTACTCAAAATTAAAAACAAAGACTTAGATACCTTTAAAGTAGAAAGGAGTCTTACTAGCTGTGTGACCCTGGGCAAGTCACTTAACCCCAATTGCCTTAAAAAAAAAGTAGAAAGTTTATTGCTTTCTCATGAGAAAGGGTACCCTCTTAGTCGCCACTGTGGGCCAGGAGAGTAAGAGTTTAGTACAGAAATCAAGGCTTATTTGTACCCTAACGCAAGTTCCTTCTCCCTAACCTCCTTTCCCTTATCCCATTGGCTGAACTTTCAGGGGGTACAATCTATTACACAAATTTGCCCAGAGACAAGAAAAAGGCAGGAAGCTTTTCAAGGGCAAGTAGTTCAGGTTGGAGGCAGACTATTCTTTCTGCTAAGTACTTAAAAACAGGGTCTGAGAGGGGGAGGGTTTTGAAAGCAACAATCAAGAACCATTAACAAGAACCACTGACCCCCTGAGGAGACTTCACTTCTGAGAGATCATCTCTCACATATGTATATGTATATGTATATGTATATGTATATGTATATGTATATGTATATGTATATGTATATGTATGTGTATGTGTATGTGTATGTGTACGTGTACGTGTACGTGTACGTGTACGTGTACGTGTACGTGTATGTGTATGTGTATATGTATATGTATATGTATATGTATATGTGTATATGTATGTATATGTATATGTATATGTATATGTACATGTACATGTACATGTACATGTATATGTATATGTATATGTATATGTATATGTATATGTATATGTATATGTATATGTATATGTGCATGTATATATATGTATATATACACACGCATATATACGCACATACATAAACATATATATGTGTGTATGTATATATATAGATATATGTTGTTGTTCAGTCGTTTTTAGTTGTGCTGGCTCTTTCATGACCCTATTTGGGTTTTTCTTGGCAAAGATATTTGGAGTGGTTTCCATTCCTTCTCCAGCTCATATTACAGATGAAGAAACTGAGGCAAACAGGGTTAAGTGACTTGCCCAGGGTCAAACAGCTAGTAAGTGTCTGAGGCCAGATTTGAACTCAGCAAGAGGAGTCTTACTGACTCTAAGCTGGGCACTTTATCCACTGCGCTGCCTAGCTGATATATACACACATATACACATATGTGTATATATATTCATGAAGGCATTTGTGTGTGTGCGTGTGTATATATACATATATGTATATACACACACACATACATACATACTTGTGATGTGTAAATATATGCATGTGTGTGATCTCATTCCATTGGTATTATTTTTATGTTGATACTTCAAATGGGTAGCTCTGCCATTTTTATGGGCATCACTTGATCATTTTCCACATTTTTCAAATTTGATCATAAAGCTTTCAATTATCTTAGTACAAGTCAGTTCTTTTGCAAATTTCGCATCCTAACCAGAGGCACTATTTCTTTTAGCATCTTGCTGATTGTTAGGAATTTTCATAGCTTGTGAAACCTTGTTTACTGGGCCACATATTCCCCTGGGAATCTAAGGGATGTGTTACAGTTCAAGGTTTTATTGGCTTTGTGTAGGATCAAGCATAATAAATTTGGTGTCAGCAGATCTGAATTTAAATCCTGGCTCTAAAATTACTTACATGTACTTGAGCGAGTCATTTATTCTTTTGGGGCCTCAGTTTTCTCATCTGTAAAATGAGAGAGTTGGATTAGAAATCAGAGGTCCAAACCTGGCATTATAGTCTTGTTTTTAAAAATATTTTGGTAACTATTTCCATGTAATTGGTTTTCTTTATAATCCTGTGTGTTTTATTTTATGCATTCTAAAACATTATCCTGAGAAGCCTGCTGGCTAAAGGTTAAGAACTCCTTGTGCATAATCTTTGAGGCTATTCTTCCAGCTCGAGAGCCTATGGAAAGCTGATCTGAGTCCCTGCTCACATTTCTTGCCCTTTACCACCAGGCTTCCTGGCACATAAGTGTTATTTTCTTCAGTGTGAGTATTATAATGAACACTGAGTGGGAACTGACCTTTTTCTCAAAGACCGTTTTTTAGGGGAAGATGAAGAAGAGCCAGGATCTCAGAGCAATAATGTCCCAAACTTATATATGATTTCTTCTTCTCAGTGGCAGGTCCTTCTTTGGTAGCTTCCAGAAATTCCTTTGGTAGCACTCCCCAAATTCATCTTTGTATGGCCTTCCAAATCCTGCCCTAGGGCATTTGAAATTACCCATTGCTCTAGGTATTCTAGCCTTTCAAAATATACATATAATACGCAAATAAGCTTGGGTAGCTAGGTGGACTAGTGGATAGAGTGCCCAGTCTGGAGTCAGGAATACTCATTTTCTTGAGTTCAAATCTGGCCTCAGACACTCACTGTGTGACCCTGGGCAATCACTTAACTCTGCTTGCCTTAGTTTCCTCATCTATAAAATGAACTGGAGAAGGAAATGGCAAACCACTCTGGTATTTTTGCCAAGAAGACTCCAAATGGGGTCATAAAGAACTGGGCATGACTGAACAACCACCACCATAAATACAAATAAATAATAATAACCTTACATGAAAATGAAAATGAATGCTGAATCGGAAAATAAAACTTTTTAAAGTATTAATGAAATACCAAATGTTGTGCTAAGCACTCCGTATACAAAAAAAAAGTGAATTGGCTTTGCATTTTTTCCACAATCCTGTAGCTCCTCAACTTGGGTTTACATTTTTTAAAAACCACACCATAAAAGTGTTTTAATTTTTGATTGAAGTACTCAAACTATTGCCCCAGAGTTTCTGTTAGTAGTAGTGCTTAAAAGGGTATGTTGGGGCAAACCTATCTGTAGATTGTGAAGCTCAGGGTTTCTGTATATCCCAAGGGAAAGGAGTAATGCTTTGCATATGTTCACTTTCAGCCAATAAATGAATTTTCCAAGCTTCAAAAAGAGTACTCAAAGCAGCTAGTTCCTGAGGGGGAAAAATCCAAACTAATTAGTATATGAACTATATTTAGTTACTGACCCTGGGATCTGGCCAGTAAACAAATGCTTTGAGAAAACTTGTGATCTCATAGATGTGAGTATTCTCTTTAAAAACACAGGTCGCAATTTAGATCCATGTCCTCTCATCTTGTGTGAATCTAGTCCACATTCTTCTAGAAATTCTTCATGGGGGATCCATGCTACACTCTTGGGGAGGGGAACCCCAGATTTTTTGAAGTTACATGACATGCCAGTTGGCTCTCTTTGTTTTGCGGTCTTTTTTCCCCATATTTCTGTTGACATCTGTTCTTTATCACTTCTCTTGCCGGATTCTTAATTGGTCATGCATAGTAGCATATGAATATCCACTTTCTACATCTCCTTTGGCCTTTGGCAGTTCTCAACTTTAATTCCTAATTCATAGACTGATATCATATGACATATTCATAAAGAATCACTGGAGGAATATTAGTGTTAAAAAGATAGGCTTTGGTTTCAGGGGAAAATGTGAGGTTATTAAAATAGCTGCATAACTTCCCAAGGCAATTCATCCTGATCTTTTCTTTTTGGTCATTTTTTGGTCGACATCATTGTCCATGCACAATGTCTATCCAAGAAACATGTACTGATAGACCATCTCTACCGATTGTTTTTCCTGCATGTAGAGTTAGGCTGAAGTCTTTTGAGTAATTATGAACTTCATTTTGTAAACTCATAAACATTTCAGAGCCTAATGCAATCAGTACAGTGTCATCTGTAAACAGGATATCTGGAGGATTTCATAATTTATAGGGAATTCCTCTTGTATTTGGACTGCTTGCTAGGCATCCATTATGATAGGAGGAAATATCTATCGAGACCATACATATATCTTTATACCTCTATTGATATCAATCAACTGAAGGTCATTGAACAAAGTTATCTCTGTTTTTATACTTTTTTGAAGAATCTTCTATAATCTCAAAGTATTCATGAAAGACTCCTCATTGGAGAAGAGCTTTTAAAATATCATTTTGCTCAATTGAGTAAAATTTTTAAAAAATTATCAAATAGTCTGGGGTCTTTTTTTTTTTATTCCTTTAAGGAAAATGCACATTAGTTAAGATGCTGTCTACTGTGGAATATTGTCTGTGAGTGCCTGCTTGCTCCTTTTTCAACTTTCAACAAGGATGCCCGTGATATGTGTACAGATTATTCTCATAAAAATTTTGTGGTGATAGGCCTGTAAGTTTGTAATTATTTATATTCGTGTGTGTGTGTGTGTGTGTGTGTGTGTTTGTTTGTTTGTGTGTTACAGGGGAGGCCTGTGACTCCTGCAGATATTCATAATGCTGATTACTTATGGATACCTGGGCTTTCCAGGACCAGTAGCTGTGTTATCTATCTGCAGATTCGCTTAGGGGGAAGCTTTGAGTTGAGAGTTCTTTTTTATAAGAATAGCACATGAAAGGAAAACTACAGTTATTGAAATAATTTTCCTTCTCTCCTTTGATTTTGATATGTGGATGTGGGATAGAGTCAAGTGTTCCTATCTGTAATAATAGCAAATGAAAGGACAACTAGGGGTAAGGAAATCATTTCCTTTTCTGCCTGTAATTTTGATATGGACTGGATATGGGATAGAAAGACTACATTGAAGAACTTCTTTACCAAGGTGTTTTTCCTGTGATAGTAGCAAGGCATGTCACAGAAGGTGGTGGATAAGTTCAGTTGGAACTATTCACACTGTTCAGATGTAATGCCATTACGCTTTTCTTTCTTTTTCATTTGTACTAAACATATTTTAGTTTTAAAAAAAATTTCTCTTGGTCAGTATTTTTTCCTGTTACCAAATAATGGTATTTTCCCAAGCCTTTTATATCCTTCCCTCTTTCACATATCTTTAGAATCATTCTATTAATGTGTTCAAAATTATAATTTTGAATTATAATTATCATTTCTATAGCACAGACCTCTTATGTACCTCCTCCTTCCATTTTTGTTTTCTTCATGCTAAATGTAGTAGTGATTCTAATGTTAGACTTGGCATCAGGAATACCCCAGTTTAAATTTTGCATCAAACACAATAGCTTTATGATCCTGGACAAATCACTTACCTTCTTTTCAGCCTCTTTTTCCTTATATATAAAAAGGAAATAATAATAATAGCACCTGTTTCACAAGGTTCTTGTGAAGATAGAATGAGATAACATGTGTAATGCACATTGCAAACCTTATAGCACAATATAAATGCTGGTTATTATTATTGCTGTTATAATTATTATTATCATTATTAGTTTTTTCCAATTCCTTTTGCCATGTATTATAGACTGTCCAAATGTGGGATTGATTGAGGGAATAGTTTGTTAGAAAATTATTTTTAGATCTTTTCCATTTTTCATCTTTTGCCCTTTCTACTTTATTCTTTTTTTTAGGGGGGTAGGAGGATGGAAATGAGGGTTAAGTGACTTGCCCAGGGTCACACAGCTAGTAAGTGTGTAAGGCTGTATTTGAACCCAGGTCCTCCTGACTCCAGGGCTGGTGCTCTTTCTGCTGTGCCACCTAGCTACCTCTTCCTTTTTTATTCTTAAATGCTTTCAGGATGATTTTGCTTAATTGGGTCCTTTGCTCAGTTTTTTTTTATAAACTCCTTTTCATCTTTACATCTTTTTGCTGCTCTATTATATGGCATTGTTCATATTTTCCCATTATATTTCATTGTAGTATTTTAAAAACAAATTTGTATTATAAACTGGTATTTCCTTTGGATGACACAACTGTTTTGTAAGGAGAGCATGTATTGGTTAGCTGAGGCTATTTCTGGTTGCTTTTATTCTCATTTTCTGATTGTTTTATAAGGGCTAAGCTTCCTTAATAAATGATAGTTATATCAAAATCTGTTCTTTTATCTATTTCCTATTTTACAGCATTAAGAACTTATTAAAATGACTCCAGTAGGTGTTATCTCAAATGTATACCTTACCTTATTTTTTCTTTATTCTCATTTAGTATTGATCTTACTTTTTACTCTAAAAAGTCAATACTCTAACATGTACACAGATAACTCATTGAAAAATAATTTATCCGTTGACAACCAGTCATCTTCTGCTATTTAAGAATTTAGGTCCGTTATTCCAGGGACATCCAATATGGGGGTAGGTGGAGTGGAGAGTTTTCTGGTAGTCTTATTTTAAAAGTCTCATCAATGGGCACAGTGTTCCTTCCCCCCCCCCCAATAAGTTACCATTTGTTCTCTCAATGTTTTATAAGCATTTTGGTAATGCAGTTAAAGCTGTATTCTATCTTAGAAAAAAAAATCACAAACTTTCCTGGTTCCACTCCTGACCCTGGACTTTCTCCATTGCATCAGAGCAATCTTCTCATTGTGGAAGTTCACTCAACCTTTGACTTTGTTATTCTTGAAGTTCTTTCAGCCCTTGAGGCTGCAATTCCTCCCAGAACCTTCATTTTAGAGAAAGGGCCCAAGCCAGCTATGTCTTCATTTCTCTCTATCACTCCTCTGCTAACTCTTTAGACTTTCTCCACCATGCCAGTACCTTCTCCCTCCATCATTCCCCTTTTCAGCTTTGTCTATGTATTGTCTGCCACCATTAGAAGGTTAGTTCCTTAAGGAATGGGAACTGTCTGTTTTTCTGCTTATGTTTGTATTCCCAGTGCCTAACACAATGTCTGGCATAGAAGATTTTTATTGACATGATCCTGAAAACTTTACCTTGCTGAAGGCAGCATAGTATATTGAATGAGACTCAGGTGCCCAAAGGTTCATTTTAGCTCTAAATTTATGATCCTCTGATTCACTTTTTGGGGATATTTTAAGGATTTTTGTTCATGTGTGGATTGGATCAAATGGTCTCTACAGTCCCTTGCAATACTGACGTTCTGAATACTTTAGGTACAGGGATTTTATTTCATAAAATATGATGCTCTAAACCAAATATTATAGTTTGCTGGCAGAGGCAAATATGCTTGTCTATTTCATCCATTTTGGGGGGTTTGAAATTATAAATGCTTATGTTGGAGGCCTTACTCAGCAAAGTAAATAACAGAACAGCATCATGTCCTTTGGTTTATAAGACTCAGAAAGGCATTTTAAAAAGGCAAACTGAAAAGTGGTTTGGGCTGGCCAACTTTATGCCTAATTTCAATTGGTTAAGTGCTAGAGGAAGGAAATATTCTACTTAAACTGATTTGAACAACCCAGTGCTCCATTAGGTGCTTTAAAAAAGAATTCAATTTGGTCCCTGCAGTGGAGTGGCAGTGAGAGTGCCTAACCTCATGCTGTCATGGGCCATGTGACACTCCTAGGAAGATGTCAAAAAGCCCCACTTTCCTACTTTTCCTCCACTCCCTTCCTCCACATGCTTGCTGTGCACAGACATGACAGCACTACTCAGCTTTGCTGTGATGGGTTTTACCCTCAGCTGGATGTGGACTGTGGAATGCTAAAAGTGGCAAGTGGATTGTGACAGGACAGGAGAAAACTGGAATCCATGTGTGCAGCTGCTGATTTCCTGGGGCATATTTGCTGGTTCCATGACAGTCTGAAGGGAAGGATGAGTAGAGGAAACAAAGGTACACCATATACATCTGTACTTACGAATTTTATGCCTGAAATAAAGCCCTACTAAAACAGAACAAAACTTTATTCTCCTAGTAATTCAGGCAGCAAATTAAGAATCCTGCATTCTCCAAAGGTTATAACTGTGGATCAACAAGTTGACTAAGATATTTAATGGAGGATGGTTGTAAATAGCCCTTGCTATGGAGTATATTGCTGTGGAGACTTGATTGCAAGAAGCATAAAGTGCCAGAGAGAAGCTTAGCTGGAAAAAATGGTAGGGTGGTTATAGAGGCAGAGAAAAGGATAATTGATAGAAAGTCCATGTGCTCCACTGGTAGCCAAGCAATGTCAAGAGAGGTAGAGAAAGGACCTTCCTCTTCTTCCAGTCACCCAGAGCATTTATAGGAAGATATCAACCAATAGACCAGAGGCTCCCAAACCTTTTTATGTTATGGTCTTCTGGCAGACCGGTAAAGCTTATGGATCCTCTCTTGGAATAATGTTTTTGAATGAATAAAATAAAATACAAAGGAAAAAAATGATCTATTTTTCATATATGTATACACACAAACATACAATTAGGATTACCACTGAAAATAATTATATTGAAGTAGTTACCAGTATATATAAACAATTATACTGAAATAATTGTCAGTATATATAATTAAACAATTATATTTACATACTTATCAAGATATGTATAGATCTAATTAAACAATTATATAATTATTTCAAATTATCAGTATGTAAATATCAGTTCATGTTGATAACTATTTCAATGTGATTATTTTCCATTGTAATCCTATGTATTTTATGCATATAAAAACATCATTCTAAGAAAGAATCCACAGATTACCCACCTACACCCATGCACCAAATTCAGAGACTCCTAGCTAGGGACTCTTGAACTAGAAGACCTTTGGTAAATTATGAACTGTTCATCTTTTCGCTTGTGACTATACTCTTCTTTTCTCTTGTCCCATAGCATTTGTTGCTTTCTATACTCACAGAGTCACGTGATAAGACTTCAGAGACTACCTAGTCCACCTTGTAACTAAGAGAAGAAGGACCCGTTATCTCTGAAACAACCTATATAATCTCTGTAATTTCAAGTAAGAACTTTTTTCTTCATATCAAGCTTCAGTTTGTCCTCTTCAAACTCCAATTATTTCTCCTCGTTTTATCCTCTGGGACCCAGAAGAAACAGACTAATCCCTTTTCCTTGTATCAGCCTTTCAAATACTCCAGGACAGCCATTATTCAATCATAAGTAATGGAAGATGAATAAGACTTTGACCTAGGGAACCTACATGTAAGGGAGAGGGAGTAATTCTCTGTGCCTTGCAGTGTGGTTTTCTAGTGGCACCCAATGTAGCCATCCTTCTCCTCAGGTCTGCTTTTCCTCCTAGCTCCCTTGAGAAGAAGTTCTGGACGGGGAGGAATGTGTTACCATTTTCTGCTACAACTATCCCTATGGTAGAATTATCCTTAGTATTTTCCCCAAGTGAATTTATATCAGATTCAGTTACAGCTAGTTCAGGCTGTGCTATCATGTTTCTTCTAAGTTTTCTCTAAGTTAAACATCCTCAGTTGCTTCAACGGATCCCCCCATGGCATGATCTTGAAGTTGTTGTGAGGGTCAAATGAGGTAGTATTTGTAAAGCCCTAAATATAGTGGCTGGCCCACACAAGGTGCTTAATAAATGCTTATTCCCTTCCCCTTCCTGTCTTTGACAGGTAAAAAAACCAGGTAAAAGCCAAGCATTCCATCAATACCACACAAACCCCAAAGGATTTAAAATTGGTGTCTTATATGATATAATTAATTGTGATAGTAACTGTTTGAATTGGGGGTTTTCTGTGTGTGAACTCAGGAAATGAAAGAAAGCAACTTTTCTAGTGTATGCAGAGAGGCTTATGTTGCTGTTACCTTCCTAGACGTAAAGGGAAAAATCTTATACAGTATTGATGTAATTAATTATTTCAGTGTTAAGATAAAGCAGTGGCTATATCACAGCCAAAGAATCCTTATAGAATGTAGACAGGGAAGAAGGAGGCAAACTTTTGATTGAAATCAGAGCTGTAACTAGGGCAAGGCAACAGGGGCCTTTCCACAGGGCATTCACTTTTCCTAGTTTCTGCCAGCACCTTTCTCCTTCCCATTTCCCCAGGAGTAGTATCTTCCAATGTCTTGAAGTATATTTTTCCTCTTCCACATAGCCCATTCCAAATGAATTCCATCCCTCTTTATCTTCCCTTTGCCTCAGGTAAAAAAATTTCTGAGGCAAGTCGAAAACCAAACATTTTTTTCCTTAAGGAGGTTACATGGTATAGTGGAAAGATGACCCAGGACTTGGAATGTAGGGAGAGTTCAGTCAGGATCCAGTCTTTGGCACTTGCCCATTGTGTGACTGTGGACAAATTACTTAATCTCTCTGGGTCTTAGCTTTATCATCTGTAAAATATATAAGGAATACCTTATAGGATCATTTTGAGGATCATATTAGAGAATGTTCCTACAGTGTTTTGGCAAACTTTAAAAAGTTCTAAAACACTAGTTAGGGGCAGCTACATAACACTGTGAATAGCACACTGGGCTTGGAATCAGGAAAATTCATCTTCATGAGTTCAAATCCAACCTCAGACATTTACTAGTTGAGTGACCCTGGGGAAGTCACTTAACCCTGTTTGCCTGTTTCCTCATCTATAAAATGAGCTGGAGAAGGAAATGAAAAACTACTCTAGTATCTTTGTCAAGAAAACCCCAAATGGGGTCACAAAGGGTCAGACATGACTGAATTGAATGGACAGCAACAACAGTACCAGTTATCATCGTCATAATCATTACCAACTACCATCACCATCATTAGTAGCAGTAGTAGTAGCAGTATTAAGCCTGATGTGTGAGTTTATTGGTGTAGGAAATGGCCAGTGTGGAGATTCCTTGCACCAACATAGGTCAATAACATGTCTGTAGCTTACAATTCTTAGTGAGTTGTCTTGGCTGCAGAGAGTTAATTAATACTGTAGAAAACAAGGAGTAAAGAACTAGGATCACAGGTATACTCCACACTAAGAAAACTCTATATGTAAAAATTCTTTAAAAAAAAAAGACGATCATGCAATTTAGAGCTTTATAGAACACTAGGTGGTGCAATGAATAGAGTGCAGGGCATGGAGTCAAGAAGACTTATCTTCTTGAGTTCAAATGTGGCCTCAAACACTTACTAGCTGTGTGACCCTGAGTAAGTCACTGTTTGCCTCAGTTTCCTCATCTGCAAAATGAGCTAGAGAAGGAAATATTGCACTGACAGTATCTTTGCCAAGAAAATTCCAAATGGTGTTACAGAGAGTCAGACATGACTAAAAAAAAACAACAACAATAAAAGAGACCGGCTAGTAATACCCCTTCATTTTGCAAATGAGGAACTGAGGTTCAGAGTCAACAGTGACTTGCCCTAAGTCACTCAGGTAGTAAGTGGCAGAGTTAGGATTTGAACCCAAGGTCTTCTGACTCTGAATCCTGTAATCTTTTTATTATTCTCCACTGCCATTACTATTCGTGTTACAAAATAATTCAAATGCAAGTTTTCTTTGAATAGTTCACTCCTTCAGTGAATTTAAAAATAATTCCATTTACAAAAATTTGATTTATATACAACTGATTAAGAACATAGATTCTGCAAAAGTAAGGTAGGACCTTCAAAGCTTTGCCTTTGTATTTTGTATCTCAAAGAGTATAAGAGAAACTGCCTTTGCATTTCAATTGTGTATCAAATGCACCTACTTCTTGCTTTTGTGAATTTCTGGAAATTTTTGTATAAAGCAGGACATATTTTCTGAAAGAATCAATGTAGTAATTGTCGAGTCAGGCCCTTAACAAGGAGTAATCATCAGGTAAACCAAAGATTTGACCAATATTATACCATAATAGTAAACATACAACTATTATGGCTGTTCTCAATAAAAATTGAAAAAAAATGGAAAATGCTTTTCCAAATCCTAGAAAATGGCTGCAAGTAATATACATATTGATTGTATAAAGTCCTAAGAAACATAATACATAGCACTTAAAAATGCAGCTTGACTTGATAAATCTGACATAAAATGAATTTACTAGCTGTAATAAATATCAAATATTTAATTAACATTGACTCTATACACCTTGTAGAATTTAGATATAATTGGACAGGGGTGCGAGGGGAGGATGATTTGGATAACCCATCTTTCTTTTAAAAAGCTATACCAGAAAATTTGGACTAACAGCTTCATTTTCTCTCAATAAATTCCTCGGTAGCTAACAGCTTTTTTCAAGTATTCCACTGACCCTTGAGCTTGGTTCATGGTAGTAGGAGGCCAATAAATTATATGCTTCTTGTTGATGATGATTCATGTTGTTTCTTTTCCTGAAACACATTTTTTAAGGTAAAGGCTAACACCGAGTTGTGACAAGGCATCTGTATACCTTGGGCAAGGTTTGAAAATTGGAGTTCCCTATATCTCAAAGTCGGCCTGGGGCTCTGTGCCTTCATTTAAACACGTGAACAGACTAAGCATAAAACACATGTGTGTGTGCTAGAGAGAGTAAGATTTTCGGGCTTAAAACTGTGTACATTTATAAAAAGGAAATATTAATCCTGTTCCTTGTTACATTCCCCTGTCCCTGGGCTTTTGCATACTCTGCCCATCCTATTTCTCATTTCTGTACTAACCCCCAAATTTCCCCCTTTCCATTCTCTAACCACCTCTCATCTTTTAGATTCTAGTCTCTAGGTTCATAATCTATATGCTGAATGGTAGCTCAAAGGAATGGAATAGAAAAGAAAGACCTATTAAACCTTTCCCCCTCCCCCAGTCCCCTAATTGTTACAACAACTAACTGAGTTAATGTAGTAGTCTTTTATATATCCATATATTTTTTGCTAGGCAATGGGGTAAAGTGACTTGCCCAGAGCCACACAGCTAATGAGTGTTATGTATTTGAAGCCAGATTTGAACTCAGGTCCTCCTGACTCCAGGGCCTGTGCTTTATCCACTGCACCACTTAGCTGCCCCAAGTAGAATTCTTAAAGAAGGTTAAAGGAGACTATAATCTATTTCCCCCTCATAAAATATTCTTACCTTATCACCCTCCTAGAAACTCAAGGGAGGAAGTGTTTCTTCTTCTTATACCTATACTTCATGCTACCTTCGAAAATAAAACTAAAAAAGATTACCTTTAGCATAGCTTTAACTAGGGCATGGTGAATGGGCCTGTGCTCCAGGGCTCCAAAATTTAGAGGCTACTGAAAGCACTTAATGCTCTTTCAATAGAGCAAAAGCAGCTGAGCTTAGTATTTGTTTTCTTTTTCTTTTCTTTTTTTTTTTGAGGGGAGAATTATGACAATTTTTATAGGACATTCTTATAAAGAAATTTCTTTTGCTAAGGAGGATTGGCAACTACTCTCTAATTTATTGTATTAGAAGTCTGCTTGGGTGCACTAACTTTGTGATTTCCCTAGGGTCATATTGTGTATCTTAGAGTTGGGATTTCCACCTCCTCTTCATGACTCACTCTTTGACTGTGTTTCCACTATGGCAATTGCCTCCTCTAGTATACCCCTTCCTGCTGTCAGTTGCATTCTAATAAAACTTCCCTTCTTACTCTGTCATCCTCCACCACACTCTCCTCCACACTGGATGTATCTTGTTATTTCCTCTCATCAGAGTTGTACCATTCCTCTAAACAGAATTAATCTTAGAAATTTGATTTCAGGCTATGTTTTGTGAAGGATGCCCTGAGTGCCAAAGTATTAGGCTCTTGCCTTGGACCTATCAGAAATGTCTGCTAGAGTGTGTATGTCTTGATAACATGCTATGGAATGTAGTCAGGTACAAGATAAAAATGCCTTTTAGTGGCTTTTACAGTACTTGACATTTTTTTTTGACATATTATCAGAGTACTTCACACTTCATTGAGAAACTATGAGAAAAATCAACCAGGTCATCAGAACTATTTTTAAAAACAAGTTTTAAAACATTTTTCACTAGGAAATTGTGAAGATAGGCATCTGACAGTGTCCTGATTGGGGATACACCAATGCCTTTGTGCAGAACCTATCAATAAAATGGATATTGGTGATAAAAATTTTTAATAAGGAAATAATTATGTGAGGAAAGATGGGGAATACCTGTGTTCCTTTTCCATTTGGAAAATTCTCATATTTACTCTAATCACTCTGATTTTTTTCCTTTTTAGCACTGACGGATGGGCTAATTACCTATTAATATCTCACCGGGAAGAACTAGTTTTCTCTATAGAGAAGGAAGAGTGCGTAATGCAATTTCTTTTCATGTAAATATTTCATATGTTTGTAGGTGGTAAAGTCCTATACATGGGTTCAAAAAATCAACCGCACAAATATATGAGGGAGATGTTGCTAGAAAACTATTCTTGTGAAAAATATGTGGAGATTTTAGTGAACTGAAAACTCAATATGAGTCAACAGTGGAGTAGCCATCCCTCCTTTACCCCCCAAGCGATATTATATTGCCCCTTCTCTAACCACCCCAAAAATGATGTTATATTTAGCTGAATTTTTCAAAAAGTGTCATGTCTTAAAAAGGAGGTAATAGTTCCATGGTATTTTGATCTGGTTGGAGTATTGTGTTCACTTCTTGATATCTCATGTTAGGAAAGAAAATTTAAAAAAAACAACAACTGTAATGGGTCCAGAGGGGTCACCAGGATTGTGAAAGCCTTGAGACCACAATATATGGGGTTCAGCTGAAATAGCTGGGGATATTTAGCCGGGAGAAGAAAAGACTTAATAAGGAAGTGACAGCTGTCTGTATCATCTAAAAAGGCTTAGATTAGGCTTGCTTTGCTTGACTTTGAAGGTAAAACTAGGACTGATGGTAGGAGTTGTAGATCCAAGCAAAGAAAAACTTCTTAACAATTAGAGGTATCCAAAAGAATACTGAATTATCCAGGGAAGGCTGAATGATCGCTTTAGGAATGTAAAGGAATGAATTCTCGGTAAGGCATAGTTTAGACTAGCTGAACCTGAAAGTTCTATGATTCTGTGATAGCCTTGATACCAAGTTGAAGGTGGAAAAAAATGGAAAAGAATCAGTCCAATTTATTATTTATTCTGTTTTATTATCCGTTTGATTATTAATTCCTTTTTCTTGTCAGCTTCCTCCACCAATGAACCAATGAACTGACTTGGTTTGTTTTTGTATTATGTAAACTCAGCCTGAAAAATATGTTTAGGTGAATACTACTGTTACTTGCATTGTATAACTTCTGTGTCAAGACTGTGGTTGTTGTTGTTTACTAAATACTGAATACGTTACTAAAGAAGTAAAGCAGTCGTGTCTGACTCTTCATGACCCTGTGGACCATGCTGCCCAAGGACGGTTCTTGGCACATATATGGAGTGGTTTGTAATTTCCTTCTCCCATGGATTAAGGCAAGCAGAGTGGTTTGCCCAGGGTCATACAGCTAGTAAGTGTCTGAGGCTGGATTTGAACTCAGATCCAGAACTCTATCTGGTGAGCCATCTAGCTATCTAATGTAACATGATTTCTATATAATATCCCCTAAAGGGTCAATGGCATAAGTCCAATTAATTTGGCTAAACTAAGGTCCAGTCTGGATTTCTACCTAGATTATGTGTACGGATAGCATACTATCAAGACAAATTTTTATGAATTCCAAAGTTACCTTGCCATGGTTAATTCAGTTATATCATAGGTTCAAGGCCACAGTGAAAGATGTTGCAGTAATTAGAATGGAAGAATCTTAATGACAGAGATTTAGAGATTATCTGGTACAGCCTCAGAGATACATGGCTTAGATCCAAAGGCCACGGAAACATTCCTGTGCTCAAGGAACACTAAGGTTTAAGGATTAATGGTGCCTTCAAAATTACTACTTGTGTTTCCTGGTGGTGATAAACTTCAGTCTGATGCAATTCATACCACCATAGTTAGTCATTGCTAGGTACTATAGCCCAAAAACCTAGAATGTATGGATCTCATTAAATTGAATCCAGGGGGCAAAATATCAGCTATTGGGGTGCCAGCACCAGCCTGGTGAAGTGGAAGGAATATTGGAATTGAATCCTGACTCTGTCACAATTACCAGTTGTGTGAAGTTGGACGAGTCATTTAAGGTCTTTTAACCTCAGTCTTCTTATCTGTGCAATAGGGATAATAATTCTTACATTGTTTATATTATTGTATGTAGTATCTAATCTAATATAATAATATATTGCGTTATATTATAACCCTAATAGGGTTGTTGTGAGGATCAAATGAAATGAGAGGAACATTTTACGTTGCAAACACTATTAGTAATAGGTCACATTACACACTTCATCCTCACCTCTACCTCTTAGAATCCCTGATTTCCTCCAAGGCTCAACTGAGGGACCACTTCCTACAGGAAGCTTTCCCTGATCCCCCCCCTCCCAGTTTTCAGTTGTGTCCCTCTCCTCAAATTATTTTGCATTTATCCATCTGTTGTATCTTCCAGGAGACCATCAGCTTCTGGGGAGCCAAGACTTTGATTTTTTCCTGTCTCTCTTTCTGCCTCTCCTGGATTTTGGAGCTATCAGGGTCACCAGAGAATACCTACTGTAGTCTCCTCATTTCACATAATACTTGATGAATGAGGCTCCATCGAGATCTAGATGTATATGATAAATAATGATAAGGTAACAGAGTCCGTCAATCAGTAAGCATTTATTAAGTGTCTACTGTGTGCGAGGCACTGCAGATACAAAGAAAGGCAAACGACAGTCTCTGCTCCTAAGGAGTTCACAGTCTAATAGGGGAGACAGCATGCAAACAACTGTGTACAGACGTGCAATATACAAGAAAAATGAGAGAGAAACAGCAGAGGGAAAAGGGCCAGGGAAAGGTGTCTTGCAGAAGATAGGACTTAGCTGATATTTGAAGGAAATGAGGAGGAAGAAGTAAAGGAGGATAGAATTCCGAAAGCCAGTGAAAATTCACAGAGTTGGGAGATACATTGTCTGACAAACAGGAAGAAGACTGATATAACTGAACTGCAAAATACAAAGGGATAAAGTGTAAGAAAACTGGAAAGGTAGGAAGGGGCCACATCATGAAGGGCTTTGAACACCAAACAGGATTTTATATTTGATACTGGAGGTGATTGAGAGCCATCAGAGGGTATTAGCTGAATTAAAATGGGGAGAGACTCCTTAGGGCTTAATGACTTGAATAAGGTAATACAAGTAGTGAAAGAAGCAGTCAGGATTTGCATCTGGACCTAGCCCTCATTCTTCTCCACCCCATTGCCTCTAACACTTAACTGCAGTGCCTTGTACTTAGAGGCACTTGACAAATGTTTGTTGAATTGAATTTTTACCATTGCTTTTCTTACAACTCTACTAAATAACAAAAATAGCTAGCATTTCTGTGATGCTTTAAAGTTTGCAAAGTACTTTCCAAATGTTACCTCATTTGATCTTCACAACAGCTTTGGGAGATGGGTACTATAGAAGAAGAGGCAGCTAGGTGGCTCAGTGGATAGATTGCTGGGTCTGGAGTCAGGAAGACTCCTCTTTTCTGAGTTCAAATCTGGCCTCAGACACTTCCTAGCTGTGTGACCCTGGGGAAGTCACTTAACCCTGTTTGCCTCAGTTTCTTCATTTATAAAATAAGGTGGAGAAGGAAATGGCAAACCACTCCAATATCTTTGTCAAGAAAACCCCAAATGGGGTCACAAAGAGTTGCACTCAACTGAAACTACTGAAAAACCACACAAATAGATGAAGAAGCCTTAGTTTGGCTGAGAGCAATGAAGTCATACAATTTAGGGTCATATGGCTAATAAGTGTCCAAGACAAGATTTCAACTGTAGTTTTCCTTGACTTTAACATGGGGATAAGAATGGCTCCCATCTCACTGGGTTGTTCTGAGGAACAATTGAGATAATATTTATAAAGTGCTTAGCACAGTGCTCCACGCATAGTAGATGCTACATAATTTAGTATTCCTTTCCACCTTCCTCTTTCTGACTCGATTCTCATACTCTAGTCTTTGTACAGATGAGAAAACAGGTTCAGAAAAGGTGAAGTGGCTTGTTTATGGTCACAGAATTAATTAATGTTAGAGTCAGGATTCAAACTCAGTTCTCTACCTCCTATTAGTCTACTCTTCTGTCCACTCCCCTTTGCTTCCTCTTAATAATGACAGTAACAACAGGTGGAATGAGGATGATGTGAGATCATGCTTTCAGAGTGATAGAAAAGTACTGAATTCTTCTTCAACCTAGTTTTGATATCATAAATGAAAATTAAGCCTTCAGAGGAAGCCTGCTATAATGTATGGACAACAGGCCGTGGGGTCACTGTGACCCAGGCCAAGTCACTTAACCTTCCAATGCCCCTAGATAACCCTCTGAGAATCTAAGTTACACAACAGGTACAAGTCTGTGCCCTAACTCCTGTCCATTCAAAGAAAGAAAAAGAAAAATTGAGCCTGATTTGCTTTCCTTTTATTGTTAAGAGTGGCACATGAATTTGTTTATGGATGTATTTCTGAAAAGCGTACGTCAAAACTTTAGAAATGGAACCATGTTTCAGATGACTCACATTTCTATAACCCTTTAAAGCTTTACAAAGCATTTTCCTGTGAGGTAGTCAGTACAAGTCTTACATCTTACAGATAAAGAATTGAGGCTCAGAGGGTTGAGGCATCTTACTAACGCCTTCACACAGCTAGTAAAGACCAGCATAACTTGTCTGATACTCTATCCACAATACTACATTGCCTCTTAAATGTCCCAAGCGTTCTTGCTATAGGAAATCATATAGCAAATCCTTAAGTATAGTAAAAATTACCCCATAATTTATTTTGCAAGTTCTCACTTTTGTGTATCAGGTTTCTTTAGTGGGGCAAACAACTATATTCAATGAAGCATCAATGTAAATATTCTGAGCAATGCAATTGTTTAAAAAATTATGTTGCTTCTTGTCTTCAGTCATTTCTGTAACTACAATTATGTAGAAAAATGTTTTCCAGACATAACATTATTTTTGAACTTCACAAACATATTTCATTGGTAATTAGAGTCAAAAGAACCTGAGTTTTTCATTTCTAAACAAGGAAATGATGCTCTATCAGTGAAAGAGGGAGGCAGGAAGTCCTATAAAAGGTTGTAAGTTTTCCATATACAAGTATTTTTTAATGCATGTGCTAAAATATTGTGTTTATGCCATGCATTATAAGCAATCACTGATCCAGCAATTGCCCGACAAGATGCAACACTGACTATGCTTTAAGAAAACAATCTAAGGCTTGTCAAGCCAGTTTTATGCATAAAGACATTGTTTTCCATATATGATGATACCATGCCACAGAGGTTTTCTTTCCCATTATTTTGTATAATAAAATATTTTCACTATATAGGGCAACAAAAATTGTGAGAACTATCATACCCCCAATATTTGATCTAATTGATCAGCAAAACCAGTCTCAGTCAGGTTTGGAGGATCAGTAGTGTTGAATTCATCATATAGATAGCCTACTACAAGTGATTCATTCATTCACTGCATTTGGAAAGTACTGTTGTATACCTGAGTGTAGCTATTCACCTGGGAAAGTGGGACCATAGGAATATAGAAGATGAAAATGTCGATAGTTTATATTAAGAAAAACAAACCATAAATTTGGTAAGAACATTACAGATGTATGGAAGTATCATTCAGTCAATCTTACAGTCAGGTTGGTTTTTGAATAGAAAATATTTTCAAGCACTTCCATCTTCTCTCTCTTTCAAGTTAGATAGTATACTTGGTATTTTGTGGGTACATAAGTAACATAAATTACAAAACTGAAAGCAGTTTCGTCAGACTTTATTTTACATTTTTTTCACTAAATATATGAAGACAATTTTTTTTGCTTCAGTGCATTACATAGTCATGTTGCATTCAGTACAAACTGCTGAATATTTTTTAAAGAAAAAAGACAACTGATTATACAGCTAAGTATGCAAAATGATCTTTATAACTGTCAGAAGGAAAACACTAACAGTATCATTACACGTAATAGATGACTTAGAGAAACAAATTTGCCTTCCTACTTCTAAATCATTTACCCTGACTACATCACTTTCTAAAAAAAAAAGGATTTTGGTAAAAGCATTATGCCACAGAGCAAATACATTAACTTACCTTCTTGTACAAATGTGACATGACCTTGGCAGTTTTGAAGAACAAAGGCTCTTTCACTATATCAAACTTTTTTTTTAAACAAACTAGTGAGCATTGCTTTGTATAAGATTGCTTTAATAGCGTTTCTTCACAGTGATAGTTCAGAAAGGTTGGAAAGTGGTCAGCATAAAATATTTCCCACCATTTCTATTTTCATTTGTATGCAAAAATCATCACATTACATCAGTAATTATAAAATTACAAACACTTTCTAGAAGTAACTGCATTTCTAGCTATGGTAGAAAAAGTTATTGGTCAGACATCTAAAAATGATGGTGAAGTAACATAAAAAAGCTACGAATACAAAATACTTTCTAATGCACAGATAGGCAGTTAACTTGTTAAATGACATATAACAGTAATTTAAGGAAAACTATTAATGAACAAATGGGAAAGCACAAATAATTTATGAATGAGTTGAGGAGATGGAAGTTTGATCATGAAATGAAATTGACATCTGAAAAGATACTCTTGATAATGCGTCTTTAATCTTCATTATGGCACTTCATGGAACTACTAACTTTCCAAATCCCAATAGGCATCAAAAGTCACACAGGTCTTCCACTCACCAGAGTGCTGATAAACACTGAAACATAGTTGATTATGCATTCCCACTGATTTGCACACACATGCACTAGTCAAACAACAATAGCTTATTTAGGTTCTTGAAGATGCTACCTTGCAATATTGGTTTCAGGCAATCTCTTCTGCGGATCTTGTGTCATATTTCAGTCTTACAAATTCCTTAGCCACATCATCATTGGTCCTTTGAGAAAGTATCCTAAGGATTGTCAAGCCAGTGTCATCCATAAAGATGTTTTTCAATAGTGGATACCATGCCCCAGAGCTCCCCTTCTCCACTATATTCTGGAGTTGAATCACTGTCATTCCTATAACTCTATCTTCCCGCGCAAAGCAGTAATCTTTAACTGAGAGGTGAAGCTCATAGGCCTCTGGGCGGTTTTCATTACTCAGGATGCTGTAGGGATTAAAAATATGAATTTTGATCAAGGATATTAATTCTTTCCTGCCCTCTGATCCCCTAACCAACTCTGAAATCTTGTTGATGATTTTGTACATTGTTCAGATACATTTGTACTTGAGTAACTGGAGAGCAATGGAGTCAAAACCCTGATTTTCTCATCCCTTAAAAATCTCTGAGCTTTTTTTAAATGTAGCTATCCACTGTCTAGTCTTTAAATCGTATTGATTTTATAGACAACAATATAGCTTACGACAAATATCCAGAGACATTCAGATAAAGATTTTGTATTACTTTCTTGTAATTTGTTCATTGTACACATAATTTTTTGTTGGACTAACCACTTAAACTTTGTTTTCAATGTGTTTTTTCTGGTAGTTTTAACTGCAGCTAGTTAGACCACATGTGGCAAGGGCTATAGTAGAAAGAGCACTGGATTTGAGCTTTGTGTTCAAGATTAGAGTTCAAATACTGACTTAGCTACTTACTACCTGCAGACAAATTACTTAACTACTCTGATGCTCAGTTTTCTCATCTATAACATAATAGGACTTGACCAATTGATCACCAAGGCCCCTTCCAGCTTGAAATCCTATGATGATCAATGTCACTCTATACTACTCTCATTTTATGGGGGTGGCTATACCACTTCTCTATTAGCTGAATTTTACCCAGACTATCTTCCCTTAAATATGATACTGTGTGACCCTGAGCTATAAACTGATGGGGTCATCCTTAATAGTTTCTAAGTTCCCTTCAGGCACTAAATCTATGATCTTCTGATTTCCATCATGTGCCTTGTTCATAAACCCATGATTTTTTTGTTTTTGTTCAATTGTTTTACTCACATCTGATTCTTTGTGACCCCATTTGCATTTTCTTGGCAAAGATGCTAGAGTAGTTTGCCATTTCTTTCTCTAGCCCATTTTGTCGATGAGGAAACTGAGGCAAACTGAGTGAAGTGACTTGTCCAGGGTCCCATACATAGCTAGTAAGTGTCTGAGATTGAATCTGAACTCAAGTCTTCCTGATTCCAGGACTGGCGCTCTATCAGCTGCTCAAAGTCTCAATATCTTCCCATTAGGTAATGTTCCAACTCATCATTCTAGCATGCAAAATCTTTGATAAAGCTGTCCTTTTGCCCATCCAGTCTATTCTCCCACTTTGCCTTGGGTGCTCTTCATATTTGTCGACTCTAATTTATTTCCTGCAGTTCAGAGCAGGTTCTCTACAATGATGAAAAGATCAGAACAGAAGCTGGTGCTCAATGCCTAGAGACTCACGGGATTGCTTTGTAACCCTACTTCTACATACCACAGTTCCCTATGTCTTCCCTTTCCCCTTCTCCCCCTGTCCAAGCCTTGACTAGAGAGTCATATCAATGTTGATTTTCTCAGGGGGATATCCTGCACAGAATATCAAGATCTACTCTCAAGCATTTAAATTGAATACAAATTCTCTGCACCACAACAGAGCTCATGCCAATTTTTTCCTATGGCAACAGTTAGACCTGTCAGCTATGTGGCTGATGATGGCTTCTACTAATAATCTGAGACAACTTGGCAATGCAGAACAGAACAGAATGAAGAAGGCTGAATAGTGATATTCCAGGAACATTCCTTCCCCCCACCTTCTTTTGATTCATCTTCAGATATTCTGGGCTCTTAATGAATACACTATATATGCCCCAGCAGTAAAAATTTCCCAATTGCTTTTCACTCCAGATTTTTTCTGATCAAACGTTTTACAGGGTCTAACTTTTCCTCCTGGAAGAAACTGTTAACTAAGGTGAGAGTGCATTTTTGAGATAGTCTAAAGCAAAAGTAAAGGAAATAGTGACTAAAGCAAGGTGGAGATTGAGAAATGTTAGAACATATTTAGAATCAGTCTGTGCTATTGGGACAGAGAAAAGAAACCAAATGCAATGCTACCTCTAAAAGAATTCTCCATGTAGCCGATGATGGTTTCACTCCATAAGATCTTCTACATATATGTGTGTATATACACACACATTTTAACCAGACTAAGACCACCTGTTTCTGGGAAGTATATCAGCCTGCAGGATTTAGTTTCTTTGAGAAACTCATTAGAATGATGTGCTATAGCAGAAAGGGTAATAGCACTTACGTTCAGAAGATGTGTTCAGATCCCAGCTCTGTCATTTACTAGCTATGTGAGCTTAGGTAAAAGCATTTAAATTCTGTGAAACTAATTTCTTCATCTATAAAATGGGGAGAAGGCTACTTGTACTGGGGAGGGCTATTTGGAGAGTCAAATGAGACAATCTATATGGAAGTATTTTGCAATTATAAAGTTATATATATATATATATATATGTATATATATATATATATATATATATATATATATACACACACACACATATATATAATTTTCAGCATAAAATCACTACTATGTCTCAATACAAATAAAACCATAATAGCCATCATAATGTTATTATGATTCCCACTGTCACCTAAGAGGGAATAGGGTCTTGAGATTATGGGACAAAGAACAGGTAAATTATGGGCCCTAGGTTTTATTTTATTCACTAGAACCATTTCTATTTCTAATTATTTGACAGACTCAGTTGAGTTATGACTGATAGCCAATTAAATAAATTGTCTGTAAATTGTTAAATTTAATAAATGAGATTTAACTAATACTCACAACTGGAAAGTTTCATTGTACTTGGGCGACCAGGTGTTGCTTTTGGTCTTGGTGCCTTGTTTCCTTTTCTTGTCACCGAGGTTGGGTCCCAGGATAAAAACCTCCACAAAAGGGCGAAACATTGCTGTGGTTTGCCAGTGTAGGTCATTGATGGCAATGACTAAAATGAAAAAGAGAAGGGAGCAGAAAGCATTAGCATGAACATGTGCAGAAAGATAACATTTCCACATTTTGTCCTTAATAAGAAATTCAATATTGAGTGGTTGGTTTACTCCTGCAGTTAAGGAAATGTATCTGAAGGAAAACTGGATAGCTTCCAGGAGGATAATCTAACCATGGAGGGTTCCACTTCAATGTAACTATGAGGGCCTTCGGCTGGAGTTGAAATACTGCTGGGCACTAATCAAGAAGGATAATTTCTAAGTTTTCTTACTGTTCTTATTGTGATATGTAAATTAAGCCAGAATCAATATTTATCTTTAATTAAAGTCAACAAATCTTTTCTTTAAAAAGGGGAAGGTTCTTAGTTGAGATATTAATATCCTGGTTCATTTCAATTAGAGTCAATAAAAATTCACGGTCCATACACTGTGCCAGGATGCAAGAGCATAAAGACAAAAACAAAGAAGTTCTTGTCCTTGAGGAGCTTATAATCTATAATAGCTAGCTGATAGTTAAAGCGATATGTGTGTGTGTGTGTCTGTGTATATATATATATATATATATATATATATATATATATATACACAGACACACACAATATATGTGTGTGTGTGTGTGTGTGTGTGTGTGTGTGTGTGTGTGTGTGTGTGTGTGTAAATCAATACTGAGGGGCAGCTAGGTGGTGCAGTGGATAGAGTGATGGGCTTGGAATCAGGACTCAACTGCCTGAGTTCAAATCTAGTCTCAGATACTTACTAGTTGTGTGACCCTGGGCAAGTCATTTAACCCTGTTTGCCTCAGTTTCCTCATCTGTCAATGAGCTGGAGAAGGAAATGGCAAACCACTCTAGTATCTTTGCCAAGAAAAACCCAAATAGGATTACCAAGAGTTGGACATGACTGAAAAATGACTGAAAGCAAGAGATTGATACTGAGAGGCAGAGTGGACAGAGAGCTGGCCTCAGATTAAAGAAGAGGTAGATTTAAGCTCTACCTCTCACACATACAGGCAACTTTTAACTTCTCAGTACCTCAGCAAGACTATGTGTTACAGACCTGCCTTGACAGTGGGAGTTGTCTCTTTAGGAGTTCCCTAGATCAATGAAATCCCAGGTCCCTACATACTTCCCTTCTCTCACCTAATAATAATAATAATAATAATAATATTACAAAACAAATTACTTTTCCACCAAGCAATATGTAGTTGCCTTTTAAGGCTTATCTATCAAATAATTTTCTAGTCTAAATTAACATTACTGACTATTCAGATTGTGTTCCCACAGTGCCAAAAATCACTAAGTCATTCAGTGATTGTTTTCAAAAACCCAAATATTGGAAATCACAGAGATAAAATCCATCAAATACTAGACTATCCCAATAGCAACACTATCCTGATACCAGTATTCTTTAAATTTTAATTTTTAAATTCTAGACTTAGTAAGCTTCAAAGAAATATTTAAATAAACAAAATGAAGGGATTATGCACAGAACCACAAACACTAAATTGTTTATAATTTGTTAAAAAGTATATATCAAGTTCAACAAATTAAATTATTATATTTTCTTCCATATCCCTTCTGATCATCTTTTCCTCAGAATAGTAAAAAAAAAAATTGCTATCATTATTCTTCAAGTATCTATACCAAGGTCTAAGGAATAGTCCATAAATACTTTACTCAAACCCACTCATTGACTCCACCTGGGAGAAAAGATGGTGAAAAACATTTCCCTCCTCTTGAAAGAGACAAATTGTGAAGCTATGAATCCAGAATGTTGCATATCCTGGTATTTAATATTGATTAGTTAGTTAATAGCTATTTTGGTGCTGGTTCATAGAATTTTCTATGTTACTATGGAATATGGCAAACATTGTATGTGTGTGTGTAAATGAGGAAAGTGTCATGATATAAAAACAAAAATCATTATAAAAATCTCAAAAAAAGAAAAAAAAATCAAAATATTGAGATTTTTTTTCTAAGTATTGAGTTTTCCAACTTCTACCCAAAAACATCTAGAAAATTTCAAAGGCATTTTGTTTTGAGTAGAGATTCAAAGAAAAGAAAAATCACACTTTATTTCACCAGTTATCTAACATTCTAATCAAACACTTGGGTTGCTCAGGCTTCAGATTTACCTTTTACAGTCACTTTGTGCTCCCCAGTTCCTGGAATGGTTGAGATATCCACATGAACGGATATCTGTCCCACTGAATCATTCTGGGAGCGATCTGAAAATAACATTAATAGTATGCTTCAGTTTGTATTCAGATGACATCAGTTCTTTCTCTGGAGGCAGATGGCATTTTTCATCATGAGTCCTTTGGGATTGTTGTGGATCATTGTACTGCTGAAATAGCTAAGTCATTCACAGTTCTTTTATCATGCTATGCTGTTATTGTGTACAATGTTCTCTGGTTCTGCTCACTATACTTTGTATCAGTTCATTTAAGTCTTTCTAGTTTTTTTCTGAAATCATCCTGCTTGTCATTTCTTATAGCATAATAATATTCCAAGACAATTTACACCACAAGTTGTTCATCAATTCCTCATTTAATGGGTATCCACTCTGTTTCCACTTCTTTGCCACTACAAAAAGAGATGCTATAAATATTTTTGTGCAAATAGGTTTATTCCCCCCCCCCAACCTTAAAAAGAATCTCTTTGGGATACAGACCTAGTAGTGGGATTGCTGAAGCAAAGGGTGTGCAGAGCTTTATAGTAACATTTTAACATTTTGCCAGTGTTGTTGTATGGTTCTGAGTCATGGAACACTACATTTTCAAAAGAATTAAAAATGAGTCCACAATGATAGCATGAGGGAATTTGTCAAATGCTCTGCAAAACAAAATCATCAATAGATCCTGATGTACCATGGTATTCATTACTTGGAGTAGGGCTGACATCAAGATACTCAACAGTTATAATTTAGAAATTTAAAGATGATAAAATTAAGGTATAAACTAGGTGTCTTAATTCCTGGTTTGGGACTATTTCTACTGTTCTTGAAACTTACTTGAAAAGTAGTTGGCGGCATTAAATTCTATTGAATCTGATTAATTTTGGTATTCTTGGGTACAGACCAAGTTTTTAAAAATTTTATTAATTTATTTTGATTTATCAACAATCACTTCCATATGCTTTTGAGTTTAAAATTTTTCTCCCCCTTCCTCCCCACCACCCTCCCCAAGACAGTGCACAATCTGATATAGGCTATACATTTACATTCCTATTAAACATATTTTCACATCAGTGAAGTTGTAAGCAAAAATTAAAACCAATAGGAGGAACCATCAGAAAGAGGAAACCAAACTAAACAGAAGAGAGAAAAAAAAAGATAGCGATTCATCTTTCACAGTTATGATTGCTATCTGTGTCTTTTTCTCCATCCTTTCCCCTCCATTTATGCTTTTCTTTCTCCTCTCTCCCTTCCCCCCCATCAGTACTTTGCTTTTGACCACCACCTCTTTCAGTCTCTCCTCCCTTCTATTATCTCCGTCCCCCCTCTTCCCCTTCACCCCCACCGCTTCTTCCATCCCCCCTACTGCCCATAGGGCAAGTTAGATTTCCATACCTAACTGATTATGTTATTCCCTTCTTGAGTCAAACCTGATGAGAGCAAGGTTCGAACAATGCTTACCCCCCTCCCTTCTTTCCCTCTGCTGTAATAGGATTTTCTGTCTTTTCCTGTAATGTAATTTACCCTTGTCTGCCTCCTCCTTTCTCAGTACATTTTCTAAGATCAGACTAATCCACTTACTTGGATCCATTTAACCCGCTTGATTAGATTTTTTTCTTATCATTACATCAATGTCAACTAATATCCACCCCCTTTGTGAATACTCCTTTAACATGGTATAACAACAATACAGTTCTCAAGAGTTGCAAGTGTCATCTTCCCTTGTGGGGATGTAAACAGTCCACCCTTATTAACAACATTTTGTATCTTTCTGTCCCATTTACCTTTTTATGTCTTTCTTGAATCTTGTGCTTGAAGATCAAATTTTTTGTTGAGCTCTGGTGTTTTTATGAGGGCCTTTCTGATTCTAAGGACCTATGGTTCTATGTCTCTATGTCTCACTGTTGCTAGACAGTAGGGTTTGTTAGAATGATATGCTGTTCTGGGAATGATGCCCCTTGAGATTTGGCTCTTTCAACGAGAGGGAGACAGAAAGTGCTTAACTTGTGGGGCAGAGCTGGGAGGGGAGGGTCATTCTGGCTAGGTCTCTGAGGCTCTAAGCCTTCCAAGCTGGTTTCTCCATGGAATCTTGATCTGTGTCATCATAGGGTGACAATCTGCAGGAACCTTGTCTTGTTCATCCCATTTCCAACTGGCAATGTGTAAATAAATGGGAACTCTTTGTGTTGATGATCTAAGGAGTAAGATCCAGGGACACACCATGAGGAAAAAAAATTAGCTCCATCATTTACAATGCAACAGACCACTGAAGGGATGGTTTGTGATTTAAGGGTCAACGTGTCAAGGGCTCATGATTTTAATGGCATGGAAACTTCCTTCAACAACTCAGATAATACACTTATGTACTTTTCTCCATTATGGAGACAGTGTGGCCAGCTAGATGGAGACTGAGGCCTAGGAGTCAAGTGACCTGGGCTCTGGAATTTTGCTATTATATTTCTTGGCGTTGTCAATTTGGGTTCTCTTTCAGGTGGCGAGCATTGTATTTTTTCTATGGTTACTTTACCTTCTGGTTCTAGGCCTTCCGGGCAGTTTTCCTTTATGATTTCCTGACAGATACTGTCCAGGCTCTTTTTTTCATCATGATTTTCAGGTAGTCCAATGATTTTTAAATTGTCTCTCCTGGATCGATTTTCCAGGTCGATTGTTTTACCAATGAGGTATTTTATGTTTTCATCCGTTTTTTCATTTTTTTGTTTCTGTTTGACTGATTCTTGCTCTCTCAGAGTTATTAGTTACCATTTGTCCAATTCTAGTTTTTAACAGATTGTTTTCTTCTGTTAGTTTTTTGTACTTCCTTTTTCAATTGGCCAATTATATTTTTAAGGGATTTGTTTTCTTCAGTGTACTTTTTTTCCAGTTTGCCAATTGTGTTTTTTAGGGACTTGTTTTCTTCAGTGTACTTTTTTTCCAATTGGCCAATTATATTTTTAAGGACTCTTCTACCTCTCTCATTAGACTTTTAAAATCCTTCTTGAGCTCTTCTAAGAAGGCTTTTTGGGCTTCAGACCAGTTCATATTCCCTTTTGATGTTGCAGATGTGGGTTTGTTGACAATGTTGTCCTCTTCAGAATTTCTGTCTTGATCTTCACTCTTCTCATAATATGAATCTATGGTACATTTCTTTTTACTCATGGTTTCTTTATTCCCTGGCCTTTAAAGAGATTGAGCTCTCCTGCTGGGGAACAGAGGGCACTGACCCAAGCTTCTTGTGTTGGGAGCCTAGGTCTTGGTCACTGGCTTTGTGTGCTGGGGCCTCTTATGTTGGCAATTGGAGGCTGTAGGTTTCTGGCAGCTTACCTCATGTTGGGCTGGAATCAGCAAGGCTGGAACTTTCAGGCAATTCTAGGTTGCCTGCTTTTCCTTTCCCTTTTAGCTTTCTTCAGCTCCTTTTAGATGGGTGCTGCAGGGTGTTTATCTGCCTGGGGCCCCTCATAATGCTACCTCCCTCATTTCTGCTAATGTACTGGGAGATTCCTTTGTGGTAGAGTGCTGAGGCACCTGGTGGTTTTCTGAGCTGGTTTCCACCGGTTCCCCCTGCCTTCACTGAGGCACTCAGAGGTCCAGGTGTTGGTGTTTGCCTGCTCTACCACCTGGGCTTCAGGATCTCCTTCTGGTTGACAGTTGGTTCTGACAGCTTACCTGGTGTTGGGTTGGAATCAGCAAGGCTGGGACTTTAGGAAGACTTTAGGTTGCTTTCTTCAGCTCCTTTCAGATGAATGCTGCAGTGTGCTTATCCTCCTGGGGCCCTTTGTAGTGCTGCTTCCCTTATTTTTGCTGAGGCACTGGGAGACCTGTTTGCTGGGCTGCTGCACTGCTGTTCCAGGTTTTTTTTTCTCTAGGGTGATATTTTCTGGGTTTTCAGAGGTTGATAGGGGAGGGTGAGAGCTACTACCTTTTTACTCCGCCATCTTGGCTCCTGGAAGCAGAAGCCAGACCAAGTCTTCTCAATCCTTCCTCAGATGGAGGCCATCTGCTTCCATAAGCCCTAACAGTAGCTCTTCCTCATATTTCTCAAATCTAAGACCCCAAGCATTCTGGTTGCAAAGCCTCTTCTCAGGTAAACCTATAATATACCTCCCTAACTTGGCCCTTCACAGGCTCTGGGTTAGTACTACCACCATTATTTGTCATTTACTTAAAGCTTCCTTGATGAATAACTTCCTCCAGATTGTCTACTTAGTTGTATGGATGCTTAGAATATCCTCCCCAACCATCTTACTAAACCATCCCCTTTACAAAGTCTAAACCTATTTGGAAATATTTCCTTCTTGAAGCTTGCCTGGATGGCTCAGAGTAGAGTGAACTTTTGCTAACCACCTGATATGGAAGTCCTTTCTATTCTTTCTCCTGCAGTACCTTCAAGAGCTGTGCAGATCGTAAATTGGTGTATCTGTAGAATGGAGTGCCCTCATTACATTTTCTGGTCAAAAGAGGGTTAACCAGAATATTTTTTGGTTGGAACCTTTTTTGCTTTTCTGGTCATCATCAAAATTTAGAGAATTCATTTATCTTGTCTTTGACTATGAGCAAGTTTAAAAATGCAAGCTACAAATTAGGAAAATACATCAGTTTGTGCTTGGATCCCTTAAAGAGAAATGTTAGTTATGTTATTTTTTGAACAACTGAAAGTTAAGGAAACATGCCCAGAATCTTTTAATAGGAAATGATTAAGATGCTTGTTAACAACCATAATTTTCCTCATTTCTTCCTTTTTTTTTCCAAATAGCTCTTCTCTATTCTTCATCTACAATATACTCAGGATATATGTCTTCACAGTGATCTATAGGGTCAGATAGGAATAATCCATAATTGTACTCAGCATTGGCTGAATACTTGACAGCAAACCCCTGGGGTAGAAGCATTTACCAGACTGCAAAATACACATTTCCTTCTTCTTGACATGCCAAGGTGTGGAAATCCACTGCTCAGCTGACTCAGAGGTAGCCCTTAAGAATAAGTTGCTTTTTATGCCAAGGAGCCCAAAGTAAAGCAGACCAATTCTCCACCAAAAATAAAGGTTTTCTGCAAAAAGCACATTTTGGTCATGTCTTAATAATATTCTTCTTCAGAATGGCCCCTTAGAATTCCATATAAACAACTCTGTTACTGATCCATTTGGTGGGAAGGTGTGGCAGAAGCAATATTTAAATGGGCTTCACCATGTGGGTTGGGCTAGCTTTCCTGTAGTCCTATACCTCAAAGGCTATATTAGTTTTTTGTCCCAAAAAGTTACTGAAACTATCCTTAAGACTTAATTGACCAAGCTGTCATGGCTTCCCAGTCACTCCAGGCCATAAAAAGTCCCATAGGGAGCCAATGCCCTTCAGACTTGGTGGATGCCCCTTAGCCTTGAGAGTGATCATACCCAGCCGACCATGTGTGCTTGTGTATTTAGATGAAGAAGGTTGTATCTATCTAAATTAATGCTGTATTTTTGCTGAGTATTGCTTTTCATTCTATGGCTAAGCAAACTTTTCTTAATTGTTAGATTTTCAATTTCATTACAACATCAAATCTACCATCAGACTGGCCTGAGTCAGGCTAGTCTACCACATAAAGTATAAAGCATTCAGTAATATGAATTAAAATTCAGACAAGAGGATTAAAATAATAAATATCTATATAAAGAAAACTAAATTATTGAAGCAATTTTTATAGTCATGGAGTTTCCAAAGTTATAAATGAAAACTTAGTTGTATATTTGATCAAGTTAATCCATCAAGAATTTAACCTCTCTCTTAAAATGCCTCAAATGGAAATAAGAACTGGTTTTCTCCATATTGTACTTCCAGTTGATTTCTGCCTCTGCAGAAAATACCAGGAATCTGCCTCCCTCAGACCCAGTAAAGAGTCCTCCAGATCTACCATTCTGCAGGGGATTTTGCAAGCTAGCATTACCGACAGAACGGAAGAACTCTAAACTGTAAGAGATTAAGAGTTCTGATTGCCAAGGAGAATTGAAGCTCCTTAAGAGCAGAGACTCTTCCATTTTTGCATTTGTTTCTTTGGTGCCTCATCAAGCACCCAAGAGGAAGTGCTTAATAAATGCATTCTGGTTCATTGACTGCATTAAATCTCCATGGTGGCATTAAGCAGTAGAACCCCAGCAGTGTTGGTTTCTTGCTATGTGAATTGAGTTTGACATTGGATCTTTAGGTCAGACGTAGCACTGCCAAAACACATGTCACGGACTAAGAGATATGCAAGGAAATGATATATAGGTGAACCAAAAGCTGTTACTTCTCTGTTTGGGTCTGCAGTGAATTTAGGTTTGTTCTGGTCACAGTCCTTTAACTGGTTTACATGAGACAGCTGGCTTTGGAAACTGTAGTACCTCCATGAGGGACCTCATTGGATATGTCATTAACTAGTTGGGCTTTTCTTGTTGTCTGTTTCCCGTGTGGATCACTTCTCTATCTTGGTATGTCACCTATAGTGAAATAAGCAGATGGTTTTTCTCCCCATGTGTCATTATGCATCTCAACCCCCTATAGGTCCTGTTGGTACCTTTGGACGCTGGGACTCTTGGGTTATATAATTTGGGCAACTGTTTCTTTGCAAAATCTCTTACCTGGTCCTATCCCTTTGGGCAATGCTTCCTGATTTAGGATAATATGGGGTAGGGAGTGATAAAAATGTGAGATAGAATTTGGCAAGGCTATAAAAATTCTTAAAATGAAAAACAGTCCATATCCTCAGTGACCTGAGTTTTATGGCTGCAGAGCAAGTCTCCCTAGAAAAGGGAGATAAATTGCCATTGAATCCTCTGAGACCTTTTTCCCATGGGTTTATGACAGCCTGGCCTTTAGATCTATGGCATTTGTTCATTGTAATGACAGTGAATTTTCTGTCATGGAATAAAAGACAAAATGGACAGTAGTATTTTCCAATTGAACTAAAAATATAGGAAGAACTAGTCTGGCAAGGAAAGTAAAAAGATTGAAAAAAAGGAAGGAGAAAATCTTTACTTTCTCCTAAGGATGAAACAAAACAAAATAAAAACCCGAGACAGAATTATAGACAAGAATAAGCTATAGTTTATTCTCTTTTTTTAAGAGAATGAAAATTTTAAACCTAGGCTTATGTCAGTAGATCCAGGATTTGGCCCCCATTCATTCTCTTCTGCCATGGATATCAAATATTATTTAACACAAGACTGTACAGTGCTCTCTTACCAAATGGCAGCAAAAGGCTTGTACTGATTTGATTTCTTTGGCTGGAATTTAAAAAATCCCTACCAGAAATCTTTTTCTCTAGACAAGATGGGAATTCTTTCTTGCATGTACGATAATACTTACAAACACATCATGACCGAGGCTGGAGGGATGGAAGACACTGCAAATTATGATATCCTGTCAGCAGTTTCCTTTACAGAAGATTCTCTTGCCCCTTGCTAATGTGATTTTTGTAATTTCTGCATGGTTATAGAGATGGCTACCTTTTAGCCATCTGTACTGCCATAGTATCACCCAGACCACCAGACTTTAGACTATAAATCCTTGAAGGCAGGGATTGTCTTTTGCCTCTCTTTTGCATCACCAGTGCTTATCACCGGGCCTGGGTGCTTAATAAATATTTATTCATTCAATGTCCCAAGAAACTAATCCACTCAGTTTTGGCCTTTCTGCCCATGGCTATGCTGTACTGCTTCATGAGTTAGTAAAGTCAGATTTACATAATATGCTCAATATACAGAGCTCCACAACAGACTATGCTTCCACTCCCATCTAGTTGTCCTTGCTAATTATCTATAAAGTAGTTACTCTAGAGATGCTACTTTGGAACTGTATTGCTATATAGCTCCAGGCTACTTTCTTTCTACTTTTAAACAAAAACAATAAGCATTAATTTTCTCTTCCTTTCTTCCCACCTCCATTGGGGTGGAAAAAAATCTTTCTTGTAACAAATATGCATACCAAAGCAAAAAAAAAAAATGTAACATTAGCCATATGCAAAAAATGTATGTCTCTCTTCCCTCCCCCCCCAATCTTGAGTACATTACCTTGAATCCTCTTGCTCTCTCAGGAGGTAGGTAACATGCCATGATTTTATTTCATCATAAGTCCTTTGGGAATCATAACTGGTCACTGTGTTCACAAGTCTTTCAAAATTTTTTGTCTTCACAATGTTGTTGTAGGTAAATTATTTTCCTGATTCTTTTCCCTTCATTATGTATCAGGGTACTTTTCACCTTCTCTCAGAATGTAATTCGCACTTGGCTCCTAGCTGGCATTATGCCATCATTGACTAGAAGGTATGAAGTACAGGGCAGGAATCTAAGCTGGAGAACAGGACATCTAGCTTTTAGTCTAAGGCTAATGTGATCTATTTTCTCTCTCTATCTTCTCCCTGTCTATTTTTGTTCATTCATTTATTCATTCATGACTTAATTAGTTTCTGCTATTATGAAGCCTAAGGCACTGGGACATAGGCAAGGATAAGTGACATGGTCCCTACTAATATGTTATCATCTAGTCAGGGGAAATATATCACACTCACAAATATGTAATACTATATAATAAGAGTACAACAACTATGCAAAACTGTGAAGCAAAAT
Source organism: Phascolarctos cinereus (assembly GCF_003287225.1). NCBI lineage: Eukaryota > Metazoa > Chordata > Mammalia > Diprotodontia > Phascolarctidae > Phascolarctos > Phascolarctos cinereus. Next base: position 158,862,790 of record NW_027555736.1, read on the forward strand.
GGCATATAGTAAGAGCTTCAGATAAGTGCAATATTAATTACAATAGCCAACATTTACATAGTGCTTTAAGCCTGGAAAATTACTTTGCACATATTATCTCAACCTCACAACAACTGGGGGAGGTAGGTGCTATTATTATCTTCATAGATGAGGAAAGTCAGGTAGACAGAAGTTAAGTGATTTGCCCAGAGACACACAACTAAGGAAGTGTCTGAGGCTGGATCTGGACTTAAGTCTTACTGACTCCAGGTCCAGTGCTCTATCTACCACACCACCTAGGTGCCATATCCAAAGTGCTTTGTGAGGCTGGTAGCAGTCTTTTGAAACATATCATCGAAGAATTGCAAAATTAAGGAGTTAATACTAGTTGACAAGTCTTACTGATTTTTCTCTCCATGCCCATGGCCACCATCTTATTTTAGACCTTCATTGATTATTTCAATGGATATCTAATTGGTATCCCAGACGTAAGATTCTCTCGTCTTTTAAGATTCTCCATGCAGCTGCCAAAATTATATTCCTAAAGCATTAAGTCTGAACGTGTCATTCTGCCAGTCAAAAAATTCTAGTGTTTTCTTATTTTTTCTAGGATAAAATGCAAGTGCCTTACTTTGACATCTAAAACCTTTCACAGATGGGCTCCAGAATATCTTTCCAAGTTATTACACATTGCTGCCCTTCATACAGTCTTCAGGCTTGCTGTTTACAGGGATACCTCCAAGTCTTGGGCAAAGGGTCCCTCACAGCTGGAATATACTCCCTTCTTCACCTCTGCCTCTGTGAATCTCTACCTTCCTTCAGAACTCAACTCAAGTGCCACCTCCTACATGAGTCCTGCAGATGCTAGTGTACCTAGGAATGACTTTGCATTTATTTATATGGGTACATGTTGTTTCCTCCCAAAAGAGTACAAGCTCTTGGAGGACAAGGATTGTTTGATATTGGTCTCTGCATCCCCAGTGTCAAGTATACTATCTCTCTCATAATTGGTACTTAATGAGTACTTTTTGAATAAATGAGTACCAGAAAAGAAGTTATTTTAAAGTTTTCTAATTAGCATTTTGCAATAACAGTACATCTGTCTGTTGTGACAACTCTTCGTTCATTTGTACACTCTTCAAAATTATTTTAAAATTCTCGTCCATGGAAAGTTATGGCTATTTGGTTATTTTGCTAAATTAATACCAGACATTCTTGATAAAAATGGAAAAAAATCCAGCTAAACATCTTATGTCTATAATGCAAAGTGTTTGGGATTTTTGAAAATACCCAGATAATTCAGCATTTTTTTCTCGATCTGTTAGTATCATGTAGACACAGCCTCAAAACTAATTTTTAATTGTTTGTAGCAGTCTATGGGGAATGGGGAGCATAGATCCTATGTAAGACTGGCCTCTGATAAGAAAACAGGATCTGTAAACAAAACTATTACAAAATACAAAAATGTTACAAAAAGTAATATTTGAAAAATATTAAATCAGATTTTAATTTTATGAATTTAATTTTTTTGAAAAAGAAGCCTGTATAAATGTAGTTCAATTAAAAATGGGCTAAACTCAAATACTATCATGGAACAGGGATGTTCTTTTTCAATTACATGTTTTGGAAACTATATCTGTGTATTATTTCAAAAAAACCCATGGACAGTATTATCCACAGGATCATAAAGAGTTGAACATGACTGAACAAGTAGGGAGCAGCTAGGTGTATGGTACATAGAGCACTGGGCCTGGAGTCAGGAAGACTTCATCTTCCTGAGTTCAAATCTAGCCTCAGACAGTAGTTGTGCGACCCTGGGCAAGTCACTTAACCCTATTTGCCTCAGTTTACTCATCTGTATTCATTTCCATCTGAGATGGAGAAGGAAATGACAAACTATTACAGTATCTTTTCCAGGAAAATCCCAAATGGAGTAATGAAGAGTTGGACATGACTGAAACAACTGAACAACCACAAATTTTTTTAGAAATTTTTACAAATAAGATACAAAAGGTCAATGGCTAAATACATGTACTATATTAGAGGCCCAATTTTATAAGTCTTTCCAAGATTCCTCTATTGATTAATTCATAAAGTCTAATGAAAATTTATGTATATGTAGGAACAAGCTTAATTTGATCTCTTGGGACCGTCACCTACTATCTTGCCTCTAGTTGTTAATTTCAAAACTTCTCAAATTAGTAGGTTCTATACTTGCTGCTTCTACCTAGTTCTACTTCTACCTTCAACTTCCTGCAGCCTGAAATAAGTCCTCAAAACTATACCAAAACTGCTCTTTGAAAGCTCTGCAGTCACCTTCTCTTTTACCAAATCCAGGGTTTTTCTCCAATCTCATCACCACTGTTCTCTGCTTAGTTTGGGACACCTAACCTCCTCCCCCTTCCTGAAGTGCACTCAATCAACCTCTCTCTCTGTGTCTTTCTGTCTCTCTCTCTCTCTCTCTCTCTCTCTCTCTCTCTCTCTCTCTCTCTCTCTCTCTCTCTCTGTCTCTATTTGACACTGATGTTATAAGACATCTGTCTCCTTTTCTTTTTCTGGTCCTATCTGGATATGTTTTCCAGGCTTCATTCCTTTTCTTCTTTTTCTATACTATTTCTTTCAGTGACCTTCTCTGGTTTCACAGTTTTAATCATCACTTTTCTGCTGGTTATTATGTAATTTGAATTTCTAGACCCCATACCTCTTATCAATTGAGATAATATTTGTACAATGCATAGTTCCTGGAACCTAGTAGACTAGATAAACACTTATTCTCTTTCCCTTCCTTTCCCTTTCTTACCTGAACTCCAGTTTTAACAGCCTTCAGAATATATTCATGTTGATGCTTACTAACAGGTGACACCTATTGCATAAAAATAAGAGTTCTAATATAATAAAAAAGATAAACTGAAACAGCTCAAGTACCAGAAACAAATTGCATGTAAAAAGAAACTGTGAAATTAGAAGTCTGCTCCAAGAGATAGTACAATGAAGGAATTTAAACAAGATTTAACATTGGTAAGAAATCAAAAGAACAAATAAAAAACACTTTAGGAAATTTGAAAATTGTAGTAGGAACTAAAGCTATAATTAAAAGCTGTTGGGAAAGAGTTACAGAAAATTATTTTTAAATGACCAATAGAATTAGTCTAATAAACTTTTTAAAGAAGAAACAAGCAATAGACTAGCTACAGTAAAAATGTAAATGCAGACAATGTAAAGAAGGTAGAAAAACAAGCTTGGATAATGACTACTGAAAAAATTTGAAATGTGCAGATACAAGTGACAGATCTTTAAGACATGTTAAGATTGGGGAGGCATGGCATTACTGACATCTCAGCTGATTTAGAAAAAACAAGAATATTTGCACATTGTACTTAAGGTGTTATTCAAAAATAATTTCAAGCATTATGAAAATAATCAACAACAGATAGAATCCAGGACCATGAAAGTAACATGATAGTTAAACTCCAACACTACAATGACAAAGCAAAAATACTACAAACTGTAAGAATACAAAAATGCCATGTCAAGGAATATCAGTAGGCTCACAGCAGATTTCCCAAGGAAGATAAGGGATGATTAGAAAAATTGAAAGATGGCATATATTAAGACACAAATCATGAAATCACTTAAAAGGAAAACCTGTAAAGGCTACTTGACACCTTATGTAGTAATATTTTAATAATATTTAATAATATTTCTTTACTGGGGTATATGATAGGCAAGTATGTAGAATATTAGCTCCTTGGAAAAAAAGAACTATATAATCTTTCTATTCTGAGAAAATGGTACACAACCTTATGCATAGTAGGCACTTATTAAATATTCATTGAATGAATGAAAAGGATGCAAAGTGCAAGTAATGGAAGAAAGAAATTTAAAGCTTGTGGTCTTATACCTTTTTAGAAGAGTGTTGCCTTGAAAATGGTTAATGGGATGGGTCTTAGCATATGGGATCTTTCGTGCTCACTGTATGGTAAGTGCTTAATAACTGATTTGTCATTCATTCAGGTTAGTCACATATCTAATACCTTGATTATTCTGAATGATGGAGTATTGTCTTAGACTGTCAGCTTTTGGGTCAGATTTTTGAATGTCTTAAAGTTAGTTGCATGGGACATGATAGCTGCCTTCAAGGTATACCATGTGAAAGAGAAAAGAGATTTTTTTTTTTTGTAGTTTCAGAGGGCAAATGAAACCACCTCTGATGCTCTAGTCATGATTTTATGTCTGCATTGAGTAACATTAACACTGTTGTGGTAATTACATTAATACTTTTGTACAGAAGGACCTTTTTTTTTGTCCTGGGCCTCATGAAAATGGCCTACAACTCATTGAAATATACTAAATGGCTCCTAAGATCACTTTCACCTCTAAAATGGTGCAGTAATCTCTGAGGTCCCTTTTAGCCGTACATCTCACAATCTCATGGCGTTCAACTAGAAGAAAGTCAGATTTTATAGTTGATTTTCCATTGCATATTACATTTTTTTCAGTATCTATATACATATATGCATAGAGATGTAAATGATTATCACGAGGGCAAGGGAGTAGTGAATGTTGGATATCAACAGGCTTCAACAAAACACCAGTAAAGGATTTCACTGAAACAAATGACAGAAAAAGAAAGTGGGCCAGTCACATAGAAAATGCTAGGGCTGATAAGTGGACACTTCTATGCTCCACTGTTATCAACTTGTTATCAGTGATGAAGGCCTCTAGAGCACACTGGGTAGATGACTTGTAGTGGATATGGATACGTTATTCAGGATGCATAGGTATAGATGGGCTATGATTTGCATTTTGGAAGGGTTATCTAAATTAACGAAATAATGGAGCCTTTCGGATATTTTTAGTGATTCTAGATGGTTTGCTTCTTCAAGGTTCAATCTCCTCAACACCAATATCCTCTAGTGTGACTAAGAATCACAGAATATGTGATTCAACTCAGTCAACATTAATTAAGCGCTTACTATGTACAAGGCATTGTTATAGACCCTAATCTCTGGAAGTTAAAATTCAAGAGTTAGTTTCATTGGATGCTGAGTTTATATCTGACTGAAAAAGAAGGGATCGTCATATTATGTAATAAGAATGAGGAAAAAATGGTACATGGGTAACTTCCCCACCCCCAAGTAGTTAACTGAACCACCTTGGACAAGTCACTTATCTGGGTCTCAGTTTCCTCATTTGTAAAAAGAAGGGGTTGGTCTAGATTACCTCTCAGCCCTGAATCTGTGATCTTATGATACTGGAAGAGGAAAAAAAGTCTCAGAAAAAAGGCCTGTAAACCCATTGGTTAGATGATAGTTTGTTAGGGAAAATAGGCAAGAACAGGATAAAAAATCTACAAGGAATTGAGATCAGCATCTAAAGCAATGAACTCATTTGAATCCTTCAAATCATCTAACCGGGTAAATTCAGGAAGATATATCCTAAATATGTAGGGTTATCATTTTACTGTGTCAAGATTATGATCTTTAACTGCCATTCCAGAACTGGCTAAAAAACCCCGCCAAACTCTGCTTGTTTATGCAGCAAATTCTTCTATCCATGTAGTTAAAAACAAGAGTTTGGGGATAGGTATCAATTATGACCAGGACATATGTCCACCCCACAGAGCAGCAATCATGACCAAATTGCTGAATACACTGAAAGAGGAAGTAATTGGACAATGTGTAAGAGCTGACAAGACAAATCGGTATCCTGAATGATCCAGTAATAGGTGTTTGCATGACAAGAGAAGATGGGGAAATTTCTTCTAAGAGCAACAATGGATACATCTGGAAGAGCAGACACAGCAGAATATTTCTAAGAAATAGCTATACAAGCTCTAATGAACCGAACCCCCTCCCCCAAATGTCTAGTGTGAAGCCTTATTGCTGACAATGAAGCAAAAGTTTCTAAAAGAAGCCAAAAAAATATAAAAGGAGCATTAATAACATATGATTACAGTGCTCACTTAATGCCAAAGATTCCAAAAATAAAGACTAATGAACTACTTTTCTAACGACATTGAAGCAGATACTCTAAAGGAAGGAGGAATAAATGAATTAGATCCCTCAAAAGGAAAGGGAAAGATGGATGAAAACATGAAGGAAATGGGAAGGCTTTTGCAAATGATTCTCTACAACAGTCAACATCTTCACAGTCAGACATTTGACCACAAAAAGGACATACAATCCCAAAGTACTTATTATATGTGGAGAAAAGGGAACAACCTTAAAGATTCTCCTGACAAAACATTTCCCATTTTCATATGAGAGGCATTGAGATAGAGTAGATAGGATGACCTCAAAACCAGATAGGGTTTGATTTTTTTATAGATGAGGAAACTGAGGCAAATAGGGTTAAGTGAGTTGCCCAGGGTCACACTGCTAGTAAGAGTCTGAGGTCAGATTTAAATTTAGGAAGATGAGGGTTCCTGACTCCAGACCCAGCACTCAATCCATTGTGCCAAGTTGCAACGAAGTCTATAAGATACTGACATACAGTGGTAGATGGAATTTCCTCACCTGGGAGTTCCTTATACCACTGAAATCAGAGGTCCATTCCATAGCCCTAAGATCACACAATATTAACTTTGTTCAAAGATAATCTCATTACTAACATTAAGTCATGGGTAAAACAGGAAGATGTGGGCTTTGTAAAGATGTTTGTCACTGTTTTGGGGGAAATGTCCTAAACAAATTGCAAATAGAGGAGAAATTCCCTCTAAACGGAGTTCTACAGAGCCTGCTTTTCACTGATGACAACATGCTGATTGCATTGAGCCTAGTGACACAACAGGGTCTCCTAAATGAGAGCTATACTACCCAAGATGAATCCTCATAGCAATCTATATAGGTTAAATCAAATGGATGAAGAGTGCATGTTGTCCTGATTATGGCATGAAATTGATTGGGCTGCCCAGTGAATTAGTACATTAGTCATTTATTTTGGACAGGCATTTCAGGTGGCTAGTCAGGCTGAATTTATTGGGGAAATTGCATAGGATTTTTATAGAAGCCACAGTTACTCCCTGCCCCCAAAGCACATTTTTTCAATGTCAATATTCTCCTGCTGTTGCTATATGAATTTGAATTATGGAACACCACAATCTCAGAAGAATCATAGTGGAAAGATTCATGGCACATAGTATAATGGATGACCTATTGCATGAGAAGCAGCATAAAAGACCATTGGGGGCATGTAAAAGGTAAGCTGATCATGTAATGACAGTGAAGCAAAGCAGCTGGGCAGACTGAGTGCTGCACTATCATGAAATATTAAAAGACCCAGAGGAAGGCCTCCAGCACTAATGGTACATCATGGATGAATTTTTTCTCAAAATCCCCAATTTAAACTTGTTCAGGGTGAGAAGCCCTGAACGGGCTGTAATCTGTTCTGGTGGAGGGAGATCCGCCATCAATGAAACTGGAAGCCCACTGAAATATCAAAACAATTACAGTAATAATTTAACATTTATATATTCATAGAACTACTGCCCTTTTACAAAGTGCTCCTATGTATGTTATTCAATATAATTTTAACAACACTCTTGTGAGACAAGTAAGATTGGTGTCATTAACATGTTACAAATCAGGAAACGGGCAAAAAGTGTTTAAATAATTGCACAAGGTCACAGAGTGAATCAGAGACAGAACTGAAACTAGAATCCAAGATTTCTAAGGTGTAGGTCAAGATGCTGTCCATTGTATTATAATAGTGCTAGCTCCTTTTGCAGGATAACAATAATTCTTTACTCTTTTGCACTTAAGAATTTTAAATTTTGAGAAGTTGTTGGAGCCTAAATAAAAGCTATAAAAGTCTAAAACTGTTCTATTCCAAGTCACTCCTTGGACAGTGTCACTCCTTAACCTAATATTTTAAGTTTCTCAAATTGAACTGATTAAAACAATCAATTGAGTTCATGTTTTAAATAATACATTTATAATGAAAAGGTAAACAATTTAAAAACTATGCTAAAGTACCTACACGTGTATAATAGGAACACATGCTTCAAGTAAATATACACAATACATACAACTATTATTTTAATTTAATAAAAGAATTTATTTTTAGTATTGACAGTTTGCTTCCTAGTGCAGTTAACTTTGATGAATTGGTAAATGAGTAAATGGTAGTTTTAAAAACTGAAAGCGGAGGCAGCAACATCATCGTAAATTTCTCAGGGGGTGTTTTTCTGAAAGCTTTAGGAAAGAAAATAAATGTTTCAAAAGTCATTTCAGAAAATTTTACACATTGATTATAGCCATGCTATCCAACATTTTTATCAAGGACTTGGATCAAGACATAGAAGGCATACTTAGCTAATTTGAAGATCATACCAACATGGGAGAGAGAAAAGCTAACAGAGGCTTGATGGGCTAGAGTTATGGACTGAATCTAATAAGACGACATTTAATGAGGATAAATTACCTGCCCTTGATGGAAAAAAACCAGAAGCAACAGGTGGAAACTGCAGGTTTAGATTTAACATGAGTGGAAAAGCCTTTCCAATAATTAAAAATATGCCAAACTGCCATAGGCTTCCTTAGGAGGTATAAAGTTCTCCATCACTGGAAGTCTCCATAGGGAGGATGGATGGTCAATTGTTAGTAATGCTGTGGAGGGAGTTCTAATTTTGGTAAGGATTGGACTAGATGTCCTCTGAGGATGGTTTCTTCCAGTTGAGATTTTATAATTTTGATATTGGACCCATTTCCTTGTGCCTCCATGTGCCTTTTTTGTGATTTATAAAATAGGAATAATACCAGTCTTGCCTATTTCACAGAGCATTGGTACAACAGATGGTACATCAGATGGTGCAATATATGAGGAAGTACTTTAAAAAGAATTGTAAAAATTTTGTGGCTATAAAATGTTGACTGAAAATGTGGCATTGCCCACAGCCATCATCTCCCTGTATATTCATGTATAAATAACAATTTATCTTTCAGTGACTATATATAAATATATATATATGTGTGTGTATGTGTGTATGTGTATATATATATATACACATATATATATGATTATATCTTCTTCAGTCAATTAATAAAATATCCAAATCTTCATTTTTATTAGAAGAAAAATTTATCTGGAAGAGCTAAAAATTAATTTAAAAAACTATAGCAATTTATCACTGCTTTAAAGGAAACTGAAATGCCTATATTTGGATGATGAGGAATATTTTTTGAGGTTTTATTCATCAATCAAATATTTACTGAATACTTACTGAGGTACCCAGAGGGGGAAAAAAAGGATTAAATGAAATCTTTTGGACTAAGGAATCAAAAGTGGAGTTTAGATATTTGGATTTAAATAGAATGTACCTTAAAGGTATATGAAATACTACATACTAAAAATACCATGTATGTTTTCACTATTGGAAAATTGTTCCTGACACATCAATAAATCTATGGAGAGGATATAAAACATGAGCTATTGACTCTGAAAGCCGGTAGCTGATATAAATGTGGGATAATGAAAATAAATATTAACTCTGTAGGAAGATGCTCTTTGCTCTTGAGACATGGATTGATCCAGAGACATAACTAAGAATTTTTGCACCTAAAAGAGCCCCACAAATTATGTCCAGGGCAACCAGTATTAAAGGCATTCTCATTTGTGGGGAGATTGGAAAGAAGGTGATGATCACCACTGTATGGTGGGGAAATGGAGACTAAGATACTGACTGGCATTGCCCTAAACAGAAGAAGCATGTCACCTGGTAGCTATTTCAATTGATTATTTTTGATAACTGTGCACTGAAGTCAGATCTTTCTTTATACCTATAGTGAGAGAGTAATGGTAACTACCTATAACAAACATAGGGATGCATTTGGGTAGCAGCTAAAAGAGGGCTTGAGGCCAATGCCCCTAAAGTCTTCAAAGTATAATAACAGAATGTTAGAGCTAGAAGGAGCTTTAAGGATGACCTTGTCCAACCTTTTCATTTTACTTGGTAGGAAACTAAAGTCCCAGAAAGGGGAAGTAACTTACTGAAAGTCACAGAGGAAGCTTCAATCAGCTCTTGCCAAAACGGGCTGAGCTGAGATGGAATTATATAGAACCTAATCTTAGAGAATCATAGACTATTAGACCATAGAAAAGAGCCATAGTAATTACTTTGTCCAACCTTGTTATTTTAGAGAGGAGGAAATAGGAGCCATGAATTAGGGCCACAGTCGGAACTAGGACCCAGATCTCTTGATTCCCAGTTCATCTCTTTCAACTAAGCAATTAAAAATTTTAATTTGATTTTTTTGCGATATGGTCAAAATTCTCTCAGTAATGGCAACTAGTTCTTTCCAAGCATTGACCCTGAGTCTTCTGACTAAAACAGCAGTTGAGCAGGGAAATGGCTCCTCGTTCCTTCTTGGACATCTGTACGCCAATGTTTATATAATTCAGGGAGCAGAGCCTAGCAGGGGAGCAGAGTCTTGGACTTGCTCCATACTGGAACTGGGTATAGGCATTAGATGCTTCTAAAGCCAGGGTCCCTATTTACCCTCCCCTAGACCTAGGCCAAGCTAGACCTTGGCTTGAGAAACATAGCCATCCTTAAACCCTTTGGCCAGAATATATTCCCCATAGAATATCTTAACACCTTGTTACCAGGTTCTACTCCTCCCCTGCCTTCTTCCTTGGAGGAATTTATATCACCAGCTATATTCCTTATCTTGGAAAAAGCCCCAGTGGTCCTGTCTTACTTTTTACTATACTGATCATCTCTTCTGAATAGCTCCACAAAAACTGAGTGTTGTATTTATTTCACTGTCACCATATGTAATCCCATGAAACTGAGTCTGTGTATATGTGTGTGTTGGGGGTAGGTCAAGAAGTAAACAATTAATGGGCTTGTTTATCCTCACTCCCTCTGAATCTCACAGATCTAGTCATAACTATAAGGAGGGAATAGCTTAGGTTGTGTTATCTCAAGGAATGTGTTTAAATAGATTTTAATGGAAACAATAACTTGTGGCAAGACTGTCACTGTGCATATCAGGGATAGGGAAACTTCTTTTAACTAGGGATCACTGATCCACAGAAAAATCAACCTACAGCCACATACAAGTAAAAGGAAATTTACAACCAACTTGCTTTGGTTCATTTCTTTCAAGGAGAAAAATAGAAAAATAGTCAATTCACTTAATCTTAAAATTTAAATATTAGGGATATAAATTTTAATCAAATGAACATATTTAATAAGGCAAAATCTAATGGGATGCACATAAAATTCTTCAATTGCATTTGATAATTAGTGAAGGAGAGTAAAAAGGGGAGGGAGGGAGAGAGAGAGAGAGAGACAGAGAGACAGAGACAGAGGAGAGAATAAGAGGACAGTGAGGAAATAAATGAGAGAAGAAAGAAAAGCAAAGGGAGAAGGAAGAAAGAAGGAAGGACAATAGAGGGGTTCTGGAGTTAGGGACCTGCATTTTAGCCTCAGTGTTCCTTCTTACTATTTTTGGGAACTTGGGCTGGTCACTTCCCCTTTCTAGGCTTCAATTTTCTTATCTGTAAATGATCTTTAAAGCCCGTACCAGGTCTAAATCCTCTAAGACAGGAAAGAAAAGTTAACAGTCAGTATCAAATCAAAGAGCAGTGCACAGAGTGCAGGGTCTGGAGTCAGGAAAACTCCTCTTGATGAGTTCAGATCCCGCTTCAGTTACTTACTAGCTGTGTGACCCTGGGCAAGTCACTTAACCCTATTTGCCTCAGTTTCCTCATCTGTAAAATGAGCTGGAGAAGCAAATGGCAAACTACTCCAGCATCTTTGTCAAGAAAACCCCAAATGGGCTAATGAAGAGTTGGACATGACTGACAACTTAACAACAATCAAATACTGACCTATGACTTTCCTACAATTCTAGGTGCCACCCATAAACCAAACACACCTTTCCCCATTCATCTAAAAGCCAAGTAGTTAATATTTTCTGCCAATTCTCTGAGTTTCTCCATCTGCCCTGACATCATGTGTGATGATCGTTGTCACTGCCATAATTTCTGATTCTATAGCAAAACCACTTTCTAGGTCCTCACCTCTGGCAATTTACCCTTCCTTCATCTGCTCCTGTTTCAGAGTGCCAAGTTAAAATAAATCAATACACTGAGAGTGTTACTTCCCAAAGGAACTTTTTGATGATCGTTTTTTTGAATTTGTTAATTCTGAAAGCAGATGAGAGGAACAAGAGAAATTTTAAGCACTTGGCAGTATTTCCCAAAAAGAATGGAAAACTGGTGCAACAGAAAGAGAGCTGAATTTGGAGTCAGAAGACAGTCATATCTTGCATCTGATGCCTATTTCCCATGTCATGTTACGCAAGTCACTGTACTTCAGTGGGCCTCAGTTCCCTTATTTGCAAAATGAAGGGGTTACACTAGCTGGCCTCTAAGGTCCCTTCTCATTTGGAACAAGGACCTTATCTTAAGATGCTATAATGAATATCATGGTGTTAATGCAGTCAGTTGCTACTTGGGCTAAATAAGTTCTGCCATCCCTGTTCTGCTAGACCAATGACCCTAAAGAGGAAGGTAGGACTCAGGACTATGCATAGCCTAGTTCATTACAAGAGATATGAAACTCACATAGACAAGGAAGGTCAGTGGGCAAAGAGAAACAAGGTGGATGATTAGATCTAACTGGATAACTACTACTGCATTTTTACCAGTGGAGCTGTTGTTTGTCCTTGGTTTTCAAAGAGGACCAATGATATCATGGGGTGATGCCTTGACTTGCTCATGAATTGAAGTGAGGCAAAGTGTCTGAAGCCAGATTTGAACTCAATAAGTGAGGCAGAGATGCACAGTCATCAGCCTCACTCTCTCTTCCAGAGACCGTGAAAAGAGGACAAAGGACTGTGGATCTCACTTTGAGTAAATATGAAAGGCAAGAAGAAGTCTGTAAAGACGTATAGAAAGTGCATCCCTTATAATCAATTAAAAGTAATGAAAATGACAACAGGCACTGTGTTAAGTACCAGGTATACAAAGGAATGAAAACAAATAAGCAAACAAAAAACCCCAAAATAAAAACCAGTCCTTGCTCTCAAGGAGCTCACATTCTAATAGGAAAGACAGCATAAAAACAACTAAGGACAAATAAGATGTAGACAGGATAAATGAAAGGTAACCAACAGAGGAATCCTAAATCAGGAGGTTGGGGGATGCAAAAATTTAACAGGGAAAGAAAGGAAAAAGGATGACTAAACTCCTGGAGCTACCGGAAGTAAAACATATGAAGCTGTTCCTATATCAACACTCGTTTGATAATGAGGATAAGCTGGAATATCTCAGGAGGAAGCTTCTCTTTGTATACTAAAGAATGATAATATGGATCTAGAGTAGAGGGACTACAAGATAAGAAATCATAAGGCAATGTTCAAAGAAAAAAAAGACACAAGTGACAATAGTTATCACCATGATAAGGAGTCCTGAAGATAAGCTGACCTGAGAAAACAACAAAGGACTTGGCTATCTTCCTGGGGTGTGTATCTAGGATGGGATAACTGCCACCCCCATCATGTGTTAACTCCTGTGAATAAAGCTGGTGTCATTTTCATTACTTTTAATTGATTATAAGGGATTCAGAATAGGACGCATTTAGGAAATGAATAAGGTGTGGCAGCTAGGTGGCATAGTGGATAGTGTGTTGGCCCCAGAATCAGGAGGACTCATCTTTGAGAATTCAAATCTGGCTTGAGACACTTACTAGCTGCATGACCTTGGGCAAGTCACTTAACCCTGTTTGCCTTAGTTCCTCATCTGTAAAATGAGTTGCAGAAGGAAATGGCAAGCCATTTCAATATCTTTGTCAAGAAAATCCCCAGTGCGGTCATGAAGAGTCCAGCACTACTGAAAAAAATGACTGAACTACAGCCTCTGAGCGTCTAACTTAAAATACATACACATTGAACTCTTGATTATGAAAGCATGGAGTGTGCCTCACTAGGATTAGTAAAGATTTATTAGCCTAGAGTCTTGCAAATCAGAGCAAGAAGGCTTTAAGCTGAAGAGGGAGGAGAAAGGGGAAAATTACCCACATATGTCATAGAGAATATCATAGAGAACTTCAGAGAGAACAACAGAGAACTAGCAAAATCCACAGCAGACAACTTTGTAAGGACAAAGAAAGCAATGAAAAATTATGGTATTCGATGTGTTCATATAAATGCCTACCTATGGTTAACAAATAGGTTGAAGCATGTATCCTAATTGTTATGAGGAAATCGGGCCTCATTAACCTTGAAATTTAGTTGGATGAGGTTCACAATGAAAACATGGCTTTGCAATTCAAAAAGAACAGAAAAGACAAAAAGGGGTGATGGAGCTACATTATATGTTTAAAAAACATGAAATCCAGAAACCCGTAAAGGAAGCAATGAAAAAAAGAACAAAAGTGACATTATCACAGAAATATAAAACAAATCGCTTGGACAAAAGTAGGAATTAGGAGTTCAGGAAACACATCACAAGTCTAGTATGGATACACGTGATATAAGATGGGAGACTTTGTTTTATCTGGAAATCTGCTAGAGCAGACTTCATCTCTTCTAAAAGCAGACTCACTTTATGGGGATGGGTGATATTCATTAATGATAATTTCAGTCTTTAAAAGGCTGAAGAAATGCTATTCTAGACTCACAATTTAAAAAAAAGACCAATATAGAGGATGGGATCTAGGGAAAATAACATTGCATAATGCTAATAACAATAACTTTATATAGCTAATATGAAAAACGTATATAGAACTTGCTATGCACCAGGTATTGTTCTAAGCACTTTACAATTATCATCTCATTTGGTTCTCACAACAATTCTAGGATGTAGGGGCTATTATTAGCCCCACTTTATAGATATTAAAACTGAGGCAAATGGAGAGTTAAGTGACTTGTCTGGGTTCGAACAGGTAGTAAGTGTCTGAGGCTGGTTTTGCACTCAGATATTCCTGACTTCAGGACACCTAACTGCCCCTACGAAAGAGTAGCACAGTTCTGCAAAAATAATCAGGAGTGCTAAAGTCCAGATGAACCAAGGCTAATGAAAAACATTAATGACAACTAAAAAGAAAAAAATAGAGGTATGGTGAGGGCAAAAGGAAGATTAGAAAAGGGATAAGAGCTATGCTTAGGGAAGATGGGATGATAAGAAAAGATGGTGGTGCAAAAGGAAAAGTATTAATTTTTATTTTTTTTGTTTTCTTTTTCAAGGAGAATGATCTTTGGCCTGGGAAAGATAGAAAAAATGCTTAATGGGGATATGAAACTAAAGATAAATGGGAAAATGAAAAGAGTACTTTGTCATCTTCAGCGAGTTTGGGTATCAGATCCTGAGGAAATGTATCCTAGGGTTCTGAAAGAACTTGATGGGTACTATCTGTGAAAACATGTTGGTTGGAAGAAATGCCACGAACTAAAAAAGCTGGTTCAATTTTGAAAAAAAAAAAGGGAAGAATCTGAGGCCTGAAACTTATAGGCTAGTGAGTTTGACTTCCATTCCTGGGAAAATTCTATTAAAAACAGTATTAAATGGATAGTTTGTGAACACTTTCAGCAGTGATCATTGAAAGCCAACATGGCTTTATCAAGAAAAGGTCATGTTAAGTCAACCTCATTTCGTCTTTTGATGAAGTAACTAGACTGGCGGATCAGGGGAATGCTATTGCCATAATGTATTTAGATTTCAGCAAGGCATTTAATGATGTGAGCTACATGATAACAATTGATTCTACCTGGTTGAATGAATGTACTTGAAGAGTAGATGCTAATGGATCATTGTCAACTGGATTGATGTCTTTATTTGAATGCTTTAAGGATCTCATCTTAGTACTGTGCTCTTAGATCTTTTTTAGTTAATGAACTGGATGAAGGTAGAGAAAGCATGTTTCTCAAATTTTCAAATGACATAAATTTTAGAGACAGAGCCAATATATTGGTTAGTAATTAAGATTTTAAAATATATTGACAATGTGGAGTAATGTAACAGATCCAAGAAGATGAGATCTGATGGGCTAACCTAAAGTTCTATACACGGGTTCATAAAATTAGCTTCATAAATACAGGCTGGGAAAGGCATGGATAGAAAATAGGTCATGTGAATAATATATGAATAACATCTAGGGGTTTTACTAGACTGGAAACTCCATGTTAGTCATTGATATTAATCAGTCAATTAACATGGGCAACTGAGAAGTTAATGATATCATAGGCTGCATTGTGAATAGCACAGTATTCAGAACAAAGGAAAATATCGTTCAGTTGTACTCTGCTGTGGACAAACTACTAAAGTATTGCATTCACTCCCTAGAGCCACATTTTAGGAAAGATGTTGACCACTCCAGCAGATACCAGAAGATGAGCCAGATGATGAGAATATTTGAAACCATAGCATCTGAGTCTCTGAAAAAATGAAAGTGTTTGGCCTAGAAAAAAGACAATGTGAGAGTTGAGAGAAATCAATAGCTCTCTTCCAATGAAGACTGTTAGGTTGAAGAGAGATTGGATATCCTTTGCTTGGTTATATAGAGTAGAAGAAGAAGCAACAAGTGAAAATTCCAGAGAGGCAGATTTAGGCTTGTTGTAAGGAAATACTTCCTAATCTTTAGATTTCTCCAAAAATGCAATGTACTACTACATCAGGAGTTAGTGGGTTCCTGTTTACTGGAGATTTTAAAGAAGAGATTGTTGATCTACTTGTCAATAATATTAAAGAGAGAATTACTGGTTAGTTATTGATTGGACCAGACAGATTCTTAGGGCTCTTCCTGAGACACTGTGAGTGGAAAGGCATTTCTCACCTATTTAAAAATAACATTCACTTAGTTTATAGTATTTAGAAGTGTAAGGGACTTTAGAGGTCATCTCACTTTTATGGTCATCTTACAAATGAGGGGATTGAAACCCAAATCATTTTCCAAAAGTCACAACATAGTGAGAAATAAATTTGAGTTACAAACTCAGGTCTTCTGACTCAAAATCCAGTATTCTTTCTACTATGCCATGCTGCCCTTCAAAAAGAATATTCAATCTGGAGTCAAGGATTTGTGTGTTAATCTTGCTCTCCTACTTGTGGGATCTTGAGCAAGTCCTTTATGTCCTGAGGCTTAGTTTCTTAACCTGCAAAATGAGTGAGTTGAATTAAAATCTATTAAATCTCTTCCAGTACTAAATAGACTATTATACTGAGTAAGATCTACATCATATTCCAGGGCTACATTTTATATGGCACATTCCCTTATTCAGCTTTTCTGATATTCAGGTACACCTATATAACTTTAATTTAGCCATTAAATTACCTGTCAAAATGCATAAGACAAAAGACCCTCACTTTTCCAGCCAACTTAGCTCCAGTGAATTTTTATGGGGCTTAAATGGTAATTCCTTCTACAGAAAGTATTGGAACCTAGCCTGGATGCTTGTATCTCTACATGATAAAACATATGTGTTCTTCTTTGTTAACATATTCTCTTCAAATTACTGACTGAAGATTGCGTTTTGAATAGCAGTCCATTCTTTGAAATGATCCAATCCTTGGCAAGTTCCTTCACAACACATTTTCAGTCATTCAGAATAAAACCACATACGGTCTTACTCATATCTCTGTTCAAGGTCCTATCCTGAATAACAGATGAGTCTGCTGAGTAGCATATAATTGTGTGTAAGTGTGTGTTTGTGTGTGTCTCTGTGATCACATACACTCTGGCCAGGCCTTGATTATTCTCTTTACACTGCCGATGACTACAAGGGGGCTAGGAAGCACAGTAGAATGCATTTATTCCCCCTTCACATTTCTCCACCTATATGTCTTGTTTGAAACAATAATTAAGCCCCTAACCAATGGAAAACTTCCACCTACTTTTGACTCTGGTACACAAGGGAAAAATAATTTTAAAAATGTTTATAATTTTTGGAGGACAGATAGCACCATTTTTTCATCTAAATGCTATCAGTCACTAGCAGTCTCTATGTCCCCTACAATCCAGCTAAACTGGCCTTCTTACTTGTGCTCATGTATCCATCTCCTTGTCTTTACTTTTCACTGGCTTTCCCTTACCCATGCTTGAAGTGCTTTTCCTCCTCACTTCTGTCTCTTAAAACCCATAGTTTCCTTAAAGGTTCAACTTAAATACTATCTCTACATGAAGCATCCACAAAACCTCTGTTAATGTCTCCTCAAAATTATTTTGCATATGTTTAATTTTATATACAGGCTATTCCAAAAATCCTGGTGCTTGAATAGCTTAAAACATACAATTGTGACAAAAATGGCTAACAGAATTAAGATGGAAGACTGAGGGAAATATATCTGGAGCTAAGGAAAATATGTTTCATTTGAACTTTAATCTAGGAGGGATCAAAGGATCATCAATTTTGAGTTGGAAGGGACTTTCAGAGATCATCAAATCTAACATGATTTTATAGAGAAGGAGATTGAGGTCCAGAGGAGGCCATATAGGAAGTAATAGTAAAGGTAAAATTAGAAATCATATTTTCTTACCTTAAAGCTAGTGCACTTTTCATTATACCACATGTTAAGTTGATATTATTTTTACAATCCCTCAGGCATGTCTACATATCTCTCCTCTTTCATTTGCCAGACTCTTAGAGTAGTCTACTCTCACTATTTCTACTTTTTCTACCCACTCATTCCTTAATCCTAAAAATTTTCTAAATATCTCATCTACAGATTTTAATGACCCACTTGTCTGCTGGTTTTTGAAATACATCTATTATAAAAGAAAAGGATTCTTCTTTCCTTTAACATAGTAATCTGGCTATTTTTTTTTTCCTGGATGGCTTTTCTACTTCTCAACATTATCTTCTTCGATTACAAAATTTTTTCTCTTCTGCCCTTTGCACTCTTCAATTATGTAGGGCATATTAACTGTAGGTTCATCTGTTAAATTTAGCTTCACATTTTGGAATATGATTTCCATGGGAAATGCTCTCTCAAATTACCTTGCTGCCTCTTGCCAATCCCAGTTTAAAAAAAAATGTCAAGGTAGTTGGTACACCAACAAAAAATGATTTTTAATTGGAAAATTAAATGAAGCTAGGCATCGTGACACACTAATGCCCACAAAAATCAGAGTTAGAATGGGTCAAATATTTTCCACTTTTCACTCAAAGTAAACATTCTACATTACAAGCTGATGTTATAGGTAAATGGATAAGCTTTTTGTGGAAACCTAGCTTCTGATTCATTAATGGACACACATATGGAAAAAACAAAAGGACAAATAATTGAAAACTGTCCTGTTGGCTTATAGAATCTGCTAAACATTAAGTTTTCCATTGGCTGCAGAGAAAACAATAGAATTTTTAATTGAGTCCCATATGACAGGATGAAAAAAAATGAGGGAAGTTCAGAGTTTATAGAGTTCTGAACTTGGATTTTGTCAAGCCTTTCTGTTTATCTTTAATAAGTCATTCTCTTTTCATTTAACCTTATTTAAAGCACAGCAGCTGTGACGTGTGCCCTCTTGGAATATGGGAAGCGTCTGCTTACACTTGAAAAAGCACAGTATTATTGAGTCTCTACCTTTGATTCTTATGCTTTTGAGGTGATGCTGGTTTTTTCCCTTTCTTGATGCCTGTGTTGCAGCTTGTAAAACAGTGTAAAATAACTTGCATGCTGCAATGTACTGCAGTCAACTCACCCTCCAACCAGTTACACTAAAACAGTTATAAGTATCCCCATTTTAGGACAACTTAATATGCAAACATAGAGTATTTTAGAGTATGCGTAGAATCCAGTCACATTTGTTATGTTACCTGTAAAATTCTGACAGATGAAATGTGTCAATATCTGAGATATCTTGCCTCCTTGGATGGACCAGATCCAGTCTTCCAAGGGAAAAGGTTAACTCTAGCTATTGGAGTGGTGATTGTCCTATTTGGAACACCATAACCATATTTGTTCTTTGTGGCAGGGTTTGGTAGGTATGTGATAAAGCCTATTTCTGACTTTGAGTGGTTATGTCTGCATACAAGAGGCACAGGAATGTAGCTGAGTAGGTAGCAGAGGCAATGAATGACCTTTTCCTCTGGGCTTGGCGTTGGTTGTGTTTTCTTCCTCATCTAGAGGAAAAATAGAATTAAGCTTTAAAACTGGGGCGCCCTAAACTTCTAGAGCTGTTTGGCAATTTTTAGGCAAATAACTAATACCCTGTTTATTGCTTGGTCTTCTGAGAATGAAAAAGGGAACTATATGGAATGACTGTTCTAAGCTAATGTGAGATCTCTGGGTAAGGGACCTGAGTCCAGGAGAACCTTATTCTTTGTTCAAAGTTAGACACTTAAGGCTGAAAACTTCCTTCTAGAGAGATATAATGCCTTAGTAGCCAAGGCTTCGAGGGAACAAAACAGTAGAGACTGATGATCCTAGAACATTAGTTTTTTTTTTATAACTTTTAAAGAGCTTAAGGAAGCCTATAGGTTTTAAGTTAATTATGGAAGCATCCTATTTCTTAACAAAGAAGTAGCCATATATTTCACCTCAGCAAGAAGGTAGAGGTAGTAGAGATTAGCTCTTTGGACAGCAAAAAAAAAAAAAATCCCAGAGGAGGATGTGAAACGAGCTTGGAGCAGGCCTGGTGGAAGCAGTGTAATGACATCATTAGAACACACCAGTGATCCTTTCAACATGTTAGGTTTTCTTGCACACATAGGCCCTGGACACATGGTCACTACATGTGCTTTATTTGTGTGCCCACACTTCCCATGGAAGCTCTGGTTAACTCTAGGTATTTGGGGAAAATGTTTTGTTTCTACTTTTCTTATTAAGATACTTCAACAAATGCTTTTGATCTAATTTGTTGTCTGGCTGACAATTAAAGGTAAATGCTTTGGTGAGTGCTTGTGAGGCACAGTTTTGGAGGCTGAGGACCCGTATCATCTTGAATTTGGGTGCCTGTCCTTTGAGAGGTTGGCCATAGCTGCTGCAAGTGGGAGGTGGAGTAGGCATAGAAGATTAGGCATTATCATTATTATTATTATTATTATTATTTATTATTATTATTATTATTATCATCATCATCATCACATGCCTAGTTAGGTTTCCCCTCAGCCCAAATGTACAGAAATGTTGTTGCCATACCTGGAATAAAATGGGATGATCAAACTTTTTCTCCTATCACTTATATACCCTCTCTAGCAGGGTCTACAACTACCAGCATGTAGCAGAACCTCTCTTTTTCATAATTGAATGGGGATTGAGGACTCAAATCTTTATCTTAACCGTTTGTTCCTAGATATCATAACCAAAACCTTAATGAGATCTGACAAATGCGAAAGGGCCAAAGGTAGTTGAAAGAAAAGTGTTTCTATTCAACATACCACCATCAGACTTATTTTCCAAAAATTTCCCTCTACTCCTGTCACATGTTTGCTAAAAACCCTCATTGACTATTACCCATAGAATAAAGTCTGAACCTGATGTTTAAAACCCTCCACAGTATTAACCCCAACTTCAGTTTCTGCCCTCATTTCTCCCTATTGTTACCAACCAAAAAAGTCTACTCACTATCTCCTGAATATACACCATTCAAATTTCTGCTTCTCTAATTTTACTTAAATAATTCTCCTACATGAAAAACTTTGTTTGCTTAGGTAAATCTAACCTGTTTGTTAATGGGCAGCCATCCTGAGAACTTTTTAGTACTACTGACCCCATTAGTAGTTGTTTCTTATTCTGCTAATTTGTCTCACTCTGTCTTGTCTTGTCTCCCCTGGAATCTTCTTGGGGCTTATGACTTACATTGCTTTGAATCTTTCACTACATAGCGCTTTTCATGTAACAGTGATTTAACAAATACTTGTGGATTGACTGACCAAAATGGATTCATTGGAGCCAAATCCCTATATGATTCTCATGAGTTCAAGCAGCCAACTATTCAGCTGCTAGCTACCATGAGTTTTTAAGTGCTCTCTTGGTAGATGGTAGATTTCATGAAAGTAGTTCTATCAGGGGTAGAACTGTGAATTCAGAGTTGGAAAAGACCTCAGAGGTTATCTACTCTAAAGCCTTCATTTTATAGATGGGAAATTGAGGCCCATAAAGGTAAAGTAACTGGCCAAGGACCATAAAAGGAGTATATAGCAGCACCAGTATTTGAACTTGTCTGATATCAACAATTTCAGTGCTCTTTAGCTGTATCGTGTTATCACAAAGAGAGCTGTCCACCTAATAACTGTTTAGTACAAGTTAGAAAGCAGAGCTGACTTCATATTTTTGGACATTCAACAAAAAATTCATGTAACCTACAAGATGCTGAGTTCAGCAAATTGCCTCAGGCTCACTGTTAAACTTGGGACCTTCTGATACTCGTGGTACACGAACCTTCTGTTAGATCCTTAACCTCTTCTCTTTATCTAGCCCTAGCTGTGATCCTCTGGTACTAACTTAAGCCTCTGATTTGGATCCTGCATCCTATTTTCAGTCCCAGTGATATACATAAAGTATTAAGGATGCCTAATATCTTATCCTTGGCTCTGCATGATTAAGCTGGTATTTGTTGTCCCTCTTGGAGCAGGGCTTTTCCTTCTGCTTGAGAAACTTCAATCTAGACCATGAATATATATTGTCCAGTCTCAACTGATGGCTGGATCTGTCCTTTACTGCTGGTTTGGGAAGGGAAGAGAGTAGTATGACTATGAGAGGTGATCAGGGGCAGGTATGTACTAATACTAATGAAATACTAATGGCCAAAAATCATCTCTGACCATGACCCTTTCCAAAGCTACATGCTGAAGGCCGACTTTAGGAATACCATTGCATGGGGTCCTCTTTCTTCCCATTATTTCCTAAATATAAAAAGATAGAGAACTTTATTTGTAAGATTTGCAGAGCTTGATCTTCAGTGTCTAACAACTAAGAGTTATAATCATTTGGCTTGATCCCAAATGAGTTGCCTTTTTAATAGAAAAGCATAACTTGTAATTTTAAAGGATAAACTACTGGGAAAACTGTCAAAAGGCAACTCTTATAGACTGATTTTGGGGAGCCTCTAAAAGTACTAAGTCAACACTCTCTAGGTTTCAGTCTATTCAATCTACTATGGGCTGACCCCATCAGAATTCTAACCGGCTCTCAATGAACAGAGAAGTGGTTATAACTTCAGTAAGTCTAGGAAAACATCAGATTTTCTGTCCTTGACTCAGTCATTAGAAAAAAAATATTTTTTAGACTCCTCCTTAGTTTATTAGAATTAAAAAATCCAACAACCCTGCAACTGGCTTTAATCTCAGCTTGATACTTTTGTCAGTTCTAAACCAACCAACCAACCTTTGATCTGTAAGGTATGTGTCCTACATAAACAATGAATACAAAGTTGAAGGAAAAATATGTTTTATAATCTATTTAAGCTCACTTAATTCCAACAAAATAAGTTGAATTTGTCTCTGAAAATTAATTACGATGATTAAGTTTAGCAATTTCCCACAATAAAAATCTTTCAATGACTTTGATACTTCTTTTTACCCGGGATCTTCTCTACGGTGACATCCTCTTTACTAGTGCTTATCTCAAGTCATCTGGGCTTTCTTATCCAATGCAATTCTTGTCTTCCCACAAATCATCTACACCTTTTTGTTGTTCAGTTCCGTCTGATTCTTTGTGACCCCATTTGGGATTTTCTTGGCAAAAACACTGGAATGAGTCGCCATTTCCCTCTCGAGTTCATTTTACAGATGAAGAAAATGAGGAAAACAGGGTTAATACTTTCCCAGGATCATATAACTAGTAAGTATCTCAGGTCAGAATAGAACTAAGGTCTTCATAACTCCAGGTCTGGAATTCTATCTGCTGTGCTACCTAGCTGCCCCAAAATCATCCATAAAGAATCAAAGTAATATGCTGGAGATCTACTAGATATTTTAATATTTTGTGGATATAAGTGTAGTGCTCAAATTGTCCATGTTTCCACATGTCTTTCTCCCACCATTTAAACAGCCAGCCTTCATTTCTGGTTATATAAATTCCAGATGATGTTTTTTATACCATACTTTGCATATTGGTAAAATTATTGGTAATATGCTATATGCACTTTGTGACTGACTTTTTATTGTCTGTAATATTTATTCATCTGAGCTCTTAGTATTTTTGTTATCACACAAAATGATTTGGTTTATGCCTTCTAGAATGCTGTGTATAAGCTCTGCAGCATAATAACATCACTTAGAATGAGCAACATAGTTGTAGGTTTTTTTAAATTAAGGGATAGGAGCCTTGTCGAAGTGGCAAGATGGTCAGTGTATAGTGTGTGTGTATGGGTGGACGGGAGGATGGGAGGAGGGCATTGTGATAGCTTGCATGTTTAGGTACACCCCAGGGAATTAAGAGTAAATATACAATTAAAAATAAAGGACATATGAAGAAAGATGCTATCTGCATCTTTCAGAAAAAGAACTTTCATCTTCAGAAAAAGAACTGATAAATAGAAGTGTATATAGACTATATCCATATCATATATATCTGAAGTGGGAGAAGTTTCATCATCATACAGGACTTCCTTTTATCAATAAACTCATAGGTCTAGTAACTATCCTTTCAATTATGCCTTATTTTATTAAGCCCAATGTTCTAACTTGTCTTTTTGAATCCTGACTCTGATCCATTATGTTAAATCTCTTTTGGTTTATGTCCTCTGAAAGTTTGATGAGCATGACATTTATGCTATATAGACTATATATGCTATATATAGACTATATCCATATCATGCTCCTGACTTACCAATTTAGTTAACCTGTCAAAAAAGAAATGTAGTTCTTCTGTTGTGGCCTATTCTTGAGGAAATACTGTTAGTTTTAAAGTATATATATATATATAAAATACACGTATACATGTATGTGTGTATATGTATATAGATAGATAGTAGCCACCTCTGGGGGGGGAAGAAAAAAAGAAAATTTACATGATAATCTTGTATATTTGGAAGGCATAGCAAGTTGTACATGGTAGATTTGAAGTTTCATGTGCAATCTTTTTTTTTTATTGTACTGTGTTATGGAAATGTTTGTTTTGTTCTGTGAATTGAAAATAATTTTTTTAATTAAAAAAAAAGAATACAAAGAGATCTTTTTTCCAGACAAACTACTGTCTAGCCTTCTTAAGTTCATTTTATTTTTATCTCAAGTCTAAGGCTGAACATAGGGAGGCAGCAGAATGCAGTGGAAAGAACATTGAGTTTTCTTGTATTCAGATCCCAGCTCTGTCATTTACTACAAGTGTGACTTTGAACTAATCACTTACCCTCTCTGGGCCTCAGTTTTTTTTTGTGTGTAAAATGAAGAGCTAGGACTATAGGTTTTCTAAGGTCCCTTTCAGCTCTAAGACTGATTCTATGTTTGGTCTTACTTTACTTTTAGCTTTATTAAATTTCATCTTGAATCAAAGGGATGCAATTCATTGGAGAGAGACAACTAAGTTGCTGTTTGACCATGGAAAAAGATATACAACCTCTGAATGCTCTAGACAACTTCCCAAGACTATCTGTTGCAGAAAAGGCAATAATCTGAAGTGAGAAAAGTATCATCATCATACAGGAGTTCCTTTTATCAATAAACTCATAGGCCTCATAACTATTCTTTCAATTATGCCTTATTTTATTAAGCCCAATGTTCCAATCTGTCTTTTTGAATTCTGACCCTGATCCATTATGTTTAATCTCTTTTATGTCCTCTGAAAGTTTGATGAGCATGGCATTTATGCTATTACTGAAGTCACAGATAAAGTTCTTCAAAAGCATAGAGTTAAGTAGAGATTTTGAAATATTCCCTTGGAGACTTTCTTTCAAGAACATAAACTGTGAATGACAGCTCTGACATTCAATCCAGTCCTATCTACCTAACTTTACTACCATCTAACTCATGTCTCCATTTTTCCCCCATAAGAATAGCTTGAGACATTTTGTTGAATTCTTTTTTCAGATATAGGTCAACTATATCCATATCATACTCCTGACTTACCAATTTAGTTAACCTGTCAAAAAAAAAAAGAAATGTAGTTCTTCTGCTGTGGCCTATTCTTGAGGAAATCATGTTAGTTTTTTTTTAAGATCACCATGTTCTTTTCCAGATATTTACTAATGATACCTATGATAATATATTTGAGAATTTTCCCAAGAATTGAAGTTAAGCTCATAGGCCTATATTACATATCTTTTTCCATTATTCCCTTTCCTTCCTATCCAGTGGCACCACTCCTGTTCACCAGGATTTTTTTTAATGACTTGGCAATCAAACCTGCCAGTATCCTCGGATGTAATTCATCTGGGCATGGAGAATTGAACACTTTAAGGTAGGCTCAGTATTCTGTCACTGTCTTCCTATTTGTCTTAGATACCAACCTCTTATTGTTCAGTTGTTTTTCAGTCATTTCCTACTTTTTGTGATCTCATTTGGGGTTTTCTTGGCAAATATACTGGAGTCGCTTGCCATTTCCTTCTCCAACTCATATTACAGATGAGGAAACTGAGACAAACAATGTTAAGTGACTTGCCCAGATTACACAGGTAGTAAGTGTCTGAGACCAGATTCAAAAGCAGGAAGATGAGTCTTTCTGACTGTAGGGTTGGCACTCTATTCACTTTGCTGCCCCAACTCCCTATTTGTCTTTTTTTTTTAATTCTGTCTTTTCCAATCCACTTATTTTAAATCTACAGTGTTTGGGACTTGGGATAGGGAAACAGTTGCTTGATTAAGTTCCAAGTTCCTCTACTCTATGATTTTATGAAACATTATATGCCATACAGTATGTTCGGTAATAATGAACACTTTTATAATTTATAGAGTCAAGATTGCCTTCTTTAAGTCCTTTAGGAATCAATTACAAAGCCAGGAGTAATTCCACTTACCTAGGATTTCTTTCTGCTAACTCAGTCTCTGTGGGTGCTCCATCATGGTAGTGAGTATAGAAAGCTCCTTAGCCTGTGAGGCAGTCATACATACATACATACATACATACATACATACATACATACATACTTTGGTCTTACTTTATATTTAAGTTCATTAAATTTCATCTTGAATCAAAGGGATACAATTCATTGGAGAGAGACAACTAAGTTGCTGTTTGACCATGGAAAAAGATACACCACCTCTGAATGCTCTAGGCAACTTCCCAAGACTATCTATTGCAGAAAAGGCAATAATATGAAGAGGGAGAAGTTTCATCATCATACAGGAGAGAAGGAGAGAGAGGAGGGAAGAAAAGAGGGGGAGGGAGAGAGAGAGAGATAAAGACAGAGGGAGGGAGAGGGGGAAGGGGGAAGAGAGGGAGGGGGAGAGGGAGAGAGAGGGAGAAAGAGAGAGAGAGAAGAGAGAGAGAGAGAGAGAGAGAGAGAGAGAGAGAGAGAGAGAGAGAGAGAGAGTGAGGCCTTTTGACTGAATCCAAGTTTTACAGAATGAATCCTTTTATTAAGTGGACTTGTTCTGTGAAGTCAAAAGGCTGCACTTGAGGACCTAAAGGGTCACATGTGGCCTAGAGGCTGCAGGTTCCCCACCCCTGCAGTCTAGACCAACTACTTCATTTTTATAGATAAGTAAACAGAACTTGTGCAAGGTCGCACAGGCAATAAGTTTTATTGGCTAGATTTGAGTCTAGGTCTTTCTACACCAGAGTCAATGCCTGTGTTCATTCTCCTATACTTGAGTGTTCTTCCACAGGCAGTTTGGGAAAAAGTACATATTTCAACTACAGAGGATACATGAACCGGAGGATGAATTAATACAGATCAGCTCTGTCCTGGCCTAAGGACCCCAAAATATTGTATTTTCAATGAGGTACATTTAAGTAAATGACACCCTCCAAAAGCAAGCTGAATAGTGTTAGGAGGACTTGATTTTCCCAATTGATTGTAGTAGGCATTTAATCTTATGCTAGGCATCAGATCATAGACTTAGAGATGGAAGGAACCATGCATACCATTGAGTCCAACCCCCTCATTTTATACTTGAAAAAACTGAGGCTCAGACAGATGAATTAACTTTTCCAGAATCAAGCATTTCTGAGATAGGGTTTGAATCCATGTCTTCCTGACTCTTAGTCCAACATGATATCTGCTTTTCCACACTGCTATTTGTATCTTTTAGGCAGCTAGGCAAATGGACAATATTCATAGACACGAAGAGCTTATAACACTTTTGTTCAGTGTTGGAACTGTTTAGTCATGAAAGTACCTGAATTCAGTGAATAGAGAAGTTTCCTGACGTCTACCCTCATTATTTCATGACAATAACATGTGACCAGACAAATAGAGGAAATGCCCATAAGCCAAGGCAAAGTAAATGAGTCAGGCATTTCACCATGGCAAAGAATCCTTGATATCCATTCATCTGGAAATGTCACACTGAGCTAACAAGAGCACAGTGGTGTACTTTATGTGACTGGTGGCTTTTAAGTAACATAATGGGAGAAATAAAATATCATGAAGGTTGCAAATGGCTTATTTTCCTATCTATTCTACTATAATGCATCTCTTTCAACATGTATTTAAAAACATACGTGCACGCACACATATAAAAAACTAAGACTGTCCACCTTCTGAACTCTGTAATGGGCTTCACAGATTAATCTCCTGTTTTATTACTTTACAATCTGTTTTATTTACTTGTATAATATCCTGACTCCTTCAGAAGACATTTTAACTCTAAAACCAAGAACATCATGTAAATGATGTTGGCAGTTGGGATACAGATTTTTAATGAATTGAGGAAATATTTTCTGATAACCATTCATTCTGGCTCCTCCTGGGGTCTAAGCTTTCAATGCATGATTAAATACTTTAACTCCTGAGCATGTCCAGTGGTTATACGCTAGATAAAGGAAACTGGAAGGAGAAGAATCAGGAAGCAGTATGGTAAGAGAGGCCAATTATTGCTTGTGCCTAGAAAAGCAGAGGCTGAAATTGTAAAAGTCTCTCCTGCTCAGGAAAGAGCCTTAGTTATATTTAAGTAAAGAATAGGAAAGTAGATGTTGGGAGGTGGAAGAGACCTGTGGAGGAAGGAGATAGGATTTATTTCCTTTTCAAAGTTGGAAGAGAAAATATGAAAGTACGTTTCCATAGGGAAAAGCATAGAAGTGAATTTGAAAAACTGATAATTATGGATTATATTTCATGTTATAGATGCCATTTCTGACCTCATAACATACTTGTTATTTCTACATTGGTAGATGAAATGATGTATTCTTCCCTTAGTAGGAGTAATAATAATAGCTAACATGTTACATATACATACATATACACAGAAACATACATATATATGTGTGTGTTTATATGGTTTGTAAAACACTTTACATATGTTATTTTATTTCATCCTGACAACAATCCTATGATGTAGTTGCTATTATTATCCCCATTTTACATGTGAAGAAACTGAGGCTGAAAAAAGTTAAATAACTTTTCCTGGGTCACAAAGCTTGTAAGTGATTGAGGAAGAATTTGAACTCAAGTTTTCCTGATTCTAAGTCCAATGCTCTATCCACTCTACTACCTAGTTGGCATTTACCAGTTTGAACAGAAAGATGGAAATTTTTAATATTTGGAATTTTTTTAGTTCATAATTTTTTTTAAAAATGGCTTCATAAACTTTACTTTCTTTCTGCTCCTGCCCTTCAGAGTCCAATGTGACCTGCTGAAGACCATATCCTTCCAGGATGGTTCTAAGTCTAGAACCCTGGAAAATGTTTTATGGAGAGAGGCATAGCTGTGTGACCTTGGACAAGTTATTTAAATTCTATTGACCCTAATTTTGTTATCTGTAAAAGGGAATTTGCTTGGATGATCTCTTAGGTTCTTCTCAAGTATGACCTTCTTTCACTGATTTTGTGTTGCTTTATTGCTTACTTACAGCCTACCAGGCAAGAATAAAAACTATCTTTCATTACATATAAAAATTAATGGTAGAGAAGGACATGCAGAGAAGGTATATAATAGTAAATTTCAACATTCCCTGCCTATCTTTGAACTAAGAATATGTTTCCTCTCAGAAAAACAAAAATTCATGTTGTACAGTCGATGGTGCAAATGCAGTGGATGCAAATAGAAAAATAAAAATAATCCTTTTCTGCAAGGAATATATATTCTATTAGGGGTAGGGAAATATGCATACAAATAAATAAACACCAAAATATATGCAGTGTTGTTTCAGGAGAGAGAGAGAGCACTAAATTATCTGGAGGACTGGCAAAGTCTTCCAGTTGGAGGTGGAATTTGAGTTAAAACTTGAAAGAAGCTACAACAGTCATTGCAGTCATGTCTGACTCTCCATGACCCCGTTTTGGGGTTTTCTTGGCATACTGGAGTGGTTTGCATTTCCTTTTACACTTCATTGTACAGATGAGGAAATGGAGGCAAATGGGGTTCAGTGACTTTCCTAGGGTCACAAAACTAATAAGAATCTGAGGCCGGATTTGAACTCATGAAGATCAGTCTTCTTGATTCCAAGCCCAGGGCTCCAAGCCCCAAGCTACCGTCTAGCTGCCTTGAAGGAAGCTAACAAATTTCTAAAGTAGAGATGAGAAAGGAACATATTCTAGAACTGAGGTGGGAGATGGGATACTGCAGATAAGGAATAGCAAGTTGGCCGGTTTGCCTGTAACATAGAGTGTACAAAGGGTCTTAATATCCAATAAGCCTAGAAAATCAGGCTGGAAACAGATTGTGAATGACCTTAAATGCCAAAGAGAGGGGTATATATTTTGTCCTACAGGCAATGGTGAGCCACTAGAGCAAAAGAGTAACATGATTAGACCTATGCTTCAGGACAAATCAAATAGTGATGACTACTGGCTTCAGAAAGTGCATACTTTGCTCTTGTCCACTAAATACCACAAGTTTACTAAATTTTAAGGGTATTCATTTCTTAGGAACATGAAATTAATCGTTCATTGTAATAGTCGATTTAAAAAGTGGTTTGTTTTTTAATACTGCGCGTAACTCCTCTCCCTCTGTACCATAAGTGAGACCAAAAGTTACAGTGCTAGATAATAAAAATGACTAGATATATGTCATTTCATGTCTCTGGGCCTCAGTTTCCTCATTTGAAAATGAAGTCCTTTTTGAAATAGATCTTTAAAATTCCTTCTAGTTAGCAGCCACATGATACAATTGTTAAAAATTACTCCCAGAAAACTGGGACACTAATGCATTGTTGGTGGAGTTGTGAACTGATCCAACCATTCTGGAGAGCAATTTGGGACTATGCCCAAAGGTCTATAAACCTTTGATCCAGAAATACTGTTACTAAGTCTGTAAATCAAAGAGATAAAAGAGGTGTGTATGTGTATGTAGAACCTATTTCTACAATATTTATAACAGCTCTTTTGTGGTGACTAAGAATTGGAAATTGAGTGGATGCCCATTAATTGGGGAATGGATGAACAAATTGTGGTATATGATTATAATGGCACATTATAGTCCTATAAGAAATGACAAGCAGGATGATTTCAGAAAAACCTGGAAAGTCTTACATGAACTGACACGAAGTAAAAGGAGCAGAACCAGGAGAACATTGTACACAGTAACAGTCATATTGTATTATGAGCAACTTAGCTATTCTTAGCAATACAATGATCCAAGATAATCCCAAAGGATTTATGATAAAAAATGCTATTAGTCTTCTGAGAAAGAACAGATATTATCTGAAGCATATTATTTTTCACTTTTTTTTGGTTTTTGTTCACATTTTCTTGTACAAAATGACTGATATGGAAATATTTTATGTGACTGCACATGTATAAACTATATCCAATTTAGTGTCTCAGGGAGGGGGGGAAAGATAGAATTTTGAACTAAAAAAAATCCAAATGTTAAAAGTTGTTTTTACTTGTAATTGGGGGAAAAAATAAAATGTTATTTAAAAAAAATCACTCCTACTTTGAGTTCTGTGATGAAATATTTGGACAGAACATTGTTATTAACAATCTAATTCATGTCCCTTCTCTGGGCCTCAATTTCCTCATCTCTAAAATGAGGGGGGTAGGACTAAAGAATCTTTAAAGTCTTCTCAGTTTGAAACCTAAATATATAATTTTCCACATAATTTCTTAAATGCTTCTATTTCTTCCACATAGAATGTGGAAGGTTTTTTTTTTCCTGTAAAAATTAAACATCTCTTGACATCACAAATATAACATCCATGTCTGTGAACAAAGCCACTCCATAGATGTCTAAAATGTAGGCAAAATCACTTTTTCTACTTGAAAACAAATATGTTACAGTATTCTTTAGCAGTAGCTGGGCTATTAAAATGATCAAGAGTATCTCATTTAACTATTTAGAGCATTTGAAATAAGTAGCAATTTCAAAATGTTACTAATAAAAAAGGAAAAGAAGAAATATAATAGGAGAAACACTTTAGCTAAAATTAATTCATAAAGTCATTAACTGTAAAAGCTGGTTCATCATTCAATTGTAACTGAACATATCTTTGATATAAAATAGCCTCTTTTATGCCTACCGCCTATACAATTTAAGTTCTCTGCACCGTAATGTAAGTTCTGTTAAGAAAACTGAATTAAGATGATTAATCACACTACACCTAAGTCCAAACTGTGTTATCCATTTCTTGAAATAAAAATCTATACTTAACTAAGTTAATACTTTCAACATTTTTCACTGTCTGCCTATGAAATATTCAAATACCCCACTAGCAGAATGAAGGAGCAGTTAAGAAAACCATTTTTGATGATGAATATTTTGATTAAAAAATAGATATTTTAGCTTCTGAAACTGTTACACATAATAGGGGAAGAAAAACCAACAAGATTTGCCCACAAGCTGATCGACATAAACTGTAAGTGACCTTGGAAAGGATAATTCTTTGGTAATTACTATAGATCGCTTAACTCTTTCCATGTATATAATACGAGGCATAGCAAAACATTTCAACAGATACAAATTATAATATGAACTCTAGGGTAGGAAATGTCTACTGCACAGAAAGCAATGGTGGTGGTGTGTGTTGGTAAGAATAAAAGAATATAATATGTTTTACAGCTTTCCAAAACAAGGAGCTATCATTTTGCATGAAAGGCTATACTCTGTGAGTATAGCATTAAATACTGTTATTTTAAAATGAGAATTGCTATTATCCTGGGCTCTTGGATTGGATATTTGTGTGCTCCAGTTAGCTACTTAACAGTTGTGTACTATTCACTGTGAGCAAATTGCAGTAAAAGGTATACTGCCCTCCCACTCCTCTCCTACCCCCCACCCCTAATCCCTAATCCCTCAGTGGATAAACCCTGAGAGGTCAAATCATTCATTCTGGTTCTAGGGTAGAATACCCTAAATTCTTCACCTAAGGATCTTGAGGGAGAAAAAGCTGCACAGTATAGTGGTTAGGCACTGGATTTGGAGTCAGGAGGCTCTGAGTTCAAATCCTACCTTAGATACTTGCTAGTTGGTTGATCATGGAGGTCACTTAACCTCACTATGCCTTCTACAATTTCCTCATCCTTAAAATGGAGAATGGCTTGCACTTAAGGTCTCTTCCTGTTCTAAATCTACAAATGAAAGCCAGTTTAATTGAATTTCTACAATAGCTTTTTATCTTTCCTTTTTATATTTATATAAGCATTCTGTGATGTTTTCTACATTCTCCTTTAGAGAGGGTGGGAGTGAGGATGAGAGGATATCCCCAATATTTTTCTTTCAGCTAACATTGTGTTTAACAGTCATGGCCATGATCAACCAGATTAAACTGACTAACCCTTGAGGAAAGGCAATGGAATCTCACAAAAATCCTACTTTGACCTTCAGGGGATTGTTTTTCAAGTCCCTCACACTTGCCCTTAAATACCTTGAGCCAATTAGAAAGCCGATTGATCTTCTTCGTGCCTTTACTATGGTAGCATGCTCACATAAGTGCCCCTAATAAATAGTTGGGATACATCAGGACACCAACCAATTTACCCCAAGGTTACAGTATGCAGAAGACAAGAAGCCAGCCCTACCATAATTCCCATCTCAGCAACACTAGAGTTCAGTGTTTATTAGCCTGCTCTGCAGCAAATAATTTGCCATCAGAAGATCACAGTGGCCTGGACCTAATATATCCAGAAATCCTGAAATTCTACTCTCTTTTTATTTTTCACCTAGACATTGCAGGACTTGTTTATTTGGCCTTCTGATTTCTCACTGCCAAAGTCTCTCTCTATCTCTGGACTGAGGTTCCTGCTGCATGGTTTTGTGTGGTGGAAAAAACCACCAAGGTTTATCTTCCTTACTTGGAATGCTTAAGGAAGATAATAAGGAGCTTCTCTTATGTATGTTCTTTTAGAAACTCATTATTACATATTGCAGGGAAATATGTATGTGTGTGTATGTATATATATATATATACATATATATGTATATGTATATGTATATATATATACATATATATGTACACACACACTTATATACACGCACACACACACATATATATATATACACATACGCATGCACATATATATACATGAATAACAAAAAACTCACAGATTAATAAATCTCATTAATGCTGGGCCCCCATGTATAAGTCCTGAGCCTCTCTTCCTCCTTTACTTTTTTCAGATTTTATTTCTGCATCAAGCCCATTGAAGGCTGTTTGCCTACTTTTGTCTATTAGGTCCTGTTCTGAAAATATTTCCCCCTGCCTTGTAGCAGGAAGTAGACTCCAAAAATTATTACCTTTTCTCCTTGCAAACTTTGTCCTCACTTACGTAGCATTATGCCAAGAATGGTGGAAAGAACACAGAATCTAGGATCAGATAGTGAAATCTTCCTAGATCCCAGGGTCAGAAAATAGGTGTAAATCTAAATCCAACCCAACTAAAATACATTTACATCTTATTGCAGAGGTATCAACCTATAGGCTCAATACTCCAGAGTGCTTCCCAAACCAGATTTAAATATTTGACAAAATAAATAAACATACAATAAAACATAGAAAATAATACATTTGAAAACTATGTCATTGTGCAGCCTGCAAGGAACCTTATATATGGTTTAATGGTTCTCATTTCTATTTGTTTGACATCATTGTCTTAGTGGGGTGCTCAAAACTGACAGTCCCAATATTAAGAATCTAGCTTAATGGTCAGTCATGGGCCATTTCAACATAAAGGCAACAGATATTACTACTTCAAATAACTTATACTTTTTGTTTCACTTGAAAAAAGATTCTTCAAGGACCTTTGTTTGGACATTTTCCCATATTTGACATAAAAGAGAATCTAAGTTGATAAAAAACTCATTTGACTTCTGTGACTCATAAATTTATAATGAATTTTCATCCTTGGCAGTTTGTGTCCTGTTTGGCACCAGAAAAGAAAAAGGCAAAATCCAGTTTCATCCAGAAGGATAGAAGAGAAGGTGAGAAAGACACCAAAATGAAGAGATACAGAGAGGACACAAGAGAAATAACGGAAAACAAAATAGAAAATAAAATTATCAATCAACAAATTTTAAGAACTTATGATAAGACAAAAGTCACACTTATTTAAGAAATAGAGATAGTATGGCTAATTGAGAGAGAGAGAGAGAGAGAGAGAGAGAGAGAGAGAGAGAGAGAGAGTGCTGTGACCCGAGTTCAAGTCTTTCCCTTGATGCATATTGGATGCACGTCCCTCGCTTAACCTGTCAGTGCTCTCGGGTGCCAAGGTGATATTTTTAAAATGTAAGTCTAACTATATCACCCCCTCCTTCCTCCCCCCTTCTCATGAAGCCTCAGTGGCTACCTATACAAAGTCCTCTGTTTGGTATTTAAAGGTC
Source organism: Phascolarctos cinereus (assembly GCF_003287225.1). NCBI lineage: Eukaryota > Metazoa > Chordata > Mammalia > Diprotodontia > Phascolarctidae > Phascolarctos > Phascolarctos cinereus. The sequence continues at coordinate 158,898,509 of NW_027555736.1, forward strand.
TTTGTGACCTGGCCCCTTTCTAAATTTCCAGTCTTCTTATACTTTCCTCACCTCTATGCCTCTATGATCCAGGCACATTGGGTTACTTGCAATTCCTCAAACATGACACTGTATCTGTTACCTCCAGGCTTTTGCATCGTGTAGCCTTGACCCCCCCCCCATATTCCTGGGATGCTCTGTCTCCTTACTTAGCCCTTTGACTTCCTTCAAGACTGATCAAAAACCACCCTCTGCAGGAGACCTTTCCCAGTCTCCTCAGCTTCTACTACTTATTTTCTCAGATTACCTTCTAATCTACTCTACATAGATCTTTAATACCTACTGTGATATGGCCCCTATGCAAATGTAATCTCCTTAAGGGCAGGGATTGGCTTGGCTTTGCTTGCTTTTGGATCCTTAGTTCCTAAAATCTTACAGTTTTATTCAATATTTCCTTGGACCAAATTCAATTGATTTTCAAACAGTAAGAGAAAATGGGCTCAAGCAAAATTCTTAAAAAAAAAAGTGGGAGTGGGGAGGGAAAGTGACACAAAAACAAAGAGAGAATGAGTAGAAAGGAAATGAGGAAGATTACCTAGTGAAAGCAGTCCATTTCTAGAGTTAACTATAATAGTATCATTCACTTCTATACAATTTTGAGATTTACAAACCCCCTGCTAACAATAACTGTGTGAGCTAGGCGGAACAAGTGTTATTATCCCTATTTTATACATGAGGAAAATGAGACTCACAGAAATTAAGTGAACCATAGGAAGCAGAGAAGCCCAGACACAAAGCCCCTTGAACAACATTCCATTTCATGAGATAATATCTGCACAAAGTTCTAATAAATTGCAAGCAATGATTTCCCCACAGAATATCAGCTGAAAATTAAATGAAAAGTTAACGAACAACGATGTCTGTATTTTGCTGACCTCATGGTACCTTAAAAAAAAAGGCCATTTTCCAAACAAGAAATGGAATCAGATTATATCTAGGTTGCAATTTTTTTTCATTGGTTCTGCCACAATTTTAAAATGTCACGTAAGAAATGGAGTAGGGGGAAGGGTTGGGGAAGTTAATAAATGTGGGAGGTGAGGGAAGAGTACAGAAAATTCACTTGGAACTTAGGTGCTTAGACTGATAAGGATATGTATAGAGAGGCAAAACTGATGCTTTAGTCACCAACCTATGAAATGCATCAGATACTGTCCTAGACTCTGAAGTTACATTTACCCAGAACAATTTACTCAAAGGCTGAAGGACTTAGGTAAATCAAATATTCCCTAGATTCATCTAGATACTTTAAGGTGGGGCTTTTTTTTTGCCCATGTTTCATACAAATTTCCAATTTATTCTCTTTATAAATGTAGACATGGTTTAAATATTATTTTAATTTCAAATATCTAAACAGAAGAATACATGTCTTTATATATATATATATATGTATATATTATGAGAATTTTATTTACATAAGAATTGTCAATAATTCATCTATTATAGCCACAGCCATTTATATAGCCTGGTGTGTGTGTATGTACCACAATGCATTCAGAAAGCAGAAAAGTGAGACACAGCTCTTGTTTCTTTTCCCTCTACAACTTAGCACTCCAAAATTGGTAAGGTAAAATACTGATTTTACATAAGAGCAAGAGGGAATGAAAGATTTAGTAGCTGAAAGTGACAAGTCAGCAGAACAATTCCAAGAAGTGCTTTTTTTTGTTATTTTCAGCATTGTCAGATGAGCAGATTGTAAAATCTAGATGGTAAGTCAACATTGCATATATTGAAATTTAATCCTATGCTTGCTGGTGTTGCCTGATATTTGTCTAGCTAAAACTTAAACATCTATTTTAACCCTGCTTCTGCCTGGGGTACCCCATCATTGTTAAAAGAGAAATTAGGAAGCCTGCCTTAACTGGAAGTAATTAGAAAACATCAGGGGTTAAAGAGAACTATAAGAGAAAATACTAGCACCTAAGGGACTTTCTCGCTTTTGCAATTAGATTTGGAAGAGCTTCAATAAAAGATGAGCTTTGTAGAGACACATTGGCAACTGTAGAATATTCACAGTTCTCTTGGTACACAGGGATCTCTAGGACCCCTAACCTATGAATCAAAATGGTTTCCTGAAATTTCTTATTCATTGGAGTTGAGGTGCACATTTAGATTCTGTACTTTTGTTTAATGTTGAAATGCAAAATAAATTCCCTAGTGTCTGATTAGAACTCTAAGGATTACATTGGATCTATTTATGATAGTAATTTCTTTAAAGAGTCAAGAAACATGGCAAAAAAAATTGTTTGTAGGAATAATATCTTAAGAATCTCAAAGATCAGAATGTTTTCCCTCAAAAATACAGCTTTTACATGTACACTCTCATGCTTTTCACAGAAGAAGTGAGGGTTTTTTTTAAAGTGTTGGGGGGAGAGAAGGAGGGAGAGAGAGAGAGAGAGAGAGAGAGAGAGAGAGAGAGAGAGAGAGAGAGAGAGAGAGAGAGAGAGAGAGAGAGAGAGAGAGAACTTAATGGAAAATGAAAGATTTGATGAACTTTTCAGATAATTTGGTGGTTTTTTTATGTAAATCTCTGTATGGTACAATCTTAAATATATCTTAGAAATGGAGAGAACACTGAATGTAGACTCACAGGACCTGAGTTCAGTCCTAGGTCTGCCCCTTACTGTGGGTTTTTGGACAAGTCAATTAACACCAATATGTCTGAATTTTTTCATCTCTAAAGTGGGATGGTTGGAATATATAACCTCTAAAGTGCTATCTAGACCTAGAACTGGGATCTTATGAATCTCTCATGGCACTGAGTATGTGCACTGGTACCTTGCTGAGAAGATATAGGCAACTACTTGGATTAATTCTCTGTGACTGTGGCTTTCGCTGAGATAGTTGGCCACTGAATACCAGAGGTGTTTGTTAACAAGCCATTCCCTTTCCATTTCCCATTCTCTTCCCTTTGGTCTTCCAGACCACAGCAAGGAGAATAGAGCTGTGATAGAGGCAATGAAAGAGGGAGATTTCTTCCCTTGTCCAAAGCAATTAGTGGAGGGTTACGGTAAAAAGCACATAGTGAGTTCCTTGTGATTATGTACCCTAGAATTCCTGTACCTTGAGTTCCTGGTGTCTTCTGCCTGTTTTCTTTTCTGAAAAAATGTCAGAAACTACAATTTCTGAGAAGGTACTTTATCTCAGAAGCTGGGCATTGACAGTATTCCTACAGAAGCACATCACAGAGATAAGAATGTATTCAGGTGCTAGAGGAGAGATACAAAAAGTAGACCTTCCCAGTTTGGGGGCTCATCTTGTGGATCACATCAAAATAGTTTAGGCACTGGCTTTAGAGAGGCAAAAGTTTGCTCAACAACATGCTTCTTGGAGGAGGAAGAGGATGGTTAATATGTCTTCTATAATCGGAGGACTGGAGTAACATCAAGGGGGAAGAAATAGAGGAGAATTGGATATGTTAATCTTCTTTGGTATTGCTATTCATAAGCCTCACTGAAATTTTTGCATTTTATGTATTTTCTGTGGGGGAAGAAATTTAAAAAACTGTCCCCAAACCAGTGCCCATATTGCAACTTAGTTCCTGCGTAGCATTTGAGGTACATTGCTACTCGCATTTGGGCAAACATAGTGCTACAAAATGAGGATAGCATGTTATAAAATTTCTTAGAGATTTTCTTAGAGAACCTGATGTAGTAACAACAAAACAATGAGACTTAGTGTCACACTCCTGAAGTTGGATCTGGCTTTCATGGGCCCAGGATCTTTAAGGGATCCTATGTTACATATATTAAAAACTGTTAGTGTTCACTCACTTTCATTGTCCAGAGGGTTTCCCCCCCAAGGATAGAAGAATCAAAATAGGTAAACCATGGAGTTTCTGTGAGTTCTTGTTCTATACTGAAGAAATTTTATTGGGAATGACACTCCAAGACTCATAGTTATGTAATATCTCTCAAGGAAATTTTGGAATGCTTTAAAAAAGTTTTAATTATGTTCAGTATGGTTTAGCATTTAATACATTTTATTGCATTATAATTATCTCAAAACTCATAACCAGAATATCCAATTCTCTATGTAGAAAACAAAAAAAAATTACTGTAATAATAGATCCATTAATTAGTATGATTTGTGACAATGATTTCAAACAATGTTAATAAAATAACTTACCATACCTCTGAGTTGTTTTTATTTCTAGCTCCATATATTACTTACTCTGAGAGGTTTGAGTGTCTATGAATTTCTTTATCAGGGCATCAGTAGTTTGGGTGTAAAGACTGAGAGCATATCTAAGAGACTGAAGATCAGGGCTCTTCTCCAAAAAGTGCTTTTTCAGACCATTTCCTCCAGCATGAAAGTATTGCTATTAACAAAAAAAAAAGAAGAAAGAAAATAAACATAAACATACCCACAAAGAAATTAGGATTAGAAAGAAAACATATTCACACTTCTGATGTGAAAGTTAAATTGTAATTAAAAAATATAGGATACTAAATAGGATCACAGATTCAGAGCTAGAGGGAACCCTCAGAGATCATCTATTCTGACCCTTTTATTGATAAGGAAACTGACAAGGCCCTTTGCAGTTATGTTACTTGCTTATAGTTACACAGCCAGCAGTTGGTCAAATCTGTCTTTTACATTCAAACCTAGTGCCTTTTCCACTATAGAAGGCTACCTCTTGGAACACAGATTTATAGTGTTATAAACCATGTGATAGAATTCAATTCAGTTAACATAGATTAAGTGCTATCATGGGGGGAGGAGGAGGGGAAGGAGAAGAGGAGGAGGAAGAGGAGGGGGAGAGAGAGGAGGAATAATTTCACTTATTGGTTTACCTAATATTAATTGAATGCCTACCCTAAACAACTTAAAATCATCATCACATAAATGGAACCCATCAGAACTTAAGAGGATCCTGGGCTCTAGACTATCTTATGATTAGGAGCTGAAGTCTAAAGTCTCTTTCTTCTCATCCTTACATTTTATTATGCAAATGATGCCAAGATGATTTTGTGATCATAAACAATAAGACGTTGAAATAAAAATCTGCTAATCCCTTTTTGGTTTTGGAAGGTACAACTGTTACCATGGGAAGACATTGTCATGAAACTATCATTCACACTCATGTAGGCTCTGGGCACCTCTAGACACATTTCACAAAACATGACCAAGAAAAGCGCAGAAAAAAGCCTTATTCATTTATGTCATTTAAGGCAAAATCTAATTAACAGCTTTTCCTCCCTGCTTTCTTTGTGTTGGCATACATATTTTGTAGGTCAGTAGGACATAGGTTATACCCTACGTTGATTGGGCTCATCAGCTCTGAACTTGCCCTGGTTCTTCATGACTCATGCCATTTCCTTACTCATTAAATCAGAAACTCCCCTCAGTGCTCCCTGAATCACTGTTTCTCTACTCTTTTGCATTCTCCAATGACTTAGTGCAGTCTTATTTTTTCCAGGCTTGCTCAGTCACACTTTCTTCATACACAAAATGTTTTCTCTCATTTCTCTCCAGCTAGCATCTACTAGCTCTCTATTCATTCACCCACATTCTCTCCTTCTGTGCTAGCCTCTCAAACTTTATTGACTCAAACATTCACTCTGAAGACCTTTTCTAACACCCTTAAATAAGCCTGGGGAATTGAGGGCAGCTGTGCATGTCTCAGCCTCAAGAACACAGCTATTTCTCCTTTTCTGTTTTCCAGAGCATCCTCTATGTGAGATAATTATAAAGGAGGTGACCTTTCCTTTCCTTAGGACTGGGCAATCTCTAAAAACTACATATGGAATCTAGTCCCATGACTCTAAGTCATCACTTGGAGTTCTCATAATTGACAACAGAGACCACAACAGCTCTCTCCACCATCATCTCTAAAGATAAAGATTATATCATAGACCATTAGGAAAAATGCTTAAGTGCTTGTAGCATAGTTTTAGTGTCCTGTTATGTCTGGCACAGGTCCACCCAAGGGGAAATGGAAGAACTTAAATGGTGTTTTCTGCGATGCCATTGTGGCCCTATTTGCCCAGTCTTTTGATGTATGATTTGCCTCAGGTAGTGATGGTAAGAAAGTCTTCCCAGGGACATACGTAACACATTGCAACACAGACTCAGATAGTGAAATCTAACCTCCCCAATGCTGCACTTTGTTGTTTTCCACTCATTTCAGTTTTGCCCAACTCTTTGTGATTCTATTTGAGATTTTCTTAGGAAGGATACTGGAGAGATTTGCCATTTCCTTCTCCAGCTCATTTTACAGATGAGGAAACTGAGGCAAACAAGGTTAAGTGACTGCCCAGGGTCACACAGCTAGTAAGAGTCTGAGATGAGATTTGAACTCATAAAGATGAATCTTCCTGACTCCAGGTCAAACACTCTATCCACTGCACCACCTGGCTGCTGCAGGTAAGTGGATACCTCTTGGTAAAGTAGACAAAAACAAAGCAAGGTCTGGAGGATATTTTCAAAAAGTCTACTGTGGTCTCAATGAGTAAGTAGTCTCTGCACATACTAGTTACATTTTACATGCTGTCTCTAATGAATAATTTTGGCTCAAGAGGAGAAACTTCTTTTTCAGAAGTGGGGTACTCTGGGCAAGAAACATTCCATATAATTTTAATCAATAAGCATTTATTAAACTCTGATTATATGTTGAGCACTTTGTTAAGTTCTGGGATTACAAAGAAAAAGTGAAAGTTGTCTCCGCCTCTGAGTAGTTTACATTATAATGTAATAGACTTTTTTTTTGATGTTTTTCTTGCTTTGTTTTCATTCTTTCTTATAAGGAATGACTCTCTTGGACAGAAAGGGAAGGAATATATTGGAAAATATAGGTGATATAAAACCAAAAGATATCAATAAAGAACATTTTAAAAATATACAATGGCATCAATTTGGGAGGCAGTACTTCTAAATAAATGCCATAGAAGCGAAAGATTTCTCTGTTATCACACAAGCTTAGACTGGATCAATGGAAGAATGGAAAAACAATTAGAATGAGCCTGATCTTTCCCTATATAAGGAGTAGGTGGACTGTCAGGCTCACAAGGGTGGACAGTATTCCTCTGTTTATGTTTAATACCTTAAAATAGGCCATGATCCAGAGGAGAAGCCCAGGGCACTCCAGAAGGGAGCATGCAGTGCTAAAGCTGCAATGCTTCCATTTGGCAGTCAGGCTTCAGTCAACTCTCCTGGGGAGAAATCTACATTCATTTAAAAGCAAGCTTTTCCCAGGCATAGAAGCCTATACAATATGAGGAAAAGAAGCTGTTGTAACTAACTAGCAGGCATAGTGCTGAATGGGGAAGGGGGAGTGGGAAGAGGTTGGAAGTGATTGCTCTTATTCTTAAAGGGGAAACAAGTCAATTCTAAAATAAACAAATAAAAATGAAAACTCTGCCATTACATTTGGCATTTCTTAGAAGAAATTCAAAGCATTTTTATATTCATCAATCAGTCAAATATTTCTTTACTGCCTATCATGAGTATTACGTCATACTAGGCATTAAACATTCCAATAGGAGATAGTCTTTTCCCTTAAGAAGCAGCCATAGTCTGGTTGGAGAGATAGGACTGATAGACAATTAGAAAACAGTGAAGACTTCACTATGAAGCAGGTGATGCAGGCAATAGGAACTCAGAGAAGGCAAGAGGTAAGTATAAGCTGGAGCAGGAGGTCATGGATGGGATTTATGGAGAAGAATGTAAATCTTGAGCTGTGCCCTGAATGTAAATGTTATCTTGTCATTTAATTATAACACAGATGCAGTTGGTGCAAGGGATAGAATGCAGGGCCTGAAATCAGGAAGACTCATCTTTCTGAGTTCAAATCAGACATTTACTAGCTGTGTGACCTTGGGAAGGTCATTTCACCCTGTTTGTCTCATTTTCCTCTTCTGTAAAATGAGCTGGAGGAGGAAATGGCAAACCACTCTAGTATCTTTGCCAAGAAAACCCCAAATGGGTCAAAAAGAGTTGGACACAACTGGACAACAGATAAAAGATAGGTACAGTTATTATATATAGTTTACAGAAAAGCTCACACTTTGGCAGGAGCCTGGAATTGGTGGGGCTAATAACAATAATTATTATGAATATTATCATTAAATTGTGTTCACTTATTCATTTTTTTAATTAATTGTTAAGATTCTACTTTTAAATAACCTACAGAAAATGGAGAGGAGAAAAGTCAGTAAGTGACAGGAGATAGCTATTAAGCATCATAAGAAATAATGACAGAAGTCTAAAAATTAAGCAAGATGGTTAGTTTGTATTAGAGTACGGCATAAAGCTTTCTCTTGAGTTTGAGATAACATTGTGCCTGGCACCTAGGACAGGCTTAATCTGTGCTTGTTGATTTAATGGCAAAGTAATTTGCTCCTTTCAAGCAGTCAAAACATTTGACTGATTTTCACTAGCATAACATTCTGAAGGCCTCTTTTTGGCAACTTAATAAATAATAGGAGACTTGTAAGAACAGGAATGACTTCTCTTTCTTAAGACAGAAACCCAGAGTGCAATAGGTGTCCAGAGGAAGAACAAGTTCTAAGATATATAAACTAAATAAGGTACACTCTAGTCATACAAACAAAAACTCAATACAATTCTAAAATATAGAAGCTTAATATAATGTGAAAATAGCACCCCCCCACACCATCCCAATTCAATTATCTCACTATTACAGACAGAGAAAATTCAGGAAATTGTCTTATCTCGTTGATAGACTGCCAATAAGAAAGCCAGTTTTAATACCTTCATTACAAGGTTAGGCAGTAGTTACTTGTAGACTTTCTCCCTGCAGTGTGAAGCCAAGAGCCCCACTGAGTTTTGCAGATGCTTTGGCTACCTTGGAGGCATAGTAAGAGAGAAGAAATCACCAAATGGCATGTGTCATTTCTGGCTAATTCAGATAGTCATTTCAGCTTTTTAGTTTGGCTACTCATTTTAGCTTTTTGATAAGAGATTACCTTCATTAGTAACCATACCAAGTCATTTAAACTTCCAGCCTCAGTTGCCTTATCTGTAAAATGGAAATAATAATAGCACCTACCTCACAGGTTGCTTAGAAGGATATAATATGATAATACACACAAAGTACTTTGCAAATCTAAAGTACTATAGAAATGCTTGGTCTTTGGCTATCTTCTCTATAGCTTTCACAATAATCTTTCTGTACTGGAGAAATTTTTCCCTGGGACATAGTTCTCTAGACTGGTGACTACCTCACCAGGGCCATTATTTCAGGGAAAAAAAGAAAAACAACAGCCAAGCTTCACTTCACTCCCCACTATCCATAGCCTCATCCCTGGGTATTTTCTCCATTCTTTTCCTTCCCAGTCCTAGAATCGTATGCTGTGATCAAATCAAATCAATTGTGTTCCTAGACAGGTTGTGTCAATTTACTTTCCTGTGGCTCTATTCACTAGCCCAATAAATTTCTGGATCAAAATGCTCCTTCTTGGCTACCATTCTCCCTTTTATCTTGCCTGCCTTTTGTAGAATGTAGTCGAGGCAGGGACTGTCTTCACCTTTGCATTTGTATACAGAGTGTTTGGCAAGTATTCAGCGCTCAATAAATGTTTTTTCTTCATTATTTTATTAATATTATTAATAGTAATATGCTTGTTATAAGCTTTTATACCACTGACCTACTATTTAATTTTATGTTGCCCCCTACAAATGTTTTTTCATGATTTTTTTAAACTGAATCTGTAATTTCTTTAGTATAGGGAGCTCTTAGTGAAGAAACTTCCTTTGCCAATGCAGATTGGTAAATGTTTTTGTGTTAGAGAGGCTCTGGGGGGAATGAGAGGCTAAATGACTGGTTCTTGATCACATAACTAGGATGAGTGGGACTTTAATCTAGGTCATGACTCTAGGGTCAATCTGCTGAGTCATGCGGCCTCATCATGCCAAAGAGATGATTTAGCTTGGTTGGGCCTTTTGCCAAGCTTTTGGCAAACTGCTTGTGATAAAATAATATTTCATATTTTTTATTCTCCTTGATAGTATTTTAATAAAAGTTGATATCCTAAACTAGTGCTGCCTTGAACTTCCACATCTCTCCACTTGTCTATGAGATTAAATGTTTGTTGACTAAGGGTGGTTTCTAAGCTCTTCTAGTACATTCATTCCAGCAATTGTTTTCAATCTGTTCAACTTCCTTAGGAAATGGTAATTTGTGTCAATGTCTAGTAGTGGTTGTGGTATCAAGGGACTTGACTGATACCCATCATTGATGCTCCTTATGTGATTCTCAAGAAATCATTCAACTTCCTTGGCCCAAGTGACCTTATCTAGAATAACGTTATTCTCTGAGGTCTTTTCTGGATCTAGATGTATAATTCTATGAAATAATATTGTCCACACTTTCATTTTCCTTCACATTTCTGTTTGTAGGAATAAATATTGCTATGTTTGAAGGCTATTCATTTCTTGTTTATATACTTCCTAAAACCTAACCTAAAAAAGTTTGCTCTAAAGTAATTTCTTAACCGTGTGTTTCCTTGTGTTAGAAATTCTTTTCCCACCAGTGGAACATGGCTGTAGTCTTTGTTTATTGGAGATGCTGAGGCTGGTGGATTGCTTGAGCTCTGAAGCTGTGATTTGCGGTGGCCTAAAGTCAATGATTAGGTATATGCCCTAAGTCCAACACTCTTATGGTGAGGTCCTTGGAGCAAAGGTCCTCCACTACCTAATGAGAGGCACAGGTTATAAACTGAGAAGGTCAAAACTTTCTTATCAATTAGTGGTAGACTCTGGTCTATGAATAGCTGCTGTGTTTCCAGCCTGGGCAAGATAGGGAGTCCTGGTCTCAAAAAAAAAAAAGAAAAGAAAAGAAAAGAAAAAAGCTCCTCCTACCACAAAATGAGACTTTTAATTACTTATATTATACAGCTAAAATTGTAATTTGAGATATAGAATCTACGTGTTTCATGATATATTGCATTGCTGTCACCACATGTCACAAAGCTGTAACCTGTAACTTTGTTTTACGGTGTTCAACACTTAAGGACAAAAATCAGGCTCTTAGGTGTGCAAAGTACAAAACTGAGGCTACAAAGTGGCAGCTTTGTGAAAAAGTTCAATTGTTATGCAGGCTGATTGTTATTTTAATGCATACTGAATGGATGTCTGTTTCCACAAAGTGAGACTTATTTCTATCAGCTGGCAAATGGCTTGTAGAAACAGTGCTTTGCTAATCTGGTCATAAATCACGCACAATAGATGCCTTCACCAGGTAACAACAGACAAACTGGTGCACTGTGAAAATATAGGGAAAAGAAAAAAAATCTAATTTTTGAATAGAAGACTTTCCCCAAAGTGTGCTTGTATATGTGTATATGCAAATAGGGATATACACACATACGTATATGTGTGTGCATATATACATATCTGTACATATATAAAAGAGGCAGCCTTAGAGTCAAGAAGACTTGGGTTTGAGACTTGCTTTGTATATACTGGCTGTGTGACCCTGGGCAAATAACTTAACTTCTTAGGGCCTTAGGCAACTCTCTAAGACAAGGGTTCTTATCCTGGGGTCTGTGAACTTTAAAAAAAATGGTAATTGTAAACTGTATTTCAACATAATTTTTTGTAATCCTATGTTTTTTATTTATTTCACTCATTTGAAACATTCTTCTGAGGAGTCCTGAGGCATAGACTTCAACAGCCTGGCAAAGAGGTCCAAAAAATAAGCCCAGCTCTAAATTGCAGAACGGGTGCTTATCTCCATTAGCAGAGGATGTTTCTTCTCTACAGTGTCCTGTAACAATGAAATTATGGATCTGGACTGCCTTCTGACTACACACACACACACACACACACACACACACACACACACACACACACACATATGAGTAAACCTTCTTGTTTACTTTTTAATTAAAATTTTATGTTAACTTAATTTTTTCCTCAATTCTCTCAGGAGAGAATAAAAGGTAAAATTACAAGAAAACAAGTTGATACCTGAGATTTAGTTTTAAAAACAACAACAACAACAACTTCCTTCACCAAGTCCTATTCTGATGCTTTATCCTGGTGTGATGGCCCAAAGCTCTTGAAGGATTTGCCAGTGGAGAGTAAGCTCTGCCGGTTCCGCTCTGATGGAAGGGATTCAAAGTGCAACAGCAGACTTCACTTACTATTTGCTGACCAGTGTAGCTAAGTATGCAGAAACTTATCAGCAATTGGCCAGGCATTAGGTGACAAAAATCTTTGGCTAGGGCAATGCATAAAACACAATTTTTAAAGGCCTTCAGTCTAGTGGGGTCCCCTTCTGTTTCTGTAGAGGCCTCAATGGAATGGAAGAAAAGGAGGGGCAGAAGGTGCTCAGAAAATTCCTAAAATAGCTGTAAATCTTTTCTTGCTTTAAATCTCAGCAGTCCAAATGTGAAACCTTTATTCAACCAATAATGATTGGTAGGTCATTTGAAGGGCTGTTTCCTGTCATCTGTGGAGGCTTATCAAGAAATCTGGGAGAGGAGTACCAAAGGATGAAAAGGGATGGATGTGTTGCACTTTGCAGCCACAGAATAAGTACCAACATAGATGAGATTACATATCCATGGATATTCTGAAGTTAGAAGGAACAATTTCCATGAAAACCCTCCCCTCTTCCTAAGGCCCTTATTAATGTTTAGTAAAAGCACTATCATCCCCCCAGTCCCTCAGGCTCACATCTTAAGTGTCATCCTTGACTCCTGACTCTCTCCCTCCCCATCATTTCCAATTGGTTGCCAAGGTCTGTCGATTTTGCCTCTGTAACATCTCTCATATATGCCCCCGTCTTGCCTCTGACATTACCATTACCCTGGTGCTGGTCTTCATCACCTCACACCCAGACTGTTGCAATATCCTGCCTGCCATAGGCCTGTCCCCACTCCAGTTCATCCTCCACTCAGCTGTCAAGGTAATCTTCTTAAAGCATAGGACTGACCATGTCACCCTCCTACTCAATAAATTTCATTGCCTGCCCTCTAGCATCAAATATAAAATCCTCTGTTTGGGCATCAAAGCCCTTTGTAACCTCTCCTCATCCTCCTCCTCCTCCTCCTCCACTTTCCAGTTTTCTAACACCTTCCAATCCCCTCCCCATGTACTCTGTGATCCAGTAACATGACCTCCCTTCTGTTCTTCATATAAAATTCCATCTCCCAGCTCTGCATTTTCTCTGGCTCTCCTACATCCCTAGAATTCTCTCCCTCTTCATCTCTGCCTTCTGGTTTCTATGGCTTCCTTCAAGTTCCAATGAAAATCCTGCCTTCTACAGAAAGTTTTTCCTGTTTCTATTTAATGCTTGTGCCTTCCCTCTGTTGATTAGCTCCAATTTGTCCTACATATGGCTTTTTTATATGTAATTATTTCCCCATTAGACTGTGAGCTCTTCAAGAACAGAGATTATCTTTTGCCTTTCTCTCACCAGCCACGCAGTTATTGTTGTTCAGTTGTGTCCGACTTTTTGTGACCCCCATTTGGGGTTTTCTTGGCAGAGATACTGGAGTAGTTTGCCATTTCCTTCTCCAGTTCATTTTACAGATGAAGAAACAGAGGCAAAGTGGGTTGAGTGACTTGTCCAGGGTCAGACAGCTAGAAAGCATCTGAGGCCAGTTTTGAACTCAGAAAGTTGAGTCTTCTGACTTCAGGTCTGGCCCTCTATGTGCCACTTAGCTACAGGCACTTAATAAATGTTTATTGATTGACATTAGTGTATGTTTAACTCAGTCTCTGTACTAGGTACAATGAGAAAGGACATTTATGATACAGTGTTTTAGTGCTTTAATTACATTCGATATATTGTACTTACAGGGTCAGGGGAGTGGACTGATAATTTTGGGAAGATTTCCAGCATCCAAGGATGAAAACAAAAAGTTAACCAGATTACTTGATTAGCCAGAACATTCATTGCTCCAAATATTTTTGTTATGTATATGTTTTTATTCTTAATATGTAGACTTCACCCATATTTCATGCAGTGACATGAACGTTGAAGGACCAAGAGTGATAGGGGATGTGTGGAGAGGAGTAGAAGAGGGAAAATATTGTACTTTTAAGGAAATAATACTATGGAAATTCAGTTAGCTTCCCACAATATAGCTGCAGATACAATGTGTGTGTGTGTGTGTAGAAACAGAAAACTGTACCTTAATTGTGGCCAAGACTACTTCCATGACAGCACACTGTCTTAGGGTCAGACCCTTGGCTTCCTCTCGAATCATGTGATCCTGAAAAACAGGTTAACATTTTGCATTTCATTCATCTGGCAAATATTTTTCCTTCTCTTCATGTAGACAGCCACAACCTTAGTTCAAGCTAGCATTTACTCTCATCTGACCTATTGCAATAACCTTTTAACCCCTCTCCCTCCACAAGTCTCTCCGTCCTTGCCAGTCACCTGCCTAGGTCATTTTTCTAACATGTTGATCTGACCACATTACCCCCTTCCTCAATGAGCCTGAGTGACTCTCTTTTTCTTCTAGGATCTCTATTGAGTATTTAAAGCTCTTTATAATCTGGCCCCTTCTTAACTTCCTATTTTTTTTTTTACCTTTTTCTCCTCCATACATTCTGCTAACCAGCTACATTAGCCTGTTTGCAGTTCCTACAACTTATCACTCCATTTACTGTCCCTTTATCTTGTCACTAGCTATTTTCCATGTCTGAATGTTCTGCCCCATTGACTCCACCTCTTGGTTACTCCAGCTTCCTTAATAACTCAGTTCAAAGACTACCTTCTTTAGGAGGCCTTCCTGGTCTTCCTACTTTCTAGAGCCTTCCCCTATTGGATTACCTACCACCTACTCCGTATGCATCTTGTATGTTATTTATAAGTTCAATCACCACTTAAAAGTAAGCTTCTTTTTTTCTTTTTTTTTTTACTTTTTACTTTTTATTTATCAACAATCACTTCCATAAGCTTTTGAGTTTTAAATTTTTCTCCCCCTTCCTTCTTCCCTCCTCCCCAAAAAGGTGTGCAATCTGATATAGGCTATGCATATACATTCCTATTAAACATATTTTCACATTAGTCACATTGTAAGGAAGAATTAGAACCAATAGGAGGAACCACCAGAAAGAGGAAACAAAACAAAACAGAAAAAAAATTAGCAAATACTATGCTTCGATCTTCATTCATACTCCATAGTTCTTTCTTTGGATGTGGATAGCATTTTACATCATGAGACCTTTGGTGATATCTTAGATCCTTGCATTACTGAGAAGGGCTAAGTCTATCAACGTTAGTTATCACACAATGTGGTTGTTACTGTGTACGACTTTCTCTTGGTTCTGCTCACTTCACTTAGCGTCAGTCCATACGAGCCTTTCCAGGTTTTTCTGAAATCTGCCTGCTCATAATAAACGTAAGCTTCTTGATGGCAAGGGCTGTTATGAATGCTTGCATTTACACCTACAGACTTTATCATTGTGCAGGGCACATAATACATATTTGGTAAATGATTGATGACTAATTTAACAACTCTATTTTAAGGAAAGATGAATCTTAGTAATTGTGCAATTTATCATCTTGGATCCTTAGTTTCCTCATCTATGAAATGGAGGTAATAACACCAATGTTTCTGACCTAGGCCACTAGGTGGCTGTAGGATCAAATGTATACATTTGGAAACTGAAAACATGCACCAAGGATCTCTATTTTCATCTTCATGAGAACTCCAATGAAGATGATCCAAAAACTGTTGTAACTTAAGGTATTGGATCTTGTTGCTTGAAGTTCAGAGAGTGATTTGCCTATTCTTAAACATCCATTAAGTATAAGGTATGGTATGTGAACACAGGTCTTCCTGCCTGTAAGTCAAACTACTCGATTTACTTTGTTATGTTGCATCTATAAAACATATAACAGATTATTATTATTATTACACTTTCTTCATGTGCACAAGTGTTGATTGCAGATAATATTTCATCATATATTAATTATTAGATACTATTTGCTTAAAGTTTGTTTTTTTTAATAGAAAGTGGAGATTTAGTTTTACAAAGCAGTGCTTTTAAATATGTGTACTTATTTCGTTCACTGTACTTACTTTTATTTGTACTTATTTAATTTCAGTGCAGAAATAAAAGACAAAAAAATTTATCTTAAAAGTTCCTCTCACAAAAAAAGTTCTTTTGGCTAATTTTGGAGTAAATATGTTGTCATGTCAATGAAACTGAATTTTAATATCATAGGATTTAGACCTAGAAGGGACCTAGAGATCATCTAGTCTAAATTCTGCTTTTTACAGATAGGTTAGCTAAAACTTTTAATAAAGTCCTCATTTTATAAATGAGGAAACTAAGGCACAGAGAGATAAAAGTCCTTTGGAAAGGAGCTAAGGGGAAACTGATTTATGCCAGCCACCACAGCTAATAAGTATGGTATATAAACATGATTCTTCTTTATTCTCTTTTCTGAATTCCTCATCACAGTTAACTTTAATGAAAATTCCCAAAGGGTTAGCTGAATGTTGGACATACAATATAGAGATCAAAAACAAAAAGGAAGAAAGAAAAGAAAAAAGCAAAAAGCAGATGAATGAATGAGAACATAATAATGAAGAGAAACATTGTCTTTAAGGCTTATCATTTTGTGTCTCACAGATGAGAAGATAATATTTCAGAATGATCATTTAAGATGCATATAGTAAAAATATTTTCAATATACTTTCTTAACTCAGAGGTTGCAAACTCAAAGAAGGATAAAGTTTTGATCAGTTTCCTAAAATGGCAAGCAAATTGTATATTTAAGACATATTAAAAAGTTTGAGCCATATATCAGAATAATGACGAAAAGTTTTTTGGCTTAGATTAACCCAAGTTCATAAGTGAGTCAATCCCCCCTATATCAAGATACAGTGGATAGGGCACCAGCTTTGGAGCCAGGAAGACCTGTGTTTAAATCCTGCTTCTAACACATACTAATAAGCCTCTAAACAATTCTCTATGACTCTAAGTGACAGAAAATTCATTGATATGCTCTGGTACAAGGAGTGTTCTCATTCAGGAGTTCTCTATACCAACCAAAGAAATTTCACAGATCCAGTCCCTATCTCCGTCCCCTAATCCAAGTAGTTTTTGAGTTGATCCTCCTTCTTCCATCAAACTTCACTGAGTTTGGATTGTATCATTCATGCATTTTCCACAACTACTTATCAACAATTTACTTTGATGTTGTTGACCAGAACAGTGCTTGCTAAAAAACAAAAATTATTAAGTTTGATGTAGCAGAGTCTAAGAAGCTCTGAAGAAGAGGCTTGGAAGTGAGTTATTGGTCTAATAAAAACCCAACCCAAGAGGCTCATGTAGGTTGCTACTGCTGCCCTCCATATCTCTAGGCTGCTAGTAACTAACCTCATCTGCAAAGGAGATACAGCAATATCTCTTAAGAGACTTGCTTAGGGGATGTTATATAAAAAAAACCCTATCTTAACGTGAACAAAAACAACTCTAAAAGCCAAGAGCTTTCAGATTCAATGCAATGACTGATCTTGGTTCTAGAGGACATATAATGAAGCATACTTCCATCCTTTTCATGGAGAGGCTCTGGGGGTGACTATGTTGGTAAGTTTTGTTTAACTATTTGCCACTGTTATAAGAAAGGGCTGGGGGAAAGTACTGGGAAATGATTGTGTTATGAAAAAAGTCTAAAAAATAAATAAAGCCTTTTTTTTAAGATAGAGATTTGCTTCATTAGGATATATTTTAGTGCTGCAGTATCTATGGGACTAGGTTAAAAATTCTTCCTTAATATTATGTCCAAGTGTCTTCTGAAGAATGATTACTTTTCCTTATTATTCCATGATATATCCCTCAAAGTCTTTAATATGTCTTGAACTCATAATTTGCTTGCCTTTTAAGGAAAGTTGATCAAAATTTGTCCCTTCTTCTTTAGTTTGGAACTACTTAATTAAGAAAGTATATTAAAAATATTTTACTGTATGCATTTTAAATGGTGGTTATTTTAAAACATGAATCATCTTCTTATCTGTGAGATACAAAGTGATACAACTTAACAGCAAACAATCACTCCTCAATGTCCTTCTAAGAGTCAAATCTCATTGGCATCAAAGTTATGTTCATCAAAGAATTAATCAGAGAGAGCTTAATGTAAGTTTTTAGATTTTTTTTTGGCTACAATATTTGACACTATTGAATATTCCTCCTCAATTTCCTCTGTGGTACTGAATGTTGTCCTAAATAAACACTTATTCAATGCTTACTAAGTGTCAGGTACCATGCTAAGCACTGGGAATATAAATACAAACAAACAAACAAACCAGTCCAGTCCCTGCCCTTAAGGAGTTTACATTCTAATAGAGGAAAACAACATAGGTAGTGAAGAGGGGTGGTGGCCCCTGTGCACTGTGCCTCACCATACTGATGCTGAATTTAGTGCAGACGCCTGATCAGAGTAAATCCGCACTACTGTAGCTCAGAACTTCCAAATTCAGATCTGCCAGCCACAGCCTCCTTGCATTCTGAGATTACCAACATGCACTATCATGCCCAGATCTATTGGTTTGTTTTTTCCTTTCAAATCCCACTGTCAACCACTCCAATGCAGATCCTCATTACATCTCAACTAGACTATTGTAATGTTCACCTAACTAGTCCCCTTGCATAGAGTTTCACCGCTTTGCAATGCATCCTTCAGATAGCTGCCAGAATAACTTTCTTAATACACAAATGTGATCATGCCATCTCCTGATAAAATGCCGTAGCTCCCAAGTGATTAGCAAATACCATATAATTTGGTACTCAAGGTCCTCAGGATTCTGGTTCCATTTTCCAGTTTTATTGCATGTTATTCTCCTTCTAGATAATCCACTGTTATCCAGTCTCTTTGGCCCTTTCCACCTCTATCCCTTGATGCATACTATGTAGTATTCCCAGAGCTTAGCATAGTAATTAGTATATAGTAATACTTAATAATTATGTGTTGGCTGATTAACCTCTTTTAGAAGGGTCTTCCCCAGATCAGCTCCCACATCCTTTCTGAAGCCTTTCTTGAAACCTTTACCTATAAAATGCCTCTCTATTCTCAAATTCCCCACCCTGCTTGATTTGGACCTCTCTTATGCACTTACACTTTAACTTGTATTACGTGAGTATGTGTGTACAGGCTGTGTGCTTAAATATATTTGTCTCATTCTCCATACTAGATTCATTCAGCCAATCAGCAAGCATTTATTAAGTCCTTACTATATTCTGGGCACTATGTTTTGTGTTAAGGATACAAAGAATGAGTTAAATGACCACCAACAATAATTATTTTCCAAAAGCTTGCATTCTGTTGAGGAAGACATGTGCATGTATAAGTACATACAAAATAAATATTTACAGAATATAAACACAAGGGACTTTGGTAGGGTCACCGTTAGAGGGATAGGGAAAGGTTGAAGAAAGGGATGCTTGAATGGCAGCATGATGGAAGAGAGAAATTCCATTAGGTAGAAGGGGATTGTCAACTTTGTGAAAGCTCTGGGTCTTGTTCAGTTTCCTGTGTCCTTGGTGGCTAGCATAACACTTTTTATGTAATAGAAGCCTCATAAATGTTTGTGGAATTGAGTAGCTCTAAAGGTGAGAGAACAGTTCTGACAACTTAAAATGAATGACCTATGTTAGGTATTTCATTGCATTTTCTTCGCTAAAGAAATGGGAGCAGGGAGCAAGTCACAGCTACATGCACTAGTAACTGGAAACTGTGCTATGAAGGAAATTCATCATGTAATAATATTCTTTAAAATGTCTACTGTTATTGCCAATCATAGTCAGTATAGCTCTTGCAAATATCTATTTGACACAAAATATGATCTAATACTATTTTTAAAACATAACCAAAATGAAACAAACAAAAAAAGAACAAAAGAGCAAATAAATTGTTAGTGATCCTTAAATCTCAGAGATTGTTCAGTTGTTTCAGTCGTTTCTGACCCTTTGTGACCCCATGTGGAGTTTTCTTGGCAAAAATACCAGAATAGTTTGCCATTTCCTTCTCTAGTTTATTTTGCAGATGAGGAAACTGAGACAAGCAGGATCACACAGTTAGTAAATGTCTGAAGTCAGATTTGAACTCACGAAGAGGAGTCTTCCTTACTCCAGGCCTGGCACTCTATCCACTGCCCCACTTAGCTGCCCCCAAAGCACTAAACTTGGAATTAATGGATCTGAATTCAAATCCTAAATCTACTACTTACTAGCTTTGTGACCTAGGAAGAAGTCCCTTCCCTGTTTAGAAGTTCAATTTCTTCATTTAGATAAGGAGCAGATTAGACTATAATCCTAAAATCCTCTTCAGTTTTAAATCCTAGGATCCCAGTCCCACCCACAATTCCATCATGCTTGAGAGGTTTGGCTCTAAATACATATGATGAATTTCCCTAGACATAGGAGTTATGACCTCCATGCCTTCACTCCATTTAGATGTGGCCATATCAACATGGCATGATATTTTTTTCACAACTGACATTTTGGGAGTCTGTCAAAGATATAACTGAGTCAGTAGGCTTACAGTGACAAGGCATTCTCAAGGAAGAGGAAAATTTCCATGCATGCCAGAAGACACTGTTGATTTGCATTTGGTTAGCACGCATAAGAGTACCTTAGAAATTGTTGTGACAGATAATACCATTACTAAAAATTCAAGTAAGAACTAATAAGAAAATTAAAAAGGAAAAAAAACCCAACAAACCCAGTCATTAGGTTCACTGTGACTACTACCTCTTACCCAATCCTTGGAGAATAGTAGGAGCTTAGAATTTGCAAACTAGTCAAGGGTAGGGCACTTTTTATCTCTATATTTCCTCAAATCCTCTTATAGTGATTAGCACATGGGTCTTACATTTGAATTCTCCTCTAGATCCCTTTTCTAGATCCCCCCCAAAAATACCAGGGCCAAAGAATAGAGACGTCGTGGAACCTTTTCAGAAACCAGTAAAGGGTCCTTTAAATCCACAGAGACTGTCCAGATGAGGTCAGGCTGAATAGGTGAGCATGCTTTATTTAAAAAGGTAGCAGAAGCCCTTCTGTTGTTAAACTGCTTCTCTGAATAGAGAGGGATAAATCATAATAAACATCCTTCAGGGATTGGTGCTAGGACTGGTCATATTTGCTATTTTCATAAATGACATGAGAGAGATTATACATTGAAACATCTCAATTTATGGATGATGCTAAACTTCTGTTGCTGTGGAGAGACAAAATAGAAATAAATGGCTATATAGGTCAAATCAACAAACATTTATTAAGTGCCTACGCTAGTAACTGTACTAAATACTAGGGATACAAAGTAATAAAAAAATCCCTTCTTTCAATATGGGCAGCAGCATTACAAGGTGAGAGGATGAGTAAATGGACCAAATGAATTTTAACAAAGCTGTAAGTACAATGTAATGCATTTAGGAATAGCTAGTTTGATCTCTCTCTCTCTCTCTCTCTCTCTCTCTCTCTCTCTCTTCTCTCTCTCTTCTCTCTCTCTCTCCCTCTCTCTCTGTTTCTGTGTGTGTGTGTGTGTGTGTGTGTGTGTGTGTGTGTGTGTAAAATGAAGGGCCCTCTTGTTTATGAACTAGGAAAGGGCCCTGGGAATCATAGTTGTTCATTTCCTGAGGACATCAGTCCAATGTGCAGCTGTCATTAAAAATTTTTTAAAAAGCTAGAAGGCTGTGTAGCAGGGATGACCAGGGGAATTTCTGGTTTATTTGCCTGTGCAATGTCCCATAGACTAAGACATGCACTCTTGCTCCTTATTTAGAGACATATACATTGCTAGGATGTTAGAGTGAACTCCTGATTGGTCCCTAGTGACTAGGTCTGTGCTGAAGATGATTGGCTAATAAGTCAGAAGATATACTCTTATTACTGGAGACTATTCAGAAGTCCCTGTGTCATCCTAGAAAGGTGATTCTTTTTCAAGGAGTCAGGACACATGCCCGGCTCTGTGGGAGGTACCCCAGTTTAGTAAATCAAAGACTCTCCATTCACCTATTGAATGTGAATTAAAATTAGATCTGAGAACTGAGTATACTCAGCACTTACATTCCCTGATGTATTTCAGTATTCCTTGACATTCTTGTGGTTATTGTGTTAATTATTCTCCTTTTGCCTGCTTCTTCTCTCCCTACTCCATTATCATACATCTATTCTGTATTTATTTTTAAAATATCTTCGTATCTTCACACTGTATCCCCTTCTTGAGGACATGGACTATTTAATTTTTGTCTTTATATTTCCAGCAGCTAGCGTGATACCCGCAACATAAAAAGCACTAAATATTTTTTGACATGTTGGCTTCTTCGCTTGGCATCAGTTTACATAAGACTAAGAACAACTTTTTAAAAAAATGACTTTACTACCTGACTCACAGTCTTCCTCTTCAGCCTGTTCCCTAGCACAGTCTTTGGGGGCTGCTTCAGTATTCCTATTGATAACTCACTTGGCAATATGAACATATAATGCCCCATTTTTCTCAGTGCCAAAAAACACCTGAACCCCACATCAGCCACACACTGACACATGTTATATGGCAGCTGTTAAATTTCATAATTACCCACTATCTACATCCTGAAATGTCGCACTACAACCACAAACTCTCCCAGTCTCTCCCTCATATTCAACCTATTCTTTGTCCTTATTGTGACCTTCAATCCCCTTATCCATCCCTATTTTTCCACTTTATTTCTCCCACTCTGGTTTCATTTGCCTCCTTATGATGTCTTGTCATGTATGCCAATTTAATGTTCCCTTAACTGCAACAGAATCTCTGGGATAATTCATGTTATTGCCTTTGCCATTCCTAATCTGGGGATCCACGTCCCTGGATCACAAAGAAATCTTATTTTGCTTCCCCTAACTCAAAGCTTCTGAGTGAGAATTACCTGAAAAAAATCATGAAATTCAACTGTTTTCAACAATTAATTCATGATAAATAACCTCAGTTTTGCCCTTGCTGCTGCTCGACAATCTTACTGTATATCTATCTTTATTTCCTCTATTCTACACTGTGAATATTCTATATTTTTCTCTTTGAGCCACCATATCTCCACACCCCCTACACACCTCCAGCAGAACACCTAGCTCCCCACTTGCCTGAGAAGACAAAGGCCACCTTCCACAAATTTCCTCAGCTCTGTCCATTCTTCAAACCTTCTCAGCTCCTACCAACACCCTCTCCTCTTTTTCTTCTTTCTAGATAGTCACACAGGAGAAATAGCCTTACCACTCATCAAGGCTAATCTACTATCTACTTCCCACTCCTGCTTCACTCTCTTTCCCCTCCAATCCATGCTGAATACCACTACTATAATTATCTTTAAAACAACAATGGGAGCAGCTAGGTGGTGCAGTGGATAGAGCACCGGCCCTGGATTCAGAAGGACCTGAGTTCAAATCTGACCTCAGACATATAACACTCACTAGCTGTGTGACCCTGGGCAAGTCACTCAACCCCATTGCCTAGCCCCCCCCCCCCCAAAAAAATCCAAAAACCCCCAACAATCTACTAATGCCTTTTGCTATATACATTATAACATTTCTGAAGGTGGGAATGGGTTCCATCCCCTCAGATTGACTCAAAGGAAAACAATTGAGCAAGAATACCATATACCATAATTCATCTACTAATGTACACATCATTCAGACAGAGTGGTCCCCTGACTTTGTCATCAGGATGACTTTTTCTGTTCCCCAGGATCATTCATTTTTCTCAGAGTACAACTTCCTTTTAGCCTTCATTTTTTAGTCATTGTATATAACACTCTTCATTCTGCTTATTTCATTCTTCATCAGCTCATACAAATGAGAAATTATATTTTTGTATACATATCTCTTCTGTTCAAAAACTTTAGTGACTGCGTACTGTCTACAGAGTAAAGTTCAAAGTCTGATATCAAAAGTTCTCTGTAATTTAGTGTCACTTGGAACTCCTAGCCTTGTCACGGATTACTCTATGCCTTCTAAATTTATATACCATGCCTTCTAAAATATCTCCATGTCTGAAATATTCCCCTGCCCTATATTTACCTGTCAAATTTCTGTTCAATCTTAAAAGCTTAACTCTTATGTCACCTAGTCTAAGAAGCCTTTCCTGGTTCCCACAGTGAGTGCTTCCTCCTCTGATTTCATGTAACACTTAGTGTATAAATCTCAAATATAATTTTATGACACATTGTTATATAATTATCATATGACATTATGTAACATTGTGTGCTATATTTCTTTGTGATAGTATCTTATCTCTCTCCTAGACTATAAAGTCTTTGAGAGTAGAGTTTAGGTCTTATAAATTAGTAAACCTACCCCCTCCTACTCCAGCACCTAGTACAAGGTTCTACACATATAGGTGCATAATAATTTCTTTTTTACCCCCTAAATGATAGTTATTATAGGGATAGTCAGATATTCATTTAATGTTCTTACCTTCAGTTTAGATAACTGTCCAAGATCCTTAGCTGCACTGAAAATCATTTGGGGTCCCTGAAAGCAAAAGGAGAAATGCTAAGAAACTGTTCTTTGTAACACAGTAAAAATGTGGCAAATGATAGGAAAATAAGCTAAGATCTGGGTTCAGATAAATACTCCTTGTAACATTTATTAGCAGTATGATCATGGGCAAACTCTTTTATCCTCTCCAAACTTCAGGTTCTTCATCCATAAAATGTGGCTAATAATACCTGCAATAAGAACCTCACAGAGTGGTTGTGAGGATTAAATATAAGAATGTTTGTATGACATTTGTGCAAGCATTAAAACACTATGTGTTAGCTTTTTCTTTTATTATTACACTTATAATTACTAATTTAAGTTCTAGGCACTGTGTTGCACCTTAATTAACACCTAGCTACATGTTGCCAAGTATAAAAACTATATTCTACCAAAAGAATGTGATAGTGCTGGAATTTTCTGTTTTGCTTTTTCACATTGAGAAGGTTTGGGTTCAAGGGATTTATGGCTTATGTAACTGTCATCACTTACTTAGCCCAGTGCCTGTGACCACAGTTTCCTAATAAGGGCAACTTTAGCTCCACCCCTGCCCCTTGCACATCTTTGCTGGCAATAGGTAACTGCTCAACCCCTGCCTTTTGCTGTGCTTTAAAGTTAAAGTCTCATATTCCCCAAACTCCCCAAACAAGTCTTCTACACTATTAAACCAAGAGTGAAGACATTTCAGGAAAATTTAATCATTCAGAAAAAGTCAAGGGCACAGGAAGGGTAAAGAAAGTACACATATCTCAAAGCAAATCCCATTTCTTTTTAGAATTTCTACTCTTAGAGGGAAAGGGAATAGTGGCACAATTTTTTAAACCAAATTTGTGTCCCTGTGAGTGTTTAATAAATAACAGCCAACATCTGAGTAGCTCTCTAAGGTTTGCAAAGTTCTTTAAATATGGAATCTACTTGAGCCTCACAAATATGCCATGAGATAGGCAGTACATGCCTGATTATCATCTCCATTTCACAGATAAGAAAACTGAGACACAGAGGTGAAATAACTTGTCTAAGGTCATATGGAGAAAAATGTGGGCCAAGACATTGTAAAAATTTAATTTGATAGCATTCATGCAGTTTGTAGGGGTAATCTAATGACAGTGCATTTTGAACAACATTCTTATTAAAGGGATGCACTTTGGGGAGGTATAAACCCACAGTTTCTCTGCAACTGGACAATCACTTAAATTATATTCCCAAGGGAAAGGGCCATTAATATCATCGGTGTTAGGAAAAATATCCCCTGCATCAGAGTTTTTTAAGGAGGCTGGCTCAATTTCTTCAAATTCCAAATTATTTAATTAAGCAAAACAGTTAAAACCAGTGTTTGAAATGTGTATAGACCAGAGCTGAATTCCTTACTGTTTGATCTGTCAAAGGAGGAAGGACAATCTGCTTTTCTATTTTGTTGAGGACGAGCTTCCACAGCTCTTTCAAAACCCGCTTCAGCACTGTCTTTTCACAGATTTTCGCAGAGAGACTTAAACTGAAATAAAATCAGGGAGACATTTATTTTGAAATTTCAAGTCAAGACATCCACATCTCTTTATAATCAGGACTTTAGGGCATTAGCCACCCAATTTCTCATGACCCATCATTCTACCAGGTCTTCATGATGTTCATGGGATCATAGGTTTAAGGTTGGAAGAGATCTCAAAGTGAATCTAGTTCATTTCTCTTGATCTTACAGATGAAGGAACCCAGATTCAAGGAGTGACTTGTCTAAGGTTGGACAGGTAGTAAGCAACAGAGGAAGGAATGAAAGCAGATTCTCTGACCCTAGATTCAGTGTTCTTTCCACTTGTCTGCTCCCAAGGTCACACAGGTAATATGTGCAGGGTGAAGCCTTGAATTTGAATCCTCTGATTTCAAATCCCACCCAGTTTGTATTGCATAATACTTTTATGTAATGAATAACTATCTAATTCATCATACTGTGTGTTTAGTGCAATATAAATTCACTACACATTCTTTCATCATTCATTGCTTCAGTAATGGATAGTCAGACTTCAAAAACCAAAGGAGAATCATAAAATTTTCAAGTTGCAAAGGGCCCCAGTATCCATCTAGTCTAATCCATACCTAAAATCAAAGTGCATCAATAGTATACTGACAAGTGGTCATCTGGACTTCGTTAAGAGACTTCCACAGAGTGGAAACCTACCACCTCCCAAGGCATACCATTTTACTTGCACTCTTATTAGAATCTTGTTTCTTTGAAGTCAAGCATAAGTTTACTTCTTTCCCATCCTTTGTTCTTCCCACTGGGACAAATAAGTCTAATCCATTTTCCATATGATAGATTGCCCTTCAAATACTTGAACACAGCTCTCTTGTCTACTCCAAATCTTTTCTGCCTCAGGTTTACCTTCCCAGGTCCTTCAATTGATGCTCATGTGACAAAGACATAAGGTTGATTATCATCATGACCATCTTTAAAGAATGCACAAAGTAAACATTCATTCAAAACCAAAACATTTTTGATGTTATTTCTTTTTCTAGTTGATCCAAAATCAATGCCTGAGATCAATATGAAATAGCTGATTTGGAATTGGGAGATGAAAAGAGAGGTCTGGGATCTCTCAGCCCCATCTAGCTTATACCACTGAACAGTATGCACATAATTAAGCATAACAGATCAAGGTTCCCACAGCAAATAATTCCCAACATCATTCTCAAATGGCAAGAATTAAATGGCACTACGAAATTTCCATTTTCATCACTATCTGTTGCTAAACCAATAACGGACTTAGGGATTTTTGTTCCTTGGAGACAAATTACAATTGACCATCTCCTGTGTATGGAAAAGCTATGCATAATTTCACTGGAGAAAGACAACAGATTATATTCTTGGTTGTTTAAATTAATTCACCATTAACTCTATTTATGAGAAGATTCATCTAACAATCACTGTTAAGTAAAAAAGGGTGTACAAAGCAGTTGCAAGGGGCCATGATCCATGTCTAGCAGTAACAAAAAGAACAATAACAATTTACATCTATATAAAGCCATTCTTTTACAATGTTCTCCTCTCCTACCTCATTGACGTATGGAGGTGACCCTGAGCTTGTTGCAGTTGAGCCAAGGGACTGCAAGGTTGAGCAGTTTCTGCTGGAAGGACTTCAAATACAGTATTGGCAACAGACTAGGCATACATTCTGAGAAGTAGCCTAGATAACCATGGAGAGGCTCATTGCAACTGATGAGAAAATTCTTTGGCCCTGGCAGACCACAAAATAGCAACAATAACAACAAATAGAGAATGGTGCTCAGTCCTGTTTCCTTCCCTTTATGAAGTGACTGTTAGTGATAAAGAGAAGCAGCAGGTACTAAGAAACGATTTTTGCTGAGAGAAAAAGATTTATCAACTGCCACTGCTAAAAATCCAACAGCCAGAATACATAGACAACTGACCCAAATACGTAACAGGAAGGGCCAAAGATAAGTGGTCAATGGATATGAATACTTTCCAAAGGAAGAGTTGCAAACTGTAAATGACCACATGAAAACATTAAGAAATATTAAAAGAAATGCAAGTAAAAAAGAACTCTGAGATTTTACTTCATACCATGCAAAGAGATGCAGAGGACTCACAACAGAGAAGTAGGACAGAATAATGTATGCATTGTTAGATACAGCCATGATCCCAACTATGGATTCAGAGGGATAGAGGTGTGGAGGAATTTTGTTTTAAGCTCAGAGGTCATCCAATGCAATAGATGGAGATGGGAATGAAGTATTGTGAAGAAACAGAAAGAAAGCCAGTTTGGTTAGACTGCACAATGTGAGGATGAGAGCACTATATAATAAAGCTCATAAAGTAGGGCAGGACCAGATTGTCAAAGGCATTAAATGCTAAAGTAGAGATTATAATTTATCTTGGAGGCATAGGAAGTTAATGGGGTTTATGAGTAGCAGAATGACCTGGTCAGATGTTTGCTGTAGGAAAATCTGGTATCTGTGTGAAGAATGGATTGAAGAAGGGAAATACTTGAAACAGAAACACCACTGAGAAAGTTAATTGCAGTAGTCCAGGCAAGGAGAGATAATGACCGAGACCACAGTGCTTTGGGATTTTTTGTGGAATGACCAACAAGTAAAAATGAATTGTTCTGAGTCTGACATTTTCACTATACATAAAGCCAGGAGATAACAGAGAAGTTGAACATAAAGATAACTCTGAAGTTCTTATTGGAAAGACAAGTGAAGGAGGTGGTTGAGTGAATTTTTATCATATGTTCAAAAGCAACAGGAACTATCATTTCATGGCATAATTTTTCAGTTCATATTGTAGTGTTTATGTATTTGTAAGAAGAGCAACATGAAAACAGATGCAATTTGGGTGCCAACATCTTTTGCAAAGGATAAAATGGAAATAAAATTCAACAAAGGAACTCATTAAGATTCTCCAAATTAAATCAACCTATACCTTGATACTCAGTGGCTTCAATTTAAAGGGGAAGATGGTGAGAAATACATTGGAAAATAAAACTCAGGAGTTAGGATTGAGAGAGACCAAAGGCTTGTAAACCACAAAGAAGTCTTATGCTTAGAGAATATGAATGCTTTCAGAAAAAATCATGAGAAGCTAGACATGGTGAGCACTAAATAATATAATTAGAACAAAGCTGATTTTTTTTATGCACAGGGGGAAAATTCATTACTTATGTAGAAATAATTCCCAAATCAGTTTCCTGTGTATAGCAAATCTACACACAGAGTTAAGATAAAATGAAATGAGAATAAAAATGAGAAAAAAGATATGGTATGTAATTAAAACTTCACCCTGACCATTTGAATAAGCTGTTGACCTCTCTCCCAAGTGGAAAACAGGTGAAAGAACATGCATTATCATAAATCATTTCCTAAAGAAATTTAAACAATGTAAAACAAATGTCAGAATGAGATTAATGAAACCTAAAACCTGTTTCAGCCAGCAAATACTGGATATCTCCTTGTCAAGCAGAGTGATATGACAGTCAAACATAATATTAGTTTCAATAAGTGAATTTATTTGTAAAGTCTTACAGAGAAAGATGATGGAAGATTTACAGGCCTGAGAAAACAATGAGAAGCAGTAGAGGGAAAAACAAACTTAAGGAAAGCTTGGAGAGAGATCCAAAGAAGCATGCAGAAGGTTTTTGAGAATGAAACTGGAAGATAACAAACACATGAAAAATGGAAAAGATCTGTGAAGATTGTTTAATGCTTACTGTCCAGAATAAGACATCTCACCTGGATGTACAACCCCACAACCCATCTCTCTCTCTTTCTCTCTCTCTCTGTCTCTGACACTGTAACTGGACAATGAGCTAAGTATCAGTATATCTAAAACTATGGTTACAGAAAAACCACAGTGTTCAAAGAAATGCCATCCACGCTACAATTTCCAAAGAAATGAAGGTGAGGATCACTCACAGGGCAATGGAAAAATCTCATGGTAGATAGTATCAGGCTGACATAGATTACAAATGAGAAATAATTCAGGAAAAGTTCTATAAACATGTCATAGAAATATATAGCTAAGAAGAACCAAAAAAGGTGGCCTTGTTATGGAATGAGAGTGACAGATAACTGATAGGCAACAAGCTTCATTTTATCTACTCAATACCAAGAAGATCAGAAGATGGTATCCAGCATATTGAATGACTTCCCTGTAGCAAAAATATGAAAGGACCTAGATAAGAATCTCACAGGCTGAGAAGTCATAGCTAGGTTGTGATCACAAATGAGAATACCCACATTGATGACTTTGTCACATTGGACCCTCGCAAAACCTTATCTAGGGCAGATACTATTACCTCATTTTATAGATCAGGAAACACTGAGAGTTTAATGATTTGCTAATCTTATACAAAGATGAAGTGACAGTCCTTAGATTCAAGTCTAAATTATCTGATTCCAACTATAGTTGACATCAAACTGTTACCCATCTAGCCAAGTACAATATTTACTCATCAGTGCATTCCTTATAGTTGGCACTTAATTTGTTGAATATTCCGGATGAATGAATAAGTGGTTCCTGCTTTAGGAAGGGCCAGAACTTTCAGGTTAGAGTGGGCCTAGAAAGGTAACCTCACTAATTCCAATAGTAGTGCCAAGAAAATTTGTATACTTTTAGTGCTGGACCAGAGTTGAATTTAGATAGCATTATCCAGAATGTGGTTACAGCATAATATCACAAATTGAGCATTGGAAGGGAACTGAGGGAGCATCTGGTCCAAGCCCTTTTATGTTGCAGATGAGGAAACTTAGGGCTTGAGAAATCAAGACCCTTGCCCAAGTAAACATTAGAGTTGGGATCTGAACTCAGGCACTGTGGTGCCACAGCCAATAATGCCTGACATGTTATGCTTGTCTCTGCCGCAGTTGTCAAGGTCACCCATTTTTAAAATTCCTAGCACAGTCTGGGATCAAGGGGTTCCTCTAGGGCAGAGATTCTCATCCTTTTTTGTACATGCGTCATGGCCCCCTTTGGCATTCTAGTGAACCCAGTGGACCCCTTCTCAGAATCATGTTTTTAAATTCACAAAATGAAGTACGTAAGACTTCAAAGGAAATCAAAGTTAGTGAAAATAAGTACACCATTTTTTTCCAATCAACATGACAGACCCCACAAAATCTATCCATGAATCTGTCCAGATTAATAGCCTCTGCTTTACAGTGACCTTTGTGGTATGTTCTCTCTAACATTCAGACTATTGAGGGTAACACTGAAGCCAATGTGTATGATTTCTAAAGCATAACTGAGCCTGCAAAAAAGATGCTCTTATGAAGTTCAGGGGCACTAGGGAATTCACCAAATTTTCATAGATGTTTATTTATTTATTTTTACTTCTAATTAGAAATTGGTATTCTGTTTGGGATCAATATTCTTTCTAAGAGCAGCAGACTAACTCTGAGCACAGGATTGGAAATGAAATTGTGGGAATAGAATTAGAGGTGTTCATAAAATACATGCCAAATACAAACTGGATTTTACTAGAGCAGGTTTATAAAATGGCAAGCTTTTCATGACATAGTCAAACCATAAATCACATACTTCATTCATCAAGTCACCGACAGTCAAGAGGGACAGGGGTGTGTGTGTGTGTGTGTGTGTGTGTGTGTGTGTGTGTGTGCACGTGCAAACAAAGAGTGCAAACAGATCACAGATCTGGCAGAAGAATAGATCATGGAGGGCAAATCCTTCCTCACCATTTTGTAGATTAGCAAACTATGATCCAGGTCACACATCTATTCAGCATCAGAGCCTTCAGACCTGCAAATCCAAATCCAGGACTCTTTTCACTGTACCTTACTGCAAACTTTCTGTATTCCATTAATAAATTTATGTAAAACAAGATAGAGGGGAAATGAATAAGTAATTTTGTTAATGTAGGCTGTGTAGGCCTTTAAACATGAAGTGGGTCAGATCTTTAGGCCAAGTGATCTATTTTAGACCTGTTTTAATGAGACTGACTGTCCATATTGGGTAGATTAATCGGGTAACTGATAAACAGCTTTTATTCTAGATAGATAGAACCAGTGCAAGATTTTAAAATAGAGCAAATTCTCTTTAACACTACTGTGAAAGGCTTCTGATGTAACAGCATATACCATGGAAAGATCACTGGATTTGGAGTCAGGCAACTGATGTCTGAATATGGGCTCTGTTTTTTACTACCTGTAGAACCTCTTTATTTACCACTAATATATGACTGATAGCAATATGTTATCTTATGTACTAAGGAAAACAGATTCAAGAGGGCCTATTTACATAATTAAAATCAAAATAGATTAAAATGTTAGGAATGATGGTCCTGCTAAAGTGATAAGATAACAAGAATCAGATCTTGTTGAAGAATTCAATTATTCTACAATTGTTAATTGGGCACTTCCAAAGATAAAGTATTGTTTGCAGGCTATTTGAGACAGTAAAGGAAGAATTCATTAAATAGTTCTGGCTTGAAAGAGTGTGTGTATTCCCTCAACAAACCTAATTCAATGTACAATAATTCTCTAATTGGGAATAAGAGATGTAGTGTGGAGTGATCTGGAAAATCCATGTAAAAGTTTTTTGGTTCTCCCTTTGTACCAGAGAAGAAGTCAGAATTTTTTTTTCTTTTTCTTCTATGGGGTGTTTACAGTACCTTATTATGAGATTTCAGTAAAGTATTTGGTCATAGGCTCTGTGTTGTCTGCTGGCCTTTGTGTGTTGTCAGCAGCTTCTGCGAAACTCCCCAGAAATTCCCATTTATTTTCTTATGGTAATCCATGGTATACTGAAACCTCAATGGGGAAAGTAGCTATGTAGAAGGGATAACTGTAACCACTAACCTTGGTTGTCTCCCAAGACTATCTCATGGGCATTCATCTTTTTTCCTTGACACAATTTCATTTAGTGATCTCATCATCAGCTCCTGTGGATTTACTTATTGCTAGGCAGATGATTGTCAGATCAATTTATCTAGTCCTAATGTGGTACAGTGCCAGGCCTGGAGTCAGGAAGACTCATCTTCATGAGTTCAAATCTGGCCTCAGACACTTACTAACTGTGTGAAACTGGGAAAGTCATTTAACCCAGTTTGCCTCTGTTTCTTCATCTATAAAATGGTAAACCGCTCCAATATCTTTGCCAAGAAAACCCCAAATGGGGTCACAAAGAATCAGACATGATGAAAAAGCAACGACCACCACCTTTCTTTGGACCTTCAGTCTCACATCTCCAACAACTATTATTCTCTAAGTGAATGTCCCTCATAGGCATCTTAAACTCAACATATTCAAAACAGAACTCATCTTTTTCCCCTAAACCTCCCATTTTTGTAACTTCCCTAGTAATGCTGAGGGCAGTACCAACCTCCCAATAATTCATGTTCACAAATAAAGTGTCAAACCTTAACTACTCACTGTCTCATCTTCCACTGCCAATCTGTTCCCAAGTGTCATAATTTCTACCTTTATAAGGTCCCTTGTATATGCCCTGTTGCAGGCCCTTATCACCACTGACACTTGGATTGCAATAGTTCAGGTCTGATCATGTCATTCCTTCTCCCCTAGCCCCATTCATATAAACTTATGTAACTTTGTATTACTTTTAGGATCAAATGGAAATTCTCTACCATGCTTTTAAAGCCCTTCATAGCCCAGCCCTTTCCTACTTCTAGTCTTTTTACACTTTACTGTCTAGTGATGTTGACTTCCTTGCTGATCCTCACAAATAGCATTCTATCTTCCAGTTGTAGGAATTTTCAGTGGCTTGAATTCTCCTTCCTTACCTCTATCTTTTGTCCTTGAAGGTTTATTTCATGTCTCAGTTAAAATTCTACCTCTAGAATTCTACCTCTGCGCCTTTCCTTATTCCTCTTATTGTTAAAGCCTTCCACCTGTTAATTACCTCCAATTGATATAATATATATTTTGTTTGTTCATAGTTGTTAGCATATAGCCTCCTGCGTTAGATTATGAGCTCCTTGAAGGCAGGGACTGTCTTTTGCCTTTCTTTGTATCTCTACCACTTAGTATAGTGCCTAGCAAAGAGTAGGTGCTTAATAAATGCTTGTTGATTTGACTTGATAAACGTATCCTAACATTCCTTATGTAATTTTTCACAGGGCTATCATTTCATGACATTATTTTTGAAGATGCAGCATATGATGGAAATGTTTCATGGTTGCAGAGATCTGAGTTTCTAAAGAATATTCCGTTGTGAAATTCAAGTTAGTGGATCTCTGCTTAAGTTCACTTCATTTTATAACCATGTATCTACAAGACTTTTTATGTAAGAAATGTCTTTTATAACTATCTAGAACTTAAACACCAAACTTAAAAATGATGTTTCTTTAAAGTTATTAAAAAAGACAAATGGCATTCTTGTGACACACATGTATATATGTGTGTTTATAGGAATGTATATATTGTGTATATACATATATGTTTACATGCATGTATATAAATTTATCGGTACATATATGTAGATTTGCATGTACATGTCTACATATATGTAAAACATTCTTCACTAAGTCTTAATTGTTATCATCCTTGAATGATCTTTCTGGAATTTTCCAGAATTTAGACTTAATTAGAAATCATTTGCTCTTTTCATTCATTTACTTAATGGTGGAATTAACCCTTTCTTTTAGCAACTTATCACTTGCCTCCAACTTTTAGTATTCATTCTCAGTGAAATATTTCTAGCTGCTTGCAATGGTCATGGAGCCATTTGGTTTCTTCTGAGAACAACTTTTTCTTCTTTTTTCCTTCTGCCCTTCAGAATACTTTTTTTCAGGAGTGTGGGGTGGGGTATGGGCAGCTACTGCTGAGGAAAATTACTTTTCCCTCTTCTCATTCCATTTCTAAGATTTTCCTACTTGTTACTCAGTTTTTATAGTCCTGTATCTGAATGACCAGAAGATCACTTCTTCCCTTGTCTAAGGAATATAAAGTTGCACGTCTTTTTCTGCGCCCTCCTTACCATCTTTCTTCCCTCTAAGAAGTTCTTCTGATCCTACCCATGAACATTTAACAAGTCATGCCAAACTGAACATGATGTTTTTGACTAGGTTACTAAACTGGAAGATTGTGGAAATAACATTAGATTTCATAGCCAAATATTTTATAAAGTATTGATAGACCATTGTATTTATACTTATAAAGTATTATGATATTATGAAATCATAAAATATTTTATAGCCAAGCATTTCATAAACTATTGCCTGCTATTTGGGGGGAAATGATGAAGAGAAATGGATTAGTGGAAAGTATGGTCAGGTTGATTCAGAACTGGGTAAATGGCTAGACCCAAAGAGTATTTCTTAATGGTTCAATGTTAACTTGGAAGAGGCCCTCAGGAGTTTTTGCTTAACTATTGCTGTTCTACACTTTATCAATGACTTGTGTAAAAGCAAAGATGGCATGATTATTTTCAGATGGCACAAAGCTCAGCAGGCTGGCTAAAGTTTTGGCTGATAGAGTCCACATTCTAAAGGTTATTGAAAGGCTAAAATGTTGTTCTGAATTGAGTAAGATGAAATGTCAATCCATTCATCAAACAAAAAAGCATTTATAAAGCACATCCTATATGCCAGACATATGAATGAAAAATCTTTGCCCTTAAATGGCTTAAATTCTACTGATACTGCAAACCCAATATGAATAAACAGTGTGATGGGACAACCAAAAAGGCTTAATGTTACCTTAGGCTATAGCAGTGTTGGTGGTGGTGGTGGTGGTGGTGGTGGTAGTGGTAATAACAACAAAAATAGTTAGCATTTAGATAGCAAAGTTTGCAAAGCACTTCATGTATTTTCTCGTTTAATCCTTACAACAACCCTGGGAGTTAGATATTATTATTATTATCCTCATTTTACAGATGAGGAAAATGAAGAAGACAAAGGTCAAATGACTTGCTCAGGGTCACATAGCTAAAGTCAGGGGCAGAATTTGAACTCAGGTCTTCCAGCCTCCAGCTTTAGTGCTTTATTCTCCTTAAGTCCTAGCTGCTTCTAAAAGCACTCAGAAAAAAAAAAAGGTAATGAAAGCACCACTATACTCTGCCCTGCCAGACCATATCTGGGGTAATATATTCATTTCAGGGGTGCGCTTTAGGAGGGTCACTTACAAACTATGTAACAGAGGAAGAATGAGAAGAAGGGTCATGGAGGACCTCAAATTTGTACCATATGATGGTGAGTTGAAGGAAATGGAGGACTTAGCCTGGTTAAAAGAAGACTGTAGGGCATAATAATTATTCTGAGGGTCTGAAGGACTGGCATATGAAAAAGGGATTAGATTTGTTCTGCTTGGCTCCAGAGAGCAGAACTAAAAGAGGTGGGTAGAATCTATAAACAGACACAGCTAAGGGGGCCAGGGGAATCCACTTTCTTACAGGTATCTTAACATAGAACAGGTTACCTCAAGATATGCTAACTTCACCCACAATGTTGTGGGCCACACCTAGCTTAGGCCAATTCAGTGATTCAAGCTGAGGTATAGAAGGCAATGATATGCTTGTGTATATAATTATTAATTCAAATGGATGTTACTCCCCTCCTCATTATTGCCCTGGTTCAGAAGGACATCCTACAGGGTAGCAGGAATTCTGCTAAACCTCCACAGCATCACCTTCTCACAGGTTGAGCATTTTTATGCCTTAGGTAACAAGGAAGGAATACTCTTGGCCCTTGTTCTCTTAAAAGGAAAGCAGACCAGGCAATATATAACAGAAGTGGTGCCTATGAAAGAAAGTCTTCAAGTATTGGCTGCATAAGGTTTTTTTTTTTTTTAGTATGGATTGGTCTAGATGGACAGTGATATCCCTTTCAACTCTGACATTCTGTGATTGTGCATATAACTGAGTTTACTAATTAACAGTCAAGTCTAGCAATTCCTTTAAAATTGTATCACACAGAAAAGCATTATTTTAAAAGCTGTTCTACTGGCTGTTCATTTTACAATACATTCTTCTACCTACTTCCATGCATTTTCAAAGGACATCTTCCATGCCTAAAATACTTTCCCCTATACATCTCTGCCTTGTGAATTCCATGTATGACTTAGATCAAACTCAGATGCCACCTCCTCAATGAAGCTTTCTCTGATTCCCCCAGGTGGAAGGCATCTTACGTGACTCAAATTTATTAGAACATTTTGCCTAGAACCCCTTCTTTGCCCTTATCACATTCTACCTTGTGACATAGTCATGTGAGTATGCATCTTAAACATCCTATTATATTCCTTGAAGGCTGGCACTTTTTTTTTTACCTTTCTAATTAAATTTTTTTTATCATCATTTCTTAATATAGTGTTGCACTCATAGGATGCATTTAATAAATCCTTATTAAATTGTTGTAAAAGCACACAAAACCCATAGCAAATAAACTTGGAATGACAAATTAGACAGAACAATGAAAAGAAAATTAACTTCAATTCAAACACTTATTAAGCACCTAACACATGAAGGGCATTGCACCTGGCATAGAGGTAGATAAAAAAGATTAAATTTGACACCTCTTTGCCTCAAGGAGTTGACAGTCTGGTTTTGTAATAAACAGAATCAAAATTAAATGATTCCCAGGGTAGTAGTTAAATAGTTGAAGTACGTACGTTTTGTCCAAGAAGTCCATAAGAGGTCTTAGTA
Source organism: Phascolarctos cinereus (assembly GCF_003287225.1). Taxonomy (NCBI): domain Eukaryota; kingdom Metazoa; phylum Chordata; class Mammalia; order Diprotodontia; family Phascolarctidae; genus Phascolarctos; species Phascolarctos cinereus. The sequence goes on from NW_027555736.1 coordinate 158,936,112, forward strand.
CAATTTCTGCATCCATAGCTGCATTGTTCTTGTTGGAGGTGGTATTTCCATTTCCTTTCATCTGATTCAATTCTAAACTCATCTGCTTCACGCACTCTTCAATTATGAGCTGGAAACTAAACATATACACAACACCCCCCCCCCAAAAAAAAGGAATTTTGGAGTGAAATTTGACCATGTTCAACCTCCTCTGTCAAATGTCTTAAATAGCTTGTTTGGGGTGGGGGTTGGGAAAGGGGTCAGGTCAAGTTTCATTACTTAAAGTTCTCCATAAACATGAAGATACGTGGAAACGAGCAAATAATACTCAGTTTGTGGGCATGCTTACAACACCTCTGTGTGTAATTCTGACACAAACTAGATCCTTAACTGTTTATGCTCTCCTCCTGCTAAAATTACTTTTATTTTGTCTGTTTCCATGTTTTATTCACCTAGAATTTAAGTTCCTTGAAGGGTACTATCATTTGGCATTTTCTTATTTGTATGCCTAGGACACAATGCCTTGCACAAAGTAGGTGTTTAATAAATGATTGCTGAATGAATGAATTAAAAGAGCATTTATTAAATGCTTACTATGTGCAAAGTACTGTGCTAAGCATTAGGGATACATGTGTGCTTGTGTGTGTATATGTATATGTGTACTTATATGTGTGTAAACACACACTTACACACATCATATATATATATATGCGTGTGTATGTGTGTGTGTGTATATATGTATATGTATATATATATATATAATATATATATGTATGTATATGTATATGTATATGTATATGTATATGACAGCCCCTGTTCTCAAGGAGTTCATATTCCATTGAAGGAAACAACATATATGTAAGGTTTAAGTAGCAAGTCAAATGTAAAGGTTCTTAAGGTGCAGCGGCAAAGCAGATAGATGGTAATGCCTCCTCTTTAATTCCATTTTCACTGATAAAATATTAACAGTTTTTGATGCTAAACCATTTGACAGAGCCAAGGACATTGATGGCAGAATTTTTTTTCCTGGGTCTTTAGTAGCTGTTGGTTATAGCCATATTGTTGAATGACCTTGGTACCACTGACTTTGGACAGTGCATCTATATATATTAATTAATGATGTGGCTCATGATCTCCTCTGCCTAATTTAGTTCTAAGACTTTTCTTTTCCTAAGATATTTGGACATTGAACTTCCATTTCTTTTCCAGGGATTGTAAGGAGCACTAAAGAGTTCATTTCAATCTAGTGAAATACCACTAATGCAAGGATTCAATTTTTTTCCTTCTCTCCTCTAATCCTTGAATACATTTTAGAGATGATTGTGAAGCTAAGTATGTTAGGAGAAGAAAGGAAGCTAGAAGTGGTGGGAAAGGAAAAAGGGTGCAAAATATTCATTCCATTGAAAGAGTACTGAGAAAGAAGGGAAAATTAATTTTAATCATATATTCAAAATAGGGAGCAAAGATAATATCCTCCTATCCCAGGCTAAGTCTCTTTTCCCCACTACTCATTCTGGTTAATGATAACAAAAAGTAAATAATACTGATAGATTCATTAGATTGCTATATTTAAGCAAGGTAATTATAACCCTAATGATTCTCTCAAATTATCACTGTCATTAATATCTCAAAGCAATGAAATAATAGAAAGATAAATATGCCTTTTTAATTTTGGAGTTTAAGATCATGGGTTTGAAATGGAGCAGAACTTAGAGATTATCTAGTTCAGCTTCCCCTTTAAACAGATAAAGAAATTGAATCAGATAAATTTAGTGTCTTGATCAAGGTCCCCATAACCTGTGACTTTGAAACCAAAGCTCATTTCAATATACCACACTACTCAGCAAAAGCTTATATTCGGTAAAATGATAGTTCTTTGTCATTTATTTCTAATGCAATCTCTTCCCCTTTATTTTTGATGCTTAAAAAAAAGAATGTCGGGGGGCAGAGCCAAGATGGCAGAATGAAAGCAGTGACTTGCTTGAGCTCTCCCCCAAACCCCTCCAAATACTCATAAAAAATGGCTCTAAACAAATTCTGAAGCAGCAGAACCCATAAAAAGACAGAGTGAAACAAATTTCCAGCCCAAGACAACGTGGATGATTGATCAGAAAGATGTATCACGCCAGGCTGGGAGCACAGTGCAGTGTGGGCGTGCAGGCCACAGCGAACCTGGAGCAGGCCTCAGAGGACTGAATCACAGGCAGCTGTGGAGGTTTCCAGACTCCTCAACCCACTAATGCCAAAGACAACTTAGAAGGTCAGTGGGAAAAGTCTGTTTCTGGCGGTGCTGGAAAAGGAAGGCAGGTTCTCAGCTTCATTCCCCAAGAGCGTGGCCCTGGTTGGGGCAGCTGCTTCCCGAGCTTCAGGCCCACAGACTGAGGGGGAATCCAGTGGCTGATCAGAGAGGGATTGCAGGAATCTCTTGGCCAGCGCTAAGGCAGGAATCTCTTGCCTTGCCTGTGTTTGGATCTGGGTCACAGTTCTGGATGATGGTGCTGAGGTAAGGAGGAATGTGGAGTTGGAGCTTGTAGTGGCTGTTGAGAGGAACCCCTCCTCACAGTTACAGGACAGAAAGGAATACTTGTGGTCACAGGCCAGGAAAGGAGTAAACACCTCGCCCCTTATCATACCACCTTGCAAGAACTGAAAATTTACAGGTCCCTGCAAGTATCTCTGAAAACAGCTACACAAACCCCTGAAGCTTGGGACAGTACATTCTCCACATTGGAAGCAGACTCTTACCTTAACAAAGAGTTTAAAACTCAAGTAATTGGCCAGGATCATGAGCAAGCAGCACAAAAAGAGTCAGACTATATTATCTTACTTTGGTGAAAAAGAAGATCAAAATATACAACCAGAAGAAGACAACAAAGTCAAAGCTCCTACATCCAAAGCCTCCAAGAAAAATATGAATCAGTCCAGGCCTTGGAAGAGCTCAAAAGGGATTTTGAGAAGCAAGTAAGAAGTAGAGGAAAAACTGGGAAGAGAAATGAGAGTGATGCAAGAAAATCATGAAAAACAAGTCAACAGCTTGCTAAAGGAGACCCAAAAAAATACTGAAGAAAATAACACCTTAAAAAATAGCCTAACCCAAATGGCAAAAGAGGTCCAAAAAGCCAATGAGGAGAAAAATGCCCTAAAAAGAAAAATTGGCCAAATGGAAAAGGAAGTCCAAAAGATTACTGAAGAAAATACTTCCTTAAAAATTAGAATAGAGCAATTGGAAGCTAGTGACTTTATGAGAAATCAAGACACTGTAAAACAAATCCAAAAGAATGAAAAATTAGAAAACAATGTGAAATATCTCATTGGAAAAACAACTGACCTGGAAAATAGATCCAGGAGAGAGAATTTAAAAATTATTGGACTATCTGAAAGCCATGATCAAAAAAAGAGCCTAGACATCATCTTTCAAGAAATTATCAAGGAAAACTGCCCTGATATATTAGAACCAGAGGGCAAAATAGAAATTGAAAGAATCCACAGATCTCCTCCTGAAAGAGATCCCCAAAGGAAAACTCCTAGGAATATATAGCCAAATTCCAGAGTTCCCAGGTCAAGGAGAAAATATTACAAGCTGCCAGAAGGAAACAATTCAAGTACTGTGGAAACACAATCAGGATAACACAAGATTTAGCAGCTTCTACATTAAAGGACCACAGGGCATGGAATATAATATTCCGGAGGGCAAAGGAGATAGGATTACAACCAAGAATCACCTACCCAGCAAAACTGAGTATAATCCTTCAGGGGAAAAAATGGTCATTCAGTGAAATAGAGGACTTTCAAGCATTCCTGATGAAAAGACCAGAGCTGAATAGAAAATTTGACTTTCAAATACAGGACTCAAGTGGAACATGAAGAGGTAAACAGGAAAGAGAAATCATAAGAGACTTATTAAGATTGAACTGTTTACATTCCTGCATGGAAAGATGATATTTATAACTCATGAGACCTTTGTCAGTATTAGGGTAGTTGGAGGAAAAAAATTATATATATGATAGATAGATAGATAGATAGATAGATAGATAGATATGATAGATAGAGAGGCACAGGGTGAGTTGAAGATTAAGGGGTCATATCTGGAGAATAAAATTAAGGGATGAGGAGGATTATACAGAGAAGAAGAAAGGGAGAGGTAGAATGGGGTAAATTATCTCACAAAAAAAAAGAAAAGAAAAGTCTCTTACAGTGGAGGGGAAGCAGGGGAAGGTGAGAGGGAATGAGTGAATCTTATTCTCATAGGATTTGGCTTAAGGAGGGAATAACATACACATTCAATTGGGTATGGAAATTTGTCTTACCCTACAGGAAAATAGGGGAGAAGGGGACAAGAGCAGGGGGATGATAGAGAGGAGGGCAGATTGGGAAAGGGGTAATCAGAAGTAAATACTTCTGAGGAGGACAGGGTCAAAAGAAAGAATAGAATAAATGGGAGGGCAGATAGGATTAAGGGAAATAGAGTTAATTTTTCACAACATGTCTACTATGGAAGTGTTTTGCGTAACTGCACATATACAACCTATATCGAGTTGCTTGCCTTTTCAATCAGGGTGGGTGGGGAGGGAGGAAGAGAGAAAATTTGAAACCTAAAGTTTTAAAAACATATGTTTAAAAAAAAGTTTTCACATGCTATGGAGAAATAAGAAATACAGGAAAAGGGGTACAGAAGGCTATCCTGCCCTATAGCAAAATAGAAGGGGAAGAGGATAAAAGAAGGGGGGAGAGAAAGAAAAGAAGACAGACTAGGGGAAGGGATGCATGCCATCTTGGGGGGGGAGGGTGAGACGGGGTGAAAATTTGGAACTCAAAAACTTGTGGAAATGAATGTTGAAAACTACAAATAAATAAATTAATAGTTAAAAAATGTAAATTCCTCAAGGGTGGAGCCTATTTTATTTTTGTCTTTGTATTCTCATCATCTACCAGTGTAATCAGCACATAACAAGTACTTAATAAATGTTTGTTGATTGATTGATTAAAAAAAAGAATGTCTTTAATGGTCTCTGAAAAAAATAAATCTAAATAAACAGTACTATAAATATTTAATCAGTTGATCCACTGTTCAGTCTTTAAGGATAACCAGTAATGCCCCTCTTCCTTATGGAAGGCCAAGTCATTATGTGAAGGTAGGAGGAAAGGGGGATATCTTTTTGCTATCATGGAAGAGAAATACTCTTCCAACACTCTCTTCTCTCTGAGAAGTGATATTTTCACTTCAGAGGAGTGAAAAGTCATTCTGCTCTTAGAATCCCCTCAGGGACCACTGCTGTAGGCCATATCCTGGAATTATGGATCCATTTCACTACAGTAGTCAAGATTCTGGGTGTCATCAACAAGGATAATGAAAGCACAACTGAAAACATCATTCTACTCTGGAATTAAATGATGGTGAATCCACACTTGGGATACACCATGCAGGTCTGCTTTCAAGGACTGTTGTTTTTCTCCCTTCCAATCATTTTGCAATTAAAGGGGGTGTTATTTTGTGTTCACTTGAAATAAACAAAGACTAAAACAAGCAATCTTGGACTTCATGAGCTCCTAAGGAACAAAAAAATCACACAAGAGTTCCTAGGAAATGTACTTAATTGCTTTATTTATTCAGAATCATATCAGGCCAGCTTCAGGTGCCAAGTGCACATTTAGAAGAAACATAAAAGAACCACCCTTAGTAATGTAGATAGTTGCTTGTACAGCTTCCTGAGAGACAGTGTTTGGGTCTGAGCTCTCGAGTAAATGCTGGTGTTCATCGATAAAGAATCTAGGCTTTTAATTGACTGTCTCAAATATGCCCTGAATTCCCTAAAAAGATACAGCAATAAAAATCACAAATGACAGAATTATTGAATCTTAAGCTTTAAAACACAAAGCAAAATTGATCTTTGTGCAATTATATACTTAATTTCTTTAATGGAAACAGCCAAATTGGCTAATTTGGAACCCCTAACTAATAAATACTTTGGGGCTTACATGATTCAAGTGGACATCAGAGCATGAATCAATCAGTTGGCTGAATAAGTCTTATCTACCTTGCTGTAGATAGAGACACAGTGATGGAAGCAAAGCCATATGTCCAAGGGTTAATTTCTCTGTTAAGTTTTGAGTATGTCAGCTGTGGTAAGAAACAGGTATCAGGTAGCTTGCTTCTTTTTTTCATCATCATAAACCTAGATTAGTATTATTTTAGCTAATCTCAAACAAATTATTAGGTAAAAGGCATATGCATGGAAGGTAGCTATATATACCAATTTGAAGAATCTCACTTTAATAAAATCACTCTCCATTACCACATAAAACTCATTTTGGAAGATTATAATTTTGCATATTAATAACCTGCTTCTTGGCCAGATTTTTTTCAAAGTCCATTTCATATTTGAGGCTCTATAACTGAAAGATTCCCTTTCAAGAATAAGAAAGCAGAACTCAGGGGGCCAATTTGGGCATATTATACCACAATCTGCAAAGAAACCTTATCCATTGGTATATCAGGGCAGATCATAGAAATGAGCAGCACATTAGGCCCAGAATTAAATGGGAGGCGGGAGTATGCTGGATTCCTTTCAGGAATTATAAAACATTTTTATTGACTCTCATATTCACTCACAAAGGTCTATCTTTTTTTGTTGTTATATTGCATTTTTATTCATTTTGCTAAACATTTCCCAATACATTTTGTCCCTGAATCTTTAGAGAGTTAGCTTGACTAATAGATAGAGAACCCACTTCTGTACCAGAAATTCTTTTAAAAAATCTTATTTAATATTTTATTTTTCACAGTTACCTGAAAAACAATTTTAACATTCTTTTTTTCTTCAAATTTTGAGTTCCAAATTCTCTCCCTCCCTCTCCTCCCCCTTCATTGAGAAGGCAAGCAATTTGAAACAGGCTATACATATGTAGTCATGCAAAACACATTTCGATGTAAATAATTTGGTGAAAGAAAACACAGACAAATAAAAACAAAGAAAAATAAAGTAAAGAAAAAGTATCATTGCTCTGTATAGGCTACCAGTTCTTTTTCTGAAGATGGACAACACCTTTCATCATAAGTCCTACAGAACTGTCTTGGACCATTGTATTGCTAAGAATAGCTAAGTTATTCATAATAGATCATCATATAATATTGCTGTTACTATGCACAATGTTCTATTGGTTCTGCTTGCTTCACTTTGCATCAGTTCATGTAAGTCTTTCCATGTTTTTCTGAGAGCATCCTGCTCATCACTTCTTAAAGCATAATAGTATTCCATCACAATCATATCCAACAACCTGTTTAGCTATTCCCCAATTGATCGACATCAATTTTCAATTCTTTGCCACCAATAAAAGAGCTGTTATAAATATTCTTGTACACCTAGGTACTTTTCCTTTTTGTTTTTTTTATCTCTTTGGGATACAAACCTATAAGTGGTATTGCTTGGTCAAAGGTATGCATGGTTTTATAAAACTTTGGGCATATTTCCAAATTGCTCTCCAGAATGGTTGAATCAGTATGCAATTTCACCAATACTATATTAGTGTTTTAATTTTCCCACATCCCCTCCAACATTTGTCATTTTACTTTTCTGTCATATTAGCCAATCTGACAGGTGTAAGGTAGTAGCTCACAGTTGTTTTAATTTGCATTTCTCTCATCAATAGTGATTTAGAGCGTATTTTTCATATGACTAGATAGCTTTAGTTACTTTGTCTGATAACTGCCTCTTCATATCCTTTGATGATTTATCAATTGAGGAATGGCTCTTGTTCCTAAAAATTTCACTCAGTTTTCTATATGTTTGAGAAATGAAATCTTTATCAGAGAAACTCAGTGTAAATTTTTTTTCACAGTAATGATTACCAATTATGTATTTTCCTCCATCCTATTTTCCCACTGTTTATCATACTCTCTCTCTCCTCCTACCCTGTCTGTTCTCAAAAGTGTTTTGCTTCTGACTTTTATCCCCCTCATGTCAGCTCCCCCCAACCTTACCCTTCTCTCATCTCCTTTCCACTTTCCTGTATGGTAATATAGATTTCTACATCCAACTGAGTGGGTATGTCTGTCCCTTCTTTGAACCAATTCTGATGACCCCTTATGGCTTCTCCCATTTCCCTCTCCACTGTAAAATTGCTTCTTTATGTCAATACATTTTTTTAATGTCATTCCAATTTTTACAATCTTTATGTCATGACATTTTAGCCCATTTGACCTCTCTGTTTCCCCTTCTCCTCATGCATTCTTCTTTTTCATCCCTTAATTTTATGTTTTAGATGACCATACCATCACTTTCAACTCACACCTCTGCTTTCTATGTATACTCCTAACTGCCCTAATAATGAGAAAGTTTTAGGAGTTACAAATATAATTTTCTCATGTAGGAATATAAACAGTTTAACCATATCAAGTCCCTTACGATTTCTCTTTACTGTTTACGTTTTTATGCTTCTTTTGAATCTTGTGTTGGAAAATCATATTTTCTACTCTGCTCTGGTCTTTTCATCAGGAATACTTGAAAGTCCTCTATTTCATTGAACAGCCACTTTTTTTCCTTGAAAGATTATACTCTATTTTTCTGGGCAGATGATTCTTGGTTATAATCCTAACCCTTTTGCACTCCAGAGTATTGTGTTCTAAGCCCTCCAGTCCTTTAATGTAGAAGCTGCTAAATCTTGTGTTACCTTAACTGTGACTCCATGATATTTGAATTGTTTCTTTTTGGTGTCTTGCAGTATTTTCTTCTTGAAGAAGACTGGGAGGTCTGAAATTTGGTTATAATATTCCTGGGAGTTTTCCTTTTGGGATCTCTTTCAGGAGGTGGTTGGATTCTTTCAATTTCTATTTTATCCTCTGATTCTAAAATATCAGGGCAGTTTTTCTTGGTAATTTCTTGAAAGGTGATGTCTAGGCTCTTTTTTTGATCTTGACTTTAAGGTCATAAATTATCTTTCCTGGATGTATTTTCAGGTCAGTTGTTTTGTTTTTAATGAGATTTCATATTTTCATCTATTTTTTCATTCTTTCATTTTGTTTGTTCCTTGATGTCTCATAAAGTCATCTTCCACTTGTTCAATTCTAACTTTTAAGGAATTATTTTCTTCAGTGAGCTTTCATACATTCTTTTCTATTTGGCTAGTTCTACTTTTTAAGGAGGTCTTCTCTTCAGTGAATTTTTTGTATACCTTTTTCCATTTGGTCAATTCTGCTTTTCAAGGCATTTTTCTCTTTATTGGAATTTTGTGCCTCTTTTATCATTTGGCCTAGTCTGTTTTTTAAGGTCTTGTTTTCTTCAATATTTTTTGTACCTCCTTTACCAAGCTGTTGACTGTTTTTTCATGATTTTCTTGCATCATTCTCATTTCTCTTCCCCTATCTCTTTTACTTGATTTTCAAAATTCTTTTTGAGTTCTTCCATGGCCTGAGACCAATTCATATGTTTCTTGGAGGCTTTGGATATGGGAGATTTGATTTTATCTTCTTCTGAGTGTATGTTTTGATCTTCCTTGTCACCACAGGAACTTTCTGCAATCAGAATTTTTTTCTGTTGTTTGCTTTCTTTCTTTCTTTTTCTTTTCTTTTTTCTTCTTTTTTTTTTAGGTAAGTGGGTTAAGTGACTTGCCCAGGGTCACATAGCTAGTAAGTGTCAAGTGTTTGGTGTCAGGCCAGATTTGAGCTCTGGTCCTCCTGACTTCAGGGCCAGCCCTCTATCCACTGTGCCATCTAGCTGCCCTTGTTGTTTGCTCAGTTTCCACCCAATTTCTTGACTTTTAACTCTTTGCTAGATTGAGGCTCTGCTTCCGAAGTGGAAGAGGCACAGCCTCAATCTTCAGCTTTTTTGTACAGCTGTTTTCAGAGGTAATTCTGGGGAATTGTAAGTTTTTGGCTCTTCCAAGGTAGTATGATCTAGGTACAGTTGTGTTTACTACTGTCCTGTACTGTGCACTGATGTATAAGTGACCCCATGTACTCTTTTTGGGAATGTGACTAGGGTCCCTGCTCTCCTGCAGCTGAAAGCTGTGCTGTGCTAGTGCTCTTCCTTGCACTGGGACTAAGACCCAGGACTGTTACCCAGATCTAAGTATTGGCAATGCAACAGAGTCAGGTCCTGATGCTGGCAAAGGGACCCTGTAAATCTCCTTCTGACTCACTGTCTGATCCCCTTACCATCTGTGGGCTGAGAGGTCTGGAAACCACCTGCTACTGATTCAGTCTCCAAGGCCTGATCCTGGTTTGCTGGGACCTAGTCTGTGCTGGATTGTGCTCTTCTCTTACTCTGGTGCAGTAGATGTTTCCAGCTGAAATTCCAAGTTGTCTTGGGCTGGAAAATTGTTTCACTCTGTCTTTTTATGGGTTCTACCTCTCTAGAATTTGTTTAGAGTTATCATTTAAAAGTATTTGGAGGGGTTTGGAGAAAAGCTCAGGTGAGCCCCTGCCTTTACTCTACCATCTTGGCTCTGCCCAAGGTCCATCTTTTAAATAGAAATATTCTAATAGTGTTATATGATGATCACAGAGATTAATTGAAAGGTACATATTGGGAGTGAGCAGAAACATATAACAAATATGGAACTTTAAAGTGGAACTGGAGAAAAGGCTCTTATTATAGAAATATGTGATTGAAAAAGAAGATAGGCTGACCTATGAAGACAACCTCTGAGTTCTTCCCATCAGAAGGTGAGAATGGCCCCAAGTGTGTTACCATACCCTGAGTAGCAAACTTGTTGGAAGCCATGGAAAAGATTCACATAGAATAGGCAAGCATGGGTCACATTGTTGTCTCACCCAAATTAATAAGATTAGAGATCCAATTGAGTATCTGAGTAATGAGTCCAGAAACAGGCTGATCACTTCATTTCCTATAACCACAATAATCTCTCAAGCTTTTCCTGAATCCTAACTTCCCCTCATTTAAAAATAAGTAACATATTGTTGTGGCTTTTGGTTATTGGGGTTTTTTTTTTTTGGTTATTGTTTTTTCAGGGACTAATGAGAGAAGGTTGTCTGCAGACTTGTGATTTCATTAGTATAGTGAACTCAAAACATAGAAATGTCCACAAATTCTAGATCTGCACCTCATCCCTAAATTGTAGTCTTAAAGATGCTATAAGGTAGTGATTTGCCCATAGTTCCATAAGAAGCATGAGTCAAAGGCAGAGCTTCAAGTCAGGTCTTCCTGACCTCAAGGCTGATCCTTTAACACACTATGCTGCCTCCAGGCTGAAGGTTAATGGGTAAACAGCATGTGGAGAGTAAAGACATGGAGAAAAGACAGAGTCTGAGAAAGACTGTTAAGTATTCCATTTCCTCTACTTTGCCTGATACCTCTGTCTAGCAACCAAAAGGCTTCAAAAAATTGTTAACGTATCTTACACACACAGGTAGTCACATCAAATCAAATAAGTGATTATTGTGAATCTGTCTTATTGAAGGCACTGTGTGTGGAGATCAGTTTAAGCTGCTTTTGACATCCAGGAACTTAAAAGTTTGATAGGAAACTATATACTTAGTTCAGATGCAAGCATTATTTAAAGTTCATTATGTGGATATATATGAAACAAGCTTTCTAATAAGTCAATTAGTTTTTCCAAATAGGCAGTTTCCAACTTATCTTTGTCGTAGAGTCCCCTGGTCAGAGAAGGCTACCTTTGCTAAATTCCTAAAAGACAAGTTTCTCTTGGAGAATTATACCTGCCCTCAAATCAAATCACAAGAATAGGAAGTTCTGGGTGAAGTCTAACTTAGAGTTAAATTTGCATAATATATGCATATATGACAAATACATAATGTCCTGGGTCCTCTTCTCTCCCCACACTATTCGTTAGCATTTGTATCTGCTCCCATGGGAATTATCATCCTTGTTCATGTAATTCCAAAATCTATATATGCAGCCCTAATTCTCTCCTTTTCTTGCTTCACCACCTGTTGGATATCTGTCTACACCTTGGTGTTCCATGACCACCTTATCTCAATGTGCTCAAAACCGAATTTTATCCACTCTCTAATTTGACCTGTACTATCATCCAAAATTTCCTGTTTCTTTGGAGGGGAGGCAAGTGTAATGAGCTTGGGTTTTGAAATCAGTTAATTGGTTCAATTCTCCAGCTTTGTTCCTTGCTATCTGTATGACTCTTGGCAAATTACAGCACATTCTTTAGACTTTCTTTTTCCTCATCTTTAAAATGGGAGGGGGTACGGTAAGCAGGGGGAGGTATGAACTCTGCTCCCTATTAACCTTGATTTTTAAAAAATAGGAATAAGGACAGGGACTGGACTTGTGATTTCATTAGTACAGGGAACTCCTGGGAGAGGAGATTCCCTCTACCAATGCAGGCCAGCATCTCAGTAAATGTTAGTCTGAACCTTGCCTGGAGCATTAAACGTTTAAGTGACTTATCTTGGGTCACAAAGCTAGTACATGTCAAAGGCAGGATATGAATCTAGCTTTACCTGCTTACATAGGCAGCTCATTATCTCCTGTACCATAATACCTCATTTTCAGTAGATATTTTCTATATATTTATGTGAGTATACATTGTCTTCTCCTGTCCCAGTAGGATGTAAACTCTCCAAAGGGAATCATTGTATTCTCAATACCTAAGATAGTGCCTGGCATATAATAGGCATAATATAGACCCTTGAAATGTATCTGTGGTCCATGGATGTCTGGTTAAGAATACTTGCTCAAATGCAAACTTCTTAGCCTGGCATTTATGGCCACAGAAAATCCGCATGCAACCTATCTTTCCAGTTTTATTTGATATTATTCCCCTTCATATAGTCTACCTTTTGGTATTAGCTGTTTTCTAAACCTGGTATATTAAGCCTTGGTGATATATTCCTTCCTTTCCTCCCATAACTTCTTGCATTGTGTTTTATTTAAATATGTACATGTCATTCTGTCCCCTTCCCAAGTAGAATGTAAGCCCACTGAGGACTGTGACTATCCTTTTTTTTTCCATTTTGTATCCCCGGCATCTAGCACAACAGCTTGTATGACAGTTAGATTTTGTGAAGGTCTTACACACAGTAAGTGCTTAATAAATCCCCACTGAATGTGAAATCTTTGCCTCTTGTACACTCAAATGCTAGTTTCTAGTAATTTTGCTTTCTGCTTCTTAATTACCAACTGGAGTCAAATGCACATACAGCATATCTGTGGAAGCATCATTATTTATCATGAGAGATGATAGATTTGGCATCAGAGGGCAAGGGTTAAAATTCTGTCTCTGTTGCTTATTTCTTCTGATATCATGGGGTAAGACCTTTACCTCTCTGGGAATCAGTTTCCTCACCTGTAAAATGAAGGTGTTGTACCAGATGACTTCTAGAGTCCCTTCCCTTCTAGCTTAAAACCTATTACTATGAAAATCATTGCTTTAGGTTCTTATCAGTCATGTTCATTACCTTTCACCGTAGATTACGCTGAGTTCATCCAGGACCCCACTGAGTTTTACCTGAAGTTCTTTGAGAACACTACTAGCTTCAGGATCTAGCTGCAAAGAGACCAGAAATAATATTAATTGGGGCTTCAGGTTAACATTTTTTTTGCAAGTACTGTGATTATTATAAAATAAAATACATGTAATATGACTCACACATTTATTTTTGGAAAACAAATATGGAAACACCACCCAGATAAGGAAATCATAAAACAAACCATGAGGGTCCTTATATATGAAAGGATGATTTCAAATCCATAGCATGCAGAAAAACATAACAGACTTGTCAAGCTAAATAGCAAAGCCTTTGCATGCTACTGCAATGGGATTCAAAGCATGTAGGATCATATCTTTAGACTATAGGGGGCCTCTAAGCTAGAAAACTGAGAAAATGACATACTAGATAAATGTGTGCTGCTTCATAATATAATAGGATCCTCAACAATGATGTGAACAAATAGGGCCTCTAGGTACTAATGGGGACAAGCACCAATTTTTTTTTTAGGCAATTGGGGTTAAGTGACTTGCCCAGGGTCACACAGCTAGGAAATGTCAAGTGTTTGGTCAGAGGCCGGATTTGAACTCAGGTACTCCTGACTTCAGGGCCAGTGCTCTATCCACTGCGCCACCTAGCTGCCCCTGACGAGCACCATTTTCAAAGGCTGATTCCATTTACAATTTACTTCTTTGGTTTAAAAAAAATTGCTTATATTAAAGAGTAGCATGTCTCCTATTTGAAGGTGTTTTCATATTTTTCCATAAATGGAATCAAAAGTAAACAAATGAAACAGAAAGGAACCAAACTCTCCAAATGTTTCTGCAGGCTGTGACAGGATTGGCCTATGCTGGGTCTCACTTTCTGAATGCCACTGGGCCACTCAGAAGTGGATTCTTACCTACATCAAGTTCAGCAACTTGACCTCCCTTGGAAAAAAAAGCTCCTGGAACTGATTCTGGCAGCACTTGTTTCTGCATAGAAAAGGAGCTCCTAGCGGAGGTCAGATTCTCTTTCAATGGGATAAGGAGAATTCTGCACAACACAGCAATGTTTCCTCTACCCACAATCTTTTTGGAGAAAAAAAAACCTATCTTTACTTGAGATGAAATGCAGTTTTTCCCCTTCTCCTCAAGTCTCAACATTTTGATCAAATATCTGACATGACATTACCATGAAATGATTTCATGAAAGAGGTATAGTTTTTTACCTTAGTACATCTAAGAAGGCAGTGACATTACATGGATAGATGACAGATGCACTGGAGACTGAATTCAATTTCTTAATTCTGAGAGTCAATAATTTGTTAGATGAGTAATAGACCCAATCAAGCAGTTTTTTTCTTGGTACAATGCAATGCTTATAAAAATGAATGGAAGCTGTTTTGCAAAAACAAAATGGGTTTGAATGTTTCTTTATTTATGGAAAATTAGTATTTTGAAAATACTTATACTTGGTTTCATCCCTGTTGCTGTTTTCTAAATTGTAAAATATTTGAAATTATCAGTAATATAATGTTAAAGTTGAATAATAAAGTAAAAAATGCTGTTTTGAATTTGAGTTAACATGTTTACATAACGATATATACATGGATATGCATATATCAATATTTATTACATTAAAACTAACTCCATCTGTTTCTTATTTTGGATAAATATTTAAATTTCTATAACCTTGCAATCAGTATTTCATAACGTCATAATCCTTAAAATGTCTGCAGGTTCTGCATTCTCATTGTCTTATTTGATTTTCAAGTGAAAGAGAGATATCATCACCCCCATTTTACAAATGAGAAAACAGAGGAACAAAAAATTGAAATCATTTGTCCAGGGTCACACTGGATTTAGGTTTGGAACCCAGGTCACTAGATTCCTACGTCAGTTCATTTTCCACCTAACAAAAGAAACAAAGGGAAGGGAAAGGAAGCAGTAAGGTAATAGGATTATTGTCCTATCAGCCTTAGAGTTGGAAAGAGCTGTAATGAACATCTTTTTTTGTCCCTCTTTCCCCAGAAGAACACTGAAGACCAGAAGGAGAAAATTACGTTTCCCAAGATCAAGAATCTACATTTTTCTTAGCCTAATTTTCCTCTTTGGTAAATCCAGAATGAAAACTTTTAGTGTGGAGGTATTTATTGTGCTTGAACTAGACAATAGGAAAAGCTTTGGAAAAGATAAATTAATAATCAAAATTTACTGAAATATCAAGGACGTTCTTTTTGATGTTGTTCATTATGGTCCAAAGTTTAAAACCAAACTCTTTCCTTTATGCATTAACAGGATGTTTCTTAATGTTCTCTTAAAGACCAGCCTTAACCCCAAATCACTCTGATCCCAGACCAAGCCCTACTTGGTCACTGTTTGGGCCCTTTTTAGCTCAGCAGAATAAATGTAAATAACAATCGTTTCTGTTTTGGCCAGAAACCTCGAGGGTCTTCCTCCCAGATATTTTTTTTTAAATAGGCCACTCTTTGCCTGATTTTTTATTAAGCCTTAATCATTGAATGAGTACTACCTCAGTCAAACTGAGACCTGTTAAAGACCTTAGCTTGAAAAGGCCAAGGCCTCACTGCATCCTGGGCCATCTGAGTCGTCCTGATCCATATCTGGCCACTGGACCCAGATGGCTCCAGAGGAGAAAATGAGGCTGATGACTTTGCACAAGCTTCCCTCATTTAAATCCAATTCACTAACATGTCATGGTATCACCTCCCTGATGTCATGGTCCTCTTAGAGAACCAGAACTAAAAGTAATAGGATGTGTAGAAAAAAAGAAATACTTTTAGGGAACTTCTTCAATGTATCAAAAGAGTCAAAATATACTTTACCAAGTACTTTGTAAATCTAGTGATACGAAGTTTTATCCTATTTATTATTCCTTTTTGGTGGGCAATAAGTAATATTCTCAGACTATAAAGAAACCATTAAGAATGTCTCTCACAGGAATTAATGAGATGGAGCATTCATTTACATGCCATACTGCAGTTGATTTTGATATTTCATTGTGTTAATATGGTCATAAAAATTTGGATGGAAACTGAAAATTAAACTGATTTCTGATGAGTGTAGGTCATATTTAACCAATCCTTTAATTCCATATCTTATCCAATTAGTCAATTGGCTAAGACCAGCTTGATTTTTGTTTAGAGTGGTTGATTTCTGTTCCTATAAAATAGCTAATCTGATTTGATTGAATTTCCTTTTTTTTCTTTAGCCATGTTTGCTATTTCATTGACTGAAGGCTCCCTCCTGCTGATTGATGTTCACCAGTAGAGATAGAATTATGGGGAGGGGAGGGAGTGATCATTCTTGGCAGTCACTCTGGGTCCTGCACTCTCATTCATTCATGGAATGCCATAGCTAGACTACTAAGCATTGTGACTCAAGAAGACCGCCAGTTAGTCCTTCAAAAAAATCAAAAATTTAAAAACACAAAGACTGACATTTACAGATAGAGTAAGCCATAAGCTAAATTACTGCTAGCCACCAAGTCAAAGTGAACGAGGCTTCCTCTCTTCTATTCCATTTAATCCTTTTAAACTCCATGGTTTGTGATCCTTTACCTCTTTCAATTCATGTGATTTCATTTTCTAAAAACATAATGGAATAGAAAGGGTGGGACCTCAAGAGAGGAATACATGTCCATATATACTTTAGAGACCAGAGGATTTGAACCTAGAAATGATCCTAGTGATCGTTTAGTTCAGTGTCCTCATTTTATAGATGAAGGAACTGTGATCCAGAGCTGAAGTGAGAATTGCTTAGTCACATGGGTCACAGGCCCAATAGTTGTAATCCTGGTCTTTGTACTTTGATTCCAGAGGACATTTTCCCTCTAGACTACCCATCCCCGACTAGAGATGATTCTGATAAAGAGTTATTAAAAATGTTTCATTTTCTGTCTTTTAAAATAATTATATTATTTGTTTTTATCTATTTCATGTACACTATGAGATATAGTATTACATTATAGATTTTAAAGTAATACAAACTGTTATGACATAGTATATCTATTTAAGTAGGAGTAAACTTATAATAGTAGGCAGCTAGGTGGCTCAGTGGATACAATGCTGGGTCTGGAGTCAAGAAGACCTGAGTTCAAATCCAGTCTCAGATATTAGCTGTGTGACCCTGGGCAAGTAATTTAACTTCTTTTTGCCTTAATAACTACTTAAGTATCTTTGCCAAGAAAATCCCATGAACAGTCTGGTCCATGGAGTCACAAAGAGTCAGACATGACTGCATGATTGAACAACAATAATACTTACAGTATTTGCTTATAAAATTATTTTGGAATATTTTGAGCATTTTTGGCACAAATTTATTATTTGAAAAATCTGCTCCTTTACATAACATCAAATGGTGTTGATTTAGGTTGAGTGGCCATGTTTATCTCTCAGGAGGGGACAAGTTTCTAAACAGGTGAATTGAATTAATTTCATTGTAAAATACTTCCAACTTCAATTTAACTAGATACTTAGAAATCCTTAGTTACAATGGCATGTTTGTCTGATTACAAATATATCTTAAGAACTGGCAAAATTATTTTAAGCATAGTTTAAGTCACTGAAATTAGTTCTAACTTGCAAAAATGAGAACAGCAATAGAAAAATTATGACCATTTAATTATAATATAATATCTGTAGATGATCATATTTTTACCTTTGTCAATAACATTAGATCACAGAATGTTAGACCTGGAAGGGACCTTGAAAATCACCTAGCCTAACCCTTTTATTTTATAGGTGAAGAAAGTGAGACTTAGGGTCAAAATGATTTGCCCAACATCACACAACTGATGTCTGCCAGAGCTAAAATGAGAACATAGTTCTCCTGACTTCCAGTGCTTTCCATCATACCCAGTTCCTTGCTTAAATCCACATGTATTAAGAGTGCCTTCTCCACTATTGTCACAAGAACTGCGGATGGTAATAATAACAATGATAACAACAATATCAATATTAATAACAATAATGACAAAAGCTAGCATGTATAAAGTACTTTAAGGTATTCGAAGTGTTTACTTATGTTATCCTGTGAGGCATGTATTATTATTATCCTGATTTTACAGATGAAGGAACTGAGGTCAAGTGACTTGCCTAGGGTCACTGGGCAAACAGGATTTAAAGTCAGATTTTCCTGACTTCAAGTCCACCCTGTACACTGCTCCACCTAGCTACCTCTAATATTCGCAAATGTTATATTACAATTTTGAGCCTTAAAAAAAAATTTCACTGTACAGATTACTGGTAATAATAGCACATTTTCCCAGTATTATTATCTATTTAAAAGTTTATAACAGCAAAGAGATAGAAAACGCATTCTTGCACAAAATGTTTGAAATATGCCCTTAGCTGATCAGTTACTTTAAGTGGTATGGCATATCCCAATCTACCTTGTTCTGAAGTCATTTGTGTAAATGTCTTTTTGTTTCGCCTACATGAATAATCCCATGAAGACAGACACTGCATCTTAAATTTCTTTGTATCAGTCTCCCTTTTCCTTTTTGCACATAGTAGGCATTTGGTAAGTATATATTGAATAACTGATATTAAGACCTGACATCTTTCTTCTTTATTTGGACTGACTATAGAGTAAAAAGTTTTTTTTTTAAATTTTAAGAAGTTTGACCTCTGTAAATTTATTTGGCATGAAAAAGTGAGTTTAGTTTATGCACCTGCCCCTCTGGGGGAATAAGAAAAAAAAAGAGAAAAGGGGGGAGAGGAAGGAGATTGACTTGAAAAGAATAATTTCAGTAATAAAAAAATAGAAAATGCTAAGTCAACTCTGGTCTTCATAATACTTAAATCAGATTTCAACTGCATTCTGGGCAATGTGTGGATTTTAATACCTAAGTGCAGGCAAAATGAGTGTGATTCAATTGCTTAAACCATGGAGCAAGGTTAGTTAGCTTCTAAATTTTCTAACCACTAAAGTAAAATCCACCAGCTGTGGTCACATGTACCATGTTAGGTGAGGTAATCAGAACCTCTCTGCACCATTTCTGTTCTTTTCCTAAAAGGGTTATGAGATGAATTCCTAAATAAAGGCTCTTACAAAGGCATAGATGTTTTGAACCATTCGTTGACAAAGAACTTTTGTATTGAAGACATCTAGGGCTCAGATTTGTTCTGAGGAAAGTTTTTTTTGAGAGGAAAGGTGTAATATGAATGGGAGGTATCCTGTGCCATCGCTATAATGTACTTTAGGTTTTTTTTCCTTCCCCAGTATTAGTGAGAGGTTGTTATAAGAAATTATAGCAAGATTGGGAAGATTATTATAACTTGGCATGGTACCAAATTTTAGAATGACCTTTGGATTCATGCTGAACACATCTTGCTTTTGTGTTTACCATACTAGAAAATGGCCTGTGAATCATGTTAAGGACATAGGATTCCATGGATAAAGACCAAGATTTTGTCTTGGGTTCCTTTTCAGAGTGCCCTGGCCTATCTATTTCCTCTGGAACTTAAACAGTCTCTTTCATTTGAAAGATGGTTTCATTCAGTCAGTTGCCCTATTCCCATCTCTTAATGGTTCACATGTAAATAACGCTTTCAAAGTTATCAGCCTTACATTACCTCATTTACATGGCCATTTGCTGGAAATCTTCCTCTTGGGTCATCTATCTAAAATCCCAATTTCTCGATAAAGCGGATGTTCTAGACATCACTCTGTTTAGTACTAGAACTTGTATTGTTTCTCTTGCAAACTGTACTTCTTGTATAGTTCAGTCTCCCAACCCAAGAGTCTCAAGTCATAGATTTAGAACTGGAAGGTCATCTAATTCAACTCCCTCCTTTTACATATAAGGAAAATGAAGCCTAGAAAGATTAAGTGACTTGCCCAGGGTCATACAGGTAATAAATGGTATTTAACTTTTCATTTAATAAACATTAAATAATTAATTACCTACTATAAGCAATATATTGTGTTAAGGAGAAATACAAAGATAAATAAGGCATATCCTTACCATCAAAGAGCTTAAAATACAGCTTATTAAGTAAGACATCTACACAAGTAAACATAATAAAAATTAGAATATAATAAATGTACACAAGGAGGATAAAATGCCATGAAGTCAGATGAGGGGGGAAACCATTATTTTCAGCTAGAACAATCAAGGAAGTCTTCATGGAGGAAGTAGCATTTGAACTGAACCTTGAAGGGTAGATTGGATGCCAAAAAGCATCAATTGGTGGGGTAGGGAGTTGGCAGGCATTCCAGGCATAGGAGAACAGCATGAGCAAAGGTGCGGAGGTAAGAAAGCATGAGGAGTGTTTAGGGGACAGCTAGCAATCTGCCTTGGAGGTAGTACAGAGTACATGAGGGGGAGTTGTGCTTGATAAAACCAAAAAGCTAAGTCTAAACCTACAGATCCCTGAATATGGAAGGAGCAATGAAGAGCCTTTGTCTTTTTTTCCACTTACCAGAAGGTTTTTGAGTACTGGAGCAATATAACTGAGCTGCAGGAAGAACAATCTGGTGGTTGTATATTGCTGGGGAATGTTGTAGGAGGCTAATGAAATTGCCTAGGTCAGAGATGAAGAAGGTCTGAACTAGAGTGATGGCAGTTAGAAAGAGACAGATATGAGAGGTACTGAAGAAATAGAAAGAACAAGGCTTGACAATTGAATGAATGTATGTGATAAAGGAGAAGGAGATATGAAGGAGAAAGGAACAAAGATGACTCAGGCTAGATTGAGTCAAAGTTTACAGAGAAAAAAGTAATTCTATTGACAAAAAATAGGGAAGTCAGGTGGAAAAAATGAATAACAACAAAACTGACAAGTTTAGGTTTAGATATGTTGAAGATGTTCATGAGGCTTTCAGGTGAAGAAGTCTAGAAGGCAGTTGGAATATGGGCCTGGAGCCTGGGACAGTGCCAGAAAGGTAAAAATCACAGAAAGATTGAAATTACTAGAGGAGATGATGTAGAAAGAAGAAAAATTCAAGGACAAAGCATTGGGAGAATACGCTTGTTAAAGGTACTGATACATGAAGCAGACACAGACAGACAAAAGAGGATTGGTTAGAGAGGTAGGAAGACAGACCAATAGTCTGGTGTCACCAAAACCAAAGAAAAATCATATTAAGGAAGATGCAGGGAAAAAAAAAGTGGTGTAAACACTTTAATCAGTGCATTTCCCACATGTCAAGTTTTCAAATGCTTGAAGCCAGAAATCATCTCTAATCCCTCCCTCCATCCATCCATATTTCCTTAGATGTAGGACATAAAAATGAACACAATATCCCAGATAGGGCAGGACAAGCACAAAATAAACTGGGGTTATCACCTCCACCATCCTGATATTAACCCTCTGTTAGCCTAGTATAGAGTATTAACTTTTGGGGGATATCATGTTGCACTACTGATTCATATTGAGCTTGCAGACTAATAAAACCTCTAGATTTTTTGCAGAGGGGCTTCTTTTTAGTAACATGTCTTTCATTTTGTATCTCTTAAGTTGATTTTCTTAAATCCAGAGTAGTTTACCTTTATTCCTATTAAATTATATCTTATTAGATTCAACTCAATATTTTAATCTTCAAGATTTTGGGGGGAGGTTAGTGCTGATTCTGTCATTCAATGGATTAACTAGCTCTCCTACATTTGTGTCTCATAAAAATTTGATAGATATGACACCACTGTCTTTATTAAAATCACTGAAAAATATATTAAATATCATAGGGCCTTCACCTAAGGCCTTTTAGCATAGATGAGAATAGATAATGATTTATCTATTATATATAAATAATATATTGGTATATATGTATCACATATATCTACTAGAAATCATTATTGTCAGATATGCTATAGAGGGAATTCATTTTCAGATACAAGCTGGACTAGATAGTCACTGAGATCCTTTCATCATCCTGTGAAATCATACCATTCTGTCCTTTCAGAATTTTATTCTTGAGAAATTTCTCTCTTCTAGGATTTTAGCCTCAGCTATCTTATTCTTTTCTTAATCCTTTGAAATCTGCTGTCCAAAATAATAAGATGAATGTCAGATTATGTCTGTCCTCCATCACAAATTTATAGAATCATAGAATCAGAGGTTTTGTGCTGGAAAGGATCTTAGAGGCCAGAGTCCAACTCCCTCCTTTTTTCATGGATCAGAAAACTGAAAGAACGGAGAAGACATTCAATGAACAGATGTCTGATGCAGGATTTGAACCCATATCTTTCTAAGTCCAGGGCACTATTTACCAAACCATACTCCCAAAGTTTCCCATCATTTCTACTTAAACAACTGATTCCTCCTAGCTGTTGAGATCTAGAATAGATGTTCCCCTTATGGCTTCTTCCACTTTTTGAAGGATTAAATCATCACTAAGGAAAGGCAAGAATATCTTAGCTGCTTTGCTTTTGGAGGAGAATTCTATCAGATATGTGGATAAATGAAGAGCCCTATCACTAACATATCATGTCACCATATACAAGATTTGTGATCTGTTTCACAAACTCTTTATCTATTTCCCTTCTGTCCTGGTAGTCTGTGCCATACTGTGATATCAATATTGCTTTAATTTCAGCCTTGATTGATCTGTTCACCCAAATGTTCCCCACTCTAGTTTCTTCCTCTTCAATACCTAGATTTCCTCATATAAGCATCTCATTTTAATACACAAATATCTTTTGCCCTACATCTCTTCCCCCTTCCTCCAGCTTTTTACTTAATCTTTTCTCTGTGAATAGGTTAAGCCATAAGGTATCATCTTCTGTGTTCTTGGCTCCCATTCCATACCAAGTATCACTGATGTCCTGTGGGTTTGTTTTTTTTTTTTGCTGAGTCATTTTTTTAGTCGTGTCTAACTCTTTTTGACCCAATTTGTTTTTTTTTTTTTTGGCAAAGATACTGGAGTGGTTTACCATTTCCTTCTGCAGCTCACTTTACAAGTGAGGGAAGTGAGGCAAATAGGATTAAATGATTTGCCTAGCCAGTCACACAGCTAGTAAGTATCCGAGGCTAGATTTGAACTCAGGAAGATGAATCTTCCTGACTCCAGGCCTGACGCTCTATGCAATGTGCCACCTAGTTGCCCACTGATACCTGTCTTAGGTTAAATTTATGTCCTTGTATTATGCTCTTTAGACAATCAATCAATCAATCAACAAATATTGATTAAGTACCTACTGTGAGTCAGGAACTGAGCATTAGCTCATTGGCTACTCTAGCTTTTTATCAATTCTTTATTCTTTTGTGTATAGCTGTCAGAAACAATGGCTTTTATTGCTGGCTCCTTTCTTGTATTTCATTTTCTAAAGATTACTGGGCATTTCTTCTGTTATTCTCTTTCTTACATCATATGTGATCTCTAACCTGGTAGACATGTAGAGGCATCATCCTTTTTGCAGTTTAAAGTCTTTTTTATTAGATTTGCATGACTATAGGCAAATACTCATTTTTTTTTCAGTCCTTGTTACCTATGCTCTAGCTCTTGCCAAGAGCTCATTATTCCTAAATTCAATCCCACAAGCATTCATTAAGTGTTCTTTAGATCCTAGACACTCTGCTGCATACTGGGGATTCAAAGATGAGCAAAATAGTTCCTACCTTCAAGTAGCTTTCAGTTTGCTAGTAAAATAGACCATGAACACAAGTGTATGCATGACAATTTGAGGATGGAGAGATCATTAACAATTGTGGGTAACAAGAAATGAAGTGATAAGTCATGTTTTGAAGGAAGATAACAGAAGAGATGAAGGGACAGTGAAAAGATAAGGCAGGTAATGCTACAGAAAGAAGGAAGGAAACAAACATTTATTGAGCTCCTATGATGTGCCAGACCCTGTGTTAAGTCCTTTACAAATATTATCTCAGTTAATCCTCACAAGAACCATGGGAGGTTAAGTACCATTATTATTCTCATTTTACAGTTGAGGAAATCAAGGCAAACAGAGGTTAAATGACACAGTCAATGTTTCTGAGACCGGATTTGAACTCAGATCTTCTTCATACTCAGTCTAGGACTATACCCACTTTACTGTTAACTGCACATCTCATAGAGTGCTGGACTTGGAGTTAAAACAATCTGAATTTGAACCCTGCCTTCCCTATGTGACCACTGACAAATCACTTAGCCTCCGTTTCCTTATCTGTAAAATGGTGTGATTTTAAAGGTATTAATTTTTGGTATCACCTACCTCACAAGGTTGTAGTAAGGATCAGATGAACTGAGTCTGTAAAGCACTTTGCAAACCTTAACACCCTATGTAAATGTTAGCTATTATTATAATATTATTATTCTAGGCATGAAGAACAGCTTACAAATTTTGGGAAACAGATGTCTGCCTAATTTTGCTGGAACTGATCAAAGATGAATAATGTGAGATAAGGATGAAAAATAATGTGAAATCAGATAGCACAGCACCTTGATTAAATCCCAGTTGGAAAAGTATGTTGTTTTCTTATTTTTCAAAATTCTACAGGCAATAGAGAGTCACTGAAGGCTTTTGAGCAGAGTACCACCTCATAAGTGAGATCTCACCCTGTTCTTCATTGTTAGAACTTATTATGTCTTGAAAGTGTACTGTATTTTCTTACACATGTTCATGACAGTTAGCTGATGCAGCAGATAGAGTGCTGGGCCTGGATTCAGGAAGATCTGAGTTAATTTCTGGCTTCTGATACTAGTAGTATGACCTTGGATAAGTCTCAGTTTCCTGAACTGTAAAATAGGAACAATAATAACCATATGGTTGTTGTGAGGATCAAATAAAATAAGTCCCTGGCACATAGTAGGAGCCTAATAAATGTTTGTTCTTTTCCCTTTCCCATATCTCCCCTTATAGCTCCTCAGCAGAAAGTCTGCTTTAGGGAAGGGGCTATTTCATTCTTTTCTTCATTTTTAGAGATTTAGCCCTGATTCCTAATTGCATTTAACGTTGACCTACATGTTATTCTCTTCCCCTATAGTGTTTTAAACCTATGCGTTTGCGTTTCATAGATATGAGTCCATATCAACATATTCTATGTTAGAATATAAGGTACAACAATTTAGAAGAATTTTAAAGCTGGAAGGGACATTAGA
This sequence comes from Phascolarctos cinereus, assembly GCF_003287225.1. Lineage (NCBI taxonomy): Eukaryota > Metazoa > Chordata > Mammalia > Diprotodontia > Phascolarctidae > Phascolarctos > Phascolarctos cinereus. The sequence continues at coordinate 158,961,552 of NW_027555736.1, forward strand.
GATGCTCTCTACCTGGAAGAACCCTGTTGAGATGTTATTCTAATTGCCTTAAGGAAAAATGTCTAAGAATTTCATATAGCAAAGTAATCATCATTTTAGATAGCAGTTTGTGGCATTTCTTTTCTTCCTTTGCAATTTCAATGAGCTGCTGTCCTAGAGGCATCTGTTATGTAAATTCATGTTCCTGACTTTATGGTCTCAGAAACCTAGAAGCATCAATATTCGCAGCTTCCATACTGATTAAGGATAATGCACAGGAAACAAAATTATAAGAAAGTTGTCATTTTTAGCTCTAAAGCTACTCATTGACTTCAAGATAAGTAACTCAGTCTAGACAAGCAAAGAAAGATTGACTTATCTCTTTCAACAGACTTAGGAAAGTACTTGAGGCTAGCAAAATTTTGACTTTTGAAATAGACTTTTTCTATGGGAATTAAATGAGGAAGACTTTTTAATTTTGTCAGCATATTTTTTACAAAAATTTTGTAATTTATTATTTTATATTGTTAATAGTACCTTTTTATATATTTTGGCTTTTACTCCATAAAAAAGTATTCCTTAATTTTGCAGAACTGAAAAAAAAACAACTTTTTTTATTTATAACAGGGTTTGGACTTAATATCACAGACTCTTGGAGCTAGTAGGAAACAAAAATCAATTCATGAATTTTTCTCTTTTTAGTGGTGAGGAAACTTAGGAAACCAAGTAAGGCAATGATTTCTTCAATAACATACAGAGTACCAGAGTTAGGACTAACACCCAGGTGTTTTGACTCTCAATTCAATTCAGTGGACTTCTGTCAAGTGCTTACTGCATGCAAGGCATTGTGGCATCAGACAAAGAGAAAAAGAAAACAACACTTTCTCTAAAGGGACATATATCACACTGCTGCCATTTTCCATTGGGCTGCCCTGCTTCTTTTTATTACCAGCTGATGTTGAAAAGTTCAATTGCATCACACTAAAAGTAACATTTCTTAATCTTAATGGGTTTAATTAAGGTCACGTTTTGTGCTTATTTGTGAAAAAAATGACATGATGGTGCTTTTCATTTTGTTATTGACAATAGAATTTGATTACTATACTGAGTGAATATACTAATGAAGTATATGAAAAATACATATGTATTTAAATATTTTCTAAGGATGGAAAGAAATGTTTTCTGTAATGCAGACAACGTTTCTATAATTGCTACTATTTATTCTGCAAAATTTTGTTCCTGTCTTCTATCTTCTTTGGGCTCATTGCTAGCTGTTTTCACATTCTTACAGTTGCTAGTTTGTCCACATCAACTTAATAAAGAAAAACAGGCTGCAAAGCCTTACGTTCTTACAGGGGCAATTTCACATAAGAATTGAGATGGTGCTCCTCAAAAATAAGAAAGAATTGTATTCTCTTATAAAATATTTATCTGAAAGATTTGCTTTTTACAATGCTAACCAGTCTAGACAGGGATTGTGCCCAGTAAAAAAAAAAATGAACTAGAGTTTAAAAAAGGAAATAGTGAAAAAATATTACAGGGGTATGCCTTGGTAAAAATGTCTTAAGGCTTGCTGAATGAATGAAGAAAAATGAAAATGTCTGTGAAAAAAACAGCAACACAAATTCTAGTTTAAGTGTCCCTAGAAATCTTTGAGGAAACAGATGCAACTGTACTTTGAATGACTTATAAGAGTTTAACGAGTAGATTTCATGAAGTCTTTCCATAGTCAACAAATATGTGTGTGTGTATACACACACACACACACACACACATATACATATTTCATTTTTGTATTTGTACCCCCAAATTTAATACTAAATGGATATGTATGTATCCTTCCCTTCTCTTTACGTATATATATTCATAAATTTAGTATTAAATTACATTTAATATTAGAGTTTAGTATTAGAATTGGGAATACAAATACAAAAGAGAAATCATCACTCATCTCAAGAAACCTGCATTCATCTGAGGTCTACCCTAGCCTAGATAGTGCAAGTAAAGTCAGGGAGTCAGTCAGTAGACATTTATTAAACAACTACTATGGCCAGGCACTGTGATAAGCACTAGAGAAGCAAAAGACAGTCCCTACCTTGAGAAGCTCACAATCTAATAATGTAAAGGGGCTGGTGAACCTTTAAATTTATATAAATTTTAGCCATCATCATGATGATTCTCTGTGGTAGCGTGGTACTCAACATACTAACACTGGTATGTAGGCAGTAATAACTAGTAGGAGGGACTGAAAGAGATGATGCTTAACAGGAAGTTATACTAGTTATTAAGAAGGTTGGATTACTAAAGAACATCTGCTTCTGGGACTAAGAAGTCCATGAAAACTTAAGCTTCACCAGTTATAATGGGTCAGAAAAAAAAGAATATAACTATACTCTGTGTGTGTGTGTGTGTGTGTGTGTGTGTGTGTGTGTGTGTGTGAGAGAGAGAGAGATTGTGAGTGAGACAGAAAGACATTTCACATTTCTATTCTTGTAGAATTTCATTATAACATCACATTCTAGGAATATTTTAGGGAATATAGTGATGTGGTCCCCATGCTTGTAGCTCTTCTGTAATCAGTGTACTGCATATGTGTTAATTCTATAGATGAAAATAAGTATTATCTATGTCTTCTGACAAGATCAGTGCTTTTTTCCTCAAATTCTCAGTCAAGTTCTGGGGCTTCTTCAGAAGTCTAACTACACCATCATAAACTTTGAAAAGAGGTAATTTTGTTACCTTTTATTTAAGAAAAACACCTATTCAATTCACCTGTAACTCTACCACTTTGTGGATACAATGGGACTATTTTTCTGCTGGTAAATGAAGTCTCCTCCCTTCTTCCCATTGCCAGGTTCCTGCTGACTAAGAATCTCTAGTAGGGTTTCACTGGTTTAAAAAAAAAAACGTGATAAGAAGATGTGTTATGCAGGGGGAACAGGGAAGGATATCTCTCCATGTTGGTGGCTAAAACATGTAAAAAGACTTTGCAAATCTTAAAGCCCATAAATGCTATTATTATCATCACTGCAGCAAACCTTTCAAACAATTAGAAAATTCCTAACAAAGTATTCTTTTATATGGGGTGCCCACCAAGAAAGAATGGTTATGGGTTAGCTGTGTTTGAGAAGTAAGATTTCATTAGTTTCTGATTTCTTTATACTTTGAGAAGGTATAAACAGAATGATTAGAGTGGGAAATAAGTAATGCAATGAAAAGGAGCATTATTCATAGCTAGAAAGAACCTTAAAGATTATCTAAAAGAGAAGAAAACAAACATTTATTAAGTACCTACTATGTATCAGGTACTGCTTTAAAAGTATAATTTCATTTGATCTTCACAACAACCCTGGGAGGTAGGTGGTATTATTATTCTCGTCTTATAGTTGAGAAAACTGAGGTGGACAGAGGTTAAGTGACTTGCCCAGGATCACACACCTACTAAGTGTCTGAGGCCACATTTGAACTAAGGTCTCCCAGACTCCAGGTCCAGCACTCTTATCTATTGAACCAATTAGCAGTCCCTATCTAATTCCCTCATTTTTAGATGAAAGAAAAGAGATGTCAAGTGACTTGTTCAAGGTCATGTAGGTTATAAGTGACAGAAGTAAGGTTTGAACTCAGGATCTCTGTCTCCCATATTCTTTCCACTACACCATGCTTCTCTTGTGGGGGTATTGTAGATCCCAGCAGAAATGAACTACATTAAATAGAACCCCTGCTTCCTTTCCTATCTCCTGAGCATTTCCTTAATGTAAGAACTTTCTTCATTAGGGACAGAAATAAACTAGTTGAAAATAGGAGTCTGAGTGATTTGTGTAGATTGTGATGGGAAATGAAGTTAAAGAACATCACCTGCTTGGGTGAACCCTTCCATTTGATGGGGATTATGGTAGAACAAAAACAGACAAAAAAAAACCTCTTGACCTTTTCATTGCTTTAATGAGATTACTGGCTAGGTTTAACTCAAGGCGGTTATTGTGGCTAGTTTCTAATTACACCTATTCAATCTCCTTAATGGGTTTCCTCCCTCCTCCCCCACTTTTGGTCCCTCCAGTTCCTATCCTAGTGTCTTACTCATAGTGGACATTTAATAAATGATTATTGTGACTCCATTTGGGATTTTATTTGCAAAGATCCTGGAATGGTTTGCTATTTCCTTTTCTAGCTCATTTTACACTTGAAGAAACTGAGGCAAACAGAGTTAAGTGACTTTCCTGGGGTTGAACAACTAGTAAAATGTTTGAGGCCATATTTGAACTCAGAAAGAGGAGTCTTTCTGACTTCAGGCTTGGCATTCTATCTATTGTGCCACCTAGCTGCCGTAATAAATGATTATAAGATTGAATAATTCTGAGTTCCTACTAGGTTCCATTTTGAGGTGAAGTTTAGTGGGCAGACACAAATAGGTACTAATCTACATTTTTTTGGCTAGTCAATGGGGTGAAGTGATTTGCCCAGGGTCAGACAGCTAGTAAGGGTCAAGTGTCTGAGGCTGGATTTGAACTCAGGTCCTCCTCACTCCAAGACTGGAGATCTATCCACTGCGCCACCTAGTTGCCCCATGATCTACATTCTAAGGGGGAATATCCACAGAGAAGAGATCTCAGGGACACTGGATTTTATATGTACCACTGTAACAGGAAAGGGTAGAAGGAGGCAGGCTAGGAAGAGTAGGAGCTCTGGACACTAGCCATTCTTTATGATTGCTTTGTGGTGCCAAATCAGGTGAAAAATCAAAACTTTCAGTTAAATAATACTATCATAGAGATAAACATAAAATTTTAAAGTAGAATTCAGTAAAATGATACTTAGGATTTGGCAAATGGGTTAACAGTATCATAGGATGATAGGATCACAGATATAGAGCTAGAAGGGACCTCACGGGCCTCTTTGTCCAATCACTTCATTTTACAGATGAGGAATACCATGAAGGATCTGTCCTTTTGAGGTATCTGGCATCAGAGGATATTTTTAGTCTACTGGTCTTTGAGTTATACTAAGCCTGAGAGTGCTGACCATGGGGCATTCTATAGGCTTTGAGGGGTCAGGTCAAGGCCAGGACCTTTGGGCATTCTGAGCTCTTCTTTCAACTGTGGATGAAAGGTTATTGTTACTTAGAAAAAAAGCAAGCAGACTTCTCCCACAGAGAAGAGCAGCTTCAATAAATTATTTTTAGAGAAAAAAAAGCAAAAAGTGATAGATGAAACTGATGGTTATTTTATTATGAGTCAACAACATATTCTATATTAATTTAGCTTTTACGTGTTGAATCATATAATATTCATGTTAAGAAAAATGAAATGAGTAAGCAATACTACATACTGAAAACTGAACTGAAAAACTGCCTGTCAGCTTCCTGTCACTGCTAAAATGACCCCATACATTTAGCAATATACAAAATAGGAATAATAAAAGCCAGAATGTTTTTTTAAAACACAACCCTTGAGATTTGAAATGTGTTTGCAAATTATCCTCTCTCTCCCCATTTTTGAGACATGAACTTTTAAGGATCAGTAAGTTTTTTAGTTTCAAATGTGTGCTATTTTAGTTTAAAATTTATAGTTTAAAGTTTGTACATTACAGAATGTTTAAAGACCAATAGTGTGTAAACCTGAAGTGATCCTTAAAATGACATTGATGAGAAAGTCATAGGGTAGGCTTATATAAAATGGTAAGCCTTGCAAATAAGCTAGTTCTTGAGAGGAGAAATAGTTTAATTTAGTCTAGGGGAGGGGAACCTGTGGGCCTTGAGGCACCTTTTGTTCTGTGAAATTTGGATTCTGTCAAAGGGCTGCACTTGAGGACATAGAGGGCCACATGTGGCCTTGAGACCTCAGGTACTTCACCCCTGGTTTAGTCAATGGGGAGCTAGACTTGGGAGTCAAGAAGACTTGGGATCATATCCTGCCTCAGGTACTTACTAGCTATATGGTCATGAAGAAACCACTGAATTTCTCTACATATCAATCTTCTCATCTGTAAAACAAACGTAATAATAGCATGTATATGATAGAGTGCTGCTAGAATTAATAGAATGTATCTTAAAGATTTTTCAAACATTAAAATATTTTATTAATATGAGCTATTATTAACATTTTTATTATTTAGTATTTTATATTTATATTATATTATTTATAATATCTATCAAACATAATGTTTAAAATATTGTTTAATGTTTCATTATTTATGTTTTATTAACATAAAAGAGACCTGGTTTAAAAAAACAATATTTGTAAAGATCTTTGGGTTTTATGAATTAATTTTCAGAGGGTGCAAATTAAATTAAAAGTCAAAAAAATAAAGAACATAAATCTGTTTATACAGGTTTGTTTGTTTTTTACTAGACTTTTGATTTCCTTGGGAATTCCTAAAAGGAAATTCTCTACTAATGCAAAGAGCACCTCCTTGGCACCTTCTAGTCTAAAAAGAACAAACAGGTTAAGTAACAGAGAAAGTGAGATGTGTTATAGGGTTATTCACTTGTAAATATGCTCCATGTAGGTACACTTTGAAAGGGATAAAAGAAAAAAAAATTGGAACGACTCACTGAAGATTCACAAGGAGGAAAAATAGTCACAGTCTGTTCTGAATGGTTTTCCCCTAAACATACCCCTTCCCTATTACTGCAGAGGCAACATTATCCTCCCAATCTCCCAGGCTCTCAACCAAGTAGTCATCTTTGACTCCTCACTATCTTTCATCCCTCCCCTTCATATCTGATCTGTTTTGCTAAGACCTTACTTCTATCTTCTGACACTATCACCGCTATGGCACAGGCCCTCTTTCCATCTGAACTACTGCAGTAGCCTGCTGGTGTCTCTACCTGCCTCGTCTCTCCACACATCAATCCATCCTCCATTCAGCCACCAAAGTGATTTCCTAAAGCACAGGTTGGACCATGTCACTTCCCTACTCATGGTTATCACCTTAAGGATCAAATATAAAATCCTCTGTTTGGCATTCAAAGCCCTTCATGACCTAGCCCCCTCCTAACTTTCCAGTCTTCTTACATATTACACTCCTCTACATGTCCTTTGATCCAGTTATACTGGCCTTCTTGTTGTTCCATGAACAAGACAATGTATTTCTCAAATCTAGGCATTTTCTTGGACTCTCCCCCATGACTTGAAGGCTTTGTTTTATCAAATCTGCCCACTGACTGCCCCAACTTCCTTTAAATCTCAACTAATACTCCATCTTCTACAAGAAGCCTTTCCCAACCCTTCTTAATTCTAGTGCCTTCCCTCTGTTACTTATTTCCTATTTGTATAGCTTGTTTGTATAATTCATTGTTTTGCTATATCCCCTATTAGATTGTGAGCTCAGTGACGGAAAGGATTGTCTTTTGCCTCCTTTTGCAACCACAGGGCTTAGTTCAGTGACTGGCACATAATAGGTGCTTAACAAATGTTTATTGATTGACTTCAGGTTCATTCTGGTACCATGAGCCTCTGTTTCTATATGGTAGCATTATCATAATATCATGTGTAGTTACGCAACCTAGAAAGAGGGACTGTTAAAGAATCTGATTGCTTACCATAGTGCTGAGAGTGTGCATTGCTAAGAACTGCTCCCGCATTCTCTCTTCTAGTTGAAAATGAACAGAGAAGGTGAATAATCGCAATTTTTATACAAGTAGATAGTGGCTAAAAGGAACATCAAGGACATTCTTGATGGGGAAAGGAAAGAGGAAATGGCACAAAAATGGACAACTTGTAGAAAGTAGGGGATGTGCAAAAATTGGGAAGGGGAGGCAATATTGTATAGCAGAAAGAACACCAACTCTGGATCTGAGAAACTGGGTTCATATCTTAATTGACATTACCTATGGCAACCTAGAGTCAGTAAAGTGGGGCAGTGAATAGAGTGCCAGACCTGTGGTCAGGAAGACAAGTCTTCCTGAGTTCAAATCTGGCCTCAGACATTTACTAGCCATGTTATCCTTGGAAAGTCACATCACCTTGTTTGCCTCAGTTTCCTCATCTCTAAAATAAGCCGGAGAAGGTAATGGCAAACACTTCAGTATCTTTGCCAAGAAAACCTCAAAGGGATCAAAAAGGGTCATACACAACTAAAAACCAACTGAACGACATGCCACCATAGTTATGTCACTTAACTTCTGTGGTCCCTGAAATTCTCATCTGGGATTGAACTAGCTCTATGATCACCAGGCTGAGAACCCTGTGAATTCATATGAAAGAGTCTCAGGTGTCTTTTTTTAATTAAAAAATCATTTTTAGTGTTGTGGTTACTTTATTTACAGGGCTGGTGTTTTCTCAGGATTATAGATAACTAGGTGTCCTATAATTTAGAGGGTGAGTATTCAAATGTATTATTGTGAGAAATAGTAGAGATATATTTGAATGAATAAATAGAAGTTTTATGGATTTATTATTTCTGCATCTACAACACATTCATACTTCTCATAAATCAGCTATTAAAATATTTCTTAAGGAACTTTGTAAATAACACATCACAACTTACTGAAAATAAATTTCATTTTGGAGAATTTTTTTCTTTTGTAGTAAAGATTAGTTTATAGACCAAGTAGACTGAATCTATTTTTTTTCCTGAGTAGTGGCAACACATTTGGTGAATTAAGAGAAACAAAATTAGTTGTTTTTTGTTTGGTTGCTACTACTATCACTGTTGCTGTTGCTCAGTCATTTCAGTCATGGCTGACTCTTTGTGACCCCCATTTGGGGTTTTCTTGGAAAGGATCCTGGAGTGGGTTTGCTATTTCCTTCTCCAGCTCATCTTACAAATGAGGAAACTGAGATAAACAGGGTTTAGTGACTTGTCCAGGGTCACAAAGCCAGTAAGTATCTGGGGCCAGTTTTGAACTCAGGAAGATGAATATTCCTGACTCTAAGCCTAGCACTCTATCCACTGCACTACGTACCTGCCACCAAAAAAAAAAATTAAGATGATGTAATGGGGTCTGAGAGTTGAGATTACAATGCATGCTCCAAGATTACAAAACACCAAGAGAAGAGAAAGGTCACCATGGAACTGAAGGACTAGAGGCATGAGTTCCCTTGGCTATATGTGTTTCTACATGTGTGCTTCACATCCAGTTTGTACCTACTCCTCTCCCAGACACTTGTATATATTGAGAGGTAGAGTAGGTCTCAAATTAATAGGGGGAGGAAGAAGGGGGGTGGGTGGGATTGTTTTATAATGTCAATTTTGTACATGCTTTTTTTTTGGGGGGGCAATGGTGTCTACTGGCTGACTATTAAAGATAAACACATTGGTGAGGGCTTATGAGCTACAGCTTTGAGAGTTGGGGCCCAAGTTGTACCCTTGAAGCTGGGATTCTTGAACTTTCTCTCCCCAGGGATATAAAAGGAAACCTATGCATACTGAGCTGTGGCAGTGACACAGAAGGGCTGTTACATATGCAATTATGGGGCTTAGATATACTTTACAGCTTTGGCATACAGTCATAAGAACATAAAACTTTAAATAGGTATCACTAGATGATGGTCTAATTTGTCAAAACCTGTTGTTAAATTGTAATATATAAATGATGAAAGTAATAATTTACACAAACTACTGCCTTTCTTCCTGGGGTGGGAGGGACTAAAACATTGCTGGAGGACATTGTGAGGAGTTAAGTTAGAAGATTGGTGGACTTAGTTAAAAAGAATGGCCTATATTAATAGAGTATAAAGAAAAAGCCACCCTATTTTATGCTGTTAGCTAGCAAGAAACAGAGTTGAATTTTCAGTATTCATTTTGAAAAATGTAGAGCCATTTTTCAATCAAAAGAACACAGTAACAAACTGATCCTGAAGTCGGCCTCACTTGCCTACTTGTAGCTTCAGCACCTAGGACAGTGCCTGGCAGATAATAGGCACTTACAAATGCTTTTTGATTGACTGAAGTTTTTCTAATAATATGTGTGGTGGATTTCTGGACGTGTTCCAGATAGGCTAGCATTAAAATGTGAAGGGCATTAATCTGGCTCAAGCCTATTTTTCCAGGCATATTATATATTGTTCCCCTTCAGGCACTCCCTGTTCTAACTCACTGTCCTACTTGTGGCTTCCATTATTCCTGGGATTTCATCTTATGTCTCTCAATCTTTACATGAACCTAGGGTACATTCCCTCCTCATTTCTGCCTCTTGGGAGCCTTAGCTGCTTTCAAAGCTCACAGTAGTGCCTCTACCCTACTGCAAACCTTTCCTGATCCTCCCATCACTTGGTACTCTCTTTTCCACAAATCTAATTGAATCACCTGTATGATTGTTGTCTCCCATGTGATGTGTTGTATCTCTCACAAGAGAGTGCAAGCTCCTTGAGGACAGGGGCTGCTTGATTTTCATTTTGTATTAAACATTTGGTGGGGAGAGTGAAACAGAGTTGCCTACTATAATGAAACTTAAGTGACTTGCCCAGGATCACACTAGAAGTGTCAGAGGTATCTGACTTGAACCTAAGACTTTCTTACTCCAAAAGCAACTCTGCACTGATCATGTTATTATTACCTCTCATCTGTATACAGTAGGTACTCAACTCAATGCTTGTTGGATGGGATTGTATGTTTGTGAACACTATTGTAGAGTTCTGTTTGGGGCTGCAGACAGAGCACAGATGTATAGCTGTGGCCACTGAATACACATTCTTATAGTTTCCCATTAAGCAGAGCTCACTTACTGCCTGAGAGTGATTTGTTGTGAAGGGATTCAGAAAGGCTTCTTTCCCTCTGTGCTATGGGTAGCCCAATGATTTGTGCTTTATAGAGTTATAAGGAAAGAATCAGAGAAGTTATGACCATCATCACTACCATCACTGATAATCATTAATAAATATCACTGACATTTATGAAGTAGTTTTTTAAGTTTACAAAACACTATCTCACCCAAGCCTCATGATAATGCTGTGTGGGTAGTGCTTCAGGTATTAGCCCCATTTTACAGATGAGGAAACAGGCTCAATGGTTTGACTGAGGCAGGATTTAAATTCAGATCTGGCCTGATTCCACATCTAGCATTCTGTTCAGTCCAGTAGTTACTTGGAAATTATTTCAATTTTTTAGGCACATACAAACATTAAAAGTACCTTTCTCATCATCAAAAAATGACTTTTTTGGGATAGGGTTTTTTCTTTTAAATTAAAATACTTCATAGGCAATCTTCTGCATAGACTTTTCTTCTGGGCCAAGGAGGGTTACATGAAACTGTAGATAAATAGAGAAGTGTTATATGGTGGCTTTATCTCATTTTAGACTCTGAGCCAATTTTCCCTTCAGCAAATAAATAATTTGCATAAAGTACTCAACTCCTAACTTGAAAAAGAAAAGAAAATATTCCCATATGGTCCTTTTCCTATTTTAGCTGAAAGATGCAAAAAATTCAAGGAATAAAACCTTCCTGTTTTGCTTCTAAGATAGAGTTGGAATCTTCACTTAACCTAAGGTAAATAGTAAAGTGGAATTTCTAAAGTCTTTAACTGAGTCCTTTGTCTTCTCTACTACTGCCTTTATTCCATCCTACACATTACTGCCAGATTACCAACCAGAAAACATTACTTACTTATGGACCTTCCCAGCTCTAAAACTTGCAGCAGGCCTTCACTGACCACATAGTAAAGTCTAGCATATGAGGACCTCCATAATCTGGCCCTATACAACAACATTACTCCAACCTTATTTACCATTACTCCCCTGTATGAACCCTCTGCTCTAGTCAAATTGATAACTCCCATCTATTCTCCCCCCCCAAAAAAAACCCCACACACCATCTGTACATTCTAGCTTAAACTCATATTTTCTCCCCTTGCATGTTATTTCTGCTCTTTCATTTCCACTCATCTTGACATCAATCTCAGGCTCAGGTCTTATTCCTTTATAAAACTCTTGGTAGTTCATTTAACACTCAGTGATTCCTCTTTCCTTTAAACTCCTAAAGTATTTATTATAATTTGACATGCATTATTTACTGCATTGTATTATTATTTATTTAAGAATATTTCCCATGTTCCTAAATTGTCAGCTACTTGAGGTCCAAGACTTTGCTTTATACATCATTGCAATCCCAGAGCCTATAGGTTACAATGATGGACATTCCATAGTGATTGCTATTGATGATGATGGGTGAGGGATGATACTTGGGGTTGGAGAACATGGAAAATATTAGGTCAAGAGCTCTTCCTCTCTCTTCTCCTGTCTCCAGACCTCTTCTCCCTCCATCAATATTCCAAACAAATGAAAGGAACTTCAGCAAGAATTTAGAAAAAAAATGTATTTAAATATACCTAAAATAAATATTTAAAATGTTAAAAAATAATCCCATAAAAATGAGATCTCCAGGAACCTTAACCCTAAAGAAGTCCTTTCAGAAATTTGTTTTAATTAAAGAAAAATACATGAAATAAATGAAAAATTTTGTTATTCAATAATGAAGATAGATTATAGCTACTGAACTACAGAAAGAACTATTTCTAGGCTGTTGCAAATTGCATTTAATTCTGGGGAAGAGCTGCAGGAACCACATGGCTTAAGCTAGAGAAGACAGAGAGAAGGGGCAAAATAGGTAGAAGAAGAAGCAAGCACCATCAGGTGGTGCTAGGTACACATAAACTAGATGATGTGATATGAGGTATACATAATCTAGCTAACTGACAAAAATGTACCTTTATACCCTCTTATATTCTTCTCCTACCATCCAAGGCTATTTGCTATTCTTTTGTGTCATCTTCCTTCTTTTCCGCCATTGATACACCCCTTGACACTCGTTTCTACTGTATGTCATCTATATAAAAATAGGAGTGTTGGGAAATAAGGATGAGAGAAGATGAAGACACATAGTGTGACATGGTGTGACTTTGCAATTCTTAAGTGTGATCATGCCTATGGGTCATTACAATCTAAAGGAGTCGGAAATGTGAAAATAAAGCATAAATAGTTTTCTACACAGTTAGTTTGCCTTTTTCCACTGTGTATTATATTCTTATCTGATGGGTGGAAGGCAGTGAGAGCGTTATAAGGGTAAAAAAACATTTTTGAGTGGGGAAGATGGGGCAGGAGGGTTGGGTTAAAATTGACAACTAAAAACACTTTCAAAGTTCAAGGTTTTATTTTCCTTTTGTTCCAATTAAATTCTATGGGAGAAATGTGTGAGCAAAATATATTCAGATTTGAATAAATTCATTCTGTTTTACTAAAAGCTTCACTCCCTTGACATGACTTCATATCTTTATCTGTTTTCTATCTCAGGGAAGAAAGAAATGGAGGGGAAGAAGAAAAACAATAACAGTAGAAAGAGAGATATAGGAAGAGAGAAGGCAAAGGATAAATGGAAGACTCATGTAAATGTGTGGGGGGTAGGGGGAGAAGTGTGAGAGATTGAAGATAATTAGCATTGTGTCTCTAACAAATAAAGAAGTGGAACATGTACCAATCAATACATTAAATTTCTTTTAGAGGATTTTTTTAGGGAGAGGGTTCTCAAATTGTGTATGAGCAGAGGATATAGGGATGAGAAAGGTACAAGGACAGGATGAAACATAAACTTTGTTTACTTCATCATTTTTGTGGTAAGAAACTGATCCTTTTTAGTTTGACAGAAGTATACTAACTATTAACAGTTAAATTTGGAACAGATGTGACTAAAGAATTCTGTTGAAGTGAGTGCATCATTTTGGGTTAGTAAGCAGTCTCCTATACTAAATAGCTTTCTACTCCTATACAGCTAGCATATTGGAAGGAATACTGGCCTTGGAATCAGAAGACCTGAGCTCAAGTTTGGGTTTTGGTACTTATTCACTGTGTAACCCCAGCCAAGTCACTTAACCCTTCTGTTCTTTAATGTCTTGATCTATAAAATAAGAAAGATAATAGTGACATTACATGGGTGTCATGGGGAAGGTGCTTTGTAAATCTTAAGTTCCATATTAATATTTATTACCTGCCTCACAAAGTGGTTACTAGGGTGAAATGAAATAATGCATGCAAAAAACTTTATAAATTTTAACTTTAAATGCAAAGAATCATTATTACCATAAAATAATAGAGTTGAGAGAGACTTTAAAAGTCATCTAGTTTAATGCCTATATTTTCCAGGTGAGACAAATGAAAATCAGAGGTTAAATGACTTGTTCAATGGATCACAGGCCAACAGTCAATATATCTTAGAGAGAACATAAGCTCCTTGAGGGCAGAGAGGGACTACTTCATTTTTGTTTTGTATCCCCAGTGACTAGTACAATGCCTGATTCACGGTAGGCATTTAAGAAATGATTTTTAGTAGATTAAAGTAATGAGTGCTAGAGCCAGGAATAGAACTCAGGTATCCTGATAATGGGGCAGCTAGGTGGATCTTGAATAGAGCATTGGGCTTGGAATCAGGAAGACTCATTTTCTTGAGTCCAAATGCAGCCTCAGACATTTGCTGGCTGTGTGTTCCTGGGCAAGTCACTTAATCCTGTTTGCTTCAGTTTCCTCATTTGTAAAAATGAGCTGGAGAAGGAAATAGAAAACCACTCCAGCATCTTTACCAAGAAAAATGCCAACTGGGTCATGAAAAATTGGTCATGATGAAATGACAGAATGACAACAAAAAATCCTGATACTGTTCTAGCACTTATTACTCTACACCCCATGACTTTTTGTTAAGTATGGTTTAATAAATAAAGGATTTCTCCCTTCCCCACATCATCTTGGGTAATACATGGCTCTATGGAATGTTATTTATGCTGAAGCTGAACCCTGAGGTTAACAAATAAACAGCAGCTCTGAGGAGGAAAGATGACATTTAAAATATAGCTTAAAACTTAAAAGATCTGTGGTCCTAAAAATTCATGAAGGAGGAGATAGGATTTCCCACAAGAAATCAGTAATTTCTCCAAGACATCCCAAAATAATGAAGATATTTAAATCCTGCATATAAAACCGATCACTACAATGAAAAGGGAAATCTTACAGTTGTGAATATCTAATTCAGCAGGAGAATTTGAGGATGAGATTTATTTTCTCAAAGCTTGCAAAATGTTAACACTTTGGGGAATGGAGCCTTATTTTATCTAAATTGAACAGACACTGCAGGGGAAATGTAGTTCATAAAAAGTCCTTTGTAAAGTTTTGCCCCATGACATGCAGAAATCAATGTTTCTCATGTATTTGATTCTAATTATAAAATGTAGTGTTAAAATGAACCCAATGCCCAGCACTTAACCAGATATTTCATGGAGGTGGGGGAAGAGATATTGAGATGGGAATAAACATAAGTGCCACTTGTGATTAGAAACAATATCCCATAAGAAGAGATGAGATCCTTGAAGAAGAGTTTTATAGCATCTTTAATTTATGAAAGATTAGCTGCCTGTATTAGAGTTTAAATTCAGTTTTCAAACATTTCACATATTCGTTATTACTACAAATGATTTAATTTTGTTGTTGAATGATGGCCACATAGCTGAGGCCCCTGCCTGGTAGTCAGTGTAGAGGGAACAAAGCCACTTCCCCAATGGCTCTTTCTCTGTGCACAGCTCTTCCAACCCCCAGATGAACATTAGCCTTCCCATTTTTAAGCTGGGGAGGGTGATGCTGGTGGCAGGAAGGGGAAGGTATGCAGCTAGTTTTAAATGATCTGCCTGAGCTACGTGAGCAAAAATCAGTAAGTAGGGAGTGCATGGTTTTTTACTTTAGAAAAAAATGGTCAAGATGCTTACTATCACAAACCTCATAAGAGAATCTTTCTCCTTCTTTCTTCTGCTCAGGGCATTGCGAGTCAAAAGTATTGGACAAAGACATGACAAATTACAAAGCACAAAGCACATTTTGGACAGCGAATTTCAGATGTAAACAAATCCCATTGAAACATTAAAAACATACACACACTACCACCACAAATTAGAATCCAATAACAACATTAATATCAAGCTGGCACTACAGAGTACAACATTAAACATCTATAATAGGAGAAAACTTTACAGATCATTAGCATATGAGTTTATGTATGTGTGCATATATACATACATACACCAGAAAGCTACAAGTCTCTCCACAAGACCCCCACCTGCACCTGCTCCTGCCCCTGGAACTAAATTGATTTTCTATCATATGACTTTTTTAGGTAATACTGAATTACATTTGTTTAAAAATAAGCCCCCCATAGTTACTAGCATTTCAGTTTATCATTTTTTTTCTTTCCTGATAAACTAATTGAGAACTTGCTTGACCATGATGCTTTCCTTTGTAAAGACCTGTGTTGCTAATGATCTCTAAATAGAGTACAGCGGGGTGGGGGTGGGGTGGATTACCGACCTCTTTCCCTCCCATGGATTCAAACATTTTTTCCAGCTGGACTCGCAACTGTTGGATGTTGTTCATCAAAATACAGGGCTGCAAAGGAGAAAAAAGGGAGTAAGAGGGCGTTTATCAAGTACATTAAATTCGTGAATTTAGGAAATACAGGCAAATTACCGTGCAGTACTCAGCAAATTGAGCAAAATGAACGGGCTGCTTTCTAACCAATCATCTCTTTCATGAATGTCTTTTCACAATAAGTCTTAAGACAAAGATGGTAAGAGAAAGAACATAATGCATAGAAGTGTTTGGAGAATGAAAAATAGTATCCTTTGATATCCTTAGAACAAGAAAAACTTGCTGCTAAGACTTCTTCTGTTCCTTGCATTAGAATATTCCTTACCTAGAGGGCAGCTAGGTGGCACAGTGGATAGAGCACCAGCTCAGGACTCAGGGGACCTGAGTTCAAATTTGGTTTTAGACCAGACACTTGACACTTACTAGCTGTGTGACCCTGAGCAAGTCTCTTAACCCCAATTGCCTCACCCCAAAAAAATAAAAAAAGAGAATATTCCTTAGCTAGACATTAATTAACCAATAACATTCTGTTTAGAGCAGGGCAGACATAAGAGAAATAAATGTAAGTGAAATCAACAATTACTTATTTTAAGTGTCTAGTATATGTGAGATGCTACTTAGCACTGGGAGTCTCTGTCCTCAAGGAGCTCACAGACTAATGGAGGAAACAACATGAAAAAATTATATACAGACATGATTTAGACAAAATAAACTTGGAGGGAAGGCACAAAGACTGAGGGAGGACCAGGAAAGGCTTTTTTTTTCCCCAGAAGGTAGGACTTTAGCTGAGATTTGAAGGAAGCCAAGGAAGCCAGAAATGAGGAGGGAGAGAATTCCAGGCTTGTGGGATATCCAGTGAATATGTAAAATATTAATTCTAATGTATCTCTTACAACATCATTTGAATTTTTAAAATGTTTCATGAATCCTCAGTGGCTGCAGGACAGAGTATATATTCAAGGCCCTTCCACAAATTGCTTCCCACCTGTATTCAACTTTATCTCTCACTGTTGCTCTATGTCAATTCCTCATTTTAGTTAGACTGGTCTATTTACTATCCCTCCAACACATTTTATGCAGTACTACTTCTGTACCACTGCTCACATTGGTTTTTTTTTTCCACCTAGAATAATCTTCCACCTATTTCCTATCCTTCAAGACTCAGCATGTATCTCTCTTGCTACATGAAATTTTCTCTTATTAGTAAAGCCCATACTATTTTCTCTTGCTTTTGTCCCATGAGTTTGATATTTATCATATGCCACTTTATACTATTAGTTGTTTTTGCTTTGTTTATTTATGAACTCCCCACACACATTGTCAGTTTTTTTTTAAGGTAGGGACTATTTCTGGGACATATCAAAGAATCTAATATAGTGTTTCGAAATTAGGAGGAACTGAAGAAATATAGTTTGATTAATTTAAAATAGCATATACATATATTGGTGAGTAGATTGGTAGTTATTTAGATACAGAATTCATTAAGCACTTACAAGTCAGGCCACTGTGCTAAGTGCTTGGGAATACAAATATAAGAAAGAAATCCTTTTCAAGGAGCTTACATTGTAATGGGAGAAGACACCACATAAAGGGAAGTTGGAAAGAGTAGGGAGCAAGGTACACTGATAGCCAGGAAATGTTACAGAATTCTGGGTCCAGGGGACAAGATAAAGCCCATACTGCCCTATTAGAGCCAAGGTTGATTCCAGGGGCAAAGTCCAATTTGCCAGTGGAGAATAAGGGGAGATGGCCTGAGTGGACATGGAATGGCCATGGAATGGAGATAGCCAGGAAAACAAAACATGTGTGTGTGTGTGTGTGTGTGTGTGTGTGTGTGTGTGTGTGTGTGTGTGTGAGAGAGAGAGAGAGAGAGAGAGAGAGAGAGAGAGAGAGAGAGAGAGAGAGAGAGAGAGAGAGAGAAGCCGTCTAAGCCAACTGATACTCAAAAGGAAGACAGAGATCCTGGAACTTATCTTCTTCCCAGCTCAAAAGAGGTTAGTGTTAATAGGGGCTTTTTCAGGGTCACATAGCCAGTATTTACCAGAGTCAGATCTTCTTGTGGTAATGAAAATAAAATTAGTCCAATCAGTGGTTGTTTCTACTCTCCTGCCATAAATTGTTGCTCAACCAAAGCAAATAGGTGAGTGGATATTTTAAAAATTATATATACAAATAATCACATTTATAAATGGAGATCAATACAACTTTGACAGGTCTTCTTTTAAAATGTAGTGCCTAACAAGTAGTGGAGGTACAATACTTATGATTCTACCTAACAAAGAGGTTGAGGCTGGTGGCCCTCTCGAGCTCAGGAGTTCTGAGCTACAATGAGCTAAGCTGATTGTCTACATTAGTTTGGTATTCACCCCAGTCTTTAAAATTTTAAAAATATTTTAAAATGTACTGCCTTACTTTGATGCATTTGCATTTCATCTTTATTTAATTAAATTGATGATTCAACATTGAGAGGAATTGAATAACTCAAATCTACCTTAACCTCAATCATGAAACAGCTTTTACTCTAATCCCCTTTATATCAAATGAGAAAAACAGGAAAAGAAATACTAATCTAATTCAGAGGGCTCATAACAATTGATGGATTAAGCTAGAGAAACATATCTAGAAGATTATTAATAAAATAAATGACTATCTTTGGAGTCTAGTTGTAATCCCATTTTGCTTTATTTTTTTTTAATCCTCCTCTCTAACAGAATCAAAATGGGGCTCATATCTGAATGATAAAGTTTAGATTTTGGAATGCTTCTAGAACTTAGGAATAATCATAGTGGGGGAGGAGGAGGAAGGGAGTAGGAATATGGTCCATATTTGGACTATCTTTACACTGCTGTAGCAAAGATCATTTGGTTCTTATCGCTGCCTCCTGGATTCCCTAGATTCCTTCAAGCCTCTGCTTAAATCTTTCCTTCTGCAAGGTGGACTGACAATTGAGTCAAATCTAAAACTAACATGTTAAAGTAGAAACATCCTATTGTTAATAAAGAAGTTAGGGTACCTTATATTCTTTTTTTTGACATTGAAAATCTTTTTTTTCTGTAAATAGTATTTTATTTTCTCCAATTACATATAAAGATAGTTTTCAACATTCATTTTTTACAAGATTTTGAGTTCCAAGTTTTTCTCCCTCCCACCTTCTCTCTCCCCTCCCCAAGATGGCAAGCAATCTGATATAGGTTATACATGTATAATCACATTATACATATTTCTACATTAGTCATGTTGTGCAAGAAGAAAAGGGAAAATCCATAAAAATAACACAACAGAGAAAGTGAAAAGGTATGCTTCAATCTACATTCAGACTCCATCAGCTCTTTCTCTGGATGTGGTACCCCATATTCTTGATCAATTTAGACCCAACTGAAATCTGTCACTCAATCAACCAGAATTTATTAAATGCCTACTGTCTGCCAAATACTGTGCTAGGTACTGGAACATCTGTGAGTTCTTGTAATCTCAGAAGAGTGACTTATCAGTGGAAGGTTTCAGGTCAATTTATTATCAACATTATTATAGTACTATCCAGGCAACTGGGAATAATAAATACTATTGATAATCAAAGAAGTAAACCTAAGAAAGGAAATCCCTTTAGTCTGCTTAAGCTAAACTGCTACCTTATGAAGCATGATACAGTCCCTGGGGAAGTTTTGTGTTGGAGTTTCTGGTATACGTACTATTTCAAGAATAATGTGCCTATATATAGATGTCAGGGAACTATTTCATCCAGATCTGAGTGAAAATGGAGATGGGGGGTGGGAAGATGGGCAGAAGGAGAGGAATGGAAAGAAGTCATGATATTATTTTGACCAAGGAACCCTAGAGGTCAAATCATTCAACCTGCTCATGAATATGCAAAGACAGTGACACCAGGACTCTACTAACTATGGGATGAGTCTAAATAAATAAAATTGGGTTTCCTTTGCAGCTTACCAAAATTAGTACTGTTATACATAGCCTCACTTTCTATTTCAGTTTGGAATCTTTCAAGTGTTTGATAAAATTAGAATAAGGATGTTCTGAGAATTTATTTTGAATTTCAAATAAATTTGTAATTCTTTCTACTTGGGTTTTATATATATATATATATTTAGAATAAATGCATATATATGCAAAATGGGGATAATACTTGCATAACACATATATGTCACAGTATTCTGCACATACAAAAGGTGTTTAGTGTTTACTGAATAAATGATATAAAAGGGGATAATAATATTTGATATTTGTTGTAAGGAAATGCTTCGTGAACCTTAAAGTTCTATTTTAATGTTAGCTACTACTATTATTATTGAAATATACGTCTACATGTTAACTTATTTAATAAAATCATTCTGACACTAAAGTGTTCTGGTGTCCCAGTGTGGTGTGTAGGAGGACCCTGGGTTCCTAAAGACTATGCTGTTGATTTATGTAAATGCATGCCTTCCTAGGTCCTATCAAGCTAGAAAGGCCAAGCGATGGATTATACATGTCTGTTGTCCATAAACCAATGTAAATAAATTCCAACAGGCTCATTCCTAGGTTGGCCATAGGGTGATGAATTTTTCTGCCATTACAAGGCTGATATTAAACTATCTAAGGGTCTGAGATCATCATTAATGTGCCCATGTTATTAGATGGCAGGTCTTTGAAACTTTGAAATAATAAAAAGAATAAGTAACATATCAAAATATATTTACTTTTAATTAAATAGCACTATATCACATACTAAAGGAGCTGTTATCAATATAATCTGCTATTCATTGTTGAGATTTCTAAAATTCTGCATAAAATTCCATGGATTCAATCAATCAATAAATATACATTTATTAAGCAGCTACTATGTGCCAGGCACTGTGCTAAGTGCTGGGATACAAAAAAATGTCAAAAGACAATCCCTTCCCTTAAGGAGCTTATGATCTAATCAGGGCGACAAAATGCAAACAGATATACACAAAGCAAGCAATATACAGAATTAATAGGTAACGGAGGGAAAGGATTAAAATTAAGAAGGGCTGGAGAAAGCTTCCTGTACAAGGTGGGATTTTAGTAGGTATTAAAAGGAAGCCAGGAAGGTCAGTAGTTGGAGTAGAGGAAGTAGAGCATTCTAGGGTTTTTGACATACAGAGTGAATGAATTGAGAGATGCAGTATCTTGTTTGTGGAATAAGTAGGCAGCCAGAGTCACTGGATTGAAAAGTATATGGTGGGGGTTAAGGTATAGAAAGACTGGAAAGGTAGGATGGAGCTAGGTTATGAAGGTTTTTGATACCACATACACTTTAGAGGAATGAGTGGATAAAAAGAGTATTTATTAAGTGTTTCTAAATTAAGTATTAAGAGCAATACCAGTACCAAGTCCAAGGAATACAAATGGAAAAGTGAGCCAATCATTGAACTTAAAGAGATCCCACTGTCATTGGAGAAGTCAATACATTTACAGAGAAAATCATCTCTAAAACAGATGGAAAGACCCAGAAGTCCTAAGGGTTCAGTGGTATGGTGAGTATCAAGGCCCAAAAGTCCTTATGGTACATCTACAAGTCAGATAGCAGCAGCCAAGTGACTGGAGAGTGTAATGGCAAAAAATATTGTAAGGTCAGTGGGACCTTAGGACACAGTAGCTGGGCAGATAAGTCTTGTTGTTTCTACTTCTTGCCAGTAGGTTTGTTGCTGATGCCTCCCCACCCAGGAAAGGGACCCAGCTCACAACAGCTGGGAAGTTTAGAGAGAGCATGAGGTTTGGATTTCTTTCTAAAGAAAGAGATTCTTTTAGAATTTCCAAGAACCATTAAGATTGAGACATCTTTGTGAAGTATCAATGAGATGTTATTGAATTTTCAATAAAAAGACTAGCATCTCTTCTCCTTTCCTGGAATTAAAAACTAATTTGTGTAACAAGATACCTAACCTTCCTCTACATTTATGGAAAATTTCCATTTCTATTGGTTCTTTTTTGAGTGATTACATTCAAACATGTCCAAGTGCTAAGACTTTCCTTTCTCTATGCTAGCTATGCTTTTTGGTTTAATAAGCATGATTTCATTTCAAAACTGTTAGTTGATCTTATATAGGAAATTACAAGACGTTTCCTTAATTCATAAGATTGCTTTGGATCTTATAGACATTTTCTCAATCCTATTAAAAGTTTTAGTTCTACTAAGGATTGTTCAGGGATAAAATCCATTTCATTCTTTAAATTTACCACCAATCTCATTCATAAAAACAGAAGAGTGAATCATGTTGGTACTGAGAACCTTGAGCTGGGTTTAATGTAGAAAACAGAATATAGTTTTGTTTTGTTTTTGGCTTATGCCTCAAATCTAAACTCCCTAGTTCTCAGCTCTGAATTGCACATGTAATTTATATCAGAAGTATTTATATTTGGGGCTATATGTGGCTTTCAATTATTTGCTCTCTTTCTATTTACTTATCACCATTAAAAATCTTGAGATGATTGTCATGAAATGGCTATTTTTGTGTATATTTTAAATAATTTTTTATCATTTAAAATTTTGTCATTGTTGCTATTTTACATCACCAAATGTCTCCCAGTATTCTTCCCCCCTACCAAATCTGCAGGGATTTGGTACTTACAGAGATCAGTACCTCTGAGAAAGTGTCATGTCACTATGGACAGCATCCTTTCTCAGGAGAAGGGAAATCAGAGCTTTTGGGAAGGGGGGAGTGATAACTGACATCTAGAAGAGTGGGAAGGCTTGCACCTTGAGAAGAGATTTTGTGACAAATAGAGGAAAATGATGTAGGAGAAGGCAATGAGTGGTAATGAACTGTACAATCAGTGGCATACAGGAAATGATGGTAGGAAAATTCCTTCTGTCAGGCAGTATTTCTCTTTTCTATCTCCTACAGGAATTGGCATTTCTAAAAGTGAAGCAAAACAGGAAAAGAGGAGTAGGGGAAAGATATACAAGGCTATAATGTACAAACTTTAGAGGAAGAACTCAAAATAGGAATCTTAGAAGCTTTAATCCCTTGAGGAATAAAGAGACTAAAGAAGGAATAAATAAGTATGAGAATGATGACTATAAGAACAAAATCTAGACTAGACAAAGAAAGAGAAATAATGAAGAGAATAGGTAAAAGAAATGCTTTTTTAAAAAAAAAGTTCAAAAAATGAAACTAAAACTAACAAACAAGTTGAAAAAAAGGAGAAAGGAAGGTTTACTTGACTACTTAGAGGAAAGAAAGAAGGGAAGAATTAGATTGCTAGATAAAAGGAAGAAAGAAAAAAATAATGAACAAGTTAATTAAAACTCCAAAACTAGGGAATAGGGTTATAAACAGAAGAAGTGACTTGAGGGTAAGAAGAGAGCCAGTAAGAAGAGAGCTGCCTTAAAGCAGATTTAACAAAAATATCTGAAGAAACAAAGTATTACCTTTACAGGGAAAGAGGGAAAACATCCTAATTACAAAAATTAGAGACAAAAGGTGGAAATCAAACTTAACTCATAAATTTAAATATGTATGTTTTCAGTAATATTAGGTGATATGGTTGTTGTTTCCATACTAGAGCTATGATTTCACTGGAAATCTGAATAAGGGAACTACATCAGCCATTGCAGCTTGGGATCTGCCCTGCAATTTATCTTCTTAGAAAATAGCCTGGGAATAGTTAGAGACTGAGTTACTTGACCAGAATCACATAGCCAGTATATGTCAGAGTTAGGATTTGAATCCAGTTCCTCATTACTGAAAGGTTGAAAAAAGGCGGGGGGCAGCTAGGTGGTGCAGGGGATAGAGCACCAGCCCTGGAGTCAGGAGGACCTGAGTTCAAATCCGACCTCAGACATATAACATTCACTCACTGTGTGACTCTGGGCAAGTCACTTAACCCCAATTGCCTTCACAAAAAAAAAAAAGGTAAAAAAGAGGGTTAGCATTATGGCTTTACACAAGTAATGATATTCTTATCTGGGACATGTCTGTGGGAAGGTGGGATGAGGCAGCAGCAAGCAGAACCCTCAGGGTGTCAGGTAAACATGAAAAGGAGTAGAGGGAGGCAGATGGAGCTAGGAAATGAGGCCGCCATGGAGCTGGTGCAGCTGTTCATGGGTTAGCAGCAGTTGGTGCCGCTGCCCAAGGCCAGCAGAACATGGGAAGGTCACTTTGCCTGCATATACAGTTGTCTTCTCATTTCTCTTCCTTGGCCCTAAAGAAGGCTGATGAGGAGAAAGTGGCACTACTTTACTTCACTACTCTATATTGTCTCTCAGCTGACATTTATGGAATATTTTGTTTGTTAATGTTTGTTAAGGACTATATATACAACTTAAAACTACACTAAGATTTTTGGGACTATATGTGAAAATAAATGGCATTATCTACTAAGCTATATCTTAATATATAATATATATTATGTAATATATACTAATACGTGGTTCTATTTGTTTCTTTTAACAATCTTGTGAGGTAGATGTACTAAAGGTATTATTATTTCCCTTTTTACAGATGATGAAATAAAGGAAAAGATTAATTGACTTATCCAGAGTCACAGAGCCAATAAGTATTCGAGTCTGGATTTGCATCTAGGTAGCTGCTGACCCCAAGTCTAGCCTTCTTCCTAGGCACCAAGATGAATAGCTGTGGTCTAGTTTAACCACCCTGCATGGTGACTGGAAAGAGGGCTAAAATTGGAGTCATGTGTGACCTGGTTTTGATTCTAGACTCAGACTAGCTGTGTGGTCCTGAACAAATAATTTAAACTCTTTGAATCTTTACTTCCACACTGTAAAATGGGGATAATAATGCTAGTTATATTTATCTCACAGGGTTGCTGAGAGGAGTAAATGAGAGGATATATATAAAGAACTTGGCAAACCTTAAAATGCCCCACAAATGTCAGCTGTTGTTGTTGTTATTACTAACACATTCTCCTCCCCCGCCTCCTGGTCCCCATTCTTGGTTTTATACTCCCAAGTGAAAATCAAGTGAACAAATGAAAATACTTTGAAGAGGGGAGGGAAATGAGGAGAAAGTAGAACAATTATCTTATGTGTACATTTTCATTTTGTTTAATGATTATTTTAAAAGAATAACTGAAATGCTTTTGAAACACGCTGATATTTTTACTCACCACATTTTCTTTATCACAGTAAGAACTGAAGTCGTTGCAGACAATTGCAGCATACTGGAGTAGAACTTTACTGATGGTCTAAAAAAGAACAAAGAATTTGTTTTATCTGCATAACTGAATATACACTTTTATATATACATATAGTCCAAATAATTGCTATCTCAATGACATTTTCATTAAATCTTCTGGTTAGAGAGGACATTAAGAAATTATTTTATCTATCCCATTGCCTAAGAAAGGATTGTTGTTAAAAAGAAAATAAGAGAGATGAGAATATACTTTTTTTTAAGGGACCCCAGAGAAGGAGGTTTTACAATCTTCCTCAGTGACCTGTTATTCCAAAGTGAAACAATCTCCTCTGTGAGAAAATTATTATGGCTAACCTAAATCCCTCTTGCTGCATGTATCTTAAGGATGTTTAATTTTGTTGGTTCTCAGAGGAGATAGTGAACATCTGGCCATCATCCTTTATGCAAAGAGGTCTTAATACTCAAAAGTTATTATTAAATCATCCTTCAGCCTTCTTTTGTTCAGACAGAACATAAGTTCTTTTTAACCTTTCCTAATAGGGCCTATTTTCCAACTATTAATCTTTGCAGACCATCTCTCAGTTCTTTCCCATGATTCCATATATCAGATACTAATTGGGACTAATGAATTCCCATTTATGTTAAATCCTAAAGATATATTTCCTGGAATTGTATAAGAACCAATTTTATTGAATACTACCTCAAGAATTCCTGAAAATTTTTTGCCAAGAATTTTATTTACTTCAGTAATTTTTGTAATAACTTTTTTCAACTTTTATACTTGTGTTTCCTCTGTTGAATTTTCAAATCATGTTTTCTATACTATCATCATCCTAATTGTTAGTTCTTTATTCCTTTACTCTTCACAAATAAGCAAATGACAGAGAACGAGAGAGAGAGAGAGAGAGAGAGAGAGAGAGAGAGAGAGAGAGAGAGAGAGAGAGAGTGAGTGAGTGAGTAAGTAATGCTAGACAATTATTTTCATCAACATTTGCTCCCTGGGCTCAAAATCTACCATAGTAACAATCCAAGGAATTAACAAAATGGCAAAATGCAAAGTGAAAGGAAGGGGCTAAGTTTACTGTCTGTTCACAAAGATGAATGTCACTATTACCATGGTTTATAGATTTTTGAAAGTCATATTGAGAACCTAGAACTGGATATAAAAATGCAGATAGAAAATATGCTTTGTGGAGAAACACAGAGGTTTACAATAACATGTTAATTCAAGTAGAAACTTGGTTTTGTAAAACATAAAATCTTATCAAGAAGCAGTCTAATAAATCCAGGAGACAGATGGCTGATCATACCAAAATATCTCACAAATACTGCTGTTCAAACTTCACTTTAAGCATAATGCTGAAAATTATTATGGGATTTACCTATGGAGTTAGTTCTCAAATCACTGTTTCACAATGAGAATGGAAATTGTACAAGTAATTTCATTATAGCTCTCTCCACTGGAAAAAAAAAAGGCAAACCATCCTGATTTTAAGAGCCTGTTGTAACTCAGTCATTAGCACCGGTGAAGGTTAAAACTTGATCAATACAAAAATCTTCACTGATGCAAAGCCTGTCGAAATGCAGGGCAAATGCCATCCTGACTTCTCCACCTCACCTTCCTGGGATCATTTTTTATTACTCCCCTTCACATATATTATCTTCTAGCCAAACTGATCTACTGATCCCCTGAACTCAGAGTTTCTTGTTCTGCTTCTGTGATGCTTTGTGGGCTATTCTCATCCTGGCTATAAACACATTACTCACCTCCACCTCTTACAATCTCTACTTCACTCAAATCCCAGCTCATGTACTACTTCTTATCAGAAGTCTTTCTTTGTTCTCTTTTCAATTCATTCTCTCTCTCCCTCTTCCTCTCTTTCTTTCCCTTTTTCTCCTCCCCTCTCTCTTCCAGCCTTCTCCCTCTCCCCCCCTCTACCCTTCTGTTCCTCCCTCCCCTCACAGATTATCACGTATTTATTTAAGCACTTATTCATTTCATCTCATCTCTTAGTAGAATGAATGCTTTTTGAAAGCAGGAATTTTAAATTTTGCCTTTGTTTCCTCTTTGCTTAACATGGGCCTTGCACATAGCAAGCACTGAATAAATTCTTGTTAGATTGAATTATTAGGGTGGGAGAGGGAGTACTAGCATCCTTTCTATAAGCCTCACTTTGGTTTTATCTCCAGATCTGCCCCCTAGTGATATCACAAAAGACAGCAGAATCCCTGAATGCTTTCTTCCCAGAAGACCTGGAAAAGATATTCTTTTCCTTGCAAGTTACACCACTGACCTCCTTTGAAAATGCCTTCATTCACTTCAGTCTGATTAGTCTTATAAGAATAGCATTTGAAAAGCGAAGGTTAGAATGCCAGTATAGTTTGGTAGTAGAGAATACTGGGTCCTTTTCATGATTTGACCACTATTTAGATTAGCAAATCGAGGAGAGGGGAGAAGAAATGGGAAGTGAAGAAAAGACAAAGTCATGAGGTAGAAGGCAAGATAAGAATTGTTCTAGTTTCCTTTTATTTTAAAAATAGACCATGACTTGTTTTACATTGCCTAGATTTTACCCTACATCCTTCCCTCTCCTCATCCCAAGCAGCCTTTCTTTATTATTAAGAATTTTAAAAGAGAGAAAGAAAAGGAGGAAAAAATCCAGCAAATTCATTAAATACATCCCCCTCTCCAAAATGATGCTATGTACAATGTTTCATACTTTTCCATAGACCCCAAAAGAGAAAGGTGATGTGTTTTCTCATATCTCTTCTTTGAGGCTTTTTAGGGATTTCATTTTTATTCCATATAAAATGACTTCAAAATGTGTAAACTTACATGCTTGTCTTAAGCACTTTTTGATCCAGTCTTCCAGAAGACTAGTGGGGTAAAATTATGTCTATCTGCACCATCTCAACTATCTCTGTTCTAGGGGTATGTGTCAGTTTAGAAGAAAAGCCACTTCTCTGGTTGCTTTTAAGAGGGAGAGTAAGCTTTACACTCACCATTTAAGTCTTTATTACCAAGAAGGGATTACACCAAAGACAATCCATCACAAATAAGAAATAGCAAGTAAATCCATTTATCCAAGCAGTCAATAGAAATTGGGGAAAGGATATAGAATAGAATATACTATTATGCCTTAGCTGCCCCAGTGGAGTTGCAGCCATAGGATAGGGTGAAGAGCAGTTTTCAATTTTTACAACAACAGCAACAACATTTTCTTCTACTTTGGGTCACTAACATGTTTTAAGAAATGGACTGTGTGTGGTGTTGATACTACCGACAGCTATTCCATCTGCCATATTGTTATTACAATTAGTAAGATAAGGCCTTTGGGACACAGTCTAACTATTCAGTTACAGACACTTGAATACAAAATTATACTGTTAAGAGGACAATGAGGCTACGTGTAATTGGCTCAATAATAACAACAATATTGGTCTCTACTTAACTTTGCTGAGAAGTCTTTTTCTATGTCTGGATGTAGAAATTCTTCTAAATGATTAGCACACATCTTGGAGTTGAGTGCTCAGTCTCTTATGCAATAAATAAGCTTCCCCCCAGGCTCCAAACAATAAAATAGGGATAAAGACTAAACCCACGATTTTCTTTGGTATAGAAAACTTTTGGACGAGAAAACTCCCTGTACCAATGTAGATTGGCACTTTCTTTGCTAATGTCTTCAAGAGTTGCCTTAAGTTAATAAACCCAAAGACACCAGATTCTGTGATAAGAACTCACTATTTGACAAAAACTGGGAAAACTGGAAAACAGTATGGTAGAAACTGGTCATAGTCCAACATCTTACACTGTATATCAAAATAAAGTCAAAATGGGTACATGATTTAGATATAAATGCTGATACTAAAAGCAAACTGGGAGAGCAAGGAATAGTTTACATGGCAGATGTATGGAGAAAGGAAGAGTTTATGACCAAACAAGAGATAGAGAACATTAGAAATGCAAAATGGATAATTTTGATTACATTAAATTCAAAAGTTTTTGCACAAACAAAGCCAATGCAACCAAGATTAGAAGGGAAGCAGAAGATTGGGAAAGAATTTTTACAACCAATGTCTCTGATAAAGGCCTCATATCTAAAATTTATAGAGAACTGAATCAAATTTATAAGAATATAAGCTATTCCCCAATTGATAAATGGTCAAAGGATATGAATAGGCAGTTTTCATCTGAAGAAATTAAGCTATCTATAATTATATAAAAAATGCTCTAAATCACTATTGATTAGAAAAATGCAAATTAAAACAACTCAGAGGTACCACATCACACCTAACAGATTGGCTAACATGACAAGACAGGAAAATTATAAATGCTGGAGAAGATGTGGGAAAATGGGAACACTAATATGTTGTTGAGGGAGTTGTGAACAGATCCAACCATTCTGGAGAACAATTTGGAACTATGCCCAAGGGGTATACACTTTGACCCAGCAATAACACTTCTAGGGCTGTATCCCAAAGAGATCTTAAAAATGGGAAAAGGACACACATGCACAAAAATGTTTATAGCAATTCTTTTTATGGTGGCCAAGAATTAGAAATTGAGGGAATGTCTATCAATTTTGGAATGGCTGAACAAGTTGTGGTATGTGAATGTAATGGAATACTATTGTGCTATAAGAAATGATGAACAGGTGGACTCCAGAAAAACCTGGAAGGACTTATATGAACTGATGCTGAGTGAAGTGAGCAGAACCAGGAGAACACTATACAAAGTAACAGCCACATTGTGTGATAACTGACTCTGATAGACTTAGCTCTTCTCAACAATACAAAATCTAAGACAACTCCAAAAGACTCATGATGGAAAATGCTATCCATATCCTGAGAAAGAACTATGGAGTCTGAATGCAGATTGAAACATACTATTTACTTTCTCTTTTTTTGTTTTGTTTTGTTTCTTCTTCCTCCTAGTTCCTCCCATTCATTCTAATTCTTCTTTACAATATGACTAATGTGAAAATATATTTAATAAGTATGTATACGTAGAGCCTATATCAGATTGTATGCTATCTTGGGGAGGGGGGAAGGGAAGAAGGGGGAGAAAATTAAAAACTCAAAATCTTATGGAAGTAAATGTTGAAAATTAAAAATAAATTAATTAATTAAAAAACAAAACAACAAAAAAAGAGTTGTCTTGAGTACTGAGAGGATAAGTGATTTGTTTACAGTCACACAGTCAGTTTGGGAAGATATGAATGCAGGTCTTCCTGATTTTGATGTCAGCTATCTACCCACTAATTCAAGTCAATTCCCATGGCCAGAAAGGACAGAAGAAGTATGCACCATCTCTATTCCTTACTGCCACCTCCCAACCCCCTTGCCTAACACCCATTTTAATCTTCATCTAAGAAAAGACAGGTGCAGCTAGGTGGCTTAGTAGATAGAGTGCTGGGCTTGGAGTCAGGAAGATGTGATTTCAAATATGGCCTCAGACACTTACTAGCTGTGTGAGGCTGGGCAAAGTCACTTACCCCTATTTACCTCAGTTTCTTCATCTATAAAATGAGCTGGAGAAGAAGTGACAAATGACTCCAATATCTTTGCCAAGAAAATCCCAAATGGGGTTATGAAGAGTTGTGCATAACTGAAATGACTGAGCAACAAGAAAAGCCAAACACTTAGGCTTCTATTCAATAATTAATTAATAATAATAGGCCTTCGATGTGCCAGGTATCATATTAAAATCTTTACAAATATTATCTCCTTTGTTCCTCATAACAACCTTGTGAGGCAAGTGCTATTATGATTCCTATTTTATAGCTGAGGAAATTGAAGCAAACAGAGGTTAAGTGACTTGCTCAAGGTTCTACAACTAGTAGGTATCTAAGACCAGATTTGAACTCAGGTCTTCCTGACTCCAGGCCTAGGACTCTATTCACTCTGCCACCCACCTGCCTATAACATTATTTATTAATAGATGGAGAGCATGTATTATTATCTGTCTTCTGAGCATTGTGAAGACCTATGGTTAAATTTCAACTTTGGTGCTAATTACCTATGTATCTTTATTACCTTTAGTTCCAGAGACTAAAGGTCTTCTCTGGGACCATTTTTTTTTTATCTGATGAGAGGTTGGGGAAAGGAGAAGGCATGCAGGGCTTGAAGAGGGATAACAATGTTTGGAAAAGTCATGGTGGTGAGTGGGAGAAGGAGCCACTTGGTATTGTTGCTGTTGAGTCTTTTTGGTCATGTATGATTTCGTGGCCCCACTTGGGGTTTTTTGGAAAAAATATTGGAGTGGTTTGCTATTTCTTTCTCAGTGGATCCATTTGTTGGGCAATAAGAAGTTAGGTCACAGACGCAGCTAAGATGGCAGAGTAAAAGCAGTGACTTGCTTGAGCTTTTCCCCAAACCCCTCCAAATACTTGTAATAAATGTCTCTAAACAAATTCTAGAGCAGCAGAACCCAGAAAAAGACAGAGTGAAACAAATTTCCAGCCCAAGAAAACCTGGATGGTTGATCAGAAAGATCTATCATGCCAGACTGGGAGAGAAAGGTTATCCAGCAGAGGCACATGTGCAGGGAAAGACCAGGACTCAGCAAACCTGGAACAGGCCTCAAGGGACTGAACATGAGCAGCTGTGGTGGTTTCCAGACTTATCAACCCACAAACTCCAAAGACAACTTAGAAAGTCAGTAAGAAAAGTCTGTGATCATAGTGAGAGAGAAGCTCAGTTCCATAGGCTGCTTTTCCACATCTTCTGCCCCATGGACTGAGGGGGAATCAAGTGGCTGATCAGAGGAAGATTTAAGGGATCTCTTTGCTTTTTCTGAGGCAGAATTCTCTTGCTTTGCCTGTGCTTGGAAACAGGTCACAATTCTGGGTGGCCATCCTGGGGAGAAGAAGAGTGCTGGCATGGTGGAGCTCATACTGGTGATGAAGAGGGAATCCCCCTCACAGTTCCAAGGCAGAAAAAAGTGCTTGTGGTCACTCATAGATCAGAGCACTGGCCAGGAAATGAGTAAACACCTCACCCTTGATCATACCTCCTTGGAAGAACTGAAAACTTACAGGTCCCTAGAAGTATTTCTGAAAACAGCTACATAAAACCCCCAAAGCTTGGGACAGTACGTTCTCCATAATGGAAGCAGACCCCTACCTTAACAAAGAGGCTATAAATCAAATGATTGGCTAGGATCATGAGCAAACCTCGCAAAAAAGTCAGACCATAGAATCTTTCTTTGGTGACAAAGAAGATCAAAACACACAACCAGAAGAAGACAACAAAGTCAAAGCTCCTATGTGCAAAGCCTCCAAGAAAAACGTGAATCAGTCCTAGGCCATGGAAGAGCTCAAAAGGGACTTTGAGAAGCAAGAAAAAGAAGTAGAGGAAAAACTGGGAAGAGAAATGAGAGTGATGCAAGGAAATCATGAAAAATAAGTAGTAGCTTGCTAAAGGAGGCCCAAAAAAATACTGAAGAAGAAAATAACTTAAAAAATAGCCTAATCCAAATGGCAAAAGAGGTCCAAAAAGCCAACGAGGAAAAGAATGCCTTAAAAAGCAAAAGTGGCCAAATGGAAAAGGAAGTCCAAAAGCTCACTGAAGAAAGTAATTCCTTAAAAATTAGAATGGAGCAACTGGAAGCTAGTGACTTTATGAGAAATCAAAACATTGTAAAACAAAACCAAAAGAATGAAAAAAATAGAAGACAATGTGAAATATCTCACTGGAAAAACAACTGACCTGGAAAATAGGTCAAGAGAGATAATTTCAAAATTATTGGGCTCTCTGAAAGCCATGAGCAAAAAAAAAAAAGCCTAGACATCATATTTCAAGAAATTATCAAGGAAAACTGCCCTGATATTCTAGAAACAGAGGGCAACATAAAATGGAAGGATTCTACCAATTACCTCCTGAAAGAAATCCACAAAAGAAAACTCCTAGGAATACTGTGGCCAAATTCCAGAGTTCCCAGGTCAAGGAGAAAATATTGCAAGCAGCCAGAAAGAAACAATTCAAGTATTGTAGAAACACAATCAGGATAACACAGGATTTAGCAGCTTCTACATTAAGGGACCGTAGAGTTTGGGATATGAAATTTTGGAGAGCAAAGGAGATAGGATTGCAACCAAGAATCACCTACCCAGCAAAACTGAGTATAATCCTTCAGGGGAAAAAAATAGACATTCAGTGAAATAGAGAGCTTTCAAGCATCCTTGATGAAAAGACCAGAGCTGAATAGAAAATTTGACTTTCAAATACAAGACTCAAGAGAAGCATGAAGAAGTAAACAGGAAAAAGAAATCATAAGGGACTTATGAAGGTTGAACTGTTTACATTCCTACATGGAAAGATGATATTTGCAACTCATGAGACCTTTGTCAGTATAGGATAGTTGGAGGGGAAAAATTACATGTATAGATAGTTTGATAGATAGAGGGCACAGGGTGAGTTGAAGAGGAAGGGGTGATGTCTAGAGAATAAAATTAAGAGGTGAGATAGGATTATACTAGGAGAAGGAGAAAGGCAGAGGTAGAATGGGGTAAATTATCTCACATAAAACAGACAAGAAAAGGCTTTTATAATGGAAGGGAAGTGGGAAAAAGTGAGAGGGAATGAGTGAATCTTATTCTCATAGGATTTGGCTTAAGGAGGGAATACCATACACACTCAATTGGGTATGGAAAGCAATCTTACCCTACAGGAAAATAGAGGGGAAGGGGATAAGAGAGTGGGAAGATGATAGAGGGGAGGGTAGATTGGGGGAGGGGGTAATTAGAAGCAAACACTTCTGAAGAGGGACAGCGTCAGAAGAGAGAATAGAATAAATGGGGGGCAGGATTGGATTAAGGGAAATAGAGTTAGTTTTCTGCAGCACGACTACTATGGAATTTCTAGTATCCATTTTTACAAGATTTTGAGTTCCAAATTTTTTCTCTCTCTCCCTTCCCTTCCTCTGAAAATGGTAGTTAAATAGATCATGTTTGTGTCATCATGTAAATCATATTTCCATATTAGCCACAGTTGTGAAAGAAAAAAAACATATCAAAGAGAAAAAGAAATATGAAAAAGAATAAGTGAAAAAAGGCTGCTTCCAAAAAAAAGAGGTTAGTTCACACAGCTAGGAAGTGCTGAGGCTTGATGTGAACTCATGTCTTTCTGACTCTGGGCCTAGTGCTCTATCTACTGGGCCACCAGCTGCTTCTGAGTCAATTAGGGAAATATAAAAGGATTGTTTCCCACAATGATAAACTATTTGAGATGATGTAACATAAATATGTGATGAACCCAGTCAGCATGATTTTATAATTTTTTTCCAGCTTTGTTCAACAGTCTTTAAATAACAGCAAAGTCAGTGGATGAAGATAACAGAAAATTGATGCTTGGCAATGCAATACTGATAATAGCATAAAATGGCAAAAGACCTGAGAAAAGAGGACAGTGCATAGTTGAACTGGTTCATTAAGGTGGTAAAGAAAGAAGAATATAATCAGTGGAAGGGAGATGGCTTGAAAAAGAGTGGAAGGGAGTGGAGGTCACATTGAGGATGAAAAACAAATTTGAGGTTTTAAGACAGAGGGAAAGGTGGAATGACAACAGACTGTGATCAGGTAAAGGGAATTTCAGAATTTATGAACATGGAAGTGATGCATTCATGGGTGATGGCAATATCAAGGGTAGGACCATCTCTGTGTTTAGCTGAGGTGGGGTAGATGAGTAGGTTGTATGAAATGAATAAGCTGAGAAATTAGGAGCCTGGAAGTATTAAATAATATGTTGAAATCCCCTATTATGAAGGCAGTAGTTGAAGAGAGAAAGATTGTGAGCCAGGCACTAAACTCATTAAGGAAAGAAGAGTAGGGTCTTTGAGGCTGAAATACAACAGCTACTAACATTTTGATTAGGCTATAGATATGAATTGACTGAACCTCAAAATAGGAGATGTTACTGAGTGAGGTTGGTGGAGGGAAACCCAGAAATGACAATGGGAATTCTGCAGTAGTCCAATACTCCCACTTTATCCAGTGATTGGGGTCGAGGTAGGGATGAGTTGAAAGTGCAATCAGTGGTAGAAAGGATGGACAGGAAGGAACCAGGTTTCAGTGAAAACCAGAAGACAAGAAAGGAAAAGGTTTAAGATAAAATAAAATTTGTTACCCATGGAACAAGCATTCCAGAAAGCACAGGGGAATAGGTAAGTAGACACAGAGTGGGACATTGCAACACTTGTTTTGAAAGGGATAGGAGTAAGGAAGCAAGCAATAGGGAACAAGTAACGTATACAGAGTACGAGATTTTGAATCAAGAAATCTGGGTTTAAATACTGGTTCTTCATTTTCCTAATAGTGAACCAAGGGTAAATCATGTCATCTTTCTGGATCTCAGTTTCCTCAACTACAAAATGAACAGGTTGGACGAGGTAACACCTAAAGTTATTTCCAACTTTAGTTAATCAACAAGCATTTGTTCAGTGGTTATTATGTGCCAGATGCTGTAAGCACTGGAGATACCGAGAAAAATCAAATAGGTCCCTGTTCTCAAGGAATTCACAATGTAATGGGAAACCCAACATAGGAACAATTGTGTATACACATACATGATATTTACAGTATAAACACATGAAAAAATTAGAGGGATGGCACAACCAACAGAGGAGATTAAGAAGAGCCTCCTATAGAAGGTAGAATTAGAACTGAGTCTTGAAGGTGGAGGTAGGAAGGAAGGAGTAGGGAGAACATTCCAGGTATGGGGGAACCCATGAAAAGGCACAGAATTAGAGTCAAAAACTTCTACTGTGATCCCTTTTCTTTTTGGAATAGCATGAGGTATGCCCATTCTGTCAGTAAAGTTATTAAGCAATGTATCCAGTATATATGGAAATGATCTGAGATAAATGAATAGAAACTCTGCTTTGAGCAAAATTCTTTTTGGTACATGAGGCCTAAACAATATAGGTACACTGTCATTGTAAAAAAAATCATGTTAAAACACCTCGGTCAGCTCTACATAACCCATTGCCAGCCTCCTATATTGTGGTGAGGTTTAGGCACCATTAGAATTTCTTAATTAATTAATTAATTAATTAGTTTTCAACATTTACTTCCAAAAGATTTTGAGTTTTAAATTTTCTCCCTCTTCCTTTGTTCCCCCCTCCCTAAGACGGCATGCAATTTGATATGGGCACCACTTATACATTCATATTAAACATATTTACACATTAGTCATGATGTAAAGAAGAATTAGAACTAATGGGAAGAAACAAAACAAAACAACAACAAAAAAAGCAGAGCAAATAGCGTGCTTCCAATTGCATTCAGGCTCCTAAATTCTTTCTCTGGATATGGATAGCATTTTCCATCATGTGTCTTTTGGAGTTATCTTAGATCCTTGCATCGCTGAGAAGAGCTAGCTCTATCAAAGTCAGTCATCACACAATGTGACTGTTACTGTGTATGATGTTCTCCTGGTTCTGCTCATCTCACTCTGCATCAGTTCGTAGAAGTCTTTCCAGGTTTTTCTGAAGTCCTCCTTTCTCATAGCACAATAGTATTCCATTACATTCCCATACCATAATTTGTGCAGCCATTCCCTAATTGGTGGACATCCCCTCAATCCCTAATTCTTGGACAACAAAAAGAACAGCTATAAATACATGTACATGTATGTCCTTTTCCCATTTTTATGATCTCTTTGGAATACAGCCATAGAAGTAATGTTGCTGGGTCAAAGGGTATGCACATTTTTATAGCCCTTTGGGCATGGTTCCAAATTCCTCTCCAGAATGGTTGGATCAGTTCACAACTCCCCCAACAACAGATTAGTGTTCCAATTTTCCCATATCTTCTCCAACATTTATCATTTTCCTGATTTTTCATGTTAGCCAGTCTGCTAGGTGTGATGTGGTACCTGAGTTAGTTTGATTTGCATTTTTCTAATCAATAGTGATTTAGAGCATTTTTTTTCACATAACCATAGATAAGCTTTAATTTCTTCTTCTGAAAACTGACTTCATTTCCTTTGACCATTTATCAATTGGAGAATGACTTGTATTCTTATGAATTCAACTCATTTCTCTATGTATTTTAGAAATGAGGCCTTTATCAGAGACACTGGCTGTAAAAATTGTTTCTCAGCTTTCTGCCTCCCTTCTAATCTTTTTTTTTTTTTTGCTTTTAGGCAATTGGGGTTAAGTGACTTGCCCAGGGTCACACAGCTAGTAAGTGTCAAGTGTTTGGTCTGAGGCCGGATTTGAACTCAGGTCCTTCTTCCTGACTTCAGGGCCGGTGTTCTATCCACTGCGCCACCTAGCTGCCCCACCTCCCTTCTAATCTTGATTGCATTGGCTTTGTTTGTATAAAAACTTTTCAATTTGGTGTAATCAAAATCATCCATTTTGCATTTCATAATATTCTCTATTTTTTGTTTGGTCATAAAGTCTTCCCTTCTCCATAGATCTGACAGGTAAACTATTCCTTGCTCTCCTAGTTTGCTTATAGTACCAGCTTTTTATGTCTAAATCATGTACCCATTTTGTCTTTATCTTGGTATAAGGTGTAGGATGTTGGTCTTTGTCTACTTTCTGCCATACTATTATCCAGTTTTCCCAGCTTTTTGTTAAATAGTGAGTTCTTATCCCAGAAGCTGGAGTCTTTGGATTTATTAAATAGTAGATTGCTATAGTCATTGACTATTGTGTCTCCTATACTTAACCTCCAATGATCCACCCACTCTATTTCTTAGCCAGCACCAAGAAGTTCTGATGATGGCTGCTTTATAATACAATTTAAGATCTGGTACAGCTAGGTCACCTCCCCTTGCATTTCCCTTCATTAATCCCCTTGATGTTCTGGATCTTTTGTTCCTCCAGATGAATTTTGTTATTGTTTTTTCTATTTCTATAAATAATTTTTGGTAGTTTGATTGGTATGGCAATGAACAAGTAATTTAATTTAGGTAGAATTATCATTTTTATTATATTAGCTTGGCATACCCATCAGCAACTCATATTTTTCCAATTATTTAGATCTGACTTTATTTGTGTGAAAAGTGTTCTGTAATTGTGTTCATATAGTTCTTGTTTTTGTTTTGGCAGGTAGAATCCCAAATATTTTATAATGTCTACAGTAACTTTAAATGGGATTTCTCTTTCTATCTCTTTCTGTTGGACTTTGTTAGTAATATATAGAAATGTTGATGATTTATGTGGGTTTATTTTATATCCTGCAACTTTGCTAAATTTGTTTATTATCACAAGTATTTTTTTTACTTGATTCTCTAGGATTCTTTAGGTATACCATCATATCATCTACAAAAAGTGATAGCTTTGTTTCTTCTTTTAGGCACCACTACACTTTCTTTAAAAATATAATCCTTATACATATATCTGGCCATGTCACTCCTCCTTTCCTAAATCTTCTATTGCTCCTGGACTGTGTCTTATCTAAATTTCACATCCAAGACTTTGCACAAAGTAGTAAACTCAATAGGTATTTACAAAACATTTTGAGTTTAATCTATTGAATTTGGTGTAGTAATATATTATATTAAACATACTTTATGATAATATAATATAATAAATATAACTTTGTTCATCTATCAGAAATATAAATCTGTTCCAATCAAGCATAATATAATAATGTGGGCCTAGCATTTGACATTTTTTTGTTATGTACCCTATATTTACTTAACCATAAACAAGTTTTATCCCCTTAGTAAAATGTAAGCTCTTAGAGGGCACAGGCTATCTCATTTTTATCTTTGAATTTCCAGTTCTAGGCACGGTTCCTGATTCTTAATAAATGTTATCGATGGATCAACTGACTTGGAAAACTTCAAAATTTAGAATGGGAAACGACCTGAAGAAGAATCTAATAAAATTCTCTTATTTTACATTTGAAAAAACTGGGACCTAGAGAGGTCAGATGACTTGCCCAAGATGACCAAAGTATTGAACAGCAGAGCCAGGCCAAGAGTGCTGGTCCTTTAATTCCCAGTTAAGTGTTTCCCCTGCACCAGAGATTCACATGCAACTATTCCATTTCTTTCTCTTCTTGGCAGACAGCCTGAACCCAGCTGCTAATCAGGAGATTCACTTTCAGACTTTTTTTTTGAATGGTTCTTTCCCCTAGTGTTTATCTTGCAGAGGGAGTGGCACAAATATCTGTGTGTTACAAATCAGGAAAGATCTGCTGCCTAGAAAGCCCTTCCCAAGTTGCATCTAAATAAATGCTTTGAGGTCATCATGTGAGAGCAAAGGAGCAGGCTTCTCATTTTACAGGTATAAAAACTGAGGGACAAAGGGTTCCTTCTCAGATTAAAAAGTAGGCTTCAGATGAAAACTCCCTAAAGATT
The DNA here is from genome assembly GCF_003287225.1 of Phascolarctos cinereus. Classification (NCBI taxonomy): domain Eukaryota; kingdom Metazoa; phylum Chordata; class Mammalia; order Diprotodontia; family Phascolarctidae; genus Phascolarctos; species Phascolarctos cinereus. Next base: position 159,001,304 of record NW_027555736.1, read on the forward strand.
CTATGAGATCACCAACCACTGGCTATCTTGCTGAAGTACACTATGCCCCTGGAGTCAGGAAAAGGTCCATGAAACCTGCATTCCTAAAACAATCCATTCACTGTGTCAGTCCCTTACTCTGTCGAATGACTCCCAAATGTCTCTGAGATAGTAAGAGTTGTTTACATTAATAAACTACTTTTATGGTTAATAAAACCCTATATATCCATGTCAGTTAATTTCATAGCAGGCATATTAGGTAAGAAGGATTGATAAGTATCATAACTTCTGTTTAGGCGTGAGAAGTCTGAAAATTGGAGAGGTCTAGCGATTTGTCCAAGGTCACCCAGCTAAGAAAGTGGTAGAGTTGGGATGGGAACATAACATTCAATACCCTTTTCTCTGTATGATGCTATCTCAAATTCAAGTTCCTCAATGTGCTTGTCAAGCTCTTCCACAATTTATACCCACTTTGGCTTTTTAACCCTATTTTCCAGTATGATATAATAGAAATATCACTAGACAAGGAGCTAGGAAGGAACTGGAATCAATTTCCACTTCTGACTGATCTTGGATAATTCAATTAACTTCTCTCTATGAGCCTCAGTTTCCTCATCTATTAAATGAGGATTTGATAGATTTACCTCCTGGATACCTCTGGGAATTGAGGTATTTACCTTTTGTGCTTGTTGCAAAGATCAGATAAAATAATACTGGAAGGTTCTTTATAATCTTTAACAGTACTTTTAATAGTGGTATCAAACCATTGACTGCATATAGCCTATGATACTCCCAAGTGGGGTTGGAAACAGATGAAAGCATCTCCTTTATGATTTTAATATATTGACATATTAATTTTTGTATACATACATATGTACACATGTACACACACATATACACACGCACACATAAGTATACATACATACACATACAGATGGGGTTTTCTTTTTTTTGGTGAGGCAATTGGGGTTAAGTGACTTGCCCAGGGTCACACAGCTAATAAGTGTCATGTGTCTGAGACTGGATTTGAACTCATGTCCTCCTGACTTCAAGGCCAGAGCTCTATCCACTGCACCACCTAGCTGCCCCAGATGTGGTTTTCTAAGTCATTATGTAGCCTGCAGGGATCCTTATGTACAGTTTGGTGGCCCTTGTTTCTATTTCAATTTGACACCACTACTTAGAAGGACCGAGCACATGTTTGCATTAATTGACATACCTGTTCCTTCTAGTGTTAAAGTACTATGTAAATATTAAGCATTACTGCTATTTACCTATACAAACATTCAGCTCAAGTGAGGCCAGTTTCATACAGGTCATGATCATTTCAATTTTTAATATCTTCATTCATTCTGTTTCTCTGTCCTGGAATATTTTTTCTCTTTTCTTTACCTTTCAAAGTATATTGAATACTCAAAGCTTAAGCTTAAGCCCCATATGGGTAATGAAAGTTTTTCAGACTATTTATTTTTTGTACCCCTAATTTTTAACAAAATTATATATGAACTTAGCCCTGCCATTATTTTGTGCATTTGTCTTGTACCTCAATGACTGTTAAGCCCTTTCTGGAGCTTACAAATGTGTGTGTGTGTGTGTGTGTGTGTGTGTGTGTGTGTGTGTGTGTGCACGTGCATGTTTGCTTCCCATAGAGAAGAGCAAAATGTGAGCTGGATAGAAACCTTACAAATCTGATCGCCTCAATTTTACAAATAAGGAAACTGAAGGACAAACTCAATGGCTTTTCTTCGTAGGGAAATATATATGGGGGGAGTAAAAAGAGTATTGAATAGACTGGGAGTTAGGAGACCTGTGTTCAAGTCATGATTCTATCACTAGTCATCTGAATGAGCCAAATTATAAATTTATAATATAAATTATATGATTCTAACAGAGCTAAGATTTGACCCCCAACTCCTTGTCCAATATTTTTTGTACAGTAGTACATGTCATGGTCCTCTTAATAAGCATGTGTTGCATTGAGACAGAAATGTTAAAGCTTTCTTTCATATGGAAGTTGCATCTCAGAAAAATGGAACTATTCATTATAAACTCTTTAGGAATGTGAACATGAATAATTTTAAAATGGCAAGTATATAGCACAGAAACATGCCTCTGTGAAGCTGCTAGACAAAACTGAAGACAACTGAAGTTGTTGATACTGTCATGTGAAAAAAATTGAAATTTGGCTATTGCCTCAGATGCTGCAACACAACAGACTTATTTAGGCAGCCATCAAGAAAATGAGGAAATTTCACAGACCTAGAAATGAGAGAGAGGTTGACCATTTTTAATCTACCTTTGCAAATCTTCTCATTAAATGGGATAATGCTTCAGGATTAGGGCACTCCAATTTCTTGATAATCTCAAAGCTTTGGTTAAGCTGTGCAAAGACATCTACCACAGAGCAAGAGAAGAGGGCATGGTCTGAAGTCTGCTGGAACTGAGAAAGGAGAAAACAGAAACCATTTCAATGAGCCGGCACATTTGAGACAGTAGATTCATTATTATTCATTAACTGCTGAATCTCATATCATCCAACTCCATCCCACAGTAATAAAATGCTTGCTTTAAAGCAGTCAATCTCTTCCACCTGAATTTGTTGTGGATCCAATAAAATAGGGAAGGTTTATACTACTTGAAATCTCTTTTTGCTGAATTAAGAACTTTGTTATATATCATTTCATTATTTGTCCTGGACAGGGGGCTATGAAAGGTGGTGTTAGAATATTGTAGCACATTCCTCAATAGTTACATATAAGCCAGAGGCAACTCATGCTCCTGATATTTGCTCCAAATGGATTGAAAAGGTCACTTGTCTACATCTTGGGATCTCAGCCAAGTTCTATGAGATTTCTAGGTTTAGGATTCTGGGATAAGGCCTTGGGAAACCAATGTTGTCTTTAGCTTCAGTCTTCAATTCATATTTAGGTTAATGACCATGGAAATTATGGTACCATCTTTCCAACTTATAGTCTTAGGGAGTTGCCTGGGACACTGAGTGGTTAAGTGACTTGAACAGGATCACACAGCCAGTACGTGTTAGAGGCAGAGCCTGAATAAATGTTTTTTCTGACTGAGAATAGCTCTCTATTCACTATACCCCACTGCCTTGTATAACTTAATCTTAAAGTAATAGGAGTTTTTCAGACTCATCACTAATCACTTAATTTTAATTCTCCATTATTGATAGAGGAATTTTCCTCTCTGGGAAATCTCTGTATGAATCAAATCACAGGTCTATTTAAAAAAAAGGCTTTTCTTGACAATGACCAATTTGAAAACAGGAAGTTAAACTTACTCCGTCTTTTTTGTCTCTTCCTAGCGCACCATGAAGAAACTCCATGGACACATCTTCATTTTCATCGAGCCACTGAATGACAAAAGGCTCAAACCATCTAAAAAACAAAACAAGACAAAACTTCATTTGGTTAACATTGGGGCCTACAAGAAACAATTCATTTGTACATAATTAAACTTTAAGGCTGTTTTTAATGGTTTTTTTAAGTGTGTTTTTAAAGTGAGTATACTCAAAATGGCAGTTGTAGCAAATTGAAACATTGTAAACTTATCAAATACCATTCTACCCCTTCTCCCCATGGGAAAGTTTTAATGGATTTTCTGAACTATTTTTTTTTAAATTACTATGAAAAATCTATCTAAATGCCTTGGTATGTAAGTACCTTGCCTAAATACTATGGCAAAGACAAGGAAACAATCTGATAGTATAAAGGATTTCATATATGCCCTCTCCAATTCCAGAGTAGCCTAAATTCTAGCTCTTTAGGAATTAAATTCATATTGTTAGTACCATAATCCAGTTTTCCCCTTCAGTCTGATCATCACTTTTAAATTAGACATTCTTCTGTGTGATTTTTAGTAAAAAAAAAAAAGGAACAGAAAAGACAAAGCAAAAACAACTATGAAAGACAATCAAGTAGCTGCGAATATTTGAAATCTATCCAATCAGAAGGAGACTATGAGAAAGGAACATTAGTGCTGGAGAACTCAAGTGAACTCGAGCTCTGTGTACTGAGAACAAAACTTAAGGGTGAAAAATCACTACTTACAAAGAGTATTCAGGAACAGCATCTTTGAAGGCTGAGAGCTCTCGCACATATTCATTATAAAACCATTTTACTTTGAAATGCAAATTCATATAATCGGTACTCTTGCATAACCGCTGCTTTTCATGTTCTATAACAGATAAAATCAAACATTTAATAAAGTTTGGGTTGCAAATAATGCTTTTTTTGTCACCATCTCTGTCTATCACTGCCTCTTTATCCAGCATTTGAAAAGAAACAAACCCATATATTTGATGTAAGGACAAGGTAAATTGTTAAAGACAAAACCAAAGTGTTTGCAAAATGCTGAAATGATCTGATGGTAAGTTGCATCTAACACTGCGGTGCCATAAGTCAAATACTCCTGTCTCTCAAAGAGTTGGCCATGAAGGGTGATAAGAGTAAAAAGAGAAGTAATATCCTAGGCCTTTTATATTTATCCCTGGACTTCCATGTTTTTATTCCTTTTAGACTGGTACAAAGTATCCTGGTACAAAGCACATTAGACAAGAGTTAAATGCATAATCATGAATAAAACATGAACCAACCTAGAAGCCATAATTGCTGATAGAAATTGGAGATGGGAATAAGTAGGCTCCATTTATCGAGTGGGTTATTTAATACCTAAACACTATGGTAGTTTAAAAGAAATTTACCTAACTATTCAGCCACACTATTTCTCTTTCACACTTAGGCCAAGACAAAAATATTCTAAAACTATAGAATTTTCAACGTTGTTATTACCATTAATTCTAATTTCTACCATCTGAAATACTTTTTTTAGATACCCCCAAAATAATTTAGCTTAAAAAGGTCACTCTAAAGTGAAAAAAAATGATGTTGGGGATATTGATAAAGTATGATGGTGGATCTCATGAACCTCTCAATACAACAGCTATGTTTCCCATGACCATAAAGCTTTGCTGCTGCTACCACCAAAGCAGCCCAAACCAGGTTCTTCGGCTGTGGCATACGTGTCACTAAGAAATTCTGGGGTTCTCCAAGAGGATTGTGTATTTAGGAAATAGAAATCCTAAAATGTTTTCTCGAGCAAATACAAACAAACCAAAACCTACTTTTTTTTTTTGTCTCTTAGATATGCAAGTAGAATCTAAACTCCTTGAGGGAAAGAGATGATTTATTTCTTACCTCTTTCTTTGATGATTCCTGACAAATAGTAGTCCCTTAAATACTTGTTGAATTGAATGGAATGTCTCCTTCCTTGCCTCTGGCTATTGGCTTCCCTAACTTCCTTCAAGTTTCAGTTTAAATACCAGAGGCAGCTAGTAGTGAAAAAAAAAAAAAAAAGAGTGCTAGGCCTAGAGTAGGGAAGACCTGACTTCAAATCTAGCCTCAGACACTTACAAGCTTGTAAGCTCTGTTTGCCTCAGTTTTCTCAACTGTAATATGGGGATAACAGTAGTCTCCACCTAATAGAATTGTTGTGAGGATTAAGTAGAAAATATTTGTTTTAAAAAAAAGTGCTTAGCATAGTAGGAGCATATATATATATATATATGTATGTATATGTGTACACACACACATATATGTGTGTGTGTATCTATCTATCTTACTACTAGTGCCTTCACTGAGAGAACACCTCCCATTTCCAGCACACATAGCTTGCATATACATAATTGTTTGCAGGTTGGCTTCCCTATTAAAATGGAAGCTCTTGAAGATGTGATATTTTCCTATTCTTTGTTTTCCCAGCACCTAGCCCACTGCCTTTCACATAGTAAGTGCTTAATAAATGCTCATTGACTGACAGAATTTAATTCTAACCTTCCACTTCCAACTACATTTTATGAGAGTAAGAAGTTTGTAGAATGAGCTAGATTTCAGTGTTAAATAAGGACATCTAAGTATTATCAATTTAAATTTTTGCTTTAATGATCAAAACAAAGATCAATCCAAATCAATTTACAAAATCAACTAATACTGAAGAGCAGAATTACCAAGATAATAGGATTTACCACCAAGACTTACCAGAAAGCAAAATCATAGAATCATAGATTTTTTGATATTTTTTCTATGAATACTACTTTATTTTTTCCCAATTGCATATAAAAATTTCAACATTCAATTTTTTAACATTTTGAGTTCCAAATTCCAAGTATACCATCATATCATTTGCCAAGAGTAAAGTTTTGTTTCCTCATTGCCTACTCAATTCCACCAATTTCTTTTTCTTCTCTTATTGCTATAACTAGCATTTATAGTACCGTATTGAATAATAGTCATAATAATGGGCATCCTTGCTTCATCCCTGTTCTTATTGGGAAGGTTTCTAGTATATGCCCATTGCAGACTGTTGATTTTTTAAAAGCATTTTTCCATTGAGACCCTCCCTCCTGCCTTCCCACTTCCCCCCTTAGGGCCACTTTGGTATGCCTCAATTCGCATTTTTAGCAATTTAATGTTCACAAGAACATCTTTGCCTTAGTAAGGAATATAAAAGAATAAAATAGTAATGGAGGAACTTCAGGCATTATTGGGGGAGATATTCTTCAAATCATATCCCTGATTATTCTAGCTCCTCTTATGAATAACCTGGTATAAGATGAACATAACCCTATTTTGAAATAAGGCATACCAATTCCTAGCCTAGAGCTCCAGCCTTTTTCTAATTTCTGTTCCCTGTTAATGTGTATTCTTGGTGATTGTCCTCAAGAATGAAGGACATGAACAACAATAACAACAACAACAAGAACAACTGTCCAGGTATCCCTTCCACACCATAGGGGTTAGGGGTGTGGTGCCCCTCTGATCTAGAAAATTTGTATAAACATTTTTGGATCTCCTTTTGTACCAGAGAAATCCGAATTATTATGGTATTAAAAATAAAATATGTTGATATTATACAATGCTATATTTATATTTTATGCATTTCTGAGTTTCTAAACTTTTTCTGTGGCATCTGCTTGCCTTCATGTGTCATCTGCTGCTTCTGCAAAACTCCCCCAAAATTCCTGTTTAATTTCTTATGCCAACCTGTGATATATCAAAACCACAATGGGGAAAGTTGTGATGTGGAAGGGATAACTGTAGGTCATGAAATTTCAAGGTAGAGGTTATTAAGCTTTTTTGAATTATTGACCTTTATGATTACCCTCATTTTACAGATAAAGAAATTGAGGCAGAAAGAGGTTAAGTGACTTGCCCAGCTTCACACAGCTACTGAGTGTTTGAAGCATGTTTAAACAAAGGTCTTTCTGCCTTTAAGCATAGTCCTCTATTGGCTTAGACACCTAATTCTCTTTTCAGATTAATATTCTTAAATTAACAAAATACAATAAATAAAAAGGACGACAAAGGCAACGAATTATATTGAAATAGTTCTTTAAAAAAAATAAGTTCATGAGGCAGCTAGCTAGGTGGCACAGTGGATAGAGCACTGGCCCTGGAGTCAGGAGGACTTGAGTTCGAATCTGGCCTGAGATACATAATACTTCCTAGCTGTGTGACTCTGGGTAAGTCACTTAACCCCAATTGCCTCAAACCCCACCCCTCCAAAAAAAAAAAACAAGTTCACAAACCACAGATTAAGTGGTAAAGAACTCCCATTTCAGAGAGAGATATAAACAGGTCCTTGATGTTGTCTTTTTTTCCCCTTTAAGGATAAAAAGAGAGGAGATAGGAGGAACAATTCTTCTGCTTGCTGATCTAGAAAACATTTCTTCCTTTAGGCCAATCGGAGTCAGCTCCTAAGAAGGTTCTTATCCTTGAGATGTGAGCAATCAGGATTGTAAAGATTCTAGTAGCACTTCTGTTAGGTCAAATTGCATTGAATAAACCTTGGATTTAACATAGAAAAACAATTTTCCCAAGCCTTCCTTTCACAGATAGGCTCCTGGGAACCATTAAGAATTAGACTTTCCCTTTAGCTCTTATGTTTCCCAGAACTACCAATTTCCATAAATTGTTATTAATAACAATTTCAGATGCCACAGATGGCAGTGGTAGCCCAAGAGACCAATTTTATCTACTTTCAGTTTTTGCTAATTCAACAAAGGATTTTGCAGTGTTATCAGAGACTTCCCAAACTCCATAAACCACTGTATTTACATGTAATGTTAACCTCAGTTAAACTTGTGGGGAGGTATCATTTGATCAGTTTTTACAAAATTATTGAAAATCAATTACGTATGTGTCTCTGATATTCAGAGGGAAAATACAAAATCCACCAATGTACAAGCATTAGGTACAATGTGTACAATGTGTACATGGTGCTAGCTGCTGGGGACACAGGAACAAAAATCAAACAGTCCCTGTCCTCAAGGAACTTACTTTCTGTTGAAGAAGACATGCTTATTTACAATTATATGAGGTCTCATTGTAGGGTTCCTCCATGTTAGGAGATCTGGGCACAAACTTTTCAACCCCTCTCACACAATTATATTTAAAATACATATGAAATAAATGTAAGATCATGAGAAGGTAGAGAGATACCAACAGCTGGGAGGTAGGGGTTCAGGAAAGTTTCGATGTATCAAGTATTATTTTTGCTGAGTCTGGAGGAAAACTGGGGATTCTAGGAGGTGAACATGAAGAGAGAGTGAATTACAGGAATGGGGAATCAACACAAAGACACACTGAGAGGAAGCTGGATGGAATTAAAGCGATAATGAAAAGTATGTAGAAAAGACACCCCCTCTACGGTAACTCTCTGTAGTTGGCCATTATGAAAATTGGCCAACATTGAAATAAGAGCTAACAATGGGAATTAAAATGCTCTATCCCCTGGAAGCTTAGAAAAAAAAGCAGGATATGAGTATAGCCTAAGCAACAAGTTTGGGGACATAGTCATCCTAGCATTATCATATGATTTCTTCCTTTGAAGTGAGATAATAAAGGACATGGGAGGATTTCTATATATTTGTGCTAGCCTCAGCCTATCTTTTATGGTAAACCTCAAATCTCCTGCCCATTGATTTTCTTTGCATGTGATGATGGGTCATAGGTATTCCTTGAAGAAGTGAAGAAAGGAGTTAGTAGATGGGTTTCATACATGAGTAGGCCCAAAGACTACAAGAAATATTATTTCACAGGGCATTGGGTCATCATCTATCATAACAGTATTGATGAGTATTTACAAAAATACCATGGAAATAATGGAAGTTTATGCACCAACATCAATCAGATCATGAAGATGAAATGGAAGAGAAATTCTCTGAAGAGCTTGATGAGACTTGACAAACATATGTCAACATATACTCTGATACTTGGTGACTTCATTGCAAAGGTGAGAAAAGGTAAGGAAAGGGAGAAATATATCTGGAAAAGTGGTTCAAGAGAAAGAAATGAGAAAGGATAAAAGTTTTTAGATTATACGGAATCTTTACATATCTACATAATGAACAGTTTCCTTAAAAAATTGTTGACACCGATATGGAAGCACTAAATAACACCATAAAGACTGAAAGTAGCTACATTTTAAAAGATAGAATAAAGACTTTTTACTGATGATGTGGGAATTATCCCTGAATTGTAGGATCATAGATAGAGACCCAGAAGAGACCTTAGAGACCATTTATTCCTAAACCTTTATTTTAAAAACAAAGAACAAGCCATGAGACTGAATAAGTCAGGTTTACAGTCTGACTATAATCATAGTTATGGTCAAAATGTACAATAAACAATTAAAATAATGATACTGAGAAAAAGATATGGCTTACAATTTAAGATGTTTGACTTTGAGTTATTTAAATGTTATTAAAATAAAAATAGTAAATACATAATGGAAAGGACATTGATGCTGACTATAATGATTTTATCCAGAAGTTAAGTTACAGAAATTATAATGATATAAACTATTATAATTAGCATATATTAATTTTCACAAGTAACCCAAAATAATCTAGAAAACACCTTTGGTAACATCTTCATGGTGTTGTTGTATGGTGTGACAAGGCGTGCAACACAACTTCTTCCCAAGACCTGAAGATAAACAGCACCCAGAAGGCAATGGAGGAAGGGAAGGGAATAAGTATACATAGAGCACCTACTATATGCCAGGCACTGTGCTAAGTGATTTACAAATATTATCTCATTTGATCCTCACAACTCTGTGAGCAAAGTGTTGTTATTATCCTCATTTTGCACTTTCAGGAACTGAGGCAAACAGAGGTTAAGTAACTTACTAAGGGTCCCACAGCTAGTAAATATTTGAGGCTGGATTTGAACTCAGATATTCCCACTCCAGGTCCATCATTTTATCCACTGTGTTATCTAGCTTCCCACAATGGAAAACAGCACAGTCAGCAATTATTAGCTTACAACATATAGCCTACAAGGAACTCTGAAGAAGTAAAATATCTTATCAAGGAATTTCATGAAAGAAAGTAAAGAGGGGTTAATCATGTGGAAAGAGCAAGTGATGACAAATGGACAGGCAGAGCATTATATCAGTATCTTTGGGCTGTTGGGAGAAACTGAAGAGGGGCATGACGACATTGGCTGTGGGGCAAAATTTAGAGGAAAAGATAGGTTAGAATCACATAATGTTAGATAGGTTATAATCTGCATCTGTATGGAGGGGATCTTAACTGATGAGATCACAGACACATTTGAGTATTGGTGTAGTCCCTGCTGTCACCTTCTCGCTGATTTAATGCTTTTAATATGATGAAGATGTAGAAATAAGGTTGTTCAACTTGTTGGGTTATCAAAATGGACAGTGAGTGAGGGCTAAGGGACTCTCCATGAATAAAGTTCATGAGTTTTCATGTACAGATTTAGGGACAGCTACTTTGACAGTTTTGAGGACTTTTTACTTCCTTCATGATTTTCTAGATGTATTTTTTTATTGTTGATATTATAAGTGATTCCTGATAAGCAAGGCATTAATTGTACCAACAGCCATATACTTCCTTTCCCCAGATCTCTATCACTTCTAAAGAATGGTGCCACATATTACACAGTAAATTTCAAAAGAAGTTTAAATAATTAAGTTCATTAACACTTCACTGATATTTTAAATAAATCCTTCCTACTTTACAATAAAATGAACAAAATTCCAAAGTCAGATTCCAAAACAGACTGCTAATTACCTTTATTTCTACTCATTATTTTTCACTCAGTGATAGACTAAGTTGACAAAATTGAATCTATCTTATCCAAAGTGAATGATTCTTGTGAATTTACTTAGCCATCAATCCTCCTCCTTATTTATGACAACTAAGTTCCCTGTATCTCATTAACTTAAAAAAAACCCTTTAATTAGTTCCCCAAACTGCAGCATAATAATTTTGTACAAAATTTAATCTCTTGAATTCCAATGAGCAGTATGAATATTTTACCACTAGAATAAAAATGCTTCATAAAAATTATGAAAAGAAGACAACCTAATGCTGCAGAAGAATAAGAATATTTTACAGTAGGTGGGTGTTTTTCCTAGTATTCATTTGGAAACGCATATTCTTTCCCTATAATTTAAGTGTACCCACTTTTAAACAGATTTTTGTATATAAAACAGAAATTAAAAATTGTAGATTGTTTGAATATTGGGGATGAGTAATGTCAACTGCTCCACTCTAGAGTCAAAGCAAGTTTGCTTCCATTCCTACAGCCTCAATTTCCTATTTTCTGTATATCAAATTACTTTATTGCAAGACACTTTTTGTCCATACAGTACTTATTTTCTAATAGTTGATAAATACATAACTTTGATGGTGGCTTTGGTGCCATGTTAAATGTTCCATGGTGGGTTCATAATAATTTGCTCCATCCCCTGAGATGGATATGAGATGCTAGAATTGTGCTGAATATCTGTGACACTCATCATTCTACATGGGGAATAAGGTTATGTGGGTGAATTGTGCTGAATATTACTCAGCAGTGGTCTGTAAGTGTCAGACATATGTGGACAATCTATTAAGTTAATATGGTTCCTAACATTTTGGTACTCCATTAGCCTATTTGATGAGATACATGCCTATAAGGCCAAAGAGCAGGGGTTTGGCTTTTACCCAGGAATATGCCATTGTGCTTTAGTGGTCCAATACTCAACTTATTTGAAAAGACTAAATGTTGAGAGGAAAGAATAATATGAAGAAGCAATGCATTTAATTTCAAAGAATGGATTTAAATCAGAAAACTTGGGTTCAGATCTAGGTGTACTATGCACTGTATGTCCTGCTCTCCTCATCTATAAGATGAGGGGGTTGGAATAGAGGATGTTTAAGGCCCCTTTCAAGTCTAAAATTTATGTGGTCCTAACTAGCACTTAAAAATGAATGTAAGCTCCTTAAAGGCAGAGACTGTTTAATTTTTGTCTTTACAACCTCAGTGTTGTGCCTTGCACATAATTGATGTTTAAAAAGTTAGTTGAATTGAATTAGTTCAATAGGATAAATGCTTACATATGCATCTATATATCTATATAAGACACCAAAGACAGTTTGATATTCAGGACACGCACAACTGTAGATGCACAAATACATAGTTGCAACATATAGAACTCAAAAATTTCTTGGATTTTGCCCTATAGGTAGTTTCCTGGACCTGCGAAGGAGAATTGTTGTCTATTTCCCATTCAGAGAAATCTTCATGAAAGTGGGGTTATTTCAACAATTTGGAAATCTAGAAGGGGAAAAGGTCTAAAGAATAGACCTAAGGAGGGGAAAAGTTGGGACTCAGTAAAAATAAAAAATGATATGAACAAACACATGAATGGAAAAGGCTACAGTATTTCTTTCCTTGCTTAATGAAGTATTTTGTTGATGCAATGGGATTTGTATTTATATTGCTTGTCAGGAGCGCATGCAATAATAGCAATAAACTCCCCATGGAGTATAGAGGAATCAGCAAGTTTGAAGAAAGAGCTTGGTTTTAGGCTGGCTCTTTGTCACTCTACTTGGTGATCCTGTATATTCTCAGCATGGAATTAGGAGGAAGAATCATAATAATTACAGATTTATAGCTTGAAGAGACCATAAGAGGCCGTTTAGTTCAACCTATACAAAAAAGAACCCTATCACTTCTGCTTGAAGATCTCCAAGGAGTGGGATGGGGTTCTACCATCTTTTAAGGCAGTCTACTCCACTTTTGGAGAGCTCTAATTGTTAGAATGTTTTGCTTGAAACCAATCCTAACCCCCCCCTTTTTTTTGCATTTTCTACTCATTACTCCTAGTATTACCTTTTGAAGCTGAAGTGGATGCATTTAATTCTTTTTCTGTAGAACATCCCTTCTGTCACTTATAAACAGTTACCATGTACGCCACCCTCAAGTTTTCTTTTCTCTAATTTAAATAAATCCATTTTTTTCCCAACAGATCCTCTTGGGACACCATCAAGGCCATTCAATGTCCATGACATACTCTAGCTTATCTGTGCCTTCCTTAAACTGTGGTGGCCAGAAATGAACACAACAGTGCAAATGAATTCCTATAGGAGCAGAGTACAGTGGGACTATTACCTCCCTATTACTTGGACTGAACCACTTTAAGTTACTGTTTTAATAGTTTGCTTTTAGCATGAAGAACCCCTAGATCCAAAACACTTAATGTAAATGCCTTAAATAGATTCCAATATTGATGATTTTTTTTTTCAAATTACCCATCACCTTGGACCATTGCTCCCTTCTGTTAGTCACAGATGAGTGAAAGATGACTATAAATGACATAAACCATGACTCAAATCTAGCTGCCTCTGAAATAAGGGCACTCCATGCTTTGGTGAGTTACCCTGGAATAAGCATATACTTTATGGTTAGTGGAACTATTTGCACAATGAGGCAATGTATATACTTTCCAAACTTCAAAGTCCTCAGTAAAAGCCAATTATTATTTCATTTCCAAATAAAACTTCATGGAAAACCACCAATGAGAAGAGGAACAGCAATTGATTCCAGTGTTTTTAAAAACTCAGCACTAAAATGGTTCATATATAACTTAGCAATTGATAATTGTTATTATTTTCTTTAGAATTATTTTTCCTTCAGTAAAGCTGACAGATAAAATGTTTTATTTTTTAAAAAAATAATCAAATTGGGATTTTAGGCTGAAGTACTGATTTTTCTCTATACCTATTTTTGTCATCTGAATGATTCATTCCATCATTTTTTATTCCTTCATTCAAGGAGCATTACAGCTCCTTGGGGGTGGAGACTGTTTCATTTTTGACTCTGTATTCCCAGAACTCTTCATGATGTCTCATATGCAGCAGACATTTGATAAATGCTTGTTGAATTAAATTGAATTGAATTCCTTATCATTCTCATCAACAATATAAAAAAGAATTGAGTGCATACTGTGTATAGTATAAGATGATTCCTTCCACTATAATCACTTTAGAGGGACAAGGTATATACATATGAAGGATAAGCAGAAATAGGTTGTAGTATATAAGTGACAAATCAGAGATGTGGATAATAAATGCTATAGAAATTCAGGGGAGAGATCACTGAGAAGTGGAGCCATCAGGAAAATGAAAACAAAATGGGGCTTGAAGAGGGTAGGACCCAACTTGTCAGCACTTATAAAGCCTAGTTTCCCCTCTTGAGAAGGCCCTGGAGATATGAGCTACAAGGCCATTAGCCTCTTTATAGTATATTTTCATTTGGGAGAGGTGTTGTCGGGCAAAAGAGGCACAGGGAAGGTTGAAGAGTTTGGTGTAGAAAAGGGCAGGTTTGGATGGGAAGAGAAACAAGAGACGCTAGGGAGAATAGGGTGCCTGTTAGGGGGTACTAAGTGTCAGGAAGTAGACCTGTAAGGCAGAAAGCAGTGAGCACTAAGAACAGCTTCATCTACTTCATAATTATGGTTTGGACTGACTAGATCTGTCTCAAAATTTTGGGCAGAACAAGTGGGTAATAAATGTTAAATTAATTCTATCATAGATTACCATTAAAGCATATGAAATCTGAGAGAACAGATTAGGATGGGATTTAGAGAGCAAACAGCTCTGTACACCTTGTTCTTTTGATTAATACTCAAATAATTAAATTCCAAATACTATTAACACATTCTATAGCATTTTGAAGTTTACAAAATGTTTTCTTAACAAAAACTTTGCCAAGTAGAAAATCAAGTTTCTAAAAATATCTGTTACCAACAAAGGAAATATCTCTGATCATATGAACTTGAAGCAAAAGAAAGACAATTGCTGGACCCAAGAGACTTACATTCTATTGTTTTAATGGGGGAAGATAGGACATAAAAGAAAGCTGAAGGACACCCATACACAGGCAACAAAAGAAAAATGAAAAATCAGTTGTGGGGGCACAGTTAGGTGGCACAGTGGATAGAGTACTGGCTCTCGAGTCAGGAGAAACTGAGTTCAAATTTGGACTCAGACATATAACACTCACTGTGTGTGACTCTGGGCAAGTCAACTAACCCCAGCTGACTTCTTTCTTCACCATGCTCCAGCAGCCTTCTAACCCTGAAAGCTATTTTTTACCAAAGTGCTCCATCATCTTTCTTTTCTTGGAAATACTATAACCCCTTCTTCCAACTAGTTGTTTCCTGCTGGAACCTCCATTTTAAGGAAGGACCCCCAAGCCAGTCATATTCGCTCCTTCATTTCTTTCTGGGACCCACTATTGATAATCCAGATTGCTTTTAACACAATATGCAGGGATATGCTTTCCCCTTTTCATCCCCCCCCCTTCATCTTTCTTTTATATGTTGTCTTTTCCCATTAGAACATTAGGATGTAAGCTCCTTGAGGGCAGAGGTCTTTCTTATACTTCCTTTTGTAGCCCTAGGTTTAGCCCAGTGTCTGACATATGGTAAACATTTAAGAAATACTTGTAAACTATAAGAAAAGAATGACCTAAGGAAGATAGAGAGGGTAGAAAAATACAACCCAAAGAAGTAGAGGGTAGATGAGAGAGAAGAAAAACAGCAAAATTTTGAGTAAAATTAACAATATAGCTGAATTTTGATGCCCTGCTCTTACTAATAAAATGTTCCCTCTGGTTTTATTTCTCTAATATTTTTTATAAAATGTGGATTACATGCTACAGTGGATTTGCAATTAGCTAGACCAAACTTTCCTTGCAGTTTAATAGTCCTTGGTCTGGACTTTTTAGTACCATCAAAACTCCTTGCAATATGTAACCTCAATAAGATGATAGGGTTCATGGAAAAGCCTAACTCTAGTTCTTCATTATGCAACAAGGGATCATGGATGAATGCCTTCTGCAATTTGATCTTGACTTTCTATGTCTGAAAACAAGAATTAAGGAACTCGTATCTTTCACAAGGTTGGTATCTCTCAACCTTTACCTAACTGATGGGGAAGATTGTTCCTGATAGAAAAGAGTATAAGACCTGGACTTCACTGCAAGGGATATATGGCTAACTAATTAATTGGTAA
This sequence comes from Phascolarctos cinereus, assembly GCF_003287225.1. Classification (NCBI taxonomy): domain Eukaryota; kingdom Metazoa; phylum Chordata; class Mammalia; order Diprotodontia; family Phascolarctidae; genus Phascolarctos; species Phascolarctos cinereus. Next base: position 159,017,673 of record NW_027555736.1, read on the forward strand.
TAATTTCACATTATATGAGTTTCCAAAGACCTATAATAACTTGTTCATAATTTAAAATAGTAAGGAAGAGAGTCCTTTTGAAAATTTAAACTTTGATGAGTTAAAAATTAAAGGGGTTTTATTACTGTGCTGCAGGAAGTGATGAATATGATGAATCTAGAGAAGCATAGAACACTTTGCTTGAACTGATACAAATCAAAATAAGCAGAATAAGGAAAACAATCTACACAGTCTACACCATGACTACAAAATAAGGTAAATGGAAACAACGACCACACAACCATTGAAAATAAATGTGAAATTATAAGAACTAACTTGGCTCCAAAGAAAAAAATATGTCAAGACACTGTGCCCCCCCACCCATTCTTTTACAGGTATCTTATGTCAAGTTTTCTTTTAATATATTGATCAGTTTTTAATCAGTTTTTTTTCTCTTCCTTCTGTCTCTCTGCCACCCCCCTTTTGAATAAGAAATGATTCTGGGAGAGGGGAGGAAGACTGATAGAGTAGAGAGAGTTTAGGTGATAGAAAACAAAAGGTTAATAAAAAATTATTCTAAAATTAAAAGATTCTCAGATACTAATGAATGTATATCAACAAAATAAAATGCCATTTATTATGCACAAAATATGGATTTCTATGTTTATATAAATCAAAAAGCAAAAAATATTTTATTAAATTTTGAAATACTTTATAAATAGAGGTGATTTAAAGTCTAAAAATAACAAATGATAAAAAACCCTACATTTTATTTAAAATAATAGCCTTTGATATAAATGAATGTACCTGGAAGCCTTTACATTAAATGTGAGGTCATATAAAACCAGAACCTGAGGTAGGTCTTGACATAATGTCTATGTTGATGGATCATCTATGAAGTCATACTCTGTAGTTAGTGCAAAACCCATCACTATGTGTACCTCCAAAGGTTTATCCCTTTAACTTCTGCAGTTTTGTTTGCTTTGTTCTTTGGCTTCTTTTAACTCCCTCAAAGAGCTCAGTATTCTTGGCAACTCTGACATTCATCTTGATGACCCTTCAGAAACCCTGGCCTCCTAATTCCTTCACTTTTTTAAATCCTCACTCTCTCTTATCATGTCTTTTCTTGTCTCTTTATCCAGCCTGAACCTCAACCATATGCCAACCTACTGAAGCTAATAACTAGTATATGGAATCCTCTTGAACCAACACTTGATTCTAATTTGCTGATCCCTGGCCCTGGGTAATTCCCAGCTGTAGCTGCTCATCCTTGCTGCTCCCAGGCTAAGTGTCATGGGAGAATTAAATATTGCAGATTGTATGCAGTACAAATTCATGTTTTCTAACCTCAACTGAGCACTCACTATCATTCAACAATCCTTAGAATCATTTTTTGTTGCCTCCCAAATTCCTGAGGGTTGACTTCCAGACTTGCCTACTCTTCTTAAGCCACATATCCAATTTCCACTTCTGCTTTCTCCAAACATAACCACACATCCTTTGTTGTTGTTGTTGTTGTTGTTAAGGACTTGTGGTTTAGTTGGTATAGTAAGCTTTCTATATGAATTCAAGTTAGCAACTGTTTTCCAATTTACAGTCTTAGACAGTGGACTGGGGATAGAGGTCAAGTGATTCTGCCAAGGTCATACAGAAAGTTTGTAAAGAATCCAACTCTTCCCGACTCTCTGGTGGATGAATAAGTATATGATCATGATGGAATACTACTATGCTATAAGAAATGAGCTTGATGATCTTAGAAAAACAAAGATAGACTTGCACAAAATAATGAAGTGAAATGAGCAGAACCAAGAGAACCTTATATACAGCAACATCAATATTGTTTTAAGAACTTTGAGTGACTAAGTCACGAAGACCTATCTTCATCCAGAGAAAGAACTGATAAACATCAGCATGTACAGAATGATTTTACATACATATGTACACACACACACACACATTCATATTTCTGTCTAATGGTAGCCATCTCTAGGGTGGGGAGAGGTGGGGGAAGGAAAAAAAAGTAACATGATATTATTTGTAATTAATAACAAGTTGTACATAATAGATTTGCAGTTTCATATGCAATAATCTTTTTTCACTATTCTATTATGTTATAGAAATGCTTGTTTTATTTCATAAATTCAGAATAAAATTAAAAAAATATAACTTAATGGTCCTATTAACTAGATGGGAAGGAAGAATTTGACAAGTGGGTAGGCCACCTGGCAGGCACTTCACTACTCATGGTGAGATAGATGGCTATATGATCTTAAAATCCCTCCCAATGGCCTGGCAGCACCAGTGGAGAAAGGCCGCAGTTGGGATTAACCAGGATCGAGGATTAAGAAGGCATTGTCCATAGAGACACTTAAAGATTTATTGCATGAATTGATGAATGAATGATGGACCCATTATTCCAAACTTGAAATATTATGATCATGTTACACTTTTTTCTTCATCATTGCCCAAATCCAATTGTTACCCAAATTCTATGCATTCTACTGTCTCTGAAATCCATCATCTCCTTTTCATTCCAACAGATATTGTGTTAGTCTATTCCCTCCTCCTGGATTACTGAAATAATCTCACAACATTCTTCCTACCTCCAGGCACCCTCTCTTTTATCAAAGAAACTACTGTTCAAAAGAACCTTTAAGGTTGCTATTGAAAATGACATCATCTTTAATCCTGCCTATCTACTGCTGCCTAATAACATCTAATGGCTTTATATTGTCTACCAAATCAAGTACAAACACATTAGCTTGGTATTAAAGCCATATCTTGCTCAGACCCAAATCCAGGTCAGTAGGGCTCAGATCATTGGGCCCTTACTTTATCTTGGATCAGATCACTTTTAGAGGAAGGAAAGCTTGCAAGTCTACAGCTCCAGCTATCCTTGAAATACCTGAATAACACAATATTCAATATCCTAAGAAAGAAGGAAAAAACCCAAGAGAACAAAAGCTTTATCCAGACATTCCTTCCAGAAAACTGCCGAGCTTGGCCATAACACAAAGCCTGAAGACAAAAAGTAGACTGGAGGAATGAGTAAAGACTCCGAAAGAACCCCACCTTAAAGAACTGTTATGGTGACAGGGATAATCAAGGAAAAAAAACACAGAAGAAAAGAATGACCTCAAAACACTGACAAGAAAAGCCACAAAAGAAAATACTGCTTGGATACAAGTAAAACAAGAAATTCTTTGAAAACATGAAATGAGTTTTTTTTTTAAATTAGAAAACTAATTTTTAATCAACAAAATGAAAGTGCAAGAGCAAAAAAAATGTGAAGACAAATTAAAGCAATGGAAGAAAGAACTGCAAAGAGAATTTACAGACTGGCACTAGACATACAAAAACGTACCCAATTAACAAATTTCCTGAAAATTATAATGGATAAAATAGAAAATAATGATTCCTTAAGATATAAAAAATATTAAAGTCAAAAGACTGCAAAAAGATGAAAATATAAGGTATCTCATAGCAAAAACAAATGACCTAGAAAACATATCAAGGAGAAATAATTTAAGAACCACTGGACTATTTGAGAGCCATCACTCCCCCCCTCCACCTCCTTAAGGAGCTTAGATATCGTAATTCAATAAACCACAAAAGGAACTACCAAATCTTGTAAAACAATAGAGAGAAGGAAAATTGAAAGAATCCACCAGGTAATACTTGAAAGCAACCCCAAAATGAAACCCTCCAGGAACATTATATCTAAACTCCTGGGATTCTATGTCAAAGAAAAATATACTTCAAGTAGACAGAAAGAATTCAGTACCAAGAAATGATAATCAGGGTCACAGAATATTATTAGTCACCATTATTAAGGATGAATGAATTTGAGGTAACATATTCTAGAAGACATATCCAAGAATAACTTAACTAGCAAAAATGAGCATAATATTACTGAGTAAAAATGGATTGTTGATGAAATAGAGGACTTCCAAGTATTCCTGCTGAAAAAAAAAGAGCTTTCATGAAATTTCAAAAAATAAGTACAAAAATCAAAAGAAACATAAAAAAGTAAACATGGGCAAGCAATCATAAGCACCTAAATGAGGATAAAATATTTACATTCTAATGTGGGAAGAAGACTTTCACATTCCCTTTGAATCCTATCATCATCAGAGGTCATTAAAGGTAGTCTAATAAGACAGAGGAACTGGGAGTGATTTGGTTATGTTTTGATGATCTTAAAAGATTGAAAATGAATGGTAAGAGGAATAAAGTGAAGAGGGGAAAGAAGAGGAAAGTGAATAAAAATTATTTCATATAAGTGGGGTGTAAAAGCATAGGCTTATACAAACAAGGAGAAAGGGGTGGAAGGACTGGTTGACATGTGAACCTCACTCTCATTTGAACTGGTGAAAGGAGGGAAGTATACTCATACAAAGAGATGAGTACAGAAATGCATTTTGCTTAACAAGTAAGCAGGAAAGATAAGGGAGAATAGAGAGAAGGTAATGAGAGGTACAATAAATTAAAGGAGACATTAGTTGTAGAGGTATTTAAAGGGGGTGAAAAGGCAAGATTAAGAACTTGTCTCTGGGTGAGGCAAAGAGAAAGACAGGGGAGCAGAAGAAAATATCTCCAAACCTATAGTACTAGTATTTTTTTTCCTTTAAATATAAATTTATTTATTTTTAGTTTTCAATATTTACTTCCACAAGATTTTGAGCTCCAAATTTTCACCCCATCTCACCCCTCCACCCCAAGATGGCATATTCTGAATATCCCTTCCCTAGTCTGTCCTCTCTTCTATCTCTCCCCCCTTCTCTTATACCCTTCCCCTTCTATTTTCCTATGGGGCAGAATAGACTTCTGTACCCCATTTCCTGTATTTCTTGTTTCCCAGTAGCATGTGAAAACATTTTTTAAAAAAATATATTTTTAAAATTTTAGGTTTCTAATTTTCTCCCTTTCTCCCTTCCCACACACCCTCACTGAAAAGGCAAGCAACTCAATATAGGTTATACATGTGCAGTTATGCAAAACACTTTCATAGTAGACATGTTGTAAAAAACTAACTCTATTTCCCTTAATCCTATCCTGCCCATTTATTCTATTCTTTTTTTGACCTGTCCCTCCTCAGAAGTATTTACTTCTGATTACCCTTTCCCAATCTGCCCTCCTCTATCATCCCCTGCTCTCTTGTCCTTCTCCCCTATTTTCCTAGGGTAAGACAGATTTCCATACCCAATCGAATGTGTGTGTTATTCCCTCCTTAAACCAAATCCTATGAGAATAAGATTCACTCATTCCCTCTCACCTTCCCCCATTTCCCCTCCACTGTAAGAGACTTTTTCTTCTCTGTTTTTTTTTGTGAGATAATTTACCCCATTCTACCTCTCCCTTTCTTCTTCTCTGAGTATAATCCTTTCTCATCCCTTAATTTTATTCTCCAGATATGACCCCTTAATCTTCAACTCACCCTGTGCCCTCTATCTATCTATCTATCTATCTATCTATCTATCTATCTATCTATTTATCCATATATATGATTTTTTTCCTCCAACTACCCTAATACTGACAAAGGTCTCATGAGTTATAAATATCATCTTTCCATGCAGGAATGTAAACAGTTCAACTTAATAAGTCTCTTATGATTTCTCTTTCCTGTTTACCTCTTCATGTTCCACTTGAGTCTGTATTTGAAAGTCAAATTTTCTATTCAGCTCTGGTCTTTTCATCAAGAATGCTTGAAAGTCCTCTATTTCACTGAATGACCATTTTTTCCCCTGAAGGATTATACTCAGTTTTGCTGGGTAGGTGATTCTTGGTTGTAATCCTATCTCCTTTGCCCTCCAGAATATATATTCCATGCCCTGCAGTCCTTTAATGTAGAAGCTGCTAAATCTTGTGTTATCCTGATTGTGTTTCCACAGTACTTGAATTGTTTTTCCTTCTGGCAGCTTGTAATATTTTCTCCTTGACCTAGGAATTCTGGAATTTGGCCATAATATTTCTGAGAGTTTTCCTTTGGGATCTCTTTCAGGAGGAGATCTGTGGATTCTTTCAATTTCTATTTTGCCCTCTGGTTCTAATTATCAGGGCAGTTTTCCTTGATAATTTCTTGAATGATGATGTCTAAGCTCTTTTTTTGATCATGGCTTTCAGATAGTCCAATAATTTTTTTTTAAGTCCAATAATTTTAAAATTCTCTCTCCTGGATCTATTTTCCAGGTCAGTTGTTTTTCCAATGAGATATTTCACATTGTTTTCTAATTTTTCATTCTTTTGGATTTGTTTTACAGTGTCTTGATTTCTCATAAAGTCACTAGCTTCCAATTGCTCTATTCTAATTTTTAAGGAAGTATTTTCTTCAGTAGTCTTTTGGACTTCCTTTTCCATTTGGCCAATTTTGCTTTTTAGGGCATTCTTCTTCTCATTGGGTTTTTGGACCTCTTTTGCCATTTGGGTTAGGCTATTTTTTAAGGTGTTATTTTCTTCAGTATTTTTTTGGGTCTCCTTTAGCAAGCTGTTGACTTGTTTTTCATGATTTTCTTGCATCACTCTCATTTCTCTTCCCAGTTTTTCCTCTACTTCCCTTACTTGCTTCTCAAAATCCCTTTTGAGCTCTTCCAAGGCCTGGAACCTAGGAGCTATGACTTTGTTGTCTTCTTCTGGTTGTATATTTTGATCTTCTTTTTCACCAAAGTAAGATAATATAGTCTGACTCTTTTTGCACTGCTTGCTCATGATCCTGGACAATTACTTGAGTTTTAAACTCTTTGTTAAGATAAGAGTCTGCTTCCAATGTGGAGAATGCACTGTCCCAAGCTTCAGGGGTTTGTACAGCTGTTTTCAGAGACACTTGTAGGGACCTGTATGTTTTCAGTTCTTCCAAGGTGGTGTGATAAGGGGTGAAGTGGTAACTCCTTTCCTGGCCTGTGACCACAAGTACTCCTTTCTGTCCTGTAACTGTCAGAAGGGTTTCCTCTCCACAGCCACTACAAGCTCCACCAAGCCAATGCTCCTCCTCACCCCAGGACCAGTGCCCAGAATTGTAACCCAGATCCAAACACTGGCAAAGCAAGAGATTCCTGCCTCAGCACTGGCAAAGAGATCCCTGAAATGCCCCTCTGATCAGCCACTCGATTCCCCCTCAGTCTGTGGGCTGGAAGCTCGGAAGGCGGCCAGCCTCCCCCTTCCCCCAGGGCTGCGCTCTTGGGGAACTGGAGATGAGACCCTGCATTCCTCTCTCAGCACTGCAGAAACAGACTTTTCCCACTGACCTTCTAAGTTGTCTTTGGCATTTGTGGATTGAGGAGTCTGGAAACCACTACAGCTGCCTGCGATTCAGTCCTCTAGGGCCTGCTCCAGGTTCGCTGTGGCCTGTGCACCCAAGCCATGCTGCGCTCCAATCTCAGACCACTGCGATATACCTTGGTGATCAATCATCTAGGTTGTCTTGGGCTGGAAATTTGTTTCACTCTGTTTTTTTGTGGGTTCTGCTGCTTTAGAATTTGTTTAGAGCCATTTTTTATGAGTATTTGGAGGGGTTTGTGGAGAGCTAAAGCAAGTCACTGCTTTCACTCTGCCATCTTGGCTCCTCTCCCCCATAGTACTAGTATTGAGCACACTTATTTCTCACTACCATTTTATTTATAAAAAGGGGAAAATAAACAAAAAGAAGGGAAAGTATAAGAGAGAGGAAGGAGGGAAACATAATTAAAGTTCTTAACTGTGATTGCATAAGCAAAATCAGTACGGGTAAAATTTGAAGGGAAGCAGGTAAATATGGGGAAAAATCCTTACAAGTTTTTCTAATAAAGGTCTCATTTCTAAGATACGTAGAGAGCTGATCCAAATTCATAAGAATAAATGCTATTCCCCAATTGATAAATGGTCAAAGTATATGAAGTGGCAGTTTTCAAAGGAAGAAATCCAATGTATCAATAGCCATATAAAAAAATGTTTTAAATTACTAAGAATGAGAGAAATGCAAATTAAAACAACTCTGAGGTTCTATCTCACACCTATCAGATTAGCAAAAAAATCAATACAAAAGAAAAAAGAAATTTACACAATAACTTTATTATATATTTAAAATGAATAGAAACTTATATAGAATAGATTTGTAGTTTCATGTGCAATCATCTTTTTATTATACCATGTTATAGAAATGTTTGTTTTATTCCATAAATTAAAAATAAAATAAAAATAATTTTTAAAAAATTTGTGGGAAAATAGATATATTCATTATTGGTCGGGCTGTGAACTAATCCAGCTACTGGAAGGTAATTTAGAACCATACCACCAAATTCATTAAACTCTGCATGCTGTTAGATCCAGCAATAGCACTACTAAGTCTGAACTCCCAAATACATTAAAGAAAGAGGAAAGAAAGCACATGTACAACAAAATTTATAGCAGTTCTTTTTTTGTAACAGCAAAGAATTAGGAGGTAAAGATTATATCCAAAAATTTGTAATGGCTGAAGAAATTATGGTATAAAGATGTGATGGAATATTATTGTAAGAAATGGTGAAAGAGATGATTTCTAGCAACCTGTATGAATTAATGCATAGTGAAGTAAACATAATAAGGACAATTTATACTGCAACAATATTTTAAAGACAAACAACTATGAAAGACCTAAGAACTTCCATCAATGAAGTAACCAACCGTGATTCCAGAAGACTCACGAAGAAATGTACTGACCAAGTCCTGAGGTAGAGGTGATTAATTCAGAGTATAGATTGGACATTTTTTTTTGGACATGATAAATGCTTGAATTTTTCTTCATTACACAAGTTTGTAACAAGAGCTTTGCTTTTCTTTGAAATAAAAAAAAGCACTTTCAATGATTGAAAAAAATAAAATTTGATTAAAAATACTTTGTGTTAAGGCAAAATTTATATCATATGTCACAATAAGTTCCAAATGTACACATAAACTAAATATAAAAGATAATGTGATAAAATTAGAGGAAGGGGAAGTAAATACATTTTATAATTATGGCTAGTGAGGCATAGAGATGGTAATAGGAGATAAAATGGGAAATTACAATTAGATAAAATTAAATAGCTTTTTAAAAATAAAATAAAAAGTAGTCAGTTAAAAATGCAGTTAAGGGGCAGCTAGGTGGCGCAGTGGATAGAGCTCTGGCCTTGGAGTCAGAAGGATCTGAGTTCAAATCCAGCCTCAGACACATAACACTTACTAGCTGTGTGACCCTGGGCAAGTCATTTAACCCCATTGCCTAAAACAATAAATAAAAAATAAATAAATAAAAATGCAGTTAACTAGGAATAAGTCTTGGTAGCAATACCTTCAAAAAGGTTTGGCATCCCAGATATGTAGGAAAATGATACAAATATTTTAGAAGAAGAACAATCTCCCAACAGATAAATGGTCACATGGCAAGAATAGGCAATTGCCAAAAGAGGAAAGAAAAGTTATTAGAAACCATATGAAAAATGCTCTTAATCACACAAATTTAAACAACTCTTAAGATTCCACTTCACAAGCAACCAATTGATAAAGATGGCAAAAGACAAAATTGGGAAATGTTGGAAGGGACATAAGGGAACATGCACACCAACACACTTGGTGGAATTATGAAATAATCCAACACTTCTGAAAAAAACAATTTGGAACTACTTCTTTAATCCCAAATCACTAAATTACGCATACCTTTTGATCATTCTGATACTGGGAGTATATCCCAATGAAGGCAAAGACAGAGGGAAAGAACATAGATGTACAAAAAACTTCAGTGAAATATTTTTTGTTTTAGTAAAGAATTGGAAGCAAAGTGGGTGTCCAATTATTGGGAAATGGCTAACCAAATTGTAGCATATAAATGTAATATTTCTGATCAATGTAATAACCGATCATGATTTCAAAGACTGATGCTAAAACATATGATGAAGCATATATGATAAAGCATGCCCCCTATCTCTTGGCAGAAAGATGGTAAAATTTAGGTATAGAATGATACATTTTCAGATATAAACAAGATACTAACTTATTTTACTTGACTATATATGTTTGTTACTAGTGGGAATTTTTTTTGAAGCAAAGTCTTTAAAAAAAGATTAAAAATTTATTTAAAATTTTAAAAAGGACCTTACTTGTCTATCAAATCACCCAATGACCTAAGCTGAACTTCAATAGTCAAGTGAAAAAGATGCTTAGATCTGGTGATGTGCTACAATGGAAAGAGTGGCTAACTTGGACTTATAGAATTTGAGGTCAAACCTTGTATCTGCCATTAAGTGCTTATATGACCTTGGACAAATCATTGAAGCTCTCTGGCCCTCAGTTTGCTCATCTGTGAATAGAGAATTGTGGTCTAAATCACCTCTAAAGTTACTTTCACTTCTAGATCTATGATCTATTCTATAACCTTCCCAAATAAGTCAGTATGCCCATAAAGGAATATACTCTGAACTTTTACGAATGATTCACTAAAATTTGCCAATGTAGCAATAGCCTCAGGGTAATTGATTTTATGTTTCCATTAGTAGATTTTTTATTTTGTTCTAGATTTAAATATCTGGTCAAGAGAAAGACAATATATATTTTAATATAATTTTCAAATCAACAATAAACACATTTTTATACCTTTAGTTATTACTTTCATTTTTCTTCACAGCTCATATTCAGAAATCAGTTTTACTGATTTTCTTGATTTTAAATCCCTGTTCATACTTTCACATGATTGTAAAAGGAAAGATAATAATTTCTGGTGATTTCACCTCTGACATTACAAAGATTACTTTCTAATAAATAGTAACATACTAGTACAATGATAAAAATTGCAAACCGTATACTTATCTCCAAATTCATAACAATTGTGTATACTTACAGGTAGGAAGATATGGATAACTTAGAGTTCCAAGAATGCCTGTGTATGTATAGGAATATCTTGTATTTTTTTTCTTTAATTTATTTTCTATTTTGTGTGACCCATAATTTTTCCAGTTACCAATTGGGATTGCAATTATAAATTGCTGCTAATCAGGTTAGTCAGAGGATGATAAGAAGCATAGATTTCACACTTAAGAACACTAATTTAATTTTTCCTACTCTAAGTGAGAGAGTTAACAGTTGGGTTAATACACTCCTAGAAAAACTGAAAAATTTTATAATGACATTCTTACCATAAATGAAATGAGATGACATAAAGAATTTGCAGCAAAAAACCCCAAAAGGATAGATTAAAGATTCTTCTCAGTGGTATATTAAAAGAAGTTCAACCAGTCAAGCAATAAATATGCATTAAGCACCTATAGTGTGCTGGAGGTATGAATAAGATGAAATAACTGTTTCTCTAAATGAGCTTATATTCCAATGTGTCATCCAAGAAGTACATATAAATACATACAGAATAAATGTAAATAAAACATTAAAAATAAATTTAAAGTAGATAAATGCAAGGTAGAAGAAGGGAAGACACTAGCAGTTAGGGGGAATTAAGAAAAGTTTAATGTAGAAGGTAATGATTGAGTTCAATCTTGAAGAAAAAGAAGAATTTAATGAGGTGAAAGTGAGGTACATTTAAGGTATGGGGGGCTTACAATGACATGGAGACAGGATAGGGAGTTCTGTGTATGAGGAACAGAAACAAGGCCAGTTTGGTTGGAATCCAGAGTGTGAGCAAGGGAGTAATGTCCAATGAGGTTAGACTTAGGATGTGAAAGACTCTAAAAACTAAACAAAGGAATTTAAATTTGAACCTTAAGATAATGGAGTAGGCAAATGACATGGACAGATATGCAATTAAAGAAAATCACTTTGGTAGCCACAGGGAGGATGAGCTAGAATGGGGAGAGACTTGAGGAAGAGAGATGAAACGGAGACATTACAGTAATCTAGGTGAGAGGTAGCAAGATTCTGAACCATGGTGTGGACTGTATGAGTAGAAGGAAGGTTTGTATTTAAGAAGTACTATGCACACTGTGTGCCCAAAGACAAGAACTATCATTTCATGGGGCATGAACTTTTCCTTAGGAGTATAAGCAAACACAAAACTATAAAAATAATTGCAACTTATTCTAACTGTGAAAACCTTCCCCACTGTTACTTCCCGTACATCTTCTTATGAAGAGAGTTTATTTCATTAATTATACATGGCTTTCCAGTGCATAGCACAGTGCTTGGCTCATAGTAGGTGCTTAGTAAAAAAAAAATATCTTGATTGATTGATCTAATGAACCTATCTCCTTTGTACCTATTTACATAAATGGTGTCTTCCCCGTTAAAATGCAAATTCCCTGAGGGCAAGAAATGCCCCTTTCGCTTTTTTTTTTTTTGTATCTCATTGTTGTTGTTTGTGCTTACTTGAGGAGGAACATGAGGTCAGGGAGATAATGCCATGACATGAAAGTGAATTGGATTTAAGGGAGGGAGGGCTGTGAAAAGTCACCAACCTCACTTTCTTCTACTGAGACATCTGGGTTCAGTGGACAGATATGGTTCAGAACAACTAGAGATGACCCAGGGTGCAGTGGGGACCTTGGTCTTTTCAAGCTAAGGTCCTTCACAGGTCTCAGTTTGATTGAGGCAATGCCAATTCAATGATTGAGGCTTATTAAGAAATGAGGTAGAGATGGCCTCTTTAACTGGTCAAAAAAAAATCATAAAATTCCTCAGGTCAAGTCATTCTTCTAATAAATATTAACTCTGTGATCATGAGTAAATGTCTTAACCTATCAGCCTCTAAGGCTAGAAGTTACAGAGGAATTACCAATCCTTATTAATAGAGGAGCTTTTGATATTAGGAACTCCTTGCACCAATTAAATAACCAGTCAGGGAAGGGGAGGAGGAAAGCAAAGCAAAGCAAAACAAAACAAAAAATCCAACCAATCAAACAAACAAAAACCAAGAGGCTGTTCAAAACCTGACCCTACTGAGGCCACCCTTTAGCCCCAGAGAGGTGCTTCACTTCTCGTAAAATCTTCCAAGTAACTCAGTTCTGGATAAAAAGGAGCACCCAGGAGCCACACACATACCAGAAATAGATACTGAGTGTCTAGAATAATCCAGTTGTCTGCAGACACATTCACCCAAGGAAGGAGAGGGCTATAATGTGAGCAATCCAATCAATTACATAGCTACGCAAGCCCAGACACAGATTTTGTGATGAAAATGCCAAATGCTACGAGAATTACAATTTTCATAAATTTGGGAGCATCTGTTGTGTGAGTTTCTTTGCAGCTTATGTAATAGATACAACAACAATATTTAGATGCTACTGAATATTTATGTCAAGCTTGCCAGCTGGAACCTGTTTTGTGACTAAAATATCATGGACATAATCAAATGGCTAAAGATGCACTTCTTACATGTTCTATATTGGGACATCTGGACACCTGCCAATCTAAGAATACTGGAAACTAAGTGGTGGTGTCCAGTGAAAGCCAATTTTTCAAGAGGAAACTAATTTTGCAATTGTAAAAACATGCTGGCTACCCAACAAGCCAAGGCTGTAAAGAATGTGAGTAAAAGCCTGGTGAGTGTACGTAAAACATATACAAGATTCTGCATACTGAATGACACTATCTATTGGCCATTAGGGCATGAGCAATCAGAGGGAGAACAGTGTTATACTTTCTGCAGACACTAAGCCTTGAGTTAAAGCTACCTGGGATGGCCTTTATTTCACTCTCATTAATGAAAAAAAATGGTTTAGGAACTCAAAGCCTTCATTATTTGTAATGAATTGTAGTGTGCTGTAACAGACTACTTTTGTGCCTTGGAGTTAGAAAGGCTGATCTTCAACTTATGCCTCTAACACATCATACCTGGATGACTATGGTCAAATGAGTTAACTTACCAGTGCTTCCAATTAAGCTCTTTAAGATTAAATTGCAAATGAACTTTGGTCAATATCAGTGGAGGTAGTTTCCACCCTGGGAATTCCTCATACTTATGAAGTCACAGGTCTAGACCCTCTACCCCATTCATAGCTCCCCAAAAAGAGGGAGATTTTTATATAAATGTATTATTTTAAAGTTTTCTTCGTTTTGACTTTAAAACTGTCATATTTGTTAATTTTAAGTAGCAAGTGCTTATTTAAAAAATTAATTGTATGTTCAACTTCAATCCTAAACCCGTGTGCCAAAGTCTTTTCTAAGGATTATATAAAATCATATATTGAGAAGTCCATAGTACTAACAATGAATGTCATAGGAAACTAATTCTCTCAGGAATAAGTTAAGAGAATATAAAGATGACAGTAATTCTTTTTTTTTTAATTACACTGGCAGCTGATTTGCTTTAAATTGCTAATATAATAATTGTCCTCATTTTAAGCATATTGGTTTCACAGTATTTAAATCTCACAAAATTGAAAATGTAGGGCACTAGTGCATTTAGTAGATAGTTCTTGAAATCTTTTTTCTGGGGAATTCTTTGTAAAATGGTGGCAATTTGTTGGCAAAGTGAATAACATTATAAACTAGTCATATTAACACTACAAATGTCCAGACCAAAAGAAATGGAAAGGTAATTTGTAGGGACTTAGAATGAAGAGGTTTCCAAGAATGGTTAAAACACCTGTGGTCTGGGGCCTGGTACTTTCAAGGGTCAGGAGGTAAATATAAGCAAGGGTGATTCCTTATAACCTTACTACATCTAGGAAGCTTTTTTTGGTTTGAGGTAGGAAATGAGTTCTAGACAAAATTAAATAGGCTTTATAACTTGCTTTCATAATACAGTTTAATTTGTAAACCCCACTACAATAAAATTAAACCCAAGGTCTGAGGTAAAATAGATATTCTGGTAAAAAAACACTGAGTAGTAAAATGGAAAAGAATGGTGGTGGAGAGTGCAATAAGAATCCAGGACTTCAGAAGTTCCTAATGTCTTGCAGAAGTTTCTTTTAAATAGCATTTTGCTATATGATTTGCAATAATTGAAATTTCCAAGAGAACATGTATGGGTTAACTTGGATTATTATCTAGGCAAAATCTGTCCAAGCCCACACACCAACTGTTCACACTGCTCTATTAGCAATTACATTCCATTCAGTTGCCAAATTCCTGATCCTGTCAGTGGAATGAATGAATGAAGGCTTTCCATGACCCAGCAGGGAAGTTTGTTATTCATCAGGATGATTCTGCTTGTTGAAACTGCAGAGATAGTATTTACTTCAGCTCTCAATCTCAGGGGTCATTCTACCATGTAAATGGAAAGAAAATGTGATTTAATTCCCTTGCAAACAGCTTTATTAAACAAACACTGATTTAAGGAAGAGAACAAATTTTAAACTAAGGGATAGGAAATCTATTTTGACATTTCATTTAACTTCCTTGTACTTTTCTACTAATATTATTTGACACCTATTTACTTCACAGAATTTTGATAAGTTTAATGCATTAATGAGAAAAAACAATTAATAAATTAAATGTGCTTAAATTAAGATATGAAATGAAACAAGTTAATGCAAAATTGAGCATATAATGATTGCTTACTTCCTCAAGGAGAGGGAGAGGAGTGATGGAGAAAGAGAATTTGGAACTCATAATTTTAAAAAAATGAATATTAATAATTATTTACAAGTAATTGAGAAAAAAATTAAATTAAATGTTAAAAAGAGCATCTTTGATGAAGATATGAGAACAAAACAGGCAGGCTTTTGCATGCTACATTCTATCACTTTTTAGTCACAGATCTGTCTGTAGGTAAAGTGGCAAAGTACACCGAGAGCTAGTCTTGATGTCAGGAAGATCTGGGTTCAAATATTGGTTATCTGCCATTAAGCTTTGTGACATCACTTAATCTCTTAGTGGCTCCAAGAAACTCTCTCAAATTGCCAAGAAGGTACAAAATCCTGATTCTCCTTCCTGCTAATACCTTTCCTCTGAGATCAACTCTAATTTATTTTGTATATTTTATTCAGATGTGTCTTACTCTTTGTGACCCCATTTGGGGGTCTTCTGCTCTTTGCATTATATCATCTTGATGTTCAAGTTACCTACTTAACATGTAGCAGAAAGAGAAACAATTAGCTTTCTAGACTGCTATGGGAAGTCAATTTTTATATAATTAGAGGCTCATACAAACATTTCATTTTAGCAATATTTTCAGTTTTCTTGGAATATTTTGCAAAAGCTGCAGACAAGTAACATTTGCCTAAGTGGAGTTTTACTACTTCTTCTTTTGCTTATCTTTTGCTCTTGTTATTCTGTAGATGGAATACCCAAAGGGTGAAATGCTTTAGAAAAAAATGATAAAAAAGAAGGGCTAGATTATCAACTCAAATAACTTCAAGTCAAGTGAATTAATCTGGTCACACAATGATCCTTAACATTCTACAGTTCTTTGCCAAATTCCTACTTCTTTTAAATTTTGATTGGGGGGGGATAGAAATAGTTGAAAATGGCAATTGCCCACGTTACTGTATATAATTGGATAGGAAACCTGTCTAGTTATTCTATCAACATATATATTATGGACATGTGTTAGAGATAGACAATAATTCCCAGAATTCCCAGAGAGGTCCCAACATTGAGTTGGAGAAGTAGATCACATTTGGGAAATGGCACTGTTTTTGATGATATCAAATTAGTTTTTGTTGAAAGTTTTTATTTATTTATTTTTTTAGCATCAATATTCCCCCAGTAATGCTATATGGCTACAATCACTTAATAGTAAAATGTATCAGAAGAATAGAGTTACAAATGATCTGAAGAGCAATGACAAGATGGATCCAGGTCAGATATAAGTAACCTGTGACACATTATGAAAAATGAGTTGCTTACAGTAAGAGGAGCTAAGTAAAAGAATTAGTTCCGTCAGAATGGGGATGAGAGAAAAACAGATGGACAGCTGAATGGGTATTTGTACCCAAAATACTCAAAATGTAACAGGAAGACTTCAAGGACATTGCATAGCTCCTCTCTGAAGAATTTCTACAAAGACCTACATGAAAATCACAGAAGAACAGAATGGATGAATTGTAATCTATATCAAAGGAAGGAAGGATTATACACAATGCTGAAATTATAGATAATTCAAAGAATCACGAAGTACCATTCACCACACTTTCTTTTTGGCGACTCTAGTACAGTTAAGTTTGTTAATCAAATGGGCCTTCCAAATGAGAGAAGAATCCTAATAATTTACTATGAAATTGTTAATTAGACTCAAATTTAAATACTACTTGAGGGTAAAATTTGATTCCTATGAGGCATAGCTTAAAAAAATCAGATGAGGTTAGACAGGTACCAGAACACTTCTGCAATTCTCTCATGATCAAACTTAATCTTTAATCTCAAATTGCATCAAGATTTTACTTAATTAAAAGTCTACTGCTCTTTTTGTATCACTACCTTAGCTTTTATTAAAGTGAAGCTGTGGGAGCCTTGAGGGGGTATAGCCTGGACCTGTGATTTCATTGGTACATGGAACTGCTGATAAGGAAACCTCTTCTACCAATGCAGATTAGCAAGCACTACACAATTACAGAATTGTCTTACAGAGTTGCCTGGGACATGAAGAGGTTAAGTGACTTAGAATATAAGCTCTCTTAGTGAAAGTACTATTTTTCTGCTTGTATTTGTATTCCTGGCATTTACACATTTAGTAAATGTTTGTACATTGATTGACTAAGGTTACACAACCTAGTTAAAGGCGAGACTTGAACGATGGTCTTCCTGACTCCAGTGTCCACTCTGCCTAAATCTACTTTTTCCAGCCTTATAATTTATAATTTCCTTTCATTCAATCTCTGCTTTGGCCAAATTTTCCTTACAATTCATTATTCATAACACTCCATTGCCCATTTCTACAATTTTTTTTGTTGGGCTGCCCTTCATGCCTGGAATGCACTCCCTACTTACATCTCTTAAAATCCCAAGTCTTTCTCAAAATTAGGCTTGGACATCATCTTCTACATAAGGCTTTACCTGATCTTCCTGGCTACAACTATAATTCCTTCACCAAGTTATGTATTTTTATTTATATTTAACAAGTGGCAGCTAAGTGGCTCAGTGAATAGAGTGCTGGACCTAGAGTCAGGAAGACCTGAGTTCATATCTGCCCCAAGATACTTACTTACTAGTTGTGTGATCCTGGGCAATTCACTTAACTTCTGTTTGTCTTAATCCACTGGAGAAGGAAATGGCAAACCACTCGAGTATCCTTGCCAAGAAAAGCCCATGGACAGCATTGGTGTGCTATGGTCCACAGGGTCATAAAGAATAAGATATGAGTGAACAACAACAATGTACATGTTTTCTCTCCTGATGAAACATAAGCTCCTTGAGGGTAGTGATTCTATCACTTGTCTTTGTATTCCCAGCACCTAGCACCCAGTGCTTGGGATATAACAGACACTCAATAAAATAAACGTTTATTGATTGATTGGGTGATTGTAGAAAGAGTTTTCTTATTTGGGAGATGGAATCACAATGGAATCACAGATCTAGTTCAAAACAATACACTATATATCAAAATCATTGCCATTAACAAAAAGATTGTCAAAGAAATAGGAACTAAGAAAAAGCTAGAACTTTTACAAAGTTATATTCCTGAAATATTAGCACTAAAATGTAGTTAATTTTTGTGAATTTTTTTCTTATAGACTTATTTTGGAAAAATGGAGGTGTGTTTTCACAGAAAAAAAAAACGGTGTCTAAAATGTTAGATCTCAGGTCAGCTGAGGCACTTACACTTGAAGATCCTACAGGGCTCGGGAAGCTTATTTCACCAGCAGGTAGATTCACCTCCATTGTTACTTGATCATTGATCTGTGGTATCCTGATGCTCCTTGGATCTTATTCTGACAATATTTGTTCTCTGCTTTGTCATTCAATTTACTCCTGCTGCATTCAAGACTTAGTGCCAGTTACAGATTTTCTGTATGCCCATTTTTTCCAGGGTGGCCCTTGGCCTGTTCTGCTAAGCTGAAACCTTAATTCCCATCCTTCTCTCTTCAATTGGAATACCATGGTATGTGGCTGGTTCTTCTGGTCTATGATCTTTATCTAGCTGGCAACCTTTATTGAGCTATCAGTTCATTTGTTGATTTCATCCAAATCTATCCAACTAAATGAGCTCTGTGTTACCCTGGTTAATCCCATCCATACAAGTCCTATCTTAGGCCATGACACTCTAAAATAAATAAAAATCACATTCCAGAAAATGATAAAACTTTAGAACTACTTAAAGTTAAAAATCATCACTTTCTTGAAAAGAAATGTAAATAGCATTCAGATTTTTTAACACAAATCAAAATATTAAAACTAGCAGATTTGTACAGAAGCCATCATGGAAGATGCTTTGTTCAAAGTCCTTCTAATGGAAGAGAAATTCTCCCTACAGTGTAAGACTTTCCAGATACACATGCCTGTGAACAATCGTGTGATAGCATCAAGCCCCATCATATCACAGGGTCTACTGAATGAGATACATAATTATTCAATAGTTTTCAGTCTAGTACTACATACAGAAGGAAAAAAATAATGAATCAATGAAGAAAACATTTTTAAGCTTTTTTTGTGCCACAAAGAGAAAAAGTGATATAGTCTCTGTTCTCAATATGCTTACACTCTGATTGGGAGAGACAACACATACAAGAAAGCTCAGGTCTAGAGCAGATGAAAGGTCCTAGAAGTCTGAAGATCTCAGCAGCCACCAAGATGGCATGGTTCACTGAACCACAGGTGACATTAGTATGGCAGTATAGAAGCAGGGAATGTGGTAGGGTCTGGAGGGCCTTAGAATGCAGTGACAGAACAGACAGCAAGGCCAGGTGATCCTTCTCATTGTCAAAAATAGAGTTTGTGACTCTTGTCTCTGCTGTGTGGGCAGCCAAGCAGTTCACAAATAATTTCTGGGTTACCCTAGCCAGGAAAGGGGGCAAAGGGATATCCCCAGTGGTGGCACAGGTCTTCTCACTCTCTGTTTCATATAGGTTCAAGTTGACCTAGGGCCAAGGTAGGGAATGAAGGGAGAAATCAGGGTCAGCCTGGGTTTTGGTGAAATAACTTGAATGAAAGTTACACATTTTAACTGTGTTAAAGAGCTCATCAGTCTTCTGTTGCAGTATATCTAAAATAAAAATGACTAAACCTATCTTGGACCAAATTAAGAAAGGCATATTTTCCACATTTTGGCAGCACTTGGATAATCAGTCCATTGAGTTAGTCAGTATTTAGATTTAGGAGAGTTGCAGAAGATGAATAATGAAGTGAGCTTAGAACTGGAGAAGAGAAAGAAGGGTAAGGGAGTGACAGTGTGAAAAATGACCAGTACTTTTATTGATTCCTGGTACAAAGACTTTTCTTTTCAAGACAAGTTCTGTCAGTTATGTTTGGCAACTATAAAACTTGAGAGAATTAAAGTAACCCAGAGGACAATGGAAATACAATAAGGAGAAGCATATTTGCAGACTTGACTTATGTTCAAGTGATATAAAGGACATCATGGAGGAAATCTATGTTCAGGAAAGAAGATCAACCAGTCATATGGCAGGAACACAAAATAACAGATGGACAGCATGAGTCCTTCAATAATACCTTTTAATACAAAAGTGTGCCCTCTCACACATTCCATAATACTCAATGGAAGATTGTGTCTGAGGCTGGGTTTAAACTCAGGTCTTCCCAATTACATGTAAAAATAATTTTTAACATTTTTTTTTAATCTGAGTTCCAAATTCTCTCCCTCCCTTCCCTCTCCACTCCCTGAGATGGTAAGCAATATGATACAGGTTATACATGTTCAGTCATGCAAAATACATTTCCATATTAGTTAAGATCACACATCTATTTTTAAGGATTGAAATATCTTTGAATTAGAAATAGTCCTCAGCTAACAATGAGCCAGGACAAAGTCCAGACAAGGAAACAGGGATGGAAGAAGCAGTTTGGGTTCACATAGCATGCAGCCTGCTCCAAAGGTCCACCAAGGACCTTTGACAGAAGAGTCACATGGGCAGTGAAGCTACCTTTACAGAGAAAAGGTTTACAATGAGGTTTGGTCGCACAGGAGGCCAACTCAGCCACATGAAGGAACCTGTCGTGTTCTTCAGGTAAACCAATGAGAGTTTCATAACACTGTCAGCCACTTTGCATGAGAGTGTGAGTTTGAGGCATTAAAAATAAATGGGGGACACGTTAATTGTATACTTCTCTGATGTAGTCATTTCTACCCTGAGAATGTTATGCTACTAAAGTCTCCATATTTTAATTATCCTTCACTGAGCTAGATAATAAGGTGAGTTAGCTGGATTGCCAAAAGTTAAGATAAATAATATCACTACAAATATTCCCAGAGGCCTCTTTTCTTTTCTGCTTCTTAGAAGCCAAATATTTTCATCAGCGTGTTTCTGGATGAATTAAACGCACAATTTATATTCTCTGTGTACTCTACAAGTATGGGTTGAGGAGTTTTAACTTAATTATGGGGGTAAAAAAGAAAAGCCAGAAAAACTGTGGAAAGGCATTTCTTACAGTTTTAGAGTAATTATTTATACCTCTTATTCAGGTCATTTGGATTAACACAGAAGCTTTCATCCTACGAAGTTTTTAGATGAGGTGAAGGGAAAAAAAATCTCAAATTTTAGTCAGATAAAGAAAGTGAAAAGCAGAAGCAGGCCACCTTTATTACTTTACCTACACATTTTATTTGGTTCTTCCAACCCCAGGATTCTAGTGAAAGAAGGCCGAGCTTACAACCAACATTTTCCTTTTTCCTCTCCATGGGATACAAAATCCTGTACAATAATAATCTTTTTCCTTTACCTGTCACAAGCTGACCTCTAAGGTCCTGAATTGTCCAGGATGTGCTCAAATAAGAACCTTTTATTATAAGGAGAGAAAAATTACTTTAGTGTTACTGCCACAGAATTTTAGAGGTTGATGGAGGGGGGAGGGAGAGAAAATAACTGCTTGTTAATTGAAACAATTTAAAAATAAGTCCTCTAGTCTTATACCTACATTTTATGGATGAGTAACTTGTGTGTGGGTGGCAATTGAGGGGGAGAAACCAGTGAAGCATATTGATCCCACAACCACATAGACTTGTCTTCCCAGGCACAGCAGAGAGGTCAGGGCTGGCTACCTGAACCTTCCTTTCCTCCTGCCTTTCATGCACTGATCTTTTCTCTGATCCTGCAAAAAACAAGGGGCCCCTCAGCTTGACTCAATGGAAAAGCAGAACTGTTTAAAACAGCAGGGAAATATAAAGAGGCTATTTTTTGTCACAGAAAATGCCATTCAATAACCATGAAGCTGACACAGTCTTAAAAGGCTTTGATAAAACTGGAATTTCCAAGAAATAATAAGAACAATTACTGCTTATCCATGGGAGCATAGTAGACAGAATACTGAACCTGTAGTCAGGAATATCGGAGTTCAAATTCAGCCGCAGACACTAATTAGCTTTGCGACCCTGGGCTAGTCACTTAACCTCTATCTTAATAGGATCAGCCTCCAAGGGTTGTTGTGAGGTTCAAATGAGATAGTATCAGTAAAGCACATTGCCTGGGACATAGTAGGTGCTTAATAATGATTATTTTCCCCAACTCCACCCCTCTGTGGTAGAAGAATAGGTCAGAAACACCAAAGAGTAAATCTCACAACAGCTTGTGTATACATGAATCTCAGTCTTTCAGTCTCTTTCTCTGTCTCTGTCTCTCTGTCAACAATATGAGGACAGAATTCATAAAAGGGGAGAGGGAAAGAAAATGATAGAAGAGAATATGTAAATGATGAAGAGAAACTTCTGTAAACTCTTAGGAAGGAGAGGGGTTAAAGACGAAGGAGTGAGGTAGCAATGGGAGTTAATGAAACTTGAAGAAAGGAGAAATCTTAACTCGGGGATGGAGGGGGATCTCAACAAAGAATGCTCCCATTGGAGGAGAGATAAATTCTACACTGGAAGATAGGGATCTTACAATGTGCATAAATATGCAGGAATTTGGCACTCAGAGAGACTATCACTGACAGAACTGTTGTGTCCCCATAGACAGCATCCTGCCTCAGGAGAAGAGGAATCAAAGCTTCTGTGGATAACTGGAATCCAGAAACTGAGAGGCAAAGACTGTGAGATGAGGGGGAAAAAATATGGGAAGGGGAAAGGGTAGCAATGAAATGCACAATCAGGGACATAGGAAAATTCCCACCATGAGACAATGCTTCTATCCTATATTCTCTAGGAATTGATATCTCTAAGATTTAGGTACACCATAAAACAGGAGATGACAAGATCTATACAACAATAATGTAGAAACTGTTTAGAAAAGAGAACTCAAAAAAGGTACCTTAGAAGCTTTAATTCTATGAGGAAAACAGACTAGACAAAGAATAAACACAAGAAGTACAAATCAAAGAATAAAAGTCTAGAATAGACATAAAGGGATGATAAGTAATGAAAAGAATGAGAGAAAAATATTTTATAGAAAAAGAGAGAGAAAAAAATTAAACCTAGCAAACAAATTAAATCGAAGGGGAGGAAAACAAAGGGCTTTTACTTGTCTATTTCAATTGAGAGTAAAAAAAGATGGAAAGAATTGTTTAAATAACTAGACAAAAGGAAGAAAAAAAGGAATCAATAAACTAAATACTCTAAAACTAAGGAAAAGGATAATAAATAGCAAGGGGGAACTTAAGGGAGAAGATTAAGCAAAAATAACCAAAGAGTCAAAGTACTGTCTTTACAGAAGAAGGGGAAAAAATTGTAATGAAAAATATTACAGACAAATGGGGAAAAATACAAAATTAACTCTCATAACTTTAAAGTATGAATGAATTAGTCAAACCAACAAAATGAAAAAGAGTAACACATTGGATAAGAAACAAATCCCCACAATCTCTTGCTTACAAAGAAACACAGCTAAAAAGCAAAGTCATACACAAAATAAAATGAGGGTCTGGAACAAAATTTACTGTGAATTGAGTGACTAAAAAGAAAGGAAGCTCTACTAGACAAAGCAAAAATGAAAATTTACAACATAAAAAAGAGATTTTAAAAAAGGAAATAATGTCATATTGAGAAGGATCACAGACAACAAACCAATCTAGATATTGAACACATACTCCCAGTACTTTAGCACTTAAATTCATAGGGAAAAATTAACGAATTAAAAAAGAAAACATAATAGTAGCAGGAGATTTTAATGTCCCCCTCTTAGATTTAGATAAAATCTAACAGAAAGATGAACAAAATGAAAAATACAGAATCAGACAAATTGCAGAAAAGGAAAACTATAGACCAATATCCCTAATGATTATAGAAGAACAAATTAAAATATTTACTAACAAGCTTTGCCCTTCAGCAAAGACACTAGAAAAGATGTCACAAAGATTATATGCTAAGACCATATTGGATTTATACCTAGAATTCACAATTAATCCATTGTCAGGGAAAACACAAACTTAGTTATATTAATGACAAAATCAGCAAAAATCATAATATCAACAGATACAGAAAAAGCTTTTCATAAAATACAACACCTATTTCTATTAAAAACACTAGAAAACATAGGAATAAACTGACCTTTCCTTAAAATGATAAATAATATGTACCTAAAACTAAGAGCTATCATTACATGTAACAGAGACTAACTAAAATCCTTTCCCCTAAAACAGAGGTAGCACAAGTATGTCTATATTCACCAGTACTGTTTTACTAGTACTAGAAATTCTGGCTACAGAACTAAGACAAGAAAAGGACTTTGAGGTAATAAGAATAGCTAAGAAGAAAAAGAATCATCATTTTTTCTTGCAGGTAGTATGATAGTATAGATAACTCCAAAGAATCAGGTAAAATTTAATTAAAAAAATAACTTCAGCAAACTTGCAGGATATAAAATAAACACACACAAATCATCAGCTCATCAGTTTTTCTATGTAATATAAATAAAACTCAGTAGGAAAAAACAGAAAGAAATTCCATTTAAAATAATTACAGAATATATGAAATACTTTTGAGTCTACCTATCAAGATACAAATAAGAACTACATGCATATAACTACAAATCACCATGCTCAGAAAGACCAAAATAACTGAAAATTATCAATTGCTTATATTTTGTGAATATGCAACAAAATGGTATTAAATTAACTTATTTATCAATGATGTGCCAATTAAACTATCAAAGGATCATAGAACTAAAAAAAGTAATAAATTTCATTTGGAGGCAAAAAGTCACAAAGATTAAGGGAAATCATGAAAAAGAGGAAGTGAAAGGGGCACAGCAGTGTCAGATCTCAAACTATAGCATAAAACAGAAATCAAAACAATTTGGTACTGGTTAAAAATAGAGAGATCAGTGGAACAGGTTCAGTACACAACACACAGGAAAAATTGTATTTAGTATTCAACAAATACAAAAAACTTGGCTACTGGAATAAGGACTATTTAATAAAAACTGATGGGGAAAATAGACAGCAGTAGGAAGAAATTAAATATAGACCAACAGCAAAACTTACACCAAGATAAATTCTAAATGGATTTGTGACCTAGGTATTAAAGATCACATCATAAACAAATTAGAAAAACATAGAAAATATTATCCAATAGGAGAAAAGTTCATACCTAGTGAAACAATTGTCATATCAAGTCAAATGTATGTCAATAACACAGATAAAATGGATAATTTTGATTACATAAAATTAAAAAATTATTACAAAAACAAATCCAACAAAGCTAATATTAAAAAGGAAACAATTAACTGGGGAGTATCTTTTAGTGTTTCTCTGCTAAAGATCTTGATTCCAAGATATATCAAGATCTGATTCAAATTTATAAGAATAAGAGTCATTCTCAAACTGATGAATTCTTATAAGAATAAGAGCCTTTCTCTAAGGTTATAGTTCGCAAGGGAAGAAATCCAGGCTTTCTACAGTGATATTTTTAAAAAAATACTCTAAATCACTACTAATTAAAGAAATGCAAATTAAATCAACTACATTAATATTAGTGCAATGATGACAAAAAGAAAAAGGAAAATGACAAATGTTCAAAAGGCTGTGGGAAAACAGGCACACTGATGTTCTGTTAATGGATCTATGAATATATATAACTCTTCTGGAAAACAAATTTGGAATTATACTAAAAAAGTTACTAAACAGTACATGCTCTTTGACCCAGCTATATCACCCCTAGCTAGGTCTATGCCAAAAGGAGAACAAGGAAAAAGGAAAAGATCTTATGTGTACAAAAATAGCCACAGCAGCTCTCTTTGTTTTGTTTTGTCGTGGCAAAAACAAAACAAAAACAAAACTTTACCCTGGAAAATAAGGAGATGCCTATCAACTGAGGAATGGCTGAATAAATTATAATATATGGAGGTAATAGGATACTATCGTGTATCAATAAATGATTGATTTATTAAAATATAGAGAAACAGATATTTAATAAATATATTTATTAAAATATAGGAAATAGATAATTTCAAAGAGATAAGGACATACTCATATGAACTAATGCAGAGTGAAATAAGCAAAACTAAAATAACTATGGGCAGTATAACATCAATATCATAAAAATAACAATTTTGAAGGCCATTATAAACTGATGAAGAATGAAATGGGAACAAACAGGGGAATTTATATAACAGCAACAAGAATGAAAAGACAAGTTTGAAAGAGGAAGAACTACAATCAACAAAATGACGATCCAGATTCCAGAGGCCTGATATTGAAACATGCTATCCACCTACAGATAGAAATGATAGTTTTAGTGGGCAGAATGATGTAACTTTTTTTTGTATGCAGACTACATGATAATTTGTTTTGCTTTACTATGCAGGTTTATTACAAGGATTTTTTTTCAATACAGTAGTGAATAAGTGGGAGACAGAAATGATTTCTGTTAATTAAAAAAAACCCTAAAAATAAAGAAGTTGCTGGGGCTACAGATATGGAATGTTAAATGTATTTTCAGATGATTAGACTATCAAAGGGATGTATTACAGAACTTGACAAAATTCATTTGAAAAAACAAAAGGTTTTCACACTTCAAAATATATTACAAAACAACAATCATAAAGAAAAGTCACAAAGATAGCTAGGAGGCATAATGATTGGAGCGCTGGTCCTGGAGTCAGGAAGACTTGAGTTTAGATACTTGAACGAGAAAAAAAAATTTGTATCAAATTTCTTAGTAAAGGGTTTAGTATCCAAACAATATAGCCAATTAAAAAATACATTATATATTTGCATGTATGAATATATACATATATATGTATATAGTTATATGTCTGCATATTTATAATGTTTATGGATATATACATACACTAACATAGCTATATACCTATATTAGGTTTATAGATATAGATCAGATATATATCTGCAAAATCCATTCTCTAATTTCCCAATAAATAAATGATCAAAGGAAATAAACAGAATTCTCAAAAGAAGAAATGCAGATTATTAACAAACTTAAGAAGAAATGCTCCAAATTCCTCATAATAAGAGAAAAGCAAATCAAAACAAACTTGAGGTTTTATCTCACATCCCACCAATTGGCAAAGATGAAAAAAGATGGGAATACTCAATATTGGAGTGGTTGTGGAAAGACAGGCACACTAGTGTATCATTGGTAGAATTGTGAATCAGTAAAATAATTTTGGAAAACGATTTGGAGTTCTGAAAACATAGTGACTAAAAGCTTCATACCATTAACTCAAAATTTCCATTACTAGTCATATACCTCAAACAGGTCATTGATAAGAAGAAAGTATACATGTATGTGTATATGTGTGTATGTGTGTGTGCACATGTGTATCTATATCCATATGTAGATATAGATAGATATCCATTAACAACATGCTATGTATATCATAATATAGCAGCACCTTTTTGATGGCAAATACAAAGTAGATATCCATAGATTCAGGAATGGCTAAACAAATTGTGGTACATGAACCGAATGGAAGATTATTGTGCTGTTAGAAATATAACGAATCCAGAAAAGCATGGAACAAAGCATGTGATCTGCTGCAGAGCAAAATAAGAAAAGCCAAGAAACCCAGGAGCATATTGACAACATAATGCAAATGGAAAGATCACAAAACAATTAAAACACAATGTTGCAAAATTATAAAGAACAAACATGGCTCCAAAGAAGGGCTATGAGAATACATTCTCACTGTGCCCCTTTGCAGAAATGAAAAGTACTGGGTGTGGTACAGAGCACACATTTTATAAATCTTAGATGCGCTGCTTGGCTTTGTTGACTTTTTTTCTCCTCCGAACCGAGACTTAAAGAGAGTCAGGGATTCGAAGGGGCAGAGATAAGAAGAAAGAGAATCATAGGTATGGGAGACATGTTACAAAGTTACATTACTGAGAAAAATATTGTTATGCAAGGACACCAGCAAATAGGCCAGTCTAGCTGAAACACAGGGTATATGAGAGAGAGTAATGTGAATTCAGTCCAAAACAATAAGTTGGAGCCACATTGTCAAAAACTTTAAAAAGCAAAAATAGGTCTGTATTTTATCTTAGAGTCAGTAGGGAGACACTGAAGTTTCTTAAACAGAGGAATGATATAGTCAATCCTATGTTTTAGGAATATTAATTTGGCGACTTTATGGAGGACAAATTAAAGAGCCTAGAACCCAGGAAACTTGGCTTTTGTGACAATAGAGGCAAGGGGTAAGGAGGGCAGAGCTAGGATGAATAGAGAAAAAGGGAAAGATTCTAGAGATTTTGTGGATGTAGAATCAATAGGTCTTGGTAACACTGTGTACAGATCAGAAAGGAGGGTGAGGAATGAAAAATAAAAATTGCCCCAAATTGACAGACATGGATGGATGATGGATCCAAGGATGATGTTCTTAGCATGGAAGTTAGGAAGAAAGATGGTTTATGGGGAAACAGAACAAGTTCCATTTTGGGCATGTTGAATTGAATACAAAGAGGTTAAAGATCTTTC
The DNA here is from genome assembly GCF_003287225.1 of Phascolarctos cinereus. Taxonomy (NCBI): domain Eukaryota; kingdom Metazoa; phylum Chordata; class Mammalia; order Diprotodontia; family Phascolarctidae; genus Phascolarctos; species Phascolarctos cinereus. The sequence goes on from NW_027555736.1 coordinate 159,046,501, forward strand.
CCAATATCAATCATATTGCTTGCTAGTGGCGGAACAAAGACCAGGACCCTAGATATTTGACTACCAACCTAGTGCTCTTTGCAGGTATAATACTCTCTTGTATTACTCTACATAAATCCAAGAACCTCAACTAACTGATTTTAATCAACAGTTTGATATTCAAGGCTTACTTAGTTAATTATAAGACCACAACCATCAGTAAACTTTTCATTATTTTTCCTCATTTCTCCAATTACTTACTGTTCTACAAAAAGTTTGTTTTTTATGGTTCTGTTTTTATTTATTTGTGTTTATCCTTGCTTGCCTATTACATTATAAACTCTTTGGGGGTATATACTATTTCCTACTTATTATGAAACTCATTAAAGTACCTCAGATCTTGGCAGGGGCCTCACATGCTAGGCATCTTATTCCCTGCATTGCTTTTTACTACTATGCTACAAATAATGAATGTCTGTTGCAGAGACTATTGCTCACATTCATATGGCACTTTAAGATATGCAAACATGTTGTCCATGACATGTGGTCTACATAAATCACTTCTGCAGATATGTTCATGAAAGAGGAAAACTAGAGCTAGCATAGAATTTAAAGTTTGCCTCAATCATTTGTCATCATCATGGTAAATCATGGATGCACGAGGCATGGTTATTTTTAGGAACATGCAACATTTTCTGGACATTGGAAGATATTTGGAATACATTTTCACAGGGAAAAAAGGCTTCTTTCAATAGGACACTTACAGAAATGACTTTGTGTGCAGTAATCAAGTGTTGGGTGAATTTCCCATCAAGACCCACTCATGTGTGAATGTGTGGCAAAGAGCATCATTTTCAAAATAAGCACAACTTTCCTGGAAAAGGCTTTGTCAAAATCCTCACTTACAACATCAGCCTATTAACTTACAAGTAGAAGGTCAGAAAAGAGACAATTTCTGTTTATGTCAAATGTTTTTGACCAGGATGGAACCTGGATGGGTATTTCCTATATTAACGAATCATTTTGTCCCAAGACTTAACAAATATAGAATAAAGTGCCAGATCACTAAAGATAAGTAAATACCAAGATGAAGAAAGCATAATTAAACAGTTTTAAAACTTTAAAGTGTTTGGTTTTTCTTCATAAATTCTGGCATTCATTTTGCCAATTCATCTTGACAGATAGTTTAAAACACACTTTAAAAATCATTAAATTCAATCTTCCTTACAGAGAAGCAAAGACATCTTTCAAGGAGATCTCAGCTCTGTGACAGACACAAAGATCCTATGTCCATTCTAACTTTATAAACCTTGCTCTAGTACTATGAAATTTATTCCAAAGGGGGAAAACATGCTAGTACATTGCATCAGCCTTTACTGCTTATACCAAAAATTTCCCTGTTCTTATGCAATATGTACTTTGCATATATATATAGATGGAAAAAGCAATATATCTCCTGGTTGGGCTGCCACATTTTAGGAAAATTATCTGCCTTCCAGAGGAGACCAATGAAGGTGAAGAAATGATTGAAAGGTCAGTTGAAAAAACTGAGCATGTTCAATTTAAAGAAGAGACAACATGAGGATGAGATAGTTGTCTTCAAGTATTTTGAAGGACTGTCATGAGGAACAGATTATACTGGTAATTTAAGATCACAGATTAGTGCATGGGAGGTGCAAGGGATAAGAGCAAAGTCAATTGAGTTATTGTATTTTCATGGTACTGTACTTATTAAACCAAGTAAGCTAATACACTTTAGAAAGATATTCCAAGGAAATTGAAACAAACAAAAAATCTTCACCAGATAATTCAGTCAACCAAAACTTCCCTCTTCTTCTCCGTCATGAATATTTACTGAACTGCTGTCCATACATGAGCAGTGACCTTTACTGGACTAATTTGTTTTGCTAACAGAAAATGTACCTTAAGAGAAACTCAAATCACAATAACCCTGAGGTTTCGCCTTATACCCTGAAAATTGGTAAAAATGACCAAAAGTAGCAATATTCGTAATTGGAGGGGTTGTGGAATGATAAACACATTTGTACCACGTTGGTGGAACTGTGAAATAATATAACCATTTTGGAAAGCAATTTGGAATTATGCAAATAAAGTGACTAAAATGTCTATATTCTTTGAAACAGAGGCTCCATTACTAGATTTATACCCCATAGAAGTCACCGATAAGAAAAAAAAATCTCCATATGCTCCAAATATTTATAGCAGCACTTTTTATATTAGATAAGAATTGGAAACAAAGCAGGTGCTAAATAAGTTGTAGCACATGAATGTAATGGAATATTACTGTGTTCTAAGAAAGTATGTGTTGTGATTACAGAGAAGACTGATGCAGGACAAAGTAAGCAGAGGCAAGAAAACAGTTAACTACAGCAATGTAAATAGAAAGAACCACACGCCAGAAAATCAAAAGTAAATATAACAAAATTATAAAGATACAGTAAGACTCAAATGGAGAGATGAGAGGATTTCCCCCCAAGACACCTCCTTCATAAATGTGGGAGGTCCACAGGTGTTAAACATTGCATAAAATGTCAATTTTTTTTCAATACACTGATCACTTGTGCCAATTCCTTTCCCTCTCTAAAAATGCTATTTGTTTTAGGGGATGGCTCTCTGGGAGATGGATGAGAAGGATGCGCCAGGTAACTATGATGATGTAAGAAACATGAGATACCAAGAAGAACTTATTTAAAAAATGAAAAGAAAGGAAATGTATATTAGAACATATTAATTACACTTGTGTTTAAGCAATTTTCTCCATCAAATATAGACAAAAAATATACGTTTGACTATTAGAATAGTTATGGGAAACCTACATTAAAATACACATACATGACATATTTTGGGGCAAAGCCATACTTTTCTTCAAACACTTCTAAGCGACTAAGAAAGTCATTATCCAGGCAATCCATTATATTAAAAATCACCTTGGAATTAAATGAAGAAAGTCTCCAAAATGTCCACACCCTCAGACCCCAGGCTTCTACTTCCAGGCATATATCCATGAAGAAGGTTAATGACAAAAATTTTCATATAGACTAAGATATTTATAGTACTTTTGTAGTAACAAAGACATAGAAAGGGAAGAGATAACCATAATAGCTGATCAAGCTGTGTAAAATGAATGCAACAGAACGTTACTGTGTTATATGAAATGACAGCTAGGAATGTGGAGAAGCATATGAAGTTTACGTGAACTGAATAGAGCAAACAGACTGAAGAGAATAATATACAATGACTGTAATAATATAAATGGAAAGAATAACAACCACAAAACAAACTAAAATGAATGTCATAAAATCACAAAGAACAGGATTGGTTCCAAATAAGAGCTATGAGAAAACACTTTTCACATTCCTTTGAGGAGATAGGGGTGGGGTGGGGAGTGGAATATTGGATATATTGTCAGATGTTCTTTTTGATGCATTAGTTGGTTATGTGATTGTTTTCTCTTCTTGTTAAAAGTACATCCTATATAATACAAGAGATGGCTCTCTGGAAAGAAAAAGTAGGAGATACATAGAAGGAAATTTGGGAAATATAAAAATAAAAGACATCTATACAATTATTTTTTAAAAGATTGCCTTATACATTCCCCTAATGTAAAAAAAGCTAGCAATGTAATTTAATGAACATATTAATATTAAAAATGTCATGTAAATTTTTGCCAAAAAACAAAGCATGGCACCAACAGCAACAAAGTCAGTGTCATAATTTCTATAATCCAAATGGCAAAGTAAGTCACTTAACAGCACATTTTTTTTTGTCTTCAGTAACATTAGGCTCATATAGCAATGAAAATTTTAAAAGCAGCATTAAGTTCTTCACATTAGGTTCTACTTAGAGAAATAAATAAGGACTCAAAGCACAATGTGAAAATATGAGGAAATTGATTTCCACTAACAGGGATTTGTCTGCAAGCTGAAAAAAAAAGTGTCATGAGACATCTGGGTAGTTATTTCAATTTCTAAAAAATGCAGGTCTATCTTATTATGAAATTAGCCAAAACTAGCAATTTCTTTTTAAAAGGGCTTCATAATTGTAAGGCCATTTTTATATTTTAAAAATAGGCATTTCTTAGCTCACTTATGTTCTGAAAAAGGCCATACAACTCCTTAGCACGGTCAGTAATTCATTACTTTTCATCGCCTTCCACCTTCTCCACTTCTGTCTTGTGTTAGAAGGTTTGTAGGATCAGAGATCCTATGTTTAGAGATGCAAGGGACCTCCATCAATAAAGTCTACTTTATAGATGAGAGAGGGAACTGAGACCCTAAGAAATTCAGTGATTTGCCCAGAATCACACAAGTATTAGAAGTAGGACTTGAACTCAAGTATTCATTTCTCCAAGCAGGGAGCTCTACGCTCTGCAGCAAAGGTGTCAAACAGCTCTGCATAGGCTGCTTTCAGCTTACCCAGAACCAGATTAAAATGTAATTGGGAATCATTTGAGAAGATAAATAAAAATACAATGGAACATAGCTAATAATTGTATGTGGTTTTCTGAGTCAATGTGCTCAGAGATCTTTATCTATAGTTTGGTGGCCCCTGTTTTTATTTGAGTTTGACATTACTTCTCTACACTATTGCTTGGTTAACTCAATTGATTCTTTAACTTTTTCTGTTTTTCTGCCCATGAACATTATTATGTCTTTACTTCTCCCTTCTCATTTATTTCTCTTTCTTTGGGACTTGGCTTTTTTGGGTTATGCTTACTCATCCTGATGGCCTTTGCTCCTTGTATTTATCTTGCCTTCTTTATTTGCTATTTGTTTTTTATGTTCATATGCTTTTCTATATGTTAGCTCTGAAAAAGGAAAGTTTCCACCATAATTATTCAGTCATGCAACTTACTAAGAGTTCAAAATTATAATGTAAAATGCTTCTTTGTGTATCTGATGCTAGATTATAAAGGATGGGGAAAAGGCACAAATCCAAACAAACCTACTCAGTCAGTCTTGGCCAAGTCTAGAATTTTAGGAAGCTGCAATGATTCTTCTAGGTCACTGGGGTTCCATTTGTGCAGTTTATCCATTTATGAAGATTTCTAGAACTGTTGGGCCCATAACAAGGGATTTGAGTGCTAGAGCCCATCTGCTTGGCAGCCAGATCACAATGATTGGCAATAAAAATCTCTGCTTATCAGGACTTTGTTAATTCATATCAAAGATAAAAGCATAAATATAGAGCTGGAAGAGACCTTATGGATGTACAAGTTATGGTTGGAAAGGTTGTCAGGATTGTATTGCTATCTTATGTGTAAACACAGGTTTTGGTGCATTGAAGTAGGAGCTGAATTAATATTATCTCAGTCAAAGCAGTTTTTTTTAAAGCCTAATTCTCAGCAATGAGGTTTCAAGCAAAGGCCCTATCACATCTATCCAATGCACAAAATCATGTTCTTTCAAAACTGGCATTTAGACCTCATGACAGAAACCCAATATCTCATATTAGCTTTTAAAAACTAAGATACTGGGGCAGCTAGGTGGCACAGTGGACAGAGCACTGGCCCTGGAGTCAGGAGGACCTGGGTTCAAATCTGATCTCAGATATTTGACACTTACTAGCTGTGTGACCCTGGGCAAGTCATTTAATCCCATTGCCTGGCAAAAAAGACAAACGAGCAAAACCCACCCCCCAAACCCCAACATATCTATGTTGTATATAATATTTTACATTAATACAAAATAAACTGTCAAAAAACCTTATATGTATCCCTCAAATGTTTCACACATTATAAGAGTAGAATAATTTAAAGACACTGATCTAGTAATAAGGAGATTTGGTTCCTAATCCCAATTTAGCCAATAATTATGTGAGGTTGGGCAGTTCACTCTGGACTGTTTACTTCTTTAGTTCAATAATAATAGCTAGCATTTACATAGAAGTAGCATTTATATGTGCTAGGCAGTGTGCTAAATACTTTGTGAATATGATCTCATTTGATCCTCATAAGAACCCCGAGAGACATGTGCTATTGTTATCCCCATTTTACAGATGAGTAAACTGAGGCAAACAAAAATTAAATGACTTGCCCCAACATGGCACAGTTAGTAAGTCTCTGAGGCCAAATTTAAACTCAGGTCTTCCTGACTCTGGGCCCAGTACTCTACCCACTGTGCCACCAGCTGCCTCTACTTTGTAAAATTTGAGGATTGGGAGGTAACTTCCAGGTTCTCAGGTTTACTAATCTAAGAACTGCAGAATGAGAGAATCACAGAATTTGAGATGTAGAAGGTATCTTGGTGGCCATCTATTCCAGGGTCAGCAAAGTGGTCCAAGAACTAAATCTGGGAAATCTGGCAAATTCTGGTTTTGTATGAGAATGGTTTTTACATTTTAAAATTAAATAAAACTACATTTACAAACATACCCAAAAAAATCCGTAGCTCAACAGCCAGCCATACAAAAATCATAGAAAGGTTGGCAGACCATGGTTTGACGACCATTGATCCAGTCCATCTTATACATAAAAGGAATATTCACTAACATTTTATTATAATAGAATTGGTATAATATTTTTATGTTTTACTTAGCATTAAGGAATATGTGAGTTACAGAGAGGCAGAGTGGCAATAAGAGGTTGAGTCAGGGAGACCTGCGTTCAAATTCTGTCTCTGGCATTTATTAGCTAGGTATCCATAGAGAAGTAATTCAATCTCCCTTAGTCCCAGGCATCCCCTTACATTACAAAGAGGCAGCTAGCTGGTCCAGCTGGGTCGGGAGTCAGGAAGATCTGCCTTTCAATCCAGCCTCAGACACTTGCTAGCTGTGTGACCCTGGGCAAGTCACTCAACCACTGTCTGATTCAGCTTTCTTGTCTGTGAAATGTGGAGCACCTACCTCCCAGACTTGTTGTGAGGATCATGGGAGGCAGTATTGGTAAAGTGCTCAGCAAAGCGCCTGGCACATGGGAGGCACTTAATGTTTGCTTTCTTCCTTCCTTAAGAAAATAAATTATTACATATAAAGAAGAATTATAATATATAAAGAACATACAAAATGTACAGAATCATATAAAGAAAAAAGATTATATAAAGATATACAGATATATAAAGAATAAAGAATTATATAAAGAATATCTAAAGTATAATATGTAAAGAATATGAATTATAATATAAAGACAGTAATCTGCATTGATGGAGGTCTATCATACTTACAAAATCAAAGGTCTTTAATATACCAGCACATCTGAAGGTAAACTGATTCTCTGACAATTGAATTTAACCATAATAATGAAAATAATCATTCTTAGTGAAAAAGAACATTTTTCTTGAGAAGTATAAAGGTAATATCCTTTTCTTTATTTAAAAGTGTACCTAAAATCTTTTATTCAGCAATGCAATATGCCTTTGTGATCATTTACTTCATCCCAATTGTACAAAGAGCATGACATTTGGAGTTGGAAAACCTGGGTACTGGTTCTGCTACTTAACTAGCTTTGTGATAGCTGAGCCTCCTCTTTGTTATATTCCTTGAAGTGGCTATTACAATCCTTCCTGATTCCACTAGTTTTAAGTGCCTGCTTGTTCTTCCAATTATCTTATTTATGTATCTGCTTATGTTGTATCTCCTAGTAGAAGGGAAGCCATTTGAAGTTAAGGACTATTTTGACTTTGGAACCCCATTGACAAGCAAGGTGTTTTACACTTAGAAGGTGATTAATAAAGGCATGTGGATTTGAATTGAATTGGAATCCTAATATATGTATTACCTACTTCATTAGATTGTTGTGAGAGTCAAGTGACACCATTTATATAAATAATCTTATAACAATAAAATTGCTATGAAAATGTAAAAAAAATGTACTTAACATAAACATTTGACTCACTCATTGAGGATTGCTAGGTGATGTCTATATTTATTGGAACCAGGATCTGAGGTTGAATCCTGTCCTCAGACACTTACTAGCTGGGTAACTGGGCAAGTCCCTTAATCTCTCTAAGCTCCAGTTTCCTCATATGTAAAATTGGGAAAATAATACTACTTGCCTCATGGGATTGCTGTGAAGACTGAGTGATACTGTGTTTATGTGTGTGTGTGTTTGTGTGTGTGTGTGTGTGTGTGTGTGTGTGTGTTGTATATATATGTATATATATATATCTCATACATATATATATTTTATTATATATACACACATATATAAAGCACTTCACAAACCTTAAAGCACTATATAAATATAGCTATTACTATTATTATAACTGTAATCTATATAGAGCTTTAGGTTTATAAAATGCTTTACATATATTATTTCATTTGCTCCCTTCCAACTCTACATCTACGGTCCCATGATTCTCACTTTAGAACTATGAGGTAATTAATATAGTTATTATTTTTCCCATTTTACACATGAGTAAACTAAGGCTAAGGTTCAGTTACTTGACTACAGTCACATAGGTATCTTAAGGTGGGATTCAAACCTGGATCTTCCTGATCCCAAATCCCATGGCTCTAACTACTGGACCACTAGTGAGCACAGGACATTTGTAAAGAGGGAGTGGTTACCAAGACTTAAAAGCTTCAAATACTCAAGTACACAGATGCAAGATAAGTTTCATGATTTTTCTCAAAACACCGTGCCCATAAAATTGCAGCCTTTGGCAGCTCCCTGAAAATGGGTTTACTGCTTTCTGGCAAGAATTCTCCAGAACAAAATTCCAGCAGTTCATTAATAGATGTGATGTTTTACCTGAGTATTTCTTCCTTATTTCTCTTACACTCCTTAAACCACCCAAAGTGAGTTTTCTTCTTAAGCTATAAGAACATTTTCTCTGATTCCATCCAAATAAGTTAATCTCCCCAGTGGCCAAATTGATTACTGTTTATCATGCCAGGAAGAAGGTAGATAAATGTCAAATAGGGAACCAATTAGAAACTTACATTTTCTGAAAACAAGTTAGCACATACAGGTGAAATGAAAAGCTAATATTTATCTCACTTGTTGTCAGCTATATTATTTTTTTTCCTGTAATGCCTGTTGAATATATATCTTGGAGTAATAAATTATATTTGAAGGCTGCAGGCCTGTGCACTTTCAGCCACTGTTTTCCACTGCTAGTTTGACTTTATTATTATTCAATGTGTTGACTTAGATCCTTTAATCACAAGACTGGCTATGGAGTACAAATTATATAATCACAACTGAGAGCTTTATAGGTCAGCAATCTGAAGCATTACTACAGTATAGTCGATTAATTTTAACAACATACTTCAGGGCATTCAGGAAACTAAAGAACAGAACCATTGCTATGTAGAAGGTCATAGAGCCTGCCAAAGAAATGAGTTCTCAAGTACATGTACCAATCCAGGAAATGTTGGTAGACATCATTTATTTCTTAAGATTTTTTTATTGTTTTTTAAAATTAAATTTTACTTTAAATTAATAATAATTTTCTTCTTCCTACCAGCTTCTCTATCTACCTCTAGAAAAAGAGGAAGGAAAAAACAAAACTATGCAACAAATATGCAGTCAGTCAAAACAAATAGCATTGGCTATGTCCAAAAGTATATGGCTCACTCTACATCTTGAGCCCAACACCTTTTGTCAGGAGATGCTTCATCAGTTCTCTGGAATTGTGGATGGTCACTGCATTGGTTAGAGTTCTTAAATTTTTCAAAGTTGTTTGTCTTAATGCAGTTGTTTATTGTCATTGTATAAATAATTTTCCTGGTTCTGGTCCCTTCGTTCTGCATCAATTCATATGTCTTCCCAGGTTTTCCTGAAATAGTCTCTTTTATCATTTCTAATAGCACACTAAATTCTATTAAATTCATATACCATAATTTATTTTGCTAGCCCTCGTTTCTTTAAACTACCTGTTATTGTAGTCGATTATGATGGCCAGGATTGCTTCCTCCTTCAGACATACTATGGTCACGAGAAGAGAAGTTTCAGAAAAAAATGGAGGAGAGACATTAAAGATATTGGTGGGTGAATTAAAATTTTTGATCATTATTTATTCTTCTCTTGGGAGTAGAGAACTACTGATGAACCCAAAAGACTATTGAACTATGTGGTGTCATGTGACTTTGGTCATTGCTACAAAAAAAAAATGTAAATCATGGCAACAGGAATTCTCCCACTATAGACTGGAAAAACTGAAGAAGCTACATATAGCCGGGTATAAACACACATGATGCCCACAGGCCACCTAGTGTAACAAACTGAGACTACTCTCACTTTGGTTAGTTCTGTGCTCTGCCAGTACTGAACTCACACAGCTACAACTCATATCTTGATTCTCACTAGCCCTTCTCTAAGCCCTTATTAAGATTCTAGAAGAATGCAAGCTTCTTGTCGACCAGTATCAGTGCACTCTCAGTGTCTAGTACAGGGCCTCAAATACCTTAGACAATTAACGAAGGCTTGTTGAATTAATGTGAACCTAACTGGTTCCTTAAGTTTCCTGGGGCAGCTAGGTGGTAGAGTGGATAAAGCATGGGGTCTGGAGTCAGGAAGACTTATCTTCCTAAGTTTAAATATCACTTCAGACACTTACTAGCTGTGTGACCCTGGGCAAGTCATTTAAAACTCTTTGACTCAATTTCCTCATCTCTAAAATGACTGAAGAAGGAAATGGCAAACTGCTCCAGGGTCTTTGTCAAGAAAACCCCAAACAGGGGGCGGAGCCAAGATGGCGGAGTGAAAGCAGTGACTTGCTTGAGCTCTCCCCCAAACCCCTCCAAATATTCATAAAAAATGGCTCTAAACAAATTCTGAAGCAGCAGAACCCACAAAAAGACAGAGTGAAACAAATTTCCAGCCCAAGACAACCTGGATGATTGATAAGAAAGGTATATCGCGCCGGGCTGGGAGCGCAGCGCAGCACGGCATGGGGCGCAGGCCACAGCAAACCAGGAGCAGGCCTCAGAGGACTGAATTGTGGGCAGCTGTGGAGGTTTCCAGACTCCTCAATCCACAAATGCCAAAGACAACTTAGAAGGTCAGTGGGAAAAGTCTGTTTCAGTCGGTGGTCAGAGAGGAAGGCGGGGTTTCAACTCCATTCCCCAAGGGCATGGCCCTGTGGGGGGGCAGCTGCTTCCCCAGCTTCAGGCCCACAGACTCAGAGGGAATCCAGTGGCTGATCAGAGAGGGACTGCAGGGATCTCTTTGCCAGTGCTGAGGCAGGAATCTCTTGCTTTGCCTGTGTGTGGATCTGGGTCACAGTTCTGGGCTGCAGTGTTGGGGTGAGGAGGAGCTGGCATGGTGGAGCTTGTAGTGGCTGTGAAGAGGAACCCCTCCTCACAGTTATGGGACAGAAAGGAACACTTGTGGTCACAGGCCAGGAAAGGAGTAAACACCTCGCCCCTTATCATACCACCTTGGAAGAACTGAAAATTTACAGGTCCCTACAAGTATCTCTGAAAACAGCTACACAAACCCCTGAAGCTTGGAACAGTACATTCTCCACATTGGAAGCAGACTCTTACCTTAACAAAGAGTTTAAAACTAAAGTAATTGGCTGGGATCATGAGCAAGCAGCACAAAAAGAGTCAGACTATATTATCTTACTTTGGTGACAAAGAAGATCAAAATATACAACCAGAAGAAGACAACAAAATCAAAGCTCCTACATCCAAAGCCTCCAAGAAAAATATGAATCAGTCCCAGGCCTTGGAAGAGCTCAAAAGGGATTTTGAGAAGCAAGTAAGGGAAGTAGAGGAAAAACTGGGAAGAGAAATGAGAGTGATGCAAGAAAATCATGAAAAACAAGTCAACAGCTTGCTAAAGGAGACCCAAAAAAATACTGAAGAAAATAACACCTTAAAAAACAGCCTAACCCAAATGGCAAAAGAGGTCCAAAAAGCCAATGAGGAGAAAAATGCCCTAAAAAGAAAAATTGGCCAAATGGAAAAGGAAGTCCAAAAGATTACTGAAGAAAATACTTCCTTAAAAATTAGAATAGAGCAATTGGAAGCTAGTGACTTTATGAGAAATCAAGACACTGTAAAACAAATCCAAAAGAATGAAAAATTAGAAAACAATGTGAAATATCTGACCTGGAAAATAGATCCAGGAGAGAGAATTTAAAAATTATTGGACTATCTGAAAGCCATGATCAAAAAAAGAGCCTAGACATCATCTTTCAAGAAATTATCAAGGAAAACTGCCCTGATATATTAGAACCAGAGGGCAAAATAGAAATTGAAAGAATCCACAGATCTCCTCCTGAAAGAGATCCCCAAAGGAAAACTCCTAGGAATATTGTAGCCAAATTCCAGAGTTCCCAGGTCAAGGAGAAAATATTACAAGCTGCCAGAAGGAAACAATTCAAGTACTGTGGAAACACAATCAGGATAACACAAGATTTAGCAGCTTCTACATTAAAGGACCACAGGGCATGGAATATAATATTCTGGAGGGCAAAGGAGATAGGATTACAACCAAGAATCACCTACCCAGCAAAACTGAGTATAATCCTTCAGGGGAAAAAATGGTCATTCAGTGAAATAGAGGACTTTCAAGCATTCCTGATGAAAAGACCAGAGCTAAACAGAAAATTTGACTTTCAAATACAGGACTCCAGTGGAACATGAAGAGGTAAACAGGAAAGAGAAATCATAAGAGACTTATTAAGATTGAACTGTTTACATTCCTGCATGGAAAGATGATATTTGTAACTCATGAGAACTTTGTCAGTATTAGGGTAGTTGAAGGAAAAAAATTGTATGTATGTATATATATATAGATAGATAGATAGAGGGCACAGGGTGAGTTGAAGATTAAGGGGTCATATCTGGAGAATAAAATTAAGGGATGAGAGAGGATGATACTCGGAGAAGAAAGGGAGAGGTAGAATGGGGTAAATTATCTCACAAAAAAAAACAACAGACAGGAAAGAAAAGGCTCCCATAGTGGAGGGGAAACAGGGGAAGGTGAGAGGGAATGAGGGAATCTTATTCTCATAGGATTTGGCTTAAGGAGGGAATAACATACACATTCAACTGGGTATGGAAATCTGTCTTACCCTACAGGAAAATAGGGGGAGAAAGGGACAAGAGAGCAGGGGGGGGTGATAGAGAGGAGGGCAGATTGGGAAAAAGGGTAATCAGAAGCAAATACTTCTGAGGAGGGACAGGGTCAAAAGAAAGAATAAAATAAATGGGAGGACAGGATAAGATTAAGGGAAATAGAGTTAGTTTTTCACAACATGTCTACTAAGGAAGTGTTTTGCATAACTGCACATGTAAAACCTATATTGAGTTGCTTGCCTTTTCAATGAAGGTGGTTGGGGAGGGAGGAAGGGAGAAAATGTGGAACTCAAAGTTTTAAAAACACATGTTTTAAAAAAAATGTTTTCACATGCAACAGGGAAATAAGAAATAGAAGGGGAAGGGGATAAGAGAAGGGAGGGGGGAGAGATAGAAGAGAAGGCAGACCAGGGGAAGGGGTATTCAGAATGCATGCCATCTTGGGGTAGGGGAGGGGTGAAAATTTGGAACTCAAAAACTTGTGGAAGTGAATATTGAAAACTAAAAGTAAATAAATTTACATTAAAAAAATTAAAAAAAACACAATGAAGGACCCTTGGCTAACGAGAAAATAAGAATTTGGCTTAGCTCTTCCTTAGGATCATATACTTTTGAGCTGAAAGGTTCCTTCAGAACTATCTAATCCAAACTTTTCATTTTGCAGATAAGTTAACTAAAGTTCAGAGAATGGAAGTTACTTTTCAAAATTGACTTATGTAATAAATAGCTGCACTGGTAAAAAAAAAAAGAAAAGAAAAGAAAAGAAAACCCCAAACAGGGTCATAAAAAGTCAGACGTGACTGAAAACAACTGAAGAATAGAATCCTAGTCTTGTCCTTGCTACTACCAGCCAACACTCTTTGATCCCTTTTGGCTACATGTTTCTTGAGCTCAGATTACTCTCACTTTATTTCTGACCCTACCTGGGTGGCATTATGCTGGGCAATATGAGGCAGTTGAGGGAAGGGGTATTAAATGAAGATATTAATTGATCCCTCAAAGGAGACTAATAAATCATCCCTGGGTCATGGAGGATTTGAATAGCTCACCTGTGATTAGAGGTGGGCACCCTTGTTCATGAACTTCCATTTAGGATTCCCATAAACACTTGCTTATGTAAATATACCACTGCCCCAGGCAGTTTAAAAAACCTTAGCTGAGTCTGATGTAGTTCAAGAGGCAACATACCATGTGAAAGCTGTTTTTTTTTCCTTACACTTCATAGCCCGTTAGTGGCTTAGTTATCTCCATCTATATTTCAATTAAACTTTGGAGAGGGATGTTGGCAGGGAGAAGCTATACCAGCCTTAAGAGGGGAAAGTGAAGTCTTAATGGAATGTAATATATTGTGGAGAGGGGTCTGACATTCATGGAGCAGTGACCAATTCTTCTGGAGAAAAAACTGATGATGTTGGGGCAGGGTAGTACATGTCTCTTTTCACTGCTGCTGGGAAGCCTGAGGCTAGTAGATCTCTTGAGTTCAGGAATTCTGAGGTATTGTAGGGATAAAGTTGATCAAGTGTCCACACTAAGTAAGCATCAATATGGAGGGGTGCAGATAGGATGCGTAAGGAGAAGTGAACTAGACCAGGTCGGAAAGAGGAGAGCAGGTTAAAGCTTCCACGCAGATCAGTATTGGGAGCAGGAACGAGAAAAGCCATTGTACTTTCAGTCTGAGGGAGATAGGGAGATCTAGTCTTAAAAAATATTAAAAAGAAGAAATAAAGATGGTATAATGGGATATGGATTTGAATTATAATGGTTACTTAAGTTTCCAAAGTGGTTTAGGGGACTCTTAACCTTATACAGCTGAGCACCACAGAATGAAAGACTGAATAGCTTTCAGAGATTCTCTGGTCTAAACTCCTAACTTTATAACAGATGAGCAAACTGAGGTTCAGAGAGATGACATGACTTGTCCAAGGTCAAGTTGGCATAAAATAGTTGTCAGGCAGTCAATTAGTATTTATTAATTTCTAACTGTCTATTGGGCACTGTGTGAAGTGTTAAGGATATAAAGATAGGCAAAAACAAGTTTCCTTCCAACAAGGAATATGCATCTTGATAACATGCAAATAATCATGTGGATACATGTGGATACATATGAAAAACATGTGTATTAGTTTGTAGACACATACATGCATATACACACATATATGAACAGACATAAGCATGTATATGTGTCTATATAAATGTATAAACATGTATTTTATATATATATATGTGTGTGTATATATAGGTATGTGTATATGTATACATGCAGGTGTCTATCTATCTACCTTTATTTCTATCTATCCACACACACACAGGTGGGGGAGAGAGAAGTGGGAAAAGCCTTCTGTGATATTTAAACTGAGTCATAAATGAAGCCAGGGAAACCAAGAGGTGGAAATGAAGGGGGATGTCATTCCAAATATGGCAGCAGCCAGTGTAAATTCATAGTCAAGAGATGGAGTGCCAGCATGAGAGAGACCAGTAAACTAATGTAGCCAGATCATAGAGTGTTTAGAAGGGAGTAAAATATAAAAAGACTCAAAAGGTAGGAAGGGGTCAGGTAGAGAAGGGCTTGAAATGCTAAAAGGAGAGGATTTTGTGTTTGGTCCTAGAAGTAAAAGGGATTCATTCACTTGAGTTTGTTGAGAACAGCAGTGACCTGCATTCGAAGAAATCCTTTTTGGAAGTTCAGTGGAGGGTGGATTGGAGTGGGGAAAGATTTGAAGCAGAGATCAGATTCCAATTCAATTCCTTTGACTAAAAATCTAGCCCCTCTTCGTCTACTTTGCCAGGGTGTTTTTAACTTTTATATGAAACGGCTAGGTGGGGCAGTGGATAGACTGCTGGGCTTGGAGTCCTGAGTTCAAATCTGGCAAGTCATTTAATCCTGTTTGCCTCATTTTCCTCATGTATAAAATGAGGTGGAGAAGGAATATCAAACCAAACTAGTATCTTTGCCAAGGAAACCCTAAAAAGGGTCACAAAGAGTCAGACATGACTGAAAATGACTGAACAACAACAATGAAACTTAGATTTATTTTTTCCTTCTGATGTTTGCTAGTGGTCTGAATATGGGCCAGTCATTTGATCTCTCTTATCTCAGTTTCCTCATTTATAAAATTAGAGTAATACAGTAATGCATGGAGTGCCAACTTATAAGGTTGTTATGAGAATTCAGGAAATGATGTATGTGAAGTACTTTATAAACTTCAAAGTATTATATCAACATTAGCTATTACTCCTGTTTTTCTTTCCTTTCCTTGGAGGGCTAAGTCCATAATTTTTCTGGGTCAGAATAGTTTGAGTTTATTTTAAATTCTATATTCTAGACATTGATGTATCCCATGAAGCATTGTTTTTATTGCTGTTATTAATTTGCTTGCTGTTGCTGTCTCTGATTTGCATTATATTATGGTGAATGTAATATATTCTGTATGAACAAGACATAAAGCTGAAAGATTTGGATATATTTCATCAATAGTTTAATAGGCACAAACTAGTAACAAACTGGTCTCTGGCTAACACTGATTTGGGGAGCAATATAGCTAGCCAGCTACATAACATCCCTGTAGAGAGTTTGAATTTTTTGTAATAATTGTAAACAATAGAACTTTTTGTGTATAATGGAACCCATTGCTGCTACAATTGCTTCTTATCTGAGAGGTAGATTAATATTATAATACCCAATTAGTGCTAGAAATGATTATTGAAGTTTTGGGCATGGTATTGAATTAACCACCCACCAATGGGAGGAGAGGATGGAGAACTGATGAAATGTAGCCTATTGGAGTTCTTACATAAGCTATACTAAGGTCTTTCTAATGGATGCTTGTGTCACATCTAGATATTCAATATGTCCCAGGTGGATTTAGGGTAACAGTGCAAAAGGTCATAGAAGCAGATTCACAGATATGAAAGTAGGACTTTTCTAAATATCCAATTGCTTTCCCTTCATTGGAAAGGACAATCCCTACCTGGTTGACCATAAGATTATTATTATACCCCTTAAAGAGTAAGGAGTCATTTTGCATGAATTGACTACTTGAACTGCAATTTTTTTTCAGTATCTAGGATCCAGAAAATTAAGCAAGGCATGTCTTTAATCCTTAGATCCAGGCCTGGTTGAGCAAAGTCATCACAAGATATCCTCTTTCCCTTCCCCAGACAAAGTTCTGGCCCTTAAAGATTTCCAACAACTCTATAATGATTTTTATTTGGACTTGGATTTCATTGTTACATGGAACTCCCAGGAGAGAAAGCTCCTTCTACCAATGGTGGTTTGTATTAGTATCTTGTCTGCAACTTAGAAAATTCTCTTAGGGCATGGAAAGAATTCTCTTAGAAAGTTTCTTAGGGCATGGAAATGTCAGGTTACTTGGCCAAGATCAAAAATCCAGTAAGTGTTAGATGTGGGACTTGAACCCAGGTCTTTGTAGCTAGGAGGCCTGCTTTCTACTCACTTCAGGTTGTTGCTACTTTTTATTTATACAACTATTTAATTTGTGTTTGTGGAGATAAGAGAAATGTTTACAAAAACCAACCTGTACTAGAGAGATGGCAGAATGAAAAGGCTACCTCTTAGCAATTCATACTATAGACAACTACAATGGTAAGAATAAAGAAATGGAAAAAAGAGATAAATATACCTTGAGCAGTTTTTTTCTTCCCTCCCCTTCCCTTTCCTTTCTCTTCTTACCCTCATGTATTCTTGCTTAGGTAATTTATTTATCTTCTAATCCCATGGACAGAGACTTATTCCTAAGGAAAAACCCTAGGCAAATACATCTGTTGTAGTTTTATTTGCTTTGCCATATTCCTAACAGTCAAGGGTCCATTCCATAAGCAAGGGTATGACCAAATTAAAAATCAAAATTTCTTAAAGTGAAGACCCAAAAATAGGTAACAGATTGCAACTTGCATCCTTAACAATTAAATCACAGGAAAAATCAAAGTAGAGAATAAGAAGTGGGAATCAGGGACTATGAAAAAAAACAGATTGGGAATTGTTGCCTCCATTCATAGTCATGGCATCGTACACATCAGAATTCAACTATCCATGCACAGGAGACATATTCCCCAGGGAACTATAAAATGAGAGGTTCTACAGTTGACTTCAAAGATCTCTTCTAGCTCTAAATTTATTACTGGAACTGAAACACTAAAGGTTTCAAGGGTATCCATGTGGTATGATGGATAGGACATTGGACTTGGAATCAAGAAAACCTGAATTCAGACAGGCAAGGGTACAAATGGTTCAAAGGTAAAGGAAGGAATAATGTTGCAAGAGGGGTCCACAGTGTTGAGTGTACTAGGGAAGGAAGTGAAATCATAAGAGGAATGAGCAATTGGAAAAGAAGGTAGTGATTGAGAAGCCAAAGATCTCAACAAAGTTTCAGAATGAATTTAGAGATCAAAGGGTGGGAAATGTAGAAGGAGAAGATGTCATGGTCAGAGAAAAATTTGAAAACCCAAGAACTTTGAAGTGGTCTAGTTTTAATTGACAATGAGGTCTAAGTTGTGTTTTCCTGGTTCTAGAATAGAGATGGAGAGCACGAAATTGAGAAGACCACAAAATTTTGAAGCCAAAGTGTTGAGATCAATAAGAATGATATCATATTTTGAAGAGGAAAACTATAAGCTAGCTGTTGACATTTTTGAAGAAGATGTAAGAGTGTCCTTGAAGTAGATGGTAAAGATCTATAGAAGATGGCATTTGATAATTTAAATTTCAGAGCAAGAGGGACTGTTGAAGGAAGGTAGGGTATTAAAGGTCTGGAAGAGGTAGTATAGAGCAATGAAGATTTCAACCCTACCTACTAAACCTCTATATGCAAGAACATGGGAGTATGATTAACTAGCATTGGAGATAAAGGTCAGGAACTCAATGTCTTCAGGGACTAGCCAGGAGTCTTCTAACGTGAAGGGAACTAATGTACCAGTAAAAGATGGGATGAAAAGGAGTTTGTTTACAATAGAACCTGGATTCCAAAGGTCACCGTAGATGTGATGGAAGATAGGCAGGCTAGGACTGAGTTGTTTAGGAATAAGGATATATGTGAGGAAGCAAGAGTAAGAGGTCCTCAACTTGACTAATCTTTTTTAAGACCTTGGAATTAGGGATTTACTTGCAAGTGAATAACATCATATTAAATCTTGATATAACATTGCTTCTGACCACTACCACTACTGCCACCACCACTATTACTACAGTCAAGCATAAAGTAGCAAAAGTTTCTTTGAAAAGCATACCTAGTTTGAATGAACTATTCTCCATTTACAAAAGCAGAGACTTGTTGTCATGTGATTGCTTTAAAAGAAGGGCCCAGTCATGCATTATTTAATGCCAAAAATCCTTGTCTGCCTACTCTTGAAAGTATTAATGATATTGTTTTAAGTTGAGGTTGTTGGGGATGGGAAGCAAAGTGGGTGTAAAACATGCTATATGAAAAAACTGAGGAGCCATTAGTCCCTCACTGGATATAGGTTAGAATATAATTAATTTCATAGAGGAAGTCAAAGAGTAAGAAGAGAGATTCAAGAATGATGGTGTCCATTTCTACCTGAAAAGAACAGGGAAGGCTTCATGAGGAATAGCAGCATAAGTGCATCAAGGGCTTAAAGATGACACAGAAATTATTTAAAGTGACATGAACTGGGTTTTGAAGGAAGATACGTATTTCAACAAGTAGATCATTTTCAGGCTCAGGTTACATGCAAGTTTATGTATGTATGTGTAAATGTAAGTCTACAGAGATGGAAGAAGGCAACATATCATTAGGATATGAATAGTAATACATTTTGATTAGAGCATAGAACTGATGGGGGGTTGGAATAAGTCACAAAAATTGGAGATGTTATGAAGTATCTTAATTATCAAGTTAATACATTTTTATTTTTATTTTTTAAAGGCAAGGCAAAGAATTTCACTAAAGATTTTGAGTGGGCAAGTGATATGAATATGCCTGTGCATTAGGAAAAAGTGATGCATTAAAAAGGAGAGGAAACTGAACACAGGAGGACCAAATAAGAAATTATTACAACAGTCTAAGTAACAAGTATTGAGGACCTAAATTAGGGTGCTAATAAAAAGCAGTATGTCAATTGAGATAGACATTACAGAGGTATACTAAATTAGAAAATAATAACTAAGAGATACATATATATATTATATGTATATGTGTGTGTGTATATATATATATATATATATATATATATATATATACATATTAGATTTACAAGATGCTTTCTTTAATTCATAAGACTTCACAACTAGTTGGCAGCCTTCAAGTTGTCAAACTTTAATGATTAGTAGAAAAATGATCTTACCAATAAAAAATAGAGAAGTTTGGAGGAAAGACACATTGGGATATCTTGAGTTTGAGGTGGTCTAACAGGCAGAAATGGGAGACTGCAGCTCAGAGAGAAATTAGGACTTTGCACATATATTGGGGAGTCATCTAAATAGAGGTAATAACTGAAGGCATTCATTTGGATGAGATTACTAAGGGAGAGTGAATAGAAAGATGAAGAGGAGAAAAGAGAGGAATACAGGAGCAGAGAGGAGAAGAAGAGAGAAGAGGGTCAAGGATAAAAACTTTGAGGACTCCTAAATTGGAGATGGGAGAAGAAAGAGGACTAAATGAAATTTTATGTATCATCCATTTGTATCTTAATCAAAGAACTGGCTTGGTGGGGCTTGGGAGGCTCTGTGTGAAATGTTGCATATATATCAATTTTTTTCAATGCATACATGGATTTTTCTGCTCCCCCCTTCTTCCATTAAAAAAAAATCTTGTAAGAGATGGTCTGGAATGCAGTAGGGGTGGCGGGGCAGAGTGAATAGGAGGATCTAGGCAATGTCAAAATTATAAATGACATCTATTTCACGTAAATATACTAGATTTGCTGCATGCTGAATCATTGTGTCCTACTGAGGCAATTTCCCAGCTAGAGCTTTATAGCTTTTCGTGGATAGATATCTAATCTTCTCCAGATCTGATGTGATAGAAACATGGCTCCATGGTCAGAGTCATAGCTAGCAATTTCTGCCTCTTGAGTAAATGCCGGGGGTGGTGGTGGCATAGAGGTGGGGCTCAACTGAGGTATGGCAGCTAAGGACAAGAAACAGAAACAGATAGCATTCGGTTTCTAAACTGCTGAATCTTGGAGAAAATGACCCTGAGATTAGGCTATTGCTGTTGTCAGTGTAGGAGTGAGGTAGGCAGTGGAAGACGTATACTCCATATTTGCATTTAGAACCCTCCAAATTGCCCAGCCTAGACAAAAGCCCATCACCCTGTCCTTGTCAGGTCTCTGCCCAAATCATCCTATTTCCAAGTCCTGCCAGGTACCAACCAAATAATATAGTAGGAGCTGAAAATATATATATTTTAAAAAATGACTCAGGTTTGCAGGGCTAGAACACAATTCTCTTGAAGAGACACTCATCTAAATCCTGCAACAGGAATGATCTGATTAAAAACATGAAGGCTTCCTCAATGATCCTAAATCCTCCAAGGTCACATTCTCCTTTAACATACAACCTTTAATACAAATTCCTTCTTAACTTCATTCGAAGCTGGAATACAACTGGAACACCAACAATATATGTTTCTGCATGTTTCAACTCTTGCTATTTTATGCCAAAGGTGATTCTAATAAATAGATTTGACTTTCATTACCTTCCAGTGCATACTTAATATCCAGTGCAAAGAGGGTCCACATGATCTCAGCACTAATTTTTCCCATGTTCAGTTCTTGAGGGAACCTGTAACCAAAGACATTTTTCTAGGTTACCAGGTAAGAAATATCATTTAAGGTAAAATACCCACAATGTAACTATGATTTTTCATAAAAATATCAATGATCATTTCAGTGCTATGACACAGAATACACAATGCATATACTAGTGCTAAGGCCACTGGTCATAGCATCAGAGGAACTGTATTCCAATCCTTCCTTTGATTATTATTTCCTGTATGACCTCAGACAAGTCACTTAACTTCCTTAGGTATTGATTTCCTCATCTGTTAAATGAGGGGTTTGGACAAGATGGTCCTTAAGTCTCAATTTAGATCTACAGCCATGATACTTATTAACCTCTGGTTTTCATCACCTTAAGGCATTAATAATAAAATATAGTAAATAAAATAATAAAATATTGAAGGTAATATATCCTCACAATTTTATTATTCACTTAAGCTCTCCAGGCTGTATATACTCCCTGTTACTGTTTCTTCCCTTTTGTCTTAGCCCCATTAATATAACTGTATTAATAACAACCAGGTAGAAAAGGAAAAAAAAAAGACATTAGCTCATGAAATTGAGCTTCACGGAATGTGTAAAATTTTTATTTTAACATGTGGTAATTGCTATAGAAAGGGAATACCATGCCTTTTTTTCTCTCCTGAATTAGGAATAGTAAATGAATTCCTAACTTCCAATCTTCACATTTCACCCTCTTTCTGAAGTTGAGCTTTTATTGCAAACCTTCTCCATGCAACACTCCATTTTCCATCTCTGCGCCTTTTTTATGGAGCTCATCTCCCTTTCAGTTCTAGCTCTTACAACCCTTGATTTCCTTCAAGACTCAGCTGAACCATCATCTTTTACATGAAGCCTTGACTGATTACATCAGTTACCAGCACCTACAAATTACCTTACATCTACTTATATGTATGTGTGTGCAACCCTGTGTATAAAATAAATATTGAAGCTCAAGGTTTTTAAGTCAGATATCCATTTATCTAAATAAACTCATTAGTTGAATATATAATTCTTTGTTATAAAGGATGATTCTCTGGGAGGAGAGGGAGATGAATATAGGGGAAAATTTAAGCAATGTAAAAATAGCAATAAGGTTTATTTCAAAAATTAATATTCAAAAACAGTTTGACAAAAAGAAGGTTGATATGCATGTAGTTTGCTATTTTTAAAAAATGCAGAAATAGGTCTAGTTTTCCTTATCTTCAATATTCTTCCCACATTATCAATTTAGTCAATGATGAAAATGGGAATGGATCCCATGCCTCTTGACCTTCCCATCCAATATTCTATCTGCTAGACCACATTACCTTTCTATGCATTTTTTATAAGGCAGTGAATCAAAAATGTTCCCAAGCATTAAGAGTGTCTCCACAGCTAATCTGTTATTGCATTGGTCTATTGGTTTTACCTTAAAAGATTTACAGTTTGGATTATTGGTTTTGTATTATCTGCAATATTCTTTTTTATACTGGATGAATTCTGAATCTTAATAATAACCATTTGTAGAAGATGTACTCTTACACATAAAACTGTTTTTTTATACAAATGTGTTATTCTCAGGTCTGTTTCAGATTAGATTTTTGGCTCAACATAATGTAATATAAAGAATGAGTTCCAGTTCTTGCTATACTTATTTTTATCTATTAAGATGCTGCCCTTTATACTGTAATAAATACACAAGACTCAAAACTTCAATTTCTGATAGTAGTACAACTTTCTGCAGCACTGCCTCTTTCATTTCTTTCCATCTTTTTTCCTCTCCACCATATGAATAAGAGCGAACTTTAGGTTACATTTACTAAAGTAATTTGGCCAAAGAATACCTTTTGAATATATCGCTAGAACTCATAAACGTTTGGTATAGAAAACAGTTCCAGGATAAAGTTTGAGCTCTCTTCAAATCCTATCTCAGATACTTACTAGCTCTCTAATCCAGAGCGAGTCACTTGACTTCTGTCAGTCTGTTTCCTCATCTGGAAAATGTGGATAACAATAGTACCTTGGTCTATGGTGGGAGTAAGAGTATGATAATATGACTTGGGGTATCACATTTACTGTAAATAGCAAAACAGCTCCATTCCATGGGAAAACTCATATGTGACCATGGACGATCTTTCAGCAATAAAGCCTTCTTTTTTCTGTCCTTATATAACATCTGTCTAGACTTGTGACAGGCCTTTTAAGTTCTCCCAAATAAAACCTATTTGCTATTATGCTGGCGTGGACCCCATTCATTTTATTGATATTTTGATGCCTTCTCATTAGAGTGGGACATCCCTCTAGATGGTCTGATCCCTGACACTAGGACATAGGGTTATTGTAAGGATCAAACAAGGTAATACATGTAAGTACTTTGCAAACCATGAAGCACTACATAAATGCTTGCCATTATAAGAATCATTATTAATAAGTTGCTAGAAATGTAACAAAACTGAGGAAGTGTGGCTTATTTTCATACTGTAAAATTTTTAGGTAAAATAATGTATATTACAGAGAAAAATATTGCTAGCAACAAAATTTTCTTACATGCATTCACATCACGTCAAATGTTTGGGAAATGCTATGCTAGGGCAGTTTATTTGGAAATATCTTTAATCATGTTTTTTTACTGGTAACAATAATAATAATAGCTAGTATTTATATAGCTCTTTATAGTTGGCAAAACGCATTACATATGTTATCTCATGTATTCTCCACAACAACCCTACAAGACAAATATTGTTATTATTCTCATTTTACAGATAAGAAAACAGGCTGAAGAAATTTGAGCAAGGTGCCCAGGGTCATTGAACTATAAAGGTCTGAGGAAAAAAAATTATTCATCCTCCTAACTCCAAGTTTAGCACTCTACCAGTATGTTGAAGCAAAGGAGGATTTTCTCTCCACTATCAATCAGTCGAAGAGAATGAGTGAAGGTGTAATCAGTACTGGAAAAGGTGATCAGGGAGGCTATGTATGAAAATCTGAGCTCCGCAAAATGACAAGAACAGTTTCTCGACCTTTTTTTTTTAAATCCACTCTGTACCTAATATAGTACTAAAGAGAGTTGGCACTCAGTACCCTGGGAAGCCAACTTAGAGTTGTAGAAAATGTGCTACCCTGTGAGATAGGTTCTATTATTATCCTCCTTTTACAGTTTAAGGAAACTGAGGCAGTCAGAAGTTAAGTGATTCATCCAAGATCACACAGCTAGTAAGTGTCTGAGGCCAGACTGGATCTCAGGTCTTTCTGACTCTAGGCCCAGTGCTCTATCCACTTGAGTCACTTAGCTTCCTCTTTTCTGTTTTGTTTTCTTTCTACCTTGTCTGTGAATACCACAATTCAAGAAAATTTTTACTTTTACTTGTCTTTCTTAAAGTACCATCAAGGAATAATTATCTTTTATATATTCCTTTAAGTGAATAATTAAAAAATTCAATTAATAATAAGAGTAGAATATTTTTAAGGATCTGGAATGGAGATATACCCCTCAAAAATATCCCCCAAATAAATACCTTCCTGAGACTTTGTCTCCTATACTGATTCATTGCACTGAAATGAAAGGAGGAAGAGCCACAGATCCCCAGGGCAAAGCTGTCATGGTCTAAAACATTTGGAACAGGCACCATGAGGTCTAGGAGTGATGCCCATTGTTTCTATTAAAAGGGAGATTTGCCAAATTTGGATAAATTATTGGCTGGCTACTAGGTTTGTAATTGTATCCCTGTCTTTCTCCAGTCTTGTCTAATTGTATCAAACTTTCTTTCGGCTGCTTGCTAATATCAAACCTCAGTTAGACAAAAAATGCTCTAGGCTTCAAGCTTGTATTTTAGCAGCTATATGACCAAATCTTGATTCAGGAGGCAGAGCTGTGCTTTTTGTCTCTCTCCACCCCCACTCCCTGGCCCCCCCACCAAATAGCGCTTCTGGGCTTTCCTTATCCTGACAAAGCATCACAATTTATCTGCACATTTGTTGCATGAGTACTTGAGATTCAATGATATATCAAATCATTTATCAGAATTGGTAGTTGTCTTTCCCAAGCTGAAATATTTCCTATGCATTTCCTCCTTCCACCTCAGGCCTTTGGCAATTACAAATTTAAAAGGCCTGGAAAAACTGTCAAAAATATGATTACTGTCAATTCTGCTACTTTTAGACAAAACCCAACTAGTTTACTTTTGGGCTCTCTATGATAAGTGGGTTTAGGATTTGTAGCATGAATTAATTATACAAACTACATTACAGAAGCCATATTTAATATGTTTAGAAGAACAAACACCTTACAAGTCCTGCAAATCTACGATCCTAACACTGGCTGAGTTGAATACCTAGGGACATCCATGTGTGGAAACAGCTTCTGTCTCCACATCTTCAGCCTACCATAAGTTCTGAGTCTGGTATCATCTTGAGCGAATATTTGAGGATGCCATAGAGCGATGACAAAGCATCCCTTCCGGGACTTGTTAGTTTTTTTAAAAAAAGCTTACCCATCATAAATTCATCCCTGTATTCTCAAAATTCATCGCTAGACTGCTTCCCAGGGATCTTGCTTTTTGGATTTCTAATTTTCCCAACTACTACCAGGAAAAATTCCTTTTTTTTCCTGTAAATTATTTCTATGCTGTTATTCCTATTTAATTCAGCCCTAACTTTCCCTAGGCATACTCCATTTTGTTACCCTTCTCTTAAGACTTTTATTTACTTTGGAATCCTTGTTTTATGATAAACGATTTCATGTATGTTATTAGCATTTTCTTCAGTTTCTTCTTCTTTCTCCTAGAGTAATTGAAATTTGGCTATTCCTATGGCAAAGAAGCATCATTTTCTCCCATATCTATCCTCCTAGTTTCAGCGTAAGGTAGAGTGGCTGACATATCCCTTGTTCTTCCATACCATTGTTCTGCTGTTACCAATCAATAACTACTTTCAAGTTCAGATCACTGGAAAATATAACCCTAATCCTATCTTTGGCATAGTCATTCGCCAACTTCCTTCCTTTTTCAGTGATGCTCAGTAACTTTAACATCCATGCTGATAACCTTTCTGAAATTTTGTCCTCATAGACCCTAAATCTCTTCTTAAACTCTACCTCAATTTCCATTCCATTTCAGCCATCCATCAAGAGGGTTACTCCTTAGATCAGGGATGAGGAACCTGCAGCCTAGAGGCCACATGTGGCCTTCTAAGTCCTTGGGTGTGGCTTTTTGACTGAGTTCAAGTTTTACAGAACAAATCCTTTTATTAAGGGGATTGTTTTGTGAAGTTTGGATTGAGTAAAAGGGCTGCATTTTGAGGACCTAGAGGGCCACAGGTGGCCTTGAGGCCACAGGTTCCCCACCCCTGCCTCAGACCTCCCCATAGCATAATGAACTTTTAATGTCTTCTGTTCTCTTTCCATTCCTTTTGATCCTCTTCCATGAAAGTGTCATCATCCTAAGGGCCAAAATCCTCTGTTTAGTATTTAAAATGATTTATAAGTTGGCTCCTTCCTTCTTTTCTGATCTCCTTATGCTTTATTCCTTTCCATTTATTCTACAATCTAGCAATATTCTGTTCCTTGACACAATTTTTGTTCCTTGAACACACTTCAACTCCCAATTCTAATCTGATGCCCTTCAATGGCTGCCTCCCATGCTCTTTCTCCTTACCTCTGAATCCTTACTTCTTTTAAGAATCAACTCAAATCTCACCTTGTGCAGGTGGCCTTTCTTTCTCCCTTTCCCCCTCTCTGTCACCCCTAAATCCTCACGTCTTTCCTCATAGATTACTTCATATCTTTTAAAAATAGTATTTTATTTTTTCTAATTGCATGCAAAGACAATTTTAAAATTTTTATAAATTTTATTTTCCCCCAATTACATATAAAAACATTTTTAACATTCATTTTTACAACTTTGAGTTCCAACTGCTCTCCCTTCCTCCCTCCCCCCCACCCTCATTTAGAAGGCAAGCAATTTGATATGGGTAAAAGTGGGTAGCCACGTAAAACATATTTCCATATTAGTCATATTGTGAAAGAAAACACAGACCAAAAAAATTATCCGAAGAAAAGTAATCAAAGAGTATGCTTCAATCTGCATTCAGACATCCTAAGTTCTTTCTCTGCGGATGGATAGCATTTTTCATCATAAGTCCTTCAGAGTTGTCTTGGTTTGCTGAGAAGAGCTAAGTCATTCACAGCTGATCATCTTACAACATTGCTGTTACTTTGTAAACAGTACTTTTCATTTTGCATCAGCTCAGTTAAGTTTTTCTGAGAGCATCTTGCTCATCATTTCTTTGTCAATAATATTCTACTTCATTCTGCTTCATCAATAGTATTCCATCACAATCACATACTACAATTTGTTTAGCCATTCCCCAGTTGATGGGCATCCTCTCAATTTCCAGTATTTTGCCACCAGAAAAAAAGCCGCTATAAAGATTTTTGTAAATATAGGTCCTTTTCCTTTTTTTTTTATTATCACTTTTTGGATACAGATCTAGTAGTCATATTTCTAGGTCAAAGGGTATGTATAGTTTTACATCTCTTTGGGCATAGTTCCCAATTGCTCCACAGAATGGTTGAATCAGTCCACAACTCCACCAACAATGCATTAATGTCTTATTTTACCCACATCCCTTCCAGCACTTGTCTTTTTCCTTTTCTGTCCTATTAACCAATCTAATAGGTATGAGGTGGTACCTCAGAATTGTTTTAATTTGCATTTCTCTATTTAATAGTGATTTAGAGCATTTTTTCATATGGCTATGGAAAGCTTTGATTACTTCATTTGAAAATGGTTCATATCTTTTGATTATTTATCAATTGGGGAATGGCTTTTTTATAAATTTGACTCATTTCTTTATATGTTTGAAAAGTGAAGCCTTTGTCAGAGAAACTTGCTTCAATTCTTTTCACAGTTACTATTGCAAATTGCATTTCCCTCTACCCTATCTCCCTCCCTCCATTTATTCTTTTTTCTCTCTCCTCTCATTCTGTCGCTTCTCGAAAGTGTTTTGCTTCTGACTACCCTTCCCCCAATCTGCCCTCCATTCTATCACTTCCCCACCTTCTTTTATCCCCTTCTTCTCTTATTTTCCTGTAGGGTAAGACAAATTTATATACCCAATTGAATATGTATATTGTTCCTTCTTTGAGCCAATTCTGATGACAGTAAGGTTTAATCATTTCTCCCCCTACCCTATCTTACCTTTCCTTGTAAAAGTTTTCTCTTGCCTCCATTATGTGAGATAATTTACCCTGTTCTACCTCTCCCTTTCCCCTTCTCCCAGTTCATTTCTATTTCTCTTTTATTTTTTTATATCATCCCTTCATATTCAACCTATATACATATATATATATACATACACATATATATACATATACACATATACATACATAGACACACATATATGTATGTATGCATGTGTGTATATATGTGTGTGTGTATATATACATACACACACATACACACACACATACACACACACACACATACACACACACACACATATATATATATATATATATATATATATAATATATATATATATATATATATATATATATATATATATATATATATATATAAAATATCATCTTCCCATGTAGGCATGTAAACAGTTTAACCTTATTAAGTCCCTTATGACTTCCCTTTTGTGTTTACCTTTTTATACTTCTCTTGAATTTTATATTTGGATGACAGATTTTCTATTCAGTTCCCTCCTTTTCACCAAGAATGCTTGAAAGTCCTCTATTTCATTGAATGCCCACTTTGAAGGATTATACTCAGTTTTGCTGGTAGGTGATCCTTGGTTGCAATACTAGCTCCTTTGGCTTCTGGAAATCATATTCTAAGCCCTCTGATCCTTTAATGTAGAAGCTGCTAAATCTTGCGTTATCCTGATTGTGGCTTCACCATATTTGAATTGTTTCTTTTTGGCTGTTTGCAATATTTTCTCCCTGATCTGGGAACTCTGGAATTTGGCTATAATATTCCTGGGAGTTTTCATTTTGGGATCTCTTTCAACAGATGATCAGTGGATTCTTCCAATTCCTATTTTATCCTCTGGTTCTAGAATATCAGGGCAGTTTTCCTTGATAATTTCTTGAAAGATGATGTCTAGGGCCTCTTTTTGATCATGGCTTTCAGGTAGTCCAATAAATCATTTCTCCTGGATCTATTTTCCAGGTCAGTTGTTTTTCTAATGTGATATTTCACATTGTCTTATTTTTTCATTCTTTTGGTTTAGTTTTATTGTTTCTTGATTTCTCATAAAGTCATTAGCTTCCATTTGCTCAATTCTAATTTTTAAGGAATTATTTTCTTCAATGAGCTTTTGCATCTCCTTTTCCATCTGGCCAATTCTACTTTTTAGGGAGTTTTTTCCTCAGTAGTTTTTGTCTTTTTTTCCATTTGGCCAATTCTGTTTTTTAAGGCATTCTTCTCCTCATTGGCTTTTTGTACCTCTTTTACCATTTGGTCTTTTTTTTAAGGTATTATTTTCTTCAATAATTTTTTGGTATCTCCTTTACCAAACTATGGACTCATTTTACATGATTTTCTTGCATCCCTCTCATTTCTCTTTCCAATTTTTCTTCTACCATTCTTACTTGATTTTTAAAAGCCTTTTTGAGCTCTTCCGTGGCCTGAGACCAATTCATATTTTGCTTGGAGGCTTTGGATGTTATATCTTTGACTTTGTAATCTTCTGAGTGAATGTTTTGATCTTCCTTATCACCATGGTAACTTTCTACAGTCAGATTTTTTTCTCTTGTTGGCTCATTTTTCCAGTCTATTTCTTGACTTTAACTCTTTGTCAAAGTGGGTCTCTGCTTTCAGGGTGACGGGCAGGCTTCAGAGGTTTTGTGCAGTTGTTTTCATAGATACTTTTATGAACCTATAAGTTTTCAGTTCTTCCAAGGTGGTATGATCTAAGGAGAGGTGTGTTTACTACCCTTCTGGCCTGTGCTCTTGTCTGTGAGTGACCACAACTACTCTTTTCTGCCCATATAACTGTAACAAGGGTTCCTGCTCCACTATGGCCACAAGCTCTGGCATGTTAGTGCCCCTCCTCACCCTGGAACTGCCACCCAGTATTGTGACCTAGATATGAGTATGAAAAGCAATGGAATACTTGTGGTCCCCCAGTGACAGCAAAGAGACCCCTGTAATCTCCTTCTGATCAATTGTTTGACCCCCTTACAATCTGAGGGCTGAGAGCTTCCAGAGCAGCTGCTGCCACTGCTGATTCAGTGGCTGTCAAGACCTGCTCCTGGTTTCCTGGGGCTGGGTCTGAGCTGGTGTGGCCTGTGCTATACTGTGCTCCATTCTCATCCACATATGACACACCTTTCCTGCTGACCTAAGTTTTCTTTGTCTGGAAAATTATCTCACCCCATCCTCTTGTGGGTTCTGCTATCCCAGGAATTGTTTTAAGGTATTATGTAAGGGTATTTGGAATGGTTTTGGGGAGAGCTCAGGTGAATCACTGCCTTTTCTCTGCCATCTTGGCTCTGCCTCCCTAATGTTCATTGGGAAAAAAAAATTTGAGTTCCAAATTTTCTCTCTTCCTCCCTGCCCCCTCTCTAAGATGTTAAGCAATTTGATGCAGGTTATACATGTACAATCATTTAAAACATAATTCTATATTAGTCATGTTGTGGAAGAAGAAATGAACCAAAAGGAACACACACACACACACAAAATGAAAATGAAAATGAAAATAGTATGCTTTAATCTGCATTCAGACTCTATCAATTTCTTCCCTGGATATGGATAGCATTTTCTATCATGACTCCCTTGGAATTGCCTTGGATTACTGCAGATTACTTCCTCTCTATTCTGTTTACCCATTGTACCTTGTCTCCCCCATTAAAATATGAGCTCCTTGAGGGAAGAGACCATGTTTTTGCCTTTCTTTCTATAACCTGTGCTTGGTACTTAGCGTTTAATAAATGCTTATTGACTGATATATGTCCTTCCCAACTATTATCCCATTCTACCATCCCTGTTCTGGAATCTCTTACTTTTGGACTTCACATTCAGGCATCTCAATGGTGCACTTAGCACCATGTTAAATTCTGTCCTCCCGTCTACTTTCTTCCACTTCTACTCTAATAACCTCAAAACTTGGGTAACCCCAACTATTCATTGCTCTGTTTCTCTAAACCTAGATTACTTACCCCTACTGGATGACATAGAAACTGCTGATGTCATCCATTATAAATTCCATCCTTATTGACTCCCCTATCACATTCAATATAATGCCTACCAGTTATAAGCTGGTAAAATTTTAACTGGTTCTGTAAGAAAAAAATGTACATGTGACATTTTTTAGACTTGATCTACATTACTAATGTTTTCTTTGTCACTTTTTTTAAGTTTAGAAGTTAAAAAAAACAATAAATCAAGCCTTGATTGTTAGCCTTCGCTAACTTTTGAGGTGTAAATGCTTACCCTGAAAATTTAACAATTGGTTCTAGACAGCAGCAGCTCATCCCTTCCTGTTCCAAACACTCCTCTGTCCTCATTCTCCCTAACTCCATCTCTGCCTTTCTCCTTTAAGCATATGACCTCATCTGTTATTGTTTTCTTTCTTTTTTTTAACCAAGAAAGGTTTTATTTTCTTGCAGCAGCTTTGCTAATTGCGCAAAACAATTTTATTTTGCCATTTAAACATTATCACACAATCCTATTACGAATGGCAAACATTAATTAAGAACAAAACAAAAACAAAAAAAAATTCACAACCTTAATTACCTAGAGGATTTGTCATTGAAAGGGGGAAGAGAAAAACTGCTTTTCTTGCAAGCTTTTCACAAATGTCACATTTTCTTTTAAAAAAAGAATAAAAAACAAAAGTAAAATAGCTAAAACAGAAAGTCATAAAAAGAACTTTACAGAATTGTCAACAATATTAAGACAACACTGACTAGTCAGTTTCATTACAGCATCTCCCAGATCCAGAGCTTCTCCCCTCCCTCCCTCCACCCCTTACCCCTCCCGCTATTCTGGCCAGGAACAGAACTGGCATTTTCAGAGACAGAGGTCAGGACAGTATTGCCAGTGAAACATACATCTGGATCAGAATTTGATACTGCACCTTCCCCATATCCCCTCTCTTCTACCACAAGTTTCATTTCTCAAACGTAGGCTGTAAGAGGATAAAGGGGACAAACCTCCAGCTGCGGGGGAGGGGGGAGGTTGGGGAGGGAAGAAAAAAGAAAACCAAGCTCCACCCATAGAGCTGTCACTTATTCTTCCCTTCTCTTCTCCCCTCTGCCATGAATATGAAACTTAAGCTTTGACTTCAGAAAACCAATCCACATAAAGGGAAAGGCAGATTTAGGATTTCAGGGATAACAGCTTCCTCTTGTTTCTATGTACCATTTCAGTCCCATGCAGGTACCTCTCCAAAGAAAATACAGAGATTGCAAAGGTGGACTTGGGTTTACCTATCTAGTCTCTCAGGACCTGTCTCAGGCCAAATCTTCTCTTTCCCCAAACAGGGGGCCTTGTGGCCGCAGAGGCATGAAGATCATGGTGCTGGCTGGAGTGCAATTACTCATTCCTTTACTAAGAACTGATCCCATGATTGGTTAGTGTTGGTTACCCAAGGTAGGGGAAGGTAGGTCTGGGTCAAAGTAGCTAAAAAGACACCCACTGTCTCTTCAAAGGCAGGCATGGGTAGGAAAAAGAAAAAGATGATGACATGCACAACAGGGCTCGCTGTATGGACACGGAAGGGCCTACCAGGGATATCAAGAGGATTCTAGGAGTCAAAAGAGCATGTGATGTAAAGGAAATAGAAAGGAGTCATTCTTCCATACACACCTCACTGCTCTGAAACTGGTAGGACTCCCCTCCCACCCACCCAGGACTGGAATGTAAATCCAAATAATAAATCAAGTTCACGATGGGTAAATCCCAACTATATTAGATAAACCCCTTCTAGTATTCTCATAAGGGCCAGGGATTCCAATTTCAGCCTGAGCCTTAGCAGATGGTAGATACTATGATGGTATGGTGATGGTGAGGTGGGCCTGTTCTTCATTCAAACCCACAATCTTTCCAGTCCATAAAACCATGTAAGGAGGAATTAGTTTACCTGGAGTTCTTTCTTCATAATGTTGGTAGCTTACACACCCAAATGCTCTCCAACTGGTTGCTTGTACCCTGAAGGATTGTAGACCCTTTCTGGTTGTTCTCAGCTAGGCCCCTCTTTTTCTGTTGTCTGGTTCCATATATGACTGTATGACCCATTTTTAGCAAATTGGAGACAATGCCACTTCCCATGAGGCCAAAGCCTTCAGATCCTACATCTTTTTGTCTGTGAGAGCGTTGCTGCCATTCACTGCTGTCCTATCTGCTGTTTGGACAGATGTGGATCCAGTGTCTTCTTTGCATACTTTTAACTTCTTCATTATTGCCTGATAACAGACAGCTGGCTTCTCTGTTTGGCTGAGCAGAAAGTGAAGGAAATGTGGGTCCCCATCTTTTATGGGGCTGGCTTATATCTGGTTGCCATTTAAACTCAGCCATTGTTCCTGCCATCATTCCTTTCTCTGTACTGGATTCTGGGATTGTGAGACCCATCTCATCCCTTGTGGGGCGACTTCACTTTCTGGGACTCTGTTCCTGGGCCCTTTTTAGTGGTGAACTTGAGCTTCTTTCTGCAGAGGCTGAAGATACTCTCTTCTTTCCTTCTCCTATATTCTTCCTCACTTTCCCTTCAGATAGGCCAGTTTTGTGTTTCTCATATCCTGAGTGCTGCTTACTTCTTTCTTCACTGGAATTACACTGGTTCTTCTCATCAGCAGAATTATCAACTATGATCTTCTGTTCCAAAATAACTTCACAAAGAAGCACTTCTTTCCACAAGGTTTCTTCAAGTTTTTGGGTGGATTTACAATTTTTCCTGGCCAAGGAGGATACCTGCCCAGCTTCCCCCATATCAAGTCTCTGAGCCACAGATTCTCGTCACCATCTTACTGACTTAACTACCCACAGTGCACCTATTGTTTTTAAAAAGCCTGACAGGGGCAGCTAGGTGGCACAGTGGATATAACACCGGCCCTGGAGTCAGGAGGACCTGAATTCAGATCATGCCCCAGACACATAACACTCATTAGCTCTGGGCAAGTCACTTAACCACAATTGTCTCACAAAAAATAAACAAAAACAACAACAAAAAAAACCCCAAACAAACAAAAAACCCCAATCTCCCCCAAAAGACAAACAAAATAAAACAAAAACAAACAAAAAAACCAAACTCTTAAAAAAAATAAAAAGATGGATGCTAATTGATTTAGGTTCCCTCAAATTTATACCCTTGAAGCCTTTGTGTCTTAACCCATCCCTTTCTCATTACATACAGTCTTAGAGGAAGAAGTGGCTATTCTGGTGAGCAAAGGTAATCTCCCATGTGCCTTTGTCTGTTCTATTGTCTCACATCTTCCAGGCCTTACCCACATTCTATTCACCTCTTTTTCTTATATTTTCAAGCCATCTCTACAATACTTCATGAATCTATCCCTTCTAAAATGTATGCACTGTCACTACCTTAGTTCAGTCCCATACTATTTGTTGCCTGGGCAACTGCAACAGCTTTCCACCAACTCTCCCTCTTTCCAACCAATTGTCACAGTCAGAGCAATTTTCCTAATATATATCCCTGATCCCACACTTAGTACAATGCCTGAGATATAGAAGTTGGTTAATAAATGTTTATTGCCTTACTGACTGGCTGTCATTCCACTTCTCCCATGATTCTTCATGAAATGCAAAGCAAAATCCAATCTCCTGAAGAGGAAGGTAGGTTTTTCCATAATCTTGTTCCTGGTTACCTCTCAAACATCACCTTCTATGTCAAATTCTTCATGATCCCCTCAGCTGCTACTGCCCTCTGTCTCTAACAGCTTGTATTAAACAATGCTGCATTTATTTGTATTCTATTTCATTTGTATGTGCATACTCATATAAATTAAAGAAAATAAATATATTGGTGTTGTTCGGTCATTTCAGTCATGTCTGACTCTTTGTGACCCTATTTGGGTTTTGTAGGCAAAGACAGTGGAGTGGTTTCCAGCTCATTTGGCAGATGAGGAAATTGAGGCAAAGAGGGTCACAAAACTAGCACGTGTTTGAGGCCAGATTTGAACTCAGGTTTTCCTGACTCCAAGCCTGGTGGCCTATTCTGCACCACCTAGCTACCATACACACACACACACACACACACACACACACACACACACACACACACCCCCTATACATTCATGTATAAATACATATGCATGTGCATGTATAAATATACACATGTATATGTACATACATGTATGTATGTATATGTGCATGTATGTATGTATACAAGTACACACATACTTATATGTATATTTTCTCCTTTGATCTTAAATTATTTTAAAGATTTTAAAGTTTCTCTCTAGGCTTAAATTCTCCACTCCATCTCAGTGGATACCCTGTGTCCTTCGCTAGCCTCTATAACGCGTCTTCCAACTGTATAAGAGTTAGTTGGCCCTTTTATGAGTAGTGTGATTTCAAGATTTACAGGAAAGCCCAGTTATACATGGTTTTCCTCTCCTACTAGGTTACAAGTAAGCTTCTTGAAGACACCTTATCATGTCCTAGTGACCTCTGTGGGTGCTAAGGTACATATACTATACAGTATAATGGAAAGGACACTGAATCTGGACTGGAATCTGGAGGATTGGGTTCATATTCCATCTCTGATGTTGATCTCATGAGCACACCATTAGAGTGGTGCCATCTTGGCCAAGGTATTTGATCTCCCTGAGACTCAGTTTCCTCACCTGTAAAATGAGAAGATTAGACGAGATAGTCTCTCAAAGCTTGAAGGCTCACCTTCCTGCTGTAGAGCTATAATGTCCATATTGGCTAGAATAACACTCTATGTACATTAGGTAAATAATGGATGAATGAATAAATTGGATTGAATTTTATGTTTAAATACTCACTAGAGCAGATAATCAAGAAAAATTTACTTGATAATTTTTTTTTTACGCAAGTGTTATAGTATATCTTTGGAAGTTAAAACAAAACAAAATGTTCAATAATTAAAATATAGCATTTCTTTAAACATGTTTGATAATTCATACTTTTTAACTCATTTAGTCCTGCCTTTGACATATGACACCTGTGTGACTTTACACAAATCACTTGACCTCTTAATACTTTAGACAATGCTCAGAGAGTGTAAGTTTCTTTTCTTTTCTTTTTTTTTTCCTGGTGAGGCAATCTGGGTTAAGTGACTTGCCCAGGGTCACACAGCTGGTGTGTATCATGTGCCTGAGGCCGGATTTGAACTCAGGTCCTCCTGACTCCAGGGCTGGTGCTCTATCCACTCCACCACCTAGCTGCTCCCCAGAGAAGGTGCCAGAAGGTGCCAAACCTGCTTTGGTAAAGCAGAAGCTCCCATGGCAAGGAAATTAGAGGTCCAGTCCCTATCCCCAGTCATTAACTTAGACAGGCCATCTCTCAAATTAGTATGAATTAGTGAGCCTTAATTGTATACAACCTAATTCAATCATACAAAGAAGTAATTCTCAATCACCAAGTGATGGTTCCTCTCCCATCCATCACTTATAAAGAAGGCTTAATGAAATAACCAATTTATTCTAGCATTATGAGTGTATCTATACTTATTAATGTATAGCAATTAAGAAAACACATGAATGTGTTATACATTAAATCCCATGAGTAACAAATAACCTGAGAATTCAATTTATTATCATCCAGATCTCTTGGTGAAATAAAGAAAACAATCTTACTCCGCTGAATGTGGTAATACTGATTCATGAGTCACAACAGAGAAAATTAAACTTCATTAGATGTAAAGTATTATTTTGATATGCAAAGTTTGCCTTTGAAGAAAATAATGTTCATTATTATAATTCTACAAGCAGTGGTTGTACATTATTGTGTGTCACTAACACAATTAGAGCTGCATTTTCATTGCTAGAATTCAAGAGAGATTTGTAGCCCTTTCACACCATAAGAATTTCAGCATCTGCTAATTCATTCTGCTCTTAAAGCTTGACATATATTACTGTAATTAGCTACAATTTTCTCAAAGGAAAGAGAATAGGCAAAAAGTAACTGTTAACAGTAAAACTTCTTTCTAGCGAATTATAGAAGACTAGGAAGAGGTTTTGAAGCAATGATAAAAGGAAAAAAATAAGAAAGGTTTAACGTAAGAGTGAAAAAGTTTGTTTCTAACAGTATGAATAATAATAATAGGTACCATGTACATGCACTTTAAGGTTTGCAAACATCTCATTTTGTCCTCACAACAAAAATGGGAAGTTCTCTACTTCACACCTGTAGCTTTGCCTGGTTTCAGCTCAGATGCCACTCCCAGGATAAACAACTCATTTCTAATTTCACCACCATGCTGCTAACTCAAGCATTGATGGACACCAGTCCTCAACCTCTGAAGCTCTCAGCTTTACTCCACTTTGCATTTGCTGCTTTGCCTGGTTTCAACTCCACAGAACAACATGCCCCCATGACAGGTACTCCCTTGCCTGGCCCCTCTCCATGCTTTCCTGTCTTTTGTTGTGTATTGTCTCTCTCTTTAGACCGTCAGCTCCTAGAGGGGATAGACTGTCTTTTTATTAACTGTATCTCTGGGGCTCGGCACATAGTAGGTGCTTAATTAATGTTTATTGAATTGGGAAGTAGATGCTATTATTATACCCATTTTACAGTTGAGAAAACTGAGGCAGACAAAGGTTAAGTATGGTTCATACCATATGTGCCTGAGATCGTATTTGAGGTCATAGCTTCCTTTCTTCAGGTCCAGTTCTTTAGCTACTATGGCACCTATCTATCCATGAACTCAACTAATTAAAAATACTTTAAAAATCTGCTTCTCAATTTTAGATCTTGATTGTGTATAATTAAGTAAATTAGAATCAACGCCTAAATCATTTCCTTCTTTTTTCTGCCTCTGCATTCAAATTTTCTAGCTGATATTGGCCTATAGTCAACTTTTACTTAGTAAAATGGAGGTAGTAAGATGAATATGAGTCTGAGTAATAGATTATTCATTGTGCATGTCATAATAATCAACAGGATCTGTGACATTAGTAAAGGAATTTGCTTTAATACCAAGTCTATGGCTGAGAAGTAAGCCCAGGTTATTTTCTATGTCAAATGTAAATGACTTGCCCAATGTTACAAAAACAGCAAATGTCAGAGGCAGATTTGAACCCAGGTTTTGTGACTCAAAACTTAGCACTCTAATATGTCACAAGAAACAGGAAGCTGGGCAGAAGTCCTAAAATACATTAATATGTATTCTAATTTTCCCTTTTATACCTTTTAGTTTTCAACAGTCTTCAAGGGAATTTTGGGTATCTTCCTCACAGTAGATGTTCTAGTTCATTAGCACAAGCACAATCTAAGGAAATAGGGGTAGCTTGTTGGGTTAGTGGGAATCAAGGTATAGGTAAATGTGTAAAGAGATGATATAAATCGAAAGGTTTAATGATTTCAGGAAATTGTTTCCAAAACTCACATAGGTCTTTCAGATATGAGCCAAAGTCCTGGAGAGCAAGGCCTCATTCCAGTATTTGATATAATGAAAAGTTGTTGTTGAAGAGCTATTTAATCTTAATAGTCACATTTTTCACATCTCTACAGTCCGATATGCTATGTCTATAAGCTATATATTTTGGA
This sequence comes from Phascolarctos cinereus, assembly GCF_003287225.1. Lineage (NCBI taxonomy): Eukaryota > Metazoa > Chordata > Mammalia > Diprotodontia > Phascolarctidae > Phascolarctos > Phascolarctos cinereus. Next base: position 159,085,917 of record NW_027555736.1, read on the forward strand.
TGGAGTGTGATAGAAACAAGACTTTCAATGTTAAAAAAGGAATAATTGTGATAAAAAACAACTAGACTGATTAGATTAGCATTAAAATATAAGATATAAAATAACTGGAGTTGGAAAGGACCATAGAGGTCATCTAGTCCCTCTTTGTCCCCTCAATTTATAGATGGCCCCCAAATAAGTTAAGTGACTTGTCTTAGTCAAAATGTAGTAGATAGCATAGCTGAAATTTGAATCCTGGTACAATGCACCCTTCTAGCACTTTATCTTAATATTTTCATCATATGCAAGGTCTATGTAAATTCAAAGAGTTGTCTTAAACCTTCCTGGGAAATGTGTATATGTGCATACAGAAATGGAAAATTGTACTTTGTTTCTTATAAACATAGCCGTATTGATTGAAACACACACACACACACACACACACACACACACACACACACATACCTGTTACATAAGAACATAGATTTAGAATTTGAATAGGAGAAGGGAAGGGGAAAGGTATAAGCATTTATATAGCACCTTCTATATGCCAGGCACCATGCTAAACCCTAATTTTTTTTTTTAGAACTATCATCTCATTTGATCCTCACAATAACTCTGTGATATAGGTGCTGTTACTCCCATCTTACAGCTGAGAAAACTGAAGCAAATAGAGGTTAAGTGACTTGCCCAGGGTCATACAGTAAGTGTCTGAGGCTGGATTTGAACTCAAGTCTTCCTGACTCTGACCTAGCACTCCTACAGGTTTCTATAGATCTTTGAAATCATCAAGTGTACCTCTCTCTCTCTCTTGTGTATGTGTGTGTATATATATATATATATGTATGTATGTATGTATGTATATGTACATGTATACACATATATACGTATGTATATATACATGTATGTATATATACACGCACACACATATATGTGTGTGTATGTGTATACATATATCTGCATATATCTACATATATCTCTGTGTATATATGTATATCTATATCGGTGTGTATATGTACATATATGTACATATAAATATACAATATATATGTATTTGTGTGTACATGTGTATATATATATATGCATGCATATACATACATACATACACATATGCATACATACACACACATATATATACATATACATATATATTCATATTCCTGTCACCTGGATACTGTGGGGTTAACTAGTTGTCATGTTAGTTTTAATAAATAGATAAGATACACCAATGTTATAATAACTGACATTCACATGACACTTTAAAGCATGTGTCATCTCATTTGAGTCTCAAACCTTTGTAGTAGGTATTACATTTATCAACATCCACATTTTCCCATTTTTAAAGGTGAGGGAGACTAAGGTTTAATTAATGAATTTCAGAGGAAGGCCTTGAATGCAGATCTTCTAGATATGAAGCCCAGCACTATCTTTCATGAGGAGCTTTCATACACATATTAAAAACAACAACAAGTTGCAGGATAGACAATAAACCCACAGAAATCATCTGCATTTCTAGATACTACCAATAAAACCCAGCAGGAAGACATAGAAAAAAACATTCCATTTAAAATAATGTTAGATAATATGAAATACTTGGAAGCCTACCTTCCAAGACAAATTCAGGGATTATATGAACACAATTACAAAACACTCTTCACACCAATAAAGACAGATCTAAGCAATTGGAGAAATATTCATTGCTCATGGGTAGGCTGAACCAATATAATAAAAATAACAATTCTACCTGAGTTAATGCACTTGTTCAGTGCCGTGCCAATCAAATCACCAAATAATTATTTCATAGATCTATAAAAAATAGTAACAAAATTCATCTGGAAGAACAAAAGGTCAAGAATATCAAAGGAATCAAGGAAAAAGAAATGTGAGGGAAGGTAGCCTAACAGTTCCAGGTTTCAAACTAAATTACACAGTGATAATCATTAAAACAATCTAGTACTGTCTAAGAAATAGAGTGGTAAATTAGTGGAATAGATTGGCTATACAATACATAGTGGTAAATGACCGTAGTAATCTAGTGTTTGGTAAACTCAAAGATCCTAGCTTTGGGGTTAAGAACTCAGCATTTGACAGAAATTGCTGGGAAAACTGGAAAGCAGTTTGGCAGAAAATAGATGTACACCTCACACCATATACCAAGATAAGTTGAAAATGGAACAATGATTCTGACATAAAGAGTGGTATCATAAGTAAATTAGAAAAGCCTAGAAGAATTCATCTGTCAGATCTATAGATGAAGGAAAAGTTTATGACCAAACAAGAGATAGAGAGTATCATGGGAAGTAAAATGAAAAAAAAATTGATGATATGAAATTTAAAAAGATTTTATGGCTTAGATTCTTATAATCTAGCCATGGTTCAGATTTTTACAATCTAGTCAACAGCTCACTCCTTAAGATTCTGCCCAATATGACTGATGTTCTAATAAACCTTGTCTTTGGCTGAAAGAAGGCTTGGGTCGAATTCTTTTGGGCAGAACCAATGTGTTGTGATATTGGGGTCCCAGCACCCCTAAACCCTTAAACCACATCATTTTGGTGGCACATATGGGGAAACTGCCTAAGCCCAAGTTCTTCTCCAGCCAAGATTGGAAGGTATGTAAGCCTTCCCTCCCCACTCCAACCTTTCTTGCTCTACAGGTGGGGTCGCTGTCCAAGCACCAAGGCTGGGAGGTGCTTTTCTGGTAGACAGCTACAAGACTGTCTCACACTCGGCCTGACACTCTCATGCTCTCGGTCCATTGGGTCAATTCGAGGCCATGGACCTGGGTACACTTTCTGCAGCATGGAGGACAAGTATGGACGCCCTACGTGGAAGTGCATACCCAATTCTGTCAGTTCTCTCAGTACTAGAGAACTGGGGAAAACGGTACTTGCTTTTTGGTTCCCTGAGGCTTACCTACCCCCTTCCTTCTACACCCCTGAATCCTCCTTCATGGAGCTTACAGAGGAAAGTTAGAACAGCTAAAAATATCTTGGCAGGTTCTCCTTACAACCCTGGTCACTCTTTTCTCCCTCCCTTCACTTGAGTCAAGAGGGTATGTGTTAACCCCTCTAATAGGGGAAGAGAGTTTCACCCTTTACCCCTCACCTTTGATTTTACCCTCCCCCACCTGGGAGGAAGGAGGGAGAAGGGGCAGCAGCTATAGTGTGGTGCCCCCCCCCCCAGACAATGGCCATTTGGCCCTAGGGCAACCTTTGCCTAGAAGCATCACCCAAGTTCAGCACATCCTGCTCAAGATAAAGAAGCTAGCCTCTGAACTTGGGTAAGCCCTCTCTTTTAAATTTGTATTTTAACTGTTAACGTGAGATGTTGATTGTCTGTCTAAAGTAATTTGGAAATGCATTTAACAAAACTGAAGTCACCTGATTGGTAATGGGTTTGTTTTAAGTTTCAAATTTATGAACTTTTTATATCAGTTATGTCAAGCAACTTTTCATAATTTAGTTACTGCTAGAATAATTTGGCTATTGTTGGTTATTATTTTAATGTGTAAACTAGCTAAAAAGCTTATTTGGGTTATGTATGACTTGCTGAGAATTTACAAATATATAGAAATCTCTAATGATTGGCTTTTTGCACCAGGACAAATTTAAGTTTGAGATGTAAATCCTAGAAAAGTTTTTTCTAAGCTGTGATTAATGAAACTAGCTGTTTCAGGCAAAAGCTCCTAGGATTTTATTTTGAGTTGTCTGATGGGTCATAATCCATCAATAATCAATAATCCACCATCTGAGAGAAATGCCACAAGCTACTCAGAGAATGTGATACTGGTGTTAAGTCAGCATTGGGAAAAGCTGAGAGGACAATTTTAGCCTCAGTCTAAGATGGGATCCTCCTGGCTCAGTTTCCCTATTATGTTCCTTTGAAAAGGAATGTTACCCTCCTGGCCATTCCTGAGTCTGGCTATGAGGTAGATTTGATGCTACATGGTTGGAAAACTAAATTATCTGAATCCAAACAGAGCTAAGGATGTTTTATCCTGTCACATCTAGGCTCTGCAGTCTTTTCCATCAGATTTGTGTCTTCCAGACTACAGGCCATTCACCTACAGTTGGTAGCAAACAGAAGGTACCAGTCAATGTCCCTCCCCATAGTTCCCCAATGCAGCCTGTGCTTGGTTCCAGTCAACCTCCTCTTTGGGACCCCCTCGAGGCAGGGACAGCTCTACACCCCTTGCCAGCAGGAAGCAGTTTCAGAAGCCGAGACCTTCCTCCCTTGCCCCAGAAGAATTTATGTCCCATTTGTTTGAGGGCAGAATGATGAGAATGGGACCCAGACCCCAAAAAAGAAAAACCCTGGACTTTCCCACATGGCCAAATCTCTGGCTTTCCCCTGAGGCTATAATCCCATCAACTGGCCTTTCATTGTGTACCTCCCTATGGCCCCAGGCCACTTCCCACCCTTAATTGTATCTAGGCTCCATTCTCCCTGGGCCACTCCATCCAGGTCCCTGGAATTCTATTACCTCATAGACTACTTGGCCACTCCTAGATCCCTCCCATAGTCTTTCTGTATATGAAGTCCATCTTGTCCATTAAGGTACTTAGATTCTTATGATCTAGCCAAAGGCTTGGATTCTTAAAGTCTAGTCATAGTTCAGATTCCTAAAATCTAGCCACTGCTCTGATTCTTATAATCTAGCCATGGCTCAGATTTTTACAATCTAGCCAATAGCTCACAGACGCTCAAATTCCTTAAGACTCTGGCTAATAGGGCGGATCTTTAATAAACCTTGTTTTTGGATGAAAAAGACACAATTTTAAACAAGCAAAACTAGTGCAGCCAAAATTAAAAGGAAAGCAGGAAACTGGGGGAAATGTTTTACATAAGTTTCTCTGGTAAAGGGCTCATTTTTCAAATATATAGGGAACTGAACCAAACTTATAAAAATAAGAGCCATTCCCCAATTGATAAATGGTCAAAGGAGATAAACAGGCAGTTTTCAGAAGAAAGAATCAAAGATATCAATAGTCACACTGAAAAAATGCTGTAATCATTATTGGTTAGAGAAATGCAAACTAAAACAACTCTGTGATATTACCTCATACCCTCATATTGGCTGACATGATAAGAAAAGAAAAGGACACATACTGGAGGAGATTGGAAAAATTGGGACACCAGTACCCTGTTGGTGGAGTTGTGAACTTCTCCAATCATTCTGAAGGACAATATGGAAATATGCCCAAAGGGCTATAGAACTTTAAGCCAGCAATAACACTGCTAAGCTTGTATCCCAAAGTGATCAAAGAAAAGGAAAAAGAACCTATTTACACAAAAATATTTCTAGCAGTTCTTTTTGTGGTGACAAAGAATTGGAAATTAAGGGGATGTCCATCAATTGGGGAATGACTGAACAAGTTGTGGTATACGATTGTGATGGAAAACTACTGGGTATAAAAAATGACATGCATTTTTTTTTAAAAACTGATGCAAAGTCAAGTGAGTAGAACTAGGAGAACATTATACATAGCAACAGCAATATTGCAACAATAATCAGATGTGAAAGACTTGGCTACTCTGATTAAGACAATAATTCAAGACAATTCCAAAGTATACCATGATGAAAATACTGTCTACTGTCAGACAGAACTGATGAACTCTAAGCGCAGATTGAAGCATACTTTTTTCATTTTTTTATTTTTCTTGTTTTGTGTGTGTGTGTGTGTGTGTGTGTGTGTGTGTATGTGTGTATGTGTGTTTTCTTTTACAACATGGCTAATGTGGAAATATGTTTTACATGACTTCACATGCATAATCAATATCCTATTGCTTGCCTGCCCAAGGGATAGGTAGGGGAGAGAGGGAATCTAGGACTCAAAATTTTAAAAGATGAATGTTAAAAATGTTTAAGTAATTGGGAAATAGTTAATGAAAAAAATAAAAATACATTTTGAAAAGCAACAACAACTCAGAGGCAGAGAAAAAGATGAGGAATTGTAAAACATAACTGAATTTCTGGTCTAAGAATGTTAGTCATAGTCATGCTGTGAAACTGCTTGCCACAAGAATACCTCTAAAAAAGAGTAAAAGGATTTGCCTCAATAATTCTCTCAGGTATGCAAAATGGTACTGGTTGACAATATGTCATTCACAAGTACTTCATAGAATTTAAGGGTACATTTGGAAGCAGCATTAGGTAGTAGAAAAAACAACATACTTGGAGTGAGACAATTCAAGCATGCCTCACCTCTGTCACTTAGGACCATCACTATCACTGCTACTACTACCAGTAGCTACTATTTAACTATCAATTTAAGGTTTACAAAGCACTTTATAAATATTCCATTTGATCCTCATAACAACCCTGGGAAGTGGGTAATAATAATAATATCAATAATCATAATAACAGCAACAACAATAAACAATAAATTTGCAAAGTACTTCATAAATGTTATCTCATTTGGTCCTCATAACAATTCTGTTATTTTTATTATTATTATGTATAATATGTGTTATATGATATATAACATATATTATTGTGTTTTTTTCATTATTACAGTTAATATTATAGTAATAGCTAGTATTTATGTAACATTTTAAGATTTTCAAAAGTTCTTTACAAATATTATCACATTTGTTCCTCACAAAAACCCTGGTGGAGGCAGGAGTTAGTATTATCCTTATCCTTATTTCACAGATGAGGAAACTGAGGCAAACAGAAGTTAAATGACTTGCCCAAGTTCACTCTGAGGCAGAGTTTGAACTTTGATCTTCCTGACTGCAAGTCCAATGCTCCATCCACTGTATCACCTAGCTGCTCCTAAATGGATTATTAGCCTTGTGATCTCTGCTGAATCCCTATCTAGATGAACTTCAGTTTCGTCATAGAAAAAAAGGGCATAGTCATACATGTACTATTGACATTAAAGTATTGTTGTAAAGATTAAATAGGACAATGCATACAAAGTATTTTATGATAGATAATTAATAAATCAATATTTGTTAAGTATCTACTATGTGTAAAACTTAAGCACTAAGGATACAAAAGAAGAGAAGACAATCTTCAAATAGCTTGCAATCTAATGTCAAGCCCTTATAAATGAGGATGAAATGGCTTTGAGTCAAATAAGTGTACAAAAATATCATATTGCAGAAGTCTATGAAAAATTATATGCCAATGAGGTATCACAGTCTAGTCATCTGGATTCAAACATTGCCTAGCAACGACTAACTGTATGACCCTAAGAGCGTCACTTGACCACTCCATGTTTCATTTGTAAAATGGACTTATAATGATCTCTAAGATCATTACCGACCACTGACATTGAGACTGGCAGAGTGAGAACTGTGGTTCTGTGGACTGTCCATGGATACGGTGAACATCTTCAATGAACAGCAATTTCCTTGTTTTAGATTTCATTAGCCAATCAAAAACGTTTATCAAGAGCTTACTTTAAGACAGATGTTGTGCTTGGCATTAGAGGCACCAATTTACAAAGTGAGAAACTCCCTGCCCTCAAGGAGATTACATTCTAAATGAGAGGATCACTGAGCAACTTTATCTTCATTAAATCCTTCAAATAATTGTGTGTAATTTTGACAGTACAGTGAGCTATTATGGTGGCATTTACTCTAATAGATCAAATACATTCTCAGAGTCAAATGTAATAACAACAGGAGATATTCTCAATACCTTTCAATCAACAATTGTGTGATTGTAAAGATGTAGCCTGGTAGAAGAGAATTTACAAAAGCTTCCCTTTCCCCCTCCCTCTCAACTTCCACAAGAGTAACAAAAGTACTAAATTAATTTTAAAAATAAAGTTTAATTCTAAATGGAAGAACCTGAAAATGGTTGTGCAGAACAATGGAGCATTTAAAAGCACTTGCTAAAGCAATCTATAATTGTAAATCAACTTGCTTTTCTGGATCTTCTAACTGGCAGAACCAATATAGAATTCTAGACAATGGAGCTGAAAGAGGGCTGTGATTGTTCAGTTTAATTTCATCATTTTCCCATGTAGAAAATAAATGGAGAGCCAAACTGCCATGCTTAAATTATTTTTTCCTGACCCTGCCCAGTGTTCTTTCCACCATATCTACCTTAATTTAGAATTAGTCCATTTTTTTCTCGAGTCAAGATGATAGTTTAAAAAATTTGAAAGCAGAAATCAAAATTTCAGAAGTTTTCAGAAAATGGACAAACACTTGAGTCATAACACTTGAATGGATCCCTGAGGTTAACAGTGTTGGCATCTCCTCCATCACTGCAAACTGAAACCTTCATCTCAAGGTTCTTGACTACCTATTTCTTTCCATAAAAATCTTCATAGATGATCCTCCCAAAGGAAGGAGGTTTTCCTCTCAATATCCTGGTATTTCAGGGATACCAAAGTATTCATAGTGGTGTCCAGTTTTTGCAGCACTGGCAAAGGTGGTAGGGTGAATATGTAGACAGAAAACGAGACATGTCTTTGAGTATGTCTTTTATAACGTTTCTTAAGCACAAGATATTTCCCTAGGTCCTTCTTTCCAGTCTTTTTTTTTTAGTTAATTATAATAATTCTCACATCTTGGTGAAATAGAATTCTTAGTTCATTTAGTCTGCACTCCCTTCCACTGCCCAAATAACAAAGCTTTTGTGTACTTTCATATTTGCCAGGAGCAGAATGATCTAATTTAAGGTTCTTGATGGTTTCATTAACAAATGTAGAAATTAACATACTGCAATTAACATATGCAAAATATTTTAAATGCCTCAGTTTCTGATGAAATCATGGCTTTTTCACAATATTAAAAAACACCACCATATTTCAAGGTAACATCTGAAGTTTTCTTCCTCTGCTTAGTATTCTCAGAGGGTCTACTTTTGAGGTCTTTTGGGTTTCTGGTTAAAGGTTCACTCTGTTGTCCTTTTAACTTCCGGCTTCCGTGCTGCTTTGCTTACTGAGGGGGCAGTTAACTCTATAATGCTACTGTTGTGTGTCAAGGTTTTAGAAACAGCTTGTTTTCCTTAACTAGGTTAAAAACAAATCCCTAGGGGCAGGTAGGTGGCACAATAAATAGAGCTCTGGCCTTGGAGTCAGGAAGACCTGAGTTCAAATGTGACTTTAGACACTTGATACTTACTAGCTGTGTGACCCTGGGCAAGTCACTTAACCCTGATTGCCTCAGCAAAAAGCAAAAAAAAATCCCTGTAAGTATAAGTCATTGCAATATTATATTTAGTTTTTAATTTAAGTTATTAATGGAATCTCAGTAGAATATAGGTTCTTTGAGAGCACAGAATGCTTACATTTTGGTTTTCATATCCCCAGTACCTAGGATCTCAGATTTTATTGGTGTTGTTTTACAGTTGTGTTTAACTCTTTGTGACCTCATATAGGGTAGTTTGCCATTTCCTTCTCTAGCTCATTTTACAGATGAAGAAACTGAGACAAACAGGGTTAAGTGACTTGCAGTGTCTGAGGGGAGATTTAAATTCAGGAAGATGAGTCTTCCTGACTCAGTAGGTGCTCAGAAAAGGCACCTTTAAAAGTCATCTTGGACTAAATGTGTTTGGAGGATGCCTTATTCATAAATAACATAACTCCACCTAAACCAGAGTGAAGAATCACAAATGCTATAGTACTGGATTCATAAAAGTTTGAATTCAGGAGGTTTTAGAGACTCATCAGCACATCAACAGGAAGTTGTCTAGTAATAGAATGGTTTTTAAACATTAAATCAATTCTTAAAAAGGATTGAGGGATAGTGTTCCATGTTGGTGGAGAAAGCAAGCATACACTGAGGAAATTACGTGTTTTAAAAATATTTTGTTCAGACATTAAGCAGCAGCAGGCCCGTGCCTGGAGCCCACTGACCTGTTGCTTTGGTTGGGTATAAAATGTAAACAGCCGCTTCTACCAAGCATCAGTGAGAGAGGCAAAAGGCTTTTTGTTTGTTTAGTCAGAACTTTGATTTTATTAGATTGGAAATGAAGAGTTATTATATAGAAGAAAGATTAAACTTGTTCTTCCAATTTAATTCAACAAGTACATATTAAGCACCTACTGTATATAAGTTACTGTGCTAAAGAGTAGGGATATAAAAAATCCCTCCCTTCTAGGATGCTTTTTTTTTTTTAGGGGTGAAGGGAGGGAGTCACAACATGTACACAGTTAAATAAATATTATGTTATTTCAGGAGAGAGATATGCTTGGGGAAATAACTTTGTGAAGAACATAACAAATAAGCTAAGCCATGCAAGAGAACCTGTGCAAAGGCAGGGAGATAAATGGAATGTGATACATGGAGGAACACAAAGAAGGCTGGTTTGGCTGGAATATAGTGTGTGAGGTGAAGTAACATGAAACATCTGAAGATACTGGTGGATACATACTGCAAAGGGCTCTAAATGCCAAATAGAAGTTTGTTTTTTGTTTTTTGTTTGTTTGCTTGTTTTTATTTTATCCTAGAAGCAATAGGGAGCCACAGAAGCTTCTTGAGCTAAAAAAATGTCAGAGTTAGATTCGTGTTTTAGGGATATCAAGACACAGCCACATTGAGGACTGACAGAAGAGCTGAAAAACTGGAAGAAGACCAATTAGGAGACTACTCTAGGAGGCTGGAAAAGAGATAAGAGATGAAGAGGTCCTGAATAGGGGGTAGGGCATGCATGTGAGTAAAAGGGAGGGAAGGGTATGTCTGGGAAAGAGGATTTGTTGGGAATCAAAAGAACTAATCTCTGGCCAGGAAATTTGCCATCTCTAGATTTTAAGCCATGGTCCAGAAGTCCAAATCCCTTTCTCAGATGTCATCTCTTTTGCTTCACTTCCAAATCAAAGTTTCACTTCTGAATCCTTTGCCTCAAAGGAGAACAAGTTGGAAAACCCAGCCTGTGTCCCCATGGTTTTATTTCTTGCCTAAAATTTCATAATCATTGGCAATATTTTTTTTTTCAAGGAAACATAGGTCCATGGTACCAATTACCACAAAGAGGTCAGGGAAGATGCAAGCAGAAAAAAAAAAAGACTATTGGAGTTTGTAAGAAGGAAGTCAGTCACATCAAATACAATAGGGCACCCAGGGAAATGGAAGCAGGGGAGAGAATACGCATTTATATTACACCAGGAATTGTGCTAAGTGCTTTATAAATATTATCTCATTTGATCCTCACTACAACCCTGCAAGGTAGGTATTATTATTATTATTTTCCCCATTTTACAGTTGAGAAAACTGAGGCCAAAAAAAGTTGTTTCTTGACCAAGGTCATATAGCTAGTAAAGTGTCTGAGGCCACAGTTGAACTCAGGTCTTCCCATTTCCAGGGCCCAGCATCTGTTGAGCCACTTGGCAGGGAGGAAAGTGATAGCTTCCTTACATTATCAATAAATGTTTATTGACTGAAGGGTCAAAAAAAGTTTCTTTTTACTCTAAGGTACCATTTCTCCTTTGCCACATGGCTATCCTCCACTACCCACTGGGCGATGATATATGTCCTTCACAAAGCAGGGTAGAAATATTTCTCTAATTAACTATCATCCCTCTTGCAAGTGGCGAGGCTGTATTTAACCTGTTATCTGCTGTTATTACTAACAGCAATATTTCACAGTATGTTGATAGCAAAGGATTTGGAAGGTTCTAAACTGCTTATCTTGGGAGGGATAATTCATACACGTGGCCGTAGAATTAACAGTAGTTATGTAACTGGGCTTTAGCTAACAACCTGTGCTCCTTTGTCCTTACTGCCTCAAACCCTGAAACCTACAGAGACAGTTTATGAGGCTGTAGATTTTTTTCTATTTCTACTATTAGCAATTACATTAGTCCATACACTAGCTATCTCCTCATCTAAGAAACTATGGAGATTAACAACAAAATAAAAACACAAATTCCTATGAAATCTTATGAAACAAACAACCACACCAAACCAGAGAGGGGTTGGTCCTAAAGAGGCTAACAGTGTCAAGTAGCAATTGTCTTCAGGCAGATTTCTTTATTCCACTTAGAAGAATGGGAGAATATTAAAACAAAGAAGGAAGAAGTGTCCAAAAACTTCGGTACCATTTTCTTCAATATGGCAGCTTTAGGCTATTAAGTCAATATCAGAATAAACCAAAGCCCAGACTTTCACTAAAGACATAAAGTCCCAGGGTCAGATCAAAGGAAAAACTGCTTAATTATTTTGGGCATTCATTTCATTAGGCATTAGGTATCATAAGCCATAACATTTCTTTCAAAATCTTTTTTTTCCACTTTATTTAGTAGCAGAAATTACTCTAACACAAGTGAAATGTAAATATGACAATTTTCCCATCCCAATTTCAGTAACCACACTCATTGCATGTTATTGCCCCATACAAGCAAAATCTTGAGTGCCACTCTATAGTGGGACACTGATTTAAAGATTTAATTTAACATGCATAACACACAATATGGATCACATGAATGTACTGTTAACTAAGAAACTGGCTATCTCTGGGTAATAAGGTGAATAAAAGAGTTGTGAAAAAAGTTAATATCCTACCATTTTATAACAGACATTTTACTGGTTATATGTTGGAGGGAGCTAGGTGACTCATCTTTCTCAGTTCAAATCTGGCCTCAGGCATTTAACTGTGTGACCTCATGCAAATCCCTTAACCCTGTTTGAAGCAGTTTCCTCATCAGTAAAATGAACTGGAGAAAAAAAATGGCAGAGCCACTCTAGTATCTTTGCCAAGAAAACCCCAAATGGAGTTACGAAGAGTCAGACACAACCAAAACAACTAAATAACTACAGTTCTATGTTGTTTTCTGAAATTCAGTAAGTGTAAAGGCATAACCAATTATTTTAGGAGGTATATTCCCTGATAGCAAAATTCTAATAGGAACGAACAGCCATTACCCTGATTAAAAATGACCCTTAATTTAATACTTGTGTTTTCAAGAAAAAAAACTGCTATGTTTTAGGGACCTTCTTTTTCTTCGTCTTCTCATTCTATATCTTTCTTTTCCATTTCTCTTTTGGACTTGGCTTGCGATTTCATTGATACAGGGAACTGCCAGTGATGAGTCTCTATCAATAAAGAACTATATTTGCTCTGTAATTTATAGCCTCAGATGGTTACCTGCGAACACTGAGCGTCTAAGTAACTTGCCCAAGTTAAAAAAAACTCCAGAAGTGTCAGAGATAGGTCTCAAAAGCAGTTCTTAATTCGATGCCAAGTCCTTACCCTCTATACCACAATACTTCTCTAAGCAAAAATACAAAGACAACAAGTAACAGTGCCTACCTTCAAAGAACTTACAGTTTACTGAATATAGATGTTTTATCAAATTTATTTTCTTCAACAGATGTTTTATCTAAGAAGCTCATTCAGTTGCTATCAAAACAGTAACACCATCATAAATACACCTGCTTAAGTCTATCATGTTCATATCTACTAATGTGCCAATATCCTCTCATTGGACATCCTGTCCAAAGCCAGATTGTAAGGCCCTAGGAGGCAGGAACCACCTTTGTCTTGCTCTGAGTGCCTCTAGGTAAATGACTTAGCTTCTCTAAACCTCAGTTTCCATATCCATAAAATGAGAATAATAACACTTGCACTGTTTATTTCACAGGGTGGTTTTGACTTAAGGTGCTACAGAAATGTCACATCTCCATCCTAATTATCATCCACCATGTTCAAAGCACAGTGCCAAGGCAGATGCAAAGATGGATAATACAGGAGCTTTGTTCTCAATGAATGAATAGTACAGTAAAATATTCCAATAATAATTCAGGACAATTTTCTCTATGCTTACATGACAAACTGATATTTTGTGCATGCAGGTATGGTTCTTTAGTGAAGGGAAATTTAATCCAAACAGTTGCTTAAAATTAATACTTTCAACCCTATTAAGGTGAGATTTTCAGACACAAGCATCCTTAATTATTGTCAAGTTCTGCATTATTTTATCTTTAGTATTCTTTCTAGCTCTGCATAGATAAGAAAGGGCAAGGAGATGCAATGAGAAAACACCTGGTTCTAAAAAAAAAAGTGGTCAGAAAAACTTTGCCTCGCTATCCAATTCAACCCAAATTCAATGAACATGTATTAACTATGCCAGGCACTGACTGTATCCAGAAAGTTAAACGTCTTAAATTAGTTGAGTTAATGTTAATGCTAATTCAAGTAGTAAAAATATATAGAAAGGCTCTTTAAAATTTCATTTGCAACAATTTAAAATTGTTTGAATAGTAACTTATCCTCTTGTGGTAATGTTGATGAATTGTTATTTTATTTGGCTGATGCACTTGAATGGAACCAAGTCCATCCATTTCAAAAGCAGAATACTTACTGATTCAGGACAGGTGTGTATGCAGTTTTATCCTCATCAATAATTGTGACCATCAGAGTGATGAGCTGGGGCCAAAAATCCAAATTCTTGGTGGTTGGACCCTGATCTTCTCGAGGAATGTCCTGTTTCTTACTCTGATTAGAGGACCACAAAACAAACAAACAAAAAAGTCAAATTGAATAATTTCAATTACATCTCAGTGTACAATGGGTAGAGAAAACTGTGAAAAAAATATTTGTGGTTACTTAAAAAAACAAAGCTAAATAAAATGTCCTTTCTTAGTTGAGTAACCATTTGTAGATTGATAGTGACATGGGCCCACAGGAAAAAAAATCTTGTGGGGCAGCTAGGTGATGCAGTGGGTACAGCAGTGGCCCTGGAATCAGGAGGACCTGAGTTCAAATCCAGCCTGAGATACTTGACACTTACTAGCTGTGTGACCCTGGGCAAATTATTTAACTCTGTCTTGCCAAAAAAAAATCTTGCTGATCTGAAAGTGACCCAGTAGAGTGGATTAATGGGAAGGGAAAAGGAAGGGGTCTTTGTAGAAAGTACAAAAATTGAGTAATCCTACTGTTTTAGCAGTCTAGAAATTAGTATAGTAACTAATCCCCATTTCTACTGAATTTGTCTTAAGTATTTTTTATTAGTTTTACATCACAAATTATAGTTGATTTGAGAGTTCATTTCTTGTTACTTATGATAAATACCAAAATTGCTAGCTACAGTTCTGCACTGACTAGTGTGATTCATGATTTGGTGACCTTTAATAGGACAGACTATTTCTTTCAGAATGCTTTGATCAATGTCTTTGATGAGAACTTTACTTGGGGAACCACGGAAGGGGAACACTGAATTTCACTGTCTCTAGTTCTTATTTCCTAAGACCTTAAATTAAAGTATTGGGTCCAAGAACCTATGGGTGCTCAAGTAATGAACTCTTTGGTGAAATCTATATAATTCCTAAAATCACATGCATAAGCACACAATTTTAGCTGAATGACCAAGAACCTATCATTCCAGATGCTTTCTCCCTGTACCCTTTAGTCTCATCTTCATAATCAGAACTGTATAAACATGACTGAATCTTTCATTCTATCAAAACCTCTCCAACTGGCACACTGGCTATATTCTAGAACTCCCATTACAGATCTGAAGGCATGCTGGGATGGAACTGATTCTGAATGATCATACTCAGCATTGAGCAGCCCTTCAAACCATGTACCCTTACTCACAAATAACTCCAATTTGATACTATATACTTATTTCAAACACACCAAAACAGATCAATGGGTTTTTCATTCAGTAAGTATTCTCCCTGCAGGACCACTTGGGCATTTATTGACCTTTCAAAATTAGGCCAAACAGGCAAGGAAGACTTTCTGCTGAAAAATGTACAAGGCTTTAAGTCATTTAGTCAGAGAATTCTGGCTGACTTTATTGAATTAATGACAGACCTGTGGCCTCAGGTGGTCCCAGAACTATGGCCATACATTTAAAATATTGGCCTCAAGAATAGCAGGGGACCTTTATCAGTCCAAGCCTATCCATGAGATTGGTATCTGTGTACCTTATTTTTTGAGTTGTCTTCACTGAAATTGAATCCCTAATACTTTAAATAGGTCTCCATTAAATTTTGTCACAATTAATTAGTTGCATTTTCTATTACCTTCAATTACATCTTCTCTTTCCTGAGAATTTAGGAAACAAAAGAACCCTTAGAATTTTAACAAGGCATAAATAAAATTAATTCTGATGGTTCCAGGAGACAATAATAGAGTACTCTCATTAATCACCACCCTGCATATGCAGTTTTACTAAAAAAAAAAGTTACTGGTTGTAAATATTGTGGTTAAATGAAAGGAAATTACAATTGATAGTATGACTAATATGACAACCAACTTATCATCCCACAAGCAGGAGGCTTTAAAGAAGAGAGTCAAAAGTATATAAATATATGCCAATTCAAAAGCCTAAGAGATGTTACTGATTACATACCCATTAGTCTTATATGCTCCATGGCATGAGGAATTTATTTTTGGTACCATTGTTGCATGAGGATTCTGAATGTTTTTTATAAGGATTAACTAAAAGGTTCATTTACCCATTAGAGTTGTTTACATATCCTACAGCAGTGATTCTGATGAATCAGGTTCCTAATCAGTAACTTTCTTGTACATATAATAACAACATCATCTATAAGGTTAGTGATGGTGGTGGTTTTCAATTCAAGTTTACGGGAAACTGACTGGGCTCTGGAGAAGAACAATTTCTCAAAGTGTTTTCTTTATGTATAAAGAGAGTCCATAGAGGCTTTCACTGTGTGGGAAAAAAGTATCTGTGTGTGGGGAGATGATTATAGACTATATAAGAATTATGTTCCTTTTGCTCCCTCATAATGGTATGTTGAATTTTTCAAAAGTGTCACTCAGAACTTCTCTTAAAGTTCTACTCTGATGCCTAATCAATGCATGGACGTGATGTTGGGTTCTTTAAGGCTATGCAACTGGAGCACCCACTTTGCCAGGTCCTACAAAGACATGGAACCAATGGCAGACTGTGCTTCTTTTTAAAGACCAGACTCAACAATTCCAGAGAAATCGATTAGGAGAAGGTTGGCCAATGGGTGACTAATTTTTTGGCCATAATATCTTATGAAACTATCTACTAAAATGCTGAGAGTTGTGATCTCATTACTGGAGGGATTACCCACAAACCTGGAACTGACATTTGAGTGGGATTTTTCTGCTGTCCCTAGTGGAGTGCTGAATGCTCAATCAGCACATTTTCTCAGCTGTCTCATAGGATATTTGATTGTCACATCTCTCAGGGCTCACTTTTCCATCAAACTACATAGGATGCCTCAAATCACAATGGAACTATGGCAAAGAAAAACCTCCACCACAGTAAACACAGCCTTGGCCTTCTCCAGGTCTTATCTATTCCTTGCCCTCCTTTGCCACTATGCCCTCTGGAATTCTACTCCATTTTAACAAACTCTTTTTCAATTAGGATCTTTTTTTTCGCATTCCTTATATTTTCCAGTTAGTATTCATTGTAACCCAGGTTTCTCCTGAAGGAATTAATATCCCTTGATACCATCTCCATCAGGCTGTCTTACCTTGCGACATCTAGAACAAAGGACTAGGAAGAGAAGTTGCCATATTCCTTGCTCCCTATTGCCACTTTCATCTATTTTCACTGCTACTATTATTCTGCAACGACTCCTTCTCCTTTAAAGTTCCCTCCAGCACCAATCAGACCTGTAATTGCCATCTTTTATCCATTTCTAAGTCATTCTTCCTCTTCCTGAATAAGTTCTTATAGTCATCTTCTTCATCTCTACCCTAATCCCCTTTGAATACTTTGTCTTCCCAGTCCCTCCACCTCAACTTCCATAATCTCTATCTCCAATCTACCTCAATCATACATGAGTGATCATATTTGAGACATCCCCATCAAAGACCTCTTGATGGAAACCAGGAGGATGGTAGTTGCAAGATGGGCAAACAGAAAATAACTTAGCAAAGCATGTAGAGCAGTTCCTAAAGGATCTGGTCAATAAGGTAGGAAATTACTGAAAACATTTTGACTGAAAAGTGTCAGAAGACCTGAATTCACAACCCAGCTTTGCTAATTACTTCACAAATGAACCTTTTTGAGTCCTTGTTTTCTCATGTGAAAAATTAGTGTATTAAACTAACTGCCCTCTAAGGTTGTTTCCAACTCTACATCTATGATCCTTTGGTCCTATGAACTAAGGATTCTGGATGGTCAGGACAGAGTGGAGCTTGGCATACATAGCGCACACACACACACACACACACACACACACACACACACACTCAAAATAAGACTAACATTTTATTGTAAATACAAGAACCCAGGGCAGGTAGGTGGCTCAGTGGATAGAGCACTGGCCCTGGATTCAGGAGGACCTGAGTTCAAATCCAGCCTCAGACACACAACACTTATTAGCTGTGTGACTCTGGGCAAGTCACTTAACCCCATTGCCTAGCCAAAAAATAAATAGATACATAAATTTCATGTGAATACAAGAACCCAATAAGTATAAGCCCACAAAAAAGAAAAGAAAGAAAAGTATATTAATTTAAGATTTTTAAAAAATACACAGAACATAAGTCATTCAGAAGAGGACTCAGACAAAGAATTCAGTTTTCATACTACTGTGTTCAATTTATTATAGATTTAAATGAAACCATGCTGTGCAAACCAGGTGTCAAACATGTGGCCTGTGGTAACATTACTAAGTGTGGCCTGAACAAGATTAAAATGAGAAATATTTAACAAAATAAATACAAATACAATAGAACATAGATAATGCTAATATGTCATTTCTGTCAATATATGGACTGCAGGAATTCTTCCACATTGTTAAGTAGTTCCCATTTCTAAATGAGTACGACACCATTTCTCTCAACATAATAGACTCAGTTTCTTATACAATCCTCTGTTTATGTTCTTTCTATAAGAAAATGTTCATGTTTGTTGATGTATGTGCAGCAAATGATTTTTTTAAAGTTCACATAAAAATGGACAACTCATATGTAAAGCCACCTAATTAATAATGTCAAGGCCTTTCTGACTAAACAGGTATGATGGTCTCCTACTTTGGATTAACAAATTAATTCATAATTATTTACATGTTGCTAATGACAATAATAATTACTTACTTTATATACTATTTTATAGTTACATGATGTTTTTATATATTCTCTTACTCTCACCAGAACCTTAATGGTAAAATAGACATTTAGCATTTCTGAGATAAAAGGGCCCGAATGCCTCTCCCCTCAAAACAAATTGTAGATAATAATACTAATAGGCACTCTGATGCCTAGAGATGTGAAAAGGTAACAAAAAAGTCATCTTTTCTAGCACTTTGCATCATCTAGAACATTATAGGTACTTAATAAATACTCACTGATTTCACTCATTACTTTATACAACAATATGTCCTGGGCATCTTGATTTGGTCATGCAGCTTCCTCTCTTTTCCAAACCTGTAATACTTCCTTCTGACCAGACCCCCAGGATATACCCCAATCCCCAGAGGAGTTAATTTATTCAGCATTGGAACATGACACTGGCGTTGAGCTATACTGATTGGTGAGTGAGTGTAAATTCATCTAATCCCTATATCTAGCCAGGTCCAGACCATACTTCAGATGCAGTCCAATAATATCCATCTATCTACCCTGAATATCTTGCCATATTTCCCTCCCTGCCACCATATTGTCCCTCTACCCTAATGCTTTCTACTATAACTCTTGAAACATCAAGCAAATTAATACAACTATTGCTTCTGAAAGTTTATGGAAATTAATTGCCCTGTGGTTCTACTCATCATCTTTATCACTGCCCAGACCAAAACTACTTTCTTTGGTCACATCTTTTCCTCTGTGTGTTATCTTTCCCCACCATTAGGACATAAGCTTCTTAATGTCAGCCACTGTCTCACTTTCATATTTGCATCTCTAGTGCTTAGTATAATACCTGGCACATTACCGATCGTTAACATATCATTTAGTACTCATCCATTCTTCCCTTTTTATCTGGGAAACAAGGTCAAAAGTGGAGTGGTCTGGTGGTATCTAGAAATATCCTATTCTACTTTTTTTCCCTCATGAAATTAGCTCTTATTGGGATATGAAACTTGAGATTTAATTATTTTCTCTTTTCAATACCCAAGCATATTCTGTGAGAAATATACATTTTTTCTGAATGTTTTTCCTCTTTACCGAAGTGACTTGTGTAATTTTATATCTGGTTTTCTTTCCTAACTTTAATGAGCCCTGGCCCTTCACTTGTCTTTTTATTGTTGGATAACTAATTTTTTATTACTTTCAGTTTTACTGATGTGTTTTGTTTTATATTACCTACATTTACAAATTACTCCTACTTCATGAGAGGTCTCTTGCAACAAAGTAAAACAGTTAATTAAAATTAATAGTACAGTGACCTCATCTAAAAGTGTATGCATCATTTCACACCTATTTTTTTAATCAACAGAAATAGATTTTCTCTCCTTCCCATCCCTCAGCCCTGGCTGCTTGTTTTATTGCCTGATTACCCTTCACCTCATTCCCACCTCCCTCAGGCCAACAATACATTTGCACCTTATTTCTTGCCACCACATCTCAAACTAATAGTAAGCACAGAGAGATAACATTTTAGATTAGAGCCTGTTTCTTTGACATAATTAATACCAAAGTAAACTGTGCTGTTTACAGGTACAAATTAGAAGAATCAGTGCCACTCTCCAGTAGGGCCAAGGTCATCTCACTGGCTTTAAGAACATAAGGGAAAAGGATACAGATTTAAGTCATTATTGCGCATCTATTCACCTTTTACCATACTTTTACTGATCTTGGAGGACCTTCAAGATGCTAAGCTATTACTGGCAGTTTGGAGACTATTTGGTTAAAAGTGGGCTAGCTATGAATAGTTTCTCTGTAGCTATGTATGTAGTCCAAGGGTTTCCTTTGTTATTTCTGTGGTTTCATTAGCACCTCATTGTCCCAAGTGTTAACCCTATAGAGAAATCCCTAGAGCAGTTATTAATGCCCACAGAGAGAGCATCTGTTAAGATAACTGCAGGTGTCATCATCATATTCCAACCATTGAATTGGAGCAGAAACAACCCAAAGTCAATGAGGAAGGAAGCAACACTGACTTCAGCTTTCCATAGTTCTTCAATACTGTCTTAATGACAAGGCAGTGCTTAAAAAAAATGAAAAGCTAATGCCATACTTTGACTACGAGAGCAACAGTTTCAACAAAAAAGAATGGAAAATTTTATTGGGAAATAAAGACCTCCTTGATGAAATTCCTGGATAGAAAAGAGTAGCAATGTAATAGAGTCTTTGTAGTAGTTATAGAGTCATGAAGTCCTGGGTTTGAGTTACACCTATAATAATAGTCATCAAAATAGACTTTTGAATCCCTGTTTTACTTTACATGAACTCTGTTGCAAAGCTATTTGATCCTTGGGCCACTTACTTTCTTCCAGCAGGGGAGAAAGAAAAATGAAGTCATTCATCCAGAATTTCCTTTTCCCTAAATCCACAACTTGAAATCACCTTAACATCAACTTCTATCTTCCCCTCCCCCACTCTTCATTCTCAGGATTGGCTTTTCTTGCCTATGCAGTCTTGTATACTCAATCATGTCACTTTTCATCTCCTTCAAGAGATTGCTCCCTAAATTGTCTCCTCTCCTTAATTTTCAACCTCTCCTGGCTTCTTCCCTGCTGCCTACAAACATAGCCAGATCTTCTCTGTCCTAAGACAAACAAAATAAAACTCTCATTGGGCTCTATGGTCTCCTCATGTTATTCTCCTACATCTTTCCTCCCTGTAATAGGAAGTCTCCTAGAAAAAAGCTGTTTATTCTCATTGACTGTAGTTTCTTACATCATGCTTGCTTCATAACCCCACCCCTCATGAAACTATTCATTTCAAAGTCACCAGTGATCTTTCTATTGCTAACTGCAAGAGCCTTTCCCCTCTTCTCCCAAAGTTTCAGAAAAATGTAAGGTTCTTGAGGGAAATCTATCAATAACCATTTATTTAGTGCCCAAGTGCTAGGCACTGAAGCCCTAGGGATACAAAGAATAAAATGATCCCTATTCTCAAGGTGCTTACATTCTGATAGAGGAGATAACATATGCATTTATAATAATCATGTTTATGTGAAATACCCAGAGGTATACTGCAGTTAGGTGCATTAAGAATTAACTGGTTGAAAGACCCAGACTCAGAGTAGTCATTCATGCATCAAGGCCATGTTGGAGGCCTGCAGTAGAATGCTCTAGAGATTTGTCTGCTCATGATTCTAAATATTTCACCACTTTTTATTGATGATTTGGATCAAATCATCACTGGCATACATGTTGAATTTGAAAATAGCACAAAGTTTGGAAGTACAGAGAACACACTGGAAGACAGAATCAGAATCCCAAAGGGTAGGGAAGAACAACAGAACAAATAAAAAAGCTAAGATTTTTTTAAGGGATAAATGTAAAATTTTGCACTTAGGTAAAAAAAATTAACAAATCTTCAAGGACAAAAGAAGTAAAGCATGGCTAGATAGTAGATTCTCTGAAGAATCTTTGGAAATTTTAGAGAACTAAAGATTTTATATGTCAGTAGAATAACAATGTAGCCAAAAACATGAAAAAAAACCAAAACAAAATTCTAATGCAAACTTTATACTATATTAATAGAAGGATAGGGCCAGGAACAAAGAAGGTCATAGTTGTGCATTATCCTTCCCTAGTCAGATCATATGTGCAATATTATGCTACGTTCTGGTAAGGATGTACATAATGTAGAGCAAATATAGAAGGTGGCAACCAGGCTGTTGAGAGAACCAGAGACAATGTCATGAAGGAACTGGGGATACCTAGCCTGGATAAGGGAAGATTTGAGGGTTAAGTGGGGATGACAGTTGTCTTCACACTTCTGACATTGTCTTGTATAGAAGAATAATTGTACTTGCTTTGTTTAGCAGAGCTAGGAATAATGGATAGAAATTGCTGAGAGGAAGATTTAGGCTCAGTGTAATGAAAAACGTGTTAGGTTAGAACAGGCCAAAAGTGAAATGGAATGCCCTCTAAGTTTGGACTCTCCTTTACTGGAAGTCTTCAAGAAAAAAATATGTCCACTTATTGTAGATGATATAGAGGAGATTCTGGTTTGAGTATGTGTGATACTAGATAGCTCTGAAGTTCCTTCCACCTCTTAGAATCTTTGAAGAAAGATGTCTCATAAACTTATAGATTGTTATAGCCAGAAAGCACCTTAGAGAACATTTATTCCAACCTACCCATTTTACAGGGCAGCTAAATAGTACAGTGGATAGAGTGTTGGACCTGTATTTAGGAAGATCTGGGTTCAAATCCTGTCTCAGATCCTTCCTAGTTGTGTGACTCCTGGCAAGTTACTTAACTTTTCTCAGTATGATTTTCCTTATCAATGAAATGGAGATAATAAGAGTACCTGCCTGAGTTTGTTGTGAGGAGCAAAATGATGGGATAAATGTAAAGTACTTTGCAAACCTTAAAGCACTGTGTGCTGGCCATTGCTATTGTTAAAAGAAATTGAAGCCAGAAGAGGGAAAATTAAGAAAAAAAATCCCAATTCTCATAATTAAGTAGCTGAGCTGACTTGAACTCAGATTTTTTGGATTTTAAGAGATGAGAATGCTGAGAACATACATTTTACTGCTTCTATTGATTATCCAAGGAAGTTTTCATAGGACCCCTATTTAACAAGAAAAACAAGCATTTTCTCTGCAGAAGCTGTTTTCATAATAAAGCATCAGATTGCCATTATTTCTTACAAATACTGTCTGCTCATTAAACAAGACAATTAATTTTTTCTCTCTTTGGGTGCCTACACCAGATATTTACCGGCTACATCAATCTCTTCTCATGATAAAGAAGGGCCTATATTTCGGTCTTACCCCTAACTGTTTGCAAAGAGCATGCTTTTCCCTCCTTTTAAGTATAAAAGTGAGTATTCTGGCTCGTTAAGTTAAAAAAACAACATAAACCTTATAGGACAGTAACACAGGAACCTTCTTGACCACTGTCAGACTAAATAGACACAGGTCTAGTAATGGATTTTATGCCAACATTTATAGACACCAGCATGTTACTAGAATACCTAAGTGAATAAATACACTGTTTTCTCCCAACTGAAAAGAAAGAATTGTGAGAGCATTGTTCTTAAATCACAATAATGCCTGAAAACTTTTTAAAAAGGTTATTTGGACAGAAAAACAGGAAATTTCCTTTTACTATAACACAAAGAATTAAAGAACCTTTAAGGAGAAAATCTTGGTACACTGAACAATTTTGGGTAATAATAGGGATCAGAAAAGTTTTGTTAAATGCTTACTTTGCTTACAGGATTTCCTCCACCTCCCCCCCCCTCACATGAACTTTAGAAGTACACAAAAATGGAAATATGCTTATTTGTATGTAAGTCTCATCCAAATTCATAAAGTCATTTACAGTCATTCAAAACTCTGAAGACCACAGCTTTTAGGACAAATAAAGCAAAAGAAATACACTTTTGCCCAAGGTATATATGTACCTCAGGCCTTTCTCTACCATTTGAAATCATTATACCAATATTCTAAAAGTAGAACCTGATGAAATGTTCATTGTTTTACTGGTTCTGATGATCATGAATCAGAGGCAAATGTAATATTTTCATTGCTAATATATTTATTTTCTAACATATGTATTTCAAAATGTGTTGACACTAGTTTATTTGGAGTAACTCTAAATGGTTCTATGGATTTGGAAGGTATGTTAATCATTTACCTTTAATGTAAACTTATCAGTTTTAAAGACTAATATGTCAAAACTTACATTGTATCATAGGGATGGATATATGCACACACATATCTGTTTATAGATCTGTAGATTAAGAGTTGGAAGAAAATTTGTCTCACCCCCTTATTTTACAGATGAGGAAACTGAGCCCCAGGATAGTTAAATGACTTGCTCAAGATTACATAGCTAGTAAATTTTTATCTGAACATAGGCTCTATGACCCCAAATCCAGAGCCGTTTCCGCAGTAACATACTACACTAATCTTCAGCGATTTGACTCTGTTTTTTGTATGCGTGAACACATAAAGAATGAAAAAGAAAATTGGTTTTCCAAGATTTACTGAGTTAAATTCAGCTTATAACATTTTAAAAGAGGCATGGAGAGACTGCAGTATACCGATAGGCATGAACGAGTGGATGAATGAATGAAGCAATTGATTAATTACATAAAAAGCATTTATTAAAGACATTCTGCTAGGTGCTGGGGATATGCAAACAAAAACAACAACAACAGAGTTTGTATTCTAGGAGGAAAAGCTCGTATGTTTAGGAGAAGCACGACGGAGGAGTAGTTTTGTTTGGTTGGTTGGTTTTAGTCTAGTTCTATTTCTTTTCTAACAAAGATTAAGAGCATTCTGATGATCATGCCATGAAGAATGATTAAATGAACCGTGACCACTTGACTTAGAGAATTAAAAAAAGAAACAAGAGGAGGCTTTATAATGATCTTTGATTGGGTTATTACATAGAAAAGAAAGAAGCTATTGCTTTAGAAAGCAAAACTAGAGCAAACAAATGTGAAGCAGTCTACCTTCATTTCAGTACAGGAATGAACTCTCTGAAGATTGGAGGTAAGAAGCAATTGCCTCAGTGGGTGATGAGCTACCTGATACTAGATATATTCAAGCAAAGTCTTCTTGATATCAGTCACAGAGATGTAGGACAGATTCCTGTAGAAGGCAGGGGTTTGCAAAAGATGATCTCTAAGGTCTCTTCCAAGTCTAAGACTTTATCATTCAATGCCTGCACCTAAGTTTGTTTAAGAGTGCTAAGAAGAGATGAAATCTTAACTCCCTACATCAGAGAACTTTAGTATGCAAGAGGTAGGACATTTTTCATAATAAGTAACTATCATTGCAAGAGAATCAAAGCTAGTGAGGCGACCTATGCATATCACCTTGTTTTATAAAGCAAAGTTCTCCTAGCCAAGTCATACATATGAACACCACTGCTCTGATTTTTCTAACCATTTTTTTTCTAGGTTTCCATCTCTAATGATCCCTTCCTAGCTTTTCTGCAACCCTGAACCATTTCCAGTTTCTTGGCATCTCCCAACCTATCCTTTCTTTACCTTGTCTATCCCAGGGCACATAAAATAAAACTGTGTAAGATATTCAGTTCTTTAAAGTGAAATTTTTGTTTTCTCCTTGCTATACAAAATTACTTGTCTTTCCCTACCTCTACTACATTTCCTCTTCCCCTCTTTTCTATTACCAGTACTTCACTTACTTCCATTATAGCGACTCAATAATCATGAGAAACATATAGAAACCATTTTTATTTTCAAAGTTTATTGTGATCTATTGAAATTCATTCATTTATTCAATAAACATTAACTAAGCACTTACTATGTGCAAGGCACGAAAATCAAATACAAAAATAGTCCCTACTCTCAAGGAATTTACATTCTACTGGGGTATACGAAACATAAACGTAAGCAAATATTTTTCCAAGATTTTCTTTTTATGGAGACATGGAATTTTCATTCCTTTTTATATAACTTATCTAATTAAAATATTCATCTTAGTAGTTACCACAAAAAAGTAACAGAAAATTTTAATCACATCTGGGGACCAAAACGGAAATGCAGAGCAGGCCAAAAACAAAGCCTCCAAGAATCCACTCACCACACGTACCAGAGAGCACAAAGGACTAGTTTGGTAGTATCTGCGGGTAGTGTAGCACGGAACGTTTGAGACTGCATGAGTGAAGGATCAGAAAGGCTGAGATGCCTGACATTGTTTTTCATCATTAGCATAGGAGGCTGTTTATACCTTTTCTCTTCATGCCCCCACTCAGGCATCTATTCCAGACTCTGAAACACTCAAGAGAGGCAGCATGGCCCAGTGGTGAACAAAGCTAACTGGAAGCCTATTAGTGTGGGACAAATGAGAGTAGATATTGAAGGATCCAACATGCAATAGAATGAATCCTCCCTAAAAAGTCTAAAAGCCATTGAAAAAGGACTTTCCTACAGACCCAACTGAGTCTCTGACATCACGAAAAGGTATCAGTGGTAAAAACTCCAAATACACAGTTAAAAACAGACTAAGGATTGTGGACATGGAGGATGACCTATTGTGCCTCCATAATCTCCAGGTTGATACCAATCTTCAAGAGGTTGTGGCTGATAAACAAGGGAGATGGGGAGGGAGATGTGGAGGAGACACTGTATGTGTCCATAAAAACTTCTTTTTAAACATAACCTGTGTAGGAAACTTAGAGTGAGTTACTCCTGCTACCAAAGTAGACTGCCACCTTCTCTACCATTTGTAGTCTTAAAGAATTGCCTAGGGCACTTATGAGTTAAATGATTTTCCAGGTTCAGTTATATATAGGTATATATGTACTTATATATAATACCAAAACATAAGTATACACACATCTATATTAAAGGCAAGTTAATTTCGAGGTGAGGGGAGCACTGACAACTAAGAAGACTAGGAACAGCTTCACATAGGAAATAAAACTTGAACTGAGCCTTGAAGGAAGCCAGAGATTTGAAGACAGGGTAGTAAGTAGAAAGAATATGTAATAACCAGAACAAAGGGAAGGAGATGAGAGATGGAATGTCACATCCCTGGAACCACAAGTAGTCCAGTTTAGTTGGAATATAATGAACATTGAAGATGGGATGGGGAGCAATAAGAAGTCAATCTGGAAAGATAAGTTGAATTCAGATTGTGAAGGCCAAAAAGGAGAGTTTTTATTTCATCCTAGTCATGAGAGCAAGCCAACTAGAGTTTCATGAGCAAGGAAGTGGCATGGCCAGAATTAGGCTTTGCATATCATCTCTGTGGACCACAGATTGGAGGGAATGGGATAGGGAGAATAATTATGAGGCTATTGCTATATTTCAACATTGGGAGAGTTTATAGGGAGACAGATACCCTAATGGACTGTTGGTGGAGCTGTAAATTTGTTCAAGTATTCTAGAACACATTTTTTTTCCACTTTTTTGGCTAGGCAATGGGGTTAAGTGACTTGCCCAGGGTCACACAGCTAGTAAGTGTTATGTGTCTGAGGCTGGATTTGAACTCAGGTCCTCCTGACTCCAGGGCCGGTGCTCTATCTTCTGTGCCACCTAGCTGCCCCTAGAACACATTTTGAAATCAAGTGAAAAAAGTGACTAAAATAGCCACACCCTTTGATCCAGAGCTTCCATTTCTTGGTATATACTCCAAGAAAGGCTCCATAAACACCAAATTGTATATAGTAGAACTTTTTGTAGTTCTTAGAAACAAGAAAGGTACATGAAAGCCTGGAATTTGATGTAAGTAGTGATGACAGATAAAAATTAGTGATAAAAGGGGTAGCTAGGTGAAGCAGTGGATAGCACCGGCCCTGGAGTCAGGAGGACCTGAGTTCAAATGTGGCCTCAGATACTTGACATTTGCCTGCTGTGTGATCCTGGGCAAGTCACTTAACCCTAACTGCCTCAGCAAAAAAAAAAATTAGTGATAAAGATACCTAATTGTACCAAAGTGTTTGGATTCCTTAAAATGTTCTAAACCATGTATAATTTTAAAATATAATCATTAGTGACTGGCAAATGCTTATATAGTTTGCTTAGCTGATTTAACAGCTATATTGTAAAACTGAAATGCATAATTAGTAACTGACACATCTATAACTGTTCCAAGTTTACAAAGCTCTTTACATACATCCTCTTACTTCAGTCTCACAGCAAACACATAAGGTAGGTATAATTACCAGCTTTTTATAGATTAGGAAACTCGGGCTCACAGAGGTTAAGTACCTTGCACATCACACAGCTAGAAAGTATCAGAAGCAAGGTTTGAATACAAGTCTTACAGACTTATGTTTGTGTATTATGTATACATACATACAAGGTCAGCATTCTACAGATTGTGCCAAATTGCCTCACCAACAATTAGGTAAAAAAGTATGTCATTTTCTTTCATTTCAGTTAACCACACCAATATGAAGCCTCTATTGTTTAAGCTAAGAGAATAAAACCTAGGTACCATTTTGGTACTCTGCTTTATCTAATTATATGTAGGAATAACTTTTTTTCCCCAGTGCTATCCCTATAAACCTAAACATCATAAGAAATCAGGGGAGAAGTCACAGAAAAGGAATTATAGCAATTTCCCCCAATAGACAAGACCCTTATACTAAAGGTAAGGAAGAGAATATCATGATATATTCATTGCCAAACCTACTGAATAAGTATTATAGGAATTGCCATCATTATCATCATCATCATCATCATCATCATCATCATCTTCTTCTTCTTCTTCTTCTTCTTCATCATCATCATCATCATCATCATCATCATCATCATGATTTCCTTTGTCTTGATTCAAGTAGGTAGACTCTGGCTATACGCCTATTCTTGTGATTTTCATCATGAATTATTTACTGATTTTAGAGTCAATTAATTGCCTAAGATGAGCTGGAGGGGCAAGGGGATTTGAAGGTTTAACTCATACTTGCAAAAATAGTCAATGTTAGGGTCTTGACTTCTTTTTTAATGCAGTCCTTTCAAATACTTTGAGAGGCGGAAGCTTCAGAATTCAGTTTACTGGGGTTAGTGGGGGTTTCACGATAATTTGGTAATAGCTTTTTCACTTTGATAGCTGTATAACCTTGAAGAAGCCACCATGCCTGACTATATTTCTTCCTCTCTGCCTAGTTAAGTGGCCATGTAGTTAACAAAATATTAAAGATTGTAAAAATATTGGACAAAGAGGGTCTTTTAGTTCTACAGCACCTAAAAAGATAAGGGATAAGGGCTGGATCTGGGTTTTGGTGACATGAAGAACTCCTGGATGAGAAAAGTCCTACAATTACTACAAGTTGGCACCTTCTGTATCACTCATGCTCAGAGAGTTGCAAAGAACACAGAGTTTAAGTGGCTTTCCTAGAGAAGTAACACAGTCAGTATGAGGCAGGAGGGAACCTGAACCAAGTTCAAATAAATAGACAGCTGGGCCTGGAGTCAGAAAGACCTGAGTGCAAATCTGACCTCACACACTTTCTTAGCTATGTGATCTCACGCAGATCACGAGTGCTCTCTGCCTCAGTTTCTCCATCTGTAAAATGAAGGTAATAACACCTACCTCCCAACATTGTCATGAGGATAAAATGAGATAACATTTTTAAGTGCCACACTAACCTTAAAGTCCTATACAAATGTTATTTGTTACTACTACTACTACTACTACTACTACTACTACTACTGCTGCTGCTACTACTACTACTACTACTACTACTAGCTTTGAGGACAGCTCTTTTCTATACCATGGTATCTCTCAATGATCAAGTGATAACAAAGAAATAAACTATTATTATAAAATAAAAAGGCCTTTGTCATATGAAACAATACTGTGGCGGCTGTATAGCAAACAGGGAGCAAAAAGCCAGTGTTGCATTATAGCAGAAAGAACAATAGGCTTAGGGTGAGGAATCTTACCTCCTTGTGTGATCACAGGTGATTATCAATTCTATCAGGGCTGAATAAGGACAGTTTCTCATATCTCTGAAGCACTCTACCATCTATCTCCATGCATTTGCACACAATAGACCCTTCTTCCTAGAATCCACTCCTTCCTGGTTTCTGCTTGTTGCAATTCCTTGTTTCCTTCAAAACGCCCAAGTGCCACCTTCTACATGAAGCCTGTCCTGATCTCTCCCTCTGACTAGTGACACTTCCTTCCCCCCAAAAAAAAATTACCTTGCATTTCTTCTGTATACATATATTTATATACACTTTGCCTCCTCTAAACAAATATAAGCTCCTTAAGGACAGGCAGGGACTATTCCCTTTTTTGTCTTTTTTGTCTCAGTGCCCCTGGTATGTAATCACTACTAATTAAATAGCCTAGTCAGTCAGCTAAGTTTCATAGTGGATAGAGGGCTGGACCTGGAGTCAGGATGATCTAAGTTCATATTCAGCTTTACCAGATGTGTGACACTGGGTTAAGTCACTTAACTTCCGTCTGCCTCAGTTTCTTCATCTGTAAAATGAGAATAACAATAGCACTACTTCTTAAGGTTGTTTTGAGGATAAAAATAAGATATCTGTAAAGCACTTTGCAAACATTAAGACACTATAAAAATGTTAGCTTATGTTGATTAATTGATCTCATCTTTAAAATAGGGATCATAAACCTATAATTTACTTTTAAGAACTATTGTGTGAAAAACACTTTGTATGTAAATGTGAGGTACTGTTATAGTAAATTAAACTAGATTACAAATTTGTATTATCCATGGTCTATCATCTGAGACATTTATTTACTAACCCATAGAATATATAGTTTGTATCTCACAACTTCTGAAATTTCCAATAAAGTTCTTGCTTACCCACAATAATGGGGAAAATTAATATATAGGTAGCATGAAAAGTGCAAATGATCTAAAAACCTTCTTACTCTCAACTTTCTCCACTGCCAAACCACCTGAAAGAGTTCCCTATAAGTAAAGAGGATGACCCATCTGCAAGTCACTTCTCTCTTTGCTTCTCATCCCTTTGGCAGAGGCCATAAAGCAAAGAAATAGCTAGAGAGCAGCAAACAAGGAGAAAAGGGGAAGTAAGGGACAGGGATAATCCACAAACTCAATCATTGTTTAGTCAATTTTCAGTTATGTTTAACTCTTTGTGATCCCATTTGGAATCTTCTTGGCAAAGATATTGGAATGGTTTGCCCTTTTCTTTCCCAGCTCATTTTACAGATGAGGAAATAGGCAAACAGGGTTAAGTGACTTATCCAGGGTCACACAGCTAGTAAGTATCTGAAGTCAAATTTGAACTCAGGAAGATGAGTCTTCCTGACTACAAGCCTGGTGTTCTATCCACTGAACTGACCCATAAAGTCAATAGCCAGTCTGCAAATAATCAAGAGCTGTTAGTAGTATTGTGATGTAGCTGGGTTAGTCTCCCAGCTAACACTCTGCAATCAGAGTTTTCCCGAGGGGTTATCAATCTATTCTACAGGCATAAAATTTATGGGGCATGCTTCAAAATTGTGTTACTTCTTACTAACTCCCAAGTCATTATTTGGAAGTTTAGGGTTACATGGGGAATAATGATCTAAATAGACAATTACCGATTCGATAGTCCTGCTAGGGAAAGAACACTTAGTATCAGGATAGGAAAAAAGGACTCCTACAGTAGTTATGCATTGTATTAGCTACATGGCATGTAGACAATATTCTTTGATTTAATAAATCTGGAGATTTTGAGAACTGGAATTAATGTTCAAAAGTCTTCTCCCTACTCAGCTTACTTCTGCCAGGCAGGTAGTAATTCATCTTATTCTAAAAGATCATCAGAGAAAGAAATTCAATAACATCAGAGAAATATCCAAGTAAATAAATAGTAAAGACCCAAAACTAGGAGGTTCCACTGTTCCTTATGGTCCTGGGAAGCAAGTTAACTGCATGCTCTGTCTTGGGCTCTATTGCTTTCTAAGCAGCATTAGCATTCTAAGATGAGGATCAACCTCTAGATTGCAGGTGATTGTCTTTCCTCCTAATTCCTTCTTTCCCTATTTATTGTTCCCAGTTCTCCTCTTCCCTCTTGGCAATATGTGAACTCATTATCTTTCCACCCAAACTCTCCCCCTCTTCCTAACTTCCCTTTTAAGGCTGTGGGTACCACCCTCCTCCCAGTCCCTTAGGATTGCAACCTAGGAGTTATTCTCAGCTCCTCACTCTCTCTCACCCTAGCTCCTTGTCTGATTTGTTGCCAAATCTTGTCAATTCTACCTTCATGGCATCTTTTGAACACGTCCCCTTCTCTATTCTGACACTGCCAAAACTCTAACTGAGGTGCTCATCATCTCATGCCTGCTGGTTGGTCTACAAGTTTCTTCCCATTCCAGTCCATCCTCACAAAATATACTCAATAAACTCCAGTGGTTTCCTATCACCTTCAGGATGAAGAAGAAAATCCTTTGTTAGGCATTTGAAGTCCTTCATAACCTGCAACCTGCCCACCATTATAGTTTTCCTAAATCTTATACCATGTACTCTGGCAGCTAGGTGGCTCAGTGCATAGAGCACCAGGCTTAGAGTCAGGAAGACTCATCTTCGTGAGATCAAATCTAGCCTCAGACACAGACACTTACTAGTTGGATGATCCTGAATAAATTCATTTAACCCTGTTTACCTCCGTTCCTCAACTGTAAAATGAGCTGGAGAAGGAATTGGCAAACAACTCTAGTATCTCTGCCAAAAAACAAACAAAAAACCCCAAATGAAGTCATGAAGAGTCAGAAACAACTGAAAAACCAACTTAACACACACACACACACACACACACACACACACACACACACACACACTCTGTGATCCAGTTACACCAACCTCCTTGCAGTTCCTTGAACAAGGCACTCTGTCTGCTAATTTTAAGCATTAAATTTTTTGTTTTAATATTGGAGGCAATGGGGGTTAAGTGACTTGCCCAGGGTCACTGTTGGAGGTCGAATTTGAACTCATGTCCTCCTGACTCCAGGACTGGTGCTCTATCTACTGTGCCACCTTGCTTCCCCCATAACTTTAAGTATTTTCACTTGCTGTCCCCCATGCCTGGAATGTCTTCTCCCTTCTTGTCCCACCTCCTGGCTTCCTTGCTTCTCTCAAGACCCGGGCATAATTTCACCTTTTATAGAAAGCATTTCCCAATTCCCCTTAATTCTAATATTGAATCGAGCTCTATTGATTGTATATAGTTGTTTGCATGTTGTCTGTGCCATTAGACCATGAGTTCCTTAGGAGCAGAGACTATTTTTTGCCTATCTTTGTTTCCCCAATACTTAGCACATTCTCTGGCATATGCTTGCTTGTTTAGTCGTAATTCAGTAGTCGTCCAACTCTTCGTGGCCTCATTGGCAGTTTTCTTGGCAAAGATACTGGAGTAGTTTATTATTTCCCTCTCCAGCTCATTTTACAGATGAGGAAACTGAGGCAAATAAAGTTAAGTGATTTGTCCAGGGTCACACAGTTACTAAGTGTCTGCAGCCAGATTTGAAGTCAAGTCTTCCTGACTCCAGACCCAACACTCTATCCACCATGCTACTAGCTACTCCTCCTTTATCTTTTGTCTCTCTTTAACCATTGCTTATCTTCTTATAAGCTTACACAATTCTCTTCTACCATTGAATAACCTTCATTTGACTCTGTCAAATGAAGGCAGTGTGTTCCAGTAGAAAGAGTACTAGGTTTGAAGTTAGAAGATAGGAGTTCAAATCTTGCTTCTGCTACTTATTACCCATGTGACCTTGTATAAATCATTTTACCTTTATTTACCTCATTTTCCTTATCTGAAAAATTAGGAGGTTGGAATAGATAACCTCTAAAGTATCTTTGAGCTCTAAATCTATGATTTCATGATTCTGTGATCCCATTAAGCTACAGTCTCAAATTTCTTTTACTTTGTATAACAAAAGTAAAAAAGGGTTATATACAATAACTGCCTACATTTCCTTAGCTTCCACTCAAAATCTCACGGTTTCACAATCTGGTTTCTGATCCCATTAATAGACTGAAACTTCTCTCTCCAAAGTAATCAAGCATAACTCAATCCCCAAATAGGAGATTCTGTCATTATTGATGTAGATCTCTCTGCCTGCCTGCATTAGGGGTAGCAGAATTGGTGATAGTGAGAGCTCCAGTCTCTTCAGTCCCCTTACAGCTCAAGAGTCAAAAATCTTCTTCTAGCTTTCTTCAGGTCACTGTCTCTTCACATCTTGGGCACTTCTGACTACCAGCTTTGAGAGAGAGGATGGAAGATGCCAATTCCATGTCAGATTGCTGAAAGAATAGCCTCTAGGAAGAAGTTCACTTGAGAGGAATTGGCAGTTTCTGTCATGCCCCTATCCCCAGCCTGATAAACCAGAGACTTCAGGGGAACTTCCCCCATGAGATCCAGGTACCTCTCTCTTGGTTGAGTGGAGTTACTTTGTTCCCACTGTGAAAGCTGTTTCACTCTGTATTGTCTGGTACATTATTCTCCTATGTATACCTTCTCTAATTTTTGTTTGGCTACTGATTTAAATAAATGAGTTTTCTTCGATAATTGTTATATGTGTTCATTGTAGAACTGATATTTGGAGGGAAAAGGGCTAAGCTTAGGATATAGAGCTTGGGATCTCTTCTCTGCTCCACCTACTATTGAAACAGTGATCAGAAGTTAGTTTGAAACTAAAATCTGTATCACGTAGACTAGTAATATCTAAGGTAGCAGATAATATAATTCTAGCTCAGTACCCCCCCTCTAGAGTGGGCAGAGTGGTGGCCTCTAGCCCATGCCCTCCTGTTTCCCTTCCTGTCAGGGAATAAATACTTCTCTGGAGGAGATGGGGAAGAGACTAAAAATGTCTATTCTGCCTCCCTTTGAGCCACATAAAGACATTCCCATGCCACAGTGGATGGGGACAGTTCTCAAAATACATGGCCTCACTACACAGACTTCTCTTAATTGCTCAAGCTAATGCCTTTGTCTTAGTCCTCACTATACTTGACCTTGCTACCCTGATGGATACTATCAACTTCCTTCTGGTTTGTCTAGCAACATTCTCTCATTGTTCTCAGTACCAGTTTGAGAGGCAATTAAATAGAACTGTGGATAGAAAGCTGGAGCTTAAGTCCAGGAAAGCCTGAGTTGAAATCCAGCCTCAGATACTTGGTAGTTGAGAAACCCTGGACAAATCACTTCATCTCTGACTACTTCAGTTTCCTCAACAGCAAAATGTAGATAATAATAGCACATATACCTCAGGGTTGTTATAAGAATCAAATGAGATAATATTTGTTAAGCACTTAGCACAGTGCCTGGCATATGGTAGACGCTTAATAAATATTTGTGCCCTTCCCCTTGTCTATTTGTTTTCAGTTTTTGCTCTGCTTCATCATTATCTGTCCTCTGTTCACTAAATATAGGTATACCTTAAGGTACTATAATGGAAGAGATTCTCTTCTCTCTCTATGCTCTTGGTAATCTTCATGGGCTTTTTTTGTTGTTGTTCAGTTGTGTTCAACTTTTCATGATCCCATATGGGGTTCTCTTGGCAAAGATACTGGAGTGGTTTGCCATTTCTCCTCTAGCTCATTTTATAGGTAAAGAAACTGAGGCAAACAGGGTTAAGTGACTTGCCCAGGGTCACAAAGCTAGTAAGTCTCTGTGGCCAGATTTGAACTCAGCAAAGTGAGTCTTCCCGACTCCAGGCCCAATACTCTATCCACTGAATCACCTAGCTGCCCCTTTGTCAGCTCATAAGGGTCCAATGAACATTTCTATGAAGATGACTTAAATGTATATGTACATATACATAATATGTATATATGTACACAAATGTATGGATATATACATATGCGTATCTGCATGTGTATAGACAGATGTATACATACAGACAGACCTTATCTCTCTCCTGAACTCAAGCACAACATTGTCAACCTGTGCCTGCTAGATACAGCCATCTTGATTTTCCATTGGATTCTCATCTTTTCCAAAGCAGATCTCATTAAACTTTTCCCCAAACTCATGCCTCCTCTCTTCTTTCCTATATCTGCATAAGGAAAGGGGGGATTGGAGGGATAACTGAATAGGGAAAGCCCTACATTTCTTATCACCTAGTTTTACAATCATGGAATCATCTAATTATTTCTTATCCCTCACCACCCCATGTTCCCCAACCCCATATCTATCCATGTCCATTTAGTTGCCAAGTCTTGTCAATTCTCCCTTTAGAACATCTTTCACATATACTTCTTTTTTCTCACATAACCGCTACCCTAGTTTAGGCCTGCATCATGGTTTACCTAGTCCAGAGCTTCTTAAACTTTTTCCACTTGCGACCCCTTCAGTGCTTTTTAAACAGTTTAAGAAGTGCCTACAGTCTACTGCAATCAACCCATACTTGGCCTCCATGCTTTTGGAATCTCCCCTCAGCAATCCATCTAAAATACAGATCCAAATGTCTCATCCCCTTTCAGTGACTCCCCATTGCCTCCAGGAAAAAAATATGAAATCCTCTCTCATTTCAAGCCCTTCATAATATGGCTCCCACCTAGCTTTCCAGGCTTACTTCATATTACTTCTCTTCACACATGACATGTTCTAGCCAATGGGGATTACCAACAATTCTCCACACTTGGCATTCCTTCTCCAGCCTCAGTTTCTTGCATATGTGGTCCTGCTCTACCTGGAATTTGTTCTTTCCTCTCACCTCCAACTGTATAATCCACAGCTTCCTTCAAGATTTGCCTCAAGTGGTCCCCTCCTTCATGAAGCCCTTCCTGATCCCCTCAGAGGCATTTGCCCCTACATACTGTTTTGTATTAACTTCATACATACTTTGTTTTTACTTCTATTGCATCCCTGTCCACCTCCAGAAAAAAATAAGCTCCTTAATGACTGAGATTATTATTGTTTTTTCTTTGATTCTCTAGAAATATAAAATAGTGCCTTGTACATAGTGGGATGATGATGATGATTAATAATAGTAATAATAACAATAGCCATCATTTACATAGCACTGTAAGGTGCTTTGCATTTGTTATTTCTTTTGATTCTCACAAAATTCTGTGGAGTAAGTGCTGCTATAGCCAGGTCTCAATAAGTATAAAGCATGAATTTCCTGAGCTGGTCATATGTATCCAAATTTATACTATTAAAAGTTTTAGTCATGGAAAATATGGTAAGTTGCTCTAGCCCAGTGGAAACATACAGTGTGAATTTGAATAATGCTACTACTTCAGTAGCAGCCAGATGACTCAGTGGATAGAGTAATAGGCCTGGGGTCAGGAAGACCTGAGTTCAAATCCAGTCTCAGATACTTACTACTGTGTGACCCTGGGGAAGTCACTTAACCTCTATTTGTCTTA
Source organism: Phascolarctos cinereus (assembly GCF_003287225.1). NCBI lineage: Eukaryota > Metazoa > Chordata > Mammalia > Diprotodontia > Phascolarctidae > Phascolarctos > Phascolarctos cinereus. The sequence goes on from NW_027555736.1 coordinate 159,123,666, forward strand.
ATCCACTGGAGAAGGAAATGGCAAAACATTCCAGTATCTCTGCCAAGAAAACACCAGGACAGTACTGGCACGCTATGGTTCACAGGATCATGAAGAGACAGACACTAATTGGGATATAGTTACATCTTCGTTTTTACAGCTGAAGAACCCGAACTTAACTCATTTGTCCAGGGCATATAGCTAATGTCTGAGGTGAGATTTGAACTCAGGCCTTCCTGATTCCAAGTCAAGTATTGCAATGCACTATGCCACCTAGCTGCTAATAATAATTTATTACTGTTTCAGATGCCAAATAATTAATGAATTATTTGTAAATAGCTATTTATAAGTAATCAAAAATTCATTCTTCTTTTCAAAATGATATCTAATTGAATTGGGAGGTTTCTTTGAAACAGGGCCAAAATTCTGATCTATGTGGGACTTAAGTAGACCTCTGACCGGGTCTTATTTGTGTTTTAATGTGAATAAGGGAGTTGGACATCACTGTAATAAGGAAATTAAATGTATTACCTATAGATAAAATTCAATGAAATGTAACATGTTGTTGTTCAGTCATTCAGTTGTGTCTAACTCTTCATGACCCCAAGGACCGTAGCACACCAGGCCTTTCTATCTTTCACTGTCTCTTGAAGTCTGTCCAAGCTCATATTCATTGTTCCATGACTTTATCTCTCCATCTCACCCTCTGCAATCCCCCTTTTCCTTTTGTTTTCAATCTTTCCCAACATCAGTCTTTTCTAATGAGTCCTGCCTTCTCATTAAGTGGCCAAAGTATTTAACCTTTAGCTTTAGTCTTTGACCTTCTAGTAAATGGCCTGAATTAATTTCTTTAAGTATTGACTAATTTGATCTCCTTGCTGTCCAAGGGACTCTCAAGTCTTCTCCAGCACCAACATTTGAAAGATTCGATTCTGCAGCACTCAGTTTTCCTCAGAGTTCAACTCTCACAGCCATACATTGCTACTGAAAAAAGCCATACCTTTGTCAGCAAGGTGATGTCTCTGCTTTTTAGTATGCTGTCCAGATTTGCCATAGCTTTCCTTCCAAGGAGCAAGTGTCTTTTAATTTCATGGCTGCAGTCACCGCCTGCAGTGATCTTTAAGCCCAAGAATATAAAATCTGACACTGTTCCATTTCTTTTGCCTCTATTTGCCAGGAAGTGATGAGACCAGTTGCCAAGATCTTAGTTTTTTTTATGTTAAACTTCAAGGCAGCTTTTACATTTTCCTCTTTCACCCTCATTAAGAGGCTTCTTAATTCTTTACTTTCTACCATCAAAATGATATCATCTTTATATGAGATTGTTGACATTTCTATGGGAAACCTTAACTCCAGGTTTTGATTCATCCAGTCTGGCAGTTTGCATGATATACTCTGCATATAAGTCAAATAAATAAGGTGACAATATACAGCTTTGTTATATTCCTTTTCCAATCTTAAACCAATCAGTTGTTCCATGTTTGTTTCTAACAGTTGCTTCTTCATCAGCATTCAGATTCCTCAGGAGACAAGATGATCTGGGACTCCCATTTCTTTGAGAGCTTGCCACATTTTGTTGTGATCCACACAGGCAAGAAAAGTAACATGCCTTTATGTTTTTATTTATTTTTACTTAATTAATTTATTTTTAGTTTTCAACATTTACTTCTATAAGATTTTGAGTTTTAAATTTTCTCCCCCTTTCTTGCCTCCCCTCTCCCCAAGACAGCAAGCAATCTGATATAAGCTCTACATATACACTCATATTAAACCTATTTTCTATTGTGAGCAGCCAGAAAGAAACAATTCAAGTACTGAAGAAATACAATCAGGATAATACAAGATTTAGCAGCTTCTACATTAAGGGACTAGAGGGCTTGGAATATAATATTCCAGAGGTCAAAGGATACAGGATTACAGCCAAGAATCACCTACCCAGCAAAACTGAATACAATACTTCAGGGGAAAAAATGGGCATTCAGTGAAATAGAGGACTTTCAAGCATTCTTGATGAAAAGGCCAGAGTTGAATAGAAAGTTTGACATTCAAATACAAGACTCAAGAGAAGCACAAAGAAGTAAACAGGAAAGAGAAATTGTAAAGGAGTTATTAAGGTTGAACTGTTTACATTCCTACATGGAAGGATGATATTTGTAACTCATGAGACCTTTGTCAGTATTAGGGTAATTAAAGGGGGAAAAATTATATGGATAGATGGATAGATAGATATATAGATAGATAGACAGACAGATAGGTAGATATGTAGATAGGTAGATAGATAGATAGAAGTACAGGGTGAGTTGAAGATGAAGGGGTGATATCTGGAGAATAAAATTAAGAGGTGAGAGAGAATTATACTGTGAGAAGGAGAAAGGAAAAAGTAGAATGGGGTAAATTATCTCACATAAAACAGACAAGAAAAAGGCTTTTACAGTGGAGGGGAGGTGGGGGAAGGTCAGAGGGATGAGTGAATCTTATTCTCATCAGATTTGGCTTAAGGAGGGAATAACATATACACTTGATTGGGTACAGAAAGCTATCTTACCCTACAGGAAAATAGGGAAGAAGGGGATAAGAGAGTGGGCGAATGATAAAACGGAGGGCAGATTGGAGGAGGGGGCAATCAGGAGCAAACTCTTCTGAGGTGGGATAGAGTCAGAGTGGGGGGCGGGACAGGATGAAGGGAAATATAGTTGGTTTTCCACAGCATGACTACTATGAAAGTGTTTTGCATGACTACACATGTACAACCTGTATTGAGTTGCTTGTCTTCTCAGTGAGGGTGGGGAGGAAGGAAGGGAGAAAATTTGGAACCCAAAGTTTTAAAAGTAAATGTTAAAAATTGTTTTCACATGCAACTGGAAAATAAGATATATAGGCAATGGGGTATAGAAATCTATCCTGCCCTACAGGAAAATAGAAGGGGAAGGGGATAAGAGAAGGAGGAGGAGATAGAAGGGAGGGCAGATTAGAGGAAGGGGTATTCAGAATGCATGCCATCTTGGGGTGGGGGGAGGGACAAGATGGGGAGAAAATTTAGATCAAAATCTTGTTGAAGTGAATGTTGAAAATTAAAAATAAATAAATTAATAAATAAAGAAGAGAGGTAAAATGCAAAGAAAGGAAAAGAAAGAAAAGGAAAAAACAATAAAAATAAAGTTAAAAAAGGAAAATATTAAACACATTTTCACATTAGTCATGTTGTAAAGAAGAATGAGAACCACTTGAAGGAACCACAAGAAAGAAGAAATGAAACAAAACAGCAAAAAAGAGAACAAAATAGTATGCTTCCATCTGTATTCATGGATGTGGCACCATGAGTCTTTTCGAGTTGTCTTAGATCCTTGCATTGCTGAGAAGAGCTAAGGTTATCAAAGTTAGTCATTGCACAATGTGGTTGTTAATGTGTACAATGTTCTTCTGGTTATGCTTACTTCACTCAGTATCACTTTATGTAAGTCTTTCCATATAGTTAGTAGATGTACATTTCCAAGACGATAAATTGTAAAAACATCATGGCTTTCCCTTCTCATCAACACGTCAGAAACATTTTTTCCTTCCAGTAAATTATACTTTCTTCAATTTCAACCAGATTTCAGGGACATTCATTTACTCAAAATTTTCAAATAAGTCAACAAGTAATATTTACAACAGCAGCATCTAGACTGACATTGTACATGGACATGTATATTAAAAATTAGTTTGACTAGAGTGCTTTACCTATCTGCATAGAGCAGTAGGGGTGTGTGTGTGTTGTGATGTGCTGTAAATATGATTAAGGGGGAATGGGAAGTACAACCTGATGAATTATTTTCAGGACAGTCATGTTTTCCAATTCAAGGAGCTGGTTTAATATTGTAAAAAATGAATCTCAGGCAGAATATGTAGTAGGATTAAAACGTATAGCTGAAAAACACAAAAGAAATCTGGGTTGGCCAAACATAAGTATTCTAAGCTTTCCACTTCTCTTTTTGTTCATCTTGTCATGTTATAGAACAAAATGTCTTCTACAATCCAGAGGATAGTTAGCAAAAGGGATTATATACAAATGGCTGATCAAGAATTACTTCTGTATCATTTTATAACCAACAAATTCATTTAAAGCATAAGTAGGACCTCTGCAATGGTAAGAGGCATGTTGGATCTTAAATCATTCAGCATTAATATTTCAGGCTGCTGGAAGCTTGAGAACAGACCTTGTTCTCATTTCTGTGCTCCATATTAAATGATTCAATGAACACTGCTGATCTATTTATGTGAAAATATCGGGCCAATTTCTCTCCATTATTAGCTTATTCAAAGTTTAAATTGCTTTACCTGGTGTAGAAAGCTATTCAGATTTTTCTTCATAAAATGTACTTACAGCTACATAAGCTAAAATCTTATTGTCCTTCTCAACCCATCCCTGGCCTGATAGAATGACGATCAGACACTCATCAGTTAGAAACAACTGATTGCGAGCTAATCTCAAGATAAAGATGATACCACCAAGAGATGGCAGAGAGAAAAATCAAACACAAATATGGTCCTGGGGCCAGTCACCTGAAGCTAGCAACAGTGCCAACCCATTATGAATATTGCATTTGTGATGGAACTGTGTTGGCCCAAAGAAGTCACATATTTATTCGAATTCTGTTCACTTTTCATGTGTATTTGACTGGTCACTGAAACAAAGAAATCCAAGCTTGATTTTGTAATTTATCTCATCACCCCACCTACTTTAGCACAAAGTACACTTAGTATTTTTTATGGCCAAATCAAGTTTTTGCTTGAATAGACATGTAATTTTTAAAAATTATGGGTTGACAAGAAGATGGTTCCTATTTGAAAATTTATCTAAAAACCTACTATTGTTCTAATAGAGTCGAATACGCCATCTGTAAAATGCAGTATAGTAGAGTGCAAAGAGAGCTGGATTTAGAGTTAAAAAACCCAATTAAGAAATCCTAGTTTCTATACTATCTGTGTGACCTTGGGCAAGTCACTAGGCCCCACTCTCTGGGCCTCAGTTCTTCCTCATCTTACAGATGCCAGGGGGTTTGGATTGATGGCTTCTAAGGTCCCTTTCAATTTGAAATCTATTATCCTGTGATCATCATATATCTTATTTATACCATGTATTCTATTAGAACATAAAGTATACAATTTATTGTCCCACCCAGACCCGTCCTTAATAATAACTTCACAATTTTTATTGACAGTATCACTATTGTTTACATTCATCCTGTCTCAAAATCTTGAAGGCATCTCTAATTCCACAATCTCCCTCCCCCTCTTCCCTGTGCTAATTAGTTCCCAAGTCCCATCAACTGTAACTTCAAAATGTCTCTTTCCTCTTTGTCCATCTTCCTACTCCGATAGCTACCTCTAATTTAGGCCTTCATTACCTCCATCTTTTATAGCTGAAAAAAATAGCCACTAGGTAGCACAGTGGATAGAGTGCTAGATCTGGAATCAGGAAGACTCATCTTCTTGGGTTCAAATCTGGCCTCAGACATTTACTAGCTATGTGACCCCAGGCAAGTCACTTAACTCTGTTGGCCTCAGTTTCCTCATCTGTAATATGGCAAACCATTCCAGTATCTTTGCCAGGGAAACCCCAAATAATGTCACAAAGAGTCAGACACAACTGACTTTTAAATTAAAGAATATCATCTCTCTTTTCCATTTATCCTTTGCATTGCTATTAAAGCAATATTCCTAATGCATAGATGTGATCCTGAAAAACTCCTGGTTAACAATATTTAGTAATTTCCTACTACCTATATGACAATATACAACTTCAGAAGCTTGGAAAAGATCCTCTCCCATCTACTTCAATCAGTATTCCTGACTTTATTTTCCACTTCCCATCGTATCGTTAATGTTACAGCAGATCTCATTTTGTCCTCTCCCACCTCTCAACGTTTGCCCAGGCTACCTTCTAAATGAAGAGATCCATGTGAACTTTCAAAAACATTTCATACTGGCCACTACTATACTCAAATTCAGACACGTATTGGCTTCTTGAAAACTCCCTTTTCCTATGTGAAAGTTACTGATGTTCAGAACTACAGCAAGCATATGTTTATATTAGCCAGGGCTTCATCATTGCAGCTCCTAAAATACTGATGTAACTCAATGGGGATCCACACCCAAGGACTGCGACCTTTCCAGTCAACTATGCAGGCAGTGGTTGCCCATCTCTGCCTGTCCTATAATCCACTTCCCGTGAACCCAACATGAAGGTTAGGTTAGACATCCTACCTCACAATAACTCTAAACATGAAATTGTTTCCAAAGAGTTGCACTTCCATCTAGGGCTGCCTTCATTATTTTTAATGGCTCCATATATCCCTCCTTCCCTACATTCATTGCCCAGTATTTCACTTCTGCACTCAACTGATACACATTCCATTCTCTATCTTGTTCTACTTCGCTTACTCAATAACTGTTCCACACTCTATAAACATACCCAGGGGCCATATCTCAATACCACTTCAAACCACTCTCTTTTATTAACATCAAGAGAACTTTTCTAATCCAGGGGATTGCAGAAAGCTGTGCAAAACATTATTTTCCCCCACAGAGCTGTCTGGCATCCCCAGAGTTCTCAGTCTTAACATCATGCCTAGATGGAGCCTCCCTCTATCTCCATGCCTTTTAAAACACTTCTTTTTCAAAAACTTGGTACCATCTTCTCCATTCTTCCTTGATCCTCTCTTCTTCAGCTAGATTTGAACTTTCCCTCCCAATATTTCATGATTCTGACTTCTCCTAAATATATACCACATTCAAATTTACTTATACCCATGTTTTATTTCCCTAAATATAAGCTCCTGAAAGGAAGGGACTATGAAAAATATTTATCTTTGTACTACAATAAACAGTGCACTGAATGTTGATTAGATGCAATTGAGTTTTTCACTTTGCTGAACATGTTATTGATTTTTAAATTTAACTTTTTGACTCATTTGTGAACATATTATCAACCGTAGAAAAATGCAAAACTAAAAGTATGTGAGATTCACTTTTGGTGCCTCAGATCTTACTTTTTTATGCCTTTCTCCTCCCTCTGTTGAACCTCATTCATCTTTCTTAAGATGCTCAATACCTAAAATTGTTTTTACATCTAATTGGGGGAACATAAAATATTTAATTTTTCAAAAGATGATCAGTATCTTTATTTCCTCTCTAGTTTTTTTTATTACCAAACTTAGCTCTTAGGAAAAATATGATGAGCTTATTCTAAACAAAATGTAAATGACTGGTTTAATGTATTACCTCTTGCCTGGTTATTTCCATTTAAAGGGACACAACTTTAAGGCAACATATGGAATCCCTCTATGTGGGCTTTCTGTCATTAGTCTGAGGGGACAGGTTGGACAACAAAACCTAAATGTCCCTGACATCACTCTGGGCAGGGGGCTCTGTGAAATCCTTTTCTGAATCATTTCAGTTAAGAAGATGGCATTTCCAGTGGAATGAATACTTTGGTAGGTTCTCCCACCCCAGGCTTTGAGCATAGTCCTGGCAACAGACAGTTTGCATTATACAAACCAACTTAGCTAAGTATATAGACTCTCATTACCAGGAGACTAGTTATTGGGGGATAAATTCTCTGGCCATCACATAAAATAAGGAAATTACAAAATCACATTCAGTCCCATTGAGCACTCTACTGATTTTGCAATGACAGGGCAAAAAATGCTAACAATCATACCCTTTTAGACCATTCACAAACATTAGTTGCCCTTCTAAACATGAGGCAGCTAGATGACACAGTAGAGAGAGCATTGGGCTTGGCATCAGGAAGACTCATCTTACTAGCTGTGTGACCCTGGGCAAGTCGTTTAACTCTGTTCCTCACCTGTAAAATGAGTTGGAGAAGGAAATGGCAAACCATTCCAGTGTCTTTGCCAAGAAAAAGCCCCCAAATGAGGTTACTAAGAACAGAACATGAGTAAAATGACTGAACAACAACAACTTTCTAAACACGAGATCTTTTGTCCAGTGACCGAGTGAACACACTACTGGAAGAACTGCCCAAATCCTGAAACCAAAAGGATAGGAGAATGTGTAGCTATGTGGAAGCTGTAAGGTGGCCAATAGCTAGAGAGAGGCCTATAGGTTCTCCTTGGAGAAGCAAGTAGTTTGTTGTATAATGTATCTGAAAGCAATACATCATTTCATAGAAGTTATCTTATATTGTAACCATTAAAATAATTGTTCCTTATGCACCAACATCTGTTGTGGAGGATGCAGAGGTAAACAGAGAAATTCTACAAAGAGCTTGACAAGAGAATCACAATTAAATTGAGATATACTTTGATATTTAGTAACCTTAAAACAAAGATGGAAATACGTAAGGATTTTGAGAAACCTGTTGGATAACATGGAATAAGAATAAGGTAGGAAAGAAGCCAAAGACTTACATATTGCACAGAGATATTTATTTAAGTTTAAGCTGGTTTAAGTTGAAGTGGAAGTCATTATTGGTCCTCCAGATACTCATGATCATGAATGGAACCATGGTTGGTTGCATGCTGCTTGAGATTTGCAACCACTCCAAAAATTTGGCATATATGTATATCTATATATGTATATGTTTATGTATATACATGTATATATGAAAAACCAAGTGGATGAAGAACGCTTATTGTCCAAATTATGATGTAGAGTAGAATGGGAAATTTATAATGCTTGTCTATCAGGATATATACCAAGTAGACAGGAGGTTGAGAATGAGTTGGATTGCCACTGGGAAACTGACATGCTCCTTTAGTGATACCAAACTACTAACACATAATGAATTGTCTTTTTAATGACAATATTTTATAAGCATTGTGGAACTGTTAGTCATGAAACATTATAGTCTCTGAAGGATTAAAAACGAATATAATTCCAAGGGAAATGGAGAGACGCATGGTACGTGTGACCAGGCTGCAGCATATAACAAATCTGGACAGCCAAGCCAATCTAGCTGAAACAGCAGGTCTCTGACTTTAATAAATGACATTCTACCAATTTTATTAGGTGAGAACTGCAAAGAAAACAAAAACAACTTCAGCCATTTTCTAGTGAACCTATGGCTGTTTTGTATATTAGAAGAATCGAGCAGAAGGTAAAATGAGTATCATGCCAGTATTCTTCCAAAATTGGAGGTGCTCTGCCATGGGGTGTGCATAGTTAATTAAGCTACTTCACTGTATTGCCTATTTATTAGAAACTGGGAAGACAAATTAACTTTGAGGAGATCATTTGTAATTCTGTAATGAAAGATCAGGTAGATAAAGCATTACAGTAAATTTGTTGTTGAGAAAATATTGGAACCATATGGAACAAAAGCAAAACAAAAGACAAGCCAAAGTATCAAATACATAATCCCAATATCATGAACAATTCCAAAGTTAAAAAAAATCAGTAATGCAAAATATAATTTAAAAACAACAGAACACTTTTTTTGTAATTAATATTATCTATGTAGAAAGAGATGGTGGTGAGGACTGAGTATTAAAATCCTACAATTTCCTGATTCTAAAAAAGAGAAGGTAGGAAAAACCTTTATCATAATAGCATCTTGCTGCAAAATACATTTCTATCATGAAGAAGCCATAGAATTTTACCATTCCATCCTACTTCCACCCCATCAGACACACTATCCCTTCCCACTTATGTATTCTCATGAACACATAGATGATAACTCAATTTTATTATATCATTTTAAGTTAGATAACACATTATCCAATATCCATGTCTACTAAAAAAAATGCCTGCATAAGCAGAAAGCTAGCATCAACACATGCATTCTAGAGTGTCTGTCTGGAAGGAAGTCCAGACACAGCATCGTAAAATGGTAACAGTACCAGACTGTTTGCTTCAGTTTCCTTATCTGTAAAATGGGGATAATAGTTACACCTATCTTTTCAGGGTTTTTTATGAGGATCAAATGAAATAATAATTGCAAAATGCTTAGCATTGTACCTGGCACATAGTAAGAGCTATGTAAATGTTAAAACAAATAAAACAAAAGAAACAAAAATAAAATTTAAAAAAAAACTTTGGAGGCAGGAAAGTCCTTCGTTCAAATCCTACTTCTGGCATCTACTAACTATATGGTCGTGTGCAAGTCACAACTTCTCTGAGTTTATTCATCTTTAAAAATGCATGTGTGGGATAGGGTAGGGGGGAGATAATGACAGTATCTCTTCATAGGTTCATCTCAAGGATCAAATAATATAAGATATCCCAAAATTATTCCAAAATTTTTATTGTAATTTTAAGTTTTAGTAGCTAAATGCTTTAATTTCAGCTTTCATTAAATTTAAATTCACTAAAACTCCTGTGGCATCCTGTATCTATAAAATACTCTGTGAATATTAGTTATTTATTATCCTTCATTCTCTTAGTTCTTCTTTACCAGTCTGACTAGTCTCTCAGTCTACTTTTCTGGATTAGCATACATAGAATACCCCACAGTTGTAAGTACACCCCAAGGTTTTCCTTAGGTTTTTTTTTTTGCGTCAACTTTTCTCTCTTGGTGACTTCATAATTTCATGAGTTTAATTATTATTTCTATTACAATGATGACCAAATCTATACCATAATTGTAATGATAATAATAATAACAACAACAACAGCTTTTATATAACCAGCTAAGGCTTGCAAAGCACTTTACAAATATCTCATTTATCTACACAGCCACCTGGAGGCATATGTATTATTATTATCTTTGCTTTACAACTGAAGAAACTAAGGCTAACAGAGATTAAATGACTTACCCAGGCCCACACAGTTAGGAAGTGTTTGAGGATGAATTTGGACTCCACTTTTCCTGACCCCAGGCCTACTTCTCTACTGCAACCAACCTCCCCACCTCTGATCCTCTTATTCTTCATATATCCAACCCCAATTTGTTTCCCAACATCCATTGCTACATCACCAATAGCATATTGGAGATTTCAAACTGAAATCCTGTCTCTCTAAGTAGGAATAATGTGTGGCTAAGTTGGAGGGAAAGTTGAGCTAACACACATTTGGCAACAATGAGGCAGAAAGGGAGTGGGCAGTTTTCAGAGATTTGGTGTACAGCACTGTATTTGCTCATCTGGGTCAGAACACTCACTAACATCAAAACTGGTTTGATGAAAATGATGGGGAAATTCAGAAGCTGCTACATGAAAAATGAGAACTACACAGGGTTTACCAGTAGGACAGTTCATCCATCTCTAAGAAGGCACCATTTAACCCCATCAAAAGCAAAGTATAACATTTATTATTTTCCTGTTTTGTCACGTTGGCCAATCTGTTAGGTGTGATGTGGTACCTTAGAGGTGTTTTGATTTGCATTTCTCTAATCAATAGTGATTTAGAGCATTTTTTTATATGACTATAGATGGCTTTAATTTCGTCATTTGAGAACTGCCTGTTCACATCCTTTGACCATTTATCAACTGAGGAATGACTTAATTTCTTATAAATTTGACTTAATTCTCTATATATTTTAGAAATTAGGCCCTTATCAGAAACTCTGGTTGTAAAAATTCTTTCCCAATTTTCTACTTTCCTTCTAATCTTGGTTGCATTGGCTTTGTGCAAAAACTTTAATGTAATCAAGGTTATCCATTTTGCATTCAAAATGTTCTCTATCTCCTGTTCGGTCATGAATTCTTCTGCTCTCCATAAATCTGATAAGTAAACTATTCCTTGCTCTTCCATTTTGCTTACTGTATCAGCCTTTATATCTAAATCATGAGCCAATTTTGACTTTATTTTGGTATACGGCCTGAGATTTGGGTCTATGCCTAGTTTCTGCCATACCATTTTTCCAATTTTCCCAGCAGTTTTTGTCAAATAGTGAGTTCTTATTTCAGAAGCTGGAATCTTTGGGTTTATCAAGTAGTAGATTAGTATAGTCATTGAGTACTATGTCTTGCAAATCTAACCTATTCTACTGATCCACCGCTCTATTTCTTAGCCAGTACTAAGTAGTTTTGATGATTGCTGCTTTATAATACAATTTAAGATCTGGAACAGCTAGGCCACATTTCCCTGCATTTCTTTTAATTAGTTCCCTTGATATTCTACACTTTTGTTATTCCAAATGAATCTTGTTATTATTTTTCTTAGCTGTATAAAATAATTTTGGTAGTTTGATTGGTACGGCACTGAATAAGTAAATTAGTTTAGGTAGAATTGTCATTTTTTATTTTATTAGCTCGGCCTACCCTACCTAATGTCAGAGAGATGTGGGGAAATTGGAACACCCATACATTGTTGGTGGAGTTGTGAAATGATCCAACCATTTTGGAGAGCAATTTGGAGCTATGCCCAAAAGGCTACAAAAATGTGCATACCCTTTGACTCAGAAATATCACTTCTAGGGCTGTATCCCAAATAAATCATAGAAATAGGAAAAGGACCCACATATACAAAAATATTTATAGCAGCTATTTTTGTGATGGCAAAGAATTGGAAATAGAGAGGATGCCCATCAGTGGGGAATGGCTGAACAAATTGTGGTATATGGATGCAATGGGATACTATTGTGCTATAAGAAATGATGAGCAGGTGGACTTCAGAAAAACCTGGAAAGTCTTGTTTGGACTGATGCTGAGTGAAGTGAGCAGAACCAAGAAACCATTGTACATAGTAACAGCCATGTTGTGCAATGATTAACATTGATAGACTTAGCCCTTCTCAGCAGTGCAAGGATCTGAGACATCTCCAAAGGTCTCATGATGGAAAATGCTATCCACATCCAAAGAAAGAATTATGGAGTTTGAATGCAGATTGAAGCAGGCTATTTGCTATTTGCTATTTTTTTCTCTTTTGTTTACTCTTTCTGATGGTTCATTCTATTGGTTCTAATCTTCCTTACAACATCACTAACGTGAAAATATGTTTAATAGGAATGTATATGAATAGCCTATATCAGATTGGGAGCTGTCTTGGGGAGGGGAGGAAGAGGGAGAAAATTTTAAAACTCAAAAGCCTATGAAAGTGATTGTTGATAAATCAAAATAAATTAATAAAAAAGTAAAGTACAGGAGAAACTTAGATGAAGGATTCTTGGCTCAGTAAGAAGGCAGATAAAATTCAGTTTTATGATGATAGTAACAATCCAAAGTGCTTTTATGGTGCCCTGAAGGCTATTTATGAGCCAAAGACCTATGGTGCATCTCAACTACTGAGTGGAGCCACACTGATTAGGGATAAGGACATAATCCTAGAGATAAGGGCTGAAGACTTCCTTAGTGTTCACAAAAGACCATCATCAATCAATGCTGAAACCACTGACTATTTACTTCAGGTTGAAGTCAGTCCTTCTCTAGCTGGAGTTCTAACTGAAGAAGAGGTTTTGAATTCCATTTAGGTTCCTTTCATGTGGCAGAGCACCTGGTGCTGATTGTATTCTAGCTGAAATTTACAGGTGTATGTGGGGGTGTCCATTGCTCATACAAAAGCTGATTGAAATTTCCCCGGTTATCCCCCAGTTCAAGGACACCTTTATTGTCCATCTCTATAAAGGTACAGGAAATAGATTGTCCTGTGACAACCACAGAAGGATCTCTTTCTTAGTCATTGTGGGCAAGATTCTTGCCAGAGTCCTTCTTAATAGGCTAACCCTTGACCTGGAAGATGGTCACCCACAAGGCTGTGTGTTTGCTCCCATGCTTTTTAGCATGATGTTTTCAGCCATGTTGTCAAATGCTTTCAATGAGGAAGAACATGGTATCAAGGTCAGCTACCACACTGATAATAAATGCTTCAACTTGAAAAGGCTACAAGCCAAGACTAAAGTGGTACACATTGATAATAAGGTTGACACATGCACTGACAGAGCTACCTCAATGTTCAGGAGGCTCTGAAGGAAAGCGTGGGAAAAAAAAGGTATGAGTCTGACTACCAGACTGAATGTCTGCTGAGCTGTTGTGCTGACCTCATTGTTGTATATCTGTGAAACCTGGATGGCATACCAGCACCATGCCAAGAAACCGAAATGCTTCCAATTGAATTGTCTTAGGAAGATTGTGAAGATCACCTCACAGGATAAGATACCAGACACTGAGGTCCTTTCTTGAACTAAAATGCCAAACATCCAAGCTGTATTTCAGAGAGTGCAACTCCAATGCAAGGGCTGGCCACATTGTTTAAATGCCAAATGTGCACTTGCCAAAAAGACTATTTCATGGAGAACTCACACAGGGCAAGCGCTCATACGGTGGTCAGAAGAAGCGATACAAGGACACTCTCAAGGTCTCTCTTAAGAACTTTGGAATTAATTGTGTAACATGGGAGACACTGGCACGGGACTGCCCAGAATGTTGTGCCTTCATAAGAGAAGGTGTTGCATTCTATGAGCAAAGCAGAATTGAAGTAGCTCAAAAGAAATGCGAGATGCTCAAATTTAGAGAATCTATCCCAAATGTTCACATGGACTATTTGTGCCTGACCTGTGGTAGAGCATTCTGAGATCGTATTGGTATGATCAGCCAGAATCAGATACACTGCAACTTGACTCCAACACAGTAATGTCATTTTAAATCCTCTTTGAGAACAAAGGACAGCCAACCAACCAACCAATAGAGATTTCAAACTGAATGCCCTGCCTGTATCTTACATTCAATGTGTCCAAAACAGTACTCTTTATCTTTTCCAAAAACCCATCCCTCTTCTGGGCATCTATATTATGAATGAGGGTACCACTACCCTTTTCATCTCCCAGGTTTGCAAATCTTGTAGTTTATCTCAATTCTTTCCTCTCCCTCACCCCATATATCCAATCAGTTACCAGGTTTTTAGTTTCTAGCTCTGCATCTCTCACATCTGTCTCCTCTCTGTTCACTTGACCACAAACATAGTTCAGACACTTATCACCTTTTATCTGGATTATTACAATAGATTTCTGATTGATTATATCCATTTTAAGTCATTATATTCTATAATACATCCTCCACACTATGGCAAAATACAGTACAGGTCTGACATATAACTCCTCTGCTTGATAAACTCCAATGATTCACTAAGACCTAAACAAAATTATTCTGCCATGCCTCTTGTGTTTGGTTTTTGAAATCTTTCATTCTGGTTCCAAGTCAGCTTTCCAGTCCCATTCCCCATCTCTGCATCTTTGTATTGGCTGTTCCCCATTCTTATAAAGTGCACCTTCTTCATCTCCATCTCTTAAAATCTCTAGGTTCCTTCAAAGCTCAACTCAGATCTTCTATATTAGGCCTCTCCAGATCCCTTTAGTCACTCAGTCAAGAAGTATTTAAGTGTACTTAAATAATTCACGTGCTAGGAGTTACACTGGAATTCAGTTATCTCCCCCAAACAAATGTAATATGTGTGTATACATATACATACACGTATACACACATATGTGTGTATGCTGCCTTGCCAAGGGAACATAAGCCCCTTGAGAAATGATTCTTTTTCATTAGCACATTTGTATTTCCAGTACTTGGCATGGTACCTGAAACTTAATACTTGTGGATTGATAAGCTTTTATAATAATATTGATAGCTCACATATATATGGCAATTTCAGTTTTGTTAAGCACTTTATCTACATTATCTTCCAACCTAACTTCATAGAGTTAATGTTGTAGTGTCTTTGATGGTGGCAAGCAACCCCTAAATGTCACTGCTATGCCCACTTGTTGCTACATGAGAAACCTCTAAGAGATTTAGTGACTGGAAAGCATGAGGAGAACACAGAAAAAAATCACGTGTGAGTGTAATTCACACAGGTGAACCATTATCATGGCCTTCATCTCCCCAGGCATCAAGCAGGATATGATGATGCTTCAAACAGGTAGTCAGCAGCTTAGCTGTTGTCCATTTGTGGACAAATTTAAGCAACCTCTCTTTGATGTGAAACGCAATAGTCTCTTTGTTGTGAAAGACACAACAGATCATCAATAATGCTGCTCTGGGGGAAGAGATTTCTAGTCCATATTGGCAAGGATACCAGATTCACAGTGAACTATTCTTGTCCTGCTAATCCTCTCACCCAAAGTAACCTCCACCATCTGCTTTCTCTGCTCTCAGGCAGCTGAGCATTACACAGATATTCATATTAAACAAACAAATAATTGTAGTGGATTGAGACCACTACCAACCCACACTCCTTGTACTCAGCTACGTCTACGATGATGCTCAATTTTACTCATTTCTAATTCCCATTCCAGCTCTGATTTTGACTTATAGGTCTCCTTCACTATGCCTGAGTTGTCCTCTCCTCTTGGAAATTTCCTCAGCATCTGTGGTCTTCTTGTCCTGGAACATCTTCTCATCTTTCCAGTCCCCTTTGCTCTTCAGTGATTTTTTTCCCAGGGCTGGTTCTGCTTCACTATTATTTCCTATCCCTATTCCTATTTCTGTGTTTCCTTTCTCCATTAGAATGTAAGCGCCTTGAGAGCAGGGACTATATCTTTTTGCTTGAATTTGTATTCTCATGGCTTAGCATAGCGTCTGGCACATGAAAAATGTTTAATAAATATTTATTGTATCTTTCATTTCCTTATGGACTCCCTGTGACATTACCCATTATGTCTGCTCCAAACCTCTTTCTTGATCTCCAAATCCATCTCTTCTTTCATCACTCTCAGGTCTTACTTCTACTTTACTGAGGAAGATGACACATCCCACAAGCCCCTTCAACCTCCCTCTTTTTAACTTGAAACTTTGTATTATCTACCACTCATCAATAAGTAGATACTAATTAAGCACCTTCTATGTGCCAGGCACTGTATTAGCTTCTAAGGATATAACTACAATTAACAAAACAATCCCTGCTTCTGAGGAGTGCTTTACAAACATTCTAATTTGAAATGATATGTCCTTTAGTCCTTCAGGGAATAAAGGTTACACTATACTGGGGGTGTACTGTGGATTTGAGATCCTTGATCTAAGAAGTATTTTTCCAAACCTCATCAATTCTACTTCCATGATATCTTTTGCATCTATTCTCTCCTTCCTACTTCCTTACCACAATCCTAATTTAGGCCCTCATTACCCTTGCCTGGCCTCCTGCATAGCTGCCTCACAGTTCTTACCTGTATCCCCCTGCACCTCACATGCATCCTGTGGATCAAGGCTGGATCAATCATTTTAATACACACTTCAGAGCATTTCACTCATGTGCTCAAAAGTCTTCAGTGACTCCCCTTCACTCATATAATAAAGTTTGAAAGTCTTAGCTGACATGAAAATACTCCATAAGTAGCTTCCAAGCTACTTTTCCAATTCTTAATTTTTTTAATTAAAAAAAAACCTCCTACGTGGTTCTTTAGAAGGAAAGAATGGAAAGAGGAAATAAAGAAGCAAGGAAGAGAGGGAGGGAGGGAGAAAAAGAGGGAAAAAGGGAAGAAAGGAGGGAGGAAGGAAGAAAAAAACAGGAGGAAGGAAGGAAAGAAGGAGAGAGAAATCAAAGGAGGGAGGGAGGAAAGGAAGAAAGCAAGCATTTTCGTATTTATAATGTGTGAAGCACTGTGCTAAGCACTTTTTACAAATATTTCATTTGATCCTCATAACAATACTGTAAATTAGGTTCTATTATTATCCCCATTTTACAGTTGAAAAAACTGAAGCAAACAGAGGTTAAGGGACAACATTCCAGGGCAACCCCCCACCCCCACCCCAATTCAGGAGTTGAAGAGGGCCTGTGTGTGATCTTGGTGCAATTTGTTTTTTCCTGGACAGATATGGCAGAGGTCTGAAGCAGGGCACTGCTGATACTGGAGTGGTTTGTCACTTCCTTCATCAGCTTATTTTACAGATGAGGAAACTGAGGCAAATATGTTTAAGTGACTTGCCCAGGTATACACAGTTAGTGCCTGAGGCAGGATTTGAACTCTGGTCTCCTGACACCAGGCCTGGAACTTTATTGCCTGTAACACCTAGATGCCTTAATTTCTGACTGCTTGATTTGTACTTACAGCTAGGTGTCATGGGCAGCACTGAGTGTGTGTAAAATATATATGGTAATGTTATCTAAAAGAGTAAACACACCACTGTAAGGCCAACTCAGTGTATGACACTTTCCAGTTTATGACTCATCCAGAGTGTGATAGGTGCCTATGAAATCATCCAGATACCTAATTATACTGTGTCATGACAAAGGGCCATGGACTATAGGGACATCTGTTCTAAATGAATGAATTTTAATCAGTTTTCTTTTATAGCAATGTTTGGGGAGTAAATCTTCATAATGCCTATTGTGAAGCTTGTAACAATTATACATTGTGTTACAATAGAAATAGCAACATAGTATGAACATTGTGGATATGGGGCCATCTTCAAAGCAAAGTAAAAGTCAAGAAGACCTGGGTTCAAATGCTACCTCTAACAGCTACTAGTTCTGTGACAATAGGTAAGACACTTAGTGTCTCAGTGCCCCAACTTTAACACAATAAGTTACTGGAGGGTAATTGATCTGCTTCAGTGAATCTCTGCACCAAGAATACCTACAGTCATGGGGCCTCGAGGCCACATGTGGCTTTCTAGGTCCTTGGGTGCAGCCTTTTGACTGAGTCCAAGTTTTACAGAGCAAATCCTTTCATTGTTCTACGAAGTTTGGCCACAGGTTCCCCACCCCAACCCCCAAAGAAACCAGAATTTTGGCTCAGAAGGGAATGAAAAAGAAAGGAAAGAATTCCTTGAGTTTGTTTGGAAATACAATGGAAATTATCCACTATATCTTACATTGAAATATATGTTTAAAATTTAAAATTCTACTTTACTCAAAATGTCATAATATTTGTTGTATCATAGAAGAAAACTATGTAGCACCATTTATACCAGACATTTGATTTGATTGGTATATGGATATATTTGTTCTCAAGTTATTATGCATTCCATAAAAAAGATTACATTTCTCCTTTTGTTAAAAAACATGACAAAAATCAATTTCAATTCTGTAGATGTCACAAAGAGAAAATGAGGTGTGGGAGTAGGGGTGAATGTGAGGGAAGACTATTTTTCAAAGAATTGCTTGTTACAAGATAACATCAATAAAAAGGTACTTGTTATGATTATTTCATAGAGGTGAGTTATCTACAGCATCAGCATCAGTGGACTCTGGAGACTTCACAAAGGCACAGGAAAAGACAACATTAATTTTATTTTAGTTAAAAAGCCATATTGAGATTCATTTGGTCTAAATCAGCAGAAAATTCAGACCTTCTGACTAAAAAATACCCAGTCTCTTCACTTGTTGTACCTTCTAAGACTTATATCTCCAGTATTCTGAACTTCTACAGGATAAATAAATGTACGAGCATAAAGTCAAAGTCTGTCTCATTATTTACTTATAGGTACAAGAAATCCTAGGACAGATGTCATTGTTATAAAATCCTTATGTTAGAAAAATTCACCCAAGTCATGGTTTCAAATAGTAGGCAGCATAGCATAGGAGACAGAGTGCCTGACTTGGTATCAAGAAACGGGTTCAAGTCTTCTCTCTCAGCTTACTTGCTGTGTGACTATGGATAAGCCACCTAACTTCTCTGAGGCTCAGACAACTCTGAGACCACTTATGAAGTTAGATACGGGTTGGAACCTGCCTTGGTAGAGGGAGTTCTCACACTGAGGAAATGATAGATCCTTGATGTATTGATGCAGCATTAACTCTTAAGAACAAGAGCAGGAGAATCATCATTCTAGGACGGATTTATTACATGACAGTGGTACTAAGGAGCCTGTTATGGAGAAAGATAAAATTATCTTTCTTGACATAAACCTCAAACAAACATCTTAATTTTCCTTAATATTAAATTATGAGTCAAGCTCTTGTCTACAAAGTCATTCAAATATTTTTAAATTGCATTTTCAACTAACTCCTAAAAAAATGCCTTCCATATGTTTATTACCCTCTCCGGCAAAGTCATGTTTCCTTTTATTTGTCTTCAGTTTACCCACTATAAGGGGTACTTCCCAGTTGTAATCACCTGAGATGAGTAGGTCAAATTCATGCATACTAATTCATGCTGTAAAGAATATTGAAATGGGGGGGGCGGGGAGAGACCCAGCTAGGTGGTGCAGTGGATAGAGCACCAGCCCTGAAGTCAGGAGGACCTGAGTTCAAATGTGGCCTCAGACCAAACATTTGACACTTACTGGCTGTGTGACCCTGGGCAAGTCACTTAAACCAATTGCCTTAAAAAAAATAAGAATACTGAAATGTATCTGATTGTTTACAAGCAACATTGTATTTGAATTTAAACTGTGGAGAAACAATTAGGGGTTTGGGCTCCTTTAAAAAAAAAACCCATACAATTAAATTGTATTAACCTTCAGCTGAAAAAAGCATCCTTGAATAACAGAATCAGGAACAACTAGGGAAAAGGCAGGACAATTGAATGCTTCACCCTCAAAAAATTGTGGCAAGTTCCAAGAGCTAAGTGAATGATAATGTAAATGAGATAAGAGATCATTTAGAAGAGGGAAGAATTGATTGGCTGGAGACATGGCCAACTGAGAGAAAATAAGGAGAGCATTGAGTGTTGAGAATGAGCAGCCAACAGGTACCAATTATTTACTTAACTCCTTGCCCCGAACAATTAAGTATAGATTGGAAAAGATATGTAGAATGACCAATGAAAATTACTTGGACAGTCCCTGAGTGGGAGAAAGATATAAGCTAGTGTCTGAAAAGTTCAGGTTAGGAAT
The DNA here is from genome assembly GCF_003287225.1 of Phascolarctos cinereus. Lineage (NCBI taxonomy): Eukaryota > Metazoa > Chordata > Mammalia > Diprotodontia > Phascolarctidae > Phascolarctos > Phascolarctos cinereus. The sequence continues at coordinate 159,144,299 of NW_027555736.1, forward strand.
AAGAAATGCCATGTACACTTAAACGTTTTCATTTTATTTTAGTATTTGTTCTATGAAGAAACAGAGACTTTTAGATATTTTTAAAGCTAGAAAAGATCATAAAAATAAGTTAACCCAATGGGGCTATTATATTTTTGGTAAGTGGAAAGCAAACTTGCTTGTGCTATCATTTAAATACTCTCCCTCATATTTTTCTCTTAAAAATCAAATATATGTTATTAATTAAATAATCAGATTTTAATGTGCTGATAATTTTCTTCATAGATTCATTAACATACCACCAATACAATAATATCTTTGACATTTATTTTCTTGCTTTTTTTCTGTACAGAGAATTAAACATTATTGATTGCTATTTTCACAGCAACTTTTGGCGTTTTTATTTTTCAAATCCTGTCACTTATTTGTGTCTACCTCCTCTTTTCTACATCTATCCCACTTTGACTTTTCTTTCCATTAACCCAAATCTGACTCTTCCTTCCATTAACCTAAATCTGACTCCTCCTTCCATTAACCCAAATCTTCCCTCCTCTAAAAAAACCTTCTACTGAAGTGATCTTTCCCTCCTGTGAATTCCTCTAGAATTCTAATTATTTGCATAATGTTCTTAGCAATGTATCAAATATTGCTTTATAATTTATTTTCAACTATTGCCTTGAACATTTTATTTAACTTTTCATGTGTTCCCATATAGATTATGAACTCTCTGAATTCACAGGGAACAATTTTTACCTTTTTTTTTTTTGGCATCCCTCTGAGTACCTAGTACAATGTCTTTCATATAATAGCAAGATCTTTTATTGAATGCATGCTGTCCAGATAGACCACCCAGTTAGATGGGCTACACGTCAAGTTAGTCCATTGCTTAAACAGGCACTAAGAAGAGATGATGAAGTGGTCCCAGAAGTGAATAGGAGGAGAAGATAAGGCTGGATGACATTTAAGAAGCTGCATACCATTTGCATTGGTACCAAGCTCCTCTCTGGAATGAAAGCCCATCTTTTAAAAACCAATATTCTGCTAGTTCCAAGAGGTACCATGGCATAATGGATAGACAGCCAAGAATATTTGTGGTCAAGTACTCTCTGACACATTCAGTCTAGGGGACCATGAGCAAGTCATCAATTAACTTCTTGCTTCAGGCAACTCTAAGATCTTAAGTTGCTGAGCAGTTGCTGACCTACATTGAAAGATTTTTTTTTTCTCATTGGATGTTCTCTATATCAGTAAAATTATGTGTCCAGTCCCTACCCTTATACTCATTCACTGGTTCTGAATCATGGAGTTATGATTTCAGACAAATCAGTCAGTTAGTAAATAATCATCTATTAAATTCTTACTATGTGCCAGGCACTGTGCTAAATGCTAGGGATACAAACAAAGGTGAAAAGACAGTCCCTGGCTTCAGATATTTTGTATTCTAATGGGAGACATACTAACTATGTACATAAAAGATATTTGAATTTTACAATTGATACATTATAAACTGTATAGTAAATGGATGGTAATCTCAGAGGGAAGGCACCAGCAATGGTGGGGAAGAGTGGAAAGCAAAATTATAGATGACCTAAAAGGTCACAAAAAGACATCTGGTGGGTTTAAGTAGGCTGCAGAATAGTGCAAGAAGGCTGGTATGTACACGTGTGAAGTGTACTCTAATACAAAGACACACGTGACCAAAGAAGGAAGTTGACTAGCTTTGTATGGAGTGTGAATATCATGATGTTTTCAAAATATTGAAAAAAGAACAAGGAAAGCCACCATTTATTTGTCAGGTCCTCTACCGGGGAGGAGGGGATATATAGAAAGAAATGAAAGTGAATGAGAGATCACAGATGGTTGGGATATACAGCAGTAGGTGGGAATGCTTCCATTGATTAGTTTGGGGTTCCTTCAAAGTACAACCAAAACCTTTTAAATCTATCAAGAACCCAGACCTTTTGGCCATTTTAATTGACCTAGATGACTTTTTAAGTGTTGCAGCTTTTAGAGCCACACATTTTTTTTAGCCAGTGTGGTTATACTATAGCTTTGTTCAAGGACAAGATTTTTTGGTTTTGTTTCCAATACTCTTACTGATATTGCTTAACATTTTATTGTTATCATTTTAATCCTTCTTGACTACCTTGTAACATTTGCCATTACAGACTTTCCCTTCCTCCTAGACATTCACTCCTTTCTGGGGTATAAGGACATGGTCTTCTCTTGGTTCTTCTTCTGTCTGGTCGCTTCACAATATCTTCTTTTAATCTTTATCTAAGTCACACTCACTAACTGTGGATATCCTCCTAGACTTTGTCCTGGACCTTGCCCCTCTTTTCTTTCTATCCTTTCTCACTTGGTGATCCCATTAGCTCTCATGGGTTCAATTACCATCTCTATGTAGATTAGTCCCCTACCTATATATCCAGACCCAATTCTGACAGTTCTGCATCACCAGCTGCCTTTTGGACATTTCCAGCCGGATGTCCAATAGGTATCTCAAAATCAGCTTGTCCAAAACAGCCCTCATACTCATTTTCCCCTAAATCCACCCATCCCCCAAACTTCTCTATTATGTCAAGGGCACCATGATCCTTCCATTCACCTAGGTTGGCCTACTTTAACACCTGCCTGGATTATGGTAAATGACCCTTAACAGGTCTCCTGGGTTCTCTCTCCTCTCTAATCTGTTATGCACATAATTACCAAAATAAATTTCTTAAAGCACAATTCTGATTATATCACTTCTCTTCTAGGTAGCTAAGTAACTCATTATGTAGAGAGCCGGACTCATAGTCAGAAGACTTAATTAACTTTAAATCCTGGACCTAGAGTCAGTTTTGAAGACCTAACTTCAAATTCTGCCTCAGATTCTTACTAGCTGTATGACCCAGAGCAAGTCATTTAAATGTAATCCACCTCAGTTTCCTCAATTGTTAAACAGGAATAATGATAGCACCTCCCACCAGAGTCGTTGTGAGCATCAAATAAGACAATAGTTGTAAAGCACTTAGCACAGTTCCTGGCACCAGGTAGATGGGCATTAATATTCCCTTCCATTCTTGCAATCATATTATGCCTAGGATAACACTTATTATTTTTCCGTTTAAAGCTCTTCACAGTCTTGATCCTTCCTAACTTCCTAGTCTTTTTACACATTACTACCCTTCACATACTCTGTAAGTCAGCCAAAGTAGCCTTTTTATTGATCCTCACACATAACTCTTCATTTGTGTGGCTTGGTACTATCTGTTCTCCTTGCCTGGAATGTTCTCCTTCCTGATTTTTGCCTCTTAGAATCCCTGATTTCCTTCAAGACTCAGTTCAAAAGACACCTTATGCAGAAGGCCTTTCCTACTATCCCAAGCTGTCAATGCTCTCCTCTAAGTTAAGCCTCCACTTGCTCTGTATGTAGTTTTATGTACATGTATCCTTCATTAGAATTCAGCTCCTTGAAGCAGAAATTGTTTTTTTTTCAAATTACATGTGAAAACAAATTTTAACATTTTTTTTGAAGTTTTGTATTCCAAATTCTATCCCTCCCTTCTTCCTTTCCCCCTTCCCCTAAGATGGTAAGCAATCTGATGGAGATTATACATGTGCAATCATGCAAAACATTTCTATATTAGTCATTTTGTACAAGAGGCCTAAAAAAAACCCCTAAAAAGAATGATAAATAGATAGATAGATAGATAGATACATAGATAGATAGATAGATAGATAGATAGATAAAATAGAGACAGAGATTGAGAGAATAATATGCTTCAGTCTGCATTAAGACAACATCAGTTCTTTCTCTGGGGGCAGATGATATTTCATCATGAGTCCTATGGGATTGTCTTGGATCATTTGTATTGCTGGGAATAGTTAAGTCATTCACACTTCTTCATTGTACAATGTTGCTGTTATTGTGTATGATGTTCTCCTAGTTCTGTTCACTTCACTTTGTATGAGTTCATGTAAGTCTTTATAGGTTTTTCTGAAATCATCCTCCTGGTCATTTCTTATAGCACAATAATATTCCATCAAATCATATGCCACAAATTGTTCAGCCATTCCTTAATTGAAGGGCATCCCCTCAATTTTGAATTCTTGGTGACCACAAAAAGAGCTGTTCTAAATATTTTTTTTTGTACAAATATGTCCTTTTCCCGTCCCTTTTTGATCTCTTTGGGATATAGACGTAGCAGTGGTATTGCTGGATTAAAGGGTATGCACAGGTTTTTTTTTCTTTTCTTTTTTTTTTTGTATCACCCAAGATTACACAGTGCCTGACATGCAATAAAAACTTAATAAATGCTTATTGAGCCAGGTAGCATATTGGACTGATGCCTCTGAGGTGTAGTCTACAGTGATTCCCAATCCCTTTTCTGAGTCCGAACTGAAGTAGCCTAGTACTACAAAAAGACTGGTTTGGCATATGAAGACCTGGCTTGGAATCCTAGCTCTTCCCATTATCTTCTGCATAAACTTGGACAAATCTTTTCATTTCTGCGGGCCTCGTGTTTTGTCATTTGTAAAATGAAGGGCTTGGACAGGGTGGTGATTAATGTCCTTCCAGCTCCAAATCTGATTCTATGGCAGCTCAGAGATCATCAGCCTATGATTTCATCTGTATGGGCAATTCTTTTCACTCATTGCTGACCATAATACCTCTACAACTTAGTACATAGTCTTCAAGAGTTGCTCTGGCCCAAGGATGCATCATCCTATGGCCAGCCTGGAGACGAGCCTCTTGGAAAGCAGACATCCAAGCCCACACTTGAAATCTTTTCATATAGGTAGGGTTATATTTTACAGGTGTAACCTTCAAAAATCCTGAATCACCTCCATGCCACACTGAAGCATGAGAAGAAGATTCAAATGAGAGATCATTCTATGTAGCTTGAATTATTTTCCCTTAAATTTATTACTCACTATTTTTTCTATTTTCCAAGAAAGCTACTATAAAATCTCAGAATTTATACTGGACCAAGAAAGAAGACCCTAAAGTAATATACAGTCACTACATTTTTAAATACAAAATAGTAGGACATGGTGAAAGAACTAAAGAAACAAAAAGAGAAATACAAAGTATTAGGGAAAAATAGAAGGCAGCAAAGACACAGGGATTCTCTTTTCCTTTTGGCTAGTTTCAGAGGACAGCAAAGGAAACTCAATTACATTCTACATTACCATCACAGACAATCTATTTTTAGGGAGTGAGCTATAGAAATGATATTTGCATAATAACAAAACTCTATATCAATCTAGAATTCTATCATTTTGGTCAATTTATTAACTCTATTTGAACATTTCAAATTTCATAGTTCTAAATTGTAGTGGGTCTAGAAAGAAAAAATTGCTATTTTTGGATTAAAAACAAACAAACAAACATCTCCTTTCCAGAAAGGATCATGTCCAAACAAAACCTTCAAAATTCCATTATACTCAAGGCATTATACTTCCTACCTGGATTTGTTGATTATTAACTTAAATGATTAATTATGACTTTAAACAGTTTGATGAAGATCACACTACATAAAATACCTTAGCCCAATACAAAGTTTGATGGATTTGGATTCAGAGGTCCAGATTCAAATCCCAGCTGTGCCACTGACACTGAAATTATCTTGGACATGTTGTCAAAGCTTTCTGAGACCTTGAAGTGGGACTGATGCAATTAGATCTATGTTTTAGGACTGTCAATTTGGCAGCTGTGTGTAATAAATACTGATTAAGCACTTGCTGTGTGTCAGACTGTTACAGATACATAGAAAAGTAAAAGACAGTCCCTATAAGCTCCCCAAGGACCTCACAGCCTACTGGGGGAGAAAAAATGAAAACAAATGTCAACAAACAAAATATGCACAAGATAAATTGGAGTTAATTAGTAGGGGAAAAGTACAAGAATTAATGGGGCTTTGAGAAGGGCTTCCTGTAGAAAGTAAGATTTTAGCTGGGACTTGAAGGAATCCAGGAAAGTGAGGAGGTGGAGATGTAGAGCATATTTCAGTCCCAGGAAACAGTGAATGAAAATGCATGGGAGTCAGGGAATTGAGTGTCTTGCATGAGGAATGACAAGAAGGCCATTGCCACCTCATCATGGAGGATGTAGGGAAGAATAAGTTATAAGAATATTGGAAAGGCGAGGTAGACAAGTAAGTTATCAAAGGCTTTGAATGCCAAAAAGATGACTTTTTATTTGGTCATAGAGGTGACAGGGAGCCACTGGAGTTTATTGAATAGGAAGGTGACATAGTCAGACCCATGCTCCAGGAACAATGATTTGACAGCTAAGTAAAGGATGTCATACAGTGGGGAGAAATGAGACAGGAAGACCAAACAGTAGGCTATTGCAATAATCCAGGCATGACATGTTGGAGATGGAAAAGAAGGGATACTGGGAAACCAATCTGGAGGTGAGTACAACAGTCTACTACAGAGGAGTTGAAATCTTGAATTAGAGGGATAGTAATGTAAGTGGAGAGAAGATATATTTTGGAGGTAGAATACACAAGACTTGGAAATAAATTAATTAGAGAAGGAAGAGTCAAAAGTAACTCCAAATTTTCAAACTTGAGTGGAAGATTGATGGTACCTTCAACAAAGAGGGTCTGTACCAAGATGGTGGCCGTATGACAGGAGATAAGGGGGCATATGCAGGATGTGTTGTGAAGGTAGAAACACAGGACTTGGCAACTAATTGGATATGGAGTGGGGTGAGAGAGAATGAGAAGTTCAGGATACCACTCATGTTGCAAGCCTGTGTGACTGGGAGGATGGGTTTTTTTAGTTCTGTTTTGGACATGTTGAATTGGAGATACCTATGGAGTATCTAGTTAGAAATGTCTTATAAGTAGTTGGTAATAGAAGACTGGAGTGCAGGAGGGAAGGAGGGATGGGGGGGAGGGGGAGAAAAGAAGGGAGGGAGGGAGAGAGAGAACACTAGAACAGGGAGAATATAAATAGAAAAGAATAGAACCTTGGACATAGCCTTGGGGCACACTTACTCCACAGAGAGCATTACAAGGATGGTCCAGTGAAGGAAAATTTTCACATAGAGATTTCTCCAGTCTCAGGCACTTTCAGTACTGCTCTGGACTCCAGCAAAAGTCCCTTTGACTTGCCCTTCCAAGTACGCACTTCCCTTAATAGCTCTTCCAATTCTCTGTTCAGAGTTGGCATTATAAAGATCACACATCAATTACTCCTGCAAATGTCACATACTGCCGCTCTCCATTACAATCCCTTTCACAGCCCGGCAATTCTTTCTTGCTCATCATGTTGTGATTCTCTCGCCTCCACTGTGCTACCTAAGGGTATACTTCCCATAGCTCTCTTCAGCTCCCAGAAGATGCTGGTGATTCCCTTTCTTAGGCAGCTCTCTAATTCCAGATACTCTGGCCTAAGGCTAAAAAAAAAATTGCAGGCACATTTTTAAAAACTTCTCTGAGATCAAAATCCCCATAACCCTAGACAATAGCAGTGCAAACACAGGCATAGTTAAGACTCTGGCTTCTCAAGGCTGACATTCTCCAAGAAAGGAGAATCAAGGAGGAGGAGAAAAATGACTTCTGGGTTCATAACAACTAGATCCTAAATTTAGCTATTTTCTCTATGCAGATGATTCCTATTTCTTTTTTTTTCCAGCCTTAGCCTCCTTGCTGATCTCCAGTCTTGGATCTCCAGTTTCCAATTGGATATTTCAAACTTGATGGCTCATGGACATGTTAAACTCAACATGCAAAAAACAACTCATTTTTCCTTCAAAACCTTCCCCTCTTCCTGGCTTTCCTATTACTCTAGAGAGTACCACCATCCTCCCAGTCACACAGGCTTGCAACATGAGTGGTATCCTCAACTTCTCATTCTCTCTCACCCCACTCCGTATCCAATTAGTTGCCAAGTCCTGTGTTTCTACCTTCACAGCACATCCTGCATATGCCCCCTTATCTCCTGTCATACTGCCACCATCTTGGTACACACCCTCATCCTTCATGCCTGTACTATTGCAATAGGCTACTGATTATTCTCCCTGCCTTGAGTCTCTCTCCCCTCCATCCATCCTACACTCACCTCTCAAGCTGACCTTCCTAAAGAATATATTTGACCATGTTGCTGTCCTATTCAATAAATTCCAGTGGCTCCTTATCACTTCCAGGATCAAATATAAAATCCTCTGAGTTTTGAAGCCCTGCATAACCTAACTCCCTTCTACCTTTCCAGTCTTCTTACACCTTATCTTCAGCTATGCTGTGAACTAGCCACAGTTGGATTCCTGGTTGTTCCTTACATGTGACACTCCCTCTTTCCAGACTCTAGGCATTTTCTGGCTCTCCACCATACCTCCTAGATTCCCTGGATTCCTTCAATTCTCAGCTAAAGTCCTACCTCCTACAAGAAGCCTTTCTCCATCCCCCTTAATGCTAGTGCTTTCTCTGCATTGATTATCTCCAATTAATCCTCTCTATACCTTTTTTGGACAGCTAGGTGGTGGATAGAGTGCCAGGACTGAAATCAGGAAGATCTGAGTTCAAATCCGGCCTCAGACACTTACTAGCTGTGTAACCCTGGGCAAGTCATTTAACTCTGTTTACCCCAGTTTCCTCATCTATAAAATTAACTGGAGAAAGAAATGGCAACCCATTCCAGCATCTTTGCCAAGAAACCACCCAGAGGGGTCACAAAGAGTTGGACACAACTAAAAATGATTCAACAACAACTTATCTTGTTCGTATATAGTTGTTTGCATGTTGCCTTCCCCATTAGACTGAATTCCTTGAGCGGCTTTTGCCTTTCTTTGTATCCCCAGCTCTTAGAACAGTGCCTAGCATACAGGAGGTGCTTCATAAATTGCGGTGAGTTGATGACTTCACAGAGAGTCCTCCCAAAGGCTTAAAGGAACAATGTGCTCACACACCTGGCAATTTTACATTTCTCCAATTCTACTTCAGTTTCTCTTGACTTATCACAGTTTGATACCCTCTCTTCTCTAGTTGGAGCACTCCTTGCCTGCATGAGAACTTTTCACGGATGTAGGGGCTCAAGAGTACACTCTGCTCTCTCCCCAAGTGTCTCACTCCCACAAGATGCTCCATGGAGTATCTGAGTGCTATTATTCAAATTTTGCAAGAATGCATCTCTTAACATCTAAGTAAGAGAGCAGGGGTGCTGTACTACTACATGACAGGGATGGATGTGTAGTCCCTGGGACACATATTTCACCTGTATCTGTTATTTCCTGTATTCTAGTGGGGGGAAAGCCAGTATCATAGAAGAGCATAACAATGTTCTTTGCTAAGCATTCTTCCTAGTATTAAAAGCATATGGCACAAATTCATTGTTATGCTGTATTTGCTAAGTGTTTTCATTTATAAAAATGCTACTTGTACAATAAATGAACTGAGGGCACAAATTAAAAATATAAATATTTAATTAATACTCATAAAAACAAGATACTAGGAATTTAAATGCACATTTAAAATACCAGCTCATTCCTTCACTACATTTGCTTTTTCCCTTCAATTTTAATGCCTCTTTTCTAGTAGAAGGGGTTCCTATCTCTATTTTACAACACTTTTTTTTTATCTTATTCATAGTTTTCTACCTAAAATTCAAATTCACCTAGACTTCTAATCTGTGCTATAGACCACTTTCAAATTCATCTTCTTAATGTACAGACTGGTGCATGTCACACCATTACTTAGAAATATTCAATAGTTCCTCATTGTCTGAATGTAGTTCAAAGTCCTTAGCTTTACAATAAATATTGTAAATACTCTGATTTCAACCTACCTTTCTAATCTTATCTTTCAATCCTCCCTTTCATGTAGTCTATTCTACAGACAAATTGGATAACTCACCTTTTGATGAATGCTTTTCCCATCCCCATCTCTAGTCATTCTGCTCCCTATGCTAGGGAATGAGCTTCCGTTTCCATCTCTGCCCATGGAAATCCTACCTATTCCACAAGACATGAAACAAATAGCATTTTTCCAATGACAAAATGATTTCCCCCTCTCTTCTCCATACCTAGAAATGTTGTCTTCCTCTTTGGCAGAAGCAGACATAGTGGATAGAGAGCTAGCATCTAATCCATGAATACCTCTAACTCACACTACCTACGTGATTCTGAACAAGTCACTTAACTTCTCATGGTTCAAGACTCTAAGTGTTCTGTGCTCAATACTCTAAGACTTGAAGTTGAAGACAATATGACAACTTGCAGGGATAAGATGAGTCAGAGTTCTGTATACCAATGACATCACATGTCCAGTCTCCATCCTAATCAGATTTTCAATCTCTTTCACACTCAGCAATCCATTCTGTATTAGTTATTTTTTTGATGCTGTATTATGTTATAGCAGCAACCCTGGGTTATCCAAGATTATGGCAAGAGAGTGTCAACACTAAAAGCCTAATAAACTGAAAAGCCTTAGATGACTGCCTGGGCAAGGCTATCATTTGCAAATCAGTATAGCTGTTTATAGAAAATATTAAAAATTTTGCACAAATTCAATGCAGATAATATTAAAATGAAAACAGTTAACTAGTGGGGGGAAAAACCCTTTCCTGCAAGTTTCTCTGATAAAGGTCTCATTCCTAAATATATATAAGGGAATGATTCAAATTTATAAGGTTAAGAGCCATTCCCTAATTGAAAAATGGTCAAAAGATGTCACCAGACAGTTCTTAAAGGAAGAAATATCTCTAACTGTATATAAAAAAGTTCCCAATCATTAATACGCATAAATTAATACAACTCTGAAGTTACCTCACATTCATCACCTTGACAAAAAGGGGCTGATGATAAATGTTTGTGGCGTGGCAGTTAACTAGACATATTGAAACACTGTTGGTAGAACTGTGAATTGGCATAAACATTTTGGGAAGCAATTTGGAACTGTAAATAAAGAGTTCCTAAACTGTGCACACTCTTCGGTTCATCAATACTACTGCCAGGTCTATATCTTAAAGAGATCAAAGAAGGGGGAAAGTGTTATGCATACAAAAATATTTGTAAGAGCAAAAAAAAGGTAATAAGATGGGTGCCAATCAAATGGTAAATGGCTGACCCAATTAGGGTATACTAATATAATGATGTACTATTGTGCTGTAAAAAATAAGGAACACTCAGAAAAGACTTGGAAGACTTGTGTGAAATAACACAGGTTTAAGTGAACAAAGCCAGAAGAGTAATTTATAGTGTAACAATAATGCTGTACAAACAAACAACTTTGAAAGACTTAAAACTCTTATCAACTGGATTTCAGAATGCTACCACCTCTTGACAAAGAGATGATGTATAACTAGAAGACACTCCTTTTTGGACATAGCCAATATGAACATTTGTTTCGCTTGACCCGGCGTATGTGTTACAAGGGTTGTTGATTTTATTTTGTTTTTTTTTTTCCTCACCCCTCCCAGTGAGGTGGAGGAATTAAGAGGGAGAAAAACAAATGCTTGATAACTGAAGAAAAGTCAATTAAGTAGGAGAATCAGTATAATTAAATTTGAAAAGGTTCATAATCAGAAGGTTGAATGTCAGGAACTATTTTTTTTTTTGCTGCAGCAATTAATTTAATATGTCATAGGATCACAGATTTATGACTAGAAGGGATATAGGAGGTCAACTAATCTACCTTCAGCTTACAAATGAGGAAACTAAGGCCCAGAGAGTAAGGGAATAACCCAAGGAATTCATTAAGACCTTTGAAGAGATGAAGGTAGTATGATCTTTGTTAGTGGAGGACATATTCTAACACCTGCAATCACAGATTTTTTGATTCATTAAAGTAAATTTGGAATAACAGCCAAGATGAGTAGGATAGTGGATCAATTAGGGAAGTATAAAAAAGACTTTTATACTCATAATAGCTCATGTTTATTTATTGTTTTAAGGTTTGCAAAGTGCTTTAAATATTGTCTCATTTTATCTTCAGAACAGCCCTGGGAGGTAGGTGCTATTGTTATCCTCATTTTACAAATAAAGAAACTGAGGAGGGCAGAGACCAGTTAAGCTTGATCAGGGTCATATAGCTAGTAAGTGTCTGAGGCAGGATTAAAAGTCAAGTTTTCCTTATTCTAAGTCCCTTACTCTATCCACTGAGTCCCCTGGCTACCTTCTGTGGAGGCCTTGTTGGTACTATGTAACAAGAATTTCTAATCTACTCAGACAGCACGATTTTGTGATTTTTCTCCACTTCTGTGAAAAGAGAAGAGAGTAACTAGCACAGGAATGATGGTCTGGAAGAGAACTGAGGGATTAAAAGTCACAGTGTGGACAAAGAGCAGAATTTGTTAAGGGAAAGTTTTTGATCCTGTGAAAACTGTTTGTAAATTATAATTGTCCTTTTACTGAGAGATTTTGGCACAAGACTTAGTGTGATTTAATATAGCTACCTTTTACAAATTAGCTCTAAAAGTACTGCATTTAATGAAAAGTACACTTTAAAACACAACAGTGAAAAAATATTATAAATGTACAGAGCTTGGGCTGTTTTTTTGACCATCATCCTGCAAAACTTTTTTTTCCCCCTGGTTGTTACTTTCATTGCTGAGATACCTGATGTCATTAAAAATAACTGCAAACCATCACAGAAGCACACTGTGATATGTGCCATAAAATTGTTTTCACGTAAATGCAATGACTTTTATTATCATGCTAATATTGCACAGAAATAAAATGTAAACATTATTTTTACTTTATATCAAAATTTTAATGGAAAAATGAAACATGATATATGGGAAAAGTTTTTTAAGTAAATATCGGTATACATATTATTAAACCATTAGATTGTAAAATCCTTGAAGGCAAGGATAACTTATCTTTGTAGTTCTCAGCATCATTTATCATTCTTTTCACCTAATAGATGGTTAAAAAATGTTTAGGGGATTGTTCAATTGCTATTGCTATGGGAATTCCTGTCAAAAGTCATTTTTACAACTAGTTTACTGTTTGTTTTTAGTATTTAATTTAGTATTTGATATGTCCTGCTAATGACAATCTGATATTTAATATTAGTGAAAAAGCTTCTATAGAAACACTAACCCTGATATTCAAATTCAACCTGAGATCACTGGTGTCATTGATGTCCTAATCTTAGCTATGACTATTTTCTGAATCAATACATTCTAAATCTAGAACTTCAATGTTTGCATTCACTTTAGCCATTTCCCCAAATAGCTCCAGAGATAGAAAGGACCCCAAAGGATACCTTGTCCAACTCTCTCATTTTTAAATTTTTTAAATAGAAATTTATTTTTAGTTTTCAACATTTACTTCCACAAGATTTTGAATTCAAATTTTCTCCCCATCTCACCGCTCCCCTCACCCCAAGATGGCATGCATTCTGAATACCCCTTGCCCTAGTCTGCCCTCCCTTCTATCTCTCCCTACCTTCTCTTATCCCCTTCCCCTTCTATTTTCCTGTAGGGTAGGATAGATTTCTGTACCCCATTTCCTGTATTTTTTATTTCCCAGTTGCATGTGAAAACATTTTTTTTTAACATGTGTTTTTAAGACTTTGGGTTCCAAATTTTCTCCCTTCCTCCCTCCCCACCCTGAAAAGGCAAGCAACTCAATACAGGCCATACATGTGAAGTTACACAAAACACTTCCATAGTAGACATGTTGTGAAAAACTAACTCTATTTCCCTTAATCTTATCCTGCCTTCCCATTTATTCTATTCTTTCTTTTGACCCTGTCTCTCCTCAGAAGTATTTCCTTCTGATTGCCCCTTTCCCAATCTGCCCTCCTCTCTATCATCCCCCTGCTCTTTTGTCACCTTCCCCCCCCCCCCTATTTTCCTGTAGGGTAAGACAGATTTCCATACCCAATTGTCTCTCATTTTTTAATATGAGGAAACTGAGTCCCAAGAAGCTGAAATGGCCACAGTCATATCGGCAGTAAGCATCAGAAACAGGATTTGAACCCAGGTGCTCTGAGTCCAGAGTCAGTATTCTTTTCAATAGCTTGTTAGAAATGCATTCATGTGATTTTGTAGACTTAGACACATTCTGCTATTTTGATATTATAAAACCTAGTTTATATGAGTTTTTTGATAATTTGATTACATTTGAGTTTGTAAATATTGTGGATTGTCTAGATCGACAGACTATGAGAGTGGCTTAATTAAGATTTCGGTAAGAGAAGGTATAGAATGAGAGCTATAGCAAAAAAACATTCTTCCATTCCTCCATTCATGTTTGCTTGATTTGTTACCTAAAGAACTTTATTTGAAATACCTTTCTTACTTTAAGACTCTATCAATGCCCCAAATCCCTTCAACCATTACAGAAACATAAACAATACAAGATTCGTTCAGTGACACCTAAGCCTTGGGGGGGAAGGGGGGAGGGGCAGGAATGAAGTGTTACAAACATCTTAATTAAAGGTAGTTAAAATGCCAAAAGGCAAAAATAAAATGAATCCATTCTTTTTAGCCTGTCATCTTTTGTGAACAAAAGAAATCATTGAGGACTTGGAAGAGCATGAAACCAGAACAAAGAAAAAAAAGTCTCTTCCCTGAGAGAAGTGTGATGTACCCTGAGCAGAATCAAATAACCTAAATGGATTTTCGAAAGTCAGAATAATTTCACCACTGTTTGTTTTGTCTAAAATAAGCTTAAAATGACAGAGTGCAAAGCTTACCAAAATCACTTTTATATCTATTATTTCATTTGGTCCTTTGAGCTGCTTAACTAGTAAATAGCAGGCCTGGGACCACCCTTAGCCAGGTCTTGTCACTCCTAGGCCTCTCACTCTTACAACTACAAATCCCTATAAAGGCCCCTGGCCCAGAACAACAGTATGGGTAACCATTTCATTAGCTCAGGTAGGGGCTGAATAACCTCAGTTCTGTTCCTCTTCCTCCCATTAACTAGTGCCAGAGGCTGACACAGAAATTCAGGAATAAACACTGTTTCAAACCAATTTAACAAATTTTAGATTCTAAACTCATAAAGCAGATTGAATTAGGACATCATGGTTGATTCCAAATTGATGTCAATCATAGTGTACTTCATCCCTGAAGGTTCCATTTGATTTCTTTAAATATGTGTGTATAGTTTTTTGAAACAGAACTTTTCGAAGGGTGTTGAATTGTCAAAATACTTTTCTTAATTCCTGTATTCTATACTCTATCCTGTACTCTGGAGAAGGAAGTGTCAAACCATTCTAGTATCTTTGCCAAGAAAACCCCAAATGGGGTCACAAAGACTCAGATACAACTGAACAACAAATATTCTTTACCTTCTCAATATGTACTCTACATATGAATTTTATGTATATGCATGTATAAATATGTATTGTGTGTATATATAGAGACAGCATTTGAGACCAGAACTTTTCAACTTTGAAGATGACTCTCTATGTACTACAACAGGCTGCCAAATGTCATACTGATGTTAAATATACATTTGTATAGGAGTGTATCTAGATCTAGACATAGATCCCCATTCAGATGCTCCTGTTTTCTGATGACATTTTACTGACTGAATCAAGCTTCAAATGTTATCAGAAAACTCACATAAAATAGGTTTTATAACATCAAAATAACAGAATGTATTTAAGTCTACAAAATCATGTGAAAGCATTTCTAGCAAGCTATTTAAAACCTTTGACAATGTGATTCCAGCCTATCTTTCCAGACTAATGTTTATTGATTACAATGGTTGCTCAGTGGTCTTGGGGATATTTAATAGTTTTAAGAAGCCTATAGATATATGTAGAATTATTCTATAATAAGATGACCCTTATGTTTTGAAGAATAGGCTTATGGAACAATTTAGAGGTGGAAGGAAATTTTAGAGATCATCTAGTCAAATCTCAGTTTATAAATGAGAAACAGATTTAGAAGTCTTTTTGTCATTTTGTTATTGTTCAGTTATTTCAGTCTTGTTTGACTCTTTGTAACTCCATTTGGGGTTTTCTTGGCAAAGATATTGGAGGGGGTTTGCCATTTCCTTCTCCAAGTAATTTTACAGATAAGGAAACTGAGGCAAACAGGGTTAAGAGACTTGCCCAGGGTCACATAGCTAGTAAGTATCTGAAGCTAGATTTGAACTCCTGAAGATGGGTCTTCCTGACTCCAGGCCTGGCATTGGATACCCTGTCCCACCCAGTGGTCCTAATTTAAAGGTTAAATGACTCTGTGATATGCAAGACCTGAAATAAAGGGAAATCTATGACCTCTCATTCCCTATTCCTAATTTTTAGGATGTTTTTCTTAGATAAGCTTAAATCTGCCTCTTTTTGACTTCCGTGCTTTCTCATTCTGCCTTTTAGGGCCAAACAAACCAAGTCCAATCCCCGTTTCGTGCAAAAACCCTTCAAATATTTGAAGACAACTAGATGTTCTTGTGTCTTCTCTCCCAAACCACCAATATCATCAACCAGGTCCTTCAACAAGTCCTTACGTGTCATGTACACAAGACCCTTGAAGTCTTGGCACTCATTTATCAATGTCTTTCTTAAAATATGGCATCCAAGACTGAACACAAGACCATAGGTGAGGTTTAACATGGGCTGAATGGTATTATTACTTTCTGATTCCTGAATACAACACAATTTTTTGCGGAACCTAACATTGAATCAACTTTCTTGTCTGCCATAATAAGCTACATTCTCATTTTGAGATTGCAGACAGGAGAATTCCTATCATCTTAGAGATAAACTACTGTCTGGCTATGTCTCTTCTGTCTCATTCTTATGAAGCTGATCTTTTGAAGCCAAGTTTAAGATGGACAGGCAGCTAGGTGGCACAGTGAATAGAGTGCTGGGCCTGAAGTCAGGAAGGCCTCAGGTCAAATTTGGCCTCAGACACTTACTAGCTGTGTGACCCTGGGTAAGTCACTTAACCCTGTTTGCCTCAGTTTCTTTATCTGTAAATTGAGCTGGAGAAGGATAATGGCACTTTAGTATCTCTGCCAAGAAAACTCCAAATGGGGTCATGGAGAGTTGGACATGAAAAACTTTGCTAAGGATACAAAGAAAGGCAAAAAATTCTCTGCTCTCAAGGAACTCACAGTCTAATGGGGAGACTGTATGTAGAGATCACCATGTTCAGATAAGACAAAGACAGGATAAAGTGGAAATAATCAACACAGGGAAGGTACCAGAATTAAGAGGATTGGGAAAGGCTCAGAGTGAATATAAATAGCAATTATTTCTGTCTGTGCCAGAAACCCTTAAGGTTTTCCCCTTCAAAATTGATTTTTTTTTAAACTAGGAAAAAGAAGCCATTCTCTGCCTCAGTTTTTACTTAGCCTTAATCACTGAATGAATGTTGCCTCAAACTGAGACCTGGTAAAGACCTTAGCTTAAAAAGGCAAAAGTCTCCCACTACATCCAGGGCCATCTCCAGTCGCCCTGATCTCTATCTGGCCACAAATGACTATGGAGAGAAAGCGCAGCTGTTGACTTTGCACAGCCCTCCCTCACTCAAATCCAATTCAATGCAAGGCATGTCATCATCTCCCTGATGTCATGGTCCTATTCAAGAATGAAGGACAACCCACAACCACACAACTACAATCATGGAGGGGATATGATTTTTTCAGGCAAAGAATTGGAACAGATTATTTCTGAATCAATATCTCTATGATTCTATGAACCCAGCTCCACCGCCTCCAAAACAGTTCTATTTCTAGGTTACCACACTGTTAATTTCTATGTGGCTGTCATGTAAATATTCTGCTTTACAAATCTGATAATGAAATTAAGTTGTTGCTGCTATTTTTTTTTTTAGATTTAGATGATAAAAATGTATTTGTGATGGGCCAGTATACAAAGGATCCTCTTTAGAATGTCCCTTCTTCTCTATCCTTTTATTCTCCAGGATCCTTGAGGCATAAGTATATGTACTATATTTGTGTTTGGGTACACACATACAGTTTGTTGTTGTTCAGTCTTTATTTCAGTTGTGTTTGACCTTCATGACCCCATTTGGGGGGTTTTCTTGGCTAAGGTACTGAAGTGGTTTGCCATTTCCTTTTCCAGCTTGTTTTACAGTTAAGGAAACTGAGGCAAACAGAGTTCAGTGACTTGTCTAGGGTCACACAGCTAGTAAGTCTCTTAAGCCAGATTTGAACTCAGGAAGATGAATCTTCCTGACTCCAGGCCTGCACTGGATACACTACGCCACCTAACTGCCTCACATGTGCAGTACACGCACACATTCCCTTTCAGGTAATATTTTCTACCTATAATATGTTCTTTCCTCAGTCTTTTGTAAACCATAACAAAAGGGGCAGCTAGGTGGCGCAGTAGATAGAGCATCAGCCCTGGATCCAGGAAGACTTGAGTTCAAATGCGGCCTCAGACACATAACACTTATTAGCTGTGTGACCCTGGGCAAGTCACTTAACCCCATTGCCTAACCAAAAATCGAAACAAAACAAAACAAAAAAACCATGTAATGAAGAACATTTGCCTTATCCAATGTTTAGTCATTATATTGTATAAAGATTTCAACCTTAGAAAAAAAGGGGAAAATGTGCTCCCTCTGATTTCATAGTTTTACCCCTGTTGCTAGGGAACTAATTTCCTACTGTATTCACCTGTTAGTCATACCACCTTCTAAAAACATACTGTGTATTTAAGGAACAAATTCTCAAAACAACCAATTACATAAATCCAAAATTATTTCAATTTAATTTGTGGGTGGGTTTTTCTTTATGTGTTAAAAATTCCAACTCTGTGTAAAATTAGGCTCAGTTGTGAGTTTCAACTTTAAAAGTATATAACTGCATGTAAAAATGTATACAGGAAGATAAAAGTATCTCTATCTACTGACCACAGAACTTGGTCTAAAAGTAAATATAAAGCTTAAAACTTACCAATATATTTAGAGTTAATAAACAAGCATCTTTAAGTGAAAAAATTTTTTTACATCTGTATCAATGTTCTCTTAAGAAGATCATAGCTACATTTATATGACGCCAAAGGACAGCCAAAAAATTATTTTGAAGACTCAATTTTGTAATTTCCTATTCTCCAAAGTATCAAACAACTAGTTTGATTTGACTTATTTTCCACCAAAGCTGTTGATGTAATCCTGGATAGGCACAATCTTTAAGTACTTTGTCAATAAATTTAAAAAACAACAACAACAAAATAAATATTTCTTATTTAGCCACCTTCTCCAGCAGAAGGGGAAAGCACCAAGAAGACATAGTAGACAAGATTCAGGTAGTTGCTGTTATTGTTTTTACTTTGTTTGTACTTATCTACTATCTTGATATAAGTTTCCTACTGAAAAAATAATAATAATAAAAGAAGACAGGAGGAAAGTTTTTTTTAAGCCACATATATGCCAGTCAATGGTTCAGAGCCAATTATCATTTAGGTTTGTGTAGCTATGTGCAGAATCTGTTCTGTACACATGCACGCGCACACACACACGTACACTCACACTCTAGGGATCAAGAAAATTATTCCCCAAAGCACAGGAAGAATCCATTTTCTTCTAGTTATTTCAGAAAGGCAGGAAGACAAGCTGTTAGAGCCCATAGAAAATTGCAACAGAACTACTTTCCTTTGTCTTTACACTCTACAGCCTGAAGCCACTCAAGCTATGGGCAAGTGAAAGTTTCACACCACTGACAAGCTGCAAATTCAGCCACTCTCTGAAACACTGAAGGACACCCTAAAACCTTGTTGTCTCAATTACCCACTCCTTCTGTAACTTCAACAGGTGGGCCGGGGAAGCAGGGGACCCAACTGATCAGGAGTCCTTATCAATCCTCTACAATACATGCATACAAATATGGATACATAGACAAGTATTTGCATATGTATACACACACATTCTACCTCAGCCATCCACAAGTATAATCCCACCTTAGATCTCACCCACCATCCATGATTTTGAATTCTAAAATTCTTCTCTCTGATCATTAATCAAAGGAGCATAAATTTGGGGCTGGAAGGGACTTTAGAAATCCTCTATTTCAATCCCCTTCCTTCTTTTACAGGTGATGACACAGACCTAGAGATGTTAAGTGATTCAGTCCTCCATTCTGCCTCCTCCCAAACCCCCACAACACTGTTCTGCTTCTCTTGAACCAATTCTTTATCTTCTCCACAACCTCAAGTACCTCTTCCCTTTCCTGTTTCCCAAAATTATCATTTTTGTTGTGGTCTCTCTTCTGCCTCTTTACAGTGGCGACCCTATAGTTGATGAGTTCAACTACACACCATCCTTCATCCTTGAATTCTTTGCTTGTTTGACCTACTTCTGTTCATACATTATCAACACTCAATCTTGGATGTATACAATTATCTACCTTTTTTCCATGGGAAGTCATATAAATTCCCGGTATCCTAAACTCAACAGCATCATTATTGGTATAGAACAATGTTTTTATTCTTCCCCAGTTTCTTAAAAAGCAAAATAACTTTTAAATTTTTTTTTATTATGAATTTAATAATCATCAAATTTTTTCAAAGTGTAAAGAACTAAAAGAAACTATGAACATCTGTTATATAATTTGAAGATGTAAAATAAATATGTGCATATGCAGCATACATGTGTATGTATATATTATTATATCTAATTTAACAAAATGGAATACTAACCAGCTCTATCACACTTCCATACATCAGCTATTTCAAAACTTGTTTTCTTTTCCCAAGCCTCCTCCCAGTTCTTTCTTCTATCAGTAGAAGACCATACCTCCTACTTTACTAACAGAGGTCATCAGTCACAAGCCTTTTTTTCATCCCCTATTCCATGACTCTTTGACATTGAAAGCTTCTCTATCATCACCCATTCTATCCTACTTTGTTTTTTTTTTCTATGAGGAAAAGGTACAGAATGAGAAAAAAATGTATGGGTTGTAATATTGCCTAATAGAGGTAATGCCTACCTAGGCTGATTTCATGAATTCATTGTAGATTTAGGGTATAGTTTGTTATGGTGGTATTTTAGCTGGACACCTAGTTTCACCCTATTCTTAAATTGTTTGTACCTTAAATTGTGTTCATCTGCCTTACTCCAGAAAACAAATAAACTTCCTGAATGGTAGTCAATGAGTTAGAACCTCTCAGTTATTTAGGTGTGGACAACAGAAACAGAGGCCATACAATAAAAGATACTCAAAAGCGTAAGTATTGCAAGATATAAGCAGTTCTGCCTATGTGTGACATAGGTTAACCCTTACCTTGCTAATCCCTACCCAACAACATTCATCTAAATATATATTATTCTCTCAGGCAACAGTCTAAAGCTAGCTGTATGACCTGTCCTTGTTTCCCCTATCTCTGGGGAAGTAAGTTCAGAGGGTAACTATATGTGACTATACAGCTGGGATACTTATATAAGCCTTTTTACCCTTAGGCTATCCATATTCATTGTGTCTGAGATTTTTTTGTCGTCTGGTCTTTAGTGTGAGCCCCCTTTGAGCAAATGCCTTAGGCACAAACATAAGGAAGATGTGTTTTGGCCAGATGTTCTTGACAGAATGGGGAGTAGAGTGGGTACAAGTGGGGTGCTAACCCAAGCGTCTCACTCTTGAAGTAGTAAGAGCACTGAACCAAGCAAGTCATGTTTCAAAGGTAAGTGTTTGCTGATAATAATTGACCTCTAATTAAACTAATGAACTTTGCTTGAGAATGTGACTTTGAGGCTTCCTGCCATAAACCAAGAAGCATTTATTAGGCACCTACTAAGTGCTAGGTGCTGGGAATACAAACACAAAGCAAAAAAAAAAATCTCTACTCTCCAGGATCTTAGATTCTTGAAGTCCAAGTCATACAGGAGGAACATACTCTTAGATTATCTCCTGCCAATGAACATTGTTTTTAACATCACCATTATCTTACTGGTGCAAAATATTTGGAAATGATAAATCATAGTTTGGAAGCTCAGGTATATCTACCCTGATTCAGATGTAGACATCACTTTTCCAAAGTGCCTAAAAAGTGAGTGTTTTATTTTATCTAATAATTCTGGAATTCTCATTCTTTGGCTTTAAGTAACTCTACTAAATTTAGAGAAGTCCCAATCAATTCAAATTGAAACAAACAAACAGAACAAAGGCCCCTTGAAGATAACTAGAACTATTTGTTATTCAATAAACCAATTAGCAAACAATTCATTAATGCAATTCTAATTTCTACCTGAATGTCTAGTATTGCATGTTTGTGACTGAGCCTTTGCAAGAGGAGAATAATGAAATATAGTTATCCTGGGCAACCTTGAAATCTCTTAGGGGGATGACCAAATGAATGTGAATCATCTAATTGAGTAGCTACACAGAATGCAGGTTGATTAAAATACATTTTGGTTCTAAATTTTAGGAGCTTAATAATTAAAACTGTGTCTTCACAAGAATTAAAACTTTTTACCTCTACCTGGACAACCTTTCACTCTGGCGATGCTTTCACTCTTTTGGCCTCCTCTTCTGATTTGTTATTTTGATCTTTGGAAACTCCATTTGAGGACTTATTCATACTAGTTATGCTCACTTCTCATTTGGGTCAGCCCCCAACCCTTCAGATTACTTTTTACCTTCCTTGTCTCCTCACTTCCTGTTCTCTTGAGAGTAAAGACTATCTTTCTCATTGCTTGTATTTTTATTCTCAAACTTTGGCATATACTGAACCTTTAATATATGTTTTTATCTAATCTAATCTTCCCTATCAAGTGTATGGCATATTCCTAAGAGGGAAAAAGGTTTCATTTTCCCCTAATATTCTTCCTTTTGTGTGAATAAAATGATATAATTCTAAGATTTTGGAGTGATGTAAAATTAACAAAACGTATATTCTGTTTTACTTCATTTTAAATCCGAGGAAGCAGAATCACAAATAGCATACATTGATCTTACCGGATCTATTAGCTGTGTGTAGAGTTCATGGCAGTTGTCAAAAATATACTTGTATGTGGAGTCTAAACAAGCCCTGACACAGTCCTTTACAACAGTGCTGGCTCTTGGTGGACTTTGGAGTTCTAAAACCTGAGAAAGAGAAGTTTTCCATCAGTTGAAAATACAATTAAGTGAGGAATTGTACGTAGTAATGATCCATCATTTAAAATATACTATTAATTCTAAAAAAAAGAGTGGATCTATATTTTCAATGGTATAACCTTAGCTGCCTGGGACACAGACATTAGGTGATTTGCCAACATTAACAGAGCTACTATGTTCCACAGGTGGAACCATAGCTTTATGATTCTGAGGTTAGCTCTCTAGCTATTTCATCATGATGCCTTTCCATTGATAAATAAATGTAAAATATTGTAGCAAAATATGCAACATACAACATTTATTTATAATGTATATCATATGTTTATAATAAATAAAATTTAAATTTATTTTAAATTAACTTAAATAAGTTTCAGATACTTGGATGGACCTATGATTTCACTGATATGGATATTCTTTTCAGAGATGCCGATCATCAACCATCCATGCTTGTGCATCCTTTTGTCCTTGTCTTCCTGGAAAGTCTGTATAACAGATAAAACCAATATACTGGTAGACTCCCTCTAGATCTCTTGACATTTCCCTTGCACCAACATCTGGCTCTCCACCGGTCATTGCTTCCTTTCGGTATGTGATCACCATACCTTTTTTTCTGTTTTTTTATATCTCTTATGGTATCCTTTTCCAGGATTACTTCTCCAGCGCTTCATCCTGACTACCATATGCAATTCTATTGCCCTTTGGATGATATTGTTTGGCTGTGAGAAAAATGATTATTAAAGAGTTCTTCTCTTCTTCTAAAGTCCTGATTTAAAAAAGTAAAAAGCTTAGTCTCTTGAAGGACATTACTGAGGAGATTGAATTAACTTCTCCTCTAACTGACACAACCCAATCCTACAAGAAATCTCTACTCTCTGGGGAATTCTATTTGATTAAACTTGGTTAGAGACAGATCCTTTTTCTAGATAGCCCAAGGCTGGGGGTGGTCTGAGTATAGAGATAGTTTTTTTCTGTCCAAGGGTGACATGATATGATTCTCAGCCCCTCATTTTAATATAGTTCATCTCCCACTCTGTTTACCAAATTTGATTGCTACTCCTCTTCCCAAAAACACATAAGCTTTGAGCCTGTTGCCATGATTGTCTTTGATCTAATAGAGATGGCTAAATGACTGTCATTTTATTAATAACATGCTGACCTTGTTAATGAAATGATTAAATTACCCAGAAAACATGTTTTTCAATTTTTTTAATCATTACAGCTGTAAGACACTGTATGTGATGCTCTCTAAAGAAATGAAATTAAAGGTCACCCAAAGGGCAATAGAGAGGGGTATGTGTGTGTATTTGTATCTATATGTATTTATTTTAGTGTACATGTATATACATACATACATACATATATTTTAGCTGACCAATCAACCAATCAAACTTGAATTTTAGAAGTTTGAATTAAAAGAAATCTCAGAAATATTTTTTAAACATGGAGTTTTTTTGGAACTTTATTATAGGGTAATTGGGATTTTTTTTACCTACAATAGTAACATTATAATATATATGTGTGTGTGTGTGTGTGTGTGTGTGTGTGTGTGTGTGTGTGTATATAGTCTTTGTCAAAACAGCCCTATTACAACGACTAATAGGTATATTTATTTCCTAAATGCTTTGTCTACTAGACTCTGCAGCTGTTTAACTTAGTCATCCATTGCAGTTCTGACTTTTAACCTAGAAACAGAACTTTTAATCAGTTTTTTAAAAGCCTTGTAATTTTTCCCCTTCCTGATAATTTGTAATCTTTCTACTGAATATAAGACCTTAAGTAACCAGAAGGGGAAAAAAAAGATTTTATAGTATCTTTCAGAGTAAGCAGTAGAACTATACGATATTGATCAAGAGGCAACAGTTTTTAATCTGTTTCCTTGAAAACTATTTAAAAAAAATGTTTTTTGAGGCATTGCATGAGCT
This sequence comes from Phascolarctos cinereus, assembly GCF_003287225.1. Taxonomy (NCBI): domain Eukaryota; kingdom Metazoa; phylum Chordata; class Mammalia; order Diprotodontia; family Phascolarctidae; genus Phascolarctos; species Phascolarctos cinereus. The sequence goes on from NW_027555736.1 coordinate 159,169,160, forward strand.
GTGCCATCACCAAAATCATCACTGTGCCAAGTAATTACTAGTAAGGTAGGGTAAGATAAGGAGACGAAAACCTAAAAGTAAAACGTCAGAATACATCAGGAACAAGAACACTAGCTGATGAGAATTAAGCCTTCTGGGTAAGGAGATTGTACTGTTTCGTTTGTCTACAATCGAGACCAGAGTTTGCAGGGGTTAGTGTGACAAATGCTAAACCAAGGAACACCATCTAAATGTTGAAGACCATGGGTTGAAATTGGAGGAGCTGCTCTCTCTCTTGGGGTGAATGTCAGTGATGCCATTTGATTTCAAACAATGCAAGGAAAGAAGTGCAATTCCACTTTAAATTCTTTCTCAAAAGATTCATATCTGCTTGGATTTTTTCAAAGAGCCTTGCTCAAGATGGACTTACTTTAAAACTAGGTCAGGCTGAATGTATCAGAAGGCCATAAGTGGTAGACATTTGCTTCCTCAAATCAAACTTTATTGGAAGATTCATCAAGTTAAGGCAGAGGCTAGCACCATAATCACTGAGGCTGAATTGTGTGGAATCAGGAAGAGACAGTAAAACATTACTTTTCCTGAAAAATAAATGTGTTCTGTGTCTCACCAAGACAATGACAGAAATAAAATGAGATACCTTCATTCGAAAAAAGGTGATGCTTGTTAGCAGGTCAACAGTTGATTTCAGATCTTGAAGTCTCTCTGAATTGCTAGCAGGAAAGTTGTCCTAGTTAATTAGAGAAAAGGGGAAATGTAGAGGGTGAAGTTATAGGATCAAACCCTAAGGAAAGAGAAACTTTTTTTAAAGGAAAGTATAAATTTGGTATCTTTTTTAAAAAAGACATTGAGCTATTAAGATGAAAAAGTTTATTCATTAAATATTTCAATCTTTATGTGCTCCAGTTTAGGGGGAAAAAAAACTCCAGAAGGATTCATGTGTTGTTGTGGTCTTCTTGATAGAGAGATGGATTTGGAATCAAAAGACTTGAGTTCAGGTATTACTTTTGCCACTTACTACCTGTGTGACCTTAGATAAGTCACAAAATTTCCCTGGGCCACAATTTCCTTCTCTGTAAAATGAGTCAGATTGGATGACCTTTAAAATCTCTTCTAGCTCTAAATCTTTGCTTCTTTGATTTAAAAAATGTGGGTACTCAGTTTATAAATGTAAATTGTAATCCTCCCAGTTTCTTAGTAATCATGAGTCCCTGTGGAAAAACAATGATGGAAAAAAAAAGAAATTCTATACCAAGCATCTACCCTACACTCAGAGACTTTATATCTTACTATATATCTTATCAAACATCACAAAGAAATAATCAAAGTATGAAACAACATAAATCAGAAATAAAAGATTATGGTATAATAATTCAGAAAAGGAAGTTATTTGTAAACTTCCCTTGTAATTTTCTTAATCCTTATAATTTTTTTTTTCAAATGTAGTCTGAGAAATGCCAAACATGCTGAGTAAGTCTTTTGGGATGAAATACAACGACTTTTTTCAATGCGTAATACATTTTGCATTTAGGGGTCTACTTCTGGGAATAAGGGTGAGGGGAGGGAGGGCTACCTTTCCCACCAGATTCAATTAGAATCATTTCTTTTGTATTATTATGTACAGAAGAGCACTGTCGGTTTCATGGTGGCTAGAGCACTAGACCTGGAGTCAGATCTGAAATTCAAATTCAGCCTCAGACACTTATTAGCTACGTGATCCTGGGCAAGTCACTTGAACTTTGTATGTTCCAGTTTCCTCACCAGAAAAAAGTGGAGATAAAAATAGCACTTATCTCCTAGGGTTGCTATGAGGACAAAATGAGATATGTGTGAAGTGCTCTGCAAACCTTAAAGCACTATATGGAAGAAAAGGGGGAAGGAATAAGTAGCTATATACCACCTATTATGGGCCAATCACTATGCTAAATGCTTTCTACAAATATCTCATTTGATTCTCACAACAACCCTGAAAGGCAGTGCCAATTTTACAGTTAAAGAAACTGAGACAAATAGGTGTTAAGTAATTTGCCCAGATTCACACAACTAGTATGTAGCTGAGGCTGGAACTGAGTGAAGGACTTTCTGACTCCAACTCCAGCATTCTATCCATCATGCCACTAGCAGCCTCTGTATATGCTAGTTGTTATTGTTACTAATATTATTAAAATTATTTATATCACTAGAATTTTGAAGAAGGTTCCTGGTTCTCTTCTAGTCTTCTCTTATTGCTGACTAATTTACAAGATCAGCTAATTGTTACATTGTAAAGTATAGAGTCCAGTATTGAGGGCAAGTTCAATAGGTCAGATGTGGTAGTGGGCATGAAGTGGGGAACATGGCAGTAATCATCTCTAGCTGCAGTAAGAGAAGGCAGAGCCATTGAGGCAGCCCCCATGAGGGCTCCGATTGGCTCTGGCTACCTGATAGAGTTGTTTTGGAAGTGGAAAATCATTGGAGGACAAATTGTGATCAACTCATTTTTACCAGAAGGGTACAGGAACTAGACCTGTGATTTCATTGGCTTGTGGAGTGCTCAGAGGAGAAAACTCCCTCTATTAATGCAGGCTAGCATCTTTTTTTTTTTTTTATACATCGTATAGCTTAGAGTTGCCTTGGCTACTGAGGATAGCCAAGTGATTTCCTCAGGGTCATACAACTGTATATATTGAAAGTAGAACTGAAATCCAGGTCTTCCTGAGTCCAAGGTTGGATCTCTTTTCACCATTCCATGTAGACTCTCAAATATATGACTGCTAAAACACACCAAAAACCTTAGCTGAATCCAAATATTCAGAATCCTTTAATAAATGGAGATCTGAGGGATGGACATAAAACAAACAAAAAACCTTTGGTTTAAAAGAGAAAAATAGAGAGACAGAGAGAAAGAGAAAGAGAAAGAGAGACAGACAGAGAGATAGGGCTTCTAACTTTAGAAAACATCAAACTCCTCAAGTTATCATGGTGGCTTTAAGATTCTACTCTATAAATGATTATTCTGTAATATGACAGCCATTTGGACCCAATTCTGTATTTTCCTCTCAGGAAGATAATTTTGTACATACCCTGTACTTTGACAAATCAATCCTCAAAGAGTTGTGCAACTGATCCAGTAGTTTTATGAACTTTTCTCTCTGTAAAAAGCAAAAAGAAAAAGAAGAAAAAAGGACATGCACTCATTGGTATTTGAATGTTTTTTAAAAAATCACGTCAGGGACAAATGTGCCATTTAAAATGCCTAACATAAAGCATGGGTTGACTGCCTTCCTCTTGGGATCTGTTTGCAAGGCACGTTGTTTTTAATTTATAGTCATATAAGCATTGCTAGGAGATAATAGGAAGTGTATCAGAAATTGCAAAATGTGTTTTGCTGAGCTTCATTTATGCCTGCTGCCATACTCCACCATTCTCCTAATGTAGTACAAATGCTCCTGGCGTCCAGCCAGTAGCCTTCAGATTAGAATGCATTAGCGAGCACCAATCTCCTCCTCTCTCCTCCTCTTCTGTTCTTTATCTCACTAACCAGCTCATTGTGAGGTAAACAAGCATAATCTCCATGGGAAGGGGAAAACATGAAAATATTGAAAAAACAAAGGTTTTGAACCACCTGAACAAATGATAGTTTCATTTCCAACTAAAGTACAGAGATTTGTTCTAATACTCTTATGAGCTCACATTTCTTTTCTTCCTTTCAAATGCATAGAAGTGTATTTGAATGTTCCTTAAACTCTGATCTCAGGATGCCCAAAAGGAAAAAAGACAGAGCTTTCTAACTTCCTGCCCCTTCAGCTAACCAGACTTAATTACCAAAATGAGCTTTCTCATTGGAGAGAAAGCTGTTTCCTAAGCATAAACTAGACACTTTAAGACCACCAAGAGTTATTTCACAAATTAGATCTCTTGAGTTCATACCCTACCTCCCTGAGCACTTTGCTCATTATTAGACACTGACATAGGCCCTCTGGATCAGTTGAGTCTGATAATGTATTATTTGGTTCAATAAGCATACTTCCAATGATTAGTCATTCAACAGGTGTGTATTAAGCCCCTGCTATGACTTGTGCCAGGAACGAGGATGAAAAGACACAAAACAGAAGTTCTTGCCATCAAGAAACTTGAATTCTATCAATAAAGATGGTACAATGTATCCATGAGGCACTGCGCTAGCATCAGACGTGTTGGTTGCTCCTTGTCCTTCATTTGGAAAGAGGACCAAAATGAGGTCACTACATTGGAGTCAAGGTATAGCGTGTCCAATGATGGCTGATCAGACTAGGACGAGCTTGGAAGGCTCTACCACAGGCTGAGCACTAATAGTCCATATGAACATTTGGAGAGGAAATGTCTCTAAATTTGCACATCTCACATTTCTTTTGAGCTACTTCAATTCTGCTTTGCTCATAGAGCACAGCATCTTCTTTTATGTAGGCACATCATGCTGGGTGGTCCTGTGCCAGTCAATAACACTTGATAGAGACCCTGCTCTGAAAGAGTTTATATTCCATAAATCAAAATCTACTCAGCAACAGTGACCACTGATAACACCAATTCACTGAAGATTCACTGAGTAAATAAGGGGCTTCCTGGATGGAAGATAATGAACAACACTATGCTTTACAGTAGGCTGTTCATCAGGGTTGACTGAATTTGTGTCCTATGCAGTTGCACTAGTAGAATTCTAAGAGAGTTCTATTTAGTATTGAGCAAGAGGTTATTCCCCTAGAGTGACTATCAACGTGGGAAATTGTTCCATTGTTGTGTATTCTCTTGTTTCTTATACAGAAGGACAACGCTTTGAGAATTCACCAGTGCTTTACTGGCACCAGTGGTTGCAAATCATTGACAGAATGCCAAGATTGTGTCAAAATAAGCAAATGAAAAACCTGCCAGAAGTCTTTTCTACCCTTGCCTTCCCCCCTCATGTTTTAAAAAGGCTCTAGGTTGCCTTTGGAACCTGCCAATTTATCTGCCTGGGACTTTAAGCAAGTCACTTAACCTCTCTTGGCCCTGTACATTTCCCCTTTTCTCTAATTAACTAGGACAACTTTCCTGCTAGCAATTCAGAGAGACTTCAAGATCTGAAATCAACTGTTGACCTGCTAACATGCATCACCTTTTTTTGAACCAGGGTATCTCATTTCATTTTTGTCATTGTCTTGGTGAGACACAGGACACGTTAGTTTTTTTCATTTTATAGATGAGTCTCTCCATCATAACAAATGTACAATAATTTGCTCTCTTCGCAATTTTAGCCTCACAACGTCTCTCCAACTTGGCCCCTTTTCCCTTTTCTCCACTCACTCAGTCTGTACCCTAGCTCAGGCCCTCAATGTCTCTCACCTGAAGTATTGCTATAGCATCCTAACTCTGCTTCAAGTTTCTCCCCTCTCAAATCCATCCTATACATGGATGCCAAGTTGATATTCCTAAAATACAGATCAGGGTATATCACTCCCAAACTCAAAAATCATCAGGGTTTCCTATTGCTTCTAACATAAAATACAAAATCTTCAATCTGACATTTAATGACCCTCACAATCTTGCTCCCATCTACCTTTATGATTTTATTTCATATTACCCTTGTTCCAGTCATATTGGCTGGCTGTTGTTTCCCTATGTGATGTTCTACTTTTTGCTTTCATTCCTTTGCACAGGTTGTCTGTTTTTCCACTTCCAAAAAAAAAAAAACATTCCCTCCTTAACCCTTGTCTTTTAGAAATTCCTTATGTCTATCAAAGAACAGATAAGGTACCAGCTTCTCCCAAGGCTTTTCCTGATTTCCCACAGTTATTCACACTCCTCCCTCTTGAAATTACTTCATAGTTATTTTACAATTAGCAAAAGGGAGCATCACACTGTAACTAATGGAGTTCTAGGCTTTGAGTCAGGAAAACCTGATATCAAACTTGTCTCCCACTTTTAGTAGCTATGGGACTGTGAACCACTGTGTGCCTCAGGCACCTCCTTATGACTTACGTAGGGGGAGTCTCCCATGCTCAGGAAATCACATGGGGTCTAGCTATTTCCCAGCAAAAGGAATCAAAAGCCCCTTTCAGATTTGTGACAGTATGAATACATGTTGAGGGACAGTCATTTTGTCTGGTTAAGCCAATGACTGGGGGCTATTGTAACGAAGTGTCCTGGTGCCAAATTATTCAGACAACTTCAAAAGTCATATAACACAAAGGCCTAAGACAGGCTTTCTTATGATTTCCCCAGTATAACAAATATAGTGTGATCATTACCCCCATTATATAGATGAAGAAATTGAAGCATACAGAGGTTAAGTGACTTTCCTAGATTCACAGTCACTTAGCAAGTATCTGAGGCTGAATTTGAATTCGTGTTTTCATGAATCCAAGTCCAGTACTCTACCTATTAGGCTACTTAAGTGCCTTGAACTCCTAAGAAATTTTCTCTTGCCTTATATTACTTGCATAAATAGTTACATCCAATTTTAAAATATATTTTCTATGCTCTTCCTTCTTTTTCATGGTATTGGTGAGGGTCTATGGACATAGATTACTATATATATAGTCAGATATGCCCAAAATATGCATGTTAGTTTTGGTAAACTACCTCTTTGTAAAACTTTGCTGAAAGGGATGGTTCTCTGAGTAGGACAGTTTAAAGTTTAAAGAATTTTAATATTTAGAAGTGAATATGATATAAAAAAAAGGTATCAATAAAATTAGGTATAATAAAAAGGTATCAATAAAATTTAAAAAAATTCAAAATAAAATGCATTTTCTTCGACAAAAGGAGAGCAGAATCATCAACTAACAGGAAGAATAAGTCAGCATTGAAGTTTTTGAAATGAATGGAATTTAAAGCATTGAGGCACCTTTTCTGTTTCCTGCCCTGTTTCTATTTCCTCTGAAAGAGAATTTTTTGTAATCACATTGCGGCTGAAGCACTGGCCTCTATTGAAATGCACTCTGCATTCTCTTTCAGGTTAACATGAAATGAAGGGACTCTTCATATGACTTCCTTATAAGTAGGTTTCATGGTTGATGATAACATTAACATCCTTTCTCCCTGAAGGGTGAAAGGCCTAGTGTTCCACAAGGTTAAGCTATTCCTTATAGCAGAGCCCGGCATGATATTGGAAACATATAGAGTATAAAACATAGCCTGCTTCACATGACAGGTAAAATCCCTTGATGATACCATTCCAAATGTGAGGTTTGTATAACAAAGCTCAGCTGGGTTCCAGTGGATGACCATAAATAGCTATACTCTGTTGATATGGCTACAGTCAGTTCTCTGGTCCCTGGCCATGCAAGAGTAAATACGTATAACTAAACTACTAGCCCATAGCTGTTTGCACAGTGTGACCCAAAGTCCAAAAGCATGCTAACCTGAACTTAAAGAAGGATGAAGATGTTTTGCTTATGTTTTGACAATTTTATATTGAAAAAATTTTCATTCCTATTATTGTATTTGATCTGGACCATAAAACTATAGGCTAGAGAGGCAATGTATCCCTTCCCATTTGGCAGACAGGGGTAACTGAGGCACAGAGGAATTAACTGACTCACCTAGGTCACATACCACCAGACCTTCTGAATTCCAGCTCTATGTTCTTTTCATTTGATTTACTGTACCATTTGTGGAAGATCATTTAATCTTTGAGCCTTTCTACTTTGTGCCCCTTCCCCCTTCCACACATCCTCACCAGAAAAATACAACACCTCCCCCAAACCACATACACTCCCTGATTGCCTGCACCAAAACTTACATACAAAAACATGAGAAGAGAACAAAGACTGGGGCTACATCATATCTGTGTTTCCTTTGCCCTACTGGGTTCAGATTCAGACTTCATCTACTCATTCACTATGTTTTATATCTATAGATTGAAAATAGGATTTTTAACCAGGCATAGTTCAGACATGCCTCTCTGCAATTACACAGTCCTTAACACAACATTCAACTGTAAAGTCTTTTAATATGGCCATGCAAGATACATTTAAACAATTTACCGTGCATTGATATTACATAGTAGTGTCTCTCCAAAAAGCTCAATTCTAACAATCATTTAAACTAAATGTATATCCCTATTTTTTCTTATCTATTACATTGGGTATTTACTCTTCTCTTTATTAAAATGGATGATAATGAAGCAAAGTTTCAAAGCTATAGTTTATTTTCACTTGGAAATGAATTATCCCAACATTCAGTTTAAAAAAAACCAAATAGACAGGAACAAAATTTGCATAATCAAGTACACTAATAATTCAACATACAAAGGTTGCCTTAATTGGATATTGGATGCTCAAGAATAGAAAAGAGCTCCCTATTGAATTAGGTGTTGGTATAGGCATGGCAAGAAAAAGGGAATTTAATCAACTTTCTAGATAATTTAAGCTGCAAGTACACTTTTACTTTTATCGCCAAATAAGCCTGTTTGGGTAGGAATGATACAGATAACTCCAATTGTGTCTTCACTTCACTTTTCAGGCCCAAACAGAGTCATGAATTACTTCTATATTTCTAGAGTGAAGCAGGATGTTATGTATGCATATATGCCTTTTATATATATATATATGTTAAATTTTTTAAAATATATGCTCAATATTGCCTAACAAGGTCTCAATAAACATGTCATGAATTCAATGCTGGTTGACTGTTATTTAATAGCCACCATTGTCACCGACAATTATACATGTGGGAACAGAAGGAAAATGTTGCTATACTTTTTTTGCCTGCATCCCTCTTCTGAACCTCCATCTCAAGCCCTCCCCAAACTATACTTTTCAACTTGGGTGAGATAGTTAGGTCACATTGACAAATGAGGGCTTAGTTCATGGTCCTGCAGTGACAGATATACCTTCTAGTATGGTGCAGAAGAGAAATGGTGTGATTTAATAGAATGCCAGCCTTGAAGTTAAGATGGCCTGGGTTCAAATCTTGCCTTGGATGCATACTAGCAAGACCCTTCACCTCTCAGGCCAACAAGCTGCAATTCTGTGGACCAGCATATGCAGATTTCCCCACACTGATGAAGTCAAAGGTCCAGACAACAGTAATAATAATTACCATGATAATGGTTCACATTTCCTTTTTATCTGCAAAATTATCTTGTTGTTATTGTAGTTTGGTTGTTTTTGTCACGCCCAACTCTTTGTGACCCCATTTGGGGTTTTCTTGGCAAAGAAACTGAAATGGTTTGCCATTTCCTTTTCTAGGCCATTTTACAAATGAGGAAACTGAGGCAAACAGTGTGAAATGACTTGTCCAGGGTCACACAGCTAGTAAGTGTCTGAGGCCAAATTTGAACTCAGGAAGTTGAGTCTTCCTGACTCCAGCCCCAGTACTTTATCTACTGTGCCACCTAGCTGTGCCAAAGTTCTCTTTAATACTCTTTAAATTATTTTTCTAAGGTGAGGGAGAAAACCTCTGACTAGGTGCTACTAAGGGGAAGTCTCAAGTAGGAAGGCCTTAATCAGGTGTTAATATGACTTTAACATCTCTAATACCTGAAAATGTTGATATGTGGATTTGGGTGACAGGAGTCTAGGATATCTGAATATACCAAGAGCTGCCATAAGAGCCACAGTTGTGGTGGATGTGGTAGTAGGAATTAGTAAACAATTACACATTTTACTTTAAAAAATGAGAATATAAAGAAAATATCCTTTCTACTACTGAATCAAAGGACATTCTCCAGGTTTATATTTAACTGAATTTAGATTCTTCTCTGACTCAGTAATTGCCTCTGTAAATCTATCTCACCAAAAATACTCAAATAAGTGTTAAAGCTTTAGCACTATAAGCTAGATAGGAACAGGCATGAGGATTCTATAAAGATATTCTGGAAACAACCTAAATCCCAAGGCCCTGGGAATAGGACCAGGATCAGGCTTTCCCCTAAAAACCTGCGAAGAGGGATTAGTTTTCCTTAAAGGCAATAAAACTGTCACTGAAACTGACCAGACCCTGTCTAGCTTGAAGAAACTGGTGACCTAAGGATATAAAAACTCCCACTCATATGGAGTTCGGACTTTGTAATCTGAGGATATTTCAAGACCAAGTGAATCACTAAACCCTCCTTTTCTGATCAGATGCATTTGTATGTGGAGGTGAGGGGGGACCACAAAAGAAGTTAAGTGCTTGTTGCAGAGTAAACTTTTTGTTAATTGTTTAGTGACTCACAATTAACAGGTACCGGTGTCAGGTCCTCCTGTAACAGCCCCACAGACTTAAAAATATAGACAATCATGGAAAAATCAACTCAGAAAAGCCAAAGTCATTGTAATGTACTAAAATCATACTTACGCCAAAATTGGTAGCAGCAAACCGATCCGAGGCAGACACCTGCACATTAGTTGAGACTGTTGGGTGGGCGTAAAAAGCATTTATGTTTGCCAATAAGGTACTCATCACTGCTGGGACACCAGGACACATGTACTTGGAAGACAGACACGAAAAATGCCTGTAATACAAAGGGATTAAAAGCTTTTTAATACATGTCATGTTTATTTAACAAAGATGCAACATTAGACCCAAGGCTAGAAAAGTAGTTTTTTTCAAATGTAACACACACACAAAAAGAAAGAAATAAAAAAGATATAGAACTAACATTTCTAAGACAAAGAAGAAGAATTTCTTTATCAAATTTAACCTTTTCAAGTTCTCTTGTCTCAAGTGCAAGATAACTAATTAGGGCCCTGCTCCCAAATACTACAACATTCCTTTCAACTTGGGAGAGAGAGGGGCAGCTAGGTGGTGTAGTGGATAGAGCACTGGCCCTGGATTCAGGAGGACCTGAGTTCAAATCTGGCCTTAGACACTTAACACTTATTAGCTGTGTGACCATGGACAAGTCACTTAACCCCATTGCCTAGCCAAAAAGAAAGAAAAAAAGGAAAAAAAACAATTTGGGTGAGGTAATAGAATTAAATATTCAAAAGCCAAAGGATGAAATTTCTGTTGACGTTAAGGGATTGTCAAAAAGACTGAGGTCCTTTCTTTAACTTCAGCTTCTAGAACACCATCCTCTCAATGGTCTCTCCCCATATACTTATCCTGCTATTTTAAACATTCAGCATAAAATAAACATTCAGCTTTAGGGATAAGGACTAAACCTATGACTTCATTGGTATAGGGAATTCCCAATTGAGCAAACTCTATTTCCCAACACCAGTCAGCATCCTTTTGATAGAGAATTGTCAAGAGCACTAAGAGATAAAGTAATTTATGTAGGATCATATAGACTGTAGGTATGAAAGGCAAGACTTGAACCCAAGCTTTCTTGGCTCTGAAGCCACTTATGTATCCACTATACCACTTTGACTTTCACCATTCAAGTGAAAAACAACAACGACAATATTTAATTGGAAGATAACATCTTATATGTGAATGTTGACCATTGTAGCCAACTTAGCCTTCTTTTCTTGAACCCTTTGACGCGCATGATCCTGATCTACAGTAAAATGAGCACTCCCCATAAAAGCTCTATCTGTGCTTTTTCATTTGGTAGGCAAAAAAGTAAATCTGAATTCTCGAAGGCTATGGTTGATAAATTGATGCTGTCCCTTTTTTCTTCTTCTAACTGGCTATTGATTTTTGACCTTTGATTTAACTAGTCTAAGTAGTCAGCTATACACAGAGAGATGATTCTGAAATAACTGTTAAAATACTGACAATTTCATTTAAAAATATTCATCAGCATTCTCTGTGTATACGGCCTTCTGATACTCTCTTGAAGAAAATATTCCTTTTATTAGAGATGTGAAGTTCCAGAGTAGTCTACTGCCTTTGGCCTCCATTTCTTGCTCCCAGTATATGTTTCCCAGCACCTTTTCCCAGGAATTCCCTTGTGCCCACCTTAACATTGAAGTCACAAGTTATCAAGGTGCAGATTGACTTAATTTGGAGGCTCTCATCAAGGTCTTCATAGATGGTGTGACTTTCTTGTCCTCTGCAACTGACATTGGCATATAAGAAGTGATTACCTAGAATGGTGGTATGTTTGCTATACAGGTCATGAGCTGTGTAAACCAAAACCATCCAATGAAAAGATCTTTTTTGTTACCATTAGATATCCTGGGAAAACAACTGTGCCAACCATTTTATTCATCTAGGTGAACTTCAAGCCATTTTCCATTTAGCTGCAATTTCTTCTTTTTGTTTCATTTATGGTAAAATATCAAAGTGAATCTGGTTCAGCACCACCAAATTGTTGGTCAGTGAACTAGCATTTGTTAAGCACCAGGCAGTGTGCTGAGTACTGGGGATACAAAGAATGGGTGTTGCCTCAGACAGGTTGAGGCCTGGGAAAGACCTTAGCTTAAAAAGGACAAGGTCTCCCACTGCATCCAGGGCCATCTCCAATCACCTTGACTTTTGTCTTGCCACTAGACTCAGATGACTCTGGAGGAGAGAGTGAGGCTGATGACTTTGCACAGCCCTGCCTCACTTAAACCCAATTCACTTGCAAGTCAAGACATCACCTTCCTGATGTCACTGGTCCTCTTCAAGAACAAAGAACAACAAACAAAACCCAAATCCCTGATCTCAGGGAGCTCACAGTCTAATGAAAGACATAACATGCAAATGACTATGTACAAACAGAATATATACAAGATGAATTGGGGATAATTTCAGAGGGAGGAAATTAAGATTAAAGAGGATTTGGAAAAGGCTTCTTGTAGAAAGTGGGATTTTGGAAGGGGACTTGAAGGAAGCCAGGGAAGCCAGAAGTCAGAGATGAGTGGGGAAAGCATTTCAGGCATGAAGGAGAGCCAATGAAAATGCCCAGCGTTGGGAAATGGAGGGTCACGTGTCAGGAACAACAAAGAGGTCAAAGTCATTGGATGTCATTGGACAGAGTTTGATTAATATTTGTTGACAGTTTAGGGACTATGAGATTCTTTGCACCCTCTACCCACTTTTTTCTTTTTTACCAATCTTCTTTTGTTACTACAGAACAAAAACCAGAAAACTGGTGGTCCTTTTGTTTCTGTTCCCATTCTGCTGGACCTCTCTGCCATGTGGTATAGTGTTCAGTAGTATAATGGTAAGAAGGGAAGTACAAAGTTAAGAGATTGATGGAAGTATAGTTAATGGGACATGGTCACTAATTTGGGATTGCAAAATTTTAGGAATAGGTACAAGTAAGTGCTTCCCATTATGGTGCCTAAGGATATCTTTCTTAGGGTCAAGGAGGTAGCACAATGGATACAGCACTGGATCTATAGTCAGGAATACAAGAGTTCAAATTCTTTCTCAGACATTTAAAAGCTATGTGACCCTGGGCAAGTCATTTAACCTCTGCAGTTTCCTCATCTCTAAGAGGGGAAAGAAAGGGAATAAGTATTTATGAAGTATCTATTATGTTTCAGGCACAAGTATAACAAATATCAACTCATCTGATCCTCATAACAACCCTGGGAACCATTACCCTATTATCATCCTCATTTTATAGTGGACAAAAATGAGGGAGGGGATAATAATATTACATATTTCCCAGGGTTGTTGTAAGGATCATATGAGGTAATATTTATAAAGTACTTTCCAAACAATAAAGTGCTATATAAATGCAATTATTGTTGTTGTTGTTTTTATTATTATTGCCTCCCCATATTTTCTTCATGGTAGGTATACTTCATCTATCCATAGACCTTTCCAGTGATGTCAATTCCTCTAGAAATACAACAAAATAAGACAGGCCATGTGTTCTGATTTCTAAACCTAAAGTCTAACTGTGAGGTCCTTGTCCAGTAAACAACATGTAGACATATTAGAGTGACTGAAGCATTGATTTTATATTTAAAATTAATTTTTGCTGATTTGAAAAGTGTAATTTTTGTGTGTGTATTTAATAAGGATGATTTAAAGATGAATGACCAATTTTCAATCTGCATCAGTAGATGAATTTTCCAAAATGGAAGTTCCCTATGTGGATGAACATCATGGGCCCAACCCTTCCTCCCACTGCAGGGGGAAAATCGTGGTTAGGTTACCTTTTATTCTGCTATATCAAATGACTTTTAAAATCACTAAACAAGCAAATATCATTATTTTGTATAATGTCTCTGCTGGGGCCACTCCCCTCAATTTGTACTTTCATTAACAGGTGGTATTCTCAGGGGGTGGCTGCTGTTCTCAGGTTCTAGGGCAATTCTATGGGTTGTTGCTCCTACTACCATAGCTCTAAAGCTCCAAGCAGTTTGCTTTCATTAAGACTCAGCCAACAGACTTAATTAGCTTTTGGCAAAGGCATTTACCGAGATGGTATAATAAGAACAATTCATGAAGCATTCCTCCAAACAACCTGAGGGCACACTTCCCATCAACTACGTAGGAAGAGCAGGCTTGACTTTACAGTAAACGATGGTAGAAGCACCTGGGTAGGAATCACATCTCTTGCTACTGGCATTTCTTTCTTTCTTTACAGAGTCCTCACACAGCATCCTTTGAAGGTAGCTTTTTACTGGACAAGCTACTTCTCTGGCCCCCAGGGGCAGCTTCATTCTTGAGTCCATAGCTAGTACTTGTCTCTGCCAAGAAGGGGTATGTTCTCTGATGCTGCCTTTGCCCTTTGGTAACCGTCTTTCCTCATTTGTTTTTGTCTTCATTGGATCTCAGCTCCCAGGTGGGTGACAACTCACATATTCAGCATTTTTGACTACGTGGCTTATACAGAAGCAGAGAAAATATTCTCCTCCAACCCTAACTTTGCTGTCCTCTGAGCAAACCTGAAAGGGATATGTCTCCACAAAGTTCTCCTAAGCCTGGAATTCCCAACTGTTGAGTAGCTTACTGTTTTTAGTATTGGTTCAAAGACTAACTGTTGTCTCAACCACAGGTGACTAAGTATACAGTCTCACATTTGTGGCGAGTAGTGGGAAAATTACTTAACACCTGCTCAATACCCTGTGATTACATTCAGGGCTCTGTGACTATACTGCTTGAGTTGGGGAGGGGTGGAACCTCCTCCTTAATATTATCTTCTTTATATATGTCAATTAATTGGGTAACTGAAAAGATTTAGTCCACTTCTGAAATATTTTTATAAAAACTTCCCTGTATCATTTTTATGTTTTCATCAAGGATTTTCTTGAAACATTTAGACTCCATTTGTGCAAAGTTATGTTTCTAATTTTAGATGTCAAAAGTTGATTATATAAGCAGGCAGTTACTGTACTGATACGTCTTTCCGCCTTTTTATTTTGGTAAAGGCATCATCATCTATCAGAGTTTAAATTCTTTTGGAACTTTCCTTTTTTAAAAGTATCTTGATAATTGACCTTTATGTTATGCTGATTTAGCCTGATAATTAAAACAGGATAATATCAGCGATAGGTTTCATGATCTATGCTAAATGACCATAGTCAATACCTTGGAGTTTTCTATTATCTATTTGTATGTTAGGTACACAGTCACATCTATCAGGGTTTGTGCTGATGTGTGGGCTAAGGTTATCCATAAGGTTCACCAAAAATACTCCATAAACTAGGGATTATTTGTTTCATGTTTTTTACCTAGAGATATATTATGACTTTTTTTTTTCTTTATAAACTTGTTCCTGACTTACTTAGCTTGGTTTGTTATATTCTGGTGCTAATGAAACCAATACATATGGCTATCAGAGTAACACCAAGGATGAAGTGCATAAGACTGGGATAAGCAAAAACAGTTCTCATGATTTCCTGAACTAGTCAGTAAGCCTGTGCTTTGTAAATAGATAAATAACAGATAGATGAATAAATGAACAAATGATTGAATAAGTAAATGAGTAAATAAGTAAACCACTTAATAAGCAAAAATGAATAAACAGATAAAATATATCTATATCTTCATTATTCCATAAGCTATGCTGTGTACATAATGTATTTTTCTTAAGCATTTTCCTTACCCTGAAATTATGAGAAGAGCAACTCTCATCCACTATGCTAATCAGAGTTGCATCTCAACTGGTCAACTCAACAGAAGAATCTCACTCTAGCCCAGGTGCAAAAGCTTTCCCCAGAGTGGAAGATTCCCACACAAGCAGTTCTGTTTGCTAAGCATTTTGTCACAACTAGGATTTAATTAGATGAACATAAGATTGCTGATTAAATAGGGAAGACAACCCTGTGTTATTTCAGCTGTATGCTTAAAATTCATATCTTTCAGAACCTCAAATAGTATCATTTTCAAGCATCAAATACCCAAAGGGTTAATTCTAGCACTCCTTGCAAAGAAATCCATTCTATTTGAACTACAATAAAAGACTCTAACATTGATTCTTGCCTCATCTAATTGACACAGGAACAACTGCTGAACTTCAGGAATGGTAAACTTAGAAAATGAGAAGTATCCCACTAAATTCACTTCATTCATAGTGTTTGAATATAATAGTAGGTATAATAATGATAGCTAATGTTTATATAACATATAACATGTTAAGGTTTGCAAAGCACTTTACCTTCATTCTCTGACTTGATCCTCACAGCAACCTTGGGAGGTAGGTCATATTATTATCCTCATTTTACAGATGAGGAAACTGAGGCTGAGGGTTACAAAGTTTAGTAAGTGTCCAAGGAAACATTTTAACTCATGTCTTCTTGACTCTAAGTCCAATACTCTATCTACTATGATGCTTTTCTAGAGCCAATGACCCCGGCCCTAATGGATAATTAGTAGTGTATACCTAAAACCTGGGTGATGGGTATTACGTGGGAGGCATAGGCTTGGACATGGTCTTGCAAGAGGGAATTGACCAGATTTGAGCAGAGGAGAAAGGGAAGAGAAATGAAGAAAGAATGGATGTGGGCACCAGGGTTTCTATCAGACTAAATCCCACCCTGGAAATAATGATGTGGAGCTTTCCCTCATCCGGGTTGGCATTAAACTTCCTTTGTGTTTGGCTCCTGCTGCTATTTATGGAGTTTTCCCCTGTCCTGCTGGGAATCTTGGGGATTTACACAGTAATGTACTGAAAAACAGGAGGTTTTGCCCCCTTCTATGCAGGATTCTGAGATGAATTCTTGTCACTTGTCTGTAACTCAGTGAAAAAGAGAGACATAGGGACTCTAGCTTCCTCTTTCCCCGGGAATTGTGGAGTAATTTGATTGTAATCTAGGAAATGGGTAGAGTTATATTCCTTGTTATTTACCCCATGCTATATATCTATCAGAAGGGTAGCTAGGTGTCACAATGGATAGAGAGCTGGGCTGGAGTCAGGAAGACCTGAGTTCAAATTCGACCTCAGACACTTACTAGGATAATAATATGACCTACCTCCCAAGGTTGCTGTGAGGATCAAATCAGAGAATGAAGGTAAAGTGCTTTGCAAACCTTAACATGTTATATGTTATATAAACATTAGCTATCATTATTATACCTACTATTATATTCAAACACTATGAATGAAGTGCCTAGTGACTAGGCAAGTCACGTAACCCTGTTTGCCTCAGTTTCCATCTGCAAAAAAGAACTAGTGAAGGAAATGGCAAACCATTCCACGATCTTTGCCAAGAAACCTCAAATGGGATCATGAAGCCTTGAATATGACTGAAAAAAAATGACTGAACAATATCAACAAATATATCTATTGAGGGTATTATATATGTGAATGGTGTATATATATGTATATTATCAATTTTCACCATTATTATTTATGTCATATAACAGAGTAAATGCCTTGGTTATGAGGAACAAATTCATAGAGATTGATGGGATAGGGTCATCATGAACATCGTTTTGAGTAGATTGAACCAGAACTAGATTCTAAGAATATAGAAGTAACAAAAAATTGCATAAAATTGCTTACTTAGAAAATAAATAATGACTTCATTTTTTTTACTTTTATACATTTCTACATTTATACATTTATATATTCTGGCATAATGGAAAGAAAACTGGCTTTAGAGTTAGAGGATCTGAGTTCAAATCCCACTTATGAAGCAAGTGGATAATACAATGGACTTGAAGCCAGGAAGAACGAAGTTGAAATCTTGCCTCAGATAGTGACTATGTAATCTTAGGCAAATCACTTAATCTCTTTCAGGCTCAGTTTTCTAATCGCTAAAAATGGGGACAATAATAGCACCTTCCTCCCAGGGTTGTGGTGAGGAACAAATGAGATAATACAGGTAAAAAACTGCATAAACTTTTAAGTTTTAGATAAAGAAGACAATGATTGTGGTTATTATATAAGTCACTTAACCTTCCTAGGTATGTTTCCTTATCTATAAAATGGGGGTGGGGGTTGTAACAGATGCCCTCTGATGTCCCTTCCAATTCTAGACAGATGATCCTACAATTCTATCCTATAGCTCAATCCATTGATTGATTGATTTTTTTTGACTGAAGATGCCCTAGTCTTTAATTTTGTGATGAAATATAATGGTTATGGCATCCTCCAGCAATTTTTAAAAATTCAGTACAAAAGTTTGACATCCTACACCACTCCTTTGGTTTATATTTGGTATAAATTCCCATTTGGTGGGGATATATAAGTTGATTTAGGAAACCTTATAAATTGAACATAGGAAAAAAAGGAGTTATTGGACGTAAAAATAATTGTTGGCCATTCAATTTAATACATAGCATAGAATTTTCCCTTACCACAAGTAAAATACATATCATTAATAGAGGTTACATATGAAAGCATAGAATAAATATCAAGAAACAATCCCAAATGCACTTCAATCTTTTTATTTTCTTTTTTTAAAGTGGTAATTTCAAGGTCATAACCAATATCTTATCATGAAATGTATGACTTATTAAGTACTATATGGTTAGCTTTTTTTCTACTATGGCTTCTTTCATATTTCAATATCAAATTGAAGGAATCATAAGCAGATGTTTATTTACTGCTAACATATCCATAATACTTAGCTGCTTTTAGTGTGATAGTTTATCATGCCATCCAATTATTCTGTGAACATTTAGTAGGCATGTACAGTAGTTAATGTTGTAATGTATTTAATGGTTTTCAGTGTTAATAGTAACCTATACATAATCAAGTTTTTCTGTGATTAGCATTTCAATTTCCAGGGAATTAGATATCATGTGGAGATTTTTGACACATTTTTTTTTGGGAAAACTGACTGAAATATTTCATTTTTCATTTAAAATTCAACTAATATTCTACTATTGCTTCTAAATTATGTTACCTTAAGAACCAAGGAGAAATACTAAATAGGGCATAAAACAAACAATGTTCGCACCCATTAGTAGGGTTAGTCATTTCCTCTATTGTGGGAAAATGAAACTTTGCCTCAAGGCTCCAAAATTAAAAGGGTTCTAATAGCATTTCCTTCAGTAAGTAAAAATAACTGAACTTTATACATATTGATTAAAGAATAGTTCATTAAATTGTAAAATTATGAGACAGTACCTTTTCTCACCTTTCCTTTGACCCCTCAGTGTCAGCACCCCAGTTAAACTTTTCCCTGAATTGGTGACTTTCTAGTGGTGGCCTCATGGTGTTCCACAGTCTCTTTATCTGTCCCTGAAGCCAGTGCCTGAAGGTCTCTCTCTCCATTGGTACTAAGTTCTGTCATCTTTCATGCGGTCTTCCCCCTAGACTGATTTCCCTAGGTTCCAGAATTTTGATTTATGGCTCTGGTCATTCATAAGAAAGAACATTTTGTGATGAATCAGATGTACATTGTCCTCAAAGTCTTAGTGCAGTTTTAAGGTTCAATAGCTTAAAACAAGCCTAAGACTTTTGGGTAAAATCCAGTGGCTGAAGAGGAATGTTAAAGATAATAGCTAATAGCTAATAGCTAATAGCTAATAGTACCTTTGCTTTTCTCAGCCTGGAAAATATGCATGGGATGTCTAAGAGTCAAAACCGCTGCCCAGGTGCAGATTAATGTCCCCAGGCTGGCACTTGCCAGACAAAATAATGAGTTCAATTTCCCTGATATCCCAAAATGTAAACTAAGGAACTGATATGGCAACTGTAAATGGCACTGTGGAGGAAAGAGTATCTCAGATGACTGAAGAGAGAGACAGAGCCTGCCAAGATGACTTGCCAATAGTCAGGGTCTCACTGGTAGGAGTAGGAGGATGGAGTGGAAGACGATTTAAGCTTATTGTCAGGAAAAACTTCCTAAGAATTAGCATTGTTCAAAAGTGGATTGGGATGTGCTGGGCCGCGGTGAAGGCCTTCAGGCAGATGGGTGATACTTGATGAGTATGTTATAGTGGGAATTCCTTTTGAGTATGAGTCCTACTAGATAACCCCTGAGGGGCCCATCCAATTCTCAAATTCTGTGACTCAGGGATCCTGTGATTCTTTGGGGTTGTTAGTGTGTATATTTCCAAGGAAACTCTGAAGAAGGTGCCCGAGGGATTTTTGTATTGTTCCAGGATGGCTACTAAACAGAAGTCCTCTCATTTCCCAGATTTTCTGTAGCCAGCCTGATTTTTGTTTTAGATGACCTAGAACCATTCAAAGATGAATGAAGCAGCCCAAGATAGAAAGAATGAAACAAGAGTTAGTAGACTAATTCAATATACTGGGTGACATTTTACAAGTCACATGACCCCTTATGGTTTTATTTCCCTCATTTGTAGAAATGCAATCTCTCAGGTCATTTTTACTTCTAGTTATGTAAAAAGTAAGGCAATGATCTTTTTCCAGTTTGGTGTTTTAATGTGATCATTCAATTATATTGGAGCCTAGAATGAGCTAGCAATAGCAAAGGGCTGTTAAAACAACGACAACCCTTCCTTTACTCATATGAGAGTTTTAAGTTAATAAGTTTCATAATGGAAAAACTGTACAAGCTCCGAGTTGTGAGACCAAGCCTGAACAAAATTTGTTATTTCTTACTTCTCTCCACCAAAGATGATTTAGCTTGGGGGAATGTTAGGGGAAGGAGAACTATGCTGTGTACCTTGCATGAGAAATCTTCTGTGAGGCCAGGAACAAGAGTATTATATCCTGATGATTGAAAAGTAAGTGGTGAAATAATCTGTTCCTCCGAATCTATTCCTCAGAATCTCAGGAACTTTTTAAATCTCTGCCTTCCCCTTTACAAGATATGACTAAAAGGAATTCATTGAGCTTATTAAAACACATTGGATTCAGTTTTACAACAAAATTAGCCTCGTGTCAAAACAAATTAACAAGTAAAATTCTAGCTTCACAAAGTTGCAACAAAGATGATTTTTAAATCATTATTAATGAAAGGGTTTAGTGGCATATTTGCTGCTGAGAAAAACAGCTATAATTGCTACTTTTAAAAATTAAATATTCTCAAAAATCATGGATATTTAAACTGATGATAATCATTCAAATAATGAGTAAACTCTTCCTGAAGAGATGAGAAAGGGACTCCTAGAATAATAATAATAGTAATAATAATAATAATAATAAAAACCACTTAATGCTGATGTGGGACCACAGGGAATCCCAGTGACACATTCATTCAGTAAGGTTCAGAGGAAGAGGACAGGAATAGCAGTGGTTGGGAATTCTCTGCTGAGATTCTTGAATTTGAGAGTTGCCAGCTTGACTCTACAAGGATAGGCTGTCTTCATTGGTATGCATCCAGGATATGCCAACAAATGTCCTAGGACCATTACCTACTTCTAGTAATTCATGCAGAATCAAATGATTCTGGCAGAAGGTATCTGTCAGTCAGTCAACAAGAAATTTTGCAAGGCACCTAAAAGGTGCCAGGAACTGTGTTAGGCACCAGGGAATCAAAGAAAGGTCAAAAATAGTCCCTGCTCTTGAGAAATTCACAGAAAATATTGCTGAGAATTATTTAGTTCTGGGGTAAACAAAAACAAAAAATGAAAGACTTTAAGGGCACAATGTTTTCATCATTTCTATTGACCAAAGGCAAGGGTTTTATAGGAAAAAGAGAGGGCTGGGAAATAACTTGTAAATATGATGGTATCTGAGAAAAGAATTTGGATTTCTTAGCCACTGATAAAATGCAAGAATGATGGATTCTTGACCGAGGATAGAGTGAGTGCCCCTAACAAAGAAGGTAAACACATTTCCTAAGAGTCTTGAAAATGTAATCAAAAAGCATTTAAACTAAAAAAGGAAGAGGGAGTGAGAAAACTGTTTTTATAAATCCATCAAGCTAAACATAATAGAGATTAGTGACAATGTAAGAAAAAGAATAACAGCAGAGAATACTAGAAATTCTAGGGTGACAAATCCAAGAAATGAGCCAGCCATGAAACAAAAAGGACCCTATGTTTATACACAATGTAAGATATATTGTCAACGAGCCAGCAGAAAGAGAAACCTTCCTGGAAGGAAACACGTTTGATCTCATCTATGTTACTAAAGCTTGATAGAGTGAGATTTCAGATGTGGAATATCCACACCTTATTTAAAAGGACCAGGATAGGGAAAAAAGGGGCCAGAATAAGACTGTATATCCATAGTATATATTCTAGTGAGAAAAATCTAACTAATTGAGATAAGGAAAGGATTTGGGTGAAAATCAACTGAGGCAGAAGAAAAAAAATGTTATTGTTAACAGTGCACATTCTAGGCTATGTGGACAAAAAGAAGATATGCAGAATTTGGCAAATAGACCAAGAGCCTGGCAAGGAGACTTCATACAGTAATGATGGAGACTTTAATTGTCCTAATATATCATGGGGTGTCTCTGCCAATCATATTATCTAGAAAAGGAAACTTACAACAGCACAACTTCATTAAGAACAGTTCATGGGGCAGCTAGGTTGCATAGTGGATAGAGCACCAGCCCTGGATTCAGGAGGACTCGAGTTCAAATCCAGACTTGGACACATGACACTTACTAGCTGTGTGATCCTGGGCAAGTCACTTAACCTCATTGCCTAGCCAAAAAAAAAAAAAAGAACAGTTGATGCTAGTTAGTCCAGTTTCTTTTTGGAAAGTTTTCCTAGATTGGCAGATCAAGGAAACACTATAGGTATAATTTACCAAGTATTAGGTAAAATCTCAAATACTATTCTGTGGAAAAGTTGTAAAGATGTGTTCTAGACATGACTTTGGAATTGGTTGAATGGGCAGGACCAAAAAGCTGTTTTTACTATTTCTACATCACCTTGGAGCCATGTCTTTTAATGGAGTTCCCTAGAGTTCTGTGCTTGACCCTGCATCATTTAACATTTTTATCAATAACATGGACAAAGCAAAGATCGAATGCTTATCAAATTTGCAGGTGTCACAAAACTAAGAGGGAGAGTTAAAATGTTGGATAAGTCAGACTGTAAAAAGATCTCAACAAGGTAGAAGATTGGTCCCAGAATGATGAGTATAAGGTACAGTTGACATGACCAGACAGTCCTTTGTCTAACAGAAATCTGAAGGTCAGACACTAGCTGAGTGACCTTGGGTAGGTCACTTAACCCCATTTGCCTCACTTTCCTCATCTGTAAAATGAGCTAGAGAAGGAAATGGGAAATGATTCTAGTATCTTTGCCAAGAAAATACAAATAGGGGCATGAAAGGTTGGGCATGACTGAAATAACTGAACAACAAAAGGATTTAGTGCTAAAAGTTACAACAACAAATGTTCAATATGAGTCAGTGGTATGACATGCAAGAAGAGATCTAATGAGAGAACTAGCTGCAGTAATTGGCACAGTGTGAAGGTCCAGGGAGGTGACCGTTTCACTGTACTCTAATTTGGTTGGAGTTAGATATGCAGCACTGTAATCAATATCTGGTAACACATTTTAAGAAACACAACGATACATTGGACAGTGTGACTAAGAATGTGAAAAGTCTTAAAAGCATGCCATGCAAGTAGCAGTTGAAGAAACTTAGGATGTTTGTCTGAGGAAGAAATGATTTAAGTGGTATAAGAAAGCTACATGCAAGTATAAGAAGGGTTGTCCTGTGGAAAAGGAATAATTTTTCTTTTGCCTGGGCTGAGAGGGTGGAACCAGGAGCAGTGTGTGGAAGTGGTAGAAAGACAAACTCAAGCTCGATACAGGGAAAAAGTTTCTAACAATGAAAGGTGTCCAAAGGTAAAAGAGCATGTCTTTGGAGGAAGCTGGGTTCTCCTTATTTGGGGTATTAAAGCAAAAGCTGGATTATCACTTAGGTAGGTGGCAGGGGGTACTGCAGTTCAGGCACAGATTGTAATATAGAGTCTCAGATGTCCCTTCCAATTCTAGGATTTTCTGTGAATCTTGGAAAACAGTCCAAAAAATTCTGCCAACACTCTTTGTAAATAGGAAAGCACAAATGGCTTCTGATTTTCCTAATGTTTAATAGCTAGGAAGATGGAAAATATCAGTAATCAAGAATTTCAGACCTTACCAATTGCCTTATCTTACATGAAAGACAAATAAAACCCAGAAAGATAAAGTGATTTGCCCAAGGTCAAATAGCTACTCCATACCAGAACTGGAAATGGGGCTCATCTCAACAGTTTTCTTTTCTTTATGTTATGCTGCCTCTCCAGTTATAATCAAGCTCACAAGATTTCCCACATGAACTTGTCACCAATTGCATCATGAGTCAAGAGACTGGCTTTCTTTTGCTTCAGAAGGTAATGAGAAGTAAATATTTGGGAAAATGAGCATAATAAGATAGAAGCACTGAAGAGAGATCAATGAGTCTCAAGTCTGTCTTAGAAGAAACTCGAGAGGAAAACTTGTGTAGATGAAAGGAAAAATTATCTGCAATGATTAGCAATAGAAACACTTTGGAAATTTATGCACTACCATTTTTTTATGAAGAGTATAGAACAATCTATGCGTAATATTTCATCCATCTTAGACACTTGAGAGGTTGTGTAGATTTCCCAGACCCCTTATCCTGATTCAGCAAGCTTTGTGGCTGCTTATAGAACCAGGTGAGGCTGGTTAGGTTCCTGGGTTTGAGACAAAGGGAGGCATCGTTGAATATAGCAGGATGAATGGGCAATATGAGCCACAGAGGCAAGGAAGGAGGAGACTTATATTTTTCCCATTAGTCCTTTGTGCAATATGCCACAATAAATGTCTTCTGTACAATCAGCTAAGAAGGATTACCTTTGTCAGATGAACCTTCCTTATATTTTCCAAAAAACAAACCAAAAAAAAAGCAAAACAAAAAACATTAGTTTGATTCAGTTTACCAACCCTCAAGAATATAGTTGTTTGTTTTGTTTTGTTTTTTTGGCTAGGCAATGGGGTTAAGTGACTTGTCCAGGGTCATACAGCTAGTAAGTATTACATGTCTGAGGCCAGATTTGAACTCAGATCCTCCTGAATCCAGGGCTGGTGCTCTATCCACTGTGCCACCTAGCTGCCCCTCGAGTACAGTTGTTAGACAAATTAAGGTCAAGCAAAGTCAATGGATACTTTTGTTTTTCACTATTTACTCATTTATTTTGTTCTAGAGGTAAGGTCATAACTTAACAGAGACATAACTAAGAATTTTTAAACTCAGTGAAAGTTCTATGAACCATATCTAGAGCAAGAGATAAGAAAAATTCCCTTTGCTGAAGGTGGGTCAGGGTCAGGGTCAGGGAGGAGCTCATCAGCTGGTACAGTCTTATTTTAACGAATTATTTTTGCCAACTTGGTGGTAAACCATGCTGGTTCTCAGCTGCTAAAATGCTCTCAGTGCCCTATCAATTCACTATCCTGGGCCAAAGCTCTGGTCAGCCTGCCCTAGCTGTAGCTCCTCTAACAAAGATCAAGCTTTTGTGAAGCAACTTGAGCTTCTCTTTATCTTTATTAAGGATATTTTAACATTAAATAAAAATTTTCATGAAATTGCCTGTAGATGATTTAAACAATTTTGTCCAGTCCTCTGTCTCTGATAAAGGCAATAGATAACTCTCTTGGTATATACTTGTATATGATAAACTTTTTTTGTTATAGAGATATATTCCATTTCATGTCTGCTGGTTTGTCCTTTTGATATCATAAAAAGTGTCAAGGGGTCCCAAAAACTCTGTGATGGAAATAGGTACAATGCTTGACCTCATAATAAAAAAAAAAAGTTATTTACAATAAACGGCACTCCTCTTGGCAAAGAGGATAGACTTCTTATGCTTTCCCAAGTTAGAAAATAGTTTTTATTTCAGATTGATGATTGTAGTTGCCATGTGGGAACTAATCTTTCCAGTCTTTTATCAATCACTTGTCCAAACATGGAAATCACACACATTTTCTCTGTTATTATGAATGTTCCAGAACAAAGAATGTTTTTCAAGCAATGAATAGAGCTAATAAATTGGGGCCCCAAAGGTAATATTTGTGGGAAAAGGGCAGTCCATTTATAGTAAGCTTGAGGGAACCTAGGGAACTGGGAAGTATGATATTAGTGTTCAGGTTGTTTACTACCAAAATAGATTGTTTTCCTTTTCAATATGATAAACACCACAGTAAGGAAATTTAATAATTTCCCCTTAGAATTTTTCTTCTGTAAATACTATCCCATTCTTCCTTTCTGGCCCTAATTCTTTAAAAATATGAACATGTGATAAAGAATTATATATTTGGAGTGGGGCACAACTAAGCTTTAATAAAAGGGTAGAAGATCATGGCTTGTACGTGATAGTAATGGAAGAGTTGGAAGGATAAGCAAAGAGAAGATATTTTGTTCACCACATTATGTTTTAAATACCTATAGGGGCTAGCCTTGTGTCAAAGTGGTGCTAGGTAAATGAACAGCCTTTTGATAAAGTCCCAAATAATCCATTTCTGCCCATGTTCTCATGAAGGTGACCCTTGAATTGATGTATAGGCCTATAGCCACAGGCTTGTCATCTTCCTTGAAGATGGATTAACTTTATAAAATAAGTAACCTAAGCAGGATGTATTTTTCTCTGACTCTAATTTTTTTTTTGACACTAGGTCCCTATCTTATCTGGCCTGGAAGTGCAGCAGCCAGGGGCCCAATCCCATCGTTGATTGTCATGGAAGCTGTGATCTGTTATATTTTTGACCTAGGCTGGTTCACCCTCTGAGTCTATCTTTGCCAGAAAGAAAGCTTCAAGATGATATGAGAAAATTTATCCAGTTAACTATTCAACCATTTTTGAGTATATAAAAATGCATGGCATAGTGGAAATAGTCCTAGATTTATAGTTGGTGAATGTGGATTTAAATCTACAGTCTTTTATTTAATATCTACGTGACCTTAGGCAAGTCACTTAACCTCTTGAGTGTTCAGTTTTCTCATTTATCATGTAAGGGTGTTTGGATCTGACATCTCCTAAGGTGTTTCCCATTCCAAGTCTATGATCCTATGACTCATTCATGCATATTGATTCACTCTTAATCCAATGATACACTGGGAATAATGCTTATATTGCATCTTCAAAACTGCTTTGTTGTTAATATATAGTCAAAGGCATCTCAACAAAGGACATTTCAACGTCTAACAGAAAAATGTCTAAAACAGGAATGTCAAACACATGGCCTGTGGGGCACATGGAGCACACCGTGCCATTGGAACTACATTAAAATGTAATTAGGAAATATTAAACAAAATTAAAATACAATGAAACATAAAGAATGTCAATAGTGTTTTTCTAAGTCAATATGCAATTCACAGAGATCCTCAGATATGGTTTAGGTGGGCCTTCTCCACTCATTTCTATTTGAGTTTGACACCACTGCTAAAATACTTAAATTAAATGCAATAAACGTCTATTAAGCATCTACTATGCCCAAGTCATTGTGATAGATGCTGGAGATAAAGTAAGAAATAAAATAAAACAATTCCTGCCCTCAACGAGCTTACATTCTAGTACAGGATCAGGAACGGCCTCAGGTATGTTAGGAGTACCCGAGCTGTACTTTGTAGGAAATTAGAGATTCAAAGAGACAGAAATGAGAATGGAGCACAATCTAAACACGGGTAATAGCCTGGGTAAATGAATAGAGGCAAGATTTGGAATGTCATTCACGGGAAATAATACCTAAGTCATCTGACTCGAACAAAGACCATAGGAAGGGTAGTTATATTAAATACTCTGTAACTATCCATTAGCACAAGACTAAATTAGAAAAATGTTTTCACTAAAGATCTTACCAATACACGCTAAAATTAAAACAAAGTCTTTGTGTAATTAAATCACAATTGACTAAGTTGAAGAACTGGAAAAACAAACAAACAATAACTCATGTCTGATAAACAGATCTTCTTAGCACAATATGAGAAGTGAACTAAGTGTGTCTATATGGGTGATCACAGATTTCCTAGTTGTGCTATGTCAATCAGGTATGAAGAATCAGGATAACTAACTTTCCCCATCTTATTCTGGTTTTCTATTGGCAAATGAAATCAGTTTCAGACCCATGGAAGATGGAAAAAAATATTATTTAAGTCATTTGATTTATTGAGGCCCAGTTACCTGGCCAGATTTTTTTGGTGAGGGAGGAAGAAGAAGGGTATAGATTTCTGATTTCATTAGTGTAGGAAACTTCCCAATAAGGAAATTTTCTCCAAAAATACAGATCAGCAGTTATTCTCAAGCTTATAGTTGTCTATCTTCTTATAGCATTAACCAGGGTATCCAATGAAATCTCAGCATGGTTTTAAATTTAAAACTTCAGGGACATTTTTTTTTGGAAAACATTATAGTACTTTAAGGCATGTAAATAACTTTATAAACATTTTTCTTATCTGCTCCAAAACCCTGGGAAGTAGGTACTATTATTATCCCCATTTGACAATTAAAGAAACTGAAGCAAGATAGAGGTTACACAGGGTGTGCCAAGGGTTAGACAGCTGGTAAGAGTCTGAGGTTTGATTTGAACTCATATCCTCCTGACTCCAAATCCAGTACTCTAAGCACTGTATCACCAGGGCACTAAGAAGGGAAGAAACTTGTCCAGAATCGCATAACCAGCATCAGAAGTGGAACTTGAACGAAGGACTTCCTCCCACTTCAACCACTGGTCTCTCACTAGAGCTTCATATATAAAAGCATAATAAATGGCCGTTTTTAACAATGAATTTTTGAATTAAGCATTGATTGGGTTTTATTGTGCCAACTTGCACCAGTTCAATACATTCAATTTACAAATGTATGCAGAAGTTTGCCATAGAGGATACTTGAGTCAGAAAGCTTGCATAACTGCTGGTTGGTAGTTGTCCTTCATTCTCAAAGAGGACTAAATGACATTACTATGTTGAGTTCAAGGTATAGACTGTGGCTAATCAGACCAATCTGAGTCTGAAAGGCTCTACCACAGATCAGACGCAAATAGTCCAGATGAACATTTGGAGTGGAGATGGCTCTAAATTTGCACATCTAACTTTTTTCCAGCTGCCGTAATTCTACTTTGCTCATACAGCACAGTGCCCTCTTTGATGTAGGCACAGCATGCTGGGCAATTCTGTGCCAGTGCCTCCCACGTCTCACAATCAATTCCAAAGTTCTTCTGAGACTTTGAGAGGGTTCTTGTATTATTTCTTCTGACCTCCATGTGAGTGCTTGCCTTATGTGAGTTCTATATAAAATAGGTTTTTTTAGGCAAACATATGTTTGGCATTTGAATAACACGGCCAACCTGTTGGAGTTGTGCTTTCTGCAGTAAAATTGCAATGCCTGGCAGTTCAGCTCGAGAAAGTACTTCAGTGTCCAGTGCCTATCTTGCCAAGTCATCTTCTGAATCCTCCTAAGACAATTCAGATGGAAGCAGTTCAGTTTCATGGCGCTGGTGTAATATCCAGGTTTCACCGGCATGCAACGGGGCCAGCAGGACAGCTCTGCAGCCCTTCAGTTTGGTAGGCATGCTCTTCTCTCTCACACTCTTCTGCAGGGCTTCCCAAACACCGAGCTAGCTAGATCCAGCAATGCGTGCATCAAGCTTACCGGCTGCGCAGACGTCCCTGGGAGGCATGTTGCCACGGTAAGTGAACTTATCCACAACATGAAAGATCTCTCCTTCTGCTGTAACTGACGGTTCTGCATTCGGATGATGAGGTGCCGGCTGGTGGAGAAGCTCTATTTTCTTGGTATTAATTGTCAGGTCAAAATTAGCACAAGCAGCAGAGAATCGATCCGTAATCTGCAGAGGCTACATTGAAGGCACAGTCATCTGTGAACATCTTTTGATTCACCTTTGCACTGAAATCAGTGAGAATTAAAATATGGTGATTTAATTTGGAGAGTCTTGCCAAGTTATTTGTAAAATGTTCCACCTCTAAAATAGATTTTAGAGCATACGTTGTAATTACTTTCATGGCAATCTTTTTGCTTATGTTTAACATGAACACTACACTGAAATGTGGTCACATGTCCCATGAAATGAGATTTCTTGTTGCCTCTGGAAGTACAGGAAAAGCAAGATGTCAACTTGTCTATTTGTCTCTCCAAGGAGAAACTGTGAGCCATTTACCTAAAACTCATTTTTGTCTTCTGTTTTCATATATAGCAAGAATTTTAAGAATGATGATTCACTTCCTCAAGTGGCATTTCTATCTATCAGTGATGGACAAGGAAATCCCATTGATAGTGCCAGATATATTGTCTATAGATCTATAAAAAATGTTTAAAATATGAGAATCTTAGCACCCTATTCCACTATCACTGAAGAATTAGAAGTGGTCTAGACAGAATGTGGACAATTCTGTATTTTTCTTTGTTTAATGGGTTACCATGGTCAAAGAATGCATCAGCTAGGCTAGCCTGCTAGAGAAAAACTTTTCCGTATTTACCTGGTTGGGATAGTTCTTAGGGAGAAGAAATAGTCTGTCAAATACTCAAAACCTTTCCAATGTGGTAGAACCCACTAGATATCCTGTTGACTCGGTCATTAAGAACCCATGGTTACTTCCACATTGAAATGAAGCATGAGTGGTGAGAGAGGATTATACTGGGAGAAGGAGAAAAGGAGAGGTAGAATGGGATAAATTATCTCACAAAAAAAACAGAAAAGAAAAGGCTCTTACAGTGGAGGGGAAACAGGGGAAGGGAATGAGTGAATCTTATTCTCATCAGATTTGGCTTAAGGAGGGAATAACATACACACTCAATTGGGTATGGAATTCTATCTTACCCTACAGGAAAATGGGGGGGGGAAGGGGACAAGAGAGCAGGGTAATGATAGAGGGAAGGGCAGATTGGGAGAGGGAGTAATCAGAAGCAAACACTTCTGAGGAGGGACAGGGTCAAAAGAAAGAATAGAATAAACGGGAGAGTAGAATAGGATTAAGGGAAATAGTTTTTCACAACATGACTACTATGTTTTGCATAACTGCACATGTATAACTTATATTGAGTTGCTTGCCTTTTCAATGAGGGTGGGTGGGGAGGGAGGAAGGGAGAAAATTAGGAACCCAAAGTTTTGAAAACACATGTTAAAAATAATATTTTTGCATGCAACTGGAAAATAAGAAATATAGTTAATGGGGTACAGAAACCTATCCTGCCCTACAGGAAAATAGAAGGAAAAGGGGATAAGAGAAGGTGGGGAAAGACAAAAGGGAGGGCAGACTAGGGGAATGCATGCCTTGGGGTGAAGGGAGGGGCAAGATGGAGTAAAAATCTGGAACTCAAAATCTTGTGGGAGTGAATGTTGAAAACCAAAAATAAATTAAAAAAAAGAAATGAAGCATGAGAGCATGACTTTCATACTACAGTCAGTGTTCATCATTGTTCAAATATGATTCAAAAATTTAGAAGCTATACCTTCTGTTTTTAACCTGATGGTCTATTGGGCAAACTCATCATCCATAATCATGGTGAAAGAAGGTGGGAAAGTGACAAATTATAATAAATAGCCCTCTGCTCATATTAGCATATTTCTGCCCAGGGTCATGAGAATAGGAAAATAAAGAAACAGTTTAAGAACAGAGGTGTCAACATGTTGGCATTAACTACTTTATAGATTGTTGATGCAGATTTGGTGACTGGTAGATATTACTTTTACATTTTTGCAGATAAATTTGCCTCTCCCCTAGATTGTTTTGTCCATGAGGGTAGGGACTACATATAATCAAAATTCTATCAGCCTGAAAGCACCCAGCTCTGTACTTTTTACCCTATGTGCATCAGTAAGTGTTCCCTGCTGCTAGGCAGAAATAGAAAGACAGAAGAGGATGTGATAAAAATACTGTATGGAACTGAGAAGTATGTCTCCTCCTTTCAAGCTTGACTACTTCTCTTATTCTATGTGAATAGGGATAAGTTTTAAGCTTCTTCAGGACTAATAAGATGAAAACAATATAGCCAAGGTGATTAAAAAAAAACTGTTTAGCCAACAGCTGTCCCTGGGATCCTTTTCTGTGTTCTTTTTTTTTGTTGTTTTATTTAGCTATGTCAGCAGGAAGATGTTTACTTTACTTGAAACCATTAGTTATTCTTTTATTTTAATTGCATCCAAATTCTACCATTAGCAGTATGCAGAGCTATAATAATTGGCATAGTGAAAGAATTCAAGAACACAGTACATTATCATTGGTGTATCCCATGAACTAGAAAAGTGTACCCAGCTTTCAACAATAAGAGAAAACACCTACCCATATACTAGGCTATTCTAAATTACAAGTGGAAGGTAAAATGCTGAGGAGAGTATGAGAGCTCATGTTATAGCTATTCTACAGAGCAGGAAGGAAACCTACAGGCACAAATCTATGGGGAAGAACAAATTGAAGAAGAGCTGGAGACTTCTTTATAATAGCAAAAATCTGGGAAAGCATGAGTGTCTTTTGATTGCTGGATGGCTGAATATATTGTGTGACATCCCAGACTCACAAAATTTGAGAAATGAAAGGGATTTCATCAGCCATCTAACCCAATCCATAAACAAAAGGAATCCCCATCATAAAAAAAAAAACTAATTAATGATTGTCCAGCTTCAGCTTGAAGATGTCCAAAGAAGTGAAACCCACTACCTCTCTAAGGAGACTTTTCCATTTTAGATAGCTCATTTCATTGAGAAATTTTCTTGACATGTAACCTAAATTTTCAACTTCCTAAATTTTAACCTCCTTTTCAGCTTCCAGCCATGGTTCCTGGTTTGGTCCTTTGTAGGGAAATAGAAGAAGTCTAATCTTTCTTCCCTGTGAAAGCCCTTCAAATACTTGAAGATGGCTTGAAGATGGATTCCCTCCTAAGTCTTCTCTTCTCCAGGCTACACAGGCCCATTGTCTTCAATCTATTCTCATATGCAATGGAATGAATGCCCCAAAACATCCTGACTGCCCTTTTCTGGAGATGGTTTATCAATATCCTTCTTAAACCCTGGTGTTTAGAACTGAACATAATAGTCAAGATAAATGATGGCAAAGTACAATGGAACTGTTACCTGGGTATTCCTGCTAGTTTTGCCTTTTCCTACATCCCCAAATTAATTCATGTACACACTTCTGGATGTCATTTTGCCTTAACTCATATTAGGCTTGCAGTCCCCTCAAAAGCCTAAATTTTATTAAGAGCAATGATTGTTTATGTATACCTTTCATAAAATGGAAGCAGATAGCAGAATGGATTAAAAACCTGGATCCTACAATATATTGTTTACAAGAAACACATTTGAACTACAGAGACACATACAGAGTAAAGATAAGGACTACAGCAGAATATATCATGCTTCACCTAAAGCAAAACAAGCAAAGAAACAAATGGGTAACAATTATAATATCACACAAAGCAAAACCAAAAATAAATCTAATTAAAAGAGATAAGCATAGAAAGAGAAATTCTATTTAAAATAACTGCAGACAATCTAAAATACTTGGGAGTCTGCCTGCCAAGATAAACGCAGGAACTATATGAACATAATTACAAAACACTTTTCATGCAAATAAAGTCAGATCCAAACAATTGCTCATGGGTAGGCTGAGCCAATATAATAAAAATGACAATTCTACCTAAATTAATCTATTTATTCAGTGCAATACCAATAAAACCTCTCCTATCTTATGCCTGTAAAGTTTATTTTTTGTGCTCAAGAGCAACAGGTTTCATTTATCCCTTTGTTTCATCCTCTTAAATTCAGCCCAATGCACTAGATTATATATATATATCATTTTAACTAATGTCTTTGTTATCCCATGATTGATATCTCTCCCAGTTTTGTTTCATCTGATGAGCATATTCTTTATGCACTTATTGAAGTTATGGATAAAAATATTAAACAGGGCCAGTCATAGATTATTGAGACATGCTAATGGAGAACTCAGACCACACTGACATTGAACTGTTGACTGGTACTCTTTGGTTCCTGGATTTTCTCATATGAATACACCTTCTCAATTTACAATGTTGTCATACCATCTTTTAACGTAACCTCTTTATTTGGAATAAGGTATGTGTGGGTGTATACACATATATCATATATGATATACATATATATGTGTGTACACACATATACATGTATACACATATGTGTATATATAATTTTGTTATAAAATACAAATATTATAAAAATTTATAATGTACTGGATCAGTAAGTATGAGATTCACATTCCCATTACTGAAGAGTAGAGCAAGGTAGTAGCAGGTAATAACCTTTAATAAGGTACATCCTTTATTTAAAAGAAAAAGGATAGATCAAATGGAGGGAGAGAGAATTAACATTTGTATTTTTAAGATGGTGTACTCATATTGATACAACGGAACATTATTGCATAACAAGAAACAGATTTCAGAAACATAGGAAGGCTAGTGTGAAGTGATACAAAATGAAGAAAGCAGAAACAGGAGTACAGTCAATACAATGGCTACATTGTTTCAAATGAAAATAAGAGTAAAATAGAGTTGAGCTCAAGAGAAATGCAATGACCAATTCCAATTCAAAAGGACAGATCATGAGAAACCTTCCCCTCCCATTTGTAAAGCAAGGGAAGGTGGAGAGGTGTACAGCAGTGGGACTTTGTAAAGGCTATTAGTTTCAGTCCCTGACAATTGTGTTGGCTTTACTATTTTATGCCTATTTTTCTTTTAAAATTTTTATGGTAAAAAAGCATTGGTAAAACTTGTTTTTCAAAGAAAAAATGGCAGCTCTATGAATTTTGGCAATCTTAAAGGCTGATACCCATGACTGAAGCTGGACTAATTGTGCAGCATTATAGAATCCCCCAGCATTCAGAGAGCATCAATGAGGATCATCAGATCATCATAGCTCATCAGAGGAATGACTGTTTCACTTTTCAAAAAAAAAAAATAAAACATGGCCTATGAATATCAAAATCAATCCTCAGTTTCTGCCTTTGGAAAGTAAATATTTCATGTATATTAAATTTTGTAATTGAAATATATTTTCAGATTAAAACTAGGTTTTACAAATATTTCTGCAATTTTAAAACATTCTTTAAAAAAACCTGAAGTAACAATAACTAAGAAACCAAGTCTAAAGTACCAATGTTAATTTAAAGATATTCAATATATCTTTCAAAAAGGCACAAATGTCTCCACTCTGTAGCAACGGCAGCCATGAGGGGAAATGAAGGATGTGAGCTAGCTAGATGAGATCACCAGACTCTGTATTTCTATTTTTCCAAATTGTGGTTGGTATGACATTATCAACTCAGATCAGAATTTCATTAGAAAATGGGCCATAGAGATGTGAGATTTCTCTCTTTTCCTTTAGATTCTCACAGAGCTTTAAAAAAAAAAAGACCCAAAACAATGTGCTGTACTCACGTCATTGCTTGATAAATAGACTCAATTCCATAACGCATTGCAAATTCATCTACTATTTCTTGGGATGCATCATCAAAGAAAACCTTCCAGGCTTCGTCTCCTTTGACTTCTGGGATTTTCACTCCACCATTAAATTTAACTTCAGTCAAGTAATGGAACAGGTTCTAAAGATAAGAGGGTTTTGAATTGTTCAGGGATTCCTCAGTGGAGGCCAGAACTGTTTAAATATAACTCACAGTGAAATTCACTCATATTATCTTTGCTTCTAAAGGTTTCTTACCAAGTACCTGCTTCTAAGTCCACTGGGGAAATAGCAGCAAGAGTGTGGCACATTCTTAATTCACCCTTTCCTTTCCTTCAAAGCCATTCCTGCTTTCAATTCTAACCATCTACATGGACCTACTTACTCAAATGGTTTATTTTTTAAAAAAAAGACATTTTTGATGCCTAACTTCAACCTTAATCTTGATGATTAATGATGTTAAACATCTTCAAGAGCACAAGAAACTACTACAGGTGAAATTTGGTACTGATGAGAAATACTGACAAAGTATACACTTCTGCATTGCTGAGCACAAGCTGATTTACTGGTCTGGCTTCCTTGGGCTGCCAGTCAATTACTGAGCCTTGGGGAATAATTTGGCCTTTATGACTATATTGATATAGAAGAGAATTAGGTCAATACAGTGCAGTGGTGGCAAAATAGTCCAGGCAAGGCTAAAATTAAGTGTTCTGTACTCTTACTAATCTCTCAGTCAAGAACTCTACTATATCCCAGAATACTCAGGGACTGTAGTGTAGACACAGGCTGTAAGTTGAAGACCACTATCTAAGATCACTTCTTCTTCTGGTTCTGAGACCAGCATGAAGGAACAGGAAGTGAAATCTATATAAGTGGTTCCATTTAGTCTGCCTCTTCCCTTCCTATATTTTGGTGCCAGAATTCCCTTCATATAGAAGGCAAAGTACCTTTGGGCAGTTTAAAAAAGATGTTTAAAATGTTTGGAATAGAAAGGCACCATGGTTTAGATAAAGGTTCTTAGCTTGGAGGTGAGGGGGGAGGTGGTTCCATGAACTTTTTTCAAAACAAATTTTTATAACTACAATTTAATATAATTTAGTTCCTATATAATCATACGTATTTCGTTTTATGCATTTAAAAACATTATTCTGAGAAAGAGTTCACAGGTTTTACCAGACTGCCAAAGGGGTCTATGACACAAAACAAGATTAAGAACCCCTAGACCAGGAGGACAAGAACAGTGGATTTGGAGTCAAGAATATCTGGGTTCATACACCTCAGATATATGCAATAAGTGTAACCTTAGGCAAATCACTTAATCTCTCTCTGAATCACAGTGTCATCATCTGTAAAATGTAGATAATGACAACACTTACCTATTAAGGTTGAAGATAATACATATTAAATTAAATGACACTTTGCAAACCTAGTTATATGAATTATTGCTACTATTACTGTTGGTATTATTGTCATGAGTAGAGTAAGACTTGAAATCAAGGCTCTATTCCTAAGTAATTTGTGAACTAAATCACTTAAATTCTGTGGAATAACAAGAAATTAGTTTTAGACTAGTGAAAAAGCTGTTCCATTTGGAGTCAAAGGGAGGACCAGGGCTAGACTCCTGCCTCTATCATTTGCTCCCTGGGTGATTTTAGGGAAGTCCTTTAATCTATCTGGGATCAAGGTCTTCATTTATAAAATGAGGCAGTTAGACTAGACAACCTCTAAATACAAAATCTATTATCCTCTACATCTCCCAAAGTTAATGTCAGAAACAAAAGACATAATTATTTTACCTTTTTTAAAAAATGTTTATGAAGCCAGTAGCTATCTGGACATGCGAACATCTAGACAAGTGCCTCTGTTCATCCTTGCCCCTCACTATATTCAGATGCTGACCTCACACTAGGATGTGTTCAAAAATGGTTTATTCCTTCTGTAGTTTTGCCCCTACCTGCGTGCAAAACACCTGGAAGAGAAGCCTCTGTGTATACAAATGGGGGTCCTTTGAAATACCAGTAAAACTGGTGAACCTCTCTTAAATGTGGCAGTCACTCTCCAATTAGAAGAAAAGAGTTGGGATGAACATAAGAGCACAGTGCCTGGCACACAGCAAGTGCTTAATAAATGTTTAGTGACTGACAAACTCAATATTTATGAATCACTTCAGACTTTCAGAAGAGGAAAAAAAAGTACATGAAAAGAATCTTTTCCAATAGCTGGGTTCCAGGTGAGGGGCACTGTTCTGCTGTTAAATTGTGAAATGAGTCATTAATAAATTTATGAACGTTTTATTATTCTAGCTCTATACAAGGTCTCCCAATTGACTTCTGAATTGCGTCCAAATTATAAATTTTGAGCTTCAAGGCCTTTTATCAACTGGCTCCTCTCCCACGTAACATTAGTTATACTATGGTTACCTTCCTTCAAAATACTACTCAAGATTCGCCATTTCTGTGAAGTCTTCCAAATATGTCAATATGTTTTAAAAATTTTCAGTTTCATAAGTGTTTTCATGAGAAATCACATCATGAATAGAGGGGTCAACCATGAAATCAGGAAGACTTGTTTCTCCCTCAGTCACTGAGCTATGTGCCACTATAAAAAAATTGCTAGTGTTTTAGGTTTTCCTAGAGTTTTAGACAACTCTTCAAGATCATAAATGACAGAAGAATTGCTGATCTGCATTGGTGGAGGGTATTTCCACATCAGCAGTTCTATACACCCAATAAAATTTCAGGCTCTCTACAATTCCTTGTCTTCCCTAAAAGATTAAAAAAATTGGTTCATTAATAGTTGTCTCTTGTGTTAGTTAAATTTCTCTTATTATATTGCAAGCTCTCTAAGCAAAATTCTATGCCTAATTGTTCATTTATTCACACATGTAGGATTTATTAAGCATCTACTATGTGACAGTCACTATACTAGGCACAGGTGGTAGAGAGATAAAAGAGCAATGCTCTTGTTATCAAAAAGCTTATATTATGTTGATAGAAACAATTTATATGCAAGGAAATAAAATGTAATTTGAAGAAGTGAAGGGCACTCAGACCTGGGCTGACCATCAAAATTAGAACTAAGCTAACTCTTTCTTTATACTTCCCAATAGCATTACCTGCCACCATATTCTACCCAATGTAGATGTTTAATAAACACAATTGCCTGAAGGTTCACATATGATAGCCAATTAAGTTAGACTTATCTAAACTTTATTATAGTCATTATTTGATTTACTTACCTCATGCAAACATGTGTACTGTATATGATATGGTGCAACCTTCTCCTCTCCTTTTATTTCAACATTGATTTTCAACCTAATGGCACCAGATACAGCTGATTTATCTGTCCTTTTCTCTGATGAAAGGAAAAGCAATTAGTCATTTTCTACAGTACCATAATTCTATGTCACAAGAGCTCATAAGCTCAAAGCAAATAACGAATATTAAAAATGAATATTTCTAACTCCCATAAGACATGTCCATTGAGTAAACATGATTCACACAAGTCAGATTCTAAGGTGAAATCCCTCTGTTTCTATGTTTTGTGGTAGGATGATCTCTAAGATCACCTTCAATTTCCAAATGCTTTGAAAAAATTGATGTATCTTGTTTTTATATCACCTTCATTTTCAAATATATTCCTCCCCTTTCTCTACCCAGAGAGCCATACCTTGTAACAAAGAATAAAAAAGAGAAAGGAAAAAAGAAGTTCAGCCAAACAAACCAGTATATCAACTGAGTTTGACAGTACCTGCATATTTCTACACCCATAGTTCCCCCAACTATAAAAGACTATTTTTCAGTTTAGGTCAAGCTTTACAATCCTTTCAGAGAGACTCACCATGCAGATAAGGCTGGCCAACAGGTAATGAATTTATTTTTTATCCACACAATTGATGAATATCATCTACTAGGATATGGAGAAGTCACCATAGATGTTTGTCACCAATGAAATCACAGATGCTTTAACCACTGAAGTAATGCTATCATTAATACAAGTTAATTTAACTTTATTTAACAATACCAGGCACTTCTACAGATGTAGGTATATTTATCATGTTTAGGATTCTTGAAAAAGTGATAATTTGGATAGTAAGGGAAGTTATCCATACTAATGGGGCCAATGGAAGTAAGACTATTAATGTTTATGGACAAAACAGCAGCGTCATTTGCTCTAAAGCTTCAACAAATAAAATGAGTGATTGGGAATTCCTCTCTCTCTCTCTCTCTCTCTCTCTCTCTCTCTCTCTCTCTCTCTCTCTCTCTCTCTCTCTCTCTCTCTCCTTGGTCCCTGTTTGAAGGTTCTTGGAAGATAGCAGGCACTTAAAAAGAAGCTTTTAGAATAGAAGTTCAAATGGGAGGCAGAGGGAAAATCAAGAAAAGCAAAGAGAATAGATAATACGCATAGTTAATAATCATCCACTAATAATTGAAGTTCCACAGCATCTTTGTCGTGGAACAGAATTTTATTCAAATACACAGCCTGGTCTTACAAAGAAGACAACCAGATTAAAATTGTAGAATTCTGTAATGTTCATTTCAATCAAACAAATGATCAATTACATCACACATTTAAAAGTGAAAGGGAACTAGCAGTTATCCAAATTAAACCCTGCATTTTACACATGAGGAAATGGAGGTTCAGAGAGGTTAAACTAATTTGCTAGATGTCATACAGCTAGTAGGTTGGTAGAAAAGAAACTGAAATGTGGGTTCTCAGATTCTAGATTCAGCATTTGTTCCACTATATCATAACATCTCTAACAGTTGCCTTGACTTTTTAAACTGAATTAACTGAAGTGGCTACTTTTGGGTTTCCTTCTCTCCTCTTCCTGTCTCTCCATCCCTCTTCCTTCTTTCCCTCTCCTCCTTTTTCCCTCTCTCTTTCCACATGTACTCACCATTCATACCTTCCCCCTCACCCCCCCAATGTGATTTCTAGTACCATATGTGAAAGGAGGGATAGAAGCAAAATCATGACACTTTAATGCAAATTAGAAAATATGACCCAAAAAGGGGAAATGGAAAAGAGTCAATGATAGGATGTTTTCTTCACTGATTTTCTACATCTTTGCCAAAACCTAAGCATATTCCTGTTATATATCTCAATTGGAACAAATTATGAATTCCCTGAAGTAATTAGGCACATTAGAATTCACAGTATTTGAAGTTGTAATTATGTAAATGTGGTAACTGATTTCAGCAATGGAAACACACAGTGCAAATTTGAATAACATGACCAGTTCAGGTGGAGTTATTATTGTCACCAATTGGGACCTTGCTATAGTCATGAGAAGTATTATGGTATGGTGAAGAGAGAATTGGCTTAGGAGTCAAATCCTGCCTTATTAAATACTGAGTGACCCTGAGCAATTTACTTAACCTCTCAGTGCCCTCAATAATTCTCTAAGACCATAAGTAGCCAAAAAGGCTCTGAAATTCATAAGTGGAGGGAGTCCCCAATCATCTATCTATCCTGAGATTCCGCATAATTCTTACCACCTATTTTTATTACTTTGAATTTTAAAAAGGGAACTATATTTCACTGATACTTCCCTTTAGGTGTGTCAATAGCATGAAAGATCTCGATTGCTGAAAAGAAAACCTTTTATTTTATTTTATTTTTTCCTCCATCCTAGGTCTGAAGTATCTTCTGGGAATTTTGAAGCAAAAACAAAAAATCAAACAACTTGAGATATATTAGTCACAAAATTCTCCTCTCAGAGCCTCAGGGCTGTTTTCACAGTTCTTTGATTTCAATTATCATTATTCCAATCTCCTTTCTACCCATCCCACCTCCCACTTTTTATAGAAATAAATTCTATTTTTAGAAGCACTAGGTTGTTTTTGTTTGTTTGTTTGTTTTTGTTTGTGTGTTTTTTTAGGACTTCTATTCAGTATAGTGGTATGGGTGCTGAATTAAAAGAAAAGAAGAATATAGATTAAGAATAAAGTATTTGTGTGGATTCAGTTTTTATCTATTGTATTAATAATAATAACAGTAGTATTGATAAGTAACATTTATAGCACTTCAAGGTTTTCAAAGCACTTTATAAATATTGTTTCACGTTATCCTTACAACAAACCCTGTTAAGTAAGTACTAGGAGGAAACTGAGGCAGAGGTTTAGTGAGCTACACAGCTAGTAAGTGGTCAGAGTCTGGATTTGAACAAAGGTCTTCTGGGATTCAGCTCTCTATTCATTGTGTCATCTAGTCAAAAATCTCTTCTTTTTAAAAAGAAATAACTCTCAAGAACATTAAGAATGAAGGGTAATAGGGTGAGTATGTCAGTGAGGAAAGAAAAGCTTCCTTCCGCTATTATGCTTTGTAATCTTCAGTTATAGAACCAAACTCTAGTTATGAGAATCTATTGTTATTAAGAACATTCAGGTTCTTCTGCAAAGCTCTACATATCTGTAGTTTATTCTCTATATGGGTAATTAATCAAAATACCAAACTGAGGAAGCCCCTATTCTAAATCATAGCCAAACTGGAATGCATTTAAAGACAGTCAAGTAGTTTTGTCACACAGAAAAAATATTCTAAATACAGTTTAATCTCAGTGACTCAGATTTCAGTAATTCCAGATAATTGAACATTGATTGAGCTGAAATTTACTCCTGTTTAGCAAACTAGTTCTCAAAATACAGAGCAAATTAATAGTAATTTTTTAAAAAGTTAAGAAATAAAGGGTATTCTATTACTTGAGAAAGGGGGGGAAAAACAAAACTTGTCAGGTAACCACAAGCATTTTGAAAGTATCTATTTACATACAAAGAAATATTTTAAAGTATTTTGAAAACTATTCTTTTTAAAAACTATTCTTTAAATTAGGTACCCTGAAGATTTTTGCTAAGTAACTTAGTCAAACCTAGTTTGACCTGTCATGTGCTTGGAACTTACAAAATCACCTTTCTAATATAGAAGACTCATTCATTCCAATGGCTTTCCTTTAAATCTGTCAAGTGTGAAATTATTGCCAGCATGAAATTTTTCAAGAAGAAAAAGCATTCTTTCATTTGCTGCAACTGTATTTATAGACTAATAAGTGTACTTTAGGACATTGTTATTTCTTATTGGATAATGATTCACTGAAGACTGAAAGCAGTGTAATTAAAATAAACAAATGCTTTGACTAAATAAAAGTCTCTAGGATCAGTTCTTTAAAAGGAACTCTGGTGAATGAGATGCCCTTTAACTATTGAGTGGGGCAGTAAACCAGTTTTTTGCATAGACACCACATCTCAATTTTGCCAGTGGTCAAAGCCCAGTTATCTATAGCTGACTCCTGGGAATATAATTTAGATTTTTGTTTCCTTAATTTTTGCTTACCAGGTGACCTAATTTTTCTTTAGGGGTTGGGGAGTGGGGTGGACCTTCTAAGGAATTCCTTCTAAGGAATATCGTCTACCAATACAAATAGATATAGACAGCTTGACATTGTAGATAGAGAGTTGGTCTAAAAATTAGAGAGAACTAGATAAATCCTGCCTCTGAAACATATTGGCTTTGTGACTCTGGGCAAGATGCTTGACCTGTCAGGGTCCCAAGTATCTCTCTAAGATTATAAACTACAGGGAAACTAAAAAAATACTGTCGATAATAATATCAATTGACATCATCAGCAGCAGTACCGTAAGCATTTATGTAGGGATTTAAGGTTTCAAAGCTCTTTTTACAGATAATTTCATTTTATCTTTATGATAACTCTGAGAAGTAGATCTCATTATTACCCCCATTTCACAAATGAGGAAACAGACATAGGCTAAGTGTCCTGCCTATGGTCACAGCTAGTGAGTTCAACCTTGAACTCAGATCTTTCTGACTCCAGGCCCATCACTCTATCCATTTGGACCGCTTAAAGTTTTGCAAAGTACTTTACGTAAATTATCTCATTAAAGTCTCAGGACAATCCTAAGAAGCAAATATTACAGTTATTTTTATCCTCATCTTACAGATAAGGAAACTGAGAGTCATGAATGTTAACTGGCTTTCTGTCGGCCACAAAACTTTTAAAGGTCAGTGGCAAGATTTATGCCCAAGTCACTCTGAATTCATTTACAGAACTCTAACTTTCACAAGTCCTTGCCTGTCAAATGACTTTATCACTAGGCAAGAGAACTTGAAGTATATTAGATCTTTTTATGATGCCCAAAGTATGGTTATTATCAAACATTCATTTCCTGATATATAAGTAAAAATAGGGATCCAAAATATATTTTTAAAAAGTGTTGCCAAGTTCCATTTAGGGAACCACAATCAAATAAGTCCATAACTGCAAAAACATATTTGTTGGATATTTGTTTTCCTGGAATTTGGCATACATCTTTGCCAATGCATTTTAGTTCTTGGAGGTATTTTTTAAAATGATATAATTACCTTAAACTTTCCCTGAGATACAGTTTGGTGTAGTGAATAGAGGTCAGCTTTAGCGTCTGGAAGACCAGTTTCTGACACATACTATCATGTTCCGTAGGAAGCCTTTCCTGGGCTCCCACAGCTAGTAAATTTTGTAAGTACCTATTTATATACTTGTTGTCTCCCTTACTAGAATGTTAGCCCCTTGAGGACAGGTATTATTTTGTCTTTCTTTGTATCCCTTGTTGGTTAGCATAGTGCTAGGCATATAGAAAGTACTTATGTGAATTTGTTGATTGATACTAGTGGTGTGATGAAAGGCAAATCACTTAACCTCTCAGAGCCTGAGAGAGGTATCTACTACTATAAACTACAGATATATGTAAATGAAAAAAAAATTGTCTGTATAGGAGGTTGGTTCCTTATATTAATGAAATCATAGATCCTAGACAGGGGTGGGGAACTTGTCCTAGAATAGCATCAATGGTTTTTATTACATATTACATGTAAGTCTTTCTTTGAGTTATAACCCCATTTCCCTTTCCTTTGAATGTGCATTCAGGGGAAGTAACCATCTTTACTTTCCAGTTGAATTATATTGTTTCATCCTCAAACTTAGTCTATAACTCAAAATCCAAGATCAGT
The DNA here is from genome assembly GCF_003287225.1 of Phascolarctos cinereus. Lineage (NCBI taxonomy): Eukaryota > Metazoa > Chordata > Mammalia > Diprotodontia > Phascolarctidae > Phascolarctos > Phascolarctos cinereus. Next base: position 159,213,689 of record NW_027555736.1, read on the forward strand.
TGACATTAGGAGACATCGCATAGTTGTATACCTATGGAAATTTTGGTACATGACTTAAATTAGGGGCCCTTATTTAATTTATTCATGAAACTTATAAAGATAGTTACCTAGGTTGTACCAGACATCCATTTCTCCACTCAGTGTCCTTACTTCAACAATTGTTTGTCCCAAAAAATCATCTGATTCCTTTTTGAAATGTTGCTTGACTCTTGATTTAATGTCATCATCTTCATCCCATACTCTGACTTTGATTCGGTCGGTAGAGTTATGGCATTCACTAAAAATAGATATGTAAGTTAACAACCATTCTTCATAGTCTCAAAAGGAATCTGGGGCAAAATTTATTTTACATCTATCAGATTCCTGAAGAAGTACTGAGTAACATAATCTGTGAGGTTTTGAACTAGGTTGATCTCATTTTAGGGAACATGAAGATACACAGCAAATCATGATTATACATAAGCTCTAATAGTTTAAAGCTGCACTAAGACTTTTGGGACACCCTGGATAAACAGCATTATTTTCATAGAACCAAACAGAACCTCTGACTTAAAGCTGAATCTTCTAACTTTACCTCTATGACTTATTACCTTATACTGTTGAACCATAATCAAATAGAGTTAAGAAACTTTCCCTGAGGCAGCTAGGTGACACAATAATAAATTGCTATACTTGGAGTTAGGAAGAGGTGTACTTGCATTCTCTGCCTCAGACACTTATTGGCTGTGTAACCCTGGGTAAGTCAATTAAACCTCTCTGTGCCTCAGTATTCTTATCTGTAAAATGGATTTAATCATAGCATTCACCTCATAGAGTAATTGTGAGGCTCAAATGAAATAATCTATAAAATACATATCATCTACATCTATATCTACCTATATATAAAGAGATACTGTATAAAATACACCACACGCCTCAGAATGCTATGTGGTTAACTATTATGATCACCATTATTGCTATATGTTAGCTCATGACTTTTTTTTTTTAAATTCAAAGAGGATATGTTAAGCTATCAGCTATCAAAAGCCTAATCTAATTCTGGCCTCACTGTGGCCTAGAAGTGACTCTGTATTTTTGAAAGCTGCTCTAGCAGATCCTAAAAGGTTGAAAAAACTTCAAGTGAGGCCTGGCACCAGATTGTGTATCTCAGTCAGTCAAAAAGCATTTATTAAGTATTTGCTATGTTCTAGGAACTGTGCCAGGTGCTAGGGATAAAATGGAAGACAAAAACAGTCCCTAGCCTCAAGGAGCTCACATTCAGATGGGTGAGCCACCTTATAAATAACTAGGTATATACGAGAATATCTATCTATTTATCTATCTATCTATCTATCTATCTATTTATATCTATCTATCTATCCATCCATCCATCTATCCATCTATCTCTCCATCCATCCATCCATAAATCTATCCATCTATCCATCTATCTATCCATCCATCCATCTATCCACCCATCTAACCATCCATCTATCTATCCATCTATCTAGTTACAGGAGAGGGAAGTTAGAGACAGAAGGACAGAAAGAGAACATGTAGAAAAGAGATCTCATATCTGTCAGCTTAGTACCAGACTAAGTTTGAAAAGACTCATTACCAGAAAGTTGGCCACCAGGCAATGAATTTTGTCAATGGCTGTAACAACATGATATAGAAGAAAAAGTACTAAATTTGCGGTCAGTGGGCCAAAGTCAAATCCAGGTATTCTTTACTACTGATATGATTGTAGGAGTGATGCTTGTGGAGATGTACACATACACACATATAATACATACTTTGTACATAAACATATATATGTGGGTATGTGTGTATACACACACACACACATTATATATATACACACACACACACACACACACACACACATATATATACACACACACACGTGTGTTTTTGTGCATGTGCACACATTTATATATGTCCCTCCTCATGACAGAGCTGAATGAGAGCTCAGCAGGAGATTGCCAGGTCCAGCAGAAGAGGAAATTCCCCTGATCATTACATTGAATCTCAAGTCATTTTACCTCTAACTCTCAATTTCCTCATCTATAAAATGAAGGGATTGAATCAGATAGTAAGTAGGTGGTGCAATGGATAGAGCACTGGACCTGGAGTCAAGAGTACCTGAGTTCAAATCCAGCCTCAGACACTTACTAGCACTGTGACCCTGGTTAAGTCACTTAACCCTATTTACTTCAGGTCCTCATCTGTGAAGTGAGTTAGAGAAGGCAATGGCAAACCACTTTAGTATTTTTTTCTGCCAAGAAAACTGCAAATGGGGTCATGGAGAGTTGGACATAACTGAATTGACTTAACAACAACAACCGATGTCATGTTGGTAAATGTTTAACCACCAGCTCTCTAGAAAAAAAATGAACATGATACACTTGAAAATTTAATCTGCATTACTGGCATTTTTCCATCACTTTCAATCAGCAAGATAATAAATGAATCCCTGATTTGTAGTTTTTCTTTTTTTTCCCCCCAGGTAAAAATGCGCACATTGAAAATTTAGCAATCAACCCACAAACCAGTTTAGGCTGGCTCTAGTATATCCCTGCCTCTGTCATTACTCCCAGCTCTAAAAACCCAAGATCCTATTAACTTCCAGAGACTCTCTACCAAAGTACAGAGGGGTTACAATGGCTATTCTCAGAAAGAACAGCTACACCTGTGAAATCACAGACCATTAAAGTAATAAAGTAATAAGTTCAATATTCACCTTGAGAAAAGCTAGCCCCAGATTTATAATTCTACTACTGCTATAAAACATCTGTAAGACACAGAAGAAAATAGAATTGAAAGTTTTAAAGAATTGTTTTTCTAAGGTGAAGTTTTTATTCTTTTTGAGACAACTCAATATATATTTGCCATGCATTCAAGAATGAACATTTAATTTTGATTATCATTCTCAAATGGTTAAAAATGTAAATACCACCTGTCAACGTATTTGAAATTAACAATTTCTGTAAAAATTTTAGAAACGCAAGGGATTCTAGAGATCTTCTAGGCCAGTCTTATCATTTTAAGGATGAGGAAACTGAAGCTCAGGAGCTAAAGCTGCCCAGGGTCCCATAGCTAGTTAGTGTCACATCTAGGGCAATACTCCAGGACCTCTGCCCCAAGTCCACTGCTCTACTCCACTTATAAATCATTTAAATAACTCATGGATTAATTTCAGGCATCAGAGTTTTACAGATGCTACCATCTCTTATCAACAGACACTGTCTCCATTTCTGTCCAGATGAAAAGAAACCTTTTGTTCTGGTTCACTGAGCATAATTAGCAGAAAGCAAGGTTCATCAGCTGATTCCAAAGGCAGCAACTTTATAGTCCTTTAGTGATGAAGTAAGAATATTTACTGGAGAGCTAAGAGTGTGGCATATGAGAGTCCAAGGAATAAAAATTAAAGGAAAAAAAAACAGAATAACAGAGTTAGGATAAACAACTGAAAAAAACCCTCACCCATCACAGTGGAAGTTGCCTTCATTGATTAAATAAAATTCTTCATTCTTCTGTGACAGTGGCAAAATGACCTTGCTGGACAAATGCTGTTCCTTCCTTTAAGTTTCTTCATAAATTTATGATTTTTAAACAATTTGTTCTCATTGGCCATGGTGGGCCTTGTCCTGCTACCAGAAGGCTGAGGTTGGTGAATCTCTTGAGCTAGGGAGCTCTAAACTGCAGTGGGCTAAGCCAGTTGGGTGTGCCCTCTAAGTACAGCATCAATATGGTGGCCCCAGAGCAAGGGGCCACCAGGTTATCTAAGGAGGGAAGAACCAGTCCAGACTGGACAAGAAACATGAGCAATCCCTGCTCTTTTAGCCTGAACAAGATAAGAAACCCAAGGTGGGTAAAAGAAAAAAGAGAAAAGAAGAGAACAGGAAAAAGAAAAGAAAAAAGAAAAGAAAATTCTTAGACATAAGCTCAGTTTATAATAATGCCCCCCATCCCTCACTAAAAACACCACTCTGTATTTAGATTCAGTGGCAGTTGGGTGGTACAGTGAATAGCGTGCCAAGCCTGAAGCTGAGATAACTCATCTTCCTGAGTTCAAATCTGACGCAGATACTTACTAGCTCTGTGATCCTGGGCAAGTGGCTTACCTCTGTTTGCCTCAGTTTCCTCCTCATCAAAATGAGCTGGAAAAGGAAACAGCAAACCACTCCAAGAAAACACCAAATGGGGTCATGAAGAGTCAGGCACAACTGAAATGACTGAACAACAACTAAAAGGTTTAAAGGAAAATTTCTGTTGATGATGGAAAAATAGTAATCTTTGTCATTTTATGGAAGAAAGCTCAGGTCTCTAATTCTTTTTAGTTCTATCTTGCTCAATTTTTCTTAATGACGGTACTTTCTTTCCTTATTTCTAAGGAATTATTTGGGGGAACTAAGAAAAAACACCTTACCATTCAGTGTTCATATCTTTCCTAAAGTTAATGCCTGCCATTTGCAATTATAGATGTACATATGTGTGTATATTTCCATACATGATTATATGTAGCCTCACAGTATGATGTCCCAAATATCTCAGTGCAACTTACACCTTAATAAGTACATAGTACGTATAGCATATGTGTATATATATATACATATATATACACACATATATACATATATGCATATACATACACATATGTGTATACACACACATATATGGATACTCAAATTATTGGGCTTGTTTGTTTTTGTAATCAATGAGATCAGCTCTATAGTTGATCCTATTCAAGTACAAATATACAAACTAAACTACCAAATTGATTTTCTAAGATCGGTTTTTTGTTATATAAAATAACCCTATTTCCTCTTCCATTCCAGCATAAATAAGCACAGCTTAACTCAGCCTGAGATGGATTACTCCACATATAGAAATATTCTGAGGTTTTATCAAAGTTACTGCTACCTGACATTGATGGAAACATGAGGTACTGGAGATGTAACAAATGTGAAGCTATAAGAAGGCTGATAGAAGGGGAGAAATAACTGTTCAGAAACTAGAAACTGCCTCTGTAGTCTTGGGGCACATTTTGTAAGTCCTCACCACCTGCTTTTTCCTCAACTCCTTGCAATATGATTTCTATCCTCAACATTCTCCTGAAAAAGTCAAGCACCCATTATCAGCTCTGAAAATTGGTGGTTCTAGTTAACTTAAAGTTTGAGACCAGCGGTGGCTAACGCTGTGTAGATTCTGGGAATCATGAGGGGGGAAAACTCTGTCTCTGCCTCTTACTCTCTCTCTCTCTCTCTCTCTCTCTCTTTCTCTCTCTCTCTCTCTCTCTCTCTCTCTCTCTCTCTCTCTCTCTGTCTCTGTCTCTGTCTCTGTCTCTCTCCATACACACACACACGTATATATAAATATGTATATATGACACACACATATACATATGTATACATGTATGTATGCACACATAGGATATAAGCATACATATCCTATACATGGGCATATATGCATATAAATACATATACATCCATGTGTATACATGCATATATTTGTGTGTATATTTATATTAGATCATATTCCGAGAACTCCCAGACTGAATCGTAGAGGACCACTACAAGGAAAGAGTATTGTAGATCACCTGTTGTGATCATTGCCACTTCTCACTTTATAGTATTTATTTTCTCAAACACAATCAAGTGAGGACTTAAAGAAATGAAACATGAATTATTGTTTCTTTAAGTATTAATTTTTAGAGTGACTAAAGATTCAAAACCAGACCTAAAAAAAAAAACAATTTGAAATGGAGAGACAAGGTATTGCAGTTTTCTATATATTTGCAATTTAGGGTAATTATTTTCCCATCTCTGTTTCAAAGTCATGTGGTATTGACATATGCTTTTATAAGATACTGGAGGGTTAGGATTGAATAGTGACTTTTCAGCTGAGTGAGAAAAGCAGGCACTAGTAGTGACCTGAAGTGTTCATATAAAATCCATAGACAAATATCATCTTGGTGTTTCTATAGCCAAAGCAACTAGGCCCTTCCTTTGTTGACCTTAAGCTTCATTCTTCCCTCTTGAGACATTTTTTCCTAACTGGCAACTTCTACCTTCTGATTCTCCAGTATTATGACACTGACCAAGACTGGTCTTGATGTTTGTTTCACTTGTATAAAATGTTGTAAGGATGGCACACCTCTTCCTACAGAAGAAAGCTATTTGTTGTAGACAGAACTTATCAAACTGTTAGATCTGAACTATCTTCTTTCCCTTCAATTCTCTATGGCCTTGGTAGCATACATAAACAGATTTAGAACAAAAGTAATTTTAATTAATTGTTCTTTTCATAATGTGGACACACACAATATGAGCTTACTCCAAATGGATGAGAAAAGGAAAAAAAAAGACAAGTAGGAAACGCTTATTCAGGGGTCACCAAGGTATAGTGAAAAGAGTGATCTGAAAGCTTTGGCGTTACCATACATGAACCTGGAGTGGGTGACACCGACTTAACTTGGACAAGCGTGTTATGTTTGTGATCTCCAGAGAAATTTCTGGGAGGTCAGATGCCTGCAGGAAACATGACATATGGCCTCAAAAAACCCCATCAAAAACAAGGGCAAAACTGCCATTCAGTGGTCACTCATCAGACAGTGTATTAGAAGCATGATGCAGAACAAATTGAATCTTTCAAGAAAGGGAAACTAGAGTTTTCCTCATATGGGACTAGGATCTAATGAAGAAGGATGACAATGGTGTCTGCCAAGATCTGCTTCATGTTAGAGGAAAAACCTATCCCCATTGAAAGCAAAACCTGCTGAGAGCCTTACTCAGTTCATGACTGTCTGGAGACACTGGACAGGTCTCTGGGGAGTAAGATGGGGAGAGAGATCTTCATTTTCCAAGAACTCTGTTATGAACTGTATTTTGTTTTCTTTGGCCTGTTAATAAAATGCTTCTTCTTTGAGTACAAAGACCTGCATACTTACAAGGAGACTTGTTGTCATCAATGTGTGGTGCCATAGAATAATTTTCCCAGAACTTCTGGGTGGGAGCTATGAACTAGAGAGATTTTTAAAAAATACCCTATATGTGCCTGGCCCTTAATATCACGTTAGACCCTACCTTCACAGTTACACATTTGCTCTGTTTGTTGTTGCTCAGTCATTTTTGCAGTCATGTCTGACTCTTTAATCTCATCTGGGGTTTTCTTAACAAAGATACTGGAGCAGTTTGCCATTTCCTTCTCCAGCTCGTTTTACAGATGAGAGAACTGAAGCAAACAGGGTTAAGTGACTTGCCCAAGGTCACACAGCTAGTCAATGCCTGAGGCCAGATTTGAACTCACAGAGATGAGTCTTTCTGACTGCAGGCCTGGTACTCTATCCACTGCAGAACCTAACTGCCACATACTTAGTCTTAAATGGGTAGATTTATATTAATATAACCTCAAGAGGTGGAAATTTTACATATGCAATTGGCTCATTCATTTTGGATATAGGTTAGTAGCCAGTCAGTCATCGACCATTTATTAAGTGCTTACTGTCTGCTGGGCAATGTGTCAAGCCCTGGAAATGGAAACAAGTTAGTAACTAAGGTGCCTGGAATAATGTATAGGAAAGTACACTTGGAGTCAGGAAGACCTCGGTTCAAATGCAGCTCTGACAGTTACTAGATGACCACAGGCAACGTCCTTAATCTCTCTCAGTCCCAGATAACTATCAGTGACCACAAGTTAAAGATGAGTTGCTGATCTTCGTTGGTAAAGGGAATTGGCCCACTGGGAGTTCTTTATACCATTAACTCACATATCTAGACGTCTTCCCCCCATAAAACCTCTAATATTTTATTCACTAAATAATTAAGTAATTAATTCTTTCTGTATATAAGGTCCATCTTGTCTCCATTAAGGTGTGTAGATTCTTAAAATCTAGCCACTGCTTAGATTCTTACAATCTAGCCAATAGCTTACTAACATTCAGACTCCTTGAGAGTCTGCCCAATATGATGGATGTTCTAATAAATCTTGTCTTTGGCTGAAAAAAAGATAATTAAGTAATTAAGAATAACAGTTAACTAAATAATAAGATGTCTGATTAAAGAGACTGAGTATGTAGACAGGTGAGTGTGAGATGGCAATTTGTATAGCTCTAGCCAGAATATGTCTATTGTTAATGTGTATGTTCATTTTATTAAAGTGGGCTAAAAGAAACTGCTAAGAATTAGGTCACGTCATCTTTGTTTCTCTAAAGCTGAAAAAACCCCACATATCCTTTGTTACATTTCTTCTCTGGAGCATTCACTATAATACCCAACAATCTGATACAATTTTGTCTCCAACAAATAGCCTTTTTTATGTAATAATGCAATCTTTTGTCATGTAAAACTATAAGACCATTTTCAAAACAAGTAGTACTAGATTTATTCCTTCCTTTTATTCTTCCAAAAGCAATTATATTGTCTCTGAAGTAATTCAACCATTGATGCTGACATATACAGATACCACTATCCCTCCCTTAATGGAAAAGATGAGACATTACCTGGAAAGTCTCAGCATGACTTCTAAGATTTGTCCTGTTTCCCTAAGCAAGATCTGATTACGGGGGCAGTGAAACAGGAAACTACTAGAAGTTATTGATCATCAGTGGCGGTTACAGAATTCCCTTTTTGGATCCAACTAGCTACTCCACTCACCCAAATCCTCTCTGACTTCAAAGAGGCAACATGGTATAGTGGAGATGACAGTGAATTTCAACACAAGAAGATTTGTGTTCACATCCTGCCTTAGATGCTAGTTGAGTGACCTTTATTACGTCACTAAACTTCTCTCTGACTCAACTCCCCCAACTGTAAAATGGAGATTAGACCATACCTACTTCACTGGCTTGTCATGAAGTTCAAATGAGATGATGTATGTAAAACACTTGGAGACTTTAAAGAGCCATAGAAATGTCCCCCTTGGGTCTATAATAGGCCATCCCTATCATTTTATGCATTATGGTGTTTTTGACTTTCATTTTACTATTTGCTATGGATCTCCTGTACCTCCAAAAATAATGGGTCCATCCTGAGATATAAGACAAATATCATTTAAAGACACAACATATTTTTTCATCATATGTTTAATGAGGGTGAGAGTTAGGACTAGACCTATTATTTTATTGAAACAAAGAATCTTCACGGTGAGGAAATGGACTCCACCAATGTAGATACACACCTGCTCCATTACTCAGAGTTGTCTGGAGGCATTGAGAGGTTAAGTTAGTTGCCTAGGGATCACAGAGCCAATATGTGTCAGAATGGGAACTTGAGCCCAGTTCCTTCCGATTTTGAGGCCAGTTTTCTACTTACTATGCCACACTGCCTCTCATATTAAAGTAATTTTGTAATGAGAAGGTAGTATGGCAAAATAAGTCAATAGGTTGGTCTTAGAGACAAGAAGCCCTGGCTCAATTCTACCTCTGATATATACATATTGGCTGTAGGACCATGACAAGTCATTTAAGTTCTCGGTGCCACTGGTAACCTTTGAAGACTAAGTTATAAATGAATCATTTATTTAGATCATTTGAAAGAATTTCTAGAGGGGACGTGCATAAAGGTCTGGATGAAAAAAAAATAGTAAACAGTAAAAATATGAAACATAGCGAAGTATAAATACGAAAGCAAAATCTGAGATACCATACCAGAAACTATGCATCCTTAGGAGATCTACCTAAGGAAAAAGCTATTTCATGCCTGATGGTCCTTTTTAATTCAGTACCTTAAAGCAAAATTTCCAATCTTTAACACAAGATTAATATTCTGATATGTATATGGATCTATGATTTCATAGACACAACTGCTCCCTCCAGCAATGCAGATTGCAACCTATCCAATCCATGCCTGCCTACCTGGGGTCATCCAAAGACATGGGCATGGAATAGACAATGGACAACTGAAGTAATAAATAAATAAATTAAATACACAAATAGATACATAACTAGACAAATAGATAGACAGATTAAAAAAACAATATTTGTTTTAGCAGCCAGGTGTCACAGTGGACAGAGTACTGGACTTGGAGTCAGGAAAATCTGGGTTCAAAGCCTGCCACAGACAAGTTAAGTTAGTTGCCCAAAGTATTAGCCATGCGACTTTGGGCAAGTAACAACTTTCCTCAACCTCAGTTTCTTCATTTATAAAATGAGAATAATCTTAGCACCTATATCACAGGGTTATTGTAAGGATCAAATGAGATAACATGTACTTTACAAACAATAAGCCACTCCTTAAATGCTAGCTATGTTATTACTAATGACATTTAAACTATATATAATCTCATAATTATTTCCTTATCTAAAAGCTCTGGTAAGGGTTGTTAATGTATTTCCTTGGTATACCTCATAAATTTCTTGTTGAGGGTCAGTTTGTCTTTATGGATGTTATTAAAAGGATCATTTGTATGCCTTATCATTTCAGGAAATGTCAATTTCTACATAGCACGTGTCATTCAGGTTGGCTCACCTACTGCAACACAGATTCAAGCAAGAAAATTTTGAATTCATATTGAGTTTTATGTCTTTGTGTTTAAATGAAACTCTTCTAGCTAATTAAAAAACATACAGGAACAGCTAGATGGCACAGTGGATAGAGCACTGGCCCTGGAGTCAGGAGGACCTGAGTGCAAATCCGACCTTAGATACTCACTAGCTGTGTGGCCCTGGACAAGTCACTTAACCCCAATTGCCTGGCCAAAAACAAAAACATACAAAACCCTTCATGTTGCCTTTCTTGGGTAGATTTTTAAATACCTCAAAATTGTATCAATGTGGGATTAAAACAAGCAAAATCTTTTATTGGGTTTAAAATTGTAACAACACAGCTCTTTCTTATTTTGTACTTACTTTCCTGAATAAAATGCCATTCCTTACTACCCTGATATGTCCACCCTGAAATATGTATCCTATGTCTCCTTTCTAAAGCAGTAATTAGAAATTCTGGTTACCTTGGGTGAAGATCATAAACCATACCTGAGGCAAAGGGAAGAGGGACTTTGGGAAGAGACCTAGGAGGTCAATACCCAAGTCCCCATGGCAATTCAAACAGAGGCTAACTTCTTATTTCAACTAATTATTCTTGCTCACTAAGTACTAAATTTAATTGTTTCTACCTTCTGAAGAAGTACAAATGTTGCTAATGTCCTGTAAACCATGGATAAATTTCTATCAATCCACCCTAGCAATAATTCTGTTTTTCACTAAAGGCTCAGGGATTTTCATCTGTTAAAGTATTTTAAGTATGTATTGGTTTCTCCAGGAACTGGAAAAACCAGGTTCCTTTTATTATGGAAAGAAGAGCCAAGGTCTGATCATTAGAAGAGTATAAAATGACACAGTCACTCTGTAGAAACCATAAGAACCCCAATTTATATTGAGGTACAGAGTCAAGGCATGTCAAAGTAATGTTGTCCTCCAATCCTTCAAGAACTCTCATTCATAGGTTTATAATGTCCCTTCCCCCATAAATTCTCAAATTTGTAGTTTCTTCCAGGTCTATACAGAGTTTTCCTCCCAAAAATACTATGAAGTAATTAGTGCAAATATTAGTGCAAAAATTATGTATGGGAAAACCAAGTCTCACACAACCAGTAAACACCTGCAGCGTGATTCAGACAAATGCCTCCTGACTCTAAGTCCAGTCCTTCCTGGCCTTCAATTCTCTCTTCTGGACAATGAGGAAGTTGGCCTAGATGAATCCTGAGGTCCCTCCTAACATACCACCTACCTCACAGAGTTGTACGGATCAAATGAGATAATGTACCAACTCATGGTATTTTGCCAACCTTAACGTGCTACACAAATGCTAGGTCATCTCACTCCAAGTTCTTTTTCCTTTCTAACACACCACACTGCTTTTCTCCTCTATTTACCATTTCTTCTTCTTAGTCTTCACAACTGCTTTTCCTTCATCCTTTTCTTTTACATTATTTTGCTTTAACTTGACAGAACTATCTCCTTCCTCCTCCTTTCATATTCCATGTTTTTTGTCCCATATCAATGTTCAAAACCCCCAGGGCCGATGAGAAACCCCAAATCTAATACCAATTTCCCACCCCTTAAGCTACAACCTATCCCTTTTCCCTAGATGTAAATTTCCACTCTCCTATAGAGCAATCTTCACATCCTTCCTTCTGCTCTCACAACACAAACTTCATACCCAACTGCTATATGCCCAGTTCTCATGGCCTGATCCCCTTCCTAAGCACTTTAATCTCTGCTTATAGACTTTTCCTTTTCTCTGAAATCTTCCTATATTCCAACCCAAATATCTCAAACCTTTCCTTATCTTTCAGTGACCACACTCCTCCCCTTGCCTAACCCTCAATTCTCATCCTGTCAAAACCTCTACTCTCCCCATCCTTGTATTCCATTTCTCCCTTCTACTCCAAATGTCATATCTTGGATTCGATCCTTATTTCCTTTCCCTAAGCCCCAACACTTACTCCTCTATCTCCATACTTCTCCCATATCTATCTCCTCCCTCACTTTTCCTCACAATCCACCCTTTCCTCAATGATTACACCCAGTCCTAAACCTTCCTCCAATGCCCACAATCCTATATGCTCCCTCTCCTCATCTCTGCCTTCTTGCTTCCTTCGAGCTGCAGTTAAAATCTCACTGTCTACAAGAAACCTTTTCTAATTCCCTTTTATTCTACTTCCTTCACTCTTTCCATTATTTCAAATTTTTCCTGCATATAACTTTTAAAAAATACTTAGTTGTTTGCCTATTGTTCTTTTATTAGAGCTCCATGAGAACAGAGACTGTCATTTGCTTTTTTCTGTATCCCCAGTGCTTACATAGTGACTAGCACATAGTAGGCACTTAATACATTTTTACTGACTAACTATGCTAATCCTACACCTCATATCCAGAATTCCCATATCTCAATCTTTAAACCCCTTTTATTTGTCCTCAATGCCTGCAGACCTGTCTTCTATCTTGACACCTACACTTCTGATCCTTTCCCAGTGCCCCAGCCCTCTCACCTCAACCCTTTTTTTCCCCCAAATCCCTAAACAAATACCAAAAAAAAAAATCAAAAGTTAACAGCAACCCCATAGAAATAAAGTTCAAGCCTTAAAAAACAGGGTCTTAGACTGAGTGAGTTTTAGAATGACTTCCCTTGTTTTTTTCATTGATCTCACACCACGGAAATTGACTCTGTAAATGGAGATATGTCAACTTTAATAAAGTGTACCTGAATATATAACTTATGTAAGGTACAGATATTTTTTGTTATTTTTAGAACGCAAGCTCCTTGACACCATGTCTTCCAATTACCACCACAAGATCCTCTCCAAAACAGTCTAATTCAGGTAGCTCAGAGACAAAGTGAACACTTGAAGGATCTTATAAAGCCAAGAGTATCATACTCAGTCTTTCTCCTACCTTATGGCTAAGTTAATCTATTCATTCTTTTTCTCTGTTATAACTACAACTAGACTAAGCAAACAGTGACTCCCTTACCTGATCTTAACATTCCCCAATTTTTTAAATTTTCTTGTGTTCTGTTTTTTTCATCTAAGCATGGAACTCCCCACAAAACAACTTCCTTTATTAAGACAAATTGGACTTGCCCCGTACTTTATGGTCTTAGACATTTGCCCAGGGTCAAGCAGATAGTATGTCAGAAGACTTGAACCTAGATCTTCTTGAATCAGTTGGAAATTTATCCATTATGCAACACTGCCTCTCCAGAAATCAGAAGAAGGCATTCCTTTCTATTAGCTTCATAAAACTCTGTCTCTGTCTCTGTCTCTGTCTCTCTCTCTCTCTCTGTCTCTCTCTCTCCCTCTCTCTCTGATCTGTTCTCGGACATAATAGATGTCCTTTGATCTTAGCCTGGAGGAAGGATGTTATCCATAAAGGAGGAAATTATCATCATAGCCCCAAGTGGAAGGAGCCATTTGGACTCAAAACGGCATCAGCCTTTTATATAGCAATTCAGTTCTCATATTACAGCTTAATCCCTCCAACTCTGACCTACCAAATGGAAATTCTGTGAGAGATTCAACTTTCACATTTCCTGTTATTGATTAATTATGAAGCAAGAAGTCCATTTCCATTAGAATATTGGCATCCAACTCATTATTGAGTCAAAAATGCTAAACCTATTAGCTTTATTTTTGATTGCAGGATGCAGGCAGATGTTAGGTTACAGTCCTGGAGACAAACTCAGTTGCATTTAATAATGACACCTTCACGTATAGAAGAGCTGAGGATCCCAAACAGTCCCCAACAATTTACTTTTGATTAGGTTTTCTTTGTAGTGTTGGGCTGTACTATTTAAAATAACCTTGTGTCAGAGACAAAGACACAGTGAATAAATGAATAGAAATAGGTATTGAATTCCATGATTAGGATCATTTTCTGACAAAGACCACTAGCATTAAAAATAACTGTCTGAAAGATGTCTCCAAACTTTATTGCACCTTGTACCATTCACATCTGGCACCTTGTACCAGATGCACAGGGCCAGAATGTATACTGAAGGATCATCCAGTCTTCCCTTGCCCCTAAATTCTTTCTTTTCTACCTACTCCCCAACTCATATGCCATTAGACTATAAAGACATATTATGTCTTAATGGAAAAAAACACAGGCTCAGTAGTCAGTTCAAATTCTGTCTTTAATGCCGACTACCTGGGTGACCTTGGGCAAGTAGTGATTTCAATTTCCCAAGCCTCAGTTTCCTCAGCTGGAAAAATAAAGGGTTGGACAAGATAACCTCTGAGATATTTTCTAGCTCTAGATTTATAATATTATCATTCCCTAAGGTTATAGATTTTATTTCATTCCCACTCAGCGCGCGCACGCGCACACACACGCGCGCACACACACACACACACACACACACACACACACACACACACCTTTAATGACCACAGTCCAAATTCCTTAGCCTGACATTCAGGGGCCTCCATTAGTTGAGCTCAGCCTATCTTTTCTTTCTAAAATAAGTTTGTATTGATTGTTTTTATATCGCCTATCACCTCTCCCCCTTTTCCCTGCCCATCTTTAACTACTTTTTGTCTTCTCCTTTCCTGATATTTCTCCATAAGAAATCAAGCCTAACTGAACCACGCCCATTTCCTAAGCATGCTTTATATCTCACTGACCACTGTTCGACTTCTCTTCATGGTGCTGCTTTACTCTCCAATGCCTAACTTCAACTGAGTCTCTACCATAACAAAACAATACCATCCCCTTTCAAGGCCTAGATCACGTACAACCTTCCCTTACCAATTCATCTGGAAGTATTTCAAAGAGTGTTATAAGGGAATGAATACCAGAGGTCACCTAGCTCATTTTACTACATAAAAACTAAGGGCCAGGCAGCTGAAATGTTTTGTTGAAGTCAAATAGCTAGGTCATGGTAGGCATAGAAGGTACACCCAGATCTCCTGACTGCCAGTCAGTATCTTTTCTACTTCATCACATTCCCTCCTTCCCTTGAGCCATCTATGATTCTTAATTTGTTCAACTCACATGGGACTTTACCATGAAGTATTTGAACATGTATCCTGTTTTCTCTACTAAAAAGTGAGCTCCTTGAAGGCAGGGATCATGATATATAGATTTAGATATACATGTACACATAAATACACACATATATAACTATATATTTATATATATACACATATATAATTTTATGTATATATATGCATACGTACAAATATATACATATATATACAACATACACATATGACACAATACATATATATAATGGTATAATAGTCATTCGGGCAAGGCTTGGACTGGATTGAGAACCTAAGTTTCTATTTCTTCCCAGATTAAGAACCAGAAAGGTAGATATTGTTTTATATAATAGTTTTAAATCTTTCTAGAGAGGGGTGTGGAGAAGAGAGGGGAAAAAGAGAGAGACAATAATAGAAACAGAGAGAGACAGAGAAAGAGACCCAGAAGAGACAGCTGAAAAGGAAGAAGTCCACAGCTAGGCCAAAATAATTTATGGCAGTAGGTAATGGGCAAAAAGAGATTAGGCTGAGTAGCAATCAAGGAGGGCCATCACAGGCATCTTGGGCTGGTCAGTTTGGACTGTGGCCCCCATTGTGTCTGCTTCTTCAAGGACTGAGGGAAATATCAACAAAAGGTTTATTCTCTTTCCCCAAGAATCCTTCCTAAGGAAAAAAAATTGAAGGAATTAGAATAGGCGATGAAGAAACAAAGCTATCACCCTTTGCAGATGATATGATGGTACACTTAGAGAATCAGGTAAAAAATAATTTGAAATAATAAACAAATTTAGTAAAGTTGCAGGATATAAAATAAAACCACATAAATCATCGGTTTTTCTATATATTACTAATAAAGCTCAGAAGCAAGAGTTAGAAAGAGAAATTCCACCTAAAATAACTGTAGACAACATAAAATATTTGGGAGTCTACCTGCCAAGACAAACCCAGGAACTATATGAACACAATTACAAAACACCTTTCACACAAATAAAGCCAGATCTAAACATCAGTTGCTCATGGGTAGGCAGAGCTAATATAAAATACCTAAATAACCTATAACCTATAACACAAATTACCTAAATTAATTTACTTATTCAGTGTCATACCTATCAAACTACCAAAAATTATTTCATAGAGCTAGGAACAATAATAATGAAATTCATCTGGAAGAACAAAAGGTCTAGAATATCAAAGGAATTAATGAAAAGAAATGAAAGAAAAAGGTAGCTTGGCTGTACCAGATCTAAAACTGTAGTATTAAGCAGCAATTATCAAAACTACTTGGTACTGGCTAAGAAACAGAGTGGTGGGTCAGTGGAATAAGTTACGTACATGAGACACAGTAGTCAATGACTATAATAATCTACTGTTTGATAAACCCAAAGACTCCAGATTTTGGGATAAGAATTCACTATTTGACAAAAACTGCTGGAAAAACTGGAAAAATGGTATGGCAGAAACTAGGCATAGACCAACATCTTACACCACATACCAAGATAAGGTCAAAACAGGTACATGATTAGACATAAAGGCTGATAGTATAAGCAAACTAGGAGAGCAAGAAATAGTTTACCTGTCTGATCTATGGAGAAAGGAAGAATTTATTACCAAACAAGAGATAGAGAACATTATAAAATGAAAAATGGATAATTTTGATTACATTTAATTGAAAAGTTTTTGCACAAACAAAGCTAACGCGACCAAGATTAGAAGGAAAGCAGAGGCTGAGATTTACTCTAGCTGTCTTGTCAATACAAGTGTTACAAATGCTTAGATTCCTTAAGAGTCTAGCCAATATGGTCGATCTTTAATAAACCTTGTCTTTAGCTGAAAGAAGGCTTGGGTCGAATTCATTTGGGCAAGACCCTCATGTTGCTATTTCAGGGTCCCAGCACTCCTAAACCTCTAAACTTCAACATATCCACTGTGTCACCTAGCTGCCTAGAGGAGCAACCATTTCATCACCACCATTTGCCAAAGTTTACACAGCCAACTGTTGAACACAAATACACCCAGAAATCTTAAGAAACTCTCCTTTGTGGAAGCTATGCACACTATTCAAGGTGGATTGCTTGGAAATTTGCATGCAAGAGTGAATACCAAGTTTTTTGGCCTGGAGTTTTCTTTGATTAAAGTTATAGAGGCCCCAATCTTTGATATTAATATTATACAAAGTGAAGACTGACATCAGCTATCAGCAACGTTCCCTACAACCTTGGACGTGGAAACAAATAAAAAGTTTCTTGGAAATATTGACTTCATAATAGAAGTGAACAACAAATTTCAAATTGGAATACAGATGGATGAAAATGAAGATGATTACCTGGTCATTCAGGACTGTAACACTGACTTTGTCAGTTTACAAGTCAAAACCCACAGTAGGGTACTCAATCTTATCCACAATGCACTTACAAGCGTTCTGGATGCTGCAGTCCCCCGACTGGTAGAGGAAGCACTCTGCTGGGTAGTCAGCACATGCTTACCGAAATTAAGTGTTAAGCTGAAACTAGCTCTTGTGGATGCACTAATATGTATATATGATCTTAGTATTAATTAATAACCTTCCAGAAAGCAGACCAACTTTTTTCCAAACAGGACTTCAGGGCCAGAGACAAATTGCTGTATTTGGCATCAGAAGAGATAAAATGTGTTGTATCTGCCAGGGTCCATCAAATTCTTTTCCCTTGTATTTGGAGCCATTTTCCTTGCATGAATATTCTCTCTGGGAAATATGATTTCTCTTACAATAAACTTCCACTGTCTAAGCAAAAAAAAAAAAAAGCAGAAATCTGGGAAATATTTTTATAGCTAGTCTCTCTGATAAAGGCCTCATTTCTAAAATATATAGAGAAGGGAGTCAAATTTATAGGAATACAAATCATTCCTCAATTGATAAATGGCCAAAGGAAATGAACAGGCAGTTTTCAGATGCAGAAATTAAAGCTATCTACAGTCATATAAAAATGCTCTAAATCACTATTGATTAGAGAAATGCAAATTAAGACAACTCAGAGGTACTATATCATACCTATCAAATTAGCTAATATGACAAAACAGGACAATGATAAAGGTTGGAGGTGTGGGAAAATTGTAACACAAATGCATTGGTGGTGGAGTTGTGAACTCATCCAACCATTCTGGAGAGCAATTTGGAACTATGCCCAAAGGGCTGCAAAACTGTGCATACCCTTTGTCAACATCACTACTAGGTCTGTGTCCCAAAGAGATCATAAAAAAGGAAAAAGGTACCAAATATATGCAAATATTTGTAGAAGCTCTTTTTGTGGTGGCCAAGAATGGGAAATTGAAGAAATGCCCATTAATTTGGGAATGGCTGAACAAGTCGTGGTATATGCATGTAATGGAATATGATTGTTCCATAAGAAATGATGAACAGGCAGATTTCAGAAAAACCTGGAAAGACTTACAGGAAGTGAAGTGAAGCAGAACCAGGAGACCATTGTACACAATAACAGTCACATTGTGTGATGACCAACTTTGATAGACTTAGCTCTTCTCAGCAATGCAATGATCTAAGACAATTCCTAAAGACTCATGGTAGAAACTGCTATCCACATCCACAGAAAGAATTATGGAGTGTGAATGCATATCAAAGCATACTATTTTCTCTTTTTTGTTTTTTCTTCTTCACAGTTTTTCCTTTTTGTTCTGATTCTTCTTTCACAATATGACTAATGGGGAAATATGTTTTATATGACTGTACATGTCTATACCTATTAGATTGCATGCTGTCTTGGGGAGGGGAGAAAGGAGAGGGGACATATTTAGAACTCAAAATCTTATAAAAGTGAATGCTGAAAACTAAAAATTAATTAATTGAAAAAAAAAGAATCTCCAAGTGTCTCTCTATTAACAGGTACTGTAGGATAGTCTGCTTACTTTTTTATTCAGATGTTTCTGCTGACCTGAATTTTGCCTCTACCATAAAGAAGCCAGGAGTTAGCTAAAGATAAACATACATTCAAATTAAAGCAGAAAGTCAAACCTCTGCCTAAATGTTAGGGATGTTCCTGTCTTGGGGCACTGAGCAATTATGAATATACTCCAAATTTGTTGTTTAATATAAACTCCATAATGTAGCAGAAGAGGGAATCACATGAACCTGAGGGGCCATTTTATTACCCTTAGGCTAAAAGAAAAGAAATAACTAAAATAACGGTAATAGAGAATGGAAAATTAAATCTCTAGAAGCAAAAGGGGGTAGGAAGAAGAGAACAGAGGTGCTGGCCATTTCTTCCACTTGAGTTTTACTAGCATAGTGTTTTCTCCAAGTGGGTTGTCAATGAAAAATTACTAAACTCACAGTTTCCTAATATTAAAAAATGTGATAGCCTGAGTTTTCATAAGGTAGATCCATTAAAGTTTTGCATTTTTCTGCCTTCAAAAAAAAAAAAGAAATGTTTCTGAGGAATTTCTTAGCAATTCTGCAGACATGATACCATCCTTTCTGTATTCTATTAAATTGTTACACCTGTATATGTTAATGTCTAGGAAAGATTAGGAGAGAGAGAGAGAGAGAGAGAGAGAGAGAGAAAGGCTAATAGAATGCTTAGAAGAGTTGATATAGCAGAATAATTGAAAGAAGTCTAAAATACAGGTGAATGAGGCAAGAGGAGAAAAAGAACAATTATAAAGAAAAAAGACGGAAAGATAGGATCAGATAAATAGTTTGACAATGAGTCAAAACTCTTAAAAACTGAAAGGAGGATTGAGGGCTTATTCTTAACAGAGCATAATATAGGAGAAGTTGGATATTGATATCCCCTTCTTCAGGAGGGCTGAGTCAAGAGAATCAAGAATGAGAGAAAGGGTGTGGGGGAGCGGGGCATGGAAAATTTAGCCAAGTTCTGGGGGAGCTGGCAAGTCTGGGAATGATGAATAGAAATAAAGGTACAGGAAGTCAGCCTGGGCCAGAGAGCAATACAGTACAATTCCACAGTTATTAAAATCTACCTTGGGCAGAGTACTGTGGTAGGAACTGAGCACGTTATGAGGTTTAAATAAGAAATTGTCCCTGCCTTCATGCAAATTACAGTCTGGTAGGGGCCCCCTACACATAGCATCACAAGCAGCAAAGGACTATGATCCTAAGGTTGTGGCCTAGGAAGGATTCCATCTCCAAATCTTTGTAAGATAGCAGTTGTAGGGGAGAAAAATCAACAGAAACTGACATTTTGCCACAATATGCATTAATGGATAACTTATGGAAAAAGTCTGTTTCCAGACTACAAAGGTATCTTGTGGAGTATACTATAAATAGAATTTTGGTGGAAAATGAGAGGGCTACAAAACAGCTTCTAAAAAGGAACACTTGGTTTCTCTCTCTCTCTCTCCCTCTCCATCCTCTCTCCTCTCTCTCCTTCTCCCTCTCCTTTCTCTCCCCCCATTGCCAAATGTAAGATGGGCCCATAGAGAGGAAATAACACCAGTACATGTACGTGAAAATATATTGTCTAACCCACTGGCCTTTTGATTAAATAAATCTGTAGAATTTCAAGTGTTAGCTACTGTTCCTGTTTGAAAAATTGAAGCTTAACAGTATTTCAAGCAGAATTTAAAACTTCTATTGCTATGAATGACTTCTTCAGAGGTAATGGCAGAAATTAAAATACTTAAAATACTCTGCAAAATACTAACGTAAAAAATAGAAGGGAGAAAGAACTAGATCTTCTAAGTCATAACTGAAAGTTGTGTGTGTGTGTGTGTGTGTGTGTGTATGTGTGTGTACGCGCGTGCGCGCATGTGTGTGCTGTGTTGTGTTGGGGGGTAAATCTCCACTGTATTTTTGCTTCCTCTTAGCTTTCTGTGTTTATGTCTCCATAGGGGATGTCTATCATACCATAGCTATTAGCATACTGTGCAACACAGTTCAAGCTCCAGATCTTTGGATCTAGAGACAAACTTTGGCATCAGATACTATACAAACTGAACTTGAACTCAGGTCTTCATAACTATGAGGCCAATTCTCTATTTACCATCTTTCATGAGGTAGGTACTACAAGTATTATCATTCACATTTTAAAGATAAGGAAACAGATTCTCAGAATTTAAGTAACTTGACCAAGATTGCAGAATCAGAAAATGGGAGCGGATTTGAATGCTTATCTCCTCTCCATTTGCCACTATATTATGCTGTCTCTATCAACTTACCAGCTATGACAGGAGCAATATCCTAACCCCATCTCCCATGCAAGTTGTGTTAATCTTTTCCTGAAAGGTATTGAGACATTCCTCAACACTTGGTTGGCCCAGGGTTCTAAAGGCTCAGGCCATTGACACCACTTTCTCATTACCTGAGTACAAAGGAGCCATGTGGAGCTCCAGGCCAGGGGCTCTGATTCTTGGCTGGTGGATCACAATGGGTAATCACAGTAAGGAAGCTTCCTTTAGCTAATTCCATTCAAGTTGTCTTCAATGCCAGTCTTTGTATATCTCTCTCCTGCTATGACTAAACAAATCTCTTTTTGATAACTATGAAATGACCTGTGAATGTTGGACTCTGTCCCAGTATCAAACTCAACCTACTAGGAAATTGGTCTGCTAGACCTGGTCCAGAACACTGTGACCTAGAAAAGTTAATACAAATTCTGAAGAGACCAAGGCATCAACACAATCTAATTCAATATTTAGTAAAGGAGTCTGACTATATTAGCGGCTCTTAAATTACCAGGGGTTCTTGAATATATCAGCTAGGTGGCTCAGGGGATAGAGTGTTGAATCAAATCAGGAAGATGAGTTGAAATCTGGCCTTAGACGCTTAATAGCTATATAACCTTGGGCAAGTCACTTAACCTCTTTCTTCCTCGGTTCCATCATATGTAAAATGGGGATAATAATATCACCTTCCTCCCAGAATTGTCTTGAGTTGTTATTTATAAAGTACTTTGTAAACACTATTAAAGTACTATGTAAATGCTAGCTTTAATTCTTATCTTAACCTGGGATATGCAAATTAAAAAATAATTCTGATAATCAAATTTTGATTTCCTTGGTAACACTACATATTTTATTTTATGCATTTAAAATCATTTTTTCCCAGAGAAGGGGTCGATAGGTTTGACCAATCTGTCAAAAGGGCCCATGACACAATAAACAGCTAAGAACCCTGGACTATATACTCCTCCATCAACTCAAATAGATGATGATCCCTCTTCTATCAGGCAGATTGTACTCTTCCTATGAATTTAAAATATTTAATTTGAAGATTTCCATGTGTAGTGATTTTGGAGAAGGAAATGGCAAATCACTCCAGTATCTCTGCCAAGAAAACTCTAGATGGGATCATGAAGAATCAGACATGACTGAAAAATGACTGAACAAAAAGAATATGTGTAGTAATTGGAGAAAGTTGATTTGGAACATTAATATTTTTACCTTTCACACCGGTCTCCCAATGTTGATGCCATGAAGAAATCACCAAAAGCCACCAATTCTAACCTAATACAACCCACAAGTTAAATTCTTCCTAGTTAGAGGGAGGTCACAAGGATATGTTCAGTGTGCTTTGTCATCCATTCCCACAAAAGCTTCTATTTAAAAAAAAATTAAGCTTATTCATTTTGCCATAACTTGATGATTTTTTTTGTTTAAAGTCACTTTGCTTTCTTATAACATAATTTAGGCTGATTATTAAAATGGAAAATAAAATGAGAAAATTCTAGTACCAAATATGGAGTAACATGGAACTAAGCATTATTCCAGACAGACTCAGTCTACAGATTTATAAGACAACATTATCTAATGAGTAAAGTAGACAGAAAAGAAAGAGGAGATGCTCCCCTGCTCAGGGATTCTATGGATTCTTACAGAGACAGAGGGAGGGATTGTCCCCACAAATCTCTTTTATCTCTTGTTTGGCAAAAAGGGGGCAATAGCTGTTACATGTTGGGAAGATGGACACATCCCATACCACCCCTGGCCAAAGTTAGAAGCACTGTTATTGCACAAGGGATTGGGGCATGGCCCTCAGGTCAAAGAATTTAACCTTGATTCGGAAACATACCACTTTCTTGGATAAGTAGACCACTCCTCTTTATGAAACTGCTCAGGAACTTTTGAATGAACCAGCTTCCCCTAAACTGAACAAAAGATTCCTGACTAATTTCCCAATCAATGATGTTAGAGTCCATCTCTGACTTGTCTATCTAAGCAGTTAACCTCTGCCTATATCATAAGCTGGCCTCCCTGACCTAACTATCCGTGCCTTGGAGTTTTTAATCCAACAATCCAGTACTACCTGTCTCCCTCACCCTAGCTGAGCCTTCTAGACCCATCAAGACTCTTAAGTTTTCTGTACCTTTGGGGAGACATGATTTTCTTTAGCCTTTGGTCTACTATATGACAGATTCCCTGGCCACTCTGTCCATTTCTGGATGTGCTTCTGACTTTATACCTCAAAAGCATTCTCAGCTTTGCCCGGTACCTGGGACCTTCCCACTCTGGAACATCCCTTCTCCCATTGACAAGTTCCTCCATTTGGTGAGGGTCCCGAGCCAATTAACCTTTATCCCCCACCCAGCTGTGCTTGTGACTTTCTAGACTTCAACACCATACCTTCAAATGAGTACTCTCTTACACTCTATGTTATTCCTCCCCTCCTTCAGAATGTAAACTTTCTGATGGCAGGGACTGTCTTGAGCACCTTCCCTAGCCTCCTAGCCTGCAGATTGATCTCTCCTACTTATCTGATTCCCTGGATTATCCTTATGACTGAATCTCCTGGTATAATTTGGTCAGCCTGTGTGATCCATCTAGTTCCCTGACCAGTATTCAATTTCACACAATTCTGCATGAATACTTCCAGTGATGGAGAACTTACTACTTAATGTGGCAATCCATTCCTTCTTTTTTTTTTTAAGGCAGTTCAAATGGTTAGAAAATAGTTTATTATTCTGAGCCAAACTCTACCTTCCTACAACTTTCACCCTTTGGTCCTAATTCTCCTCTTTGGAACCATACAGAACAAGGCTAGGGGCAGCTAGGTGGTGCAGTAGATAGAGCACCAGCCCTGAAGTCAGGAGGACCTGAGTTTGAATCCAGTGTCAGATACTTAGCTGGGTGACCCTAGGCAAGTCACTTAACCCTGAATGGTACAAATAAATAAATAAAAGAACAAGTCTGATTCCTCTTTCACACATCAGATTTCCACATTTTTGAAAACAGTGATTACATACCTTTTAATATTTTTTCTTCTGCAGGGTCATCATCTCTAGTCCTTTCAAATGTTCCTCATAAAACATTGATCAGAGATCTCTTACTGTCTTGTCCTCCTCTGGTTGTATTCTATTTTGTCAATATCTCCCTTAAAATATGGCATCCCTTGTAGACCACAATGGGCCAGTTGTGGTATGACTCATCACAATAGGATGAGATGATCATCTTCCTTATTTTAAAAGGCCTGCTGCATTCTTCTGTTTTTCTCCTTTAAGTATAGGTTTCTTGCATTCTTCCTCTATTATTATATGCTAAGACTGCATTACCTTTTTTTGGCAGACATATCATGCTTGCAGTTCATTAAAACCTCAAAGACTATTTCACAGGTAGTCAAGTCTCTCCGTTCCTGTATTCATGCCAACAACCTTTCAATCTAGGTGCAGGATTTTGTCTTTTACCCAGTTAAAATTCATCTTATTAGATTAGATCTATATTTATACTCTGTTGGAAATTTTGTTCTATCCCAAGTCTGACATCCACTGCATCCACCATTCCTTTCAGTTTTGGCCCAATTTGATCAATATTAAATTTATGCCTTTTTTCTAAATCTGTTTTTTTTTTTTTTAATACTGAACAAAACAGAGCTAGGAAAAGAATGCTGGCCCATCTTCACAGTGTTCTTGAGGTTTAATTTCACATAATAACATTAACCAAAACTAAGAGGAAGAGAGAACAGAAGTAATAATGGTATGGAACAATATGTGTGTGTGTATGTATGTGTGTATGCATGCATGCATGTATGTATGTATGTATGTATGTATGTATGTATGTATGTAAAGAAACTGAGCCTATTTGGCATCATTTATGATATTACATCATCTCACAAATAGACTACTCTACCCCCTCCCCATTGACATCAATCTCCTATTCAACACTCTTTGAAGCCAGTCATTTAACCAGATATGAATCTATCTTACCATATTATCATCCAGCCAGAAATTTTCCACCATCAATTTAAAAGTGGAGAAGGCCTTATTTATCATCTATTCCAAACAATTCTCAAAGTCTGGTGCAAGAAAACAAAAGGATCCCAAAGACCCCTTCATGGGTGTTTTCCATTAATTCTAGCAAATTTTTGGCTTATCCTTCACAATCTGTCATGAATATAGTCATATCCATTTTTCATAAGTATAAAGATCACAATTTTATGATAATAATGCTAAGACATTTAAATTATAATACAATAAGTACCAATAGACATAAACTATGCAAAGAAAAGCTCTTGGGAGCCTCCCCAAGAATTTTAGAGTGGAAAGGGTCCTAAGACCAGAAATCTGCTAATCTATTGATCTAATCTAACCCCTTGATTTTATTTTTTTTTGGTCTTTTATATACATGTTTCCCAAATTAAGCATTTGTGGATGAAATCAGTTATTTTGTGATTTTTAGTGACTTATGTTTTCTAAATTGATTGGTTTGGCTTTATTATTTGAAAATATCAGTTTAACCATTTTAAAATCCTTTTGAAGCAGGGCAAGGGCAGTTGGGTGGCACAGTGGATATTGCACTGGGAAGTCCTGAGTTCAAATTTCACCTCAGACATTTATTAGCTTTGTGACCCTGGGCAGTCACTTGACCTTGTTGGCCTCAGTTTCCTTATCTGTTAAATGAGCTTGAGAAGGAAACCACTCCATTATCTTTGCCAAGAAAACCCCAAATGAGGTCACAAAGAGTCAGATGCAAAAACAGCAAAGAGTATGTGTTACTATTGCACAGACTGTCTCCAGTACTGCTTTTATTGAATGCTGGATTTTTTTTGCTTTTCTCCCCATGAGTAACTGGAGAAAGTGAGTAAGTGAAGCCCAGAGATAAGGCCCTTCCCCAATGTCTCAGAAAAATTGAGTAGCAGAGTGGGGATTTGAACCCAAGTCCTCAGACTCTAAATCAAATACCCCTACCATTGTGAACAAACTGCCTCCCAAAGCTAACTAATCCTTTTATCCAAAAACTATCAATTTTTTTTTATAAAAACCACTGAATTTCCCTGATTGTCACTCTAGTAACTCTGAAAGAAAAGGAAATGAAGTCATTTTTGCATGATTTGTGTTTAGCAAACCCTGCTGGCTTCTAGTCTTTACCATTTTCCCCTATAAGCCCACAATCTGAAAGCTCTAATTAGGTTTTTTATGGGGATGCATCAGTATAATGTATATAAGCCTGGAATTTATGCCATCCACATTTATAATTTTTATTGGCTTTAGCTTATTCTACAACTTTTTCTTTACCATATGCATGATACCTTTCTTACTCATCCATGCCAGTCTTTGGTATTCTTCTTTGGCTAAGCATCTCTGCTTCCTTCCAAATGGAATCCAAATGGATTAGAAAACTCCCTGTGAAATAACATTTATTTTTACATGCCTCTCCTTTTCTTTTTTTCTTTTCTTCATCTGGTTCATTTGAAATTATGTCATCAGAACTTGATTTCTTTCCCTCTTGACCATCTTCCCTTTCTGAGAGTTATGCCAAATGATCATAAGTATCTTTCATCTCAGTTTATTGAAACCTGCTTTTTTTAAAGTATAAGATACATGGCTGATTATGCTTAGTACTCCCCTTCTTGACTATAATGAATTCTAAGATGATAGGATCATTTCCTCTCAGAATTTCAACCTTTCCCTCACATTAACTGGGCCCTGCAGATTAAGAGTTCTCGACTCACTCTATCTTCTGAGAAAAGGTAATAATTTCTCATGAAAAAGTAGTTGGACTCTGCTTTTTCATTTTTTAAATTTCTCTCAAATACAATATTTCATTATAAAACTATAATTAAAGTTATAGGATTCAAAGTGTACTCTTTCAAGCCTAAATTCAGGTAAGTTTTATAGGCTCACAGATTTAGAACTGGAAGGAACAGTAGAAAGCATGTAGTTCAACCTACTCATTTTGCAGATGAGGAAACTGAGGCCCAGAGCAGTAGGCTAACTTGTCCAAAGGCAATAAGACACGTCTTGCCAGAAACCATTTCAAACATTTTTGCTTTAAACATCATAGCATATTTTGAATGAAATACCTTCCTTCCATATTACTCAGCTTTACCTTTCTCTTCCTCAAACTGGGACCTGGCACTTCAGCTCCTCCTGACTCAGGACTTATGTTTCTAACTCACCACATCTCTAGACACCCACAGACCCATCACACTGCATTTTGACTATCTTCCAACAATTGTCAATTCTATCCTGCCCTTTTCCAGTTCAACATTAACCCACTCCATACTAGCATTCCTAGAAAGGACATATCAGTCAATTGACAATAAATATAGTAGGAGAAAGGAACCAGAGCACAAAGCCTTAAGCGGCCAATTATGAATATGTCTACTAGCCCCACTCTCTTTTTTCTTTTTTTTTTGACCCTTAACCTATATTAAGAAATTGTGGATAAAATTGGTCAATTTTTTACTTTAGTGACACGATTTCTGAATTGATTTGGCTAGACCATTTGAAAATATAAGTTTAACCATTTTAAGTCCCTTTTGAGGTGGGGCAAGAGTATGCATTGTCATTGTGTAGACTATTTCCAGAACTGCTTTTAATGAGTGCTGGAAATTTTTGCTCTTTTCCTCATGAGTAACTGGAGAAAATAAAGTGTTTCTGTCACAACAAACATAATGCCAGGTGACAGATGGGCTAATAACTGAAAAAGAGGCAGTGCCTTATTGGAGAAAGATATTTGGGACTTGAGTCAGAAAGGCTGAGTTTTGTTACTTTTTTATCTGTGTGTCTTTAGGCAAGCTGTCTAATTTTTCCAGGCCTCAGTTTCTTCTTTAAAGTAAAGAGTTTCAATTAGATGGCACCCGAAGTTCTATTATTTTTAGGCAGAGAAGACAAAAGGCCCAGGGAAAAAGAACTGTGAATGCCAGGGAAGACTAAATCTATGAAACTTTTTGCCTCTATCTTGCACTGGGGATATGTTATCAAAATACTGAAAGATTCAAAGCAGGGAGGGGTTCCTAATCTGGGGGTCATGGACTTTTAAATAAATACAATAACTCTGATAACTAATTCTTTCTCTAATATTATAAACCGTGCTTAGTATGTGGAGACTTAATACTCACTAAACTGGGAGAGTACACTATATGCATCGTCTCAGGTTTCCAAGGTTAATACAAGCCAAGAGAGGAAGAAAATTCCCTATAGGATAACTAGACCATTCAGAGATTAAATTTAAAAAAAAAAAGAAGTTTTTCTCTGCTTTCTTATGAGATTCCACCAAAAGTTTTTCGATTGGCTGACAATAGGGGCAACTTTCCATACTGTCTGACATCTAATTACCTTTTCTGGTTTTGGTATACGAAAGTGTCAAACTTGAGGCCAAGAAAACTCCTGGCTACAGCCAAACCAGATTAAAATATAGTTGGGATATGTTTAGCAAAATAAAATACAATATAAATAATGTTAATTTGTGGTTTTCTAGTCAATATGATACCCACAGGGATCATTTCTATTTGAGTTTGATACCACTGGTATACAGCACATATATTAGCCATATGTTTAGCAATATTTAAGGCGTGTGGATCCAGCTGGAATTAAGTAGAAAAGCTTACTTTTGTCATTTATCTTAGTTCTGCAAGTATATTTAGTAAAGATTCTCTCCATGCCTCTGAGTTTTTATTTGTCCATGGGGTCCAATTCTAATCAATGACAGCATCAAAGTTTATTGGTAAGTTATAGTACCAGAACAGAATAGCAAACATCACATAAGGGGAGAAGGCAACATCAGGATCTCAAGAAGGAAAAAGTTTCCACTCACAAAAAACAATTGTACTTCTTAAAATATTGCACCAGTGATGAAGAAAGGGTATGTAAAAGTAACCTTTGAGACTTCTTAGAAGAGAATGTTATAAAGACAGTTATAGAAAGGGAGCAAGCAGTGGTTGGGCTTTTCAAGAGAAGAACAAAAACAATTTAATTAGGAAGGGCACATGACTAATATGGAAATATGTTTTGCATGACTGCACACATATAAATCATATGAAATTGTCTTCTCAAGGAACAGGAGGGGAGAAAAGAGGAAGAGAATTTGGAACTTAACATATTTTTTTTTAATTTCAAAATTGTTTTTACTTGGAATTGGGTAAAAAGAAAATATTAAATGAAACAACAAAGAAAACAAAAAATGTTTAGAAGTGCAAAACACATTATGGGCCAGTAGGGTATAAAATTAACTGTTGGCAGTACGTTTTTAAGGGCAGCTAGGTTGCGCAGTGGATAGAGTGCTGGTGCTGGAGTCAGGCAGACTCATCTTCCTGAGTTCAAATCTGGATTCAGACAGTTACTAACTGTGTGACCCTGGGCAAGTCACTTAACCCTGCTTACCTCAGTTTCCTCATCTTTAAATGAACTGGAGAAGGAAATGGCAAACCACTCCAGTATCTTTGCCAAGAAAACCACAAATGAGATGACGAAGAGTAGGACGTGACTGAACAACAACAACCAAAAGTCCATTTTTAACCAATGAGGAGTGCGCATCAATGACCTACAATGTGCCCTGTGCTATACGAGGTGCCTGAACCACCGTAGCAAACAACATGGCTCCCATCTGTCAAGACAGAAGTTCTTGATGGTGGTTGTTGTTGGTGTTGTTGTTGGTGGTGGGTGTGTGTGTATTTGTGTGTGTGTGTGTGTGTGTGTGTGTTGTGTGTGTGATGGACCCCTATGGCCATCTGGTGAAGCCTATGGACACCATCTCAGAATTATGATTTCTTACCAACTTTTGTAATCAAAAGGAAAGAAAAATTTTAGTTAAGAATTAGAGAAAATGAAGAATTTTTTCCAAGTTCAATGATCCCTGGAAATCTACCTATAGATCCTAGGTTAAGAATTTGTCTGCTAAGAGATTCCAATTTAAATGGGATAACAACACAAAATGCAAGAAACAACAAAAGTACAATTAAGGTCTGAGCTTATCGTAAACTAACGGCTCATACAGCCAACCAAAAAACTGTAAGCCCTACAAAAAGTAATTTCTGGTTACAGGGCCAATTATCTGATACTGTCCAACTGTCTCAGTGGATTTTCAGAAGATCATTTTCTTTTAGAATCACTAGTTTGGAAAAAATGGTTCATTGGAGTACTTGGGAGAATTTTCAGAACTATCATTATGCTCTAATTAATATAATTTTGCATAGTCTTAATTTAGGCAGTGACCTAGATGGTGTCTAAATTACCTTGAGGTAATAAATATATTTATGAGGTATAAATGGAAAAGTTATTCAATATAAGAAACATCCTTCACATAGCTGCCAGAGTGATATTCCTAAGATTCAGATCCAAAAGTATCACCTTCCCCTTTAAAAAAAATCTTCAACAGCTTCCAACTGCTTCTAGGATTGTGTGTGTGTGTGTGTGTGTGTGTGTGTGTGTGTGTGTGTGTGTGGTGTAGTGGGTGAAGGTACTTCAAAAATGTAAGCAACTGTACTGATGCAGATAGGTAACTAGTCTATTACAGCCTTAGACAGTTGCTTGGGGTCTGAAATGTTTAGTAATTTTCTTATAGTCAGGCAGGTACCATGCGTCAGAGACATGGATTGAACACAAGTCTTTCTATTGCCAAGCTTGGCCATCTTATCCAATCAATATGCCATGCTATTTCTCTCTTCAGCTGGGAATTTACAATCTACCATAATGACGTCCTCCTACTTTTCAAGTCTTATTTCATATTACCCTCATTAACATGGTCTCTGTTGCAATCAAACTAGCCCACGGCTCTTCTTCATACACAATATTTTATCTTCCACTTCTTTACCTTTGCTTAAGTGGTCCCCATGTCTAATAATGCTATTATTATAATTTGCTGTTTTTCTTTTCACCTTTCTGCATGAGGCCAGGAATAGCATTTTTTCTGAATCATATGACCACACTTTATGCATATCATTGTCCTCTTCCCATAGCAGACACTTAATAAATGTCTCTTAAATGGGCAAATTCATGACTCTTTAGATAGTTTTACTGAATGATGAACACACTCCTGACAATGTGTATGTATACAGCAGTGACCCAAAGGACTAATGAAGGATATCACAATTTTTGTGAGGGTTTCAAATGTGATCTGTTCCGTGAGCTGAATTGTGATTTGGTGCAGGTCTACCTGGTGAGACGTGAGCCTAGAACCTAGATCTCCTGGACTTCCACCGCGACATTCTTGCCACCATACTAGATTGCTTCTCAGATGACCAACTTTCAGTCCCTATTTATTAAACAAGGAAGAAATGACCAATGAAATAACTGATATAACATAAAGTATATTTTGGGTGCATGTGTAACTTGTTAATCTTATTTACTATAATCAAGAGCAATCCTTATGATTATATACTTTGCATGTCATATTCCTTGAATAATTTCAAGCTTTCCAACCTAATCAAGTGTGATTACTATCCTCTACATTCTGGTGTCACTGCTGACATATATGGTACAATCTTGCATGACAGATTACTTGATGATACTAATGGGGTCATTATGAGTTGGCAGAGAATACCAAAAAACAAAACAAAACAAAACCCAAAACATTCTCACTTTCTACACAGTATTTATATATTTTATGACGAAGGAGAAAGGGAAAGGGAACAAACATTTATCAAGCACCTACTATGTTCCAGGCACTGTGCTAAACACTTTAAAATTTTTATTTCTTCAATATCCGCAACAAACTTTGGGAGATAGATGCTGTTATTATCCCCATTTTACTGCTGAGGAAACTAAGGCAGACAGAGATTAAGTGACTTCCCCAAGGTCACACAGACAGTTAAGGGTCTAGAGCTGGACTGAACTCAGATCTTACCGACTTTGTACCCAGAGCTCCATTCACTGTACAAAAAGTTCCATGCTCCTAATCTAGGATTTAGGGACAGAGATTGGACATATGATAGTATTAGTACAGGGAGCTTCTCAGGTGAGGAAAAGCCCTCTACCAATGCAGATCATGATATTTTCTGCAATTTATATTCTTAGAGAATTATCTAGAACCCTGAGAGGTGAAGTGACTTGTCAAGGGTCATACATGTATATGAGAGGCAGGACTTGAAAACACCTTTTCCTAGCTCTAAGTCCACCTCTCTCTGCGCTATATTGCATTTCCTCTCAATCTAGGATTTAACTGATTTTAAATCTTTGATTTCCTCTACATTGCCATTTTAATCTTAGTCGTGAAGGCATTGTGAGATAGACAAAATCATAGTATTTGATACGAACTCTGCAACAAAGTTCAATGTATGCTCAACTCATAGTCTGCTCCATGTTTTTGCACTATAGGTTGGGCCAAGATAAAACCACACAGCATACTTAGGTGGATGGAGAATGTCTTACCTTTCTACATAAGGCTACAGGCCTGAGCATCTACATCGTACTCACAGAATGCCAAAGCTAATATACAGGTATGACTGGCACATGCTTCAAGTGGGATTAACAAGCAGATATCACTGGTGTTTCAGTGAATTTGCAAAAGTGTCTTCATGCCTGACATGTACCTTCCCCTCCTGGCTTGCAGAACCTCAGACTAGCTAGCTCCTCTCTGAAGCCTTCCCTGATTCTTACCCATCTGGCCCCTCTCTAGCTGTTGTGTGCACTCTCTCTCTTCTTCTAAATCACCTTAAATTTACTTTTCTTGTATATGCTCTATGACCATGTAAATATACAATCCAAGCCATCTAACTCCCAAACTATTTCACTTGAACACCAAGATGAGTCTCCCTAGAAAACACAAGAAATAATGCATCCCCTTGCTTCTAAAGAAACAGTTTAGATCCGAAGTACCAGATTTCAGCACTAGCTGAATATGAGCACAGTTATAATTAGTCACGAAATGCTATGCTTTTCAGTTCTGCCCTGGGAGCAAAGATAAAAATGATGCTTACGTTTGGATAGTGCTTGTATTGTTCAAAGCACCTTTGCATGTTATTTATTGTCCCTTCACAGGATTTTATTAGAAAAGGCAAAGAAACATTATTCATATTTACAATTCTTCTCTAAGTTACCATAAAACACAGCCCCTCAAAATCACACAATACTATTTCTGGTCTTATTGAATAAAGCAAATTCAAATTATTTTTCCTTGTTTTCTCTCCCCATCCTCTTTTCTAAGCACGATGAGAAAGGCAAGGCAAACATTGTTTTATAGATAAAGAAACTGAGACCCAGAGATGTTAAGGGATTTGCCTAAGAAAATACAAATAATAGTACTGGATGAGAATGGAAATCAAGGTCTTATAACTCCTACTTCAGGGCCCATCCCACGATGCCACACTACTCTTTATTTGCCAAGGACTGAGGGAGGAAAATAGAGAAGAGACTATACAGTAGCAACATGGATTCTGTATTGTAATTATAGACAGTCCTTGTGGCCCTGGATAGCCAACCAGGGTCACCATTTTACATATGGATCATCCATCAAGCGCCACTGGCCAACTCTCTCATCTTCTGGCTGTGATGACTGAGCTGATTAAAATTTCCCTTCTTACCAAGACTACAAAATTACCATTATCCATTTCAAAGAACAACACAGATGCTGATCTTTTCTCTCTAATAGACAAATGCATAATTCCTTGTATCTTTAGCAGCAAATTAAGAAACATGTCATAAGCATTTGAAACACTTACAAGGGAGTCTCCAGGATGATGGCATATCTGATGAATACTTAATAGATTGTTCATATTCTAATATTGTAACTAACTTTGATTGGAAACGAATTATGCACTGTAAAATTCAGGGCTGGTCTACATGGCTTAATGATTAGAAACAGAGAGAATACAGAGCAAGAGCTAATTTTAGAAGAAGTCATGCCACTTTTCTTTACCATTGCTGAGATACAGATGACATTACATGCCATCGAATATTTTACTTAATCTATGAAAAGGTATTGGTATGTCATCTGCACAAGGTGAAACTTCAACTCAAACTTTAAATGTAAATTTCAAAGACTATTTATATGACCTCTCTATCTGATTAGCTTTATGATCCACTGTGATACGCATACAAATAGAGCTTTTTCAAAGGCAAAGGTGACTTTACCCAAAGTTTTTACAAAGACAAAGGATGGCCAAAGCCTTTTCAAAGGCCACATTTGCCATTTCCTCAAACATTCTTATTTGCTTCTACCCTGGCCCAATTATAACTTAGCATTTCAATAGTACTTCACAGTTACATAGTCACTCTGTATCATGTTATATTTTTGACATGATCAAAATATTATTACTGTGTTTAGTCCACAGTTTGTCATGGATGACGATGGATGACATGTGAGGAGAGCTCAGGTTTATCTTGCCTGTGGCAACCTGGAAGCCCAAGCACAGACCTAATAGCCCAGGACAGGACTTCTAGATTAGTGGTTGTTTTAGGACTGGAATAGGTTGCCAGTAACATGTGCATATTTGAAAAAAGATATTTTAAAATAACTCAATATGAATTAATTTTCCTCTGGTTAAAGAAGAAACTCCTTAGAATGAGAGAGATAAATTTACAATAACTCATGTCATTTTATAAGTAAAATGGACATCTGCATTCAATAGATCAGTTCTGAAACTAATTAAAACTTCTGTGATCAGGGCAAAGACCTAGAATTCACAAAAAGATCTGACAAAAGTTAACTGAGTTAAGAGATAATAATGGCATCGATTGGAAATATACCAGCCAGAGAAAGATGGGAATATGCAAAGGATGTATGACTTATTTAGAGGTGAAATCCTGACATATAAACTCACTGTGTTAACTTCAGATTGGCTCTGACTTAATAATAAGTCCTAAGCAGTTAAATGCACAGGTTGCTAAATGTTTTGTCCAGGGTTGTAAGAGTTACAGGTATGATCTTGAACTCAGGTTTTCTTGGCTTTAAGTTTATCACTCTCTTCATGGACTCTCTTCAATCACTTCATGTTGCTAGAGGAATCAGTGAAGTAATTCTCCCTCAAACTTTTCTTACAACTCAGAGTCATTGGTCATAATAAAAAACAAAATGAAAATATAAATTACAAAAATAAGTGTATGATTTTAATAACTCTCTGGATGATTTCCATAAAGAAAATCAACTGATACGTTAGCATTTTATACCACAGACTTTTTTTTCTTGCATATCTGTTTTATCTACAGGATTCTATATGGTTGACAGGGTGCCACTGATTCAAATTGGAATTCCTGCTGCTTCATTGAACTATATAAAGAATGCCACTGAAATGTGCAGGAAATGGGTACATTGTTAATGTCAATATAATTTTGAATGCTTTATTAAAAATGAACCTAAACACAGTGGCATCCATCTCAACCAAGATATACAAATGCAAATTATTCATATTTTCAATATTTATTCCAGTGAAATCCATCTGAAGGATGAGGATGGGATTAAGTGTTGAAGCCAAGATTTTGGACTAAATTAAAAACTCTTCCATTTTCTAACTCAGATGCTTTGGCAATCTTATTTAATTTTATTTTCCTATTTAATTCAAAGGAGTGATTTATAACATTCTTTCCAACTCACCAGAGTGGAATTAATTTAGTGAATTCTAGTATTGCCTCACCTGTGCCTTTCCCATACCTAGTCTAGTGTAGATCTGTAAAAAGCAATTCTGTAGCCTAGGGGAAGCATAAGGAATGAGAAGGAGTGTGGCAGGAGAAGGAGGGACAGAAAGCATCCTCCCAGATATCAGGCACTAGGAAAAATGACCCTTGTTGTTCTGCCAAATTATAGCTCTGGTTTTGCCTAATCCCATGTAGTAAAACTGAGTTCAGTCTTAATTGTGGGAGTTTGGATAAAGAAGATCAGGTATGGGCTTTTTTCATCCATATTAGATTTTCACCGTTCTTCTACACCATTCCTTATCAGAGGGTAGGCCCAACCTCAACAGGACAAATGTTCATTATACATCTACACATGCAAGGGGAGCCCCATTCAGACTATGCTACTTCAACATAGGTGCATACTTTCAAAATGAAGCTTCCAGGTGTTGGAAGATGAAGGGCCATTTTTCCTGGGTATTTAGTACTTTATCATCACGTGCAATACAGGCAAAGTTCTGTGAGTCACAAAGAATTGTCAATAGAGCCACTAGAGTCAACAATATTTACTTGACAGAAAAAAAAAGGTAGCAGGAGACAATACACACCCTTCAACTACTCATGGAAGCAACAAAACAAACAAACAAAAGGTTTTTGGAAATGTATAGCAAAAAGATAAGATCAAAAAAACAACTGAGAATCATGAAAGAAAAATATGTGTAGCATCCATGAATGCTAAAGGACAGTTGCAATGACTATAATGGTAGTCATGGGAAGCTTCATGAAAGAGACAAGAGTAATCTCTGGGGGTAAGTGTACAGGAAAGAGAAAGTGAGATATATGCAGGAGATAGTAAACAGGTCATCTAGGCACATGTGAAGGCTACAGACCATGTCTAATGAGTCTAGAAAAGGGAGAAACAGTTTTCTGTTAGAAAAGGCAGAGTCTGAAATCTATGATGAACATTTTTATTTTTGCTTTCCTAATATGTTACTGACAGTCATTTTATACTCTTTTGAGCAAAGGAGCAAGGTAAAGGGCACTTGAGAAAAATTATTCCAGCTGCTGGCTATAGGAACATTACAAGATGAGTCATATTTAAGAAAGAATTCCCTAACAAAAAGCTGCTACAAATTTCATAGGTTACAGAGAAACTAAACAATCTCTTCTCGTAAATGGTTAAAAACATTCTAGACACCTCCTCAGTCTATGCTGGTGCAAGTGTGGTTCAGCCTGAAGTAATGAACTAGCTGACATCCTGAGGTACCTTTCATTTTCTTTAGGCACAAATTCTTCTGTATCCATCATTTTTATGCAAATGTTTTACAGTGGTATACTTCCAATGTGGGAGTGGGAAAGGGAGAGGGAGAAGGGAGAAGAAGAAGGAGAGGGTAAAGGAGAGGAAGGAGGAGAAGGAGAGGGGAAGAAAGAAGGGGGGGAGAGGGGCAGGGGAGGGGGGGAGGGAGGGAGGGAGGGGAAGGGGAAGAGGAAGATCCTCTGATGATTCTAAGCTGAATCACTAGCTCTGACTTTGACCAGATAAACCAGATTTATCCAATTTCCTCACCTTTATGTACTTCTCTGTCAGTGGAGTGCTAGATTGTTTCCCATAAACACATTATGCTGCTCTTTTTTTTTTAAACTGTGTTTTTAATTCTGTGGTTTTTAAGAATGGATATTAGTCCAAGGAAAAGTGAAAAGATTATAGCTTTTAAAAAGCCATTTCAGTTGTTAGAGATATTGCAGGAAATGTTGGGGGACAGAAGCCAAATGTTTCAAGGAACATTCAAGACCACAATGAAATGGATCAGTCACATCAAAACACAAAGGAAGTGAGAAACCAACACCAAAAACTGACAAAATATTGCAAAAAATTAAGCAGCTTATTATTAAGCTTAATAAATTAAGCTTATAAATTAAGCTTAATAAAGCAAACAAAGTCATTCAGAGGATCCTAGCAGCTGGGTCATATGCTTCTTGAAGTTTGAAAAACAATGAGAATCAGGGGGAAAAAAGCAAACTAATAATAATTTCTATGAGGAAGAAAAAAAATGGTTGTCATGGGGTAGTTGTTAAGGACTGGAGTACTAAAAAACCGATGAAAATCACTTTTTAAATTCAAGACCATACCACAAACCACTGTCAAAAGAAGTCTTTAAGATCTGCACCTTTTTATCAGATTGTTAAACATTCACCCCTAAAATGTTTGGAGGACTTTTTTTTAACTTCCTGTAGTTGTAGAAGTCTTGATGCTACCAAGGGGATGATGAACTCTGATTAATGATAATGAACTCTAATTTAAGTATTGATGTAGCTCCTATCTCTGGATCACAATGGGTTCTGGTAATTTTATGGAAGGAAGGAGGGGAGGTAAAGTGTTCTAAAGTAATAACAATGAGAGTGAAAACAGAGAGGGAGGAAAAGGGTTAAACCTTGTTCAAGGTGCTGCCACTGGGGACAAGTGCAGTTCTCGTTCTCTCCCTCTCTCTCTCTCTCTCTCTCTCTCTCTCTCTCTCTCTCTCTCTCTCTCTCTCTCTCTCTCTCTGTGTGTCTCCCTCCCTCCCTCTTCCTCTATAATCAGTTCCCTCTTTCAATTACCAGATTTTCTGTGCTTTCCTCTCTGCCCAAGTATAAAAACTTGACATGTTTTCTTAGCCAGGAATATGAGTAAAAATTAGAAAATTGAGAATAATCGGTGAGAATCAAAGACTCAATAGCACCAGCACCATGTTCTAACTCTCAGATGACTGCTAGATTCTACAGCATAGCACTGCAACATGCCACAAAAAGGTAAGGAATCTTAGCTAAGGGCTGAAGAAAAACACTTTCCAATGCCCTAGGAGCACTGATAGGCTATACAGATATAGGCTAGATATAGAAATATGGACAGTTCAGAAATATGCAAAACAACCAATGTGATATGTGGTTTCATGAAGAATTAAATGATATTTGTCAAAATCTTGTAAACTCAATGCCATATGTAAAGCATGTAATTGTAGCAAAAGAAGGAAATATCAGATATTAAAATTTTTTAAGGTTCATTGTATATATCAATTTATTTAATTATTTTACTTTGGTCCAATTGATTTACATACCTTGCAGGGTCATCCAAATTTTGGGCCACATAATTTCCTTAGCTTCCTTATAAAATGTTTCCATTATCATATCACACTGTTTAAAGAAATTCTTTGCTTATCATGACTAACAATTTTATGTCAGGAGAACAACAAAATATATTCCTATTACTAATTTTACTAAGTACTTTCTGAAAGAAAAATGAATTTTTTTCTTGTGTATTTGCTTTATTTGTGCGCTCCAAAATCATTTTGCTATATACTGCATACTCACAAATAAAACTTTTCATCCCAGACTGGATTTAAGTTTCCAAAAATAGTTTTGGTTCTTCTCTTGTTCTTTCCAACTTGAACTGTAACATATGGATCACTTGATCCTGTTTTGTCCTTAGCCTGTAAGCCTTGGGCAGAAACCACTGAAATAAAACCAAAAGAAAGGGCTTTTACTGTTAAGAAATTCATAAGATTATGACAACATCTTGTATCCCAATCATTGGTAGAAGAGAAGAGTATAGGCACATGAAGTTTTGTAAAAATGGGTATTTAACTAGATTTAGTTACCCCATTATATTTCTTTATTTTATTTCTAAGTAATGTTGCTTACCCTAGAACACTGCATTGCTTCATCTATCTAAAGGATGTTCCACTGGTTCTTCAAACGCTGCAAGTTCCCTAAACTCATTTCTCTTTCTGGCTTTACTATTTTTGTCCCACTATTCACTTAGTCTCTTATGTTGGAAACAACATTGTTCTTGACTTTTCCCTATCCCTCACCTCTCACATCCAGGTGGTTTACCAAATACTCCTTTGTGTGTCTTACTGTCTGTTCCTCTTTTTCCACTATTACCACTACAATCCAAGCCCTTATTACCTACTGAATGTGCTGAATAAACTCCCAATTACTCTTCTGTTCTACTCTTTCTTTCCATTCCAATTTTTCCTTTACAATCCTCTCAAACTGATTTTATTTAAGTACAGATCTAATCATATCACTCAACTTAAAATTATTCACTGATACCCAATCTCATAACCCAAATTCAAACTCCTTTGCCAGTCCTACACAACTCAATGTGGTCACTTGTAACCATATTTATCTCCTATTTCCCTGCATGTATTCTATGTCAGAGTTATGTGAGGTTATTTATTGTCTCCTAAACACAACTTGTACTTTTCTTCCTCCAGAATTTGCACATGCTATTCTCTATGCCCATGGCCATGGCCAAATACTGCAAAGAACACTGGATTTGAGACAGAATTAGATTGAAATTCTGTTTCTCTGATATTTAATATTTCTATGACCTAATGCCAGTCACTTTACTTCCCAAGGCCAATTTTTTCCCCTACAGAATGAAGGGACTGGATTAGATCATCTCTAAGGTCTCATTCAGATCTAAATTCAATAGCTTCTATGTTCTCTCTCCTCCTCTTCAACTATTAATTCCTATATTTAAAAGTTTAATTCAAATTACATTTCTTCCATGAAAATTTCCCTGATTCCACATTGTCCTCCTCTCAATCTATGTCAGTAATGACCTTTTACTGCCTGGATCTTACAAAGCATTTAGTTTTCATCTGTCTCACAAACTTTTCAGATACTATCTTGCATTCAAAGTTATCTATGCAGGTGTCAAATTCTTTTAATTAATAATAAGCTATAAAATTTAATATTCATATCTCCTATTCCTGATACTGTGATCTGTGCATAGCTTTGTTTCAATATTTTAAAATTCAGCTGAATTAATGTGCACAGTGTAGTCTTTGGGAAATAAATGGCAATGATTGAAATACTATTTATGATGTATGTTACTATTTTTGGTCTTTGCATCTGAAGATGTATTCAATCCTTGCCATGTCTACAGTGTCATAGATTTAGACCTAGGATAGAGGCCATGCAGTCCTACTTTCTCTTAGTTGTTGTTGTTGTTTACAAATGAGAAACCTGCGGTCTAGAGGGTTTGTTTTTTTTTAATATATGTTGGTATTTTTTTTAATTACCAATTCTGTCCCTTCTCAATGATCATTCTTCCCCCCCAAAAAAAAAAATCTTTCCTAATAAATAAGTATATACTCAAACAAGCAATGTGCTCAGTCATTTTCAGTCATGTCTAACTCTTCATGCGCCTATTTGGGGTTTTCCTCTCAGAGATACTGGAGTGGTTTGCCATTTCCTTCTCCAGATCATTTTATAGATAAGAAAACTGAGGCAATTAGAGTTAAGTGACTTGCCCAGAGTTACACAGCTAATAAGTATCTGAGGGCAGATTTGAACTAAAGAAGAAGAGTCTTCCTGACTCTATCCACTGTGCCACCTAGTTACCCACCAAAAATCAAGACATCAGCCATATCTGGAATTGTATGCTTTATTCTAGATCTAGAATCCACTACCTTTCTGCCAAGAGGTAGGAGAGAAGTTTCACCAACCAGTATTTTAAGGCACCACTAGTAATGACATTGATTAGAATTCCAAAGAGATTAAGAGACTTGCCCAAGTTCTACTATAGGTCGTAAATGTCATAGCCAGGAGGTGAACCCACAAGGTGTGACTCCAAACTCAAATATTCTTTCCCTTATACCACATGGGCTCCTCCCATGATTGTCAAGACTTAAATGTTACTCATAGTTATATTCCTATCATCACTCTTTCCTTCCCAGCTTATCTCTTTCCCACAAACTGGGAAAGAGTAAGTGATGAGAAGGAACACAACTATGAGAAATGTAGATACATGCGCACACACACATATTTATCTTATTTTTGAACCAAAGTAAATGTGTATATGTTCACACAAGAAAACATACATATATAACATATGTGAATCTACATATACATATACACATATAAATATAAATTTAACTTTTTAGCCAAATGTGCATATGTGTATGTGCATATACACATGAACATATATTTAGTGTGTGTGTTTCTTTATATGTATAAAAATAAACATAAATGCATATATACTAATCTTAGTATATTTGGTTTCATGTGTGTATGTATGTGTATATATACAGACATGAAAACATATATAATAAACACATATCCATATGTCCACATGTATGTATATGTATATGTATATACAAAAGATATTATGTATATGTTTTCATATCTGTATATATACATACATATACATATATTTACCTTTGGCATAAAAAATAATGGGAAAATTTCTAATTTTGCTGCAAATTTAAAACTATTTATAATTCTTCCTTTTTAGGAAGGAATGGCACTTAAGAACAGTTGTCTATTTTTAATTAGATTTAGGAGTAAATTTTAGATGGTTAATAAAGTTCATTTATAACTTATACCCTTGGTAAGGAGGAAAAGTTAGTTCTAGTTACCTGCTACTAATGAAGCACTAACAGATACTCAAGATCAACATAACATCCATGAAGTCCTCATTAACCCAGGCCTTGTCACCTAAATATTTTTAATCTTTCCATCAAGCATAATTTTAAGGGTTTTATTACCTGTAGTTACTATTTCACAGGTTCTTTATGAGGTCTATATATATAATATATGCAAAGCACTTTGCAAAACTGAAATTGCTATATAAAGATTAGATATTATTATAA
Source organism: Phascolarctos cinereus (assembly GCF_003287225.1). Lineage (NCBI taxonomy): Eukaryota > Metazoa > Chordata > Mammalia > Diprotodontia > Phascolarctidae > Phascolarctos > Phascolarctos cinereus. The sequence goes on from NW_027555736.1 coordinate 159,256,503, forward strand.
TAGAGATAATGATAATAATAATTAACATTATCATTACTATTATCATTGTTTTCTATGAAAATGTATGCCTTTCTACTCCTTCCAATGTGATGGCAATAATAAACAGTAAACTAAACCTAATTCAAGATATTTGTACCTGGATTGAGGAGGACCTGAGTTCAAATCCAGCCTCACACACATAACACTTACCAGCCATGTGACTCTGGGCAAGTCACTTAACCCCATTGCCTAGCCCCCCCATCCCCCAAAAAGAAGAAATTTATAGAGCAGTATTTTAAATAAGAAATCGGTGGGGTTTTTTTTTTCCTCACATGTATAAAAGAAGCAAAAGTTATCTCCAGGTTCTAACTTTGTTCCAATTGTTATTAGTTCAATGAAATTTTCAATAATATGTGTATTATTATAACTAATTATCAATAGGTTAATATATAATAACATTAACCCAAAGGGGCTGTTTAATATTCAGAATATACCATAATACAATAACCTCCTTTCCCTCGAGCCAGTTTAGTTTACTCAGTCAAGACAAACTTATGAACTCAAAGGTTCATGCATATCTCAGATATATGGCTGTGGATATTTTCATTTACACTGAAGCCCCTCTGACAAGACTTGATATTAACCTTTTGTTGTGCATAACCTATACATGCTTATGTCATCTCTACCTCTATAGATATATGTATAGAAAAATTCTTTAACATAATCTCCAAGGACTCCCTCTGTCACTTTTTTAATAGGCTAAATCTTATTAATCTTGCTAATCTATAAGCAAAATCAGAATACATTGCAGCAAAGTGGAAGGATTGCTGGTGGATTTTCCTTGAAGAAGCCAATAGAGGAATTGGCAGGGATGGTTTGGCCCTGTGCCTAGTGGTAACAAGAAATGTTCTACAGGACTTCTGATCTATCACAATGTTAAGTACTTGCAAAAAAGACTACCATGAAAATAAGTGCTGCTTTCATAATGTCATGTGTTGCAGATTAAGAGATTAAAAAAAAACAACTTCTAAGAACTTTATAAAATCCTTTATACTCAGTGACTTCTACATAAAGAAGAAAAATAAGGAATTTGTAAAACAAGCAGAAAATATGAATCAGTAATAGGAATGAGAGAGGCCAACGATTTGTAGACTACAATATGCCTTGTGGCTATAGGGTACATGATAAATGCTCCCATCAAGAGGAGAGTTGGAAGGTACAGGACACCCAGAGAGTATTGAATAAAATCACCAAAAATGAAACTAATTGTATTTTAGTAGAGAGGAAATGACTCATTATGATACAGGAATCATTCCAGAATCAACTGTGTACAGTCAGACCACTGACTTGGTGGCTCAAAAATAAAAATTGGTACAAAGAAAAGAATAAAAATGAGAGAAAATGTGGCAAGCAATTAAAACAATGTCATCTTCAGGTATTGCAATAAGCTCCTGATACCAAAAAATGCGTATTAACAAGATGATTTTTCACAATAGCTCATTTGTTGTTGTCATTCAGTCGTTTCAGTTATGTCTGACTCTTCATGACCCCATCTGGGGTTTTCTTGGCAAAGATACTGGAGTGGTTTGCCATTTCCTTCTCCAGTTCATTCTATAGATGAGGAACTGAGGCAAATAGGGGTAAGTGACTTGTCCAGATTCATACAGCTAATAAGTGTCTGAGGCTAGATTTGAACTCATAAAGAAGGATGTCTTTCTGATTCCAAGCCCAGTGCTCTCTATTCACTGCACCACCCAAGCTCCCCTGGCACAGTAGATCCTATCTTTGACATTACGCAATAGACAGAAAGATATAGAGAATATAAGATTCCACTGAGCTTATTGTGTGTTGGTGATATAAAAATGGCATTATCTTTGGAGAAGTACATTAAAGGCTGTCTCTTAACAACATGTCAAAATATATCAAACTTACATAAGAGTCTTTGTAAGACACAAAAACAGAAGTAACATTGAAGACAATATAAGGAGAGGCATTCAAAAAGAAGAGCTGTATTTCTCTAATAGTATCTGCCATTGTTACAGTATTTACCCCATATAGAATCCATGCTGAAAAGAGTTTTTCTATAGCTGTGGATCCCTCCCAATGCTCCTATACATGGGTGACAGTGTGCTTGATACACCAAGTCTGAGAATCTGGCAGAGCCTCCTGCATAAGAATTGTAAACACTCAAAAGATTTTTGGTCTAACCATCTGCAAATGAAAACTATCATGAGGATGAAGAATTTCTATTGCCCAGATCATGGCATAGTGTTAAACAGTCTGACCTATGAGAATCATCCATTGGTGCATATATCTTGCACCAACAGTACAAATGGACAATAAGTTGGGACCTAGAATTAAACAGGAGGAGGACAGAGGATTGGATTGACTTTGGGAAATTGCAAATTTCCATTAATGCCCCTAAACTGCTTTCAGAAAATTAAGATCCAACTTTGTCATATCAATATTTGTCATATCAACAAAGTTATGGACCACTAGTCTCTCTAAAAAAATTAAACCTGCCCTAAGACATCTCCAAAAGTCTCATGATGGAAAATGCTATCCACATCCAGAGAAAGAACTATGGAGTTGGAATGCAGATTGAAGCATAGTATTTGCTCTTTTGTTTCTTCTGTTTTGTTTTGTTTCCTCTTTTTTGTGGTTCCTCCTATTAGTTCTAATTCTTCCTTACAACATGACTAATGTGTGATATGTTTAATAGGAATGTATATGTAGAGCCTACATCAGATTGCATGCCATTTGGGGAAGGGTTTGGGGAGGGAGGGGGAGAAAAATTTAAAAATTCAAAAGATTATGGAAGTGATTGTTGAAAACTAAAAATAAATTAATCTAAAAAAAAATCAAACCTGAGAATCACTCAGAAGGCAATTTAAAGGTAAGTGGTGGATATTAGCAGGCCATAATACTTAACAAATGTGGAGTTGTTTTTTAGCTGTGCCCAGCTCTTTGTCACCCTATTTAGGGTTTTCTTGGCAAAGCTACTGGACTGATTTGCCATTTCCTTCTCCAGATCATTTTACACATGAGGAAACTGAGGCAAACAGGGTTAAGTGACTTGCACAAGGTCACATAACTAGTGTCTGAGGCCATTTTTAAACTTAAAATGAAAATGAGTCTTTCTGATTCCAAACTCAGTGCTCTATTCACTGTGCCACTTAGCTGCCCATACATAGCAAATAAAGAATTACAAAGAACTAGAGTAAAAGATATCATTAAAAAACCACTACAATGATAAAAAATGATGGGATGTTTAAAGACCAGCAAACATGCTCCATTTGCATCCTTGTATCAGGAAAATGGAACAAAGTACTTCCCCAGGACTTTGGGTGGACTCCTTGAACAAAACGATGTGAAGATGTGGATAAAAGTAACTACAAAATGATCAGGAATGGATCAGTCTATCATTGCAGGGAACATGACTGATGAGATAACAGATCCATTTAAGATTGTATTAATAAGGTAATGAATTAAAGTGAATTCGTTGGTGGACAGTGCATTCAACTGCACAGTGCAGATCAAAGGATCTGCATTCAACCTCCCACTCTGTACCTACCTATGTGACATTGCAAATAATTTAATTTCTCTGGGCCAATTTTTATTATATGTAAAATGAGAGATCCAGTGGTCACTAAAATCTCTTTCTGGCCCTAACTCCTATGATCCTCCTATATCTATGAATTAGATGATTTTGCTGCCTTTGATCAAATTAACCAGGTAAGAACATAATCTGCATGTTATTTTTCACCATGTAAAGTCAACACAGGTGACTCAAGATCCTAGAATAGAGTTTTCAAGATGCAATACCAGTTGTTCTTCGTGACACAGAAGATTCTAAATATTAGACTCAAGAAGTAAAAACAGATAGAGAACCTTGAACTTCTATTTTCAAGTGCTAATTGGAGGTGATCTTTGTTTTATTAGGAAACCCATGGAAAATGTCAGTTATTTTTACAATTAAGCAATGGCACACACACAAAAAAGTGGTATCTTTTACAATTTGTTTGGTATTCAGAGTAGATAAAAAAGGAAAATAAAGTAAATAGTCTCAACTTGAAAACAGAATATCTTTAGGCTAGAAGAAATACTTTCTTTTTTTATGTATGGTTGGTGTTGGAAGTTGATAATGGCATTTGATAACAACCAACAGAAAGCTATTTGATGTATTGTGATAACCACACATATTTTAGGTTTTAATTTTAAGACCATTGCATTTCAGAATCACAAAATGTCAGAACTCGTCATCTTTCCCCTCAAACCCCACCACTTCCTACCTTTCCTATTATAGTAGAGGGCAACAGCAATCCTTTAAGTATCTCAGGCTCACAACCCTAGAGTTTCCTGGATTCCTCACTATCTCTCACCTCCACATCCCACCTGTTGCCAAGGCCTGTCAATTTTACCTTTGCAATATCTCTCCAACATGGCTCCTTCTCTCTTCTGACACTGTCAGTCACTAACTTGTAAATATCCTTTCTCTAACATAGTACCCAGAAGTGATCACAATACTCCAGATATTCTCTAACCAAGGGAGAGCAAAATTTTCCTCCCTTATTCTTGTCATCTTTATTGTTATTAGTTATTTGCTATAATTTTTTGTTATTTAGTTTGCTATAATTTTTTTCTACCATAATCTATTTGCTTTTTATTATAATTTCCAAGGTTTGGGATAAAAATCTCATTATGAAATAGTAATAATAATGAACTAAAATTTATATAGCATTTATAAAGCTTGCAAAATGCTTTACATATATTATCTCATTTGGATCTCAAGCTAAAAGATGTGTTTTTATCACATCTGTTTTATAGATAAGAAAAACTGAGGCTGACAGAGGTTAAGTCACACATCTAGTAAGTTTTTGAAACAGGATTTGACTTTAGACTTCCCAAATTCAAATTCAAAATGAGATATATTTTATTGGATTGTCTTACCTGTGATGGTTATTTTTGCTGACCACTTAGATGTCCCATCCAACACACTCTGTTTGGCAGCCTTTGTATATTGTACAAAGTCTTCTTTGGAAACTTGGAACATTTCCTGAATCACTTCAAATACCTCTGGTCTATTTCTCTCTCTTATTTTCATCCGTTCCTTCATGGCTGTAATGATTGTCTGAGTCTTATCTTCAGCACCATGCTTGGAACTCTTCTCTGCAGCTCCTAGGATAAAAAAGTTAAGCATTATCAGTATACTCATTTTTTGATGGTTGTATGTCCACTTGGCATATGTTGCTCTGCCTGGTTTCAATTCCATCAAACATGATGCCCTTGAATCAGGTACCCCCTGGTGCCCCATCCCCCCCACTTCCTGGTTCTTTGTTGCCTCCCACCACCCATAAGCTCTTTTAGGGGAGGGACTATCTCTTTTTTTTTTTTAATTGATCCCTACTGCTTAGCACAGTTCCTGGCACACAGGAAGCACTAATAAATGTTTATTGGATTGCATTGTTGGCAGAAGTCAACAGAAGTCAACAGGTGGATAAATAAGATTACCCTATTATGAAGAGGCATAAGGAATATTATAACAATGTCAATGATATAATTTGAGAGACGTTACAAACTCCTTAAGAGCAGAGACAGGGTCTTGCACATTTCTTTGTATCCTCAGTGCTTAGCATAATATCTGGCTCATACAAGGCACTTAACAAATGTTTGCTGACTGATTGAGATTTATGACTGGAACATTAGTCACAGTAAAAGTGAAGGATAACTAGTTGACATGCTATATTTATATCCATTCAATACCTGATATTGAGAAATTTGAAGGAAGGCAGCTAGATCATTGGGTAGATACTTATGGAGCATTTATAGAAGAATATGGATAAGAGATACACTGGATAGGATGGCATAAATAGGTTTTTATCTGTCCCCTTGGAAGAAATATGTATACCACTGAAATAACAGAGACACTGAAGTACAGAAATAGGAGGAGGCAACATGATGCAATGGGAAGAACAGTCTGGGATTCAGGAAACCTGAAAGCATAACTAACTAGCCTCAGAACACAGAAATCTTCACTTTCCCTAAGATTTGGCATGAGCACCAGATTTTTCACAAGGCCCCTGCCTCCTTGAATTTTATTTTTATTGTATTTGTTTTATATGTACTCTATATGGACTTATTTGTGTGCCTTCCCTAATAGAATGTAAGAATCCTTGAGAGTAAGGTTTGTCTTTTTTAATTGTCTAACACAGTTGCTGGCATATAGGAAGTGCTTAATAAGTGTTTTCTTCATTGAATTATCAACCTTGAATGAGGTACTTAATCTATCTGAGCCTCAATTTTTTTTTAATTCTGAAAAATGAGAGAATTGGACTCCCCTTCCAGTTTAAAAATATATGATTATTCCCTTGAGTGCTTTTGATGTGGTCAAGCAACATTCCTCAAAACCTGTACATTTTGATAGTTTTATATTTTCTAGCCATGATCCTCTCAAATTCACTTCTCACATATTCTTCCTCTCAAGTATATCACCTACAGACTGAGAAATTCTCAAGTTCAACTTAAGTTCTAACAGTTCCCTGTTCTGTCCTGCATTATAGGACCATGGGTTTTACTTTCATTGGTCTTCTGTCTTTGACATATAGAAGGGAGGAAAGGGAATGCATATCTGTAAAGCACCTATTATGTACCAGGCACTTCACAAATATTATCTCCTGGGTTCTTCACAATAACCATGTGAGGCAGGTACAGTTATTATCCCCATTTTACAGTTCAGAAGAGTGAGGCAAACAGAGGTTAAATAACTTACCTAGGGTCACATAAGCCAGAAAGTCCCTGACATTGGATTTGAACCTAGATCTTCCTCACTCCAGACCCAGCATTGTCCACTGCATGACCTAGCTGACTAGGAGCTATACATATGTACTCAACTACCATTGCAGTGCCTGCATCTGGCCACATAAGGTTCTCTGTCTACATAAAATTATGATGATGCAATAGCCAAGACAAATTGAACATAATAAAGATGGAGCCACTCATCTTTACATCCCCTTTTCTTATACCACCAGGCAATGGTGAAGAAAGGACTAGTTAATTCAATTATAACTATTTCCCAATTATATCTTTCTGTTTACTGGGCATACTATAAGGGATAGCATTAAAAGCTCAAATATTGAATTCCTTTTTGATCTCTTAAAATACAATTTCTTAAGAAATAATACAGTTTAAATTTTTCATTTTTAGTAAGTACAGTATTTATTTCCTATAGTGAACAGATTTTAAAAAAAAATAAAACGACTAAATGACTAGAACTGCCTAAAAGTGATGAATATTATGAATACATAAAGAGCTGATTACCTGTTTTTTTATCTTAGCTTAACCTCTGGGAATTTTACACCGACATTTAAAAAGCAAAAGAAAGTTTAAAATGGAAGCATCCCACTGAAACTAATTCAAAAGATCATGCTAAGTGCCCTTGTCATCCATTTTAATGTGCACTATAACAATCACAACTTGTGCATACTAAAATATTAAGTGTATTTCTAACAAGTTAATAACAGAATGAATATATTTATATGGTATAATCATCTTATGCTGGTTTTAAATTGCTGCAATTACATAGCTAATAGTCTTTAGGAAAGTGGCAAAGTGAAAGGTTCTGGTCAAATCTAGTTCTCTCTACTTCCATTTCAAAACCCGTAAGAAATTCACCAAATATAGTAAAAGAACAAGCATTTTCAGGCAAAAGATCTCCATCAGATTAAAACAACAACAACAACAATAACAAAAACCTATTAACACAACATTCTGCTTGTCCCTCCAGTTACGACTCCAACTCTAGTCCTGAGCTGGATGCTTCTTATGATTGGTAGCTAAAGGGGCTACTGAGTGAAGAGTTTGAAACTAATTGCAAGAGAGACAGACAAGATCCTCACTAATTGTCACAGATTTCATCATAGTTTGGGAAAGAAGTTTCTGATTGTGAATAATCCCAATGACAAAAAAAGAAATATTGAAGCCAAGTCAAAAAACCAGGAAACTAGATCATTTAATATATGTACCATTAAAATAACTTACAGTAAAATAAGGACATAGCAAGAGAAAAGAATCAAAGAATCAATTGACTCCAAGAAGAACATAATGCAACAAAATGACAACAAATATCTCACTACTATAATTCAAGAAACATAAAAGAAAAATATCCAGAATTACTGGAATCAGAGGTCAAGATGTATATTCTAAAATCTATAGGTCAAAACCAAAGAGAAATGCCACATATAATACACCCAATAATGCAACTTCCAAGGTTCAGTAAAGCAAGCAAAACAATCTTTATTTCAGAAAAGATAAAAGTTAATGATGCCACATATAATGAAAAAAATACTAAAATTAACTAATGCATATAATTAATGGTGTATACATATTCACATATAAATATGTCCACATATACTAAATATATGTACATATATAAATGTGTATATATACCCTATACACACATTAAATGGCAAAATAAGTACTTAAAGTTAAAGCTAATTAAATTACTGGGAGATCTAGACAGTAAGACAATATTTGTTGAGGATCTTAATAGGTGTTTCAGACTTAGACAAATATTATGAAAGATAATTGGGAAAGAAGTTAAGGATCTGAATAAAATAATCAAAAATAGATATGAAATATATTTGGTGATTACCAAATAAATTAAGATTACACTTGTTTTTTAGTATAGTACGATGCATTTATAAAAATGGACCACGTACTAGAACATGAAGAACTCATAAATGAAAAAAGGCATAAATTGAAATATATATTTTTCAAACAATAAAGGAAATAAAAAACGTCACAATAGAAATGCGAACAAATGACTAAGGCATCAATAATGGGAAGATCACAAGACAATTTAGAGAAATAAATCATTGTAATAAAAAATGAAAATGAAGTTAGTTGGCACAGTAGATAGAGCTCCTGCCTTAGAGTCAAGAAAACTTGAGTTCAAGTCCAGCCTCAGACATTTGACACTAGCTGTGTGACCCTGGGCAAGTCACTTAACCCTGAATGACTCACCAAAAAAGCAAAAAAAAAAAAAAGAAAAGAAAAGAAAATGAGACAATATGCTAAAATTTGAGAGGTGGGGGGGTGATAAAGAAGGCCTTAGGGAAAATCTGTATCTCCCTAAGTTATATTAACAAAAGACAAAAAGGATGTAGTTTGGTGGTGCAGTGATTGCCTTGGAATCAGAAGTCTCATCTTCCTGAATCCAGATCTGGCCTCAGACACTTACTAGTTGTGTGACTCTGGGCAAGTCACTTAACCCTGCTGACCTCTCAGTTTCTTCATCTGTAAGATGAAGAAGGAAAGGGCAAACCACTCCATTATCTTTGCCAAAATAACCCCAAATGAGGTCAAGGAGTCTGACTTGACTGAAAGGCCTCAACAACAATAACTACCACAACACTTTCAAGCACCTAGACACCAGGAGTTTGGGAGAACCTGTTCTTAACCTAAGGACCTAAACTCAACACATTCAAAGATTGTAAACAAAGGAAATAGTTTTTACAATTCACTTTGAGGGACTTTATAAATATCAATCAAGTAACATAAAGCTGGTGTATGAAATTGAGGCTCAGGCAGATCAATGGCAAGTAGAAACATTTGTGCTTTCTGTGTTATGCCAGTTATATCAGCTAAACTGACCGGGTACAGGACCTGGGAACCCAAACCCCTCCCCTCAACCCTCCTTGAGTTTTCTCCTTTGCCCACATTGTTAAGTCTTTGGTGTTCACCTGAGGCATCATCCCAGTAATCCTTATGCCCAATCTCCCAATTCTGTTACCTCTGACCCAGCCCAACCTTCATTGTCTATTACCTCCCTCTTGTCCCTGGCTACTTCTCAACCTATCTAGACTCCATTGTCTTGGTCTAGGGTTCGACCTCCAGTCACTCCAGCGTACTGGCCACTCCCATCAAGATCCTCCCTAGACCCCCTCCTCCAGTCATCCCAAACCACTTGGCCACTCCTATATCCCTCCCACAATCTTTCTGTATATAAGATCCATCTTGTCTCCATTAAGGGGTTGAGATTCAATCTGGCCCATGGCTCAGATTCAATTTACCCCACTTGTCTATACAAGTATCACAAATGTTCAGATTCCTTAGGAGTCTGGCCAATATGGCAAATCTCTAATAAACCTTGTCTTTGGCTGAAAGCAGGCTTGGGTTGAATTTATTTGGGCAGGACCTACATCTTGCTATTTTGGTATTTCAGTATGCCTAAGTCTCTAAACCTCAACAAAACTAGATTAATTTATTTACCAAACACTTCTCAAGAATATCTACACTTCTTATTCCTCTCAACTTTCAAGCATAGGGACTGAGAATAAGCTAAATGCTAAGTTCCTTGAGGCTGTGGGTCTTGTTTTATACAGTTTTTTGAATCTCTTCCTTTACTCAGGTCTATTTTGTACCTAAGAGACACTTACTAGTTTAACTTAGATTCAATAACAATAATCAATCAATCAATCCATACACATTTATTTTTGCACTTTGGATAAAACCAGATGAAAGTATGAGGATGGGTAGCAGAGCAGACAGTCTGACAATGGGTGCTTTCTCAATGGGAAAAAGTTGAGAGGGAAGATGGATCCAAGTAGAGAGGCAATTTTTGGAACTGGGGAGCAGGTGACGGCTCAAGTATGGGTGCTCTGCCTACCAAAATAGGACCTTGAGGTGACAGATGGAAACAATAGTTTCCACATGGAGGAACTGGGATCACAAATCCTGGGGAGGAAGCACACTCCCCAGATGTCAACAACCAAGTGCATAGCTCAATGTGTTTCATGCTAGTTTCAGTTCTATTGAGTATAGTATTAACTTGATCGTTCAGAAATCAGAGAAATATAATACCAGATTTTTAGTTTTTCTAATTATTTCAAGAATTCCTTTCCCCAAATATTTTTAATAGATTCTTATATTAACTTGGAAAAAAATACTTTAGTGTTTTAAGCTTTCAGACTTTATGCTTATGATTATTTTAGGCTTTTCAGATTTTTTAGGTTTATTTCAGTGACCTGAAGCCATCAAATACAACTATAATTTTTGTCTTCATTTTTGAAGACTTTGAAAATGTGCTGATGATGCAGCTGAGATGCTAAGATGTGTGCAGTCAGTTCCACATGGAACTCTGGGCAAGTCACTTAACCTCGTTTGCCTCAGTTTCTCATCTGTAAAATGAGCTAGAGCAGTAAATGGCAAATCACTCCAGTATATTTGCCAAGAAAACCTCAAGCTGGATCACTAAGAGTTGGACATGACTGAAATGACTCAATAAAGAATCCGGTGAGGTAGGCAGAATGTTTCAAGAAATACTTCTTTTACAAAACAAACTGTACATGATATTGCTTTAGATGAATGAATATAAGTTCTATAAAGTGCCTGACAAGTGGTCATCCTGAAGACCTCCAGGATTCTTTGACGCAATCATACTTTTTGATAGTTCCTAAATGTCAGAAAGGCTTCCCCTCCCCCCATACTAGATTTTTAAAATTTACCATTTTATAACTTCTATCCATTTTTACTATATCAGCCACATGGGAACAAATAAGACAAGTCCTATCCTTTTCTTTTTCTCCACAAGACAGTCCTTTAAATCCTTGAGACTATCTATCATGTTACCCTCAAGTCTTCTCTTCTCTAGGCTAAAAATACCCAATTCTTTCATCTTATCCTGAAACAGCAAAGCCTCTAGTGCATACACATCTAGCAACCTTCTCCAGCTGTTAGTAAAAGTGAGCATGAGATGGTGAAATTCATCCTGATATGGGAATGAATAGAGGAATATAGCAAGGATACTTCTAATCTAACAGCAAAATATTCAATGCAATAATAGAAAATAAAAATAAATTAAGCAGAGTTGTGGCTAAAGAAAATTTGAAATAATAGGGATACAAAGATCATTTTTTTTTTGCAATATAATTCACAGCATGATAATCTAAAGCCATAAGCAGGGAATATTACATTTGAGGTGGGATATGGGGAGAATTCATGTGACCAGATGAGGTTCCCATGGTGCTAAAAGATCTGGCTACTACCAGGGAGGTGAGGGAGGGATGGTGTTATTGAGATTATGGTGAATGAAGAACAGGAAGCATCCTTCAAGATGGTGCTATCATCACTCTAGATTTTGATTTCCTGGAGCAAAGCTAAGGTCACTTCCTCTTAGAACTAGCTCTGTAGCAAACCTAGATCAACAGACAAATCAAAATCATAGCTAACACAGGGAAATGATCATATGCCTTGTAAACTATGATTCTGGTGCCTCTGTTCTATCATTAATGCTGGTTTCAATTTAAAGTGACAAACACTATTGAACTGTAAGATTATTTTAATGGACCTGTGGTCCTGTGGGAAATTGCCCGTAAGGTAACTCCATCTACCAATACACATTTGCAATGACAATTCCAAGTTTTAGAGTTTCTTGATGATCTTGACAGATTAAGTAACCTGCACAGGAAGGACCTCGCATCCACTATGATCAGAGGTAGGATTTGAACCCAAGTCTTCTTGACTTCTATGCCAGCTCTCTCTTCACTACACTATGCTGTTTTTCTAAACCAATACTATTGAAAATTACTATAAATCTAGTCCTTGGCTTCAGACTTGTATCTTTCAAGAAAAGGAGGTCATGCACACATGGCTAGAAAGTAGAATTTGGCTCATATGCAGCACGTACTAAAAAAACCAGCACAAAAGCTTGGAACCAGCCTAATGCTTAGAGTGATTAAGAGGAGATACATTAAGAAACAAACCATTTTTAAACAAGCAAACTGAGGAAGGGGAGGGAGGAGCAGAAGGACAAAGGTGAGGAGATGTTCTAATTGAAAAATAATTTCAAGGGTTTATCCCTATGATCATTCCAAGTTTCTTAGAACTCTTAAAAACACCTCCACAAAAACATAGTAGGTATGGAATTAGTTTACATTAAATTAATATTTGAAAATACGGACATTTAACATCTGAAGAAACTAGAGGGTGAAAAAAGTTATTGCTTTGGAGCCTTACTTACACTTCAGTTTGCAAGATGATAGAAAGCAACATTGCCCTACATACATGGTGGATCTCAGACCATCATATCATTCACATGCTATTTTTTTTCCTATTTAGGGCATAATATTTTTAAGCATCTTTTTGTTTTTCTTTCCATTTCTTGTGAAAGTCTGTAGGTGGCTGAATGCTTGGTGTTTTCTTCGCTTTCCTTTAATTGCCTCACATATAAATGGTCTCATCTACTCCCCCTTTAACTTGTCTTCATATCCTTCCAAGGAACAGAATTGCAACTCCCCCATTCCCAAACTTCTCCTCCCCCTCCTCTTCCTCCTCATGAAATCAAAGCATAAAAGTCCCAACACATTTTCTTGAAAACAATAGAAGACTCCAGTTTTATCACAAGGGTGACTTTATTTTTAAAACAGGCAGGGTTCTTAGACACTATGACCCAGATTGACATATGGCACTATCTGATCCTATCAAAAGCAAAAGAAAATACCTGGCCAGTTACTGGCTCTTTAACCATTCATTTCAGCCAAACAAATTCAATATTAATAAACACTATCCTCCCACAACAGAAAAACAAAAATAAAACAGAACAACAACAACAAAAACACCTTTCCCTTCCAATCACCAACTATTTTACTATTATATGACAAAGTGTCAACAATCTTAAGCTACTTGAAAAAATCATTTAAACATAAAGGAGTGCAAAATTTCAAAGGTGTTTCCAATATTGTCAGCCAAAGTAATAACTCCATCTCAAGAACTTATATTTCTAAAGATCATGGGTTTTTAATCTGGGGGCCCATGAACTTTCCTAAAAAGTATTTTGATACATGAATTTTTATATAATTGGTTTCTTTGATGATCGCATGCACTTTACTTGATGCATTCAGAACCATTATTCTGAAAAAGGCTCCACAACACCCAAAAGGCCAAGACTGTCTGTTGCTTCAGTGCTCTAATGTTTCTAGCATCCCTTTGATGTGGGTATCCCTTCTGCTAATGAATGCTACAATCTATCTGTACTGGCCCATCTCCTGTGATTTTTGTCCATGCCCTCCTATCTAAGTTTATCCAGCCTACTCAATATATTTGGGGCCTCCCCTGCTTTTTCCCAAAAGTAAAAGCAGACTGATGGATTTCACACATTATCAATCAATTATCCTTACTCAAGCAATATGAATATTGTCTTTAGATCTCATATGTTGATATGATGACATCCATTACAGTGCTTCTCCTTTGTAATTTCTTGTTTATAATTGGTTACAGCTTATTCAAACTCACCAGGACCCTCTTCATTGCCCTCTGAGTTATATTCAACTTCAATTTTTAGGAGACTATAGCTATGACTTGCAGCCCTTACAATATAACGAGTTAGAAATGAGAGAAATATTTTGAAAGGGGGAAAAGTGTCAACAAAAAACAGTATCAATTCATAGAAAATAAACAGGTCATGCCAAATGAGCTTTACTTCCTTATGAGAAAAAGGAAAAGAAAAAAAACTAAAGAGAGAATAAAGAAGAGACAGAAACTGATAGAGAAAATGAGGAAAAGAGAAGAGAGAGAAAAGAGATGGGAAAGACTATATATGGATCACTTGAAGAAACTACGGATGATTAGCCTGGAGAACACTGAGTATTTGAAGGACCATGAGATCTGAAGAGGGATTAAATTTGTTCTCTCCGGTCACAAAGGAAAACAGTAGGTGGCAATATGAAGAGGCAGATCTAGGTTCAATACAAGGAAAAACTGCCTAAATTGTTGAGATATACAGAAGTGGTGGGCTTTGTACCACTACAAGTCCTCAGATGAAAGCTAGACCATTTCTTGGGACCTTTTCTTCAAGATTCCTGTTCACTTAAGGATTAAACAAATGTCATGTTTAACTTCGAGTCAGGTAGACATGAGCATGAATCCTGCTTAATGTGATCTTGAGAAAGTCACTTAAGTCACTTAAGTTAAGGAACTAGGAGGGCATGGACAAAAATCATACAAGATTGACCCCTTAAGTCAACATGTTTCTTCATCTATAAAATGAGAATAATAGCATCTGACTCATAGTTATCATCAAATGAGGTAACACATATATAAATGTTACATTGCAAAACAAAAAGTGCTATATAAATGCTAGTTGTCATTGTCATCATCATCATCATCATCATCATCATCTTCTCTGGTGTCACTTCTAACACAGATTTTTTTTTATTTCTCTGATGCAGCAATCTAGGTATTTGGGAGTCACTTTGACTGTAATCTTTGAACTCCTAACTTTTCAAAATATTGTAGGAACATAGAAACACAGACTTGGAGCTTAAAGAGACCTTAGCAGAAGCCATTTAGTTCAACTGCTTCATTTTACAGATGAGAAAACTGAGATGCAATTGAGATAGGAGACTTGTTCTAGGTCATATAGGTATTAAGTGGCCAGGCTTGGAATGGTTGCTATTTTTTAAGAGAGGGCTCTCTCAGCTAACTTTATGTTATGAAATATTATAGGAATTAGGGCAAGAAATTATAGATATATCCCTTTAGATTAAAGGCACTGTTTCCTTTTGATTAGGGTGTTTTCTTCCCAATAAAAGTAGGTAAATAGAGGGAATTAGGATACATAAGTAAGCTTTCATGAGGAAGTAAGAAGTCTGGAATTTGAGAAACAGCCTAGCCTTGAAAGGTTTGCATGTTGGGAGGAGCCCTATGAATAACTGTTACAGGTAGCATGAGTGTTAAGTAACCAGGGAAAAATGATTACCAAAAGGGAAGTAGGAGGGTACTAAAAAGAAAAAAAAATGCCTATATAATAATAAAATAATAATAATACCTGAAAGAGGTTAAGTGATTTACTTAGGGTCACACAGTAAATATCCTAGGCATGATTTATATTTATGTCTTCCTGACTCAAAGTACAACATCATATCCACTTAATATATAAGTAAAGGAGAAAAGGCCCCAAGAAATGATCACCTAGCTTTCCTTTGAAGACTTCTAGTGATGCAGAACCCACCACTTCTGCATGACTCAACAGTTTAGGCAGTTTATTCCACATGGCCCTACCAATATTCCTTAATGTATTAGACAAACAACTCTCTCAAAAATACTTCTGAGTTCAAGGCCTGCCTCTAACGAATAGCTGTAAAATGAGGAAAATAATAGCCTACTTCACAGGATTGCTGTGAAAACCAAATAAGCTAATACCTGAAAAGTGTTTTGTAAATGTTAAATGTCAGCTATTATTGTTGTTGTTATTATTATTATTACTATTATTAATAGTAGCAGCAGTAGCTCTGTGCCCTTTGGAAAGTCATTTAACCTCTGGGCCTCCCTTCACTTATCTGTAAATTAGAGTAATTTCTACCTGGTCTGCTTACTCAATAGGATTATGGATAAATCAAATGAGATTATGTATGTGAAAGCACTTTGGAAATTGTAGAATCTTATGCCAAATTCAGGTATTTTAAAAACATAATCTTTCTGGAAACCAATAGACACAATATTCTATTGAAGGTATACTGTTTTCCATTTCCTTAGACTAATCGACCCATTACTTAGCTTAATTTTTTCCCATTTTTTAAAACACTGAAAGTGGCAATATTTTATTCTGTAAAATGTTATCCACACTGAATTGAGCTGAAATTGCTTCTGAAATGTTAATAAAGCATGCTATGGAAGCAAAACTCTGAACTAGTAATTCACTGAAACAATGACTGTAAAAGAAAATATTAAGAATATAGTAAGGTGACATGTCTTACAGACATTTTTTTTGCAAGCATGACAATATGACAGTGCCTTTATCTCATATGCCTTCCTAGAACAGCAGAAGTCAATAGAGCCTGTTTAACATTACCACAGCATATCAATCAGATAATGACTGCAATGAATGAAAAGCTTTTATTAAAGGCTTATGCCATGTGTTACACATTTTGTTGAGCCTGCCTCTCTTTTGGGGGACAGAGTGTTATATTTCATTGATATAGGAAAACGGCCATGATGAAACTTCCCACACATACCAATGCAGACCTGAACCTGTTATACAATTTATAGTCTTGAGAGAGTTTCCTGGGACAATGAGAGGTTAAGGGAATTAACCAAGGTCAGATAGCTAGTCTGTGCTCAGTGGGCCAGGTAGCCTCTCTGGGGCCTAGATTTTAATGGTGGAAAGGGTAATGTGTGTGTGTGTGTGTGTGTGTGTGTGTGTGTGTGTGTGTAGCACAGGGAGGAAATTAGAGTCTCAGAAGTTACAGTAACGACAAGACCTTTTCAAAACAACAATAGTAGTGTTGATTTAATTATAATTTTCTTTGGAAGAGATTAGAAGGGGGAATGGGGAAGTCCTTTGTCAGAGTGGGAAATGGCTGGGTGAAGAAGAGTCTTCCTAGTCTGAAGAATGTTGAACTGAGTGGCTTAGAGCCTTGTTTATAACATCAAAAGGAGGACTAATCAACAGAGGCCATCCACCAAATGAAACTGACTGATTTATTGATTTAAACTGGCCCTTATTCTCTTGCTCCAGAAAAGCAATCCTACTTGTTATGGTACAATAAAGAATTCTTGAGTACTTACTGAGTGCTGAGCACTGGGGCAGTTAGAAGATTAGATAAGACAACTGGTGTCTTCAAGTTGGTGACAGTCAAGCAGAGGGAAAATGCCACAAGCAAAACACTCTAATGCAAAGTCATATTACAAATGTGTTAAGGAACAGCAAAATAATGTGTCATGTGAAGTTAAATGGGATAGATAATTAACAAGAGTGGGTAGTGATGAGAAAAGACTTCATAGGGAACATAGTATATTGCTACCTCTCACACTCTGAGCCAATTCGCACAATTTGCCTTATCTGAAATGCAGAGCCATAGCCAGGATGGATTGACTAGGGCCTTTGCTCAAGAATACTTCCTATAGCAAGTTGGGATTTGAGTTGGTACTTAAAAGAGTCTATGGGGGTTGCTAGTCAAAGTGGAGGAGGGAGAGCATTCTAGGCATGGGGGACAACCAGAGAACATACCCAGAGCCAAGAGATGGCGTGTATTGTTCGAGGAAGAACCAGGAGCCTAGAATCACTGGAGGAAGAGGTGAGAAGACTGGAAAGATAGGGGAAGCTAGGTTATGAAGAGCTTTGAATGCCAAACAGAATTAAACTTTTGCTGAAATGCCTTAATATTTCCCCCCTTGCCAAAATACTATTCTCCTTTCAAACTCACTCAAAACTCACTTTCTCTGTAATAGGTAAAACTTAGCTCTTTAGAATGGCATATAGGATGAAACACTGATTGTACAATCAGCGGACCTGAGGTAAAATCTCACCTCTGGTGCTTACTGCCTATACAATCCATATCACTTAATCTGCCCAGCCCATAATATTTTCATCTACAAAGTGAAACTTCAGGAAATGAAGTGACTTAATTAAGGCAACATAGGTAGTAAGCATCAGAGGTGGGTCTTGACCTTAGGTCCCCTGTTTCTGCTGTGCCATTCTGAGTAATAAGGCATTATCCATTTAAAAGAAGTGAGTTTTGAGCAGTTTGGAAGGAAGAGAACTAGCCTGGAGAATAATAAGGTAGCAATGCATTTTAGCAGAATGGCAGGTAGGATTTTCTGGTCTCCAAGAGAAATCATTCTAAAGTGAAGAGTTGGACTAGATGACCTTCGAAATCTCTTTCAGCTCCAGATCTAGGATCTCTACTTCCAGTCACTCCAATGAACTTTCCCCATCCTTTATTCTTCTTCCCTTCTATCTCCCCAATACTTGATACTTCAGTGTGTATCCTAGTGCAAATGTAGATGAATGTGTGTGGCTTTATAAATTTCTTTTGAGTCCATCTCCATCTCTATCCATGCCTTCCTTATCTTCTTGCTGGACTTACACATTAGAGGTCAAGGTTCCTATCCTTCCTGACTCTGAATTGTTTGTATGTTGCTTTGCCATAAAAATTGATACCCAATAAGTGCTGTCTGATGGATTTAAAGTGGTGCTGCTGCAACATATGGATAATAAAGGAAGTAAAACAAATTGAACCTCATTTCTGATTTATAAAAAAGAGCACATCAAATGGATTTCACTAATTCAATCAATTTCTAGTGCATTGTAATATTATACATTATACATTATAAGTGTTGAGTGCATTAAATAATGTATGCTAAATATTACATATTATATTGTATTACATAAGGTAATCTATTTTATAAGAATATGTTAGGCACATTAGAAGGTTAAGATGGGAGGGAACATATAAATTAAGGAACAAATCTTGTTTGTATATTTTGATGGAATTATTTATATCTATAGGCAGGTGATTAGATGTTATTGTCCTTGGAATGTGCGATCAAGGAGGCTATGGAATCTCCTTGAGCCAAATTTAAGAAAAATATAGATAACTCAGTTTGACAGCATAAAGATGCCAGTATGTCGTAGAGAAATAAGCACAGGCACTGAAATCAGAAGATCTGGGTTCAAATTCTACATAGGACAATTACTACCTGCATGACTTCCTAGGCAAATCACTTAACCTTTTCCAGCCCCAATTTCCTCATCTGTAAAAAAGAAAAGGTTGGAATAGATAACATCTGAAGGCTTTCTAGCTATAGATCTAAGATCCAATAATTTACACATTCTTCCTTCTTATTTAATTTTCTCTTCCCTATTTGAGGAAGAAAGTTAAGAACAAATGTTTTTTCCACATGATCTCTCTGACCTCTCAACACACAATTTTCTCCCTTGAAATAATTAGCTATTCTTGAGATCCTTAAGACCAGGTGTACAGCTGCAGACATAGTGATTTAAAGAATATAGTAATGATTCCCCTATTGCTTTTTTTAAAAAAACTATTCTATCATGGAATAAGCTTTTGAATATATATATTAATAATATAGATATTACGTGTAGGTGTTGGGGCTAGATGCGATTTGATTTGTAGCCCCGAAGATTTCATTATACAAATATACGTACATATATGTGTGTGTATATACATATATATATACACATATACATATATTTACATGCATATGAATATAAAAGAGCTATGTTCACTTGTTTGTTTTGAGGATGAGAAAATCTCAGGGAGAGAACTTCCTCTATTGATACATATATCAATTTATGACTTACTAGATAAATCTGACATAGTTTCCTGAGGCAGCCAGGTGCACACAGTGCTGGGCTGGGAGTCAGAAAGACCTTAGTTCAAATTTGGCCTCAGACGCTTACTGGTCTTGTGTCTCTGGGCAAGTCACTGAATCTCTGCCTCAGTTTCCTCAACTATAAAATGGGCATTATAATAACACCTATCCCTCTGGGTATCTGTGAGAAGCAAAGAAGGTAGTATTTGCAAAGCACAAAGCACAGTACATAGCACATAGTAGGCACTATATAAATATTTATAGCCCCTCTCCACCCCTGCCCCATTCCTGTGGTACAAGGAATAAAATGACTTGTCTAGGGGACCACAGATAATAAGGGTCAAAGACAGAATTTGAAACCAGGTCTTAACTCTGAATTTTCTATGCATCCTACCTCTGTTCATGGTCATCCCCACTATTCTTCATTAATGCTGACAAATATAAACTATACTTTCATAGAAGTTCTCTCCAATACTGTTTGTATACACACACATATGCCACCACACACAAATTTCAACTGGTGCGAGAGAAATTTTATACCAATTCCATTAGTACTGATTTATAGATTTGTATTATTTGATTAAATTTACCAAAACCGATATCATAGAAAGGCTATTTGTCCTCCCCAAGAGATCCTTGTTCTAATGCATATATTGCCTAGGAACTGAAGGATGGGCTCTGAGGATTTTGATAGCCTTCTCCAATTAACACATGCCTATAATAAGCTTATTCTATTAGCTAAGTGAGACCTTCAGAGGCAGACAAAGTGGGGAGCTAATATAATAGCAAGGAGACTCTAGAGGGGAATGGGGAAAGGGAAGATCACCTAAGGAAGAGAGCCAAATGCCATAACCCACTAGGAGTTGGGAAGAACAGTGACAATTTAGGTGGTAGAGGATTTACAGTATAAAAGTTCTAGGTTTGGGCTCTACTTGCCTACCAGGGAAATGATTCACCATCTTGAATGGGGATTCTACTCATGCTAATATAAGAGCCAATAAAGCAGTGTGTGTGTGTGTGTGTGTGTGTGTGTGTGTGTGTGTGTGTGTATTCATATTAATTAATTTGGCACAATGAGCCTCAAGTATGTTCTTGAAAGAATAGCATGTGCCCAGGGTGCTGTGGCTTGCTCATCCTGCCTTAGGCTATCGGACAGAATGTGGAAGGCAGAGAACTATAGAAACAACTACTGAGCAGACTCATCCAAGGAACAAATTGAGTGGTGGTTCCTTTGGAAGAATGTTCTTTTTTTCTGTCTTTTCTTAGAACCTCCATACCAGCCCATATCTCTTATGTGGCTCCCTCCAGTTGGGAGAAAGAAAGACAGGCCTTAGGAAGAGAGGTATGATTGTTGTTGTTATTGCTCTTCAGTCATTTCAGTCATGCCTGGATCTTCATGACCCCATTTGGGGTTTTCTTGGCAAAGATACTGGAGTGGTTTGCCATTTCCTTCTTCATTTTACAGATAAGGAAACTGAGACAAACAGAGTTAAGTGGCTTGCCCAGTGTCATGAAGCTAGTAAGTGTCTTGGGCTAAACTTGAACTCAGGTTTTCCTGACTCCAGGCCCAGCACTCTATCCACTGTACCACCTAGCTGCCCCAACAACAACAATACCTCTGAAAACAATTACCTTCTGAAAAAGCATCTTTATCAAATAGGATTCAGGAAAGGAAGAAGACTCCCTCCCAATTATTTCTTTTTTCCTATCTTTTCTTAGAACCCCCAAACCATCCCATATCTCTTATATGGCTTCCTCCAACTGGGGAAAGACAGGCCTTAGAGAGAGAGGTAAGATGATGCCATTAACTATGACCAAAAGGCTATAAAAATGTGCATACCCTTTGACCCAGCAATAGCACTTCTAGGATTATATCCCAAAGAGATCATAAAAATGGGAAAAGGACCTACATGTACAAAAATATTTATAGTAGCTCTTTCTGTGGTGGCAAAGAATTAGAATCTGAGGCCCATCAACTGGAGAATGGCTGAACAAGTTGTGGTATTTGAACGTAATGGTATACTATTGTTCCATAAGAAATGATGAAAAACCTGGAAAGACTCGTATAGACTGATGCAGAGTGAAGTGAGCAGAACCAGGAAAATGTTGTACACAGGAACAGCCACATTGTGCAATGACTAACTTTGATAGACCTAGCTCTTCTCAGCAATGCAAGGATCTAACACATCTCCAAAAGTCTCATGATGGAAAATGATATCCACATCCAAAGAAAGAACTGTGGAGTTTGAATGCAGACTGAAGCATACTATTTGCTCTTTTTTTCCTTCTGTTTTGTTTTGTTCCTTCTTTCTTGTGGTACCTCGTATTGGTTTTAATTTTTTTTTACAACATGACTAATGTGAAAATTTTTTAAAAAAGAGGATACCCACTACCCTTATGCTTTGACAAGAAAGAAGTACCACAACAGAGGTACTCAGGCATTTCTGAAAGGGAAGTACTTCATTTCTACTTTCTCACACTTCTATAAACATTTAAAAATCATAGGACGCTATACTCCTTTATTAGGAGTGAAAAGGATACAAAAACAGACTTTAAAAAAATTAAAGCATGCTTTCAAAAGCAAGGGGGAAAATGATTTCTTCCTGGTTGCTAGGCTAAATCTCACTTTCCAAATTCTACTCTTCCTCTTATTAATATCACATTTAGAAATAGGACATGTACTTAATTGACCCAAGGACTTTTAACCAGAAAAATACAATTTCTAGGAAAGAACCTCTCCTGGTTTTTGGCAGCCCTAGGTCACAGAGGTAAGGCTTACATCATAGAATGAGGTCTGAGATCCTCGCAATGCTCATCCCAAACCCTTATCCATCTCTGAAACAGTCAAATGTAAACATAACACTGCTTAACTGACAGATTATAGGGAGGTCAGCCACATTGTCATTTTCATTCATGTTCCTTTTTCAATCCTATTTTCTCTGAATAGCAATTACCAAGCTCAAAAGAAGGCTTTGAAATGAAACTGAGAGCTCAGACCACTTCCAGCTGAGATATGTTGCCTCCCTGTTGTCTGTAAACAGGTGTAGGGTGGATGCCAGTTGATATGTGAGGTGCCCTCTAATTCTTATTGTCTATGTTTTATTCTCTTTCACAGAAAGAGCACTATAGGAATGTTATCTAGAGTAGTGACACCAAGTAAACAGCCTAGAATTGGTTATTTATTTACTTATCTTGCTTTCCCCCCATCCTATCATAAGCCTTTTGGAATACAGGAACCATGTCTTATACATATTTGAACCCCCTCAGTAACCAGTACTAATAGCCTTGCACATAGTAGGTACTTAATATGACTTGGCTGGATGAATGCATTCACATATGTTTGCATGAACTCATAAAGGAATGAATGCATGCATGAATAAATGAATAAATACAGGTCTAGATGACCGAGCAACCCATGACTCTCGTGAGTGTGTCATGTACTCTGATATAATCCATTAATTTTTTTTTTAAATTACATTTAATATTAATCCCCATCCTTCAGTTTTTCTCAAGTTAGATTCTCTGCCCTGAAGCACGCTTTTGTCTTCATCATTGTTTTTTGTTTTATTTTATTTTATTTATTTATTTTTTGGCCTGTGACATAACACCAGTTATTTTATGTATAATAAAGGAATGGTGGAAGGGAATCAAAGGAGAGAGAAAACTATACTGCAGTAGTCAGGATATGGATGAAACAAATCTTGGTTTTCTAATTGTGAATGTATTGTTTTCCTTGGGAGCATGTTCTCTTTTTAGTAAGCACCTCCTGTCTGGTGCTGGAATACATCAATTGTATCTTCATCCTCCATTTCCAAATGTGCAGGTGTGTCTGTTTCATTGATTGGTTGCCCATCAAATCGGAATCAGATCTGCCTCATTGACAAACCCTGTCATTCACAATAGGCTTTCATTGGTTTACTAAGTGGTGTGTGCCTCTTAATCTGAAATCACACTATTGAACCATCTTGTCCTGCCATCTTCAAATTAATGTGGTAGTTGTTTTCAGTCTCGATTCCTTCCTTTGGCTTTTTGTTGGCCATGGTGAGACTGAGGGTCTCCTTAGCTGCCACTTCACAAAAGAGGCACCAGGATGGTCCACTCCAAGAGAATGGAGGGAGAAGCAGCAGCAGCAAGAGCAGGAGGAGCAGCAGGAGGAGAAGATGATGGTGGTGATAGTGAGGAAGAGGAGGAGAAGGAGGAGGAGGAAAAGGTCTTTATCAGTTTTTAAGAAACTTTTCTTGAAATTATCTGTTGCTTTGAAATTAGGCTTGAAATCGTGCCATTCAGTCATGATTCAGTGGTGTATGACTCTTCTTGACCCAATTTAGGGTTTTCTTGTCAGAGATACTGGAGTGGTTTGCCATTTCCTTCTCCAGCTCATTTTACAGATGAGGAAACGGGCAAATAGGGTAAGTGACTTGCCCAGGGTCACACCGCCAGTGTCTGAGGCCAAATTTGAACTCAGTCTTTCTGACTCCAAGCCTGGCATTCTACCCACTGTGCCACTTATCTGTGCTAAAGTTATCTACAACTGTTTTAAAGGTAGGGGACAAGACAAGGGAATAGCATTCCTATCAACAAGGAAACCTACAATAAGAGGCTTTGAATGCAATGTAATGCAATGCAAATGAAATGAAAGTCAAATGAAAGCAGTAAATGTTTCTTTTTAAATTTTATTTTTAAAAATACCATGGGCAACATTATGACAAAATCATATTTATCAGGGGAACTATCAATGTCTATGTGGTTAAACTCTCGGTCACTCTTCAAAGACCTGTTTAGACTATAACCTGAGTGCAATTTTGATATTCCCCTCTTTCCCCATGGACCTTGTCTGTATAATAGAAATTGGTGGATCATGAACCCATATAACTGCCTTTGCAGTTGGCTCCCCAAGGATCTTAACAATGAATACAGATTGCCACAAAATGAGCAGCTGTGGTAACCTGTATTCATCCTGAAGTCAGGCTCAGAAAACTGCACATACCATAAAGACCACTTTACTGACTATAATTCTGACCTCTAGTTCAAGAAAATGTCTCCTAGCAGACTGGTTTATTTTACTCAAACATTCTTTTCTATTTTTCTCAAACATTCTAGAGACAGGTAGGTGGCACAGTGGATAGAGAGCCAGGCACAGAGTCAGGAAGACCCAAGTCACTTAACCTCTGTTTGCCTTAGTTTTCTCATCTGTAAAATGGAGATGATAATAGCACCTATCTCCCAGGGTGTTGTGAGAATCCATTGAGATCACAAATGTAAAGCACTTAACACAGTTCCTGGCACAGAGTAAGTACTATATAAATATTAGCTATTATTATTTTCTTTTTCATTGTATTTGCCAAAATGGTTCTTAATGAAGCAGATGGCCATTTGGCATGGGTGCACTAAGTGGCAATATGGTGTGGGGGAAGGAGACTACTAGGTTCCAATAGGGCTTAGTTTGAGCCCCAGCCCTGCCAAGTGGCATTGAACAAGTCATCTGACCTCTATGGACCTCAAGCTTCCTGTCTATAAAGTGGGGATAACCTACATTACGGAGTTGTTGTTTGGAAAGTGCTTTTGAATCGCAACACATTATTTACCTGAGAGATTTTATTTCAGTTTCAGTTGTTGTGATGGACATATGATTTCATTAGTGTAAAGACTGAAATTTCTACTGATGCAGATTGGCCACTCACCTGCAACGAGAAGACTTAGAGTTGTCTGGGAGTGCTGGGGTGTGGGGGTGGGTTCCGTGACTTGCCCACTGTGGCATAGAGATGATGTGTCAGAGGAAGGATTTGAAATTAAAGTCTTTCTAACTCTAAGGCAGGTCTTCTATTTACTACACATGTTGCTTCTCATTATTCATATTCTTATTGTGGTAGCAGTTGTTTTTGTTATCATTCTTACATTATTATTGCTGTTGCTACTGTTTTATAGTTAATAATTATGTCATCTGAACTTAGGTGAGGAGATATATATTTATGTATTAAAGGATACATTAGGAAAGAACTATGGCCTATTCAGCTCATTATACTCTTTCCAACAATGGTACCACCAAATATTATATTGGAGATATTATTTGACTTATGAGATCCATCTCAAGAGGTTTTGAGACAGTCTGAGTAGGGTAGTAGAAAGTATCCTGGACCCGGAGTTAGGAAAACTTGGGTTCAAATCCTTCCTCAGACACTTACCAGCTGGCTGACCCTCTGATTAGCCACTGAACCTCCTCACGTTCCTTATCTGTGAAATGAGGGGGTTTGGACCTCTGGCATCTGAAGGCCATCCAAATCTATGCTCCAAGTCTAAGATCCTAGAATCTCCACACCTGAATATTTTGCTACTCCCCCTGTAAACTGTCCACTCCATATAAACTATAGTAATATTCTCCTGGACAGGCCAAGTGCATTTGTACCTGAGAACCTCTGTTCTTCCCGTACAGGATACACTCTCTATTTCTCCTCATTAATCTGAACTCTACCTTTCCTTCAAGGCCCAGCTCAAACTCTGCCCTGACCCCAGAAAATGGTTGCTCCCTTCTCTGAATTCCAATAGCATTTATTGTCTCTATCACCTATTTTGCAATCATGAAATTATTCCCACTCTTTTTATCTTTAAAAAAAATGGATGCCCTATATAGATGACCTGACCCTTGATAGGGACTCCAATCACAGAATCTCTGAAAAAGGAAGCTTTCTGTTGTCATGTGGAACCATCTACTTCCATGAAGAACTCTACTATCCCAAGCTACCCAGTTGAAGAGACTTCAGAGGATGCATGAGGGCAGGGCCAGGCATATATATGACAGGATATAAAAATGCAAATACCCAAGGGCAAAATTCATATAGCAAAAAGAAAATCTTTTGGCTAACAAAATACTGATACTTGTTTCATAACAAATAATTGTAGCCTTCACCTTGGCCCTAGCATATCATCTTCTTAGATGGAGCTGTAATTCCTGGATTATGAGCTCACTTCTACTTTAGATACAACATTCCACCTCTGGCCTTTGTAGCTTCACAAATTGTTAATTCCATTCATAACAGCATTGATTTAGAATTGAAAAGGACCTTAGATATCATTTAGGCCAACTATCTCATTTTACAGGTGAAAAAACAGTACAGGTAGCAATTTGAACCCAGGTCCTCTTAACTTCATTTGACTGAAATTCTAATTCCTACCTATACAGGTAGTGCAGTGATTAGAGTGCCCATCTTCCTGAGTTCAAATGTGTCCTCAGACACTTACTAGCTGCATGACCCTGGGCAAGTCACTTAGCCCTCTTTGCCTCAGTTTCCTCATTTGTAAAATGAGATGAAGAAGGAAATGTCAAACTATTGCAGTATCTTTGACAAGACCCGAATGGGGTCACATGTTGGTCATGACTGAAATGACTGAAAAACAACACCTCCAAATAATATAACCATACTGTGCTGGTAGATGACTCCTGGCCCTATGTATTTAAGAAGTTTGGGATTGCAATGACCATGCTTGTTATGAGAAACCCTGTTATTTAGTAGGCACAGGAATGTGGTGCTTCTGTAATAAATTTGATCTATCCACCTCCAACAGTTATCACCCCATCTCTTCTCCTCGACACTCTCTAGCTTTTTGTGATACTGCTTGCTCTTGGCTTTCCCACTACCTACTGCTCTATCTCATTCTCACTAGAGATCTCTTATAAATCATCAGAGCTCAGATTCATCACTGAGAGAACAAACATTAGGCAAGTGTCAGCACAAAAAGTTCTCCTTCCCTTTGTTGCTGAACTCCTGAGAAGGCTGTCTTGAATAGATTCTCTCTCTCTCTCTCTCTCTCTCTCTCTCTCTCTCTCTCTCTCTCTCTCTCTCTCTCTCTCTCTCTCTCTCTCTCTCTCTCCTTTCCTCTTACTCACTTTTAAGGCTCTATAGACTGGATTCTGACCTCATCATTCCACTGAAACTGCTTTCTCCAAAGCTACCAGTGATCTCTTAACTGCCAAACAGATTGTCCTTTTTTTTTTAATCCTAAGATTCTTTGACATCTTTGTAGCCTTTGTCATTGTTGATGACTGTTTTCTTCTTGATACTCTCTTCTTCCTAGGTTTTACTCTCTCCTGGTTCTCCTCCTACTTGACTGCTACTCATTATCCTTTGATGCATCATACCTTTTAGTGCTTTTGTCCTGGGGTCTCTTCTCTTCTTAAACTCAATATGTCCAAAACTGAACTCATTATCTTTCTCTCCAAATCATGTCTTCTTCCTAACTTTCTTATTATCGCTGACAACATCACCGTCCTACCAGACACCCAGACTGGCCATGGAAGTATCATTCTTCACTCTTTTCTCTCTCTCCTCTCTCTCCTCCCCAGAGCTAATCTGTTGCCAAGGACTGTTGAGTTTACTTTTGTAATATTTCTTATCTATTCCTCCTTCTCTCTTCTGACACTGCCACCACCCTCTTATGGGCTGTCACTCTTTCTCATCTGGACAAGTCTCTCATCACTCATCTACAATTCATCTACAACTCATCTGCCTAACTGGGCTTCCTAAAGTGCAGTTCTGACTATGGCACCTCTCAACAAATTCCTGTGACTCTGTCTAAGATCAAATATGAAATCCTCTTTTTGGCATTCAAAGACTGTCATGACCTGCTTACCCCCTAATTTCTAATCTTCTTACACCTCACATCTTTCACCACGTACTCTGGGACCCAATGACGCTGGCCTTGTTGCTTCTCCCCAAACAAGATATTCCATCTTCTGACTCTAGGCATTTTCATTGGCTGTCCCCAGTGCAAGGAATGTTTTCCTCTTCATCTCTGCCTTCTGGCTTTCTTCAAGTCTCAGCTAAAACCTCACCTTCTATAGGAAGGCTTTCCTAATCTCCCTTAATTCTAGTGCCCTCCCCTTGTTGAGTATTTCTAATTTATATTGTCTATAGCTTATTTGTACATATTTGGTTGCATATTGTCTCCCTCATTAGATTACAAGCTCCTTGACAGAAGGAACTGTCTTTCATTTTTCTTTTCATCCTCAGTACTTAGCACAGTGCCTGGCACATATTAAGTGTTTGGTAAATGTTTATTAACTGATTGTAATTGTGGAGATATCCTTTTGAGGTTTGTGGTCTGCTGTAGGAAATCATCTGTGAAAACCTGCCTGTTCCCTTAATTATTTTACCTAAGAAGACTCACATGAACAGATCTTTCTGTTACAGACTTTTATGAAGATAAGAAGTAAGTATATGAGCTGGCGATTTCTGGTCTATTTTTGCTTGCCTGAGGGCTAAGACTTTTAATAATAAAATGTGATGTTGTTCATTTGTTTCATTCTTTGAACTAACATGAAAACAGACTCCTAAGTGCCTTTAAAATTGTGTCCCTCCAGAGCATATTTCTCTAATATGCATTCAATTAGTTCCAGCTACTTTTCCAGACTATTCTTGATTATTAGCCCCACATTCTCAAACAAGTTAGGTTCTGAGGTGTTAGGATCCATATATGGGGGTTCCATTGTCACTGGGGAGATAGAATTTCCACAGCCATTGGGGCAGATCTGTTTCCTTTCATACAAATTTGTTACTCTTTCAGTTTCAGCTAAAAGCACCCTTGGGAAGAACTGGCTTAACTGAGTTTCACAAGAAAATTTCTTCAGTCTAGTCCCCCACCACCCCCACCACACACTGCTTTTTGTTGTTTAGTGAGATGAAACTGCTTATAAAGTGTATATGGATGCTGTCTTGGGATGGGGAGAGGAGGGAAAATTTAAAACTCAAAAGCTTATGAAAGTGAATGTTGAAAACTAAAAATAAATAAATTTACAAAATTTTTAAAGTATATATGGAAAACCAAGAGAAAAATACACATATACATGTCCATATATAGTGTATGTATACACATGTGTTATCATTCATTCGTTTTAGTTGTGCTGGATTCTTTGTGGTCTCATTTGGGTTTTTCTTTGCAAAGATAATGCAATTTCCTTATCCAACTCATTTTACAGATGAGGAAACTGAGACAAACAAAGTTAAGGGTCTTGCCCACAGTCACAAAGCTAGTATCTAAGGCTGGATTTGAAATCAGGTCCTCCTGACTTCAGGCCCAGTGCTCTATCTACTGCACCATCTAGCTGCCCCCAACACACACACATACATATACACATGTGCATATACACATAGACATACATACTTCTGCATACATACAAATAAAAAACATTCATTTCCCTCACACATACCTTTGACTTCTCTGTGTCCTCTCTCACATATTAGCTCCTTATATACACATGAGTATATATGCCTACATACACATTTATGTAATAAAGATTTCTATTGTTTTTATTCTTATTTCCTGTAAGAGATATAGGGGATGTATAATCATACCTATTTAATAGATGAAGAAAATCAAGCAGAGAAGGGCAGTGACTTACCAAGGAATGAACCACAACATGCCAATGGCAATGCTAGAGCTGAGACTCTCAGTGCACGTAGCCTCCTATGGCCTGCGTTCTCTTTTATTCTTGAGTTTCATATATGCATTTAAACATGAAAACATCACTAACCTCAAATATTCTGAGTGCATTCCACTAGTATTTTAAAGAACTACACATTTAAACCAATATAAAATATTACCCACTTACAAACAGTGAATATTAGGATTATATGCAGAGGTTTTTGATATTTAATGATCAGTTTATTATCTATTGTACATGAAAGAACAAAAGGGGAGTGAGCTAATTATTTATGTGTGATCCTCACCATCTTTCTCGAAGGACACTAGTCATTTATTACATGCTGCAAATACATTTTTTTCTCCTCCATTGACTTCGCCCCACCCTACCATTCTGATTGGAGTATTTCTTAGAACTACTATATACAATTAATCATTTTTATACAGTGGGTCAGATTTTAATTGCATCTGTGTTCCTCTAAATAAACTGGATGAATAACATTGATTGTAAAGAGGCTTTGTTTCCTCTTTAAGTAGGCACTCCAAATGGCAGATTTCTCTAAAGAACAATACTATTCCTTGAGCTGAAAATATATTCATATGTATTCATTACCATTAACATAGCTTCTGTGTGGTCATGCAGAGAGAATTTTAATCAGGTAAAAAGGCTGTGGAACGTATATGGCTGAAATTATGACAAGCCCTGGCAGTATCTCTGATTTCATCTTCCCTTTGACATTTCCCTGTGTTTTCTACAAAGGAATCTGCTCAATTCACTCAGTCCCTGTGTTGGACATTCCACATAAACAGAAATGAAATAGGTAATGAGCAGATGGGTCAAAGAAAGCAAGATTTGTGAGTGCATATCAGCATTTAAACAGAGGGTCCTGGAGATAGTTTTGTTAGTATCTTAGATTAGAAAGGTCCTTTTGTTTTGCCTACAGATGCAATTGAGGGCCTCATCAGAAACTTAAAAAAAAACAAAACCCAAACATCTTTCATAGTTCAGTACTGTGGTGGTTCAGCAGCTAGCCAAAGGTTAACTAAGGCAAAGAACGTGCTGCATGAATGCTCTAAAGTACACAATTCGAAATAATCTGTTAGAAAAGGCCACATCAGGTACTCATGCATCACTAGAAGAGTTGGCCACGGCAGGATCCTAGCTGCCAGGTGAGACTCTGTGCAAATCATTCCTTTGTCCTCAATCTGGGAAGCTCAGGCAACAATTTATGCTGCCACAATTCCACGGGAATAATTTGGCCACTGAAAATGAATTGCAGATGCCACCTACCCATCTACTTCCTCACAGGGCCATTGGGTTAAGAAGACATAAAGGAGGTTAACTCTGGAGAAGAAAAAGTATACAACATTGTGTAAATGCAAAATATTCAAATATCTCCCTCAGTGCCAGTTCCACTGACAGCATATGGCTGAAGAATTGCTTGTGGGGTCACTTTGTTTTAAGAAGGCTTACTTCACTGAATCGAAACCCAAACCCTTTATAACTACTTTTCATGTTATGGCTGCCCTTTTCTGCTATAAAACCTGGATGCTGTAACAGAGCTATTACTATGGTTTTGGTGATCAGGAAAATGGTCCTCCAAACAGCTTTTTAGAACAAAATCAGTTGGTGGTGGAGAGACTGTGGGACAGGAGAGAAAGAGAACCTGGCACAGAAGCATCTGTAGGCTGGGACTCTAAGAGAGAGAGTTAAGGGCTGTTGCTAACAAGTCTTCTTAAAGAGGAGGAAACAGGGCAAGGCCAGGCCCAGGCCCAACTCCAGGAAATAAGCTCCATTATACCTAGTGAAGAAGTGCATGTTCAGAGCCCTCTAAATCCGAGCTGTATGGGACAGAGTCTGACCTAATTATGACTCTGCCCTTCCATGTGAATGACAATATAAAACCAATTCATCACCTTATGAACAGTGCCATGTCTCCACTCAGTGGCTATTTAACTGGCCAGCCTAAATAAATTGTGAGAAATGTCAAGTTTTTACCTAGAAATCATGCAGGTACCGTATTGCTTGAATACATAGAATACTTGACTGAATACTCACTCTGCAAACAGTCAGCATTTAGAAGGTCCTGACACTTTTCATGACATTTGACACCGCACTCCATGCACTTCATGCCTTGTCTTGCTATCCCCCACAGAAGACCTTCACATTCATAGCAGTAGGTTGGGGTGGTAGCTGTCCACACCTCAAAATTGTGAGGGGTGGTAGATGACATTGGGTAGATCAATGCTTGTAGAGTCTTTTTGAAGACATGCATCTTCTGTTGAGTGGGAGGAAAAAGGAAAACAAAACCAAGAAAAATCAGTCTTTTGGGGTAAATTTGCAAAATGATATTGCACAGAGACTTCAAATAAAGCATTACAACAAACCAATTCCCCACTTTATTTCAAAATAGTTGCTCTGAAAGAGCTCATACTTATACATGAGTCTTACATACTCCCTAATTCTACTGTATCTGCTATGGAGCCCAACTTAGTTGGGCATTTATTTCCATAAGTGGCCAAAATTGTGAAACAGGGTAAATGTGTCTTCTAGGCCATCCCTTCCACCTTTCATATCAATATCTCTTGACTCTCTTTCTCCATGTATTCAAAGGACCTTCATGATATTCCCTGGCTGTCTAGAAAAGTCCTGCCCTAAAACCTACTCAGGCCAGTATTTATGACTCTGAATTTGTTTGCCCTCCCACCTACCGAATTCATCAATGAGATTTTAGGAAGCTGCTCTCAACAAGTTGTCATTTAGAAAAACTCTGATAAACTCAATCACAGAATTGAATAACTGTTAAGGCTTATTCAATCACTCCTACAAGCACTATCAGCTCTTTAATGGGACTATTCCTTAATAATCTATAGGAATTAATTTCTGATGGTAAAATTTTATTATCAGCAACAAGATAATGAAGGAAAGAGGTATTTTTTGGGGGGTGAGGCAATTGGGGTTAAGTGACTTGCCTAGGGTCACATAACTATTAAGTGTCAAGTATCTGGTCTGAGACTGGATTTGAACTCAGGTCCTCCAGACTCCAGGGCCAGTGCTCTATCCACTGCACCATCTAGCTGCCCCAGGAAAGAGGTATTTTTGAAGGGGCTGTCCTGGTGCTTCCCAAATCATACCATGTAGATGATATGCCATAATAAACTCAAATCTGTCCTAAGTCACACTTGAAGGTAATTTTGCATGAACATCTAACACCTAACTAGGGAATATATACATTTTAAAGTAGCTTTACTGCTGCATAAAGCTAATAGGGAAAGTAATATTTCAATGATCTAAGAATGACATTGATTTTTTTAAGAACTTTTTTTCTGATTTTTTTCCATTACCTTCATATTTTCCCCCACCCAGTGAACCATCCCTTATTCCAAAGAAACATTAAGAGAAAAAAAAATTAGTTCAACAAAACTAATCAACACATCAACAAAGTCCAATAATGTATTCAATATTATACACACATAGTACTCCACCTCTCCAAAGAAGGGAGAAACGTGATTCTCATACCATATCATTTCTTCAAAAACAAGGTTGATTGCTAGAGTTACACAGTACTCACTTTGGTTTTGTTTTGTTTTGTTTTATTTATTTCCATTTACAATGTTGTAGTTGTTCATCTTGTCCTGCTTACTTTACTCTGTATTAGTTCATACAAATCTTTCCAAGCATCGATATATCCTTCATATTCATTGTTTCATTTTGAACTGTAATACTCCATTACATTCACATAGGATAATTTATCTGGCTATTTCCATTTCAGTGGACATCAATATTATTCAGTTCATTTCTTTTTTTATAACAAAAAGTGCTATGGAATAGTTTGGTGTATATGTCACCTTTTTTTCCATTATTTTTTTTTTATCCTTTGGCAGTATATATCAAGGTATGGGAATTTTAGAATAACCACATTTAAATTATTATACTAATGTAATTTCTCTACAATAATGGTAGCTACAAACTTTTTTATGTTCATTGTACTAACTCAGATTATGTTCATTTTTGATGCTGCCAAGGAATCTGTTTGCCATACAAACTTTAGCTTTGTATATAGAGATATAATTTTCTTATAATATAAATCTTCTCCCAGTCTTCCATGTACTACTCCAGTAAAATGTAAATGCCTTGAGGGAAGGGATTGAGTCTTTATCTTTATATCCCCAGAAGAATAGCAGAAACTTAATAAATGCTTGATGAATTAAACTACACCCTTATATATAATATTTCAACATTTCAAAGGGGGTAATAATCTCACTGATTTGCCAGTTCCCACCAACAGATGGAATAGATGTTTGGGGAATTATGCCCTTCAATCTATTATTCACACTGTTGCTAAAGTAAGACTGCTAAAGTCCAGCCTAACCATGTCATGCCTCCTATATAAGAATTTCGAGTGATTCCCTATTGCCTCCAAGACAAAATACAAACTCTCTCATTTGGCTTTTAAAGGCCATCACAATCTGGCATTGGCTTCCCTTTCATGCTTCTTACACATTAGTAAAGTCTTTTCATCCTATGTAAAATATGTCATTATAAATTTTCCATGAGAAAATGATAAAAATTGAAATATGATAAGAGTGTGCACATTCTTTTTTTCTCTACCAAATTGTAAACTCCCTGAGAATAGGATTCACATTTATTTCTTTAATCTTTCTCTGGAGCTCCAGCTCAACATTACCAGCTACTTATTGGTTATTTCCAGTTGGTTGCCCTATAAGCTTCTCAAAAATCAACATGTCAAAAACAGACCTTATCACCTCCACTTTTTTTCCCCACACTTTCCTATCTTTTTAAGGGCACCATCAAGGCTGAGAGTTACCCTCAACTCTTGACTTTTCCTCATCCCCTCTTATTCAATCAGTTGCTAAATCTTGTCTACCTCCACAACATTTTTACATAAATTCCCTTCTCCCCACTCACATAAGTCACCACCCTGGTTTAGACTCCTAATCACCTTTGGGCAGCAAGGTGGCAAAGTGGTTAGAGTGCCATGTCTGGAGTCAGGAAGACTCATCTCCTGGGTTCAGATCTGGCCTCAGACACTTATTAGCTTGTGGCCCTGGACAAGTCACTTAATCTCATTTGCTTCAGGTTCCTTATTTTTTTTTTTTTGGCAATTAGGTGGCACATTGAATAAAACAGTGGGTTTGGTCAGGAAGACCCAAGTTCAAATCCAGTCTCAGACTCTAACTAGCTGTGTGACCCTGGGCAAACCACTTAACTCTGTCTGCTTCAGTTTTCTCATCTGTAAAATGAGCTAGAGATGAAAATGGCAAACCATTCCAGTATCCTTGCCAAAGTAACCCCAAATGCGGTTGCAAAGAGTTGGACATGACTGAAAAATGGCTGAAAAATCACTTTTAGACTGGAGTAGCCTATCATTTGATTTCCTTGTCTCAAAATGTCTCCTCCCTTGAATCTATTATTCACATGGTTGTAAAGTAAGACTCCTAAAGTATGGCCTGGCCATGTCACACTTCCTATGTAAGAAATTCTAGTGACTCGTTGCCTGTATTACAAAATACAAACTCCCCTTTTAGGCATTTAAAGCCCTTTCCAATCTGGCTTCGGCTTCCCTTTCAAGCTTCTTACATTTTAGTCTTCTTTATGCACTCTATAGTCTAGACAACTGGTCTACTTGCTTTTCTTTATATACAACATTCCATCTCCTGTACCTTTGACTTTATATATGCTATCTTCTTGAC
This sequence comes from Phascolarctos cinereus, assembly GCF_003287225.1. NCBI lineage: Eukaryota > Metazoa > Chordata > Mammalia > Diprotodontia > Phascolarctidae > Phascolarctos > Phascolarctos cinereus. The sequence goes on from NW_027555736.1 coordinate 159,292,722, forward strand.
CTCAAATACGTTCCCTCCTTGCCTTTGCCCCTTAGAATATTTAACTTCCTTCCTTTCAATAGCACCTTCCATATGACAACTTTCTTGATATTTCCAGCAACCAAGCCTTCTCCAACAAAATTATTTTGCATTTACATAGATGTGCATGATTTTCTTCCTGTGGAATGTAAGCCTTTTGAGGGCAGGGACTACTTTACATTTGTTTTTGTATCACTAGCATCTAACATAGTGCCTAGAACAATAAGTTAATTTTTTTTTATAAATACTTGTGGATTGATTCCTCAATTCCTAACAAGGTTCTATTTATATCATAAACATAATGCTTATTTAATGAATGTGTCATGCTCAGCTTTTCAACTGATTATGTTGATCTTGTCTTAGAGAAAATCTTTCAGCTATAAAAGTTGCCTGCTAGAGTGTAAAATGTTATTAAGCTTTTCATTTAGATGTACCAATAGAGTTTCGGCCAGTCTTCAACAAAATCTTTTATGGTGTTACTTTTTTGGAATTTAGCTATTGAGCTCTAAGAGATAAGAATGGAGTTGAGCTCTGTCCAGCAACTTTCTGGCAGAAAATCATTGCGATAGTTTGGGGAAAAAAAATACCACTATAGCAATTTTAACATTATATTGCCATAGAATGTCCAGCGGGTACAGAGCAGAGCCAGCTACAGAATCTAAGGAAGGAAAAGGCATGTATATGGATTCTCATTAGTTCAAATATTTAAAGAGCCACATTGGATAAAGAAAAGATGTTCTTGGTTAGCCAAAGGGTCTTGCATCATCTTCTAAGACTGAATAATCCATATTCTTTTACATATTTTAGAAATAAATTTTATTTTAAGGAATAGTTGCTCAGTTTTCCATAGAAGCAATTGCTTTAGGATAGAGTGCTCATTTAACAGCAGCAGAAATTGTTACATCATCACAGGTGCTGGGGAAAAGGAATAAAAGACTAAGGTACTATAGTTGGCTGCTTGTATTTTCTTTTGTTTAAGCACCATGACCCATTATAGCTGAAAGAGTCAGGTTAATTTTTAAAGGGAACATGGAAAATCTACTAGATAGTACATTGAAAATCAATTGAATGGGACATTAAAGTAAATCTTAACATTTAGAAGTTAGAGAGAAGCTAGAGAAAAAAATGCTAGATAATTAAATAGAGAAAATTCATCCACAGTGGCAAGAGAGAATGATAATTTAAAAAAATATTTTCCATTTTAAATTTGGGGAATTATAAGCATTAGTTAGCCAAAGATGAAACTAATTAAAAGTGGATGGCTTGTAGAGATGTGCAGTACTCCAGTAAAATAGAAAAAGTAGGGAATATGATATGAATAAAAGGTCAGTCAACTCAGATGTCTTTACTGTGGTGTATAAGTAACCCTGGGAAAAGGCTCTGCCAGGGGAATGTAAGCTGTGGCAAGTTAGACAGTACTGGAAAGGCTTGTGGTATTCCTGGTAACAGATTGTTTGCTTCCCAAGGAAAAGTCTAGCTAAACATGGAAAGGATTGTCACCACTTGGTTGGTGACTTACTGATAAGTTCCTTGGCCATAGCAACCCATGAAACAAGAAATATTTAAAATTGCCTTATTCCTATGCAATCCACTTCTACTTCTGGAGTAATGACCATGGCAGAATCTCACAAAAGGGAGGAGATGGTGCTAATAATCACAGTTTTGACATTTTCTGTAAATGTGAACTTAGCTATTATTACTTAAATGTTAGATCCACTGATCAATAAGTGGTGATAATAGTAGAAAGACTGGATCATGTTAATATTGGCATTAATCCCACAAAAGAAACTAGGAGAAAAAAATAATTTGCAGCTAAATGAAAGTCTTCCCTGGTAAAGCAAATAAAGGTTTGGGCAGTTAGTTTGTTCATATATCCAAAGGCAACAGCCAATAGCTTTATGTTTGGTCATCTTTCATTGATATGTTCATGGTTACCATTTATAGAAACCCTTCAAAGAAGATAATAGCATCTTATGGACCAATGCTCACTGCAGACCATCAGAAGGTAGCAATTATATGAAGAATCTGATTAAGACTTCAAAAAGAAATGTACGTGTATTTTAATATTTTATGACTTTGATCAAAAATGGATACAGAGTAGAACAATGATTAAATATGTTGGAAAATATGGCAGAGGAGTAAAAAAGTAAACAAAGGAGAGCAAAGGCTGGTAGTCTTGCATGGAAGTCTCATGTCTAAAGATACCACAAATGCGTTGATCAAGAAGATAGTGTAGAGTCACTGTACATGGCAAATACCATCTAACAACAAGATTGGATTATAACTTAATAGAAAATATTAGTTATCAATGTAGGATTCATGGCTGAATTATCTACATGTATAATCAGACCATTAACTTGTTAAAGCAAAGATAAAAATCAATATCAAATTAGAAGAATAAAAATAAGAAGCCATAGAGTGCAACTGAAACAGGTGCAACTTTACCCATTTAAATAAACTGTTGATGACAAAACTGGGAAATGAATTTTTAAAAACCCAAACATTCATCTGGACTATCACCATTTCCTAAGTACATTAATTGATGTAAATTAGATATCACAATGAGAAGAACAAAAGAGTCCAACATGGCCTTACCTAGCAAATGTTTGATCTCCTGGACAAGTTTACATACAATATAGCAATGTTTTGGGAACTTAAACTCACTTATAAAATCTTATTACAGAAGATAGTGGAATAACATGAACTACACCAAGGGGCAGCTAGGTGGCGCAGTGGATAGAGCGCCGGCCCTGAAGTCAGGAGGACCTGAGTTCAAATCCAACCGCAGACCAAACACTTGACACTTACTAGCTGTGTGACCCTGGGCAAGTCACTTAACCCCTATTGCCTAAAAAAAAAACCAACCCAAAAACATGAACTACACTATCTCATAAAGCAGAAGCAATGGAGGGGAAAACAAAGGTACAGAAAGCTTACAGAAGACTCAGTTAATCAAGATCACCCCCAGGCAATTTTAGGATGAAATCTGAATGACAACAAATAGGTGAAAAATAGAAAAGTTCTAGCATAATTATTAAAGCCATTAATTCCATTTGAGACAACGAGTCATCATATATGGATTAATCATGGTCCCCAATGTGCTGCACCAAGTTGAAATGAAGCTTTAAAAACTGAAAATAGCTGGACTAATCAAAATATATGCAGAGAACATGGACAGCAAGTATCCATCCTGAAGGCAACAATTGTGAGGATACTAAGGAATTAATTCTCGTTAATTAATCTGACATACTTGCAAAAAATCATGAGTTACCACCAACAAAAATGATGATCAATATTCCAATAAGCATTAGCCCATTTAATCTGTACATGAATTGAGGATATCCTTGATGAATATATGAGAATGGAAAAGGCAGGCTTTCACAAACAATATTCTACAGCAACTACATATTTACAATAATATAACTCTCTGAAGAGAACAACAAAATCCTATTTGTTGGCCATTTTTAAAAAGAATTTGATTTGGTAGAGCAAAATTTAGCCTTAAAGGTTCTCCTCCAACAAGGTGTCCCCCCTCATATGTTAAAGCATGTAAAACTCACTTTTTTTAAATGCAAGAGTTAAAAGAGAAAGAGTATATGTTAGCAAAAATAAAAAATCCTCCTCTCCTGAAGGATCCAGTGCAGAGTCCAAATTAAAAAGGAATTCCCTATACATGATGAGGTCCTATTTGTAGGTGACATTGCATCAGCTTTATTAATCATTGAATATTGCAGAACCTTCATATTTAGCCCCACAATCACTGAAAAGAACTCAATATAACTGGTTACACAGGAGGAAAAAAAAAGTAGAAGAATCTCTATTGCCCAGACTATGATAAATACCTGGGTGGGTGGCTCACAGATCTGTTCTGTGTGTGTATGTGTGTATATACAGACATGCACATATATATCCATAAGTGTACACATACATATATATTTATATTATTGACCTTTCTCTGTATACACACTACATATAATATATAATAATTACACATATATCTAGATGGAAAACTCATGGAGCTATTGCGGCTTTTTTTGCTACTAGAAAGATAGGGTGGTACAGTAGACAGAAGACTGAACTTGGAGTCGTGACCTAATTTGCAGTATGACCATAAGAAAATAATATCTTTGTACCTTCTTTCTCCCATATGTAAAATGAGGGTAATAGTACTTTTCATATCTATGTACATATATATAAGCATGTCTATATATGCATATAATACACATCACACACACATGTATTTATTTAGTAAACACTGCATTTCAAATGTATGATAAACTGGGTGCAGAATTGAATAGGAGAAGAAATGAAATTGGGAAGTTTCACAATGCTTTTATTGACACTGACGCAGAACGTTGTCAATAAGGCCACAGTCAGTCAAATGAGTTTATATTAACAATCCCTACCAGGCTATCAAATAAGTGAAGAATGCAAATCACCAAGATAATGATGTGGACACTAAGTTAGTCCATCAAAACATATAAAGAGTGTGTCTAAAGTTTTAGTGCCATGTTAAGCTTAAATAGATTAATAGCATGAGTAGCTTTAATAGATTAAGATGTGTCTGAGACTTTTAGGACACTCTGAGTATTGGATAGGTCCTCCAAAAAGAAAATAGATTGCACACAAGCTTGAACAGGAGAAGGATACCAGGTTGTATTTCATTTGGGAAATGAGCAGTGCTTCCAAAAATCCTGACCCATTTCCTGTAGCCAAAAATCCATTTAAAAAAAAATCTCTGTGATATCATATTCCTATAAATCATGGGACACTGTAATCTGTGAAATCTCCTAATTACAGGAGACCCAAATAGCCTTATAAAGACAAATAAAGTGTCTAAATTGGAGGCAGCATAATACCAGTGGTGATTGACACGTGACAAGTAACATATAACATACCCTTTATGATTTACATCCCCAGAAAAAGAGGTGACCAGTCATGTAATAAAAAAGGATAGATGGATAATTCAAATGTTATATCGATGTTCATTTGAAAAAAAAAAGAGTCCGAATGTAAACGTAAAGCCTATATCAGATTGTGCGCCCTCTTGGGGAGAGTAAGGGGGAGGAAGTGGGAGAAAAATTTTCAACTCAAAAGAATATGGAAGTGATTGTTGATAAATCAAAATAAATTAATAAAATTTGAAAAAAAAAGAAACAAAAAGAGTCCATAGTAGGTTCTATGGCATGTTTTGTCTTTCCTTTATATAGGCAATTAGGTGATGTAGTGGATAGAGCACTTAGTCTGGATTTAGGAAGACCCAAGTTCAAATTCAGCCTCAGACACTTACTAGCTATGTGACTTTGGGAAAGTCACTTAACCTCTGTCTGCCTTGTTTTCCTCAACTGTAAAATGGCTATAATAAAAGTACCTATCTCCCAGTGTAATTGTGAGGATCAAATGAGATAGTATTTGTAAAGTGCCAGGGGTTAATAAATACTAGTTCCCAGGGGGAAAAACATAAAATTGTAAGACAAGATGAGAAGATGTAAATCAGCTGTGATAATAAAAACTGGCATTTATGTAATATTTTCAAGTGTACAAAGTGCTTTAAGCATTATTTCATTTTTGCCTCAAAACATCCTCTGAGATAAATGCTATAGCTATTATTATCTTCACTGTATAGATGAGGAAATTGAGGCATAGAAGCTTAAGTTATTTCCCTGTGATTACACAGCTAGTCAGGGCCTGAGGTCACATTTGGAATCTGGTCTTCCTAACTCTAAGCCCATCATACTCTCTACTATATCATGCTACCCTTCTAGCAAGGGGTCTCTAAGAGATCCATTAATATGTGATTCAAGAAAGGTATTCAAGTATCAGTAAGTATTGTGACCACAAATGGTTTTATACAAATTGAGCACCCATCTAACTTGTTAGAATTGCCTCCAAATGACCTGGCTATTTTGTCATTATTTAGAATAGTTAAATCAACATGTTATGAAACCCTAGAAATGATCTCAAAAAATATTTTGACCAATGACAGTGTTAGTGAATAAATTTATGACCTTTGAAGACTACAAAGGGAATGATACTTATTCTGACATTGTTTGGGTTTATTCATTTTAAAATGCATACAACTAGTTTAGAGTTATATGGTATCTGTTGAAATAGATGCTCAAATAGCTAAGAGTAGTGTCAGGATATTGGTCTCTGAGGGTAAAAGTAGTCCACAAGGGTTTATAAGCAAGAGTTGTGGGGAATAACAGAATGTGTTTATTTTTTTAATGTTTTTATACCAATACACCAATGGACCAGTTTTCTTGTTGAAAATGAACATTCTCTCAAATGATGCAGATCATAATTTAATATTCCCTGCCCATTTCATATGACTCATCCATGTTTTTGCACAAATTTCCCATGAGGGATCTACTAATGAGCTGGGAGCCTTTCCCCATGTTCTCTTCATGCTGAATGGGAAGCACTGCAACTATGTACCAATCGTCCTTGGCTTATGATAAGTGAGGGGTCCATCTTTTCCTTTAGTTATATATTTCAGCTGGAAATTCAATTAAACACAGTACTTTATCAAAACAGGTCCTGTGGTATAGCACTGAGCACTGGAGTCAGAAAGACCTGGAATCGCATCTGGTCTCTGACAGATGCTTGTTACCTGTATGACCCTAAGTAAGATTCTTCTATCAACTCCCTAGGACTCTCTGAAGTTATAAACAGGATTTGTCTGTGTTTATGTATCACATGTAGAATTTCCTATTATTTAGAAAAAGATTGATATAATCTGTTGATTTTTTTCCATCTTAACAATCAAATCAAATTTATTTTATAGCCAAACCCCTCTACATGAACTGAAATTGGGTATTTAGATGTGTACCTTCTCCTAAAATTTGACTAAAATCAGTTTTGCTAATGTCTACAGATATTTTAAACAATAAACTTAATCTAAACTTAAACTTGCTTCAACTCTATAAACATATATTATGGTACACATACAGATTTATTGATCTTAACAATGGCAAAATCTCCTCCAAATTCTTCATTCAAGAACCAGAATATTTAGATTGCAGGAGAAGAAAAAAAAAGATTGGCCACAAATACGGAATTAAAATAAGTCTAAGAGTTAAATAGTAATAGCTGGTATTTTTAAAGTGCTTGAAGATCTGCCAAGTGCTTAAAAGCAGACCTTGTCTTATTTGATCCTCACCATAAACCTTTGAAATAGCTCCTATAATGCTGGGTCTAATGTCAGAAAGACCTGAATTTAAATCTGGCCTCAGGCACTTACTAGCTGTGAGATCTTGGTCAAGTCACTTGACCCATTTACCTCAATTTTCTCATCCATAAAATGGAGATAATAATAGAACCTTCCTCCCAGGATTGTTGTTAGGATCAAATGAGATAATATTTGTAAAGTGCTTAGCACAATACCTGGTACATAGTAAGCATTATATAAATGTTAGCCATTTTTCTTATTATTAATGAATAGTAGTAGTAATTAATTTTATGTAGTAGTATGAAGAAAAGGAGAATAGCTAGGCAGTATATTGGTTAGAGTATGGGTTTGGAATCAGGAAGACTCATCTTCATTAGTTTAAATTTAACCCTGGGCAAGTCACTTAACCTTGTTTGTCTCAGTTTCCTCATTTGGAAAATGAGCTGGAGTGGGAAATAGCAAACCATTCCGGTATCTTCACCAAGAAAACTCCAAATGGGGTCACAAAGAGTTGGACATGACTGAAATAACTGAACAATAGTAGTAACAGTAGTAGAATTAGTAGAAAAAGTAATAGTAGAATTAGCAGAAGTAGGAGTAGGAGTAGAGGAGGAGGAAGAGGAGTAGAAGTAGTAATAGTAGCAGTAAGTAGTAGAAGCAGTAATAGTAGTAGTTAGTAGTAGTAAGTAGCAGTAGCAGTAGTAGTAGTAGTAGTAGTAGTAGTAGTAGTAGTAGTAGTAGTAGTAGTAGTAGTAGTAGTATTTACAGCTAAAGAATCTGAGGTTCCAAGAGGTTAAGTGACTTACCTTGGGGTCACAAAGCTCTCATGTATCTAAATTAGAATTTAAACCTAGATCACTCTGACTCCAAGTACAAGAATTTATGCACTATACGTATTACCCTGTCTGTATAATAAAGAGCATGAGTCAGTAAGAATTTTTACCAAGGGTAATGATGTGCTCTTTTATATCATATTGGAATCAATATCCAATTTTCCAAATGTTAAGAGTTGTCATTGAAATGGTGACAGTCTTCTTTGGAATTCAGCATTCTCTTCTCTCCAACTTAGTTAATAGTGTGTTAATGAATAGCACTCCCCCTTCTCCTTTATGAGTTATGTAATATAGAGGTACATTGTTTGTAGTCTAGGAGACCTAGTTTCACATTCTGGCTCTAACACTTCCTAGCTGTGCATGAGGATGTATAAACCAGTGAAATTCTCTAAGCAGGTTTCCTCATCAGTAAAAGGGCAACATTTGTACAACCTGCCTCATAAAGTTACAGTGAAGAAAGCACTCTGTAAATTATTATTATTATTATTATTATTATTATTATTATTATTATCATCATTATTATTAATTTATTACTATACATACCAATTTACTTGACCATTTCTTTCCCTGGGTTCCCAGTAACAAGCTTCTAAGACTTTGGGATAAACCAACCAGCCCATTCCAGAGCTTTCATTGAATAGTTTAGTTGTTGTTTTCAAGGCCTGGTTTTATTACTGCAAGGTTGGTAGGGAGTGGGGAGAAGGTCAAGCAGGGAGAGGGAAAGAAACACCTTTAAATGATTTCATGGCCTACGGCCAGGTCAGAACCGTATTGCTATTGGCCAAAAGCTGTACAAGACTTAGGAAGGCTATGTACAATGTGACCTTTAAATTAAGTTATAAAGATCAAATCCAGGGAAAAAAAGTGAATTTCAGAGTGTCAAAATAGGTAGTATTTCAGAGTTAGTTTCATAAAAGAAGCCATTAAGTCAACATATCACTGTGTTGATTTAAGGGCAATGTCTAAAACACTTTCAGCTACACTTTTTGAAGCAGTTAATGCAAAGAGTGACTCTAAAAGCTATATCCCTATCCATCTCAGACAAAAACGAATGCTTTCCCAGCAATGTTCTAGAGTGACTAATAGCCAAAATTACTAAAAAAAAATACTAATAACGTGGGGGTATGAGATTTGTAAGGCAGGATGAAAGGTAAGGTAGCTGATCCTCTGATTCAGTCTTACAAGTACAATCACAGTGGGCTACGAGTGTCTGGTGGTCTTCATTATTCAATCAACTAATCAACAAGCATTTAATAATCATCTCTTATATACTAGCCACTGACAACTATCTTCAGTCATGGTCAGAAGCATGATTTGGAAATGGATTTCCTAAAATGTCTGATATGTCCCCAAAGACTTCACTGTGGTGGTTTTTTTTTCCTCTTCAAATTCAAACTTTTGAAGAAAATATATGCATATTCAGAGCTTAGATTATACTCGATTATGTTTTTGGATGTCTACTCCACTGGAGCAAATTATATTCATTTTAAATGATATGAATTCATTTTTGTATTCCCATAGCCTGGGCTACTACACACCCACACCTACACCGCCCCATATACACGCACAGGCGCACATGCGTATGTGTGTGTGTGTGTGTGTGTGTGTGTGTGTGTCTACAGTTACCCCTGCCCCCATAATCTGGAAAATCCACATATAATTTTTGGCCTTCCTTTCATACCAGAGAAGAAGTCTGAATTATGATATTTAAAATAAAATATGTTGATATTATACAATATTTTATATACATTTTATGCATTTCTGAGTTTCTAAACCTTTTTATGTCATCTGCTTTGTGTGTCATCTGAGGCTTCCACAAAACTCTCCCAAAATTCCCATTTAATTTCTTATGCCAACCTACAATATATTGAAATTGTAATGGGGAAAGTTGCAATGAGGAAGGGATAATGGTGTATACACACACACACACACACACACACACACACACACACACAAGTGTAAAGGAAATAGAGAGGTTAGGAATGGTGGGGAGAGATTCTATTTCCTTTTCCCCAAGGACACAGCATAGGAAATATAACTTATCTCTACATAACCCAGATGCATAGTTATGAAACAAGTGTAGCTAGTAGTAATAGAGGAATAAAGCCAGCAGCATTTATGATTAGAACTTCTCACCAGGCAGCTGCTGACACTCTACTCCTACTAATAATACCCGATTTTAGTATCATAGGAAAGGGATTTTGTGCCTAGCCATAAGAGTCACCAGGGGCTCTGTGATTGGCTGAGGCACAGGGTGATTTGTGGTTCACATGGATATAGAACATCAAACCCACAGAAGGTCCTTGTTTCTGCCCTTCCTCTGAGAACCTGACACCCTGCACCAGGGTTCAAATCCCACTCTTTACAGTCCCAGTCATGGGGCTGGGAGGACAGAAGTGGGGGTGGAGGGGGAGCTGGGGAATATAAGCTCACTGAGGGCAGGAACTGTGCTTTTTGCCTTTCTTTGCATCTGTACTGCTTAGCCCAGTGCCTAGCACATAATAAGCATTTAACAAATTCTTATTGACTGAGCTGAATTCAAGCACGTCTTTCAAATGCTTTCTATTGAAAATGTGAACAAAAAAAGTTACCAGCCTTATAATGCAGGAATGATGACAGCTACCTATTCAGACACAGAAAACAGCTATAAGTAGTGATGTCTAAATTGAAAGTTAAATAATGCCACTAATACGGAAATATAGTTTGCATGACTTCACAGATATAATGGTATCATATTGCTTGCCTTCTCAATGGATGGGAGAGGGGCTGTAGGGAAAGGGAGAATTGAAACTCAAAAAACTTTTTAAAAAATTAATGTTTTTCACAGAAGATAATGTCAAAAATAACATAAGAAAAGAATGTCTATGAAAAATAAAATTTTACTCTCCCTACCAATTCTTCCTCATATATTCTGTTATTGATGTTCAGATCTGTGAATATTATTAACGTAAGGAACTCCAAGTAGAAGCTCTTTCCACTAAATTAGATTGCTAACTCCTTTGTAACTTAGACTTTAAGAAGGCAGTCTGGAGGTTAAATGACTTGTTTGGAGTCATACAGCTAGAATGTGTCAGTCAGAACTTAAACCCTGCTCTTTCTGTCTCTGAAGCTGGCTCTCCAACCACTATATGAATTGGTCTCCCTTACTAGCTAAGTGAGAAAAAAAAATCAACCCTCTGTATATTATTTTAACATTAAAATTTAGTCCAGAGCATCTTTGGAGAATACAATTCATTTACTTCTCCCAAACTTAAATTAATCTTTTTACTCATAAAGGGGAGGAATTGGTGAAATGAAGCACTTGGCTTTATTTTTTTCATTCCTGGCACAATTTTAATGAAGAAGATGGCCCCAAAATATGAAACATCATTTTGGATCAATCATTGAAATCTTCAATTTCCTTAGGAGGAATAACATTTTTTTTTACTGCACTTTGCTTTTATGAAAATAGAAAATCAACCTCTTGCTATTTTTTCACCTGGTCAGCCCTTTATCATTAATATAAGAGCAAATACTTTCAGCCAGTTCCTTTTACCCTGAGGATGCCAGTGAAGAGTTCTGACATTGAAGAACTGATTTTATTCTATTTAACATTTATCATTGGTTTTCACATAACAACTGAATGTGACAGCTTGTAGAGTCTGACACTGAAATGGGGCTGTGCTACAGAAGTCACATTTCATTTACATTGCCAGACATGTGCCCTTTGGAAATGGGCATCTGAGGTTTTGAAAGGGTTCTCTGTGGACTCTGACCTCACCTCTACCACGCCACAAACCAGAAGCCGCATCACAAAGCTGAGTGGTCATTTCTAGGCTAAAACATAGCTCAGTATATGCTGTAACAAAAAATAAATGAATAAAATCCCATGAAATTAGAAAAAGTCGAAGCTGAAATTTAATAGTCTTTGCATTTTCATTTCCTTTTTCTTAGCCTTCGTAAGATTGCATGTCTAGGGTAAAAATCAAACTCCATATTTCCAAAGACAATGAAAAGGAGTTCCCCCAAACCCAGGTGAAGGGCATCCTTGTTTTACTTTCTTTCAAGGTACAATTGATGATGTAGCACTTGGGAGGAATGGGGAAGTCTCCTATCCCCTCATCCTGGGGAAGAATAACAGAAACATCAGAAAGCACTCATATATTCATGAACCAAAGCCTTCTCTCTCTGCCTGCCCCAGCCTCCAACTCTACCTCAGTCCTTGGACACAAATAGTCTTCACACTTCCATTCCAGTCTCCTTGGAGAATACTCCTAGTCATCTATGCTGCCTATACTCCAGCTCCCTGGGCAAACAATGCCTACTGGTCAATGCCTAAATTTGTTGTGGAGAGCAATTAAGTAGTTGATAAAGCGAACAGATACAAGAAGACTGGAGCTCAAATTCTTTCATAGACAATAGCTGCATGACTCTAAGAAAGTCACTTGACCTCTTCTAGCCTCAGTTTACACATCTGTGAAAATGGGGATAATAATAGCACCTATGTCACATCGTGGTTATGAGGATCAAATTTGATAATGTAAGTAAAGTGCTTCTTTATGCACCTTGAAGTACTATATAATATATAAATGTAGTATAGCTCTAATAATTAGTAATTAGTAATATTTTGTATAATGTAGTATAATAATTTATATTTAAAAATTTTAATAAATAACATTAATTATATTTATAATTTACAATAAACAATATTTATTTTAATATATTAAATATAATTAACAATATAAATAAATGAATGTGTTTATAATTTATAATAAATAATAAATAATTTAGTATGATAATTAGTAAAGCTCAAATATATAGTGATATATAATATAGCTCTAATAATTATCATGTATGATAGAATATTATTAAATAATAATATAAAATTTAAAATTATTATTATTATATTCAACAGATAAGAGGACCAAACTTACAGTTCGAAAGATCTGACTTCTATCCCTTATAATCTCACAGCCCTAGAAAACTTTCTTAAACCACGTTAGAGAAGAGCTTCTTATCTTCCTTAATAAAGGGATTCTTTAACCCAGAATTCCCTGCATAAATGAAATGACAAATCTAGATCCGCCCTTCTATGTCCCGGCCCCCCAATGGTTGTAACCACTAAAAGGGATAAAGGTATCTATGTTCCCATGTCCAATGAGACAGACAGAATGGCAGACAGAACAGCAGACAGACAGAGTCAGAGAGAAACAGACAGAGAAAAAGACAGTGAGAGACAGAAACTGAGACAGAGAGAAGGTGAGTTGGGAGAGGGGCAGGGCTTGAGGTTGTATAGGATGCAACATGGGTTATCTGAAAAGCAAATGCTTATCTGTGACAATAAAAAGAGAGAGAGAGAGAGAAGTTATCAGACTGGGTGTTGCTGATAGCTTGTGATTATCCAAAACGATATCCTGATCTGAGAAGATAGAGAGAGTGATGCCAGCCACACTCCATGCTGAGAGCTTTATGTGGGAAGGGTCTGTCATGACTTGTCATGAAAATCTTTATAGCCATTAGTACATGTAGGGACAGTGTCTGAAAGTTACTGCACTAGAAAGTTGAGGGAATAATGAGATATGGGGACAGATTTTCCCTTCATTCTCTCTGCTATTTACCTACATCTTTTTCATATTGTGTGTTGCACATAATTTATCTCAGGAAAAATGCCCCAGTGAAGACTTGTTTATTTTTCATCTCAGTTATACATCAGAGAACATCACCAAAACTTAAGGAGATAAACTTTCTGCGGAGCTCTGCTCTACTCCCTCCCCATTAGTAAGCCCTTTGATAACATACTTCATTTTTACATTAGATAACACTTACCAATTCCTCATTGTTCAGAGATGTCCGAATAACCATGGCCAGGGAGATTCCAGATTTTCGGGCAGCTAATGTCTAAGGCAAATATCATAAAACCATTACTAATAAATAGAGCAAGAAATGCCAATAAAAATACGAACAACAAAATATTAACCGTTCCTGCCTGACACCTAACATGTGACATCTTAATTTCTCTTTCCTTTGGTAGCATTAGGCAGAGTACCATTTATTTACTTTGGCATGTTCATATAAAGACCGCAATTGGGATTTTCTTGGCAAAGATACTAGAGGTTTGCCATTTCCTTCTCCAGCTTATTTTATAGATGAAGACACGAGGCAAACAGGGTGAAGTGACTTGCTCAGGGTCACACAGCTACTAAGTGTCTGGGGTCAGATTTGAACTTGGAGAGATGAGTCTTCCTGACTCCAAGCCACTCTGTCCACTGTGCCACTTCATTATCCCAATCTAGACCATTTCCTAAAAGTTTCCAGATGAGGGCACTAGGGTCTACGTTATTAAAGAAGTAGTCAAAAGACTTGAGTTTCCCTTCTAACTCTTACTAGTAATGTAGCCTTGGACAAAACCACTTTACCAATATAAGCATCAGTTTCCTTTCCTGTAAAATAGAGATAAAAATCCCAGTCTTGCTTAAGGGCTGAGGAACAAATGACATAATGGAATTGAACTTAGTTGGAAGGGTATAATGTTCCATATATAGGTATAGAGCATTGCCATAGAATAAGTAAGGTATAAATACTATTAACTGACTTGTCTAAAGTTTAACCACAGTCTAATAGTATTTATAGTTTTTTTTAAAAGAATCTCTTAAGTAAACACAATCAGTTTCTTAAGTAAAACTTGATTTATCATATGAAGTTGTTGTAAACTAAGCAGATGTTAATACATGATGGATCTGGAACATTGATTTAGGACTTAATTTTAAAAAATCGTTCATAACCCCATTGAAATGGTCTTTTAGATCCAGCCTGAAAAATGCTGTGCTACTTTCTCAAAAATAGTCTGGTTTAATGAGAGAGAAGTCAAGATTGGGTGTCAAAATACTAGGGATGTATTTTTGTATTTGTCATTATGAGGATGCAACTCAATTGGCCTGATTGTCAAAATGAGATACCTAATATTTATGAAGATTTGGGGCATATAAGGCATGCAAAGTTTTTCTAATGACTGAGAAAATGACAACTATGTAAGTCTTTAAAAGTAGCTTTCAGTTAAACACAGGGAAATCAGGAGAATCACCAGTTGAACTCCACTCTACTGCAAGCATAATTCCCCTTTGGAGCTCCATAGTTTTGTGCTATGTTTTCTAAAGGAGAACCATTCCCTGAGAAAAACCATGGCAAGCTTACCTTCAAAGTTTTTAACAGCCTGATTTACTATCTCTAAAGAGAAGAAATCTCCCCTCAAATTTGCAGGGACTGTTTTGTTTGTCCTTTGTCACAAAATTAAGTTGTTGATCAGTTGTCCTTTGGCTGAGTCCAATTCTTTGTAACCCCATTTGGGTTTTTCTTGGCAAAGATACTGGAGTAGTTTGACATTTCCTTCTCCTTCTCAAAAAGTATACTTAGTCTTTATCTATTTATTTTGTTGTTGTTGAATGAGGTGATATATTCTTGGATTAGCTCTGCCTCATATAACAATCCAGTTTCCCCTCCTCATAAATTAAATGCAATATACCCTTGGGAGCTCAACATATAGTAATTGAATGAATTTAAAAAAATACTTACCATGGCCTGAAAAATTCCAGCAGTGGGAAGAAACAGAGTATGAATAATTAGCTATTTAAAAGTAGAAAACTGTATAATGATGTTAAATAAACATAAAACATTCTTAAAATTCCACATTGCATTAGAAATGAGATAATCATTCAGATGTACATACAACCTCTTCTTTTGTAATATAAGCATTTGGAACTAATTTTTTTTGTACTTTATAACTATAGTGATAGTTTTTGAATAGATTATCATTAGAAATAAAAATCACTGATATTTATGGCAAGTTTTTATGCATTACCAGAAATAAATGGTGCATTCTAGGCAATACTTAGGAAATACTAAGGAATACTAAGAAATACTTAGGAAAAAATGTGAAAAGATTTTGTCAGACATTAAAAGAATTTCATAATAATTTCTAAATTATTAACTTATATTTTAATTTAGATTTCAAATATTCTGGAAGGAGAAAACTGTATAATCTTAAATAGTGTATTTCTAGTGGAATCTGAAACATATTATATTCTGATTTTGAAGCTGATTTATTTCCTTAGTTATATGCTATTTCATTGGTTAACATCTAATCATATTCCAAAGATGGTAAGGTAAGTTCAATAAGGAGTAAATAGCACAATGGATGGAAACAGAGTGGGAGAGAGGGAGGGAGCAGAGGAGAGAGAAAGGGAAAAAAGAGGGATAGGGTAGAAGGCATATTACTCACAAAGTGAGTAGTACACAATAAGATGATTCCTTTTACTACACTTTCATTGCATATGTTTTAACTGGCATTTTAAAGATTCCTATCCTGTTTACTTTTACCACTATTCAGATCTCATTCTAAATTGTAGGGGATTGCTAATCACTGTGAAGCTCTATAATGTGCATGGCCTAATGAGCATTTTAATGACTAGAGTACCACAGGAATTTTCAGTGGTAATTAATATTCTTCAGCAAAAGACGATTTCTAGTTAATTTTGTTTAGACCAGAGCTCACCAAAGAGTAAGAATTCTCATATGCCCTACCTGAATTGATTTCTTTACCTCAATTACTACTACCTAGTTCCATAGTAATAAGTGAATGCTGAGTGAATTGAAAACTTGAATTGGTCTTTAAATTTGGCATATTAAACTCAGTCATTTTTTTTTCATTAATGCAAACAATTCCATTTTAAAAGGGCCAAAATACAGCTGTTCACCTAAGGTTCATATGGCACTCTGCTGGATGCTTTCTTACTTAACTGTAGGGTGATTTTGCCTCAATTCATAATTTCAAATTGTATCAATAGCAGGCATAAAGTTATATTACTACCAGATTTAAAAATATAGAAGGCAATACCTTCACTGAGGAGAAGGAAGAAAATATAAATATAGCATTCATAGGCAGCTAGGTGGCTCAGTAGATGGAGAACCTGCCCTGGAGTCAGAAGGACCTGAGCTCAAATCTGGCCTTAGACACATAACACTTACTAACTGTGTGGCCCTGGGCAAATCACTTAACCCCAATTGCCTCACAAATTTTACATCTATCTATCTATCTATCCATCTATCTATCTATCTATCTATCTATCTATCTATCTATCTATCTATCTATCATCTATCTATCTATCTATCTATCATCTATCTATCTATCTATCTATCTATCTATCATCTATCTATCTATCTATCTATCTATCTACCTATCTTTCTGTCTGTCTGTCTGTCTGTCTATCTACATATATATACACATGTATATATACGCATATATATATATACACATATATATATATGCTAATTTGGATGAATTCAACATCTTAGATATTTTAATTCATGCGACAATTGTAGGCTAAGAAGTTAATACAAAAGGCAATTTTAAAAAATGAAGTAGAAAACAATATACGCAATCAGATAATCATCCCAAAGTTACTTACCACATCTCGTACAATGGGCAAGGTTTTTTTTCTGCGAAGGTCAGGCATGCTGTCAATACCATAGAGTCCCCTGCCAGCCCTGTAAAAAACATAATTATTAAAATTATTAATTTTTAAAATTTAAATTATTTAAATATTAAAATTATTTTTTTAAAAAATTATTTTATCAAGTAAAACAATGTTCCATCAGAAAGTAGCATCCTAGGTCTGATGGTTAAAAAAAAAGTCATACAGTAAAAACAAGACAAAACAAAACTGAACTTGGACTGTGGAATTAAAGTACCCTCACAAAGTCCACTGTACAAATTTTAGGATAGTAAACCACTGTAGATATTAGAATAAAGATCCACTACTCTTCCTTTCTAGCTTCCCCAAATTACTCAACTGACATCTGAAGAAACCCAACACTTTGGGATTATAAACCATGATCTTCTTGGATTGAATTACTCTTTATGGGACAAAGGCATACTTGAAAGAATACACATTGTTGGTTTAGAAATATTAAGGAAACCAAAGTGAACAATGCTTTTGATCTAGACCCAAATTGTCAGCAATTATAAGAAAATTATCAATAGTTTAGAAATCACTTCCCTAACCTTGCTCTTCCACCAATGTTAAAACTTTAAAAACTCATCTTTAATAAGTAGAGGTCCTTTATTTTAAAAAATAAGATGAAATTTATGTGGTATAAATGATATATGTTGGGCCCCAGAGTTATTAAGATCTGGGCATAAGTCCTATTTCTGTCACATAGTAGTTGTATAACCATCGACAAGTTGCTTAATCCCCAGTTAACTCTCTAAGAAGCTAAATTATGGAACCATTACTGTAGCTTTGCATAAAATGGGCAGAATTTCTAGACCCAGGCATTCCCCACACCCATGAAATTACAGGTGTGGACAAAATAAAATACAGTAGGCGGATATAATTCACCTGAGGTTCCCCCTCTTCCCCCAGTAATTAATTTAGAAGTATCACACAAGGAAGATAGTTAAATCCTCCATGAAGTCTGTTCTATGTAGGCATTGTAAAAGGCAGACATTAGAAAATTTCTCCTATCCAGTTTCTATACATGATAATGAGAAACTATGTTTTTATGATACCCATTTGCCACTTTGTCTATAAGGTATATAGTAAGAAGAAAGGAGAGTGATTAGAATGTAGTGTGTGTGTGTGTGTGTGTGTGTGTGTGTGTGTGTGTGTGTATCTTTGTTGACTTTTCCTAGGTATCAAAGACAAATTACACTTATACACTCCCAGCAAAGAGAGTATTATTTCAATTCAGAATTTAGAGAGGTAGAGGTGGAAAGTGGAGTTAAAAAGAGGGAAAGGGATTAAGAGGGATACAGAGATAAGATGAGGAGGGAGAAATGAGAAGGTAGAAGGAGAAAATTGGAGGTAGAAAAGAAGAGAGACAGGAGTAACAGGCAAAAAAAAAGTTGGAGCTCTAAGGGCTCTTTCTGCAAAAAAAAAAAAAATCGTATGACTTATGATTTTTAAAAAAGTTCAAGAGATTTCCTTAGTCATCTAGTAGGGTACTGAAGCATCAGGCAAAGTCCATTATATCCCCTCAATTGAACTAGATAAACATTTACTTGTAAGCTGATAAATTTAATAAAATTTACATTTTAAGTTTTAAAATATTCCCTGAACCTGATATTGATTTCTTCAGTAGTTAAAGAATGCTGTACCACCAATCATTTGCCTCTTATAATGAGACCATCACTATCACTGCAATATCTGGTGACCATTCAGTCAGACTACAGAGTGCAATTTACCCAGTATAAGCAAGAAGTGAGAAGAATAGGATGAGGTTAGCACATACTGCAACTACTGTGAGAAGTTAGAAGAACTTATAGAAAGTAGAGGTCTGGTAGAGAAACAAGAGTGAGTTGTAGAATACTTTTCTGGAAAGGTATTTCCAGAATACACCTTCTGGAAAGGAGTTTAACTTGCTGTATAGTACCTGAATGGTTTATACCAGAAGCAGAAAAAAACCAAAAACCTAATCTAGGTCAAGATATAGACTGACTATGGCTGGAGACAGAGCCAAGATAGCACAGTATAGTCAGCAACCCAACTGAACTGTCCCCTCCAAACAACTTTAAAATAACTCCTCAAATCAAATTTTGGAGCAGCAGAGCCAAAACAACAACAAAAAAAGTTGGATTGAGGTTTTTTTTGAATATAAGATGACTCAGGAGATAGGTAAAAGAGGTCTGTGACACTGGTGTGGGTGCCAGCCCAGAGAACATGTGGGCTATGACAATGGCAGCAGCCTTGGGTGCTCTCAGCCCAGAGAAGTAAGGGAGTTGGAAAATTAGACAGAAAGTGATTACAGGGGACCCTTTACTGGTATTGGGTACAGCTGGTGCTGGTTGGTGCTGATCTATTGACCATACATAGTTTCAGGGCAGAGAAGAGTGCTTGTGATCCATTACAAGGGAATAAAGGTTCTGGTCACATTCCAGGGCCAAGAAGAGTGCTAGGGCTTGTGGCTAAAGGAGCAAGGAACCTGGTCACAGTTCCAGGGCCAAAAGGAGTTCTGGTACTTGTGGTTGCAGGGGATCAGGGGACTTTCCAGGTTAAAGACCAAAGTGCAGAGCAGGAGGGCAGTAACCACACCTCTGCCTGATTCACAGAGCCTTGGAAGCACTGAGAACTTGCTGACTCCCAGACCTAGCTTTGAAAATAATAGCATGAAAAAGCCTGAATCTTGGGAAAGTATCTCCCCACTTCCAGGTGAGCAGAGGCAAACTTTAACATAAAGTTCAAAGTCAAGAAATGGACTGGCAAAATGAGCAAACAACAACAAAGAACTTGACTATAAAAGCTACTACAGTGGCAGAGAAGATCAAGACACAATCCAAAGGAAGATAACTAGCTAAATAAACCTACAACAAAAGCCTCAAAGAAAAGTGTTACTTAGACCCAAGCTTAACAAGAATTCCTGGAAGAATTAAAGAAAAAGATGAATGGCAGAAGAAATATTGTGAAAAGAAATGAGAGTGATGCAAGAAAATTATGAAAAGAAAATGACTAGCTTGGTAAAAGAGGCACACAAAAAATACTGGAGAAAATAATGCCTTAAAAATATAATTGACCTAATAGTAAAAGAGGCACAAAAATTCACTGATGAAAAGAACTTCTTAAAAAGCAGAATTGGCCAAATGGAAACAGATGTATAAAAGTTCATAGAAGAAAATAATTCCTTAAAATTTAGAACTGGGCAAGTAGAAACTAATGACTCCATGAGACATAAAGGAACAATAAGACAAAGTCAAAAGAATGAAAAAAAAAGAAGAAAACATGAAATAATCTCATTGGAAAAACAACTGACCTGAAAAATTGATCAAGGATAATTTAATAATTATTGGACTACCTGAAAAAAACGTGATTGAAGAAGTAGCCTAGACATCATATTTCAAGAAATTATAAATGAAACCTTCCCCAATATCTTACATGCAGAGGATGAAATAGAAATTGAAACAATCCATCAATCACCTCCTGAGACCCCAAAATGAAAACTCCTGGGAATATTACAGCCAAATTCTAGAGTTCCCACGTCAAGGAGAAAATACTGCTAGCAGCAAGAAAGAAATAATTCA
Source organism: Phascolarctos cinereus (assembly GCF_003287225.1). Taxonomy (NCBI): domain Eukaryota; kingdom Metazoa; phylum Chordata; class Mammalia; order Diprotodontia; family Phascolarctidae; genus Phascolarctos; species Phascolarctos cinereus. The sequence goes on from NW_027555736.1 coordinate 159,313,792, forward strand.
AATGTCATAGAGTCACAGACAGAATCACACAAAATTTAGTGGTTTCCATGTTAAAGGAGCAGAGGGCTTAGAATTTGATATTCCAGAAGGCATAGCAGCTAGAATTATAAACAAGACTAATGTACCCAGCAAAACTGAGTACAGTCCTTCAGTGGGAAAAAAAGGATATTTAATGAAATAGAGGACTTTCAAGGATTCTTGATGAAAAGATCAGAATTTAATAGAAAATTTGATATTCAAACACAAGACTCAATAGAAGCATAAAAAGGTAAACATATACAAGTAATCATAAGGGAATCAATACAATTAAACTATTTATATTACTACATGTAACTCCTAAGAATTTTGTCATTATTAGGACTAAAAGTCTCAATAGATAGAGGGTATGAATGTGAGTGGATTATGATGGAATGAGCTCAGAAAAAAAAGAAGGGGTGAGAAAGAGGAATTGGGAAAGGAGGGAAGGGAGAGATAGAGTGGGAGATTTTTCTCTCATAAATGGGAGAAATACAAGGAGATTTTTTTATATTGGATGGGGAAATAAAAGGTGTGGTAGACAATGCTTGAACCTCACTTTCATCTGTATTGGTTCAAAGAAGGAAGAATACACACTCAGTTGGGTATAGAAATCTATTTAACCCAATAGGGAAATAGAAGAGAAATGGGATAAGGGATTTGTGTGTGGGAGAGAGATGATAAAAGGGAGGTTGGATTAAGAAAGGCAGTAACCAAAGCAAAACAGACTTTTGAGGAAGGACAGGATAAAAAGAGAAAGCATGAAAAACAGAAGAAAATAGGAGAGAGGGAAATACAAAATTAGCAATTACAAAATTGTGAGCATGAATAGGATGAGCTCACCATAAAATGGAAGTGAATAGCAAAATGAATAAGAACCCAGAATCCAACAATATGTGGTTTACAAGAAACACACTTGAAACAGAAAGACAAACATAGATTTAGAATAAAGGGCTGGAGTAGACTCTATTATGCTTTAGCTGAAGTAAAAAAAAAAAGCAGAGGTAGCATCATGATCTCAGACAAAGCAAAAGCAAAAATAGACCTAATTAAAAGATACAGGGAAACTACATTTCACAAAGAGGTACCATAGACATTGAAGTAATATTTTTAAAAATTAAAGCAATTTTCTTTGGTAAGTCTCATTTCTCAAATGTATAAGGAACTGAGTCAAATTTATAAAAACAAGAGCCATTCCCAAATTGTTAAGTGGTCAAAATATATGAACAAACAGTTTTCAGAAAAAATAAATCAAAGCTAACTATAATCATATAAACATGTTCTAAATCACTACTGATTAGAGAAATACAAGTTAAAATTACTCTGAGGTACCATTTCACACCCATTAGAAATGACAAATGTTGGAAGTAATAAGGGAGAATTGTTGCACTAATAAACTGTCAGTGAAGTTGTGAATAGGTCCAACTATTCTGGGAAATAATTTGGAACTATGCCCAAAGGGCTATAAACTTGTACATACCCTTTGACTCAGCAACACAACCACTAGGTCTGTATCCCAAAGAGATCAAAGAAGAAGGAAAATGATCTATATGTAAAAAAATATTTATAGCATCTCTTTTTGTGGCGGCAAAGAATTGGAAGTTGAGGTGATGCTCATCAATTCAGGAATGGTAGAACAAGTTCTGGGATATTATTGTAATGGCACTATTGTGCTATAAGAAAAGATGAAGGCGACAGTTTCAGAAAAACAAAACAAAATAAAGGAAAAACATGGCAAGACCTATATGAACTCAAGCAAAGTGAAATGAGAACTGGGAGATCGTTGTTTTGTTTTTGAATATTTTTTTCTCCCAATTACATGTCAAGACAATGTTTAGCATTTATTTTTACAAGATTTTGAGTTTCAAGTTTTTCTCCCTCCCTCTCCTCCTCTCTTCTAAAAACGGTAGGCAATTTAATAAAGGTTATACATGTGCTGTCATGTAGAATATATTTCCATATTAGTCACAGTTGTGAAAGAAGAAACAGATGAAAAGGAAAATGAAAGAATAAATAAGTGAAAAAGTATGCTTTGATCTGCATTCAGGGTTCAGCAGTTCTTTATCTAGATGGTAATAGTGTTTTCCTTTGTTAGTCCTCCTTAGTCCTTGTCTTAGATCACTGTGTTGCTGAGAAGAGCTGAGTCATTCATAGTTGATCATCACACAATGTTGCTGATATTGCGCACAATATTTTCTGAGTTCTGCTCATTTCACTTTGAATCAGTTCATACAAGTCTTTCCAGGTTTTTCTGAAATCTGCCTGTTCATCATTTCTCATTACACAATAGTATTTCATTACATTCATATACCACAGCTTATTCAGTCATTCCCTAATTGATGGGCATTTCCTCAATTTCCACTATTTTACCACCACAAAAAGAGCTGCTATAAATACTCTCACACATGTAGGTCTTTCCCCCCTTTTTTAATGATCTCTTTGGGATACAGACTTAGTAGCAATATTGCTGGATCAAAGAGTATGCACAGTTTGGTTGTCCTTTGGACAAAGTTACAACATGCTCTGTAGAACAGTTGGATCAGTTCACAACTCCACCAACAGTGCATTAGTGTCCAAGTTTTCCTATGTCCTCTCCAACATTTATCATTTTCCCTTTTTGTCAGATTAGCCAATCTAACAGGTGTGAGGTGGTACATCAGTATTATTTTAATTTGCATTTCTCTAATCAAAAGTGATTTAGAGCACTTCTTCATATGCCTATAGATAGCTTTGATGAAAACTGCCTGTTTATATATCCTTTGACCATTTATCAATTGGAGAATGGCTTGTATTCTTATTAATTCAGTTCTCTATATATTTGAGAAATGAGGCCTTTATCAGAGACATTTGCTGTAAAGATTGTTTCCCAACTCACTGGTTTCCTTCTATTTTCTATTTCAATGATCTTATTTTTCCTCCTTTTGTCTTCTCTCTCCTTTTACCCTTTCCTTCCTCGAAAGGGTTTTGCTTCTGTCTACCATCTCTCCTAGTCTGCTCCATTGAATTCCTTGTTTTCTTTTCCCCTTTACTTTTTTAGGCTTCTCTTGGATCTTGATGTTGGAGATCAATTTTTTTTTTCAATTCTGGTCTCCTTATGAAAGCTTGAAATCTTGCTATTTCATTGAATGACTATTTCTTTTTCTCTTGAAGCGTTATTTGTATCTTTTTTTTTCCATTTGGCCAATTCTACTTTTTAAGTAGTTGGCTTTTTTCCAATTTGTTGACTCTTTTTCACAATTCTCTCATTTCTTTTCCAATTTTTCTTCTACCTCTCTTATATGATTTTAAAGCTTCTTTTTGAGCTTTTCAATGAGTTCTTTCTGGGCTCAAGAGCACTTTCCAGTTTTCTTTGAGGTTTTGCCCATAGGTATTTTGACACTGCTGTCCTCTTCTGAGTTTGTGTCTTGATCTTTCCTGTCACCATAATAATTATCTACGGTTATATTCTTTTTGTTGTTGTTGTTATTTGTGCTCATTTCTCTCTCTCTCTCTCTCTCTCTCTCTCTCTCTCTCTCTCTCTCTCTCTCTCTCTCTCTCTCTCTCTCTCTCTCTCTCTGCCTTTTTCTTTTCTTTTAAATTTGAGCTGTGCCAGGGTGGAAGGGGCACTGTCTCAAGATTCTTGTGCCAGGGGCTACAGGCCCTAGGTATTTACCTGATGCTGCTGTTATGTTGCCCTGAGGCCCAAAAAGGGATTCTTGAGTCTGGTGCTACATCGAAGGGGGGTTCAGTGGAGGGTGGCTAGTGCTGCTGGAGGCCATCGTGTTCTGGCAACTTACCTGGTGCTGAGCCAGGGTCCTGGTGCTGAAGCCCTTGGGGATAGTGTGTTTCTGCATTTCCCCAGGACTACACTGAAGCTGTGGAGGTCTGGCCTCTGGTGGCTGCCTGTGTGCCCGGGGCTATGCTGAAGCAATGGGGGGAGGGGTCCTGGTGTTGCTATTTGCCTCCTCTACCACACTAGGGCTCAGGATCTCCTGTTGGTGAGGTGGGGCTTCCTGTTGTCTTGTTAGGATGCTTCTTGTCTTGGACTGCATTCCCTTTTTTCACCCAAGTGAGACAGACCTTTCTTGCTGATCTTCCACATTTTTTGGCTAACAATTGTTTCACCCCATCTTTTTGCTGGTTCTGCTGTTCCAGGATTTGTTTTGGGGTACTATTTTATGGTTGTTTGGAGGTGAACATGGGAGAGTTACAGCAATTTACTGTTTACTCTGCCATCTTGGCTCTAAGTTGGGGAGATGGTTGTGCACAGTAACAACAATGTTATAATAATGATCAACTGTGAAAGATCTGGCTACTTTAATTAACACAATGATCCAAGACAATAATACCAAAGGACTCATGATGAAAAAAAATGCTATCCACCTCTGGAGAGAGAAATGAAAATCTCTGAGTGCAAACTGAAGTATATTTTCTTGCTTTGTTTTTTTTTTCTTTTGCTTATTTATGATATGGCTGAGATGGAACTATGCTTTGCATGATTTCACATGTATAATTGGTATCATTTTGCTTGCCTCATCAGTGGGTAGGGGAGAGGTGGGAGAGAGGAAGGAAGAGAATCTGGAACTCAAAATTTAAAAAGAAAAAATTTTTTAACAATTTTTCTTTTTCAAAAAAGATCTAGTTGAATCAGTATGGTCAAATTTAATAAACCAAACCAAACTTCAATGTCTGCTTACCTGACTCTAAAAAGATGCTTAATTTAAATATGTCAAATAAAGTCCAAATATGCCTAGAAATATAAAATTCATTATTTGTGCTGTATGATAAAGGATTTATAAGATTTGCGAGAGGAAGTGATAACTCCTAAAGATTAATGTTTTATAAACTCATGGTTAAAAAAATTGAAAAAAGAATCATTATCCAGTGAAAATATTGAAAAAATTAGATAGCAGTTTGTCAAAAAAAAAAAAACAAAACCAAAAACTTAAATTCATTTTATGCCAGATGCTAAAAATAAGCTAATTGGGTTGATGCTATAAATATTCAATGAAATCATGTATTATGGAAGAAAAAGCAATACTATATTCAGCTTAAATATAGAAAAGAGAAAATAATATCTGTACAAAGAGTGGAAAAATTACTGGGAATAAATAAACATATATATGTATATTAGTTGGATTATATGGAGGTGGGGGGGGCAGGGATTTTGCATGCCAAAATTCTTTGATACAGAAAGAAAAGGGGGAAAGGGAGTTGAGAAATTTTTTTTACAGTAAGTTTATAATCAACTCATCTTTATAGGATCATAGGATTTTAGAGCTAGAATAGACTCTGGAAATCAATAATCATACATGGAGTATCTATAAGGGTAATACCCATTTTCCAAAGGAAAGAATGGTCAAAGATAGGAACAAGCAATTTACAGAGGAAAATATACAAACTGTTAGCAACCACTTAAAAAGTTACTCAAATTCTCTAGTCATAGAAATACCAACTAAACAACTCTAGCATAAAAACCTGTATGCAACAGATAAGCAGAAATATAAAATCTAAAAGGGATGAAATTAAATATAAGTGGGACTTCAAGGGGAAAGCATTCTGCTAGAGTTGATGGGCTATACCCTGGTACAAGTTTCTTGGAGAGAGACCTAGAAATAAGCGTAAGTTTCAAAATTAATCATTCCTTTTAATCTAGCAATCTTCCTTCTGGAACTATATAATAAGTATATTATTAAAAGGAGAGAAAAAATATCCTTCCTTCCTATAAATACTAATTGTATGCTTGCAAAGGACTACACAATGTCTTAGCTGAGCTGGTAATTTCATACTTTTCATTGTCTTCCCCCCTCCCATCTAGTATATTTTGTGTGCTAGAATATATAGGAACACATGAACATAGTGCTAGAAGGAATCTTCATTGTTGTTCACTTGTTTTTAGTCATGTCTGACTCTTCATGGTCCCATTTGGGGTTTTCTCAGCAAAGATACCAAAGAGGTTTGTCATGTCCTTCTCCAGCTCATTTTACAGATGAAGAAACTGAGGCAAACAGAATTAAGTGACTTGCTCAGGGTCACACAGCTATTAAATGTCTGAGGCCAGATTTGAACTCAGGAAGATGATTCTTCCTGACTCCAGGCCTGGCACTCTATCCACTGTGCCACCTAGCTGCCCAAAAAGAATCTTAGAAGTAATCAAGTCTAGTCTCACGTCCCCCTAATTTTATGAATGAGAAAACGAGGCACAGAGATATTAAGTGACTTGCCCAGGGTCAATCATCTAATAAATAGCAAAGGTGGAAAGTGAAACTTTCTTATTCCAGGCCCATTATTCTATCTACTATACCAAACTACCTTGTTTTTCTCCCAGTTGACATGTGATGATGCAAGGAACAACTATGTATTAACTGTTTTTTCTCTCTCTCTGTCTCTCTCTTTCCCTCTAATATTCCTTGAAAACAGGTCAGATTCCCTAGTCTTACCCAGAAGCTCCCTAGCTCAGTTTTCACACTCCTACATGCTGTGTACAATTATACGAGTATACATATATATATATATTTTGCCTGGCCCCATTTACCTTAGCAGTTCAGCTTGACCCTTGCACCTACCACTCTAAAGTGTAAGGGAACACATCAAGACCAAAAGCCTATCTAATTTGGGGGTAGGAAAGTAGGTCTGGAAGATGCTTTCAGATGCAATAGTAAAAAGAATCAGACATCTGAGGAACAGATAGAGTTGAAAGGTTCAGGCAGATATTTTAAGTCAGATGTGCAAGAGAATGTGAGATGCTATCATAAGGGGCAGGAACATGGGGTCCAGTGCCAGGAAGTTCTCAAAAAGTCATCAAGAAAAACACTAAGAAGCAAGCAATATTGAAATAGACTCTTCTCCCACAGCAGAGGGAACAAATTTCCCTCTGCCCTCTTTTATCCTACCTGCTAGGAACAGGGAGCTCATTAGGCTCTAGATCCATAGGTGTTTATCCTAGACAGAAGGTGATCAGGAGTCTACAGACCAATCTCATAATGAATGCAGAAAATGTGCTGATGACATCACCAGAAAGTCCTGACAGTATTATGGTGCGATACCTCCTCTCCCACTCAAGTAACCTAATTGCTTCAAATGTAACATTGAATCCACTTCACAAGATGCTCCTTATTCTTTCCAAATAGACTTTCTGTATCAAACCAAATAACTATCCACTGAATCTCAGTATGTCCCTTTCTCTCTACTGACAGGTCCCCTACCTTCTTATTAAGACTCTCATCATCTCTGGACTATTTTTTTTTTGTGAGGCAGTGGGGGTTAAGTGACTTGCCCAGGGTCACACAGCTAGTAAGTACCAAGCGTCTGATCTGAGACCAGATTTGAACTCAGGTTCTCCTGACTCCAAGGACAGTGCTCTATCCACTTCACCGCCTAGCTGCCCCTGGACTACCTCAATAGCCTCATAGTTACTCTCCTTGTTTCCCTGTCTATCCCTTCTCCAAATCCTTTCTCCATAGAACTGCCAAAATAATCTTCCTAAAGCACATGTCTAACCAAGGCATTTGCTTGTGCAAGAATCTTTAGTTGTATCCCGTTGTCTCTAGGATTAAATCAACTTCTCTACTAGGTTTAAAGCCCTTCACCATGTGACTCCAGTTCAATTTTCCAGATTTAACAGCATTCCTCTACCTTTCCAGGTATCACATTATTTATTATATTTTATACCTGTCAATGACCCAGTAACACTAAACTACTCCTATTCCTTGAACTCTACAGTTCATCTCCCATCTCTTGCCTTTGCTCAAGCTATTTCCTATCCTGGGATGCTCTTTCTTCCTCTAGCTCTCTCAACCTTTGGTTTCCGCTAAGACATCTCAAATTCTGTCCTATGTCTTTTCCTGTATCCCTCAGCTGCTAGTGTCTTGCCAACACAGATTACATTTCATCTACTCTATATATTTTTTGTATGTACCAAGCAATCTACATGTTGTCTCCCTTATTAGAATGTGAGCTTCTTTAAGGGCTGTAACAATTTTTGCCTTTCTTCGTATACCCAGAATTTAGCATAGTGCCTGGCATGTACCAAGTGCTGAAGAGATGCATTTTTAAAATTTTATTTATTTTAAATTTATGGAATAAAATAAGCATTTCCATAACACAGTATAATTAAAAAAAATGATGATTGCACACAAAACTGCAAATCTATTATGTACAATTTGCTATTCCTTTTAAATATGTAATAAAGTTATCATGTAAATTTCTTCTTATTCTTCCCTCCCCTCCCCTCTCCCTCAGAGATGGCTACCATAAGACACAAATATGTATGTGTAAATGTGTGTGTATATATATGTTTATATATAACATGCATATATACATATATACACACATACATATATGCATACATACACACATACATACATACACATAAACCATTCTACACATATTTCTATTTATCAGTTCCTTCTCTGGATGTATGTATAGTCTTCCTCCATAGGTCCTTTGTTGTTAATTTGAGTATTTATAATAATCAAAATGACTTAGTTGCTCAAAGTTGTTGTTAAAACTACATAGCTGTTATTGTATACAACAGTGTCTTGGTTCTGCTCATTTTGCTCTTCATTATGTCATGCAAATCTATCCATGTTTTTTCTAAGATCATCAAGCTCATCATTTCTTATAGTACCATAGTATAAATGTTTTTTGATTGATATTTTATGTTCCAGCCAAATTAGACCATGTGTTGCTCCCCAAAGTTCTATTATATCTTACTGCCTTCTTGCCTTTACATGTGCAGTCCCCCACACCTGGAATGCATTCCCTCCTAACTTCTGCCTCTTGAAATTCTTACTTTCCTTCAAGGCTCATATCAGGTAACCTCCTTTTAGAAAAAGCCTGCCTGGAATCATTCCAGTTAGATATTTTTTCACTCTTCAAATTATCTTGTATTTATTTTATTTATATATGTAATTTCCCAGTATCATGTAAGTTTGAAAAGGATATTTTTTGGTCATTTTTTGTTTTTATATCTCCAGGACCTAGCACTGTACCTTCTGGAAAACAAAGGTTTAATTTACTTTACTTTTTTATTTAACTTATTGACTGTGAGTTGCAGGAGACTTAAGAAGCCATCTAGGCCTACTGTTATCTTTGAAAGAATTGCCTTAGCAACTTTCCCAATAGATGGGGTTAACTGGCTTTTGTTTGACATCTCAAGTGAGGGGGGAGGAAGAGATGCATTTTTAAAATTTTATTTATTTTATTTTATTTTTAATTTATGGAATAAAACAAGTATTTCCATAATACAGTATAATAAAAAAGATGATTGCAGTGAAACTGCAAATCTATTTTGTACAATTTTCTATTTTTTTTAAATGCATAATAAAGTTATCATGTAAATTTCTTTTTATTCTTCCCTCCCCTCTCCCCCAGAGATGGCTATCATAAGACACAAATATGTATGTATGTAGATATGTGTGTGTATATGTACACTACTCTCAAGGAACTTACTGTGTAGTAGAAGGGCAAAAAGAAAAACATTTATTAAACACCAACTATGTACCAGGTACTGTTCTAAGCACTTTACAAATTTTAGCTCATTTGATCTTCACAGCAGCCCTGAGAGGTAAATGCCAATATTTTTCTTATTTTACAGTTGAGGAAACTGAGCCAGAGGTTAAGTGACTTGCCCAGGGTCACATACATAGCTAGTAAGTGTTTGAGGCTGATTTTAACTGAGGACTTCCAGACTCCATGCCCAGAATTCTATCCACTGTACCACTTTGCAGTAGGGGATAAAGACAGGAAAATTTCTGGAGTTAAGAGACCTGGTTTCAAATCCTACTTATGATATTTATTACCTATGTGACTTTGGACAAGCTACTTAATATCCCTGGCCTTAGTTTCTTCATCTGTAAAATAAAGACAATGGCCTATGTGGACCTTGAGATACATTCTAGCCTAGGTCTAAAATCTTATAAAGATAACTATAATATACATTACATGATAAATGTATTAGATAATTCCTAGAATGTAATCTGCCTAAGTATATAGAATACATACATGCATTTGTGTGTGCATGTATATGTGTATGTATGTATGTAAATGTGTATATGTATGTATATGTATACACACACATACACACACACATTTTGTCTTTTCATCCCCAGGACCTAGGATCTACTTTGGTCACAGAGTTGGCCCTAAATAAAAGTTCATTGAATTGAAATAAATTGAATTAAATGAAATAGAATGTGATGCCTGAGGGAAAAAGTTATTGCCAACCAAAAATAACAGAAAAGACTTCCAAGAGAAGTTAAATTTGAGATGACCTTTACAGTATCATTAGAAATTAAACAAGTGATGGGCGAAGATTTGATGTATAGGGGAAAATGTTATAAGGATTTTGAAGAGCTTTACTGTTTATACTGGAGCTAATTCTGAATGTTGCAAAGTATATGACTTCTGAATTGCCCATCACTTCCTTGAAGATTTTATGTACTAAGGATTTGGAATCCTTTCAAAGTGATTTAAACAAATAGTTGGGAAATTATTTTGATGTTTGCTGTCTAGTGAGTCCATCACTCACAAAGATAAATGTGAAAGGATTTCCTCCTTGGTTGTTGCCAAGAAAAAATATAAGGCCTGGCATTTCTTACAATCTATCACTGTTATGGTATTCAGCGAGCTGTCTAGCAAGCCCTACCACACTCGTAATCCTTACAGAAGAGATGGCTTAAGCCTCCTGGGTCTTTAATTCATTGTAGGCAAGTGTGGCCATCATCGTTATGGTAGGTTGGTAGGGCTGCTGGTAAACACTAAACAATCATTTTACTTGACTTGAATAATTTCTCTGAGAAGCTGCATCCAGTCTCTTCCCACTCCAATCCAATGAATATAGCACTGATAGAGGAATATACCTTTCACTAAATGGCTTCTGAGTTATTTTCCTGCTCTAAATCTATGATTATCTAAAACACCAAGTTATTCATATTGCACTCTTAATAAGAAATCTTTAATAGTTTCCTATTACTTAGAGGATAAATTCCAAATTCCTTAACCTGGAATTTAAGGCTTTCTGCCATGTAAATCCTATGGCCCTTTCTAATCTCTTAACTCAAAACTGAAGATGCTGTAGTGAAATTGGTACTTACCAGGCTGTTAGAATACTGTTTACCATCCTGCCTTTGTCACCCTAGGCCATTTTACTGTCAAAATACCCATCTTTTCCTCCTGAATCATCTTTGTCCTTTGAAATCCTATATACGCACCCAAATTCATCTCATATGATACTGCATTCATGGAATGAATGCACTCCACCAGAAGAGAGCTCACCTTTGGCTCAAGACCTACTAGCTAGAACACTAATACGGAACTTTACAATACTTAGACAGCTAGGTAATATAGGGGATAGAGTGCTAAGCCAGGAGTCTAGAAGGACTGAGTTCAAATGTGGTCCTTGATACTTACTAGTTGTGTGACCCTAGGCAAGTCATTTAATCTCTGTGGGATAATAATAACACCGACCTCAAAGGGTTGTTGTGACCATCAAATGAGATATTTGTAAAGTGCTTAGCCCAGTGCCTGACACGTAGTAGGTGCTATATGAATGCCAGCTCTTATATTAATTGCAGACATTAATTCTATATATAAGGGTTATCTCTTTATTAAACTGTAAATTCCTGGAGAGAAGGTACCATTACTTATCCATCTTTATATTCCCAATGGAACTTTAAATATAGTAGGTGATCAATAAATATCTGTTAAATGAATGTTTACCTTCCACTCCTCAAACTCTATGCCAAAAGCAAACAGAAATTGGGCATAGTGCTTTGATACTGAACTGTTCATCAAAATAAAACTGTGAAAACTACATAATGATAGGAAACTTTTTTTCATTGATCCTAGCACAAAGTAGGTGCCCTGACCTTGCTTGGCATAATCAATAAATCATAAAAAATTGAATGCTAGAAAAGATCTGAAAATTTATCTAGTTCTTACCCAGATATTTTGAATCCCAGGGCCAATGCTCCTTGGCTGTGATAGCCAAGTGAGGTTTAAATAGCATTTGCTTGAAAGTTTCTTAACTTGAATTTCATCATAGGTATGTCATTCAACATGTCTCTGCAGATAAATTCCAGATCTATATATCTAGCCCTAATCTCTCTCCTGAACTCTAGTCTCTCATCACTAAAATTGGTTATTTTTGAACTGGAAGGCATAGAGTCCTTCCCTTAGATTCCACTGGATTCCCCTTCTTCTTGCTCACCTTCCTGAAAACATCTTTCCCCACATTTCTACCTGGAAGCCAGTGCTCTATCCCACGTATCATGGGAAGGAAACCAGAGTGTCAACTCAACTCCAATACTCAGGCCACTCCTGCCTTCTCAATGGTTCTGGACCCAGGAACACCTAGCTATGCTCATTGGGGCAGACACAGTCACTCATATCCCTACAATGAACAGAGTCACCAACTATGAATCTTTCTGAAAAGATGGCAGCCATTTGCCCTTTTACTATTCCCAAAAGTTCCCTGGACTTTATCCCATTCCCTACTACCACAATGTCTATGCCAGGGATGGAGAAATTGCATCCTTGAGGTCACATGTACCCTTCTAGGTCCTTGGGTATAGCCTTTTGACTGAGCCCAAGTTTTACAGAACAAATCCTTTTATTAAGAGGATTTGCTCTGTGAAGTTTGGATTTAGTCAAAGGGCCTCTTGACCTAGAGGGTCACATCTGGCCTCTGGGCTTGCTTTTTTTTTTTTTTTGCATCACCAGTACTTGGTAGAGTATACTTTATTCATAAGCTTTTCAATTTCAACAGGGCCACCCCAACCCTCAAACCCACTTCTATTCATAACTGCCCTATTTCTACCTAGGGCACTATCATCCTTCCAGACAGATTGCTCCACAAACTGAGTCATCTTCAACTCATCAACCTTCCTCATCTACATAATCAATTAATTGCCAATGCATATTAAATATGCCCACATCACCATCTCTCATGGCTACGTCCTTCTCACTATTCACACAGTAGACACCCTAGTTCATTGCTCTCATTAGCTATTGCCTAGGTGCTACTGTAATTACCTCCTAATTTATCTTGCGGCCTCAGATTTTTCCTCTAATACATACTCTGCACAGCTACCAAAATGATATTCCTAAAGCCCAAGTATGACCTGGGTATTATGCTGTTCAATAAGCTCCAGTAACTCACCATTGCCTCTAGATTAAAATACAACTTTTTTTTTTTTGACCTTTAAAGTCTTTCACAATCTGACTCCAAAATCACTTTCCTTCTCACACTCTGTGATTCAGGCACACCGATTTGCTTGCTCTTCCCAAATTAATGTCTTTTTACAAGCTTGTCAATATACCTTAATTTCACTTTCTTCTCATCTTTGTCTCTTAGAATGAGGTAGCTAATCAGTTCTGATTAATACTAATTGTGTGACCTCAGGAAAATCAGAGCCTCTCTAGTCCCCAGTTTTCTCATCTATAAAATGGGGTTAATAAACACTATCAATAGCATTAATTAATAATGTTTATACTACATATTTCATTGAACTTTTGGGAGAAAGGTACTTCGTAAACTTTAGGATGTAAACTTTCAACTCATTTAAATATCAGTTGAAATGGATTTTACAAGCCAGGTAGGGATTTTAGTGGAAAAAGAAAAGAAGTAGGGAGATGACTATACCTGGAATAGAAGAGTCATCTGAGCAAAAACATGGCAGAATAAAATAACAGTATATGTTGAAAGCAATGAAAATCATCCAGTGTGAGCTACAGCACAGAATGCATAGAGGGGGAAGATAAAACTACAAATGTAGGGTGGTATCAGGTTGTGCAAACATCTGAAGGGAAATGATTTTAATTTTAGTGCTAAGCAATAGGGAGCTACTGAGGATTTTGACTAGATCTATGTGTACATCAGGATCATTGAAGAAGGGAATAGAGTAGAGGAAAGGAAGACCTCTGTTAAGGTTATCACAGTAGTTTAGCTAACAAAGATCTGTTTTAGGGAAGTAAGTTCAAACTACAATAAGAATAACAAGAAGTAAAGCAGCATAGTGCCATTCTTTTCAATGCCTTCTCATGCCTTTATAAATCCTAGTAAAACTTCAACTAAAATTTCTAGGAAATTTCTAGGAAGGTAAACAGAGTCATTTAAGAGAAAAAAAATCATCTTTCTGCTTTTCTAGGTATTTACGCTGCTAAAGCTACCTCATATGTCTTAATATTTTAAGTTTTCTTCAACCCCCTGCCAAATGTTGTTAACATTCCAACCTGGATTCAGTCATGTTTCAGGTTTTATATGTTTCTATAGTACTATTATAATAGCTAAGGATTAAGAGGAAAAAAAAGACATTAAATTTTTACTCATCCAGTGGGATGGAAAAAAAAAGAATTCCAATTAGTGTTTCAGTGTCTGTATTTTTCTGACACAGCAAATAAAATTGACTAATCTTGTTCAGGTATTGGTTTTATTCTAAGTGTGATTAAAGCAAAGAAAAAAAATAATTCTTTAAAATTCCTCTCAAGAGTATTAGTTTTGGGGGCAGCTAGATGGCGCAGTAGATAGAGTGCTGGCCCTGGATTCAGGAGGACCTTAGTTCAAATCCGGCCTCAGACACATAACACATACTAGCTGCGTGACCCTGGGCAAGTCACTTAACCCCACTGCATAGCCAAAAGAAAAAAAAGAAAGAGTATTAGTTTCAACTCAATTCAATTCAAGTAAACACACATTAAACACAATATGCAAGGTGATGTTCTAGGTGCTGAAGACAACAATAGTAAAAATGGTAAGAGGGGCAGCTAGGTAGCACAGTGGCTAGTACACTGGCACTGAAGTCAGGAGTACCTGAGTTCAAATCTGGCCTCAGACCAAACACCTGACACTTACTAGCTGTGCAACCCTGGGCAACTCACTTAACCCCAATTGCCTAAAAAAATGGAAAGATAAAAAAAAAGAGCTTCAAAGAGCCTTCAAAGAGCTTACACACAGATTCATACATCTTAAATAAAGTAATATAACTTCCAAATGAATTTAACTTTGATTAAAGGAAAAAAAGAAAAATGAGCCACATCTACTTTCTAATTAATGCATGCACATAAATTCTTTCCCTAATAAGCACAGCGGCCAATAAAATGTTGGTCTTTTCCTCATAAGGCACATCCTGAGAAATAACATTGCTTAGTGGATGAACTATTGACCTTGAAGTAAGGAAAACCTGAGTTCAAAGTTTCACTCGACATACACTAGTTCTGTGATGACTATAAGCAAGTCATGAAAACTGTAGAAATTGGGGCAGCGCCAAGATGGCAGAATGAAAGCAGCAACTTGCTTGAGCTCTCCCCCAAACCCCTCCAAATACCTATAAAAAATGGCTCTAAACAAATTCTAAAGGAGCAGAACACATAAAAAGAGTGAAACAAATTTCCCAGCCCAAGACAACCTGGCTGATAGAAGAGCGCAGCTTGGCATGGGCACACAGGCCACAGCAAACCTGCAGCAGGCCTCAGAGGACTGAATTGTGGGCAGCTGTGGCAGCTTCCAGACTCCTCAATCCACAGATGCCAAAGACACCTTAGAAGGTCAATAGGAAAAGTCTGTTGATGTGGTGCTAAGAGAGGAGTGCGGGGTCTCAGCTCCATTCCCTGAAAGCGTGGCCCTGGTGGGGGCAGCTGCCTCCTGAGCTACTGGCCCACAAACTAAGGGGGAATCCAGTGACTGATCAGAGAGGGATTACAGGAATCTCTTACTTTGCCCATGCTTGGATCTGGGTCACAGTTCTGGGTGGAAATTCTGGGGTGAGGAGGACTGCTGGCACAGTGGAGCTTGTAGTGGCTGTGGACAGGAAACCTTCTTCACAATTCCAGGACAGAAAGGAGTGCTTCTGGTCACTAACAGACCACAGCACAGGCCAGGAAAGGAGTAAACACCTTGCCCCTTATCATACCCCACCTTGCAAGAACTGAAAATTTACAGGGCCCTACAAGTACCTCTGAAAACAGCTATATAAACCCCCTGAAGCTTGGGACAGTACATTCTCCACATTGGAAGCAGACTCTTACCTTAACAAAGAGTTTAAAACTCAAGCAATTGGCCAGGATCCTGAGCAAGCAGCACAAAAAGAGTCAGATTATATTATCTTACTTTGGTGACAAAGAAGATCAAAATATACAACCAGAAGAAGGCAACAAAGTCAAGCTCCTACATCCAAAGCCTCCAAAAAATATGAATCAGTCCCAGGCCTTGGAAGAGCTCAAAAGGGATTTTGAGAAGCAAGTAAGAGTAGTAGAGGAAAAACTGGGAAGAAAAATGAGAGTGATGCAAGAAAATCATGAAAAACAAGTCAACAGCTTGCTAAAGGAGACCCAAAAAAATGCTGAAGAAAATAGCACCTTAAAAAATAGCCTAACCCAAATGGCAAAAGAGGTCCAAAAAGCCAATGAGGAGAAGAATGCCCTAAAAAGAAAAATTGGCCAAATGGAAAAGGAAGTCCAAAAGATTACTGAAGAAAATACTTCCTTAAAAATTAGGATAGAGCAATTGGAGGCTAGTGACTTTATGAGAAATCAAGACACTGTAAAACAAATCCAAAAGAATGAAAAATTAGAAGAGAATGTGAAATATCTCATTGGAAAAACAACTGACATGGAAAATAGATCCAGGAGAGAGAATTTAAAAATTATTGGACTATCTGAGAGCCATGATCAAAAAAAGAGCCTAGACATCATCTTTCAAGAAATTATCAAGGAAAACTGCCCTGATATAGTAGAACCAGAGGCCAAAATAGAAATTGAGAGAATCCACCCATCTCCTCCTCAAAGAGATCCCCAAAGGAAAACTCCTAGGAATATTATAGCCAAATTCCAGAGTTCCCAGGTCAAGGAGAAAATATTATAAGGTTCCAGAAGGAAACAATTCAAGTACTGTGGAAACACAATCAGGATAACACAAGATTTAGCAGCTTCTACATAAAGGACCACAGGGCATGGAATATAATATTCCAGAGGGCAAATGCAGTAGGATTACAACCAAGAATCACCTACCCAGCAAAACTGAGTATAATCTTCAGGGAAAAAATGGTCATTCAGTGAAATAGAGGACTTTCAAGCATTCTTGATGAAAAGACCACAGCTGAATAGAAAATTTGACTTTCAAATACAAGACTCAGGTGGAACATGAAGAGGTAAACAGGAAAGAGAAATCATAAGAGACTTATTAATGTGGAACTGTTTACATTCCTGCACGGAAAGATGATATTTATAGCTCATGAGACCTTTGTCAGTATTAGGGTAGTCAGAGGAAAAAAATTATATGTATGTACAGATAGATAGATAGATAGATAGATAGATAGATAGATAGATAGATAGAGGGCACAGGGTGAGTTGAAGATTAAGGGGTCATATCTGGAGAATAAAATTAAGGATGAGAGAGGATTATATTTGGAGAAGAAGAAAGGGAGAGGTAGAATGGGGTAAATTATCTCACAAAAAAAAACAGAAAAGAAAAGGCTCTTACAGTGGAGGGAAAATGGGGGAAGGTGAGAGCGAATGAGCGATTCTTATTCTCATAGGATTTAGTTTACATAGGGAATAACATACACATTCAATTGGGTATCGAAATCTATCTTACCCTATGGGAAAATAGGGGGAGAAGGGGACAAGAGAGCAGGGGGATGATAGAGAGGAGGGCAGATTGGGAAAGGGGGTAATCAGAAGCAAATACTTCTGAGGAGGGACAGAGTCAAAAGAAAGAATAGAATAAATGGGAGGGCAGAACAGGATTAAGGGAAATAGAGTTAGTTTTTCACAACATGTCTACTATGGAAGTGTTTTGCATAACTGCACATGTATAACCTATATTGAGTTGTTTGCCTTTTCAGTGAGGGTGGGTGGGGAGGGAGGAAGGGAGAAGAATTGAAACCTAAAGTTTTAAAAACATATGTTTAAACAAAATGTTTTCACATGCTACTGGGAAATAAGAAATACAGGAAATGGGGTACAGAAGTCTATCCTGCCCTACAGGAAAACAGAAGGGGAAGAGGATAAGAGAAGGGGGGAAGAGATAGAAGAGAGGACAGACTAGGGGAAGGGAACTCAAAATCTTGCGGAAGTAAATATTGAAAACTGAAAATAAATGAATTTATATTAAAAAAATAAAAATAAAATTAAAAAAACCTGTAGAAATTAAGGGAACAAACTAGGCATATTTGAGTTACTTTGCATTTGCCCTAGAAGAGAGGGAAGGAGAATAATGGTAAAGAAGAAACAAAAGCTTTATATTTAAAAAATTAAATTAAAAAGCACAAAATACTAAAAGTTATCTCTTTAGAAATGTGTAACTCTTAAGTTGTAACCTCAGGAGTTTCTATCTTGTAAATACTAAAAGCCTTTGCATCTACTTCCATGAAACATTATCTTCATTGTTAACATTTTAAATTTGGAAGTTAAATGAGAAATAAAAACTTAGATGACAGGTTCTTAATAATTTTTTCATCATTTTTTCACCACTAGAAATCTAGTGGTGAGGATCTATTGATGTCTAAGAATAATATGTATATATTATATATACATAGTGAGTGAAGAAAAGTCTTTATTACACTTCTGGAGAGGAAAGCAGGCACAACACACTTTAGTAGCATGTGAGTGCTGGTTCAGTGGTACAATCAACTTTCAAACAGTTAACAATATTCATACTCTACCCACCAGGATTACTATTGGTCTAGTTCATCTGAGTTACATTCTTCCTGGACAGCCCATGTCATGTTTGTCCGTGTTCTTCCTTGTCATGTTAGGTCATGATCAAAAGTGGCAGCCATTTCCACCCTTGAGGTGTGTCAGTTAATATTTTTTTTGTTTAATTAATGCTTGTTTTTTAATTCATTTGTTTATTTTTAGCTTTCAACATTCACTTCCATGAGATTTTGAGCTCCAAATTTTCTCCCCATCTCTCTCCTCCACCTCCAAGATGGCAAGTAATTTGATATAGGCTCTACATATACATCCATATTAAACCTATTTTCACATTAGTCACATTGTAAAGAAGAATTAGAACCAATTGGAGAAACCATGAGAAAGAAGAAACAAAAAAAAAAGAGTGAGAGAGCAAATAACATGCTTCAATTTGCATTCAGACTCCATAGTTCTTTTTCTGGGTGTAGACAGCATTTTTTTTCTTGAGTCTTTTGGAGTTGTCTTGGATCCTTGCATTGTCAAGAAGAGATAAGTCTATCAAAGTTGGTCATCACACAATGTTGCTGTTACTATATACAATGTTCTCCTAGTTCTGCTCACTTCACTCAGCATCAGTTCATATAAGTCTTTTCAGGTTTTTTTGAAATCTGCTTGTTCATCATTTCTTTTTTTTTTGAGCATATTAAATATTATTAAATTTTATTATTTTAATATAAATTTATTTTTAGTTTGAAATATTTACTTCCACAAAATTTTGAGCTCCAAATTTTCACCCCATCTCACCCCTCCCCTGACTCCAAGATGGCATGCATTCTGAATATCCCTTCCCCTAGTCTGTCCTCTCTTCTATCTCTTCCCCCCTTCTCTTACCCTCTTCCCCTTCTGTTTTTCTGTAGGGCAGGATAGACTTCTGTACCCCATTTCCTGTATTTCTTATTTCCCAGTAGCATGTGAAAACATTTTGTTTAAACATATGTTTTTAAAACTTTAGGTTTCAAATCTCTCCCTTCCTCCTCCCACCCACCCTCACTTGAAAAGGCAAGCAACTCAATATAGGTTATACATGTGCAGTTATGCAAAACACTTCCATAGTAGACATGTTGTGAAAAACTAACTCTATTTCCCTTAATCCTATCCTGCCCTCCCATTTATTCTATTCTTTTTTTGACCCTGTCCCTCCTCAGAAGTATTTGCTTCTGATTACCCTTTCCCAATCTGCCCTCCTCTCTATCATCCCCCTGCTCTCTTGTCCCCTTCTCCCCCTATTTTCCTAGGGTAAGACAGATTTCCATACCCAATTGAATGTGTATGTTATTCCCTCCTTAAGCCAAATCCTATGAGAATAAGATTCACTCATTCCTCTCACCTTCCCCCATTTCCCCTCCACTGTAAGAGCCTTTTCTTTTCTGTTTTTTTTTGTGAGATAATTTACCCCATTCTACCTCTCCCTTTCTTCTTCTCCAAAATATCCTCTCATCCTTAATTTTATTCTCCAGATATGACCCCTTAATCTTCAACTAACCCTGTACCCTCTATCTATCTATCTATCTATCTATCTATCTATCTATCTATCTATCTATCTGTACATACATATAATTTTTTTCCACTGACTACCCTAATACTGACAAAGGTCTCATGAGCTATAAATATCATCTTTCCGTGCAGGAATGTAAACAGTTCAACATTAATAAGTCTCTTATGATTTCTCTTTCCTGTTTACCTCTTCATGTTCCACTTGAGTCTTGTATTTGAAAGTCAAATTTTCTATTCAGCTCTGGTCTTTTCATCAAGAATGCTTGAAAGTCCTCTATTTCACTGAATGACCATTTTTTCCCCTGAAGGATTATACTCAGTTTTGCTGGGTAGGTGATTCTTGATTGTATTCCTATCTCCTTTGCCCTCTGGAATATTATATTCCATGCCCTGTGGTCCTTTGATGTAAAAGCTGCTAAATCTTGTGTTATTCTGATTGTGTTTCCACAGTACTTGAATTGTTTCCTTCTGGCAGCTTGTAATATTTTCTCCTTGACCTGGGAACTCTGGAATTTGGCTACAATATTCCTAGGAGTTTTCCTTTGGGGATCTCTTTCAGGAGGAGATCTGTGGATTCTCTCAATTTCTATTTTGGCCTCTGGTTCTACTATATCAGGGCAGTTTTCCTTGATAATTTCTTGAAAGATGATGTCTAGGCTCTTTTTTTGATCATGGCTTTCAGATAGTCCAATAATTTTTAAATTCTCTCTCCTGGATCTATTTTCCAGGTCAGTTGTTTTTCCAATGAGATATTTCACATTGTTTTCTAATTTTTCATTCTTTTGGATTTGTTTTACAGTGTCTTGATTTCTCATAAAGTCACTAGCTTCCAATTGCTCTATTCTAATTTTTAAGGAAGTATTTTCTTCAGTAATCTTTTGGACTTCCTTTTCCATTTGGCCAATTTTTCTTTTTAGGGCATTCTTCTCCTCATTGGCTTTTTGGACCTCTTTTGCCATTTGGGTTAGGCTATTTTTTAAGGTGCTATTTTCTTCAGTATTTTTTGGGTCTCCTTTAGCAAGCTGTTGACTTGTTTTTCATGATTTTCTTGCATCACTCTCATTTTTCTTCCCAGTTTTTCCTCTACTACTCTTACTTGCTTCTCAAAATCCCTTTTGAGCTCTTCCAAGGCCTGGGACTGATTCATATTTTTCTTGGAGGCTTTGGATGTAGGAGCTCTGACTTTGTTGCCTTCTTCTGGTTGTATATTTTGATCTTCTTTGTCACCAAAGTAAGATAATATAATCTGACTCTTTTTGTGCTGCTTGCTCAGGATCCTGGCCAATTGCTTGAGTTTTAAACTCTTTGTTAAGGTAAGAGTCTGCTTCCAATGTGGAGAATGTACTGTCCCAAGCTTCAGGGGTTTATATAGCTGTTTTCAGAGGTACTTGTAGGGCCCTGTAAATTTTCAGTTCTTGCAAGGTGGGGTATGATAAGGGGCAAGGTGTTTACTCCTTTCCTGGCCTGTGCTGTGGTCTGTTAGTGACCAGAAGCACTCCTTTCTGTCCTGGAATTGTGAAGAAGGTTTCCTGTCCACAGCCACTACAAGCTCCACTGTGCCAGCAGTCCTCCTCACCCCAGAATTTCCGCCCAGAACTGTGACCCAGATCCAAGCATGGGCAAAGTAAGAGATTCCTGTAATCCCTCTCTGATCAGTCACTGGATTCCCCCTTAGTTTGTGGGCCAGTAGCTCAGGAGGCAGCTGCCCCCACCAGGGCCACGCTTTCAGGGAATGGAGCTGAGACCCCGCACTCCTCTCTTAGCACCACATCAACAGACTTTTCCTATTGACCTTCTAAGGTGTCTTTGGCATCTGTGGATTGAGGAGTCTGGAAGCTGCCACAGCTGCCCACAATTCAGTCCTCTGAGGCCTGCTGCAGGTTTGCTGTGGCCTGTGTGCCCATGCCAAGCTGCGCTCTTCTATCAGCCAGGTTGTCTTGGGCTGGGAAATTTGTTTCACTCTTTTTGTGTGTTCTGCTCCTTTAGAATTTGTTTAGAGCCATTTTTTATAGGTATTTGGAGGGGTTTGGGGGAGAGCTCAAGCAAGTCACTCATTTCACTCTGCCATCTTCCAGTTAATACTTAATAAGATCATTAAGCAAGTGTAGTGGAGAAAAGCCTTTGCCCTGTCAAGGCCCCATCCTTAACCCTGCTGGGTTCCAACCAGTTTAGCCTCCAAGGCTCTTTCTTAAGGAACGAGTGGTCTGCAGACTGTCTGGGGCACTTTCTGATTGGTTCAGGGGCTATCCACAAGATCTTGGAAGTCCTCAGAATCCCCTGTTCTGTTGTGGAAGCCTAACTCCTTAATCCTTTCTTACAATCCCCCCCTTTTCTTTTCTAGTAAAGATTTGGCTTTCACACATTCCCAATTTCCTCATTCTCTAATCTCTTTAACATGATTTCACATCACTGGCAGAAGTCTCATTGGTACTTTCAATCATCGTTCTTATATTGCCAGAGCCTGCCATCTAAAGTCCCACTGTGGGTCCTACTGGGATAATTTTAGTGAGGGACGTCTCTATTAATAGTTGTACCAGTCCTCTGCTGAATGGAACTATACAACATCCTACAGCATTTAGTACTCCTGAATGGATACAGCCATTTCTTTCCATTTGCCAAGCCAGGATTCTAACCATCCCTTTTAATCAATTATCTATCCCATAGTTCTCTGCCAACTCCTAAGCTAACGTGGTTAAATCTTGCAAAGCCTTAGTGATGGCTCCATCTGGGGCTATGCTGCTGGGCAACATTTCATCAAGGGATTTTGGGAACTTAAAACAGTATGGGAGAAGGAAGGGAGAAATTGACCAATGCAATGACAAATTAAAAAGGGAACAGTCCCCTTATTAAGTACAGATACAGAGACCCAAAAGTAACCAGAAATTGTCCATTTAAAGTTTAAATGCAGAAAATAAAACACATAGGATTAAAGGGAAGTAAATTATATTGGAATACAGTTATCAATATATTTTTTTTAACAGGCCAAAGACCACAAATTAAGAATCCTTGACATAGGTAGATTAAGCTAGAGAATTTATAAGCTCAGTCACAGCTGTTAAATACACAGTAAGATACTTTCCTGGTCTGAAACTCTCCTTAGAATTCCAAGAAACATAACAAAAAGGTAACCCTAACAGGTCTAATGCTAAAGACAATTGAAGGTGTTTTTGTTATTGTCTTTCTCTTCAACATATCTTAGGTACCAGGATATTTTCTAGGGCTCTAAATTGCAAATGAGTTGCCAGACATTATCCACTTAGTTCCCTACATCTGTTAAATAACAGGGTAAATCTAAACAAAACAAAACAAAACAAAACCAAAAAAACCCCAAAAAACCCTGGCCAGGTCCAAAATTACAGTAAACTGCAAATGTCTGTATTATTTTTGTTTGGCATTAAAGCTAATTTCCATATTATTTCCCTCCAGACAAACAGCATTCATTTGTAGTAGTCTCAAATCATAAGGTCATTCACAAGCTAATGGAAGATCAACTTTTAAAAATGTTTTACTTAGATATTATTTGGACAAACAGAATCCAATATTCGACTGCAGGCAAAATACATTTCTGAAAACCAAATGCTTGGATTTCTTTTAATTATACAATGCTATAGAAGTTGACAGCACATTTAATGCCCCTGTACCTTCTAACATCCCTTCTTCCTTTCAAATCACCAACATCAAGTTGCATAAGGATGAAATGTTTACATGGTTCCTAGCATTTGCTTGCAGGAATGCATCCCTTCTTCCCCACCATTTCTCAGAATACTTAGATTTTCATGGCTCAGCTCAGGTGTCACTGTATCTATTAATTCTCCCCTTATCCTACCATTTAATTATCTGTCCTTCCTCAAATGAGAAACAGTGGGTAGTGTTGGACTTGGATTCAAGAAGATGTGAGCATGAATCTGCCTCCAACATTCACTAGCTGTGTGACTCCAGGAAAGTCTCTTATTTGCATTTGTTTTCTCATCTGCAAAATGGGTAAAATAATAGCATCTACCTCACTGGAGTGTTGTGAAGATCAAATGAGATTTTGTAAAGTATTTTATACTATATAAATGCTAAATATTATCTTCAAAAACCACAATCCACCATCACAAATATGGAATGCAAACTTCTTGAAAGCAAGGATGTTTTATTTTTGTTTTCCCCATCACCCACCTAACTGTGATTTGCAAAAGGTAGACACTTAGTCCCCTTCAGTATTTCGGGGCAGCTAGGTGGAACAGTGGTAGAGCACTGAGCCTGCAGTTAGGAAGACCTGAGTTCAAATTCAGCCTCAGACACTTACTAGGGATGTGACCCTGGACAAGTCACTTCACTGGTTTGCCTCAGTTTTCTCCTCTGTAAAATGAGGTGGAGAAGGAAATGGCAAACCATTCCATAATCTTTGCCAAAAAACCCAAATGAAGTCATGAAAAGTCAGATATGACTGAAAAATGAAACGCACCCAAGACACTTAGTAAATATGGAATTGAATTGAAACGTATATTTTTGAGCTCTATAGCTCAAAGGGGTGTAAGCTTTCTAAGCTTTTCCTAACCTGTCATAAGAAGTGATGCTTCCTTTCTTTTGTCATAAAGCTACCTTTTCCAAACTTTGAGAATTGTATTTTTCTAAATCTATGGAGTTTATTCAATAAATCAGTGTTGACTTTATACACTTTGTGGCTTTATAAGCTTCAATCATATTACCTTTCCACTTATATCCTTTACCATAAGCACTTCTATCCCCTTGATTATTTCATCTCTTCTTCTTTTGATCTGTTTCTCCTGTATTAGGGCTTTCTGGAGGTTCAGCAACTAGAACAACATGAATTCCAGATATGACTGAACTATGGATCAGGACACCAAGCTAGGAAAAGTTTTTCTGTGTTGTTTGCAATACCCTTCCTGATGATGCTCAGAAATATATTGGGCATTTTAGCTTTAGCAGAATATTAGATCAATGACTTCAGTGCATTGAACCCTCAGTAACTCTTGGATTCTTTTCATAATCTAAAATTGAGTAAGAGTGAAGCAAGAACTATGTATGTAATGTATATAAACTTTCTAAATGCCTCTGATAAGATGTGATATTAAAAGCTCTGGCAAACACCGAGTTTCCATTCTTTAGAGCAGGCCTGCACAACCTGCGGCCTGACTGGCCTCTTACAGCCCTCAGGTATGTCAAAGGATTTCAGGCACCCCCAAAAAACATAGAAGATGTTTTCTTTACATTTTTTTGTGGGCTGCCCCAAATCCTTTGGCAAGCTACAGGTTGTGCAGGCCTGGTTTAGAGGATAATGTTTACTTACGAAAGGAAGTGTCTTAAAGATTAGAACTAAATAATATGTATGGATAACTAGACATGTTTCAAAATTAAAATAAAAATGAGATTCCCAAGAGATCAGTGTTGTGAACAAGATTATCTAATATTTTAAGCATTTATCAGGAAAAAAAGAGTTTCTAGTGAAATGTTTAAGCTTGCTAAAAAATAACAAACAATTGTCGTTGTTGTTCAGTAACTCAGTTGTGTCTGACTGTTCATGACCCCATGGACCATATTGTCCATGTTTTTTTGTTTTGTTTTTTGTACTTTTTAAAGCAAAGATATTGGAGTGGTTTGCCATTTTCTTCTTCAATGGATTAAAGCAAACAGAGGTTAAACAACTTGCCCAGGGTCACACAGCTAATAATTGCCTGAGGTTAGATTTGAACTCAGGTTTTCCCGACTTTAGGCCCAGTGCTCTATCTACTCAGCCACCTAACTGCCTCTAACAAACAATAGAATAACACAATTATATGATCATTTGAAAATAAGTGCAGGAAGTTTAACTGTGTGAATTAAGTACCAAGCCCTACTGCTAACTTGGGTACAATCCTCCATTTTTATAAGTAACTCCCTTCATTAAAAAAAAAAAAAGCTAATTTGGTTGTTGTTTAAATGAATAAACAAAGCATTCTGAATTTAGTGACCTAAACAACAGTCTGGGAAGCCAAGATTGTATTGCCTTTTCTTTCTATTCTAGGTTCTAGTTCTTACACTTCAATCTTGATGTGTCATATGTAATGGATGCTTATAAGTGCAGACTAAATGAATACTGAAAGAATCCCCATTTCATTGCAGCTGATGGCTGTGGATTGAGTAAGTAAATGGGTAAACTCTCAACTTTGGCACCTAGTACCCAGTTCTAAGTCACAAATCCATGGTAAAATGAGAAGACCTGCACTCAGAAGTAGCCTGGTGAAGCTGTACAGCTCAGATCCTCAAAAACAGAGCAGGGTCTCAGTTTTAACTTCTAGCTCAATCTGGAGCCCATAAAAGAATAACAAGAGCAAAGGTACTAGCCTAAAGGGAGAGGCTGAGGTTCTGTCCTTCTGAACCAGCAAAGTTTCCAGGTGGCTAATAGTGGCTGAGCCCAATAGGAGCCTACTGTTGCCCAGATCCAAACCAAGGTTAGGAACTTGCAGAACTCAGAGCCAGAAGGAAGCAATCAGGCTCTGATCCAGATCATACCACTTCTAGATCACTGAATATTTAAAGGTCCTCAGCCTAAGCTGTCCCTGAATGTGGAATAACACAATATTCTATACCCTAAGAAAGCATCAGCAGGGTCACAGCCCACACCATCACTTCAGAAATGCTCAGAGCCTGGCACTAATATCAGGTCTGAAATCAAGAAGTGGGCTGAAAGAATGAGAAAACAAACAGACAAAAAAGAATCTCATAATAAGAAGCTATTGTGGTGTCAGCAATGCCTACGACACAAACCCAAAAGAAGAGAATGACTCCCAAATTTCTACCAAGCAAATCCTCAAAGAAAAGCATAGCTTGAGTATAAGTTCAATTTGAATTCTGGAAAGAGATGAAACAAGAGATTTAAGAAGTTTTTTTTTAAACGGTTTCCTTTTTTATGTGAAGTAAGATCACTAGAGGAAAAAACTGGAAAAGAAATGAGATATGGAAAAATTACATAGGGAATTAACAGCTTGACAAAGATATACAAAACTATGCCCAAGTAAAATTAGCATAGACCAAATAAAAGCTAACAACTCCAAGAGAAGGCAAGAAATATTAATAAGTAAAGTCAAAGGGCCGAAAAATAGAAGAAAATGTAAAGCGTCTAATGGCAAAAACAGTTGACTTGGAAAATAGATCAAGGAGAAAAAAAATTAAGAATTATTGAATCATCTGAAAGTTATGACCAAAAATAAGAGTCTACATGTTATATTATAAGTTCTCCTATCTCTTAGAACCAGGGGGCAAAATAGAAATAGAAAGAATCTACTGGTTATCTCCTGAAAGAAAGCCTTAAATGAAAACTCCCTGGAATATTATAGCCAAAATCCAGAACTTCCAGGTCAATGAAAAAAATATTTCAAGCTTCCAGAAAGAAAGAATTCAAGTACAGAGACACCAGAGACAAGCTCACATGACTTAGAAACCATAACTATAAAGGAGTGGACAGTTAGGACACAATATTCCAGATGGCAAAGAATGTAGGCTTAACGGCCGAAAATAACATATGCAGAGCAGCTAAGTATAATTCTACAGAGGAAATATGAGCCTATAATGAAATAGAGGACTTCCAAACAATCCTGATGAAAAGAGCAGAGCTGCATAAAAACTTTGAAGTTCAAACATATGACTTAAGAGAAACATAAAAAGATAGATACAAATGAACAATCATAAAGGACTAAACAAAGATGAACTGCCTGTATTAGAGTTCATAAATAAAGTCTGATTAGACTGGGAGTTTTTCTATTCTGTCTAGATGATCTTAAGAAAAGAATGGAAAGAGAGTGGAAAAGAAAAGAAGTCTGGGAGAATTGTTTCACGAAATGGGGTCAGTAGAAGTCTATACAAACAAAGAAGGGAGAGGCAGCTGACACTTGACTCTCATCTCATCTGGACTAGTAAAAGGCAGGAAAAATACATGCACAGAATTGGGTATTCTTCAATCCAATCCAGTGAACATTTGTTAAGTACCTATGACATGGCAGGCACTGCACTAAGTCCTGGGAATAGAATTAAGGAAAAGCCAATGCCTGCCCTCAATGAGGCTACAATCGAAAAGGGAAGACAATACACCAAAAGGAGTCAGAAAACAGGAGTGGGGAAAGGGGATCAAGGAGTACCCAGCCTGGAGGCATCTTATTTTGTGGAAATGAAACCAGGTAGAGCAGCAGATGTAGATGGAAGTGAGCCCCCCACAAAGGAAGGCATTGGAAAGAGTTTGAGACTCCTTCTTCCAGCCCTCCCATCTCCAGAGAAGAGCCTGAGGAGCCTGTGTTAGCCTCAGCATGGTAACAAGATCGGAGGCGAAGAGATTAACTTGGGAGGTATCTTGTTTAATGGAGTTAAAACCAGGGAGAGCAGCAGCAGAAGAGTAGGTGAGCCCAGAAAAGATTTCATTCAATAGGCAAATAGAAGGGAAAGGGGAGAAGGAGAAAGAGGATTGGAAGGAAAGCAGATTTAGTTCTCAGTAAAACAAACTGTAAGGATGTACCGAAATATTTATAGCCCTTTGTTTGAAGTGGCAAAGAACGGGATTCTGAGGGTATAGCCATCAATTCAGGAGCTGCTGAACAAATTACAGCTTATAAATATGATAGAACACCATTGTACTGTAAGAAATATGAAGGAGGTGGTCTCAAGGAAACTTGGGATGACTTATATGAAGTGAAGTTGAGTTTAGTGAATAGAACTAGGAGAACAAATCATACAATGATAACACTGAAGGCAAAGAACTTTGGAAGACTTAGGGACTCTGCTCAGCGTTAACGACCCACCATAACTGCAAGGGACTAAAGATCAGCAAACAGAGAAGTGAAGGGCATGTGCAATATTAGGTAAACATAATATACTATGCTCACATATGTGCATATGACATATTTTATATGCATATATATTTATAAAAACTTATATACACATCATACATATTTTATATGAACTTTATATATACATATATATATATATATATATATATACATGGGGGGGATGTTTGTCTGTGTACGTATGATATACTTTTGGATATGGCCAATGTGGAAATTTGTTTGGTAAGACTATGAGATCCAGGACAGCACTATCTTTATTACCAAGCTTTCCTTTTCTTTTGGGGAGGGAACAAAGAGCAGAAGAGTACAGTTTGGACCAGCGATTTCACTGATGTAAGAATCTCTCGTCCATGGAAACTCCTTCCTCCAAGGCATATCAACCACTAGTCTATAACATAATAGTGTTGGATAGGTGCCTGGGCGGTGAGATATTATACAACTTTTCTGTGCCCACACAGCAACTATTAGTCAGAAGCAGGATTTGAATCCAAGTATCTCTAACTCTGTCCATTATGTCAAGCTAATTTTCTTATTCTTGATTAGGTTTGCATAATACCTCAGAGTGGACTTTAAATCCCAAAGCACAAACAATACAGCAAAAGTGAACCACCGAATGATATTATTTTGTTTGTGTTTAAAGTATTCCTTCTGAGGAGAACGTATGGTAAAGTCTGGGCCTAGTGAATCCGGGGTACTAGCAGGTCTCCTTTCTTTTCCTTGGGCTTGAGGTTGGATGGAGGGTATTCTAGGAAGCCATGGGAAGACAGCAAGCCATTCATCATGAAGCAGGTACCTTGCTTCCCTTCCTGTTTTTACTGTGTGAGCACTTTGCATACTACAATATATCAGGGGTTAAGCAGGAAATTCACTGTTGTTTTTGCTTAGAATGACTTGCATTTTCAGGTACAGTTGTTGGAATTGAAGTAAAGCTTAAATACACACACACACACACACACACACACACACACACACACACACAACTAATTATAGGTATTTAAACAGAGACAAATCCTTCCAAGTTTAGCTTAATATGTAATCAACCCTGCCAGTACACTGTCAGACTCTTATACTACCAACACTTTTTAAACACAGCATGGTGGGTTTTGTTGTTTTTTCCCTGTTAAGGAGAACTAATTAAGGTGCCATTGTAGTCACAAGACAGAGTAGATATGTGACACTGGAGTTCCATGGTGTTTTCTCTCTATTATTTTCACAGGATTTTCCTAATTACAGCTCAGGATCCGAAATGTTATTCTGATTCTTACCCAAATCCATCAGAGATGTGATAGCAAAGCTACAATGACAAAAGTTCAGGTCCTACTTGTGAAAGTTGTTGGCCAGATGACCACATGCAATTCATGGAAGCTCTCAGGGTCACAGGCAACTCTCTAACACCATGAGCTGCTGATCTGGAGAGATGGAAGGACTTTGTAGACAGGGCATTCATTCACTACACCAATGAAAGGAAATGAATGAAATAATTCTCCATTTTCTATCAGCAGCTCTGGTTTCTACTCCAGGAAAATCATGCCTCTCCCTGGATAAGCTCATGATGTGAAATCTCAACCCCATGCCTATTGACTCAGTTTTTAATACTCAGCATCTTCTAAACTCTCTCAGTTACCTGTCCCCACTAACTGGAGGACTGGGAGGTGGAACAACATTGTCATTGACAGAGAGCTCAGAAGTCTGTAATGCTCCATTTTCCATCAGCAGCTCTGCTTGTTTTCCATTCCACAAAACGTGCATTCATGCCCAGTACCTTCTGGTACCCTCTACCCATTACTACCCCCAGCCTCCACCCACTTTTCCACTTCCTTTTGTTTGCTGACTTCCTCCCATTAGATTGTAAACTCCTTGAGAACAGGGGCTATCTTTATTTCTTATTTGTACCCACAGCACTTAGTACAGTCCCTGGCACTTAGTAAGTACTTAATAAATGCTTATTAGATTGAAATATCAAATTTGGAACAACTAGAGCAAAAATCATTATCATCACCAGGACAATAGTTTGCTTCTGAAACCTAAGCAAATAATCTATTCTACTGAGCTAAAATATTATCCTTCTATTTTCTACGGGTATACAGGTCTCACAGTCTAACCAAATTTAATGCACTTCCAATATTGCGCCAGGAGTAATATCTAAGCCACCCACATAATCAGAAAGTGAACACCAAAGGGCAATGCAGTCTATTACCCCCTCTCCTGGATTCAATTACCCCTTGTAAAGTATGTCCTATCTACAAAATGCAGAAGCCTATCAGTTCAAGCTAAGTATACCTTTTGTAATAAGTATGAGCCCCTAGTAATTCTAATTTAGAACCACTTGTGATCAACTGCTGTGTCAACACACTTTGATATAGGGCTAACAGGAATATGTATGTGGTTTCTTCAGTGCAAAAATAACACCCAACACCCAACATGAATCCAGTCAAAGATACTTGTAAGACTGCATAAGCATTTAAACTTTGCAAAGAAAACTTAGGAATGAGGTTACAGATATAGCTCACTTTTAAGCAAATGCTTGTTTAGTTCAGCTAAGCTCATATTAGAAGTAATTTAAGCCTCCTTTCAAAGCAGCCTTAATGCTGCACTTGGTTTTGAATGACCCTAAAGAGTTCTTTGATCTTAGGCAGCAAATCATCTGTCAGTTGCAAATTCCATGCTTATCTGTAAAGAGGTGGGTTTCTGATATTGGCATCAACAAAAAAATAAGGGATAGAGACAGTGAATAGAGACTGATTTTGTGATTTCATTGGTTTAGAGAATTAGTATATTAGAAAACTCCCTCTATCAATGCAGATTGGCACCTTCTTTACAATTTACAGTTTTAGGGAACTGTTTAGAGCAATGGGCCAATATGTGTAATAGGCAGGACTAAATCCAGATCCCCTGGCTTCAAAGTAAACCATCTCTACATCACATTTCATTTCTCCCACAACCAAAAATGACAGAGAAGCCTACCTAATCTTCCTTTACTTTATTTTTGGGGCCATTCTTATATATAATTTTTATGTGGTATAAGAAAATAGATGTCTCTTTATTAACTGAAATTCAACTAAGTAAATAATGAGCTACTAGATTCTTCTCACTTTCTCCCTCCCACTGCTAGATTCCCCAACCCAGGGAGTTATGACGTGACATCGTTGACCATCAGAAGACACATCTTTCATTTGGACCATCACAACATCTTCAAAAATATATGTTCTCTCCCTAAAGCCTCTGGGCACAATTTATTCCAAGCCCTGGTCATTTTTTATACAAAAAGAATTTTGATCTCTTATCCTTTGGATCTCCTTGCCACTGGCACCACATTTTTCAAATAAACCTCTAATACTCCTAAAGGTAGAAGTTGTTTCTGTTCAAAATTTACTGTAAGGAACCTAGAGCAGGGTCATAATGAGGCAGTGGCTTCCAGAATCCATCTGATGTTTGACTAGTCCAACTCCTTCATTTTTACAGATGAGGAAACTGAGTCTCAGGGAGGTTGAATGACATATCCAAAGTGAGAAAGAAAATAAGTGAAAGTGAAAAATTTTAGCATTAAAAGACTCATGGGAACTCCGCTGTCTAACTGAAATTAAAATACTTTGGTTCTAAGATAAAACCAAAAAAGGGGGAGGGGGATAGCAGGAGAATAGAGGACCTTAGCTGGTTGTGGAAGAAAAGTAGTAGTGAGGTGAATAAAAGTCACTCTTTCCTTTTCTTCCCCCTCAAGGAAAAGGCCTCACTTAGGTATATTCCACCAGAGTTATCTTGGATTTAAAAACAGTCTTCTTTTCTCTCTCTCCTCAGCCAAAGAAAAGGGCTTGAACTAAGAGCAATCACAGAACAAGATTACTTTGGTGTCTATAATAAAGGAAAAGTCATGAGTCAAACTTAACCTAAAGAACATGGAGAGTCTAGACTAAAGGAAGACCCTGGAAGCAAAGGAAAGGTCCTCAACTTGATTTGTCATCTTCAGAGTGAGGGAGAATTAGAGCTCAACTCCTGAAACGTAAGTAACAAAAATGAATTAAAAATGACAAAATAAAAGACTTGTATGACACCACGGATGCTTAAGACACAAACATGGAAGAAGAGAATAACTGAAAAACAACTATCAACAGCTTAACAAAAGAGCTACAAAACCTTGCCTTGTAACAAACTCCCTAAAAATCAGAATGAATAAAGTAGAAATCAATGACACTAAGAAATAGCAATTCTTAAAATCACAAGAATGAGAAAACAGAAAAATGTAAGATATCTCATACAAAAAGCAACTGACTGGCAAAACAGATTAGGGAGAATTAATTTAAGAATAACAGGGTTATCTGAAATCCATGACTTCTCCCCTTCCCCCCCCCCCAAATAAAGGAACCTAGATATTGTATTTGAAGAAATAATTAGGTATTTCCCAGACAGAGCAAGGGGACAATGTGAAAATGAAAGAATCTACAGTTGCATCCTGAATGAAAACACCTAGGAATGCTCCAAGTCACTATTAATTAGAGAAATGCAAGTTAAAGTAACTTTGAAATTCTATCCCCCATACCCACCACATAGACAAAGATGACCAAAGAGATCCTCCCCCCATATATATAAATTATATATATGTACATATATAATATATATATATATATATTATATATATATATATATACACACACACACACACACTCACATACACATGTATGCATACATGAATGCCATTTTATTTATATAGGAGGGGCAGCATGAAAGCAGAAACAAGAATTCCTTCTTGGTTGCCTTGTGAATGGGTAGAACCATTCTATAAAGTAGTTTGGAATTATATACAAAAGTTACTGAACAGGGCATGCCATTTGACCCAGCTAAACCACTGTTAGGCCTATAACCCAAAAGCGATCAAAGGAAGAGGAAAAGTTCCTTTATGTACAAAATTATTGATAGCAGCTCTTTTATAATGGTGAAAGAAAGAAAGAGAGAGAGAGAGAGAGAGGAGAGAGAGAGAGAGAGAGAGAGAGAGGGAGGGAGGGAGGGAGGGAGGGAGGAAGGAAGGAAGGAAGGAAGGAAGGAAGGAAGGAAGGAAGAAAGAAAGAAAGAAAGAAAGAAAGAAAGAAAGAAAGAAAGAAAGAAAGAAAGAAAGAAAGAAAGAAAGAAAGAAAGAAAGAGGTAGAAAGAAAAGTAAAGGAATGCCCATTAATTGAGGACTGGACAAGAGAGTTGTCATATATGATGTGATAGAATGTTATCATACTTTAAGAAATTAGGAAGTAGCTGATTTAAAAGAAATAGACATGTGTGTATTCATATACATAAATATATGTACGTGTGTAAACCTACATGTACACGGATGTGTGCACATATCTGTGTGTGTGTATAGCCAATGAGGAAATTTGTTTAACTTAATTATATTTATTTATTACAAGGAATTTTTTCTTTTTTTTTTAATTAGGGCAGAAGAAAAATAGAGAAATGACAGATTTCTGTTCATTTAAACAAAATTAAAATAGAAAGGTAGGGAGCTATGAAATGTTGATATGAAATGTTTCATTGCACTTTTAGATAAGGTCACAGTAATGTTGATTTTGCTTAATTGTTTTCCTTTTTTTTTATAAGAGAACTTTCATATAGTAAGGGTAACATGAAAATGTTTGTAATTTAAAAATAAAACATGTTAATAAAGCTTTACAAAATAAGTAATAGAATTTGAAACCAGACCTGGGTTCAATCTAACTCTAATGAAGATACTTCGCCATAGCATATTGCTTCTCAAAGAACAGAAACAAAATATAAATTACCAACATGGAAGGCAGTATATAAGTAGTTGAATTATTGGCATCCAATTTGAAACTACCATAAAAGTTTTTAGGCATACATAAATACACTGTAGACCACTACCAGATCCTCCATAAATTGCTATCATATGGTAACTGCTTGTGTCTATTGGTCAGGAACCTACATGAATCTAACTGTTCTAGAAGCTGTATAACACAAATATCAGGCCCTTCTCAATAACACAAGTAGCAAATTCAGTAGCCTTCTGAGGAAAGCTTTCTGTTATCAAGAGAATCCAATCAGACTTCCATTGAGGGGATTGCATGCTTGGTGCCTAATGGCCCAAGGGCTGTTCGTAAGCATAAACCAACTATATCTATGCACTAATAAGAAAAAATGCTATTCAATAATGCCTTTGTTCATTTCCTCAGCTATGCTTGGAGATAAAACCCAGCTATTATTTTATCTTTAAACTGAGTCATCAAGTTTCTGCAGATATTGGGTAAATAGCATCTAAATATGGCAAGGAAATTAGAGATTACCTATTCCAATAATTACATTTTTCAAGATAAGGAAACTGAGGGGCGGAGCCAAGATGGCAGAGTGAAAGCAGTGACTTGCTTGAGCTCTCCCCCAAACCCCTCCAAATACTCATAAAAAATGTCTCTAAACAAATTCTGAAGCAGCAGAACCCACAAAAAGACAGAGTGAAACAAATTTCCAGACCAAGATAACCTGTATGATTGATTAGAAAGGTGTATAGCGCCAGGCTGGAAGCGCAGCGCAGTGTGGGCTCACAGGCGAAGCAAACCTGGAGCAGGCCTCAGAGGACTGAATCGCCGGCAGCTGTGGAGGTTTTGAGACTCCTCAATCCACAAATGCCAAAGACAACTTAGAAGGTCAGTGGGTAAAGTCTGTTTCTGTCGGTGGTCAGAGAGGAAGGTGGGGTTTCAGCTCCATTCCCCAAAAGCATGGCCCAGGGCGGGGGGGGGGCAGCTGCTTCTCAGGCTTCAGCCCACAGACTGAGGGGGAATCCAGTGGCTGATCACAGAGGGACTGCAGGGATCTGTTTGCCAGTGCTGAGGCAGGAATCTCTTGTTTGCCTGTGTGGATCTGGGTCACAGTTCTGGGAGGCAGTGCTGGGGTGAGGAGGAGCGCTGGCACAGTGGAGCTTGGAGTGGCTGTGGAGAGGAACCCCTCCTCACAGTTACAGGACAGAAAGGAATACTTGTGGTCACAGGCCAGGAAAGGAGTAAACACCTTGCCCCTTATCATACCACCTTGCAAGAACTGAAAATTTACAGGTCCCTACAAGTATCTCTGAAAACAGCTACACAAACCCCTGAAGCTTGGGACAGTACACTCTCCACATTGGAAGCAGACTCTTACCTTAACAAAGAGTTTAAAACTCAAGTAATTGGCGGGATCATGAGCAAGCAGCGCAAAAAGAGTCAGACTATATTATCTTACTTTGGTGAAAAAGAAGATCAAAATATACAACCAGAAGAAGACAACAAAGTCAAAGCTCCTACATCCAAAGCCTCCAAGAAAAATATGAATCAGTCCCAGGCCTTGGAAGAGCTCAAAAGGGATTTTGAGAAGCAAGTAAGGGAAGTAGAGGAAAAACTGGGAAGAGAAATGAGAGTGATGCAAGAAAATCATGAAAAACAAGTCAACAGCTTGCTAAAGGAGACCCAAAAAAATACTGAAGAAAATAACACCTTAAAAAATAGCTTAACCCAAATGGCAAAAGAGGTCCAAAAAGCCAATGAGAGGAGAAAATGCCCTAAAAAGAAAAATTGGCCAAATGGAAAAGGAAGTCCAAAAGATTACTGAAGAAAATACTTCCTTAAAAATTAGAATAGAGCAATTGGAAGATAGTGACTTTATGAGAAATCAAGACACTGTAAAACAAATCCAAAAGAATGAAAAATTAGAAAACAATGTGAAATATCTCATTGGAAAAACAACTGACCTGGAAAATAGATCCAGGAGAGAGAATTTAAAAATTATTGGACTATCTGAAAGCCATGATCAAAAAAAGAGCCTAGACATCATCTTTCAAGAAATTATCAAGGAAAACTGCCCTGATATATTAGAACCAGAGGGCAAAATAGAAATTGAAAGAATCCACAGATCTCCTCCTGAAAGAGATCCCCAAAGGAAAACTCCTAGGAATATTGTAGCCAAATTCCAGAGTTCCCAGGTCAAGGAGAAAATATTACAAGCTGCCAGAAGGAAACAATTCAAGTACTGTGGAAACACAATCAGGATAACACAAGATTTAGCAGCTTCTACATTAAAGGACCGCAGGGCATGGAATATAATATTCCGGAGGGCAAAGGAGATAGGATTACAACCAAGAATCACCTACCCAGCAAAACTGAGTATAATCCTTCAGGGGAAAAAATGGTCATTCAGTGAAATAGAGGACTTTCAAGCATTCTGATGAAAAGACCAGAGCTAAATAGAAAATTTGACTTTCAAATACAGGACTCCAGTGGAACATGAAGAGGTAAACAGGAAAGAGAAATCATAAGAGACTTATTAAGATTGAACTGTTTACATTCCTGCATGGAAAGATGATATTTGTAACTCATGAGAACTTTGTCAGTATTAGGGTAGTTGAAGGAAAAAAATTGTATGTATGTATATATATATAGATAGATAGATAGATAGATAGAGGGCACAGGGTGAGTTGAAGATTAAGGGGTCATATCTGGAGAATAAAATTAAGGGATGAGAGAGGATGATACTCGGAGAAGAAAGGGAGAGGTAGAATGGGGTAAATTATCTCACAAAAAAAAAACAGAAAGAAAAGTCTCTCACAGTGGAGGGGAAACAGGGAAGGTGAAGGGAATGAGTGAATCTTATTCTCATAGGATTTGGCTTAAGGAGGAATAACATACACATTCAATTGGGTATGGAAATCTGTCTTACCCTACAGGAAAATAGGGGGAGAAGGGGACAAGAGAGCAGGGGGTGATAGAGAGGAGGGCAGATTGGGAAAGAGGGTAATCAGAAGCAAATACTTCTGAGGAGGGACAGGGTCAAAAGAAAGAATAGAATAAATGGGAGGGCAGGATAGGATTAAGGGAAATAGAGTTAGTTTTTCACAACATGTCTACTAAGGAATTGTTTTGCATAACTGCACATGTACAACCTATATTGAGTTGCTTGCCTTTTCAATGAGGGTGGGTGGGGAGGGAGGAAGGGAGAAAATTTGGAACTCAAAGTTTTAAAAACACATGTTTTAAAAAAAATGTTTTCACATGCAACTGGGAAATAAGAAATACAGGAAATGGGGTACAGAAGTCTATCCTGCTCTACAGGAAAATAGAAGGGGATAAGAGAAGGGAGGGGGAGAGATAGAAGAGAAGGCAGACCAGGGAAGGGGTATTCAGAATGCATGCCATCTTGGGGTGGGGGGAGGGGTGAAAAATTTGGAACTCAAAAACTTGTGGAAGTGAAAAAAAAATAAAAACAAAATCAAAGGCAAGATAAGGAAACTGGGGCCAGAGCAGGGAAATGAAAATTCAAACCCAGGTCCAATGACTCTAAACTCCACATACTTTTCCATATCCCATTGCCTCCAAATGCTAGAGGCAATAAAGACAACTCTAGTTTTCAAGAATGAAATGTATTGGCAGTCTCCCATAAAACCATACATTCATGTGGTCATAGCTTTCTAAATTTATGTTGTACTAGAGTTGTTCTTACCAATCCCAAAAGTCCATCTACTTATAGTTCCTAATAAATATTTTCTTAGGAAAAAAAAGGAATTATTGGCATCCCAAAAAGCATGATAAAATAAAACTTAAACATCACACTTTAAGATACCAGAATATTAGAACTAGGGTACAAGTACAGATTGCTTGAATACAAAGGTTACTGTGAGACAGACAACATAGATATAGATCACCCAAACAAGCATTTATTAATATAATAGATCCTGTTCTAGGGTCTGGGAATACAGAGACAAAGAATAAAATGATTCCAACTTATAAGGAGCTCCTTGTTTTCATGTTTAAAAAGGCAAGTTCCAATTATTTGGAAAAATTACTTATTTGGAAAATCTTAGTTCCCAGCTCTGCCAGGTAGATGAAGTGTGTGTGTATGTGTGTGTGCATAAGTGATTATAAGTATAAGCTAATGATCTTATTCCATTTTCTCTGAAATTCATTCTCTTCTTCCTTACTTTCGAGTCTATCAGCAGCAGCTGCAGTAGCACCATCAATCTTCAGAGTATGACTACTGATAAAGGCACAATCTACTCTACAGGGACTTTAGGACCCTGTGAAGCACAGTTCTTTCAATAATTTTTATTTAGGATAAGACTTGCTGCTGCTGCCCAGGGATACAACTTGGATATCATTGTCTATTAGTAGGATGTTGTATTTTCCCCACCTTTCATATTGTTGTGGTACCGAGAGTTATAAATTTAATGGGAGGACACAACCTTTCAGACTTCTGGCATTCATGACATTGTTTATGGTGAAGTAATTTCCAAAGAAGGCGGGGGGGGGAGGAGAGAGAGGAAGATATAAGAAAAAGAGAGGGAGAGAGGGGAAAAAGGAGTGAGGGGAAGGGAAAGAGGAGGAGGGAGAGGGGAGAGGGCGCCTTTTTCTTGCAGTTTTGCTTTGTTATCATTTCCCAGATTACAATGGTCCAATTACATATAGAGAGCGGACTCCTTCTACTTACTGTGTGTTGTCTCTATTTTATTGTCATCATAAGGTTCCCATCCTTTTATTTCTTTTGCTTACAAGCCTCACAACTACCTCTAGTATAATTTATTGGTTAGTCTAGACAAGCCCATATACTGCAAGTATCTTGTTGTCTGTGGTTTTATTACTTTTACCACTGCCACACACTTTGGATCACACTGTGCATACTTTACTGCTTAGACCCGAAGATGTGTTGTGACTCATAGAATCTATTAATTGTTTCTTTAGGATCAAGAATCATTAAAGAATTCTTTAGAATCAAGATTCATGGTCTCTTTTCCATTAACCAGTATCCCTTTCCTCATCAAAGAAAACCATTTAATATGTTAATCTCCTTCAGGAATGGTGAGCAGCCAAAGCTAGTTTATCATAGAAGGATTAAGCTCAGGATAATTCAAATGGTATTAAAAAATATATCTGCTCCAGTATGCAATGGAACTTGTTTTCACTTAAATAAGTATTTAAGCTGATTCATAGGGGAATTATGAGGGTCCTACATAAATTGCAATCAAGCATTGTAGTGATTGAATGTGGTGAGGAGGGTTAGTCTTCAATAAAACCCAAAAGACCTAAAAGGGAAATAAATGTGCTGAAAGATGCTTTCTTAAGGATATAATTTCATTTAATTTATGTAAAACACTCAGTGCCAGATGCTTGGGCAAGTTTTACTAAATACTTGGTGCTTGCCTTGGGATAGGAGGAATGTTTGTGTCCTGTATAAAGCCTAGCACATTATGGCTGCTCAACAAAGTTTTCATTAGATGTAAAAATTAGCGTGCTCTAGTTAACAAGAGTAGATTTAAATGGACAAACCCTTTAAGAACTCATGTCTTTTTGTTTGTTTGTTTGTTTTGGTTCAGGCAGAACTCCTGGTAGGAACTCAATTTGGTATGATCGAGGTGTATTTAGAAGGGAATAATGAAAAATGAAGCTGATGATGGGAGTGTTAATAGATTTTTAAAACTCAGGAAGGTAAATCTGGATATGATCAGATAGGAAGCCAACACACATTCTGAGCACGGGATATGATAAAGACGCTTTTGATGAAATATTTTTCTAGTAGCTCTTTGAGAGACATTATAATAAAGAGAGAGAAGAGGCAAGAGACAAAACTAGAGGCTGCTTTAGTAATACGTAAATGA
The DNA here is from genome assembly GCF_003287225.1 of Phascolarctos cinereus. Lineage (NCBI taxonomy): Eukaryota > Metazoa > Chordata > Mammalia > Diprotodontia > Phascolarctidae > Phascolarctos > Phascolarctos cinereus. Next base: position 159,354,400 of record NW_027555736.1, read on the forward strand.
GAAGTGCTTTGTGCAGAGCAATGGATATGGAAATAATAAAGAAAGTCAAAGAGAATTAGCATTGACTGGGCAGAGAGAAGGCCCTCAATAAACACAAATTGAATTATTAAAGCAAGGTGAACTAAGAAAATAAAATCAACAGATTTAGTAATGTGGATAAGGCAAAGGCAAAAGAAGAATTTAAAATATCTACAAATTAGATTTAGAGACTTCCAATGACAATAAAAAAGGTGAATCTGACAGAGACATAATAAAAGGAAACCTATTTTAGAGAATTTGAGGTGGGGAGGGAGAAGACAAAGATTATTTAAAAATGTCAGAAAGTTTATGAACAGAGATACTGGTCTATTTTTTTTAAAGGTCACCCATGTACCTGTGATATCTAAAATCTTGTGAAAGGGCTTTTCCAGTCAAAAATGACAAGGTGCAATTTCTTAAGGGAGTCAGATTATTCATATACTGCAAAACAAACAAAAAAAACAAAGACAAAGATACCAAAGGATAGGAAAATGACTTAAAAACAAAAAAAGAATAAAAAACAATTAAAAACCAAGTCAAATAAAGGATGATGAAATATATTTTTTAAATACCATGGGAGTGAAACAAAGTAGATTCCCATTATTTAGGGAATGGTAAAACAAATTATAGGTGGCTCAGTGGATAGACCACTGGGCATGGAATCAGGACTACATGAGTTCAAATCTAGCATCAGATACTTACTAGCCATGTAACCCCGAGCAATTCACTTAACCTCTGTTTGCTTTAATCCACTGGAGAAAGAAATGGTAAATCACCCGAGTATCATTAGCAAGAAAACCTCATGGGCAGTATGGATCACAGGGTGACAAAGAATTGGACACTACTGAACAACAAAACAAACCATAGTACATTAATGTGATGTTATAGTACTGCACCAAAAGACATGATACATTTGAAGAGTTCAGAGAAGAAAAGAAAGACTTGTATGATCTCATGAGGAGTGAAATTCACAGAAGCAGAAAAACAGTATACACAATAAGAACAGAAAAATGGAAAGAACAAAAAGGAAGAGAGAGAAAGAGAGGAGAAAATTCACCTCTCCCTTCGCAAAGTTGAGGGATTATCTACTTGGAAGGTTACAAGTATGGTGCTACTCATGTGACATATTGTTTAATCTTGCTGAGCTGCCTTTTTCTTGTCTTCCTTTCTTTTTTATATGGAATGGCTTACAGAATTATGGAGAGAAATATTTAGAAATGAGGGTGATATATAAAAGAGACATCAATAAAAATTCTTCAAAATCCCACAGAAGAACTGAAGCCGAAAACAAGAGAAGTACAAATCAGAAAAGAAACAATGTAGGACACCACAAGAAACATTTTCAACAGGATAAAGGTAACATTTTAGGATTGAGTGAGAAATAACACTAATAAGAAAATGCACAAGTCCAAGTAAAAGTAGTGTTTATATATATATGTGTATGTGTGTTTGTGTGTGTGTGTGTATATACATACATACATACACATATATATATGTATATATATACACACACACACACACACACACATATATATATATATATATATATATATATATATATATACACACATATATATGTTTAATAACAGGAGGAACTGAAGCTAGGACAAAAAGGTGTCTAGAAAATATCTAGAGGAAAGAAGCATTTTGATCTCTAAGAAATATTTTGCTATAGTATCAAACAGAATTGTAGATAATTCTAACAAATTTGAAAGACAAGCTCAGACAACACTGAATTCTCAAAAGAATTTGAAAACATAAAGATTTTAGTGATACACCTGAAAGACAGATATGGTCACTTGTTGCTGCTGTTGAGACATTTTTCATTTGGGTCTAATGCTTCATGATCCCATATGGGGTTTTATTGGCAAAGATACTTCTCCAATGAATTAGGCAAACAGACAGAGACTTAGTGAATTTCCCATGGTCACACAGCTAGTAAGTGTCTGAAGCTGGATTGGAAACCCCTTCTTCCTGCCTCCAGACCTACCACTCTGTCCATGCAGCTGCCCCCATGGTCACTCTGCCCACTTACCTGCCCCCATGGTTACTCTTGGGATAATGATACTCTGACAATGCCAAAAATCAAGAATCTGAATAGTATATTCTAGGAAATAGAGAAAATGTCACCAAATTAACAAAAAAAATTGAAAATGGAAATAGAATGATTCTTCAGGGTCTGAACAAGGACTAAAGTTTCAAATTCCCTGAGTACATTATAAATTTCAACATTATGATAAGAAAAAAATGACTTCTTAAAGACAAAAATAATGTTGCAAGAATGTAAATCATGATCAATTCTCAAGAAAGACAAAGGCATCATGAAAGTAAGAAGATTACACAATTAAAAAGCATGAGCCATAAAAACAGAATTATCTACCCAACAAAACTTAGTCTACTGCATGAGAGATATTTAAACACTTGCTGACACTCAGTGTTAAATAAACTACAGGCCATAAAATATTAGGGGAATAATTTCCACTTTGACAAAAACTGTGGTAAAGTTGAAACGCAGTTTGGCAGGAACTAGCTTAAACCAACCTCTTACATGATATATACAATAAGCTTAAAATGTGTAAGCCACAGAAATGAAAGGTCACACCATAAAAAAAGTGATAAAGAAAACCAATCAGGTACCTTTCACAGTTATAGTTAAGGATAGAGTTCTTAACCAAATATCCTGTGTAGGCAATCACAGAAGATAACAGTGATGGTTTTGCTTACTTGAAGTTAAAAAGTTTTTGTATTAACAAAATTGGTGCAACTAAGATTATAAAAATAGTTACTGATCAAACATTTCTGCAAAGGGTTTTATGTCTAAGATATGTAGACAACTAACATACAGTCCCCAAAAGTCTTAATGCAATTTTAAGCTTTAATTGCTTAAAAGCTTTTTAAAGTTTTAATTGCTTAAAACTGCATTATGACTTTTGGCATATCCTGTATTACAACCTAAAACCACTCCTCAGTTGATAAGTGGCCAAATGATATGAACCAAGAGTTCTCAAAATAAGAAAAACTCATTATTAACAAGTTAATGAAAGATGGCTCCATATCACTAGGAAAGTAACTCCAAATAAGCAGAAAAATGAATGAATGAATGAAAAACCAAGGATTAAGTGATTACTGTGTACAGAGCACTATTTTGAATGATAGATTTACAAAGAAAAAGAAGAGACAGTACCTAGTTGCAAGGAGCTCACATTCTAATAGGAGGCAAAGAGAACATATGTAAAAGCTTTGAGTTGCAAGTCCCATAAAGGTCCCATAGACCTCTGGGTATCATTTCCACTGATAAAGCTATGTCATCTTTTTTTTTCCTTTTTATTTAGTATTTTATTTTCCCCCAGCTGCGTGTAAAAACAATTTTTAACATTCTTTTTTAAAACTTTGAGTTCCAAATTCTCTCACTTCCTCCCTTGCCTCACCCCTACCCTCCACTGAGAAAGTAGGCAATTTGATATGGCTTATACATGTGTAGTCATACAAAACATTTCCATAATAGTCACGTCCTGGCAGAAAATATAGACAAAAAAACTCTCATGAAAAATAAAGTAAAAAAAAAAGTATGCTTCAATCTGCATTCAGTCACCATCAGTTCTTTATCTGGGGATGCATAGCATTTTAAATCATAAGTCCTTCAGAGTTGTCTTGTATCATCGTATTACTGAAAATAGCTAAGTTATTCATGGCTGATCATCGTACAATATCACTGTTACTTTGTACACAGTACATTTCACTTTTCGTCAGCTCCTACAAAGTCTTTCCAGGTTTCTCTAAGAGCATCCTGTTCATCATTTCCTATAATACAACAATATTCCATCATAATCAAATACCATAATTTGTTCATTCCCCAATTGATAGGCATCACCTCAATTTCTAATTCTTTGCTCCCAGAAAATAGCTGCTATAAATATTTTTGTACATATAGGTCCTTTCCTTTTTTTTCCCCCCCAATCTCTTTTGTGATATAGACCTAGTAGTAGAATTTCTAGGTCAAAGAATATGCATGGTAGCCTTTTGGACATAGTTCCAAATTGCTCTACACAGTGGTTGAATCAGTTCACAACTCTACCAACAACATATTAATGTCTCATTTTTCCATATCCCCTCCAACATTTGTCATTTATCTTTTCTGTCCTATTAGACAACCTAATAGGTATGAGGTAGTACCTCAGAATTGTCTTAATTTGAATTTCTCCACTCAATAGTGGGTAAGAGTATTTTTAAATATGGCTACAGATAGCTTTGATTACTTCATCTGAAGACTTCATATCTTTTGATCATTTTTTTAATTGGACAATGGCTCTTATTTTTGTAAATTTGACTCATTTCTCTGTATGTTTGAGAAATTAGGCCATTATCAGAGAAACTTGCTTCAAACTTTTTTTCGCAGTTACAATTGCTAACTGTAGTTCCATCCATCCTATCTCCCTCAAACCCATTTATTCTATTCTCTCTCTCTTTTGACCCTGTCCCTCTTCAAAAGTGTTTTGGTTCTGACTGCTTTTTAAGGCATTCTCCTTCTTGGCTTTTTGGACCTCTTTTACCATTTGGCCTAGTCTATTTTTTAAGGTGTTATTTTTTGGAGTCTCCTTTATTAAGCTGTTAACTCGTTTTTCATGATTTTCTTGCATCACTCCCATTTTTCTTCCCAATTTTCCTCTACCTCAAAATGTTTCAAAAGAGTATTGCAGATAAAGTAAAGGGAAAAGAGAGAGAAAAGAAAGAAGAAGAGGAAGAAGAGGCACAGCTAGCCAAGATGATTATTTTAACAAGAATCATCTTATCCTGAAGTTTACATCAGACCAAGTTACAATCAAGAAATTCAATGAGAAACTATAGCAGTAAAATCTTCTACCCAAGAATTGCAAAAAACTCAGCCAGACTGAGTTCAAATCCAGTCTCAGGCACTTGACACTTACTAGCTGTGTGACCCTGGGCAATTCACTTAACCCCACTGCCTCACCAAAAAAAGTCAGCAAGAAGCACATAGTCAATGGAAAAGGGGATTCCTCAAGCAAAAGAATTACCAGGACAACCAGAGACATGACTGTAAGACTGTAAGACTGAAAACTTCAGCACGTGGACCTCGAAAGCCACATGGAGCATCATGAACCATCTCATCAATGTCGTCTTGATCAGTGTGGTGCCACAGTCCTTAAGCGGGGATAGCTCAGGCCAAAGAGCACTGCCATGCTAGATATCAGAGTAGGCCCTTAAGATCTCACTTTCTGGGGGCAGCTAGGTAGTGCAGTGGATAGAGCACTGACCCTAAAGTCAGGAGTACCTGAGTTCAAATCTGGCCTCACATCAAACACTTGACACACTTACTAGCTGTGTGACCCTGGGCAAGTCACTTAACCCCAATTGCCTAAAAAAAAATCTCACTTTCTGAACCTCAAAGAATCAGGATAACCAAACACTGGAAGGTGGGGGGTCAATACAAGATTCCAAGGGCCCCAGGTTGAGACTAAGGAAAGCCGGTCACTTCAGCCAACAAAACGAAAACCAAAACCAAAACAGCTGGAAGGCACAACTTAACCATGACACAAAGCCTCAGTTCTGGAACTAAAGTTGGACACAAGGAATAAATCAATGAAAATACCAACCAGTATTAAAATTATCATAAATCTATCTCTATAACAACTGTAAGCAGAGACTCAGAGGAAAAAAAATAGATTTTTCACATTTGAATGCCCAGAACAAATGAAATGAGATGATAATTAAAATAAAAGCCCTGGAGGAAAGAACTAGAAGGAAAATAAGTAGTACAAAAAGAAAATGGCAAACCTTAATTAAGAAATATACTCTTTAAAAGCAAGAACAAGGAGAAAGGGAAAGGGAAAAGTATATTTATATATCACTTACTATATGCCAGGCACTGTAGTAAGCACTTTTTTTCAAGTATTTTATTTGATTCTCACAACAATCCTGTGAGGTAAGTGAGGTAAGTGTTGCCTCGAGGAAACCGAGGCAAACAGAGGTTGTATCACTTGCCCAGGATCACACAGCTAGACATTTATGTCTGAGGCCAAATTTAAATTTAGGTCTTCCTGACTCTAGGCCCAGCACTCTATCCACTGGACCACCAACTTTTTCAGGCCAAACAGCAGTCAATAATCTTAGAAGATAGCCTGAAGTATTAGAATACTTCATAAATAAATACTTCAGAAAGGGTTCATAAAGGAAAAACATACAAATAAGAAGGAGGGCTAGGGGAGTGGGTATCAGATGAATTACTCAAGTTGTAAAAACACTCAGATACACTCATACAGTTTGGGACAGGGAAAAGGAAAGTACATAATGTCTACTATGTTCTAGGCACTGTTAAGCATTTTTATAAATATTATCTCATTTGATCCTCAGAACAACCCAACGATTTGGTAGGTGCTGTTATTATCTCCCTTTTATATATGAGGAAACTGAGGCAATGAAACGTTAAGTGACTTGGCTATGGTCACATAGCTAGTGAATGAGGCTATATTTGAACTTAGGTCTTCCTGATTCCAGGTCCAGTAGTCTATCCACTGTGCCACCAGCTGCCCCAATCCTTCTTTCTGTGTAGAAATGCATCAAAATTTTTAGGGAAAAAGAAGTGGAAATAGGGAAGTGTGCTAGGGTTAAGTAGAAAGATACCAGAGAAGGAATATCCATAAGGAAAATAAAATTATCTTATCCTAAGTATGGAAAAATAGAAGTGGAAAAAAGAAAAAAAAGAAATTGCATCTGGATTCTCTCTTAGACAACTGAGGTATACCTAAACAAATTATGGCATATATATATATATATACATATATTATGGCATATATATATGTATATGTATGTGTGTATGTGTGTGTGTATACACACACATATATACATATATGTATATATACATATGAATAGTATTGCATTTTAGAAATGACAAAAGAGATAATTTCATAAAATCCTGTGAGTACAACAAGATCAATTTATACAAAGACGGTAACATTGCAGATATATATGTATTTATATCTATATCTATATCTATATCTATCTATATCTATATCATCTATATCTATATCTATATCTATATCTATATCTATATCTATATCTATATCTATATCTATATCTATATCTATATCTATATCTATATCTATATCTATATCATCTATATCTATATCTATCTATCTCTATATCTCTATATCTATATCTATATATATAGATATAGATATAGAGATATAGATATATAGTTTGGAAAAACTCAACCATGCTTCCAAAACATCTATGATGAGGCATATTACCCAATTCCCCATGGGTAATGGACAAAAGATACAGAGATGTGCATTTTTGCCCAAAAGCAATACGTGAATCAGCTTTGCTTGGCTATGTTTCTTTCTTTCAAGTTTTTTTTTCTTTTCTTTCTCTTGGTTAATTAGAGGAGTGGTTGGTTCCCTAAAGTGATGCTGAAAAATAGAGAGGAACTGTAATTTTTTAAAACAAAGTACAGAATGTACAGAAGAAAAAAGAACAAATTAAAAAGTACAAATCAGCAGAACATCTTGAAAAACACAGGTAAAATTTATTACATAGTTTTTTTAAAAAAGTAGTATTTCATGAAGATTCACTATTTCATATGGTTTTCTGCTGTTATCTATTGTGTGCATGGAAATACTTTTTTGTCTGTTTGCTTAAGTTCCTAAGAAAAAATAGACTAAAAGAAAATAATGCAAGGTCAGAGCAATACCAAACTAATGCTCCTTTGACAAAGGGGGAGTAGGAGTGAAAGAAGACAACAAAGTACTAAAAAATAGAGATATATTGCTTAGAATCATTTTGTTAGTTTGGGTTAGCAAGAGAAATAAGAATACCAAAGTATGTATTTACCTTTCCAATAAATCAAACAGCAATTTGATTCAATATAACAACCATTTATAACTTGCTTATTTTGTACCAAATACTATAATAGGCACCAGAGATAAAAAAAAAAAAAACACGTGCTCACAGAATTTATATTCTATTAGTTGGAAATAATAGGGAAAGCTTTAATAATAAAATATATACCAAGTAATTTCCAGGGGAAGTCCACTGGCAATTGGGGAAGAGGGCAGAAATCAGAATGGTCTTCTTTTAGGACATTGTACTCATGTTGAATTTAGGTAACTAAGGATCCATTAAGATGGGGTAGGGAGGAAGGAGCATGTTGCAGTCATGGGGTATATATAGGCTATGAATGGGTACAGAGATTGCAGTTGGAATGTGATATACACAGAATAGCAAGCAGGATGGTTTGACTTGAATATAGAATACAAGAAAGAAAATTACATGGAAAGGGTCTTCAAAGATCAGGTAAAGTAAAATTTTAAGGGCTGTGAAAGGCAAAAAAAAAATTGTATATTATCCTAGAGGCAATAGTGAGCCACTGGAATTTTTTGAGCAGGTGAGTCACATAAACAGACTAATGCTTTAGGAAAATCACTTTAAAGGTTGGAAGGTAAGTTAATGATGGGTTGAAGAGAGGAGAGACTTGAGGCAGGGAGAGCAATATGAAAATAACTGCAACAGTACAGAAGAAAGGACATGAGGAGGGCCAGAATGAGAGTGGTGGCCTTGTGCATAAAGAGAAGGATTTGGATGTTAAGAGATGTCATGGAAGTAGTATCAAGAAAACATATCTACTTACTGTATGAGAGGGGTGAAGAAGATGCAAAAGTTGAGAATAATTCTGAGATAAAGAATCATGATCTAAATAGAAAAGAGTATAATGGATAGATGATAGTGGAAGGGAGTGTCAGCACGGGGAAAAAAAAAAACAACCCTGGCTATTCATCCTCCTCTTCCAGTGTACTGGGAGACATGAATAAAGGTATATCTAAAATAATAGAAGAGAGATAAGCCCAACAATATTGACACTAAATGTAAATGTATGAAACTCTCCAACAAGAAAAGCTATTATACAGAATGGCTTTAAAAGTAGAATTCACTATTTTGATAAAAAATACATTCAACCCAAAAAGATTCAAAATCAAGGAACTGTTTAAAATTTATCATGCAGTTGCCCAATCATTAAAGGTGAAGTGGCCCTTATGATTTCATATAATGTAAAATTAAACTCAGAATGGATTCAAAGAGATAGGAAGGCATGGGGGACAGCCAGAGGAAAAACAGAGAAATAAGATGGAATGTTTATGTGAGGAAGAGCTGAAAAGTCAATTTGGCTGGATCATCAAGGACATGAAGTATAGTAATTATTATACTTACACTGGGAAAGTTTGGTTAGAGTCAGGTTGTAAAGAGTTATAAATACCCAGTGTGGTGAAATTCTTTGAAAAAAAATACACCATGGTACATCACTGTAAGAGTCTGAATGTTTATCAGCAATAGTGTTGTTATTGCATATGATTTTATGGATAAACAAGTGTGGACTCTCCGGCAATATTAAGGAAGCAGTCAACTACTCTTTGAGTAGCCTTGGAATTATAGTCCAAAAGAAATAGGGTTCTTACCCTTTTTGTATAGTGGATCCCTTCAACAGTCAGGTGGAGTCTATGGAACCCTTCTCAGAATAATATTTTTTAATGTCTAAAGTAAAATGCAAAGAATTATAAAGGAAGCTGATTATGTTGAAATATGATTATCAAAATACCTTTTAAAAATGAATTTATAGACCTCAGGTTAGAATCCCTGGGTTAAAATACAGACACCAAGCTGGTATATGGTATAGAAATTGGCAGTTTAGCAGTTAATACAGAGTTGCTGTTGAGCCTGACTCTAAAGAAATGAAGAGGTAACTGTGTTTCCAAACATGTCCACAGGCCATCAGTTCCTGCCTGTGTAGCTGCCAGAATGATAAGAACTCTCAATTTACAATAGATTCCAGTGCTGACAGCACTGGCCACTATTATGAAAAAAAGAGACTTAAGATGGCATAAATCAATTAACACATTTATTAAGTACCTATTAGGTTCTAGAAGCTGTGCTAAGTTCTGTGGATAAAATCCTGAATCAATTAGCCCACAGTCTCAAGAAGCTTACACTCTGTAAGAGGCAATAATGTATATTAATAAAAGTATTTGTGGGATAGTATTTACAAAATAAATACAAGGTATTTTTTGGGGGAAGTAGGACAGGGAAATAGCAACAAGGAGGATCATAGTGTTGGAGCTGTGCTTCGGCAAACAAAACAAAACAAAACAAACAAATAAAAAAACCCAACCCAAACCTAATGATTCTAAAAGCAAAGATAAGAAGGCGGCATTTTCTAAATACAGGGGACCCCAATACATAGGACTGAGACAAGTAATAGAATGCTGTGTGTGAGCAATCACAAGATTGTTTTGGATGGATTGTAGAATGCTTGAAAACAGATGATGATTAACAAATCTATAAAGGTAGGTTGAAAACAGGGGCTGACGGGCTTTAAATGGAAAACAAAGGAGTTTGCAGTTGATCCTAGAGGTAATAGGCATCCACCAGAATTTACTGAGCATGGTTCAGAGTACCCAATAAATTGCAAGGAAAACTAATGGGCCCAGGATATGCAGGTAGGAGAACAGATATGAGATTCTGTAACAATAATAATATATTCAAAACTATGAATATTACGTATAATAGAGAAACACTGAAAGCATTCATAGTAAAAACAGGTGAAAGGGAAGGAAAAGAATAAGCATTTATATAGTACATACTATGGGCTAAGCACTTTAAAAATACCATCTCATTTAATCTTCATAACAACCCTGGGAGGTAGATACTATTATTATCTCCACTCTATAGAGGAGGAAATGGAGGCAACAGAGTGACTTGCCCAGGCTCACATAGGTAGTAAATGTCTGAGGCCAAATTTGAACTCACATCTTCCTGACTCCAAGCCCAGCACTCTAACACTACACCATCTAGTTGCACAAACTTATCTCCTCTTTTCACTCCTATTTGACATTTTATAAATTTTAGCAATGGATAAAAGACATGAAAAAAAATGCAAACAGTGAATTACTTAAAATATCTTTATTAGCAGGTAGAATGGTCATATATTTAGAATGTACAAGAAAATAAAAAAAACCTGAAGTAATAATTACTTTAGGAAAGCAGCAAGATATGACAGATCCATGAAAATAATCATCTACATTTCTTTATACCACCATCAAGAGCAAGGAAAATTGATAGAAAAATACCCTTTATAGTAATGAAAAAATATATCATACATTTGGGCATTAACTTATCAAAACACATAAGATCCATATCAAAACAACTTCAAGGTGAATTTGCCAGAAATCAAGGAATGATTAACTGAATTAAGGAAAATCTCTGGTTCAAGATTAAGCCAATCAAAATAGCAAAAAAATGATACTCTCCAAACTAATTTATGGATTTGATGCAATATATATCAAAATACTAAGGCATTTTAGAGAATTTGATAGAGTCATAACAAAATTCATATGGGAAAGTTGATAAGAGTGTCTTCTAAAAATCTACCCAAAATGTAGCAGTGGATAATCTGTCCTACCAGCTTTGAAGAAATAATACAGAGGGGCAGTAGGTGGCACAGTGGATAGAGCACTGGCCCTGGAGTCAGGAGGACCTGAGTTCAAATCCGGTCTCAGACCAGACACTTGACACTTACTAGCTGTGTGACCTTGGACAAGTCACTTAACCCCATTGCCTAGCCCAAAAGAAAGAAAGAAAGAAAGAATATAGAGTAAAAATGGAAAAAGCTTTCTGATGCTGAAAAATATATGTGTATGTGTGTAGTATGTGTGTATGTATATATGTGTATATGTATATACATGTAAACTTGAAAGGATGTTACATAAATTAGGCCTGATGGAAGTTTCTACCTTCAATATCTCCACCTAAGAGATGAGTCCCATTCTAGTTAAGGACAAGGGTACAGACATGGGAGAGAGAAGTATGAAAACACAAGACAGAGAGTGTCTATACCTGTAATTTTAACTGAGGGATAAGTAGTGCAGGCTTTGAAAGTTAAGTTGAAGACAAAGAGTAGATCTCCCAAATACCTGAAGTAAGAGTTCAAGCTTTATTCAGTAAGTAATAAATACGGAGTCAGTGAAGGTTTTTCAGTACAGGAATGTCATGACGAGAGCCATACGTGAAGGTGACTCAGGAAGTGGTATAAGGATGAATAGAAGAAGTAATAGTCTGGAGTCAACAAGACCAATTTATAGGTTTTTGTAATTGTCTAAGCAAGAGATGTGAGTTTGAATAAGAGAGGTTGCAATGGGAGTTAACATAAAATAGCCAATATCAGACACTTACAAGCTATGGTTCCCTGGGCAAGTCACTTAACCCTGTTTGCCTCAGTTTCCTCAATTGTAAAATGACCTAGAGAAGAAAATGGCAAACCACTTCAGTATTTTTGCCAAGAGAACCCCCAAATGGGGTTGGACACCATTGAAACAACTGAACAAGACAATAGGAGAGATACAAAGAAAATAGAATCAAATAGGAGTCAGCAATTAATGGAATGAGTGAGATCAACAACAAAAAAAATTATGAAGTTCAAGAGTTCTTTGTGCCAGGTACAGTACTAGGCAACAGGAATACAAAAAATCAGATGGTGTCTACTTTCAAGTAGTTTACACCGTATTGGATGAGGTGAGGAAGAATTAAAAAAAAACACTTCAAACTTCTATGCCACAAGGGACTGAGAAGATGGTGGAAAGAGTGAACAGTTTAGTTTTACTGGAGTGAAGGGGGATATATAGGAGAAGAATAGGAAATGACAAAGATAAAAATGCTGGGGGGGGAGGGAGGAAGAGTAATTTTGGAGAGAAATAAAGTTCAGTTTTATTTGGCAGGACATCCAAGTATCTATATAAGACTTAACCACTTGATGATAGAAAGAAATAAGGTGCTTTGATTAAAACACTAAATACTATTAAACTAATAAATGGCAGCCTTAGGCTTACATCTTGTATTAAATTCTTTCCTTTAGGTATTCATATGAGCTACTACAGCCAACATTGATTCACCATGATAAAAATTATGTTTAAATATATTGCTTTCCCAATTAGTTCCTATTTGCCTGATCTACATATGTGTCTCAATTATTCCTGTCACTTTGTTTATAATAGGGTAGCAGACATCCTCACCCTTATAAATTCTGATGTCTTCTACTTTGGTAGTTAATTATTTAAGACATTTATTCCCCCCTCAAGGTTTTTGAAAGTGCTATTAAAATATTTCTTTAATTACAATATCTTTTCACTTTTTAAGAATCAAAATTCAAAAAAAAATATGAAAATGTAGGTTGAACATTTGCATCAAACACTATTCTCCACTTTACATCCAGAAAGCAATCATTTCCCCAGGAAAGATTAGAGAAAAACTCCCTTAGGCCTAGCACCTGATCTAGACTCCTCATTTTAGCATACACTTTTCCACTCTTATCTTCCATTGTCCTCTCAATGCACACCTTTTACTCCTAACAAGATTGGACTATTCCTTCTTTCTAGTTTCCCCTGCTTATTCTCTTCCTTCTGCCTCTCTACCATCTTGATTTACTGATACCTTCTTTAACCTTTAAGACTCAGCTTAAATGACACTTCTCCTTCTTTGATGATGCCTTTCCTGATAAACTCAATTTCACATCATCTCTCAGTCCTATGAGTCTTCATACCATCAAAACAGTTTTTGTATACCTCTACTGATATTCATCATATTCTACTTAGTTATGTGTTTTCGCTTATCTTACCTTCTTCAAACATTACAAAATATTTGTGGCTTCATTTGTGTTGGTATTCCCTCCACCAATGAAGGTTACAAACTTTTTTTTCCATACCACTGCAATCTTTATGAGCTGACATTATCTAAAAACTGTTGTAGTCTAATAGACAATTTTTGTGTATCTCTGGTCCTCAGACCTCTGGTCTGATCATCAGACTAAGACAGAAAATATAGTCTGTTAACTTCACTGTTAAGAGCCCATCTGCTTAACTATTCTTGAGAATAGTGTCCTTTATTGACAAATAATTATCTGCTAATTTTTAGTGTGTGTTTGTGTGTGTGTGTGTAGCATATCAATACTCCTCCCTTTGCCCACAGATCTGGCCTGAATAGGCATCAGTGAAGGTCATGTGACTGAATTGCAGATGCTTTCTCTAGTTAATAGAGTTGGATCTCCTCAGTTCTAAGCTGATTTGTTCTTTAGAAATGGGTGACTCCACTTGCCCTTAGGCCCACCCCCAGAATCAACAATATCAGATATAGCATAGAACTTAGAAGGCAGAAGATCCAATTTTGCTTCCAATTCTCAGGAGCACCTGAGCAGCAGGCAATAGATACCTTAGCAACTAGGAAGATAATTTTTTTTTTGTTTAAAGCATGTGACTCTACTAACTCACTAGCTATGAGGAGGCTTTAGGGAAATGGAAATAGGATTTCTGCTCTGCTTCTTAAAATGCCAGACCACCTACAGTATCTCACTCTTTCTTTTACATGGCCAAATCTTCTTTCCATTTCACCACTCCTCAAATCATTGGCTAGAGAAAATCATATTAATTTTCTTTTATCATTCCAATTCTGTGCTCCATATTGAAATCTCTCTCTTTTCTTTTTATCCCCTTAAGGCACCATGTTTGGAATTTGGAGTCCAACAGAGCCATAAAAAGAGAGCACATTCGTAATGGGATTTTTTCCTATTGACATAGAATGTTTGTATGCTTTTATTTTGGGAGTTATTGATAAAATTTATATTTTCAACTGATATAAATAATTTGATAGATTTACATGTAATTAATGTTAGAAATTTCCCTGAAATACCGTGTGTTCATTAAATATCCTTTGTCTTGAGGAAACTTATATCTATTTATTGAATGAGATTCAACCCATCATGGCAGTGCTCAGGATCTCTACAGTGACTGATGAGGAATGAAATTCCTTCCTCGATCAATTTTCACAGGGCTCAATGCTGTTCCAACTTGACTCCATTTCATCACTTAGCAGTATGATCTTAAATCAGTTCACATCTGTGCCCCAATTTTCTCACTTGTAAAAGAAGAATAGTAATACTTGTATTACCTTCCAAGGCCATTTTCAGGGATATGCTTTGTAAACTTCACAGGATTAAATAAATCGAGCTATAACTATCTACTGGCAGGAATTTCAAGAGCTTAGGTTCAAATGGTGTAACCTTTGAGAACCTAGAGTCATTTCTACTCAATGCCAAGTTACAGAGTAGAATACCATCCTTCTTAGAAAACTGTAGAGCTTTTAAAAGCTAAAAGTAGTGAATTATTGATCTTTGTTATTTCCCTCAAAATTGAGCATAGTGATTTCTTGTAAACAGTAGGTACTTATTAAAGTCTATATTGAGTTTCAGAAATGAGTACATGATGTGGGAAATGAGCCTGTCACAACTAAAAAACAAACCACTAGTTTGATACAATAGTCAAAAGAAGCTCTCTGTCATTTCTGAGCTAGAACAGCTAGGGGTAATATAGAGTAATGTAAATCTTGGAGTAATATAAATGCTGCCATTAAGGGGGGGAAGTATAAGATTTTTCTAGTTATAATCATTTCCAAGACATCAACTTGTCTGCTTTTTTCCATTAGATTTGACTATCATCTCATGCAGACATTTTCCTACTGCCATTTTACTGGACAGAACATTATAGCCCCCTTCTAAAATATATACAATTCAACTGTTGCCAGAGAGTGGGAATTAACACAATGAAAGAATAAGCTACCACTGCTGCTTGTCTGTCATCCAAGGAAAGGCAAATGCTGGGAAAAGAAAAAAATATATAACTTTTTTTGATGTGGAAATCCTGTTATATTTTTTTCTTGACAAGAACAAATTAAACCTGCATTTATATAAACACTACTGCCCATTTTCAGTTCATTAAGTCAGTAATCAGCCATAAGGTTAATTGTTTATTACATTTCCCCACACAGTAGACAAATTTTGGGTTTGCTATCTTTGAAAAATAGTCAATTTGGATCATGTTGGGACAGCTGGAAGTTACTCCTACATCACGGCGAATTAAAAAAAAAATAGTATCAAACACCACTGCTTTTGTGCAAAGGCTTCCTACTATTATCACTGGCTATAGCCAACCTTTTAAGAAGACAGATTAAAATAGCCATCTTTGTGCAACGATTTGAGGGGAATATCTGGATAGATCACCTGCCTCAAAATATAGAGAAGCAACAAGATATATTGGGAAAAAAAACTGCACTTAGAATCAGAGGATCTGGGTTCACATCTAAGCTATGCTACTCGCATTAAGACCTGGAGCAAATGACAATCTCTTTGGCCCAAAGCATTGAGAATAAGAAGCAAAAAGACTTCAGGACATAATGAATCACTAATTTCCCATGTGTCAAGCAACCAGGACAATTTTTTTCTTAATCTAAATATATTATTATTAGAAATAGGAATTGTAAGAAGTGGACTTTCTGTTGTCTTCTCTTGTTAGTCCCACATTATATGAACCATTATTGTTCAGTCATTTTTCAGCTGTGTCTGACTGTTCATGACTCCATTTGCAGTTTCCTTGGCAAAGATGCTGGAGTGCTTTGCCATTTTCTTCTGCAGTTCGTTTTAGAGATAAGGAAACTGAAGGCAACAGGGTTAAGTGACTTGCCCAGAGCTGCAGAGGTAGTAAGTATCTGAGGCCAGATTTAAATTCAGGAAGATGAGTCTTTCCCAACTCCAGGCCTGGTACTCTATTCATGGTACTCTGTACTGCTGGTCAAGAATGAATCAATAGGAAAAATGGAGGAGTGAAAGCAGTGACTTGCTTGAGCTCTCCTCCAAACCCCTCCAAATACTCATAAAAAAAATGGCTCTAAACAAATTCTGAAGCAGCAGAACTCACAAAAAGACTGAGTGAAACAAATTTCCAGCCCAAGACAATCTGGATGATTGATCAGAAAGGTGTATCACGCCGGGCTGGGAGCGCAGTGCAGTGCGACTTGGGCACACAGGCTACAGCAATCCTGGAGCAGGCCTCAGAGGACTGAATCTTGGGCAGCTGTGGAAGTTTCCAGACTCCTCAATCCACAAATGCCTTAGAAAGTAGGTGGGAAAAGTCTGTTTCTATCGGTGCTGAGAGAGGAAGGTGGCGTCTCAGCTCCGTTCCCCAAGAGCGTGGCCCTGGGGGATTGGCAGCTGCTCCCCAAGCTTCCAGCCCACAGACTGAGGGGAAATGCAGTGGCTGATCAGAGAGGAACTGCAGGGATCTGTTTGCCAGTGCTGAGGCAGGAATCTCTTGCTTTGCCCCTGTGTGTGGATCTGGGTCACAGTTCTGGGCAGCAGTGCTGGTGTGAGGAGGACTCCTGGCATGGTGGAGCTTGTAGTGTCTGTAGAGAAGAACCCCTCCTCACAGTTACAGGACAGAAAGGAGTACTTGTAGTCACAGGCCAGGAAAGGAGTAAACACCTCACCCCTTGTCATACCACCTTGGAAGAACTGAAAATTTACAGGTCCCTACAAGTATCTCTGAAAACAGCTGTACAAACCCCTGAAGCTTGGGACAGTACATTCTCCATTGGAAGCAGATTCTACCTTAACAAAGAGTTTAAAATCAAGTAATTGGCTGGATCATGAGCAAGAAGCACAAAAAGAGTCAGAATACATTATCTTACTTTGGTGAAAAAGAAGATCAAAATATACAACCAGAAGAAGACAACAGAGTCAAAGCTCCTACATCCAAAGCCTCCAAGAAAAATATGAATCAGTCCAGGCCTTGGAAGAGCTCAAAAGGGATTTTGAGAAGCAAGTAAGGGAAGTAGAGGAAAAACTGAAGAGAGTGAGATGAGAAAAATCATGAAAAACAAGTCAACAGCTTGCTAAAGGAGACCCAAAAAAATACTGAAGAAAATAACACCTTAAAAAATAGCCTAACCCAAATGGCAAAAGAGGTCCAAAAAACCAATGAGGAGAAAAATGCCCTAAAAAGAAAATTGGCCAAATGGAAAAGGAAGTCCAAAAGCTTACTGAAGAAAATACTTCCTTAAAAATTAGAATAGAGCAATTGGAAGCTAGTGACTTTATGAGAAATCAAGACACAGTAAAACAAATCCAAAAGAATGAAAAATTAGAAAACAATGTGAAATATCTCATTGGAAAAACAACTGACCTGGAAAATAGATCCAGGAGAGAGAATTTAAAAATTATTGGACTATCTGAAAGCCATGATCAAAAAAAGAGCCTAGACATCATCTTTCAAGAAATTATCAAGGAAAACTGCCCTGATATTTAGAACCAGAGGGCAAAATAGAAATTGAAAGAATCCACAGATCTCCTCCTGAAAGAGATCCCCAAAGGAAAACTCCTAGGAATATTGTAGCCAAATTCCAGAGTTCCCAGGTCAAGGAGAAAATATTACAAGCTGCCAGAAGGAAACAGTTCAAGTACTGTGGAAACACAATCAGGATAACACAAGATTTAGCAGCTTCTACATTAAAGGACCGCAGGGCATGGAATATAATATTCCGGAGGGCAAAGGAGATAGGATTACAACCAAGAATCACCTACCCAGCAAAACTGAGTATAATCCTTCAGGGGAAAAAATGGTCATTCAGTGAAATAGAGGACTTTCAAGCATTCTTGATGAAAAGACCAGAGCTGAATAGAAAATTTGACTTTCAAATACAGGACTCAAGTGGAACATGAAGAGGTAAACAGGAAAGAGAAATCATAAGAGACTTATTAAGATTGAACTGTTTACATTCCTGCATGGAAAGATGATATTTATAACTCATGAGACTTTGTCAGTATTAGGGTAGTTGGAGGAAAAAAATTATATGTATGTATAATGTAGATAGATAGATAGAGGGCACAGGGTGAGTTGAAGATTAAGGGGTCATATCTGGAGAATAAAATTAAGGGATGAGAGAGGATGATACTTGGAGAAGAAGAAAGGGAGAGGTAGAATGGGGTAAATTATCTCACAAAAAAAACAGAAAAGAAAAGTCTCTTACAGTGGAGGGAAACAGGGGAAGGTGAGAGGGAATGAGTGAATCTTATTCTCATAGGATTTGGCTTAAGGAGGGAATAACATACACATTCAATTGGGTATGGAAATCTGTCTTACCCTACAGGAAAATAGGGGGAGAAGGGGACAAGAGAGCAGGGGGATGATAGAGAGGAGGGCAGATTGGGAAAGGGGTAATCAGAAGTAAATACTTCTGAGGAGGGACAGGGTCAAAAGAAAGAATAGAATAAATGGGAGGGCAGGATAGGATTAAGGGAAATAGAGTTAGTTTTTCACAACATGTCTACTAAGGAAGTGTTTTGCATAACTGCACATGTATAACCTATATTGAGTTGCTTGCCTTTTCAATGAGGGTGGGTGGGGAGGGAGGAAGAGAGAAAATTTGAAACCTAAAGTTTTAAAAACATATGTTTAAAAAAATGTTTTCACATGCAACTGGGAAATAAGAAATACAGGAAATGGGGTACAGAAGTCTATCCTGCCCTACAGGAAAATAGAAGGGGAAGGGGATAACAGAAGGGGAGAGAGATAGAAGAGAGGACAGACTAGGGGAAGGGATATTCAGAATGCATGCCATCTTGGGGTGGGGGGAGGGGGGAGATGGGGTGAAAATTTGAACTCAGAAACTTGTGGAAGTGAATGTTGAAAACTAAATATATATATATATATATATATATATATATATATATATATTATATATATATATATATGTATGTATAAAAGAAAACTCCAAAAAAAATATATCCAAAATATTAAAAATCTTATTTACAAATAAAAAAGAGAGAAGAATGGAAAGGATCAGAGTCAGAGAAAAAGGAGAGAGGAGGAAACCTTTTAGGATATTGAAAGAAATGATTGAGTTGGTAAGTGCTTTTATCATAATAAAGTACAAAGCTCTAAAAAAAAGAAAAAATTTAAAAAATTTAAAAAAAGAATGAATCAACAACATTCTTTAAATTCCTATCATCTTGAGACCACTCTGCTATGTCATGTGTTTTTTAAGGGTTGTAGATAATAAAGTCCCTGGTCTCAAGGAGATAACCATTTGATGGAGGAAACAAAATAGTAACAAAAGAAAATATATACAATTATAGGTAACAAAAGTATTCACAATTAATAAGAGCTACAGAGAGTACTGACATGTACCCATGCATTGTTCTAAACTGGTCTCTATAGAAAGCATGGTATTTACTCTCCGATTTAGAACTCTGTGTCTTAAGGGCAATGTTGAAAGAAGATATGTTTGCTGCCTAAATAGAAGTAAACTTAGTTAAAAATTTTAAAAGCTACATTCGTGCATTCATTCAACAAGCAATTATTAATCAATTACTATGAGCACGGGGATAAAAAGACAAAAAGAAACAATTGCTTCCTTTGAGAAGATTACGTTCTACTGGAGGTCAAGAGCACATGCACATAAGTAAGAACAAAATATATACAAAGGAAATTCAAAAGAATCCCTGAAATGTAGGCATTACTAGCAATTGGGCGCCAACATGACAGGTTAAGGTATTAAGGTGGTATCCCTAAAAGAGATAGCGAAACCCCAAAGTGGGACGTTTTGAGGAAAACATCCAAACTTAGTTTGGACATTATGAGTTTGGAGTCCTTTTGATAACTCTAGGTAGAAAAACAAACAGTAGCTAACCTTTATATAGTACCTTCTATATGTCAGGCACTGCACCAAGTGTTATGTAAATATTATTTCATTTGATCCTTACAATAATCCTAGGAGGTAGGTGCTGTTTATCCCCATTTTACACATGAAGAAACTGAAGCAAACAGAACTTAAGTGACTTGCCCCGGATCATACATCTAGTAAGTGTTCGAGGCTGGATTCGATATCATCTGGAAATGAGTACCTAAAACTTAGGGGAGAGATCCAGGCTGGGAAGAGATCTGGGAGTCAGCTGCATAGAGACTGTGCTTGAAACCTGGGAATGAATGAGAAGGCCCAAAGGAAAGAATAATGGAGGAAAAAAAGGAGCGTAGGATAGAACCTTGTGGATTTGTTGTTGTTGAGTCATTTTTAGTTGGGTCTGACTCTTCGTGATCCCTTTTAGGAGTTTTCTTGGCCCAGATACTGGACTGGTTTGCCATATTTCTCTAGTTCATTTTACAGATGAGGAAACGGAGGCAAACGGGGTTAAATGACTTGCCCAGGGTCACACAGCTAGTAAATGTCTGAAGCCAGATCTAAACTCAGGTCTTCCTAACCCCAGGCTTGGCATTGCATTCATTACATGATGCATATACCCTAAACTGGTGGATATTCACCTTAAATGACTGGGAAAAGAATGAGGAACTAGAGAAGGAGACAAACATGAAATTATTTAAGAAGGCAGGAAGAGAATCTGAAGAGGCTGATGTCTCTAAGCTCCTTGAGAGCATAGATTATTTCTTTCTTTTTTTTTTTTGTATTTGTATTCCCAACAGCTAGTATAGCACCTGACAGATTGTCTGCTTAATAAATGCTTGTTGGTTGATTCAAAGTCAAGGGAGGAAGCATATATATTAAAAAAAAATGATGAGTATATGGAGGAGTGTTATTTAACAGTCTAATGCTATAGAAATGTCAAGAGGCAAGGGAGCAGGCATTTATATAGAGCTTACTATGTGCCAGGCACTCTGCTAAACATTTCACAGCTATTATCTCATTTGATGCTCAAAACAGCTCTACGAGGTAGGTGCTGTGATTCCCATTTTATAGTTGAGAATACTGAGGGGGACAGATGTTAAGCTACTTGCCCAGGGTCACACAGCTATTGAGCATCTAGGGCTGGTTTTGAACTCAGGTCTTCTTGACTCCAGGCCCAATGTTCTATCCACTATACCACCAAGCTGCCTAACTGAACACTGAATGTACTGATGAAGATATTGTTGTTGACCTTTGTGAGAAATAGAGTGGTATGAAAAGAAGCCAAAATACAAGTGAAGAATAAATGACAAGGTTATAAAAAAAGCCAATATAGACAACTTTTCCCATGAAATACGGTTATGAAGAGGAGGGCATTAGGATGGCTTATGAGGGCACTGGAAAAAACTGTTTTTGGAGGATTTGAGAAACCTGAACATGCTTACAGGCAGGTAGAAGAAGCCACTTTGTAGGCATGTAGGATGATGTCAGCAAAGAGAGAAGGATTGTAGACATCTGAGGGAAGTATAAGAAATATTAGAACAAGGTCCTAGAGCTGATGAAAATGGCAGAAGGATTAGCTGCAGGAAGAAATGGGGATACTTTTCCCTCTGAGACAGGATGAAAAGAAGCGGAGGAAATATGTGTGGGAGGGAATGGGAAGGCATAGTAGTATAATGCATTTTCCTTCTTCACAAGGACCTAGCTTAGCAGTGTTTAATACTGCCTCCATGGCTTTCTAGATGATTGAGGGGACTTACGTGGGTCAATGGACAAGGCCTTAATTAAACTTGCCCAGTCAAGTACACTATGCAGAATAAGCAGGGATATACCCTCCCAAAGTTAGCCCGTATAGTAGGAAATCCAGCCCAAGAAACTCATCTACAAGGTCTACTGGAAGATGAACAATGGCTACCAGTCAATGTGTGCATAGACTGACATTATTAGTACTCTACCTTTTAAGGTTATGTTTTATATATAACAGGGACAGCTACATGGTGCAGCAGATGGAGCACCAAGACTAGAGTCTGGAAACCAATCTTCTTGGGTTCAAATCCAGCCTCAGACAATTATTAGCTGTTTCACCTTAGTCAAGTCACTTAACCTTGTTTGCCTCAGTTTCCTCATCTCTAAAATGAGCTGAAGAAGAAAATGGCACACACTATTCCTGTATCTTTGCCAAGAAAACTTCAAATGGAGTCACAAAGAATCAGACACGACTGGAACATTACTGTCTGGATATATACACATGCACTGAATATATACAATTACATGGGTTCATTAGACGTCTTTAAAAATAAAGATATGCCCCAGTTAAATATGCTACTCTTTGTGCATTGTAATCATGGAAATCTTTGGCATTTTGAAGAAATGCAAATTTCTTTGGAAATTCTTTCATCTAAATTAAGCAAATGAACTTTTAAGAAAACTTCTGGAAAATATCCTGCTTTAAACCACTTACAAATATTTTCTTTGTTGGTTTTAATGCCTTTTTAAACAAAACACTGCATGACTACAGAGTTGCATATTTACATACTATTTTTAATTTGCAAATTATTTTTAAAAAATGCCTGATCAGTTTTTAATCTTTCGGGGTGTTTGATCAGATATGTTACTGTATCAGCTAAATCCTTTGATTTTAATGTTTCAAATTCCTACTGCTAATTTTAACTTGATTTTTATTATGTAAAAGTTAAATCTCACTGCAAGGTGTAGGAAGTTATTGTTTGAATAAGCTCAATGATGTAGACCGATTATTGAATTTTAACTGTTACCTGTGGCACTCTCTTTTTCTCTACCTCTTCCTTTCTCCCTCTCCTCCATATCTCTCTCCCTCTGGCCTCACCTTCCAACCTTCCTCTGTCCCTTTTCCTTTCTCTGTTTCTCATTGGTGGTTGGGTTTGCTCTTATTTCTATGCTACACTAGTTTGTCAAATAGCAGTTGCACTGTGCAATAATTACAATAAGGACTGGGAAAAAATTTTTATGTCTATAATGTGTCTTAGAGTTTGTGATAGTATTTCTATCTAGTTCTCAGTGATTTCAATGTGACCAAGTCTTCTGTACTTTGTCACAAAAAGTGGGTTTTTCAAGTGATTATATTTTGGTGTGTCATAAATAAGAATTTCTGATGTGTATCACTGTCAAGACTCACTTTGAATTAAAACACACATTGTAGCAAAAAACAAAATAAAGATATGAATATTAAAGGCAGTCTTTATTAGTGGTTGCTAAGCTAGTAACATTTTACTACCCAACTACAGAACTAACAAACTGTCATTCATAAAATCGGCATGTGGTATTACTGAATCAGGATGAGATTTGAAGTCAGCAGACAAGCTCAAAGTTCAAGTTTTCCACTTCCTAAATTTATTACTTGTGGAAAGGCATTGAACCCTTCTGAGCCTTAGTTCCCCAATCTGCAAGGTAAGGTTATACTTCCACTGTCTATATCAGAGGAAGTTTTGAATATCAAATGTGGTAAACATCAGCTATTAGAGTCAAATTAGTACATCAAAGAGTTCTACCAGCCCTCATACTGCCTCTGTGACAAAACTGAAATCTTAGTCATTTTCCTGAAACTCAAAGAAGTTTAATGATTTGCCTGCGCTTACACAGCTAGTACATGTCAGAGGCAAAATCTGAACCCAGTTCTTCTTGACTCTGCTAGGTAGGCTATCCACTATGTCATCCTGCTTTGCCTTTTTGTAAATAACAGGGATTGTTATACAAATACAAAAACACATCATCATCCACAAGGAGTCTTTGACCTGATTTTCCAAGATCTGTGATCAATCTGTTTTGAGTCCACATACAATGAAATGGTAATATGAGCGATTTGCTTTTAGAAAAATGGCACCCACATGGCATAAAATTAAGGGAGAGATTTGTTTTTAATAATTCTGAAATATAAGACAGTACAACAGAAAAAATGTTTTGGGCGTTAGTGTATGTGATTGATGAGTATAAACTCATGATTTAGAGCATAGCTATTCTGTGTCTTGAGAAATAATATTTCAACTGTCAAACCGTTTCTAGGATATGTTTTATTAGTTCAGTTTACTTTCAGAAAATGCTTTAAACAATAGACTATGGTAAATGGACTAATACATCATAATAGAGAAACACTGACAATGTCAGTATAGGAAACTGTCATTTGCTCTTTTCTTATTAGTGCCTGTTCCCCTAGAAAGAAAACAAGCCCAAAGCTAAAATAAATTGGACTAAATATTGTGTATGAGGGGAACATATTGTGTGTGCATTGATGACTTCAGAAAAAGGAGTGCACAGGGGATCTCATCAATGATCATTCTAAGAGAAACATTTTATAAGCTTTTTGGTTTTTTAAGATAACGAATAGCTTTTCAAGGATACTGGTATAGAATGCAATTAACATATTTCTGTAGGGAATTTCATATACCTCATCACTTTTAAAATTCATTTTGGTCACTTATTTACTGCATTTTCTAAAATTCACTAGCTCTCTGTTGGTAAACATCTTTGCAATCATTTTATTTTAACAGCATCTAGTGATTTTTCTGGGCCTCAATACTAATTTAAGACACATCTCAATTCAATTCAATAAAATTTCCATTTTCTTCTTATATGGAAATATTCAGGCATATGCATGTAAATATATGGAATACATGAAAATAGCAGCCAAACCCTTGGGCAGGATGGAGAGAGTAGAGGTGAATGAATAGACTTGTAATTTCTTCATGGAGAAGAATTCCAGGGTAGAATTTTTCTTTTCACAAAAATGCAGATATATATTTCCTTTTAACTTAGAATCTTAGAGAATTGTCCAGAGGATTAAAAGGTTAGATGAGTTACACATAGTCAACTAGACAGTATGAATCAAAGGCAGGGTTCAAATGAACCTAGATTTTCCTATCTTTATCACCCTGTTTAGGCCATACCACACCACCCTCATAGTAGCCAAGCACAAAGAAGGCATTAATGTCTTTCCCAGGATAAATGATTATGGAGTCATATCCTGTATATAAAGTTGGAAAAGACTCTGGAGATTAAGGATCAATCAGATCCAGCCCCCATCTGAAGATGAGGTCAAAGGTCATATAGTTAGTTCACAGCACAACTGAGACAACTAGACTATGCTCTTCTCCAGATAGCTAGGTGGCACATTGAATAGAGTGCTGGGCCTGGGGTCAGTAAGACCCGAGTTCAAATACAACCTCAAACATTTACTAGCTATGGGACCCTGAGGAAGTTACTTAACCTTATTGGTATCAGTTTCCTCATGTGTGGCAAACCACTCCAGCATCTTTACCAAGAAAAGCCCACATGGGGTCACAAAGAGTTGGACATGACTGAACAACAAATGCCCTTCCCACTTTAAAGGTAAAAAGACTGAAGCCCAGAGAAATAAAATAAGTTGTCCAAGGTCACAATGCTAGTTAATGCAACAGACTGACTAACCCATCTGGTATCCAAGTATTACTCCACAGTGCTTTGAACCACTTAAGCTTACTCAACAACTGGATTTTTTACATATAAGAAGAGCCCAATATGTAGACTGCAGGGCCATGGACACTGATTGAAAAACACTTAAAATCCTGAGGGACTTAGAGGCATCAATGAAAGAACAAAAATGGGGCTCCATTTCCTTTTCATAATTGCTAATAGTGGTCTGGCTTCTGGGCCTGAAAACTAGTATTCTCTAAGCCACAAGATTCCTTCCACAAAATAGTAATTTGTTCATATCACTTAAGCCAAAATGAAGCAACTAATGGGATTTTCCTAGTGACTAGCTTATTCCAGAACCCAAAGTAATGTTTTGATCAAAAATCAAAAAAACAAAAACACGCATCTAAGTAGATGTGCATGGTGGTGGTGCTATTTTCACATTGTCAAGCTGTGAATAAATAAAGCAAGAAGCATTTTAAAAAATCAAAATAACAGGTTATTTCCTTATGACAAGATACAGAAGCATGTTTGATTAAAAGACACCATCACATCATAAATACTATAGCATATGGAAAGATGTGGAAAAAATACTGAATTTGTACCCAAGAGATGTAGGTTAAAATGCCAAGGGTCCCAAGACTGTGGGCAAGTCTCTCACTTCCTTACTATCAGTTTCCCCATTTGTTAAATAGGGATAATAGGAGTTTGTACAACCTCTAAAACATTAGTATTATACTAATGGAAAGTGATAAAAATGGTGCTATAGAAAGAAAAATGGATTTAAAGTCAGAAAAGCCCAATTCAAATCCTGGCTGTTTAGCATTTAATTTATCTGGGCTTCAGTTTCCTCTTCTATAAAAAGAGGAGACTGAACCAGAGATAATCTCAAAGGTCTTTTCTAGTTCTGAATCTGTGATTCCAAGATCCACTACAGAAATATGGAGTTGTTGACATTAATACTTAAAGCACCAACTGGAATGCAAAAATCCATGAATTACTGTAGGGAATCACTTGGCTAGGAATAAAATTAGGCAGCTGCTGTACTCTATTCATTCAGTTAGACCATGGATAAGCAGTGACTACTCTTTTCCTAGATTGTTGTGTTCTCCTAAAGCTGCCAATGTTCTATAGCCACTTGCAGCAGCCTTCAAATCTAATGGAGTAGAACTCCAATATAAAACAGCTTATTAAATGGATTTTGCCAAAACATAACTACACACCGTAAAAGACTATTATATTGTTAATCTATAAAGTAAGGCTCTCCCTGGCCCCCAACACAAGTAATTTAGTGCTACTGTAATTCCTACCAGCATTCCTTCCCCCTCCTCACAGTGCCTTAAACGTTATTAGTTTGATTTGTTTTGGCATATGGCATTTGGGGCAAAGTAACACTTCAATCTTTATACAAACTAAGTCAGCCACGGCCTTTTGGGCTATGCTCTGCAACTGAAATCAATCATTCAACAAACATTTATCCAGCCCCTACTATGTGCCCAGCATGGTGCTAGACGCTAGGAATACAAAGACAAAAATTAATCACGACCTGCTTTCAAGAAACTTACATTCACTTTGACAAGCTGTGAATAAATAAAGCAAGACGCATTTTAAAACAAACAACAACAAAACCTCTTGCATTCTATCAAGAGGAAGAAGTTTGAGGATCTTGCATTTTGCGATTAGATATATCTTGAATTATTTGAAAATTTCCCAACAGGAATATATAGATTCAATCATTTAGTAAATAGAAAAATATATTACAGATATAACAAGCTCAAACTAAGAGGCTGAAAAAAAATGTATGTATATATATACATATGTATATGTATATATATACATATATATGTGTATATATATATATGCATATATATGTATATGTAGGGGGTGTGTGTATGTGTGTGTGTGTGTACGGTATTCATGGGCAGTCCCCCCAAGTAAAGATCATTTTTCATATTCTATTTCTGTGTCTGTCTGTGACTAATGAGGCCAGCCTGAGACTAAAAGGTTTTGCCACCAATGGAATACATTTTTATACCCGGAAGATGGGTTCTGATTCGATTTCCTATTTTTTTGTTAGCTTTACTTTATTATAGCGATATATAGATTCAAAAATTTACTGTGGATACCTTATTTTACTCTATATGCATGCTTGTCAAACAGTCCTGAAGCAATCTCTCATGTCATCATATCACATTTTTAAAATTGCTCTATAGAATGTCTCAAGTTTGGGGGGAGGAGAAGAGGGAGAGGAATGAGAAGGATGCTGCTTCTCTATCATTTTTCTATGCTTAGTTCTGAGAAAAAAAATTCATTTGTAAGTTGGGGACAGAGCTTGGAACAGACATCTTGACTACATGGTGAGTTCATAATTTAGTTATTTGACACTGCTCCAACATTTTAGGCATATGCAATTGAATCTGTGTGTATATGCGTGCTCCCTTGTGTTCCATCTGCCAACCACAACCATTCTATGACTTCAAGAAAGCAAAATCACTTCTGTGCCACAATGGGGTACAGGAGAAGTTCATAAATTGAGGACTTATTTGATAATTATTTCTGTATAAAACTCCTCGTGTTTGCTTTGTCAGGGTATGGAGGTGGCTCTGTCTTCTCAAATGTTATGCCAGTAATATTCAGTATCTGGCAGGTCTTACCCAGCTGGAAGTGCTTCAGATAGAAGCCCTGTGATGCCTTGTGTCTCTTGGTAGAGGACAAATTGGCCTCAATACACAGATGTTAATCACCAGAAAGTTGCCCGTGAGGTGATTTTTCTTTTTTAGCTCCAGGCTCCCAAGAAACAAAAATACAAAGTGATATTCCAGGCCCATAGTGTTTCCTTATTCATTCACAATGATGATAGCACCGCAGTGAAAAAGAAGGTAGAGGAAGCTAGGAATCATCAAGGGTTTAGATCACCTGCCAATGTGGATTCAACTGTTGGTACATTTAGTGGTTGATATCAAAGAACTGACATCTGAAGGCACTGATCCAGATCCACAATGATATTCCCCATAGTTCCTACTATGTGCCAGGGACTGTGCTAACTGCTTTACCAATATTAACTCATTTAGTCATCACAAAAACCCTGGGAGGTAGGCCTTATTATTATCCTCATTTTACAGTTAAGAAAACTGAGTAAGACAGAGATTAAGTGACTTTTCCCATGTCACACAGCTAGAAGTATCTGAGGCTGGATTTGAGCTCATGTTCCTGACTCTAATCCCACAGTTCTATCTACTGCATCAAAAGACATAAAGAAGTAACTCTTCTCATAGACATGACTCGAAGAGCTGGTAAAGATGGTTTCCATTGAGTTTTCAAAAAAGAATAGCAGCTAAGTGGTGTAGTGGACAGAGCACTGACCCTGGAGTCAGGAGGACCTGAGTTCAAATCCAGCCTTAGACACTTACTATCTGTGTGACCCTGAGCAAGTCACTTAAGTCTAATTGCCTCCAAAATTTTTTTTTAAATAAAAAAAAGAAATATTAAAGAAATTTTGTCACAGGCTACTGGTTATCTCACCTTGCAATGCTCACCATTAACTATGCATGAACAAGTAGAGGTACTGTACTTAGAACACAGAAGGGGAAAAAACAGTCCACATTTTCAAGGAATTCACAGCTTAATGAAAGAAACAGCACACAAGCCACTGTGCACAAATAAGATACAGGCTTAACTGGAGAAAATGTCACAGGAGAAGGAGGTAAAGATGAGCAAAGAGAGAATTCCAGGCACGGGCACTAGCCAGGAAAAGAATGCTTGGAGGCAAGAGATGGAGTGTGTGGGAGGACCAGCAATTAGACCAGAGTATGTGGAGAGACAGGAAGTACATAAAGACTGCAAAGGTAGTGAGGGACCAGGTTGTAAAAGCCTTTAAAACCCAAACAGAGGATTGTATATTTGATCCTGGAGATAACAGAGAACCACTGGAGTTTAGTGAATAGGGTGGTCACATGCAGTAAGATTACAATTTCAATTTATGTGGCAACTTCTATTTCACAAGGCAAAAATAAAGATAAATCATATGAAGAACCTGACAATATACCCCAAACTTTGTAAAAATATACATTCATAGTAACTTTAATGTGAAAGTGGGAATGGGAGAGACTTGAGGAAATTAGATAGAGATATTAAGTATTTTAAGTAACTTAAGGTATAAGGATATTAGAAAATCATTAAAAATGGCAAGAACAAAGGATAATGAGCAATATCTCACAAAACAGCAAAATAAAATTCAGGAGAAAGGGAAACCATAGGTTTAACACTATGCTAAATAAATCACTCAGGAATCCAGTTTTAAGATATCAGAGAAAACAATTTAAAAAATGGAAATGATCATCAAAAATAATGGTGACTGAGAAAGCCTAAACTAACAATGAACTATGTCTTTGCTTTGTTTTTTAAGAAAAACAAAAACAATTCTTGAAAATGTTCAATGAATGCACCAGTTATCACAGTAAAAAATGTTGAAGTGGGAATAGGCTAGCTTTTTGCAGATGATTTTCTACATCAGTTCACATTTTTATGGCCACGCAGTAGAATGAAAGATATAAAAACAAGCTTCTGATGTGTTTATTATTTATTGATTTTTCTAAAAGAATTTGATTTGGAAGAACAAAATGCATACTTGAAGGCAACTCCAGATAAGGAATCCTTCATGCATGTGTTTAAATCATAATTTACACAATGACAGATATGAACATAACTTTGGTCAATAATCTACTAAATATTTACATCAAGGGAGATATAAAACAAAAAGATATAAGCTTACCTCAGGTGCTTTTTGATAATATTATATAAATATCCTGTACAAATTAGAGGATTCTCTATCAATGGCATATTACTCCAATCATAGGTATTTGCTGATGGCATTATTATCAATTGCATTTAGTCCCAAAACACCACAAAACACTCAATGAAATCAAGGAAGTACCATGGAGACTGGCTTAATGATTAACACTAGAGAAATAGATTGGATGAAAAATACACAGTACCTAGACGATAACATCTAATTGAGCCTCTTCAAGAATCTCGAATGTTGCAAATGTATAATGAACTAGGTCCTGAATAGCAGAGAAAGAAATCAGACTAGATATTGCTTGTAAAAAATGCTTAATACTTTCAATGATTCCAAATGATTTGATGAAGCAAAAGTCCATTTGTTTAATATTAATAGCTCTCCTGGTGATGATTTTGAATCATGAATTACTAAAATCTTAAAATAATTAAAATTGTAAGTTATTCAAAGGTCCATGGAAAGATACATAGAAAAGACATTATTAATAGTTTTCATGTGAGCCATGGCATAAAAAGTTCAACTGAAAGAATACATTAGGGAAAAAAAGAAATGGATAGGTTATGTAGTAAGAATGAGAGATAAGAGGTAGACAACATTACAGTACTTCATTAGTACCCCTAACATATTAAAATAATGGGAACAAGACCTCTAGTGTGTTTGGGTATACTCCCTATAGAGAATTTGTGTAATGTATGCTGCTGGATAAAAATTGCCCAAGATAAAAAGGTATGGGAAGCTTTTAATTAACATTGGTAAAATCATGGACTGATAAAACTAAGGATCTTTTGATATTTTAAAGCAAGGTAATAGTTATTGTCTTGGAAAATTCAATTGAGAGGCAACACTAATCATAAAACTTCTATGTTCCTTCTTGCTTTTAAACGAAAACAAAAGCTTATAACACCTTACAATATTTCTTATATTACATTAGTTCCTTTCTCTGCTCCAAATAGCAAAATGGAAATTATACCTCTATGTTAAACTATGACTTCAATTTTAAATCTAATATCACCGCTTTCAAAAATTTAAACCATATCCCATTTGTACATTTAAGGAAATATTACATTTCTTTATCAATGCCAGTATTTCATGAGAGGATTACAGGTTCAGAAAATACACATTCTCTGAGGTCTTATGGATCTGAATTGTTGGATTTATTGTCTATACTTTGGGAACTTTTTAATAAAATACTTTGATCTTTCAATGATTGTGTTAATCCCATTTTTTTTTAGCATATGACATATTCAGGAATGGTGCAGTGAACAGGGCACACAGGTTTCTAATTAAGTTAGACCTCAAAGTCTAAGATAGGATTGTGGCAAATCTTTAAGGAAAAAAAAAGAGAAAATGGGACAGCATGTCAGGATTGGTACATTCCCTTTAACTGCAGCTTGTTTAATAATCTACAGGTGACATCCACAGAAATAATGAATTTTACAATATGATTAGAAAACGCATTTTCATTCATTCACAAAACTCTCACTGAACAACTTCTACAAGTAAAGAATTTTGGTAGATAACACGCAAAAGATACGATGTTGAGTGAGTTACTTGTAGCCTAACTGGGGAGAGATGGCA
This sequence comes from Phascolarctos cinereus, assembly GCF_003287225.1. Classification (NCBI taxonomy): domain Eukaryota; kingdom Metazoa; phylum Chordata; class Mammalia; order Diprotodontia; family Phascolarctidae; genus Phascolarctos; species Phascolarctos cinereus. Next base: position 159,386,777 of record NW_027555736.1, read on the forward strand.
TTAACAGAAATAACTAGAAATACTATGGGAATTCTGAGAAAATAAGTTATTATTTCTGACTACAACATGGGGTTGGAAGTCAGGGAAAATTGCATAAAGGAAAATATGATTGATCTATACCTGGAAGAATGGATAGGATCAGGATAGGTAGAGATGGTAGAAAGGGACTTTCCAAATATCATTGCTATGACTAATTTGCCTAAGCCTTAAATTGATCTGTGATCTCATTAATATGGTTACTCCTATTAATGGTGCAGATCAGAGACTACGTATGCAGAATGTCATCCATATCCTTCCACAAATCCTCCACAGAAGGTTCACCTGATGTACTGGGATCTTTCATCTCAGGATCTGAGCATTTTGTGGGTAACCTTCACTCTTCTTACAAAATTGGCCTCTCACTTTTTCAGTCATACAGCAACTTGATAGAGTTTGTGCTACTTCTTGCAAGTAAGTTGTCATTGATATTTTACAACATATTTACCTCCACCATATATTACTCCCTTGCCCCATTAGGTAACCTGGAATTTTAGATATTCAGAGAATGAGTTATTTCATGACCCAAGTATATTGTGTTGGAAAAAGAATGCTAACATCAATAAAATAGGCTTTAGTTTTAAGAAAAAACTTGGGATCATTGGCATAGTGCACAATTTCCAAAATGCAGCCCAGGTTCCCTATTTCTCCTGTTTCATCCTTGGCCTAATTCTTTGGCCATCTGCAGTATCCACCTAAGATATATTTGGGCTGCTCAACCAGCTGTATTCTATAGTCTGGATAAATATTCTTTACATGCTAAATTTGGCAAATTAGTTCCAAAACCTATCTTATTTGTCTATGTTCCCTCTAAATCTCCTTCTGTTCTAGGGCAGTTAGGTAGTACAGCTGATAAAGCATTGAACTTGAATTTAAGAAGACCTGCATTCAAATTCTGCCTTAGAGGCTTAATATCTCTGTGACCTTGGAGAAGTCATTTCATGTTTTCTCAGTCTCCTTTTCCTCATCTGTAAAATGGGGAAAATAATGATGGCTGTATCTACTTCTTAGGATTGTGTGGAATAAATGAGATATATGTAAAGTGCTTTATAAGCCATAAAGTGATAGCACAACAACCCTGGGAGGTAGATACTGAAGTATGATAGTGTGAAAATGAAAATGCTAACAACCTTGATTTGCTCAAGACCCCCAATTATCCAGGTAACCAAGAAGAGTTGTATAAAGACGGCTTGTATTAGCTAATATATAGAGTGGCTTGACATACCAACAATCCTTTGTGGTAACTGAGAGTAAACTGAGTTGGGTGTGCAGAAAATCAGCAATTCCAAAGCCAATTAAGCTCATGCCAGCTTTGAAGCAGGTCCTGATCTATTTGGTGGTTTATGGACCTTCAAGAGACATCCTTGGCTTCAAAGACTTCCCTAATTCTTGGTTATGGGGCTCTCAGACACATCCTGTTTCATGGTTTTTAGAGACAACCCCTTTTTTACTGTCTATTCTCAAGCTTTGAACTGTAGACTCCTTATCACCAAGAATGCCTCCTTCTGATTTATGTATCAAAGGGCCACAGCTCTGACACCTGAAAATACCTGGATTTCTCCCTCCCCTTTGTGAATGTGGCTTCCTCCCTCCTTCCTTTCTGGGATCTGTCCAAATTCCCACCATTTCTCCTCCATTTCTCTGTCTTCCTTTGTTTGAAAAGTATAAATATCTCACTCTTTCCAACCGGCTTTGAATAGATGTGGACCCTGCCTCACTGTTCCAGCTTGCGAGCTCCATCTCAAGCAATAAATACATTTATAATCTGTGTAAAAAAAAAAAAGAAATATATTGTGCATGTATGCATTTCTTCTGTGAATTGTTATGTGAAATTCTTGTTTGTGAATCTCATGTAAGGAGATTATGGCATGTTTTGGGACCATATGTAATCACTACAAACTCACATCCACAAACAGGAGCATCTAGTGGACCTCTCCATTTATAGGAAATCCCTCTTTTATTTAGACTCTAGTCTGGAAATCCACCATGAGAATGCAAGTATATTTGACGAGCAAAAATTTCTTTGTTTCATACCTAACAATGTCAAGAATCAGATCATTGAATAAAGATATCTCCATTTCACCTTTTGAGGAATCTCATATTTTTAAAGGATGTTAAACTGTAAGGCTGTATTTTGCTCTACTGGACCAAATGACTTAAAAAATACTCAACATACTGGGACCTCATATTCTCTATACCTTTCAGTCAGTTATGTGGCTCTCAATTTGCAGTCTGTTGTAGAAGATCACTTGTGAAAGTCTGACTATTCCCTTCTCAAATTTTTGCTAGAGATGTTCTGAATATGTTTGTAGATTATCTCACACAGATTTTGCAAAGGAAAGAGACTAGGCATACCACTCCAGAAATACCAATGCTCTGTCTTTTCTCAGTAATAATAACTGGTTTTGTCTGGTTCAGAATGTTCCTTGCTTTCAAATATTTGAAGAATTCATCCTTCAACACTCAAAAAACAGTTTTGCTTTCAGCATACACATTCTCTGTTCATATCTGATCTAGTCCAGCTGCTCTTCTCATTTTAAAATACCATTTGCTCTTCACAATGCAGCACAACAGTGACTGTGATGTTAGAGTCCAAGTGCAGATGGTTCTTTTGTCAATGATGGAGAAAATAGTTATAGAAATGTTGACAAACATTTTCCATTTTTCACATGTTGTCCTCCATCTAATAATATCTTTAAATTTTCTATGAAAAATCTGGATTAAACAAGTCTCTTACCAAATTTTCTGGAAAACTGTTTTCCTTCCACCAATTCTCACTGGGTTTTTTTTTTTTTTGGCTAGGCAATGGGGTTAAGTGACTTGCCCAGGGTCACACAGCTAGTAAGTGTTATGTGTCAGAGGCCAGATTTGAACTCAGGTTCTCCTGAATCCAGGGCCAGTGCTCTATCCACTGCACCACCTAGCTACCCCAAATTCTCACTGTTTTAAGAGGCAATGTTGTTGATAATTTTCCACATTCCTCCGCCATAAGATTTTGCAAATGAATTTTTATTCCGAACTAATGTGCCCTTGGTGAATTTTTTTTTTCTAAAGGAGTTCTAATGTTTGTTGACCCAAACACTTTCTAGGCTTTGTTGGTCTTTTCATTGTAGCAACAACTTCACATCAGTTGAAGAGATACAGGCAATAGTGATAATACTAGTTTGTTTCTTTGTCATTTCTTACTTATCATAAACATCTTGTTCAAATAGATCTGGTTGGAGTCATTTTAATTTCATGCCATATCTTCTCATATTTATCCTTTCTTCCAATTTGATTTTTTTTTACATTTAAGAAATCAAGTATTTTGAGTGCACACCATTACCATCTAGTAACTTGTTTATTACCTAATTCAGATATAGTCATTTTCATTCTTTGTGATATTATCACCTTCTGTGCTTGTCAACTTCTGTGGGGTTTTTAAAATAATGTGTAGATGTGGTTCAATAGTCAAAAACATTTTAGACTTTTTTTTTAAATTTTGAGCCATATTTCCCCAGGATATGTTGAAGGGGACTTACCAAGTTCTTTGTAGAATTTCTCTGCTTCTTCATTTTCCATAACTGATGTTGATGCATATACTTCAATTATCTTCTCTGTTGGCTGTCTTATGATCATTATGGGTTCTTCAATCTATATTATAAGGCCCCATAAACTATAGCTTCCATGATTCATTTCATAGTGTCTGCATCACAGTTTCTATAACCTTTCTAAATGATAGGTTTACTTTTAAAACTTCTAATTATAAACATTATCCTTGAATGCAAATTAATTGACATTGCTTATTAGCAAACACATACACAGATATATACATTTGTGCATAACTGTTAATAACTAAGAATTTTCTCCCCTCATTAGATTAACGATGTGTTGAAGGTTTATTCTCTCTTCTTATAGATGTTGAGTTACTGCTATCTATATTCCCAAGAGGAAAGACCATAAGCACACCATAAGGTCTTTGACTCTTTCTTAGAAACCCACCAAAGCTATTTTGCTGGTGCTGTTCAGGCAATTCAGAGGCAGAACTCCCTGAGAAGACTTAAACCTATAAACTATAGGTTTCTTAAGAACAAGATTGTCTTCCCTGTGAAAAGACTTAAGTTCTATCCATAGGACTAATATCCTATGGATGTATGTAATTTTAATTGTTTTTCACTTGTTTTTGCTTTCAATCATAAAACCAACAGATTAGGTACACACACACACACACACACACACACACACACACACACACACCCTATTTGCATAATTATCACTTCAAAAGTAATTGTCCAAATGGGCTAAATGACTTCATAGCACCAGAGTGTCTAAGATTAGATCCTCCACACATTTCCAATCATGACCTTGAACAAATAGGAAAACATTCCACCCTCATCTTCTTAATTCTCTCAACCAATTTCTGTGCTCAAAGATCCCAAAACATTGATTTAGAAACAGAAGAAATAGAGGATACATTGTTCTCTACTGATCATAATCCTGGAATCCCTGAAAAGAAGAGAGTATCTATAACACAGAGAACTCTTCTTGTAAAAAAAAAAAAGAGGAAAAACTGAGATACCATCATTGGAAATGCTACACCAATCTGAATTTATATTTTAGCATTCCACAACTTTGTATTCCTTACTTTGGTAGGCTGAAAAGAAAGCACTTCAATACATTTTCTTCGCTTGTATAAGATTTGTATGTGGGTTTTCTCTTTTTTTGCTCTTTCTAGTGCAGACGTTGGATCATCACATAATCAGTCAACACGCTGCCAAAGGGAGGAATTCACACAGAAAGTCTGCAGCTGCAGTGAGTGGCCTCAATTCAAGGTGAGATAACCAAATGTTCCATGAAGTGATGTTTCTTATTGCCTTTGAGCATTCAGTGGAATTTAGTCCTTTATTCGCCTTTTCAAGGAGAAATTATAAGCCATCCTTCCATTTAACATTCACGTACTTGTACCTTATTGTTTCAGTTAAAGGAGGGATAATGTCAAAATTGACAGTGCAGTTATTTTAGTAGTGTGCAGCTTCAGTGCTTTTTGGGACAAGGATTTTACATTTAAAGAAGCAGCCATTAAGTAAAGGTTTATAGATCAGCTAAAAATCATATGATTCTTTGTGCCTTCCCAACCTACTTTTTTTTTTATCACTCTAACATTATCTGTGCAGCAGTAGATCAAGCCTATGTGCCCCTTTTGGTGTTAGTTTGTTTTGTTATTTGACACGACCAAAATATTAATCATGTAGTAGGTAGCCTTTTAGTAAGAGGCTTCTATTTGCTTAGACTGGTTTTTGGAAAGCAGACAGAAGTCTGTGGTTGAACCTATACTCAATGCCTTTCCAACATAGTAGAAGCTGCCCAAGTTTATGACATTGTCCTTGGAAAAGTTAAGGTCAGCTCTATGCCACGGAGAGAGGACTTTCATGGAGGCTAGCTTTTATCATTCTTAAGAAATGATACTAAGCATAATTCAAACTTCAGACATGTGGTCAGCAAAATAAGACCATTGTAAAAAGCCACAGATCAGAAAAAAAAATATTTCTAGAAATGACAAAAGGAAATATAAGAGTAACATCCAAAAGCAATAGCAACTAATGTCTCTAAAAGTCTACTAAACTGTTGGAAGAAAATGTCTTCTCCAAATAAATGAATTCCTGTACAGTGTCATCTAAAGAAAATGGAAAATACTTTATAGGTATGGGAGTCACATTTTCCCCGTAAAACCAGCAATAAGTCTCAAAACAGCGAGTTTATAGCTGAGTGGTTAATATTGCTGCAGTCAGACGTTCTGGTGGGGACCAGTGAGTAAATGCTGTCATCAAAGAGAGTGAGTACATCAACACTATGCAAAGAGGGAAACAGTAACATTTCAGGCAGAACAGAGAGTCTTCTACATTTCCCTAAGGTGTGTCAAGCTTCATGACTGTAGAATTAATTTCAGGTCTAGAAGAGATCTTTAAGATTAAGTTTTCCCCTATTCATTCACAGAAGGTGGATGTCCAGAGCCCAAAAATAGATAGTTGAGAAAAATCTTAAAGCCTTGTTATCTTAAAGTTCACACATCAGATGTTAGGGTTCATTAATATTACATAATTCCCTATTACTCAACAGGCTTCCCAGTGTTAAACAGGACTACATTAATTCATGGTTCTTTGCACTGCGTTTTAGAACTAATTATACTCATGATAGAACTAATATTACTTCCAGAGACTGGCTGATTTGGGGAAACAAAGTGTATCAGAAGCAAGGCTAAAGCCAGCTTAAACACCAACAAGGACACATCTTGGTCATGGCCACATTTACATAACAGCAAATATGGCCCTGACAAATGCCACTTTACCATAGTATCATTAATGCATAATCAATGAATTTGATCACCTGAATGCATAATGTCAGGGAATCCAATTGTGATGTTAACTCAATTATGTATTTATTTTATTACTTAAAACATTATGACCATGGACCTGAAGGCCCCCCAAACACCATTTCATTTAATATCATATTTTAATAATGTTAATTGTATAACAATTTGTGGTTTTCAAAGAGCTATACATATCTCATTTGATCCTCCCCCAAAACCTGTGAAACAAGTACTACAGATATGACTAGCCCTATCCTTAATACTTTAGAGAACTTTATATGCTGAAGATTAACTATAAAGATGATTTTAAATTTTACATAAAAGAAGAAAGATTATAATTCCTTTACCCACCAAATTTATGCTTAGTTATATGAAATATAATATTTGCACTCTTTCTTTAACCCTTTCTTCTTCATAACCAGGAGTATATAATGCTATTGTACGTTAAATAGATGTGAAAGAGATTAGGCTACTTTCCTACTAGACTTTGCATCAAGTGCAGTTTATAGTAGGAACAATATAAATACTTATTGACTGATTTATGGAATGATTTGCTGGAAAAGGCAAATCCAGTATCAGCAGATTTAGCAGGCAAATTTTCAAGGGTGATCTAATTTTAGGAAAGACACTGAGGAGGACACAAAGAAGGAAGGAAAGGCTATGATAGTCACTTCAAGGTAGAAATATCAGATGATTCAGATCTTAGCTAATTGAAACAAAGCATCCTTTGTGTTTTGGATGTACAGTCCCCAGAATCTTTTATGAGAAAAATAACCCTCAAATATAGAGGCTAAAGAAACAAATAAAATGAAGAGAATCTGAAGTTCAATAAAAAAAAGCTGGCCTAGGCAGCAGGAAGCTTGTGTTCAAGACATATGGATGACACCATGTGACCTTGGGAAAGTAATTTACCTTCTCTGGGCTTCAATTTACCCTACTCAATGAGACAGCATCAAACTCTATTTGCTGTGTATAAAATAAGGTATGTGTTCTGGATTAATTATGAATCATATATGAATATTATTTTAAATATTTTCTTGGCAAGAAAGGCATTATGAACAATTGCCTAGAAAATGCTTTTCTGGGGTAGTTAGGTGGCGTAGTAGATAGAGCACCGGCCCTGGACCTGAGTTCAAATCTAGCCTCAGACACATAACACTCACTAGCTGTGTGACTCTGGGCAAGTTACTTAACACCAATAGCCTCACCAAAAAAAAAAAATGGTTTTCTACAGCTTTAAGAAATTAGCATTTTAAATACTACTTTAGGATTAAAGGATAATGACCTACAAGGTTTCTGAACACTAAAATAAATAATCACACATGTGTACACACAGACACAGACACATAAAATTAAATGAATACAGAGACACTTCCCTGACTATTGGTCTATTAATCAACATTATGTGAGTTCTGTTTTTAAATAAGTTCTGAATAACCTTAATTATCCTATTACTTGGTTAGCATATTACCACCTTATCAATAAGGATATTAGGAAAAAACGTCAAATGCCTTTTTGAAATCACAGCATACTCTGCCTATGGCACAGCCCTCATCAAATAATCCAGTCAAAAATGAGGTCAATGACTTGTTCTTGGAAAACTCAGGATGGTCTTAGGGCAGGGGTAGGGAATGTGCAGCCTCAAGGCCACATGTGGCCCTCTAGATCCTCAAGTGCAGCCCTTTGACTGAATCCAAACAAACCCAAAAGGATTTGTTCTGTGAAGTTTGGATTCAGTCAAAGGTCCATATTTGAGGACCTAGAGGGCCACATGTGGCCTTGAGACTGCACCTTCCCCACCCCTGCGCCTTAGGTTTATGACTTCCTTTTCTGGTATTCAAGCCCACAGTCTGGAGCATCTACCTTCTTTCCCCCTTCTCCCATTGTTGAGTTCCTCCTGGAATCTCCATTTTGTGGAAACATCAAGGCCGGAATGTCTTCATTCTCCTTCTGGGCCTGTTGCTGACTTTGCATGAATTTAAAAACCACTCCCAAAACCAGATATCTTAGTACCACTCCAATTTTGTTTTTAGCTTCTTTCTGTATATTGTCTACCCCATGCATTCACATTAGATGCAAGATTCTTGAGGGTAAGAACTGTCTTTTTGTATCCCAGAGCTTAGCTCAAGGCCTTGCACACGGTAAAGACTTTAAAATGCTTGCTTCCTTCCTCCCACCTTTGCCTTTGAAAACCAAAACACTGTTTGCTTATTTCAAGTTTCGTAGTACTTTGTCCAGTCTCTGTTATTCTTCGGAAGCCAGGGACAGCAGTTTAGTAATCTTATTGACCAGTTCTTTCACTACTGTTGGAAATAATTCCTTTGAGTCAGGTATATTAAATTGAATTGGGGACAGCCAGGAGCTCTTTTGCTATCTCTTTATTTCTCTTGAGTTTCAATTTCTTATGTTATTCAATTCATTCTATAATTAAATTCTAGTGTAGTCAAGGCTGCTATTTTGAGAAGAGAAGAAAAAATGGGGAAGTCTTCCACAGACAACCTTAATATAGCTTAGAGACAATGTATGCACACTCCCTAGCAGGGAACTGACTACAAGTGCCTAGAAGACAAAATTTTCTAGATTCACATTAGCATAAAATCTCCTTTTTAATATAACAGCCACCAGTGAAAGGTTTCCCCCCACATGACACCAAATACAACAGATCCAGAATTTTATAGATACAAACACTCACCTCCAATAGCAAAGATCACAACCAATCCACGTGTTACCACATGTGACTCAAGCTCATATCTTCCCTGAAGTCTTCCACAGGGTGTTCATTTAATATGCTAGCTCTCTTGTAGGGTCTCTCGACGTTAAATACATACCAATGGAATATGTGGGCTCTCTGTTACCCTTTGCACTTGCTATATGACTGACTTTCCTCCCTTTCCAATCATACATGTCTTTGACGAACTCTTACACACTCACCTGCATGCTTCATTGAGAATATGTTGCAGCCCATTTCCACCCACCATATTTCTTTCCATTGCTGTCTGGGTGATGTGTAACTCTATTTCTTGAGAGACTAGGGTTCTTTGATTCTCAGCCATATAAAATCACTAGAAAAATATCAGCAACAAAAATATGGGCCTTTTTTTCTGAGGTACCAAAATTAAAGTAATACAAAATCCACTAAACATAGCCAAAATATTCATTTTCTGAGGAGGAGTAGAAATAAAAAAAAAAAGTCAAGGAACTCAGTCACAGGATCTAAAGCTAGAAAGGACCTTAGACATCATTTAGTCCAATCTGCTCAGCTTACAGATGAGGAAAATGAATGGCTTTTGGATCCAAATCCTATCCTTCAGTTGATTCACCATGACAGCTCCATTATATGACTTTAGCGTTGTCTGCATTATGAATTCTTTGTCAGCCTTGAAAGTCTCTTGACTTTCAAATGAGCAATGAATAGGAAAGGAGAGACAATAAAGATTCTAACAGTAGTTGGGGAAGCAGAATTTTTTAAATAGTGTGGAAGAGAAGAAACATGGAGTGCAGTAGAAGAGAGAAGTGGCTAAGGGAATGCAGACTTGGGTGGTGCTATTAGATTTGTGTTTCACAAGTTTTGGTGCCCCAGAAACAAAATCTCATTTTTTAACACCAATACTTTTCTGGCACTATTATATAGATAAGTCATAGAACCCTAGTATCTGAAGAATTATAGTTGCACATCACCAAAAGATCAACAGAAAAATGTATGATGGGTGTAAACGGGTGGTAGCATATTCCCAAGGAAGCAAGTAATACTTGAAGAGTAATGATTGGTATAACCAGAGACATAAAACTGTAAAAGAAATTAGATCAGCTATATGTCAAGGACAAGCAATTAAAATCTAGCCTCTGACACTTATCAGCTGTGTGACCCTGGGGAAATTACTTAGCCTGAGTTTGCCTCAGTTTCCTCTGCTATAATTGGGGATAGTAATAGCTCCTACCTCATCGGCTTGTTGTGAGGATCAAATTAAATAATATTTTAAAGTTCTTAGCAAAATGCCTTGGACACAATAGGCACTTAATAAATGCTCACTCCTTTCCTCCCCATCTCCCTCCCTTGTAATGAGAGCAAGCAGGGCAAGTTTGTATTCTACATATTTCACAAGAGAGGAAACTGAAGAAGTCATTTGACACCTCTGCTTCTCTGAGTTATACAGTAGGTAGCAGCACAACTCAGACTCTAGCTAAACTGCTAGTTTACTAATCTTTCAAGCACATTACCCTGCCCAGGGCAATATCTGTATGATAGATCTGTTTGTATTAGAATCACTTTGTAGAATGGTGCCAGACTTTGTTAATCTGCTGATGAATAAAACTAGAAAGGTGATCTTTTCAACTTGATCTTAGGAGACTTTGTTTCATATTCTTAAGTCTAGAACTAGGGTATAACCTCAGGGTTTAGCTGAAATGACCATTGGCTCAAAGAGCTCTGCTAACTTTCTCAAGACATTATTCTTTTGAGTTAGGAGCACAATCCCAACCCAACCAAAGCTTGGCAATTCTTTCCACTTCAGAGCAGAAGTAGCATGGTGTGCAAATGCAACACTCCAAAAAGAGGCAGAAACCTTCCCCCAAAGGCATGTAGTCATGTTGGAAACTGTTGTTTTGACATTTTGATTAGCACCCATGGGGAAAGAAAAGATGTTCCAGTAAGATTTCCAAGTAAAGAAGTAATTGAGCAAGACCCCTACCTAGCTCTTTAACACTTGAACATAAAAATATATTTGTGAATAGCACAAGGCTCCAAATAATCAATGCTATTTAGCATCTTGCATGCAGATAATGAATTTTGGAATAAGTTGTCTCCCTTTCTCCCCAATTCTGTGTTTTCCTGAATGATTTAATGATTATATGGTCAAGGATCTGTGAATCCAAGGGTGGGAGAACTCCACCTACCAAAGTGGACTCATATCCCTAATATTCCTAGCATAATGCCTTGTACACAGAAAGCATTTAAGTGTTTATTGATTGATGGGTTGAATGATTCAGAGAGCATTTATCAAGCCCTATTAAATGCCAGACACTGTATAACTTAGTAGATGAGAATTAGAAAATTGTTTGAGGCTCAGAAAAGTTGAATGACTTACCTAGTCATGGAGCTAGTGTCAGAAGTGAGACATGGACCAAGTTCCAAAATGTATTCAACACACCACCCTGTCACTCTCTTAGCATTTGTGGGGACTCAAATAAAATGTCTTTGATTTCATTCTTATAAGAAACTCTCCTTGTGATCAGCATCTCCATAATGAGAACTGGCAAACGGTCCAGAATTTCTATTTTGAGAGAATTGCCAAGGGGGCATTGAGTTTAATGGCTTGCCCATCGTCACAAAGCCAGTATAAGCCAGAGACAAGATTTGAAACCAAGTCCATATGATTCCATGGCTTTCCCCCTATCTATATATCACATATACCACACTCTTCCTTTAGATAGCATGCATCTAAGAAAATAAAGGATAATACTGTCTATCGTCCCAATGTACTACTGCATTGTCTACGTTTCAACTATCTTCTCAAGAAAAAATCTCCCAACCCTGAGTGCAGAACTCATTGTAGATAGTAATTCTACAGGGGATGGAGAAACCACGAGAGACTTGGTGTAAAGGATAAGAAAGGCAGTGAAATTATACTTACCCAAATGCTTGGAGCGCACTGAACTGGGAAACATCCAGACCACTCCCACTTACTATTCGAGCCTTAAATGAAGAATAAGAAAAGAAAAGTCATATTTAGCATTTTACAGGTACAACATTTGTGTACTGGGGACACAGGTCAACTGCACTATACATGTAACACCTAGGATGACAAATGCTAGGCAGGGTCAGCTGCAAGTCAAAGCTACTGTATTTTTGTGTGGTAGAGTGGTTTTTTGTTTATTTGTTTTTGGGGCTTTTGACAATTGGCTGTCAGCATTTACAAAAAAAGCACTGGGAGAATCCAGGACAAGCTTGTCTTCCCCAATACTTGTTCTGTTACAAATCTTCAACTATATAGTGAAGACTGTGATGTGTTCAGGAAGGGCATGATTAGTCAGACATAAGAACAGTTTCCGTGTTTGACCGTAGCAGACCCCTAAGTTGGCAGATATGAAATAAAGGAAGCACAGCTGTGAAAGGCTAACATCTTAATAAATGCAACATATTAGAGAGACACTCAAAGGACAACCAAATGATGGAAAGCTGGGAAACATGCAGATATCACAACTAAAACAAAGGAACAAAAATCAGGTCAACTATATCACAAACAAACATGGACAATAGACAAGATCCCTTAGGAAAAAAAAAATATGATTTGAAACCTTTTCATCCACAGAACTGCTATCTGAAAGAGAATCAGGAAAAGAGGGGATAAATGTTAGATGAAAGAATTTCCAAGAAAAAAATCTAAATATATTCATATGTAAGTGAACAAACTATTAAAATGTTACATTTTTAAAAAATAATAAATAAAAGTGAAAATTACTATACAATATCCCATGGTTCATGCTTCTAGTACATGTATGACTGAGAGTTTAAAGAACCTGAAAGGATGCCAAATGTTTGCAAAGTTTTACCACGTTGGGAAATTAAAATCATTTATCCATTTTTGGCATCTCTGGATGTGTCATAAAATTCATAGCAGGCTGTATAGAAAGAGATTTAATATATACATTTAAATATAGAAAAGACATCAAAGGTAAACTAGCTCAGTCCTTTACCAAGGGATATGAGCTGTAGTCCCATCCCTGCCCCTATGTGCCTTTTGGGAAACTGAGGCCCAGAGCATTAAGTGACTTGACCAATATTAGACCAGTATTTACATTGAGGATTTCTCACTCTAAAATCCAATATTATCACTTCTCCACAGCTAATTAAACAATCACCAAGGGTTACAGTTTCAGTATTTGAGCCTTTTTTACAAACTGAATTTTTAGGTCATATTTGATTCTACCATGATTAAATCCACAGTCTGCTTATCTATCTCACTCAGTAGCATTTTTTCTATTGTTTTAAAATTGATTGTATTTATTCATGCTAATAATAAAAGTAGATCTAATCAAATCTCTATCAAGTGGATAGGGTAACATGAGAAGGGAAGAGGTATTCTAGTTAATTTTTTCTCTTTTTAGTTTGACTCTTGTGGTAAAAAAAAAAATAAATCTCTCAACCCATTTTCTTTTTTCTTTTTTTTTTTTTGGTTGGGCAGTGGAGGTTAAGTGACTTGCCCAGGGTCACACAGCTAGTAAGTGTTATGTGTCTGAGGCCAGATTTGAACTCAGGTCCTTCTGTACCCAGGGCCAGTGCTCTATCCACTGTGTCACCTACCTGCCCCCCAATCCATTTTCTTTATTCATTAAATATCTGTGATAGCAACCATATCTTGGTCTGTTTTTGCTGATTTTACAATATGCCAAGACCACTATACCAAATATCAATTTCACTAGACAGTACAAGTAGATGAAGATTCAGAAGGTGAAGGACAGAGATTAATCGTAACCAGCTCTAGGAAACTACAGTACTGTTCAATGTGAAAAGTGCTATTCCATGAGTCTAAGGATATGGGTTCTAGATCTAGATCTTCCTTCTAGGAAGGGTTCCCTTCCCTTACTAGCTGCATGACTTTGGAGATAGTCATTTACTCTCTCTGGGCCTTGCTTTCTTCATCAGTAAAATGAGGCAATTAGACTAACTAGATGATTTATGTAAGGTCCCTTTCAGGTCTGAATTTTTATGATGTCTAGTTGATTTTTTAAAAACATAAATAACTCTCCCTCATGATCTTATTTTTTGTGAATCATGTTTTGCTATGAAAAGAAGAATGCTAAACAGAGTTTAGTTTAGTACAGGGTTCTGGTAGCTCCTATTTGGATCATATGGTGTATAGCTATATTACACTGAAGCCTCAGTCCATTTCATTGGATTATTTTCTCTCCCCCATTATATTACTCTATAAGTAAATCTTCTTGGATGGGCCCAAGACACATATTTGACTATATGCTAATTTTTTTACAAAAATAGCTAGCCTTTGAACTAGGATCCAGTGCATGGATTTTATGAGCATGCCAGAGTGCTCTGAAAAGTTTTGTGATTAGAAGTGGACATTTGTTTTGTTCCTTCATACAAGAGAATAGCTGTTAAATTGTTTACTGTATAACTGGTCTATATACTTTTCCATCACCCCGTAGATATAATTCCATTCTTATTGGGAGATGCCATGGGAAAACAGTCACTGGATTTTCACTATAGATGACTATTTTACTCATCAATCAGTATCCCACAAAATAATAGAAAAATAATGCAGTTTAATATCTACAGTCCTACATGCATTAACATATCCTTGCCATTTTCTAAGATGAAAGGACACTATCTGTTTCTCTTTAGTATGGGATTCAGCTCTCTCTGATAGATGTGTGTATTGTATACAAACACATAAATCGACGTGTGCCTTTCAAGCACTGAAGGGGAGTTGGGAGACCTGGGATCCAATTCCATCTTTGCCATTTATCAGCGTGACCTTAAGAACATTGTTCAGCTTCCCTGCACCCCAGTGTCATCTACAAAAGAAGGTGGGTGGACTGGATCACGATAACAATTCACAGGTGTTCTGCGTTTTAATGTCTAAAAAGAATTTGCCTAAAAACTCTCCTAAAAGGAATATGTTGAAGAATCATTATCCTTATTTTACAGATAAGAAAAATAGAAGTTCACAGGTAAAATGACTTGCCCATTGTTCAGTTGTGTCTGACTTTTCATCACCTCATTTGGGGTTTTCTTGGCAAAGATCCTAGAGTGGTTTGCCATTTTTTCTCCAGCTCATTTTACAGAAAATGAGGAAACTGAGGCAAACAGGGTTAAGTGACTTGCCCAGGGTCACACAGTCAGTACCTGTGTGAAGCCAGATTTGAACTCAGGAAGATGAGTCTTCCTGACTCCAGGACCAGTACTCTATCTGTTGTGCCATATAGATGCTCTGACTTGCCCTTTGTTACATGGTAAATAAAGAACTACCAAATCCTAGACCAGAAGTCCTGTCTCCTGACTTGAATTCCAATTTTTTTCAAAGTTTATTATGTGCATTTCTTTTTTCAGTTAGGTGGTATTTTTTCCATTAAAACATGCCTCCCCTCTAAAGGGATTTTGAGGTTCCTTTCAGCTCTAAAATGCCATATTTTTATGTTTCATATGCATTACATTTTCATTATACATGACGATTTATATTTTCTAATTATTGCCACACAAAACAAACACCATTTCATATCTATATTGCATATACATTTTAAGAATGCTTACCTTTTTTCCTAAAGAGGGAAAAAGAACATCACAACTTTTTTTTTTCAGTAGGTTGTTCCTATTTCATTAATCATGTTTGTGCATGATACTGGCAAGGGGCAGTATGTCATAGTCACAGCTCCATCTGGCTTTCCTACTGGCACCTCAGATTCAACACATCCAGAACTGAAAAAAAGTCACCTTTTCCTCTAAACATGTTTCTTCATTTCAAATACTGTCAGTTCTCTGATATTCTCTCCATCTCCTATGTTCAAAACCTTGGATTTATTCTTTCACTTGTCCCTATCCCTTAATTCTTCTATCAAAAGAAAAAGCCCTAAGGATTCTACTTATGTACAATTCTATGTAAAATTTCTTATATTCAGCTCCTCCTCTATTTCTACAGCTACCACACTCATTACCACCTACTTAGTTATTACAATAGTTCCTTTTAATAATTATACATATGCCACCATTCTCTCTCTTTGTTCTGAAACATTCTTTATGCCCCTTCCAGACTAAAATTCATTACTAATATTATTCTGATCATGTCACTCCTCTGTTCAAAAATCTTCAGTAACTCCTCACTATTTATCAAGTAAATTTCCAACACTTTCTTCCAGCATTCAAGGTCCTCTATAATCTGACACCATGCTACCTTTCCTGCCTCATTTAATCTTACACACTCGTTGGCTCCAGCAAAACTCAACTGTTTTTGGTCCTTGGAACATGACCTAAGATGTCCTTTCTTCTCTGCCCCTCCCCATACTTTTACTCACGCTGTTCCCTCTACTTGAAATATCCTTCCTCCCTCCTTTTGCTAGTGAAATCCCCATCCTTTTTTAAATTTTTATTTTTTTAAATTTATGTAATGAAACAAGCATTTCCATAACATAGTATTATAAAAATGATGATTGCACATGGAACCGCAAATCTATTACATATAACTTGCTATTCCTTTAAATATGTAATAAAGTTATCATGTAAATTTCTATTATTTAAATTCCATCTCAAATGTCACTTCTGCCATGAAACTTCCTCTGCTCCACCCTGTGCATAATAACCTTCCACTGAGACTTCATGCAGTATTTTGTTTTGTAACTCTCCAGTGAACCCGTCAGATGATATTATGAAATATTGTTATCTATATGTATTAATTCCCTCCCAGACTTTGAACCCCATGAGGGAAGTCATTACCTAAGTTTTATTTTTACTTCAGGAGCTACCACAGTACTCTGTAGACCTAATGTGTAAAAAAACATTTCATGAAAAATTGAATAGACATATAAGTTTCCAAGGAATAGAAATTCTAGGTTCCTCTCTTACCCAAGGCTGCCATTAAACCTTGTGGAATCAAAGGCCTTTGGAGATGACGGAATGTGTTGGCCATTATGCACTCTAGAAAATATTACTATTTTGTATCAATCATCCATAAGCACTTTGTATTGTTCTTTAACATAATTTATATCAGAGATTGTACTTTGCTTTTTGTCAAAGAGTATTTTTAGGAAGTGGAGAAAGTTAAGAGAGGAATACTTACTGTGATCAAAAAAGATGAAGGAGCTCTTGTGAAGACAAATTGTTAAAATAATAATAATAAGGCTTAGTAGTCAGAGAAAATGGAGATTCAGTGGGGATACAATTGAAGTCTAAGTTATTGAGAGGTACATATGACTAGAGTGGTCCTAGACATGTTCAATAAATTCTGAAATGCTTAAATTATAAATCATAACTTAAAGCTTAAAAATAGACAATGCAGTATGATACAAAAATATTGGACTACAAGTCAATGGATCTTTGATTTATGACAAAAAAGGAATGACCACTTCACTTTGGTATACAATGATAAAAAAAGAAATATTGCAAAAGATAGTAAAGATTGAAATCATAACCAAATTAATTACAATTTAAATAAATTCTTGGATTACAGGTTCATAATAGGATATTGAGAAAAATCGTGTTTGGCGTCATTTCCGTGCCATTTGAGGTTGCTATCATGGAGGATGTCAACCTTATTTGAAGATATTTAGCCCGGAGAAGTGAAGATCTGGTGGCTATCTTTGATAAGTGGAAAGGTTGCCAGCGGAATTAGATTTGTTTTGCTTTTCCCCAGAGAGAAGAACTAGTGGCCCTGAGTAGAAGATGAAAAGAATTAAATTTAGACTTGACATCAGGAAAGACTGGGACAGTTAGGCAGATAGAATGCCAGGCCTGGAATCAGAAAGACCTGAGTTCAAAACCAGCCTCACATACTTACTAGCTGCGTGACCTTGGGCAAGTCACTTAACCCTGTTTGCCTCAGTCTCCTTATGTGTAAAATGAGCTGGAGAAGCAAATGGCAAGCTATTCCAGTATCTTTGCCAATAAAAACCCAAATGGAGTCATGAAGAGTTGGATACAACTGAAGGACTTCCTAGCAATCAATGTAATCCAGGATTGAATGTGTTACCTTCACAGAAAGGGGATCTCTCGCCCCACTGGTCTTTCAGCAAAGGCTCTATGAATACTTGCCAAATATTGTTAAAGGGAATTTTTTTCAGGTATGATTAGGATTAAATGCTCCTGAAGTTCCTTCTAGTTTTGAAAAATTCTGTGATTCTTAGAACAAAACATCTCCTGGTGCCATAGCCATGGAAAACATTTCCCATTTCACAAATGAGGAGACAGACTTGGAAAGGTTGTCCAAGATCTTATATCTAGCAATAGATAAAGCTAAGGTGCAAAATTCCTGACTCCAACTCCTTGGAAAATATCTATTCCTAGATTCTTATGACACTAAGGAGACCTGAAGCTGATTCATCAATCAAAACACTGTGATGATTGCCCATACCATCGTTCTTCAAAGGATACAAGTGGTCTCAGATGCAGATCAGGTTACATAGAGTCCACTATGCCTGAAAGGACAGACTGACTAAGGAATGCTCCTTGTGTGCTCATTGTGAACTGATACTGAGATAGTAGCAACACAATAGCAGATACAAGAAACATACTAGGGGACCGCAGGTGGTCTTATCATTTCCACTGATAGTTTCCCTTCCTATAGGATGGGAATGGGATGAATCCCAACAGGGCAAAACACACATGAAAATGTGGCCCTGCAGGACCATGAACCATCACGTTGCCCCCTTGCTGCAATCATCCTGACTCTCTCTCTCTCTCTTTCCTTCCTCTTACGTAATAATCTCTGTCTGCAGACCTGTAAGAGGCCAAACTCTCACACTCTGGCAAGTACTACCTTGCCTTTATCACTGAAATTCCCTGGCTACATACTGACTTGGCATGGACCAAAATGCCATTGAATTATCCCAGTACAACCACTACTGTTCCCTTCCTTAATTGCCATTAAGTTTGGATATTATAGTCCACGATGCACCCACATCTACTTAGTTAAGTGGCATCAGTTCACAAGGAAATTACAAGTACTCAAGTTTTGCTAGAGCTATATGCATAGTGCCCCTCTCCCCCTTCAGAAGTGCCTACCTAGGAATTTTGCTTATATGCTTTCTCACCTTACTACCTTTTATTATAAACCAGAATTTCTTGTTATCTTAAATAATTCAATTATCACATAATCTGTCCTGTCATTCTGTCTTTGTTATGCTAACACCATCAATTTTACCAAGTCATTTAATCTCTCTGTGCCTCAGTTTCTTTACATGTAAAATCAAAAGGTTGGACTCAATTGTCTCTAATGTCCTTTCCAGGTCTAAATCTATCATTCTATGGGCAGACCACCACTACCTGACAGAAATTAGTATTATTATTCATGATAATAGCTAGTATTTATATAGTACCTCAAAGATTATGATAGACAGACAGACATTCAGATAGATAGATAATTTCATGTGATCCTCACTGCAATCCGGTAAGGTAGGAACTATTATTATTATTCCTGTTTTACAGATGAAAACACCAAGGTTTGAGAAAGGCTAAGTGATTTGCCCAATGACCCAAAGCTTATATTCCAACTCAGTTTCTGCTGCCTCTAAGTCCATTTCTCTGTTACCTAGAGTTTACCTCTAGCATGACCCTGTCCTTTCTTGCATCTAGGCAGGAAATCTTTCAGACTCACTGGGGTCAGTCCCACCTGGACCCACATCCAATTTAGCAACTGTTAATTCTGTTTCTTACCACCCCTTTGGAGCTTCCCTGACCTTCAGTCATAGAAACAACGAGCTATGATTATAGAATATAAGGGCTGAATAAACTGCTCTCCAGGAATAAACTGCTTTGATAAATTACTTCTTTCAGAACAATGAATGGTTACCCAAAAGAAAAAAATTGTGGGCACAGTTTCTTGGCACAGATGTTACTCCTGCTGATTAACCATAGGCACAGGTCCTATAAAGCACAGTAGTAAATGGGGAAAGGGTACATGGCTTTGCCAATGAACATTCTGCATTTCAAGCTGATTTTTTTTTTTTTGATGAGAGAAAAATTAACATATTGATCTTATTTGCAAAATGAAGGAGCTGGACTTGGTTTCTAATGGCCCTTCCCACTCAAAATTCTATAACCCTATTTTTTTTTTACCATTATTCCCTAGTCCTGCATAATAAGAGCTGTATGATATTTTCCCCCCTCTTTCCTTCTTTCCCTATTATTTCACTGATAAAAGGAAGTCTTAATGAGGAATTTCCCTTATCAATGCAGATCAAGACCTGAATTGCAACTTAAGAGGCTTAAAGGAGCTGTCTGAGATACTCAGTGTTTACATGATATGTCACACAGCCACTATTTATAAGAGGCAGAAGGCCTCGAACCCTCAGTATTCCTGACTTACAGGCCAGCGCTCTATTCACTAACTCACACTGTTTTCTAAATGCATGCTATAATTCTTTTCAGTGCCCATCTATAACACTTAAAATGGTTTTTACTAATTTTTTCCTTTTTTTAATTCGATTTTCTTTTTAGATTAATATTCTTATTTTTTTCTATCTAACTCCTTTGTCCCCAAAGAGAAAGTAGGGAAAAAGGAACTCCTGTTACAAGCATGCATAGTCAAGCAAAACAAATTTCCACACTGGCAACGGCCTCTGCCTGGCCCCCAAAATGTCTCAGTCTATACTCCAAGTCAATCACCTCTCTATCAGGAGGTAGGTAGCTTATTTAATTGTGAGTCCTCTGGAACTGTGGTCATTGTGTTGATCAGAGTTCCTAAATTTCTCAAAGTTGCTTGTCTTTATAATATTATTGCTATTTTATAAATTATTCTCCTAGTTCTGCTTATTCCACTCTACATCAGTTCACACAAGTCTTCTCAGGTTCTCCACAGCTGTCCCTTTCATCAATTCTTAAAGCAAAAGAGTACTTTATTAAATTCATATGCCATAACTTGTTCAGCCATTCATTAATTGAAAGGCAACCCCTCAGTTCTTAATTTTTTGCTACCTCCAAAAGATTTGCTACAAACATATATATATACATATAAATATATATTTGTTTGTTTGTTTGTTTTGTTTGTCTTTTTTGCTAGGCAATGGGGTTAAGTGACTTGCCCAGGGTCACAGAGCTAGGAAGTGTCAAGTGTCCGAGGCCAGATTTGAGCTCAGGTCCTCCTGACTCCAGGGCTGGTGCTCCATCCACTGTGCCACCTAGCTGCCCCTACAAATATTTTTGTAAATATAGGTCCCTTCTTTTTCCCTCATTTCTTTGGGGTGTAGACCTAGTAGCATTCGTAATTGTAAGTAATAAACTACTTCTATTTTGCTTTTATGAGGTTTGTTTGTGAAGTTAAAAAAAGGGGGGAGAGGAGAAAGGGGAAGGAAAGGGTGAAGGCAAGGAGAGGAAAAAAAAAACAACAACCCAAAAAACAAGGAATAGAATGCATTGAAACACACCAGGGAAGGGGTTCTTAATCTGCCCATAAAGATTCTGGGGGGCCTGTGAACTTTCCATTTTTAATATTTTGATAATAGTATTTCAAAAAATTCACTTTTTTGCAATTTGATGTTATTTCGTATGTTTAAAAACCTTATTCTGGTAAGATGTCTCATGGGCTTCACTAGACAAGCTTTTATGGAATGTTTGCTATATGTCAAGAATCATGCTAAGCACTTTACAAGTGTCTCGTTTACTCTTTACATACAACTGGGGGAGGTAGGTGTTATTTTTAATCCCTTTTATGGCTGAAGAAACTGAAACAAAGAGACATTAGGTAACTTACCCAGGGTCACACAGTAAGTGTCTGAAGCTGGATTTCAACTAAGGCTTTCCTGACTCCAGGGCTCCTAGCACAGTGGATAAAGTGACCAACCTGGAGTGAGGAAGGCTTGAGTTCAATTCTGGCCTTGGACACTTACTGGCTATCTGACCATGAATAAGTCACTTAATTCTGCCTCAGTTTCCTCATATGTAAAATGAGCTAGAGAAGGAAATGGCAAAATACTCCAGTATCTTTGCCAAGAAAACCTCAAAAGGGGTCATGAAAAGTTGGACACTACTGAAAAATGACTAAATAACAACCACCACCAGCAACTTCCTGACTCCAGGTCAAGTATGCTATCCACTGTGCAACCTAGCTGACTAGGTAGGGCTCCATGACACCAAAAAAGGTATGCTCATAAAGTAGACTAGCAATGAACCCAAATCCAACAAAAATTTTTTACATGGTAACTCAGTAGAGGGATGAAAATGATATAGAATAGACCCTTACACTATGCACAACATATTCAATACAAGATAACAGTATGATAAAAGCAAAGGAAAGCTTCGGAAAAAGTGCTATAGGAAAATTTAAGAGAGATGACTTTTAGCTAGGGCAATCCGTAGAGTGATCAGCACCTGAGATGAGCCTTGAAGGAAGAAAAGGATTTCAGACAGCATAAATGATGAGGCAGAACATTCTGAGGATGCGTGGAAGTGAGGATATTCAGGACCAGATCAGGGAAGAGCTATCAGTCCAATTAGCTCAATTAGTGAGGAGAGAACTGGGTGGGGGGAAGCTGAAAATGTAGGTTGAAGACATATTATACAGGAATGATAATGTCTAATTTAGACTATGAGGACCTCACATTTGTTATCTGTTAAAATGAAGTGACTAAACTGGGTGACTTTCTAAATGCACACTAGCATGGGCAAGTCACTTAACTGCTCAATTTCTTCATCTAAAAAGTTCAATTTCCTCATATAAAAAGGAGGATGAGGAGGGTATAACGATACAACCTCATAGGTTTGTGATAAAGAAAATAGTTTCCATTCCTTAAGGTGTCCTAAAATGTGAGCTATTATTACTGATACTCTATGCATCCTTCAAACCCAAGTCAACTATCATCTCTTTTGTGAATTCTTCCATCCTCTACCCCTGGCATTACTCTGAAATGGACACGGATCCTGCAGGTTGCATATAGGTTTAAAAAACCACAAATTAACATAATTCATGCTGTACTGTATTTTTATTTATTTTGTTAAACATTTCCCAATTACATTTTAATGTAATTCCCCTAACCCCACCCCCACCTCAGAAATTTGATATCTCTGTTAGTCTAAAGTAATCACTGCCTTCTTTAATTCTTTTGCAACTACTGTCTATGACAATGTGATATGGCTACCAAAAATGTCAATCTCAGCTTGGAGTGCATTAAAGAGATGTAGTGCCCAGAATAAGGAAGTGGAGAGTCCTATCTTACTCTATATAATCAGATTATATCTGGAATGCTATGTTCATTTCCAGGAACCACATTTTAGAAAATATATTTACAACCCAGAGGATGATCAGAAGAAAGTAACCAACATAGTAAAGGGCCTGGAGATCATTCCATACTAGAATCAGCCAAAGGATCAGGGGATATTTAATTTGTAGAAGACTTATGAGGTATATGATAATTATTTTTAAGTACTTGAAGAAGTTAAATCGCTGGAACAAGAATTTAACTTGTTCTACTCGCCTCCAGAGAACAATTACTGAAGAGTGAGATCAGTTTGGCCTGGATGATGGATGAATTTAAAAAAAAAAAAAAGGCAGTTGACTTGGCATTTGAAAATGGATAGCACGTCAGCAATAACAACTCATGTTTTTGGAGTACTTTAAGATATAGAAACTTTTTTTTTCATTATAGTCCTATGGGCTTGTATCATTATCTCCTTTCCATTTTTTAAGATGATGAAATTTAATTTCTGAGCAGTTAAGTGACTTGCCTATTTTGATAGGCACTTTAGAGATCACCCTGTTCAATTACCCCACTTTAAAGATGAGAAATGAGCTCCATCCTTTACCATTTATATGAACCTTGAGAAACTCACAACCTCTGCGGTCCTGTTTCCTTATTTGAAAAAAAAAATAATAAGAGGTTAGACTGGATGACTTCCATTTTTTGCTCCAAATCTAAATCTTTAATCTTAAATACTTTGATTCTTGACTTTATATATAAAGAAAGTGAGGCTCTGTGAGATTAATTTCCCCAAGGTAACATAGCTACTTAAAGCTGAACCAATTTGATGCACATGGAAGAATTTTTGGACACTATCAAATCGATCAAAAATATCTTGGAAGGTCCATAGCTTTAGCATCCCTCAATTCATATCCTTGTAGATGCCTGCATATTGATCTAAGACAAGAGTTCTTAAACTTTTTGGGGTCATGGACCTCTTTGGCAGTCTAGTGAAGCCTGTGGATCCTTTCTCCAAATAATGTTTTAAATATGTAATAAAGTACATATGATTAAGAAGTACACCAATTATAATTAAATGTAATTTTAAAGATAAATTTAGCTACAGGTAAAGAGCACTTGTAGTCAAATTTATTTTAAAAAATATTGATAATTATATTTCATTTTAATTGGTATACTTCTTCCCTGGACAGCTAGATGGCACAGAATGCTGGACCTGTAGTCAAGAAGACTCATCTTTCTGAGTTCAAATCTGGCCTCAGACACTTACTAGCTGTGTGACCCTGGGCAAGTCATTTAACCCTGTTTGCCTCAGTTCCTCATCTGTAAAATGAGCTGAAGAAATAATGGCAAACTACTCTAATATCTTTGCCAAGAAAAACCCAAATGGGGTCCAGAAGAGTTAGACATGACTGAAAATGACTGAATAACAAAGACCCCTTACCTAAAGTTCTTTATTTAGGTAAGTGTCAATTTAGAGCAGGGGTGGGGAATCTGTGGAGGAGGCCAGGAGTGGTTTTCTAGGTCCTTAGGTGTGGCCTTCTGACCTAGTCCAAGTTTTACAGAAAAAATCTTTTTGTTACAGTGATTTGTTCTGTGAAGTTTGGTTTCAGTCAAAGGGCCACATTTGAAGACTTAGAGGGCCACATGTGCCCTTGAGGCCTCAGATTCCCCACCCCTGGATTTAGAGTCTCAAGACTCAATATTCTCATTTTTTTTCCAACTCTTATAACAAAAAGATTAGAAAAGAGTGTACAGGGACCCTTTTGAGCTTCCAAGGTTCTAATCTATTTTGTACTCTATAGTAATTAAAGAAAATCAGTATGATCAGCAAGTTATATAATGATGTTTCTTTTAGACTATGAATGTGAACTCATTTAAAACTTGTAGCTCTTGCAACAAATACTAATTGATAGCTAGCTTTACTTCCTAGAGTTATATTGTAATCATTGGCATTCTCTGAAGTTAGAGTAAGAGTAATGTGGTATAAGAGCCTGCATATAGTAACTACTCAATTGACCCACCCATACAGTTTTTAGATTCAGAGGTTAATTTAACACTTTAATCAGCTTCATTCTGGAGAACCACTTAAAAGAGGGGACAATTATACTATACTCAAGAGCAAACAAGAAAAAAAAAGAACTTGAACCAAGTTTGAGTTCAATTCTCAGCTCTGTTTAAGTATGCATAGGAAAAAAAAATAATGACTGTTCATTCAAATTAAAATGTTCATTTAAAAATATGGCTAGAACTAGGCATTCCTTGTTTGGATGGTAGATAATTATAAGTTTTCTTAATGAGTAGAAGCCTCAAATAATCATTCAAAATCAACTCTATGATCAGTCATTTGTTATGTCTGGAGCTATCAAAGACTCCCAAAAGATGATGGGTAGAGTTTCAGTACAGCCACTTTTGCTCTAATAGAAAAAAAAAACAGCCAGGACTATTATTTAAGTACCTACATCTTCACAAACTTGCCTATAGCAGCAAATTGATACCCTAGTAGGGTTCCAAATACAACCACAGATCCCAAGATACCTGCTCTGGGTGGGAAACATGGACACAACACACTGTTGTGGTGGCTTCTTTCCCACAGATCAGCTATGAGGGAAAACACACAGAGAGATGGCCCTAATAAGCAAAACTTCCTGGGAAACACAGATGTGGCATTCATGCTCTGTTTTATTGCCTATGTGACCTTGGGCAACTTACCTAAACTCCCTAGGCCTCATCTTAATTACCTTTGAAGTAACACTGTTGGACTAGATGATTTCTTCTAATTATCCACCCATGAAACTTACCTAGGTCTGATTATTACTTTGTTTACAACCAAATCTGGCCAAAAGCAACAAGCTTATGGCCAGTCTGATACTATACTAGCAATACTCACAATTTTTAGGAGCAGAGGTTGAGGACTGAAATGGACCAATTGATTCTTCAATCAAAAAGGGCTTATGAAATGTTGGGTACTATAAATATTCTAAAAATGATAAACAAATGCCCTTGCCCTCTAAAAGCTTACTTTCTACTGGCAAAGACAACATGTATATAAATAAGTATACATAAAGTGTTTCGAAGTCCCCAAGTTTATATGTTGTTTTAAGCTAATGCTATTAAAGCTTAAAACTGCATGAATACTTTTAGAATTACCTACATAGGATGCACAGTAGATAGAGAGCAACCTTAGTGGGGAGGTATCAGTAGCAGGAGGAACCATAAAGGTTTAAGCTAAGTGTTGATGGAAACCAACATTTGAGGGGACAGAGAGAAGGAAGAGCATTTCAAGCACAGTAACAAAGGCAAAAGATGGGAAACGAATGGGCATCAACCATTGATGAAATGAGAAAAATCAAGTAGGAGGAGGAACATGCAAGAAGATTAGAAAGTTAGGGGCCAGGTTTGGGAAGACCTTTAAATTCAAAACAGAGCTTTAGCTAGGGCTTCTTTGTTGTTCAGTCATTTTTAGTCATGTCTAACTCTTCATGACCCTATCTGGGGTTTTCTTGGCAAAGATACTAGAGTGGTTTGCCATTTCCTTCTCCAGTTCATTTTGCAGATGAGGAACTGAAGCAAACAGGGTTAAGCGACTTGCCCAGGTTCACATTGCTAAGTATCTGAAGCCAGATTTGAACTCGTTTCTTCTTGACTCCAGGCTTCACATTTTATCTGTTGGTCCACCTATCTGCTCCTCACAGATGTAATAGGGAGATAGCCATTTTACAGAAAAGGAAACTGAGATCAAAAGAAATACGTAGATATGCTCAAGATCATACAATAGAACCAGAATTCAAATCTGGGTTCTCTGGGGCTCTTCTCACTCCTCAAATATTCATTTGATGGACTGTTACACTCAGAGGATGGTAATAGCAGTATAATGAAGTTCCCCTCTTATTGGCCCTATTATTTCCCATAACTAAGTTGTTAGCATAATCATGACATATTCATATAGCCTTGTAAGTTTTGCAGAGCTCTTCCATCCCAGTAATCTTGTGAGGTTGACAGCACAACTATTGCTCGTGTCATTTTATAAAAAATTGAGTTTCTGAGAGATGAAGTTGCACAGCTTTCCTAGATACTATGTGTGATCTGAGGCACGGTTTACATGCAGGTCTCCTGACTTCCAAGTCCAACACTGCCTACCTTGGCACCTCTTACTGGCTTTAGCTCTAATATCTTTGATGTAATTCCTCCAGATAGCAGAACTGGTTTTACTCTGAAGTTAGATATCAAATCTAATAGAACATTTCTACAGATATTTGACACTATTCAGCAAATAGAGGGTTAGGGATAGGGACTGCACTTGTGATTTCACTGGAATTAGGACCTTCTGGATGAGGAAATCCTTTCTATCAATATGGATCAGCAACTTGTAGATGTAAAGGGTTATGAACTGAGATGTTAAGTGACTTTCCAAGGGTCACACAGCCGGTGTCAGAGATGAGACTTGAACACAGGTCTTCTTGTCTTCAAGGCTTGCTCTCTATCAATTATGCTATGGCCTCTGATATTGGACACTGAAATTGATTTCCTTCTATTTAAAAGCCCGTAAGCTTGGAATCGACTAGTAACTTTCTATTTTGAAGGCAGTTGCCTTCAGTTTGAACCTCCCAAGAAAGAAATTTAATCCTTTTCCTCTCCCCAATTAGAGAATCTTTCTTTATCTCAAAACATCCAACATAAATGTTGATGTTAGCAAGTCAGAGTGAGGGGTACAAATTATTTTAATACATGATCCTTTTAGGCAGCAAGAAGATTCTTCCACATAATTGCATCTCAATCTAGGTTCCTTTTCTTCACATGTCCAAAAATATCATTATCTAATGAAAATACTCAAATGTATTTGAAACAACTCCCACAACAGAAGGAGAATAAGCAGAATCTAACCAAGATTTCAAAAAGTCTGCTATAGATACTTCAGGTTTAAAAATTCATTTTTATATGAAAGAATATCCAGAAAAGCAATAGGCCTATTTGGTCTGCCCTTGAATGATTTTTGGTCTCAAAGAGTTTTTCTTCTGCTCAAATACTAGGTTTTCCCAATCACAAGATGTCATGTCATTCTGTTTTCTTCTGTTCTTGCCTATATTATGAGTTCTTCCTCCACTAAAGTCCTACTCTTCATAATTTTCCAACATTATAGGAAGGTGACCTGAAGTTCTCAATCTTCGAGTTTTAACAGGTCCTAGCAAGTCAAACAAGTTGAAAAAGAACTCAGATATGCATCTGATGATGGTTAGTGGCTGAGGACCAGTCTACCTTTGAAAGGAACTATCAATAGAAAGTTGATGAAAAGGTAATCTTTTTTCCCTCAAACACAGCAACTTACAAATGCCATCTGAGATGAGGCTTTCTTTCTTAGCTTTAGAGAGTTTTGACCTATTAACAGAAGGCACAAAGATACTCATGAAATTACTGATCCTTGAAATACAAAAATATACAAAGTACAAAGCAAAGATGGGGCTCATCACAAGGTTGGCCATTGGACGATAAATCTTTTCAGACTAAGCTGCTCATAAAGATTATCTACTAGGATACAGAAGGAATCACTGGGCCATTAATGGAGATAATACCACCACCAATGGAATCATAGTATTGTATCTTTTAACTTTGCCTCCCCCTGCCATATCTCCAATTATAAGGATTTTAATTTTAACCTCCTCCAAAATCAACAAGTCTTTCCACAGGGTCTTTGAAGGTTTTTTTTTTCTTTTCATTTTATTTTTTTCATAGTTACTGGGAATTGGAAAAAAAATTCATGTAATCCTGGGACTAAAAAAAAAGTCTTAATAACTCACCTTCCTTTTTTTTTTTTTGAGACAGGAACTGACAAACCATCCTAAAAATAATGGGAATACATTGTATTTTAAAAAATTTTTAGAGAATGAGATTCTACAGCTTTTCATTGTTATTCAATATACTGATTCTCTTTTTATCTCCTGATTTTCTATTAATAGATTTTATGAATTATAAATAGTCACTGGAAATCACCTCTGCTCCTCCCTGTGAACAGTATTGCCAGCAGGGTCTCAGGGCCATTTCTCCATACTCATTGACATACATGGCCAATCTGGACCTTTCTGAAGCATTTTAAAATTTGATTATCCCCTGCCTCCTGGATATTCACTTCTTTTTTTTTTCTGTGCTTTTTGGTGGGGCAGTTGGGGTTAAGTGACTTGTTTAGCATCACACAGCTAGTAAGTGTCAAGTATCTGAGGTCAGATTTGAACTCAGGGCTTCCTGACTCTAAGGCCAGAGCTCTATCCACTGAACCACCTAGTTGACCCCCTGGATACTCATTTCTTCCTGGGTTTAATGATATTCTTGCTTTTTCTACCTATATCACTGCTCCTTCTCAGTTTCTTTTGCTGAATCATCAAGTACTTACCACCCCTAACTAGGTACACAATGAATGAATGTGGATGACACTTCCACACAGGATGAATCTTGTGGTTGCTTGAAGAGTCATGTCCTTCAAGCCCTTTGAGACTTGGATAAGATACCAATCTAGTTCAAAATCTGGCATTGTAATAGTAGGCCAATCTAGTGATGGGCATGCCTTTGAGAGGGAATTACATGATCAGAGGATAGTCTTGTGAAGTCTAAAAGGTCAGAAGAATTTAAACATCTCATTTGCATTGGCAGCAGTGTCCCTGAATGGCTGGCAGCCATGGGGATCTAGGGACAAATTAGAGATCCTGAGGAAAGGCAGATTCAGCCCCAAGGGCATCAGTCCTCAAAGTCCTGCAGAAAAACAACGCACACCAAAGAGAAACTTTGTGAGGACTCCACAGAGGGAGGAAAGGACTGTCCAAAATCACAAGGTTTTTACTCATTTACCGCAAAGGCTCATTAAGCTTGAGTCTACTTTCCCCTAGACCAGGGGTG
This sequence comes from Phascolarctos cinereus, assembly GCF_003287225.1. Lineage (NCBI taxonomy): Eukaryota > Metazoa > Chordata > Mammalia > Diprotodontia > Phascolarctidae > Phascolarctos > Phascolarctos cinereus. The sequence continues at coordinate 159,416,895 of NW_027555736.1, forward strand.
GGGAACCTGCAGCCTCGAGGCCACATATGATCCTCTAGGTCCTCAAGTGATTCAAGGCCAGTTGGGTCTCAGGGCCATTTCTCCATGCTCATGACATCATGGCCAATCTTTGAACCAAAGGGGCATACTTGAGGACCTTGAGGCACCCCTGCCCTAGACTCCGTCTATTCTTGTGAGAGAATGTATACCAGGCTTTTGGGAGAATTACATTTATAACAAGTGTTCTTATTTTGTGTTTCATAAATCTTCTAATTAAAAGCTAATTAGGTCTGGCTGGCTAGTAACTAATACAGAGCATTCCAGATGAAGCCTCATACGCTCTAGCAGTGGAAAACAGCCCTTCAGGTTAACTGAGAATTCTGAGAACAATCAGTCATCCTTTGAGTGATCCAGTCAGGGCTAGTAGAAGTTGAGAAGTTAGCTTCAGAAGGGTTGCTACGCTTGTATTTAATTATGTCTACATAGATAAAATGTAAGCTTCCTGAAGGAAGGACTTTAGTTATTTTTTTGTCCATGTATTCCCGGACTTAGCACTGTGCTTGACACATAATAGGCTCTTTAGAAATGGTTACTGATTGACTGAAGGAGTTACCAGGGATGAGGAACCTGTGGCATGAAGGCCACATGTGGCCTTTCTCAGTTGCGGCCTTTGACCGAGTCCAAGTTTTACAGAACAAATCCTTTTACTAAGAGGATTTGTTCTGTGAAGTTTGGATTCAGTCAAATGGCCACACCTGAGAACCTAGAAGGCCACATGTGGCTTTGAGGCCACAGATTTCCTACCCTAGTAGACCACTGAATCAAATGACTTTTGCTAGGTGGCACAGTGGATAAAGTGCTGGGCCTGGAGTCAGAAAGACCTGAGTTCAAACACTGCTCTGAAACCTACTAGCCGTGTGACCCTGGACAAATCACTTAATCTCCATTTTCTTCAGTCTCCTTATCAGTAAATAGAGATAATAACAGTACCTACCTCATAGGTTGTTGTGAGGATCAAATGGGATAATCTTTACAAAGCACTTGGCACAGTGTCCGGGACATAGTAACTGCTATATAATGTTAGCCGTCATCATCATCATCACCATCATCATCATCACTATTATCCTCTAATTTTATGTAGGAATAAACTGAAGTATGGAGCTGACAGTAACTTACTAGCCAAAAGTCAGAAAGTCAATGGCAGAATCAGAATTAAAACTTGGATCTCCTGATTTCTAGTTAATTTTCCCCATGATGCTTCCCCAAATAGCCATGGGAGACACAGTTCCTCTGTTGGGGTTATTTTGTTCACCTGAAGGAGAGATTTATGGACTTTTTTGCTTCCCTTTTTAGAGTTGGAAGAGAGGCCTGGCTATTATTCAGTTGGTAACTGAAACTGTAATGATAACTTATATGTAAGCAGCATTTTAAGATTTATAGGGGACTTTTTTCACAACGACTTCTGAGGCATTAGTCTTTCAAGGATGAGGAAGCTGGGTCTGAAAAAAGTAAAAAGATTTTTCCATAATCAAACAATTAGCCTGTGTCAGGGTGGGATTTGAATTAATGCTGCCCACCTCCAGGTCTATTTTCCTTCCACTACAAACTGTCTCCCATGAGCTACTATCAACAGTTTCTGAGGTTCTAGCCACAGCTTGGAGAGTACAAGCAAGTGTCTAAGACAGTAATCATTAGCCTAACAGCCGGAAAAGACAGAATGAGGGAGAAACATTTGCATCCACCAAATAAATAAAAATGAACTGAAATATGTGGCCTGCAATTAGATGCTACAACAATATGAGCATAGAGGAAACACCAAAGTAAATTAATTACAACTTTTGAATATAACTGAGGGCTGCTGCAAATACTCCTTGTAAAAAAAAAGAAAATGATTGGAACTATCTATGGAATCTCTTTAATCCAGATATGAGTCATTGGTTGCTTCCCATTTCCCTCTTGTGCGCACACAACACACACACACACACACACTCACACACACCCAATGGTATGCTGTCACAGGAACTGCCCAGTGTGTCGACAGTAATTAAATAAACAGAAAACAGACCAACAGGCTTGCTCAGAGGATCTGCTGTAATTAAATTAGGAGGGACCTAAGGGACCTTGGGTGGTTTTCTGACAGCAGATGAAAAGCTATTGTAAATGGAGCTGATCGCCTTTTTTCTTGACACTTCTTTCCTTCTTGCTATGTTTGAAGCTTATTTTCTTAGCAATGGAAAGCATTGTGGGTTTTTTTTACATTTTGGAAATTAATTATTCTTCAAAGAAGACTCAAGTTACCCTACCTGTAATATTGATGCAGAAGTCTCCATCAAACATACTCACGATCCTAGTGTTTTTCTGGGGCCTAGCAAATTTCTATCCTTTAGAAAGATTTATTTGTCTCACCTATAGCATATTTGTATTAATTCAATCTAGTAATATTATTTCTTTTGGACATAGTAATAGATTCTATTCTACTTAGAATCATTAGAATATCAGACCTGGAAGGCACTTTGAGGGTCCTCTTTTCCCATGCCCTCACTTTACAGAGGAGTAACTGAGGTTCAGATGGCAGCTAAGTGGCTCAGTAGATGGAGCACTGAGCCTGGAGTCAGGAAGTCACTTAACCTCTGTTTATCTTAATCCACTAAAGAAGGAAATGGCAAACCACTTTGCCAAGTATCTTTGCCAAGAAAACCATGGACAGTATTGGTTTGCTATGGTCCATGGGGTCACAAAGAGTCAGATATAACTGAATGACTGTGCAACAACAAAACGAGGCTCAGAGAGATTTGTTACAAGAACCAGATTAGAACCTAGGTCCCTTGACTCTCAGTCAAGGGATGTTTACACTATACAAACATTTCCCCCCTTGAAATCTGAGCTCCCTCCATAGAATCATAGAATGCAGGAGCAGAAGGAACATTTGTGATCATCTCATCATCAGATTCCTAAATTTAGAACCAGAAGGAGTCCTTAGAGTCCTTTAAATCCAATCTTTCCATTTTACATATGAGGAACTGAAGCACAGAGAAATTAAGTGACATCCAGTCACACAGTTAAGTATCTGAGTTGGGATTTGAACCCAGTCAGCCTGACTTCAGTTCTTACACTTGATCCACTACACCATGCTGCCTTGATTTATAGATATAAGTCTATTTTTTTTTCATTTTACTATGGTCCAAAATAGTTAAATGGTCTCTATCAGAATATACTCATGTCACCCAATTCAATTACAACTTTGAGCAATCATCCTATAATTGTAAAATGGACTCCATTTCCTGAGGACCAGCCTAGCTAAATATGGTGAGGATTGCTACCTGTAGTCTGGTCACTTGGAGTTAATCCCTTGGTCATGGATCCTATGAAAATGTAAAACCCAGGATGACACTAATGATCCCACCTTGGCTCTTGTGATGATGGTGGTAGAATGGTGGGAAGTAGGGGGCTAAGAATCAATTTTTAGACCATCTAGATACTTTAATTTAGTTATTCATAATCTTAGTGAAGACTTCCTTGCCCTCTTAGCTTTCACTGCTCTCTTCCTTCTCTGAATATTTATGGCACACATTATCAGTACCAGTCATTTTGGCACTGAATCATACACTGCTTTTACTACTAATCAAATGATTTCATGTATGTGGTCCTAATTGCCTCAATGGAATTATAAACTCATTTAAGGTAAGAATTCTAAGTTGTATTTCTGCATAATAAACACTTGGCACAGTCTGAATATAGTAATTAAGTGTTTAACATTACCTGATGAATTAACAGAGAAAAAGAATAACCAAGGCAGAGAGCAACTGAGGTATAAAGACAGAAGGATGAAAAAGTTAAACTTCTGTGGATTAAATGCACATCCATTGCCAAACATGTTTTTTAGTTTCTTTTTTATTTATGCTTCATAGAAGGAAGTCTACTGAATAGGAAATGTTATATACATTCACTTTGCTTGAGTGGTTTTATGTTATTAGAGAAGTAATTGCATAAATGTGTTCTACCTCAGGCCTCCTGAGTCCCATTGGTAAATTGCCCAATCCCTACCAAATCAGTGGTTGACTTAAGGATGAAAGATGAAAATGCTTCTTGTAGAGGCCCATTAAGTAAGCCCTTACTTACATTGTGGAAAACCTGTCAGTTTTAAAAAAAAAGCCTTGGATTTGGATTTGAAGGGTCCAGATCTGAATATTGACTTTGTACAGGCTCCAAGAGCTTAAGAAAAGGTAGTATGGGTGATAGAAATTTGGTTTCCTCTATTCTTAGTGAGTTCTATTTTCATGACACTACTTTTTCTCTTAAGATACCAACAGCTCCTTGTTATACATGTCCTGTGATGTATTTTTCAATGTGTTAATGACCTACTATAAGAAAATAAGGTTTCCTGGAAAGACTTATATGAACTGACACTGAGTGAAGTGAGCAGAACCAGCTGAACATAAGACTCATGGTGAAAAATGCTATTCACATCTAGAGAAAGAACTATGGAGTCTGAATGCAGACTCTCTCTTTTTTGTTTGTTCTTTCTCGTGGTTTTTCCCTTTGGTCCTAATTCTTCTTTATAACATGACTAATGTGAAAATATGTTTTAATATTAATTGTACATGTGTAGCCTATATCGGTTTGCATGCCATCTTGGGAAGGGGGTTGGAGGGAGGGGAAGAAAATTTGGGAACTCGAAACATAAAACAAATAAATAATAAAATTTTAAAAAAAAGAAAACAAGGTTTCTACCTGAAAGCAAATGATCGAGTTAATGACTGGAGATATTGGACAAATGGGTCATAAGTATGATGATGAAGCCCCTTAGGAATCTGAAAGGGACAAAAACCAGAGCCCAGATGATTCATATCTCTTTAGAAAAGAAAAGGGACACATCTTAGATTTAGCAGGACCAGAGAAGATAAATGTAGCAATAGAGAATGTAACTAAAGTGGTAATAAAATGATATTTTTTTTCTGAACTATACCATGACAAGTCACAGGATGCAAAACCTCAAATACTGGTTATTTTGTAGCAGAAAATCATTTTGATTTACAGTGGTTATTAGTGGTTTGAGATGAGAGATAACTAGATGATCATTGGTAGGTTTTGACTTCTCATTTTGTTACTTCCTTTTCACAAGGCCTCTTATCAGACATGCCCTCAATTCGTTGCTATCAGGAGGAAAATTATCCACTCTCAGATGTCCCTATCCTAAGCCATAGATCATGGTCTTGTATTTTTATTTCATATTTCTGTAAATGTGAGTCTCAGAAGTATTCTTACTCATACACCTCAAATAAATGAGCTAGTTCTGAATCAAGGTCATTGCTATTGGAAAGTGAATGACCCAAGGTATCTGGATAACCATCATTTTTAACAACACAGAAATAGAGGAATTAATTTTTTAATATTATTTTAGTGACTATCATATCAGATAGAATCAAAACATTTAATTATCCAACCATTTTGGAGAACAATTTGGAACTATGCCCAAAGGGCTACAAAAATGTGCATACACTTTGATCCAGCAATAGCACTTCTAGGGCTATATCCCAAAGAGATCAAACAAATGGGAAAAGACCCACGTGTACAAAAATATTTCATAGCAGCTCTGTTTGTGGTGGCAAAGAATTGGAAATTGAGAGGATGCCCATCCATTGGGGAATGGCTGAGCAAGTTGTGGTATATGAATGTAATGGAATACTATTGTGCTATAAGAAATGATGAACAAGCTGACTTCAGAAAAACCTGGGAAGACTTATATGGTCTGATGCTGAGTGAAGTGAGCAGAACCAAGAGGACTTTGTATACAATAGCAGCCACATTATGTAATGACTAAGACTGTTAAACTGAACCCTTCTCAGCATTACGAGGAGTTAAGACATCTCCAGAGGCCTCGGGATGGAAAATGTTGCCCACATCCAAAGAAAGAACTATGGAAGTCGAATCGCTCTCACTTATTTTTACCTTCAGTTGAGTTTTGTTTCATCTTTCTGATGGTTCCTGCTATTGGTTTTAATTTTTACTTACAACTTCACTAATGTGAAAATATGTTTAATGGGTATGTAAATGTAAAGCCTATGTCAGATTGTGTGCCATCTTGGGGGAGGGGGGAGAAAAAGGGAGAAAAAATTTTCAACTCAAAAGCATATGCAAAAAATATTTTAAAAAAAGAATCAAACATTTAAACATTGAAAGGATTTCAACAGATACGAATAAATACTTTCAAAACAGAAGAACTATTGTTCTGGATGTGTTTGCTAGGGTGGTGGTCAGAGAAGAGATGAGAACCCACTTCAATGTAAAGGAGTTAAAAGATCATCATTTACACCTTGTTTCTGAAAGATATCAAATTACATTTGTCAGTAAAAGAATATAACAAAAATCTTCTCCCTTCAAAGCCACAAGTGAATTTGCTGGACATCTACCAAGCCATTTTCCTTGAGAGACAAACTTTTCAAACATGCATTGGTAGTTGTATTATTTATGCATATATTTTCAAGTTTGGGTCACAAAACTTCCGGATACTTAGGCTATCACTATTCAACTAGCATTTAAGATTTGCAAAGCACTTTACATACATATTATTTCCTTTAATCTTCACAACAACCCTGGAGGTAGGTAGTGCTACTTTTATGCCCATTTCAGATGAAGAAACTGAGGGACAGAGAGTGACTTGCTCAGAATCAGCTAATAAGTGTCTGAGACAGGATTTGAACTCAGATCTTCCTTACTCTATGTCCTGTACTAAGTCCACTATGGCACGTAGCTGGCACTATACCACCTTGCTGTATAAATCTACATTCCTCTCCCTCTTCTCATAGATAAACTGTAAACATCTCCATTGCTTCAAAGGCTCAATTGATAAGGCTATAGCATTAAGTAATGTATTTTTCTCCTTGGCCTCTGCCAATGATTCAGGGAACAGTGATGCCTGATCATGGCTATATGAACCCAAAGAAAAAGCTTCCTGTAGGCATGGTTGAGTCTCGGATTACTGTACATGTCTAATAATTTTGCTTTTCTGTATAACCACTTTATTAAAAGGACAAGAGAATCCTATTACCTAACCATGTAAATACTTCATGGCTCTATGATTTTATAAGAGTAGGGAATTCCCAGAGTAGGAACTCTATCCACCAACAAAGATCCTAATGATCTAACTTAGTAAATTCTGGCATCCCAGTAAATTCTACTAAAAATCCCTGAGTAACAAAGAGATTAAGGAATTTGCCAAGGATCATACAAGCTAGCAAGTGTAAGAGGCTTGACCTGAAACCTTGACTTACTGACTGTAAGCCCAAGAAGCCCATTTTTGGTGATATTTCCTCTAACAAAAAATAATATTTAAAATAATACAATTTAACATAAGATTAAGAAAGACACTTAGCAAAAAAAAAAAAGATACTTAGACACAATTAACTACAATAAAATTCCATTTAACTAATATTTACTAAATGCTTCTTATTTCTAAGACACCATGATAGGCCATAGTGACCCAAATGTGAACAACATAGTTCCTGTCTTTAAAAGACTTAGAATATAACAGAGAAAATATGACCTATACACAAGTATGTTATAAGATAGAATATAATCAGAGAAAAATATAATTTTACCTAATAAAAATAAGGAAGGAGAAGTTACAGAAGACTTGAGGGAAGAAGTGACATCTGACGTAGGCCTTGAGAGAAAATTATTTCAAGCAGAAATATAGAGGGAGTATAAATCTGACCTACGCAGATCCACAGAGGCAGGGCAGGACAGGAGAAGATCAAGGAACAGATAGGCTAATTTGCCTGAAATATAAATTATGTGAAGGAGAGCAAAGTAAAATAAAGCAGGAACATAGATTGAAGCCAAATTGGGGATTTTAAAGCCAGGCTAAAGAACATTTCATTCTATAGTTCAGTTGTCTCCAAAGTGGAGGTGAGACCCTGCAAAGGCTCTGAGTCTTATCCCAGGGTATCCTTGGAATGCAACTAAGGATCAATCATTAAGAGAATGAGAAGATTTGGGTCGTATCCTGCCATTACTCTGATAACAAGTCTTGGGCTTTTCTTCAACACACCCACACCAACCTTTCTCCCCTAGTGTTGGAACAATGTGAACCTTCACTCTGCTGTATAAGCTCCCAACTGCCCACCATCACTACCCCATATGAGTCAAAGGTCCAAGTCTCAGATATCCTAGGCACCCAAAGCAATAGTAGCTCCACAGGAAAGTTTCTCCCCCATCCTCTGCCTCCCAGATCATCCCTGGATTTGCCTGTCAACTCTCAAAAGGCAGGTTCTGTGCTTTGCAGCTGTGAGTAGGAGCCCTGCCAACACTTTCCCATTTTGAGTTTGACAGAGTGAGTAATACAAGAGTAACAGAGATGGATGGGTTCTGGATTACAGATCTCATTACTACCCCCAAAACCCACCCCTCTTCCAAACATTTCTATCACTTTGAGAGAACCATCATTACCCTAGTCACCGAGGATCTAACAAACATTCTGTTAGCATCAACTCCTCACATTCCCTTGTGCCCCAGACCCTTCAAATCTAACCAACTGGAAAATATTGCTAGTTCTTTCTCTACATCTTTCACATTCATTCATTTCTTTACTCACACAACTCATCACTTTTCACCTAGACTATTGTTTTAACTTCCTAATTGGTATCCCTGCCTCAAGTCGCATCTTTCTACAACCTGTCTTCTACACTATTGATAAACTGAATTTCCTTAAGCATGGGTCTGACCTAGTCTCCTACTCAGTTAACTCCAGGTAATTCATAATGACTTCAGGGTCAAATATTACTTCATCTTTATTGTGCCCAGTTTCTATTTTTGTGACATCATATGGAAGATTATTAGTGTAGCAGTACATGTAGATAAGTCATGAATTAGTAAATATAACACATATAATAGGTTATATTCATTTTTTTTTAATTTATAAGGGTGCATAATCAAAGTCTGGAGACAATGGAGAGCCCCTTAAGGCTTTTGAATAAGGAAGTGATATTGTTAGATATAAGAATTAAAAATAATATTTTTGGTAGCCATGAAAAGGACAAATTAGGGAAGGAACTAGAACCAGACTAGTTAAGAGGACATCATAATACTTTAAGTAATAGGTCATATCGAATGATTTGGGGGTGGTGCCATTGTGGTTGGTGAAGAGGGGGCAAATATGAGAAGTATCTTAGAGGCAAAAATGGACAGAACTAGGCAAGTGACTAGATATAGGGAGGTAAAAGAGTAGGAAAATTCAAAGAAAAGTCTAAGATTTCACAGAGTTAGTCAATGACTACCCATAATCACACAGGTAGTAAGTATCTGGGACAAGACATAAGCCCAGATCTTCCTGGCTTCAAGTCCATCCCTCTACCCACTAAACTATCTTGCCTCTCACACTATCTCAATCTGCCTCACACTACCTGTGTGACTTGAGCAAGCCACAAGCTCCTTAAGCCTCAGTTTTCATATATGCCAAATGAGAGCATTGGAAAATGGCTTCCAAGGTTGCTAAATCCATGGTCCTATAAGAATCTTGGGCTTTCTGATGGGTTCATGAGTGCTCAGCTCTCTCTACTGGTTTCTTCTATGTATTTTCCCAATGTGACAGATTCATTTTCAGCTCTATATAGTTTGATTAATTCCAAAAGAAAAAAAATGAGCACCTCTATTATCTCCATATATCCCTAGCATGAATCCCTTGAGTAGATTCTTTTCTATTCACCGAGGAGCAATTTTTTTTCCAACTGATTCTTTTTCCTCATTCACTACCTGTTCTTTGAAGCTTAGAGTGGATGTAAAAATTATTTGAAATCAGAACACAACTGGTACGGACTAGACTATTCAGGCCTACAATTATAGAGTATTCTCAGAATTTCCTTTTGGGGGCCATAACATGGCATAAATATTCAATTAACTAGAAAAATTGTTTTCTGCATATTTCATAGAATCCTAGATCCTCAGCATTGAAAGCCCTTAGTAGTTAATGACTTTGACCTCTTCATGAAACATTATCTTTTCTATAGCATGCACAAGTGTTCACCTAGTCTCTGATCCATCACCTCTAGCAATAGAAAATTCACTGCTTTCTGAATCAGCCTATATTCTCTGCTTTTGGATTACTCCAACCACTACATAATTCTTCCTCATATTGATCTAATGAATGCCTACTGTTAACTTCTACTTATTAGCCCGATTTCTGCCATCCACAATATAGAGCTGGTGGAAACACATTTTACACATGACAACCTTCAAATATTTTAAGACTATGATTGTTTTCTCTTCTATGGTCTAAGCATTGAGTTCCATCAGTGACTTTTCATTTAACATTATGTTTAATTACCTCACTCTCCTGATCTCTCTCTCCCAATATTCCTCCTAAAATTTTGGCATATAGAGTTGCACACTGTAATTCAGATGTAATCATACCAGTGCAGAATACAGCAGGACAATTGCCCTCCTCATCATGGATGCTATAATTCTAATGATGCAGTTTAAAATTGCATTATCTTTGTCTTTTACTTGCATTTCACTGTCAACTAGTATAAAGCTTATCATTTATTTTTTTTTAATTTATTTTTTAAAGATCTATCCGTTTCTCTTTCCTCCCCTGTGCTTTGGCAGTTGCTTCCTTGAAGCTAAATGCTAATCTTTGCATTTTTTGGATAAATTTTATCTTGCTATATTTAACCTATCATTCTAGTTTGTCAAGCTCTTTTCTGGATCTTGACTTTGGTTGCCCAACATATGAGCGTACTGATTCTAGCTCTCTGTCATTTGGTGATTTTACATTGTTCTTCCTTCAATCGCTGGGAAAAAAAAGACAGAAAAGGGCAATGAGGAAAGCCCTACCACACACCAGTATTGACATCTCTCCAGACTGACATTTATTCAGTGGAAAGAGTGCTGGATTTGAAGTTCTATTCCTGTTAACATCACTTACAATGTGTATGACTTTGGACAAGTTAATTAATCTCTCTGGACCTCAGTGTCCTTTTTGTGAAATGGTGGGATGGGAACTAAATAACTTTTAAGTTTCCTTCTTTCTTTATAACTAGAATCCTGTGTTTCCATGCTTTTTGGGTTTAATCATGGGACCAGCTCTGACTTTATCTAACTATCATTCCGTCTTATGAGAAAGGAAGTTGAGATAAACTGCCAAATACTTTGTTGAAATCCAGTTTTTTAAAAAATTTCTATGGTATTTCCTTGTTTAAATTAAATTTATAGTGCGGTTATTTTGCTACTCAAAATTTAACTCCCAGTAAGGAAAATTGAAATATGACAGTAAGTATCAAGGTATAGGCAGTGGTTTCAAAATCAAAATACTTATACTTCATATAATGGCAAGTCACAGGCATTCAAACAATTCTACAAAAAATGGCTAACTGATAGACCAGATCAGGAAAAGGTATATTCTATCACCTCTATGGCTCCAGCCTCCAAGTTTTGCTTTTTTTTTAAATGAGGGAAGGATATTTTACCCAGGTTGTGATCTGGTATTTTCTTCATAGAATCTGTGTCCCATTCAATAGGGCCAAGAGATTTGGTTCTGAAGATAAACAATGTCATTGTCTAGGCACTAAAAATTTCTCCCTGTCCTCTACCATTGCAGTCTTCATTGAACAGGGTTATTAGCTAGTGGCATGTTGCCATCTTAAAAAGCCTTTTCAAGCCATCTGAGTGCCAGAAATCACCAAGGTTTGGGTAAATTTGACTTTTCCTGGTGAGGCACTTTGACTTAGCAATCCTTGACCACAAGAACTATACTGCCACTGTCGCTGATGTTACTATATTTTTTGAAAATAGATACCCTGCTTCTCAATCAGCCAGAGCAGGCAAAATTGAAAAATACTGAACAGTATGTCAACATCTGGTTTAGGAATACTAGTGAGTATGTAGTAACACAGTGATAGTGGGGGTGCTGGGAGACTGGTATATGGCTAATGACTCAGTACTATCAAAACAGAAAATCAGGCTGACAACTCCAAATCTCATGAAGAAATTGACAAATACATAGATACATAGAGATAAAAAAAAGTTAGGAGGGGCTTCCAGGAGCCAAGATGGCAGAGTGAAAAGGTAGTCGCTCTCACTCTCCCCTATCAACCTCTGCAAACCCAGAAAATATCAGCCCAGGAAAAAAAAAAACCCTGGAACACCTGAACTAGAAGAAAGACAGGAGCAGCAGTGCAGCAGCCCAGCAAATGGGTCTCCCAGTGCCTCAGCAAAACAAGGGGCCCCAGGCAGATAAGTACCCTGAGCATTCATCTGAAAGGAGGTGAAGAAAACAACCTAAAGGCTTCCTAAAGCCCCCCTTGCTGATTCCAACCCAACACCAGGTGAGCTGTAGGAAGCCTCCAATTGTGAAGAAATCCTGAAGCCCAGGTGGTAGAGGCAAACACCAACACCTGGACCTCCAGTGCCTCAGTGAGGGGGGAACCGGTGGAAACCAGCTCAGAAAACCACCAGGAGCCTCGGCACTCTACCACAAAGGAATCTCCCAGTGCATTAGCAGAAACGAGGGAGACAACACTGCAGGGGGCCCCAGGCAGATAAACACCCTGCAGCACCCATCTAAAAGGAGCTGAAGAAAGCTAAAGGAAAGGAAAAGCAGGCAACCTAGAATTGCCTGAAAGTTCCAGCCTTGCTGATTCCAGCCCAACACAGGTAAGCTGCCAGAAACCTACAGCCTCCAATTGCCAGCATAAGAGGCCCCAGCAACAAAGCCAGTGACCAAGACCTAGGCTCCCAACACAAGAAGCTTGGGTCAGTACCCTCTGTTCCCCAGCAGGAGAGCTCAATCTCTTTAAAGGCCAGGGAATAAAGAAACACCATGAGTAAAAAGAAATACCATAGATTCATATTATGAGAAGAGTGAAGATCAAGACAGAAATTCTGAAGAGGACAACATTGTCAACAAACCCACATCTGCAACAACAAAAGGGAATATGAACTGGTCTGAAGCCCAAAAAGCCTTCTTAGAAGAGCTCAAGAAGGATTTTAATAGTCAAATGAGAGAGGTAGAAGAGTCCTTCAAAAATACAATTGGCCAATTGGAAAAAAAATACACTGAAGAAAACAAGTCCCTAAAAAACACAATTGGCCAATTGAAGAAGGAAGTACAAAAACTAACAGAAGAAAACAATCTGTTAAAAACTAGAATTGGACAAATGGAAACTAATGTCTCTATGAGAGAGCAAGAATCAGTCAAACAGAAACAAAAAAATGAAAAAAAGATGAAAATGTAAAATACCTCATCAGTAAAACAACGACCTGGAAAATCGATCAGGAGAGACAATTTAAAAATTATTGGACTACCTGAAAATCATGATGAAAAAAAGAGCCTGGACAGTATCTTTCAGGAAATCATAAAGGAAAACTGCCCAGTCCTAGAACCAGAAGGGAAAATAACCATAGAAAGAATCCACCGATCACCACCTGAAAGAGATCCCAAATTGACAACCCAAGGAATATAATAGCAAAATTCCAAAATTACCAGATGAAAGAGAAGGTGCTGCAAGCAGCCAGAAAGAAACAATTTAAATATCATGGAACCACAGTCAGGATTACACAGGACCTTGCAGCTTCTACATTAAAAGACCGCAGGGCGTGGAACATGATATTCTAAGGCAAAGGAGCTTGGAATGCAGCCAAGGATCAATTACCCAGCAAAAATGAGCATCATTTTTCAAGGGAGGAGGTGGATATTCAATGAAATAGGAGACTTCCAAACTTTCCTGATAAAAAGACCAGAGCTCAACAAAAAATTTGATCTTCAAGTACAGGACTCAAGAAGGACTTAAAAAGGTAAATGGGACAGAAGATACAATATGTTGTTAATAAGGGGGGGGCTGTTTAAACCCCTACAAGGGAATATGAGACTTGCAACCCTTGAGAACTGTATTGTTATTACACCTTGTTAAAGGAGTATACATAAAGAGGGTGGATATTAGTTGACTTTGATGTAATGATAAAAAAAATCTAATCAAGTGGGTTAAATGGATCCAAATAAGTGGATCAATCTGATCTTAGAAAATGTACTGAGAAAGGAGGAGGCAGACAAGGGTAAATTACATTACAGGAAAAGACACAAAATCCTATTACAGCAGAGGGAAAGGGGGGGGAGCATTGTTTGAACCTTACTCTCATCAGATTTGGCTCAAGAAGGGCATAATATAATCAGTTAGGTATAGAAATCTAACTTGCCCTATAGGCAGTAGGAGGGAAAAGGGGAAAGAAAAGGGAGGGGGAAAGAAAAGGGAGGGGGGAAAGAAGGGAGGGAAGCAGTAAGACTAAAGGGGAAGAAAAGGGAAAGGGATAATAAAAGGGGGAGGGACTGAAGGAGGCGTGGTCAAAAGCAAAACACTAGTGAAGGGGGAAAGGAAAAAGGAGAAAGAAAAGCATAAATGGGGGAAAAGGATGGAGAAAAAGACACAGATAGTAATCATAACTGTGAATGTGAATGGGATGAACTCTCCCATAAAATGGAAAGGATTGCAGAATGGATTAAAAACCATAATCCTACAATATGTTGTTTACAGGAAACACATTTGAAAAAGAGTGACACATACAGGGTAAAGGTAAAAGGCTGGAGCAGAATATATTATGCATCAGCTGAAGTAAAAAAAGCAGGGGTAGCAATCCTGATCTCAGACAAAGCAAAAGCAAAAATAGATCTAATCAAAAGAGATAAGGAAGGAAACTACATCCTGCTAAAAGGCACCATAGACAATGAAGTAATAATCATTACTAAACATATATGCACCAAATGGTATAGCATCCAAATTCTTACAGGAGAAGTTCAGGGAGTTACAGGAAGAAATAGACAGCAAAACTATACTAGTGGGGGACCTGAACCTCCCCCTCTGCACTAGATAAGTCTAAAGACAAAATAAACAAGAAAGAAGTTAAGGAGGTGAATAGAACATTAGAAAAGTTAGGTATGATAGACCTCTGGAGAAAACTGAATGGGGATAGAAAGGAATATACTTTTTTCTCAGCAGTACATGGCACATACACAAAAATTGACCATGTACTAGGGCATAAAAACCTCACAATCCAATGCAGAAAGGCAGAAATATTAAATGCATCCTTTTCAGATCATGATGCAATAAAAATTATATGTAATAAAGGGCCATGGAAAGATAGACTAAAAAATAATTGGAAACTAAATAATCTAATCCTAAAAAATGATTGGGTCAAACAACAAATCATAGAAACAATCAATAATTTCATTCAAGAGAATGACAATAATGAGACAACATACCAAAACCTATGGGATGCAGCAAAAGCAGTTCTTAGGGGAAGTTTTATATCTCTAAATGCTTACATAAATAAAATAGAAAAAGAGGAGATTAATGAATTGGGCATACAACTAAAAAAACTAGAAAAAGAACAAATTAAAAATCCTCAACTAAACACCAAATTAGAAATATTGAAAACCAAAGGAAAAATTAAAAATTGAAATTAAGAAAACTATTGAACTAATAAATAAAACTAAGAGCTGGTTTTATGAAAAAACCAATAAAATAGAAAGCCTTTGGTTAATTTAATTAAAAAAAAGAAAAGAAAACCAAATTACTAGTATCAAGAATGAAAAGGGTGAAGCTACCACCAAGGAAGAGGAAATTAAAACAATAATTAGGAATTATTTTGCCCAACTATATGCCAACAAATTTGACAATCTTAGTGAAATGGATACATATTTACAAAAATATAAATTGCCCAGATTAACGAAGAGGAAGTAAAATACTTAAATAACCCCATCTCAGAAAAAGAAATTGAACAAGCCATTGATGAACTCCCTAGGAAAAAATCTCCAGGGCCAGATGGATTTACATGCGAATTCTATCAAACATTTAAAGAACAATTAATTCCAATACTATATAGACTATTTGGGAAAATAGGTGAAGAAGGAGTCTTACCAAATTCTTTTTATGATACAAATATGGTGTTGATACCTAAACCAGGAAGAGTCAAAATAGAGAAAGAAAATTATAGACCAATTTCTCTAATGAATATAGATGCAAAAATTTTAAACAAAATACTAGCAAGTAGATTGCAGCAACTTATCACAAGAATAATACACTATGACCAGGTAGGATTTATACCAGGAATGCAGGGTTGGTTCAATATTAGGAAAACTATCAGCATCATTGAGCATATCAACACAAAACCAACAGAAACCACATGATCATCTCAATAGATGCAGAAAAAGCTTTTGATAAAATACAACACCCATTCCTATTAAAAACACTAGAAAGCATAGGTATAAATGGAGTCTTCCTTAAAATAATAAATAGCATATATCTAAAACCTTCAGCAAGCATTATATGTAATGGGGACAGGCTAGAAGCATTTCCAATAAGATCGGGGTGAAACAAGGATGTCCATTATCACCACTGTTATTCAATATTGTACTGGAAACCTTAGCTTTAGCAATAAGAGAAGAAAAAGAAATTGAAGGCATTAGAATAGGCAAAGAAGAAACAAAGCTATCACTCTTTGCAGATGACATGATGATATACTTAGAGAATCCTAGAGAATCAAGTAAAAAACTACTTGAAATAATAAACAACTTTAGCAAAGTTGCAGGCTATAAAATAAACCCACATAAATCATCAGCATTTCTATATATTACCAACAAAGCCCAACAGCAAGAGATAGAAAGAGAAATCCCATTTAAACTTACTGTAGACATTATAAAATATTTAGGAGTCTACCTCCCAAACAAACCCAGGAACTCTATGAACACAATTACAAAACACTTTTCACACAAATAAAATCAGATCTAAATAATTGGAAAAACATCAGTTGCTCATGGGTAGGCCGAGCTAATATAATAAAAATGACAATCCTACCTAAGCTAATTTACTTATTCAGTGCCATACCAATCAAACTACCAAAAAATTATTTTATAGAGTTAGAAAAAATAATAACAAGATTCATTTGGAAAAACAAAAGGTCCAGAATATCAAAGGAACTAATGAAAAGAAATGCAGGGGAAGGTGGCCTAGCAATTCCAGATCTTAAATTGTATTATAAAGCAGCAATCATCAAAACTGCTTGGTACTGGCTAAGAAATAGGGAGGTGGATCAGTGGAATAGGTTAAATATGCAAGACACAGTAGTCAATGACTATAGTAATCTATTATTTGATAAACCCAAAGACCCCAGCTTCTGGATAAGAACCCACTCTTTGAAAAAAACTGCTGGGAAAACTGGAAAAGAGTATGGCAGAAACTAGGCATAGACCCAAATCTCACACCATATACCAAAATAAAGTCAAAATGGGTTCATGACTTAGATATAAAGGCTGATACCATAAGTAAACTGGGAGAACAAGGAATAGTTTACCTATCAGATCTATGGAGAACAGAAGAATTCATGACCAAACAGGAGATAGAGAACATTATGAAAAGCAAAATGGATAATTTTGATTACATTAAATTGAAAAGTTTTTGCACAAACAAAGCCAATGCAACTAAGATTAGAAGGAAGGTAGAAAATTGGGAAAGAATTTTTACAACCAGTCTCTCTGATAAAGGCCTCATTTCTAAAATATATAGAGAATTAAGACAAATTTATAAGAACACAAGCCATTCCCCAATTGATAAATGGTCAAAGGATATGAACAGACAGTTCTCAGATGAAGAAATTAAAGCCATCTATAGTCATATGAAAAAATGCTCTAAATCGTTATTGATTAGAGAAATGCAAATCAAAACAACTCTGAGGTACCACATCACACCTATCAGATTGGCCAACATGACAAAACAGGAAAATGATAAATGTTGGAGAGATGTGGGAAAATTGGAACACTAATACATTGTTGGTGGAGTTGTGAAATGATCCAACCATTTTGGAGAACAATTTGGAACTATGCCCAAAGGGCTACAAAAATGTGCATACCCTTTGATCCAGCAATAGCACTTCTAGGGCTATATCCCAAAGAGATCAAACAAATGGGAAAAGGACCCACATGTACAAAAATATTCATAGCAGCTCTTTTTGTGGTGGCAAAGAATTGGAAATTGAGAGGATGCCCATCAATTGGGGAATGGCTGAGCAAGTTGTGGTATATGAATGTAATGGAATACTATTGTGCTATAAGAAATGATGAACAGGCTGACTTCAGAAAAACCTGGAAAGACTTATATGGTCTGATGCTGAGTGAAGTGAGCAGAACCAAGAGGACTTTGTATACAATAACAGCCACGTTATGCAATGACTAAGAATGTTACACTGAACCATTCTCAGCATTACGAGGATCTAAGACATCTCCAGAGGCCTCAGGATGGAAAATGCTGTCCACATCCAAAGAAAGAACTATGGAAGTCGAATCGCTATCACTTATTTTTACCTTCTGTTGAGTTTTGTTTCATCTTTCTGATGGTTCCTCCTATTGGTTTTAATTTTTACTTACAACTTCACTAATGTGAAAATATGTTTAATGGGTATGTAAATGTAAAGCCTATGTCAGATTGTGCCATCTTGGGAGGGTGGGGGGAGAAAAGGGAGAAAAAATTTTCAACTCAAAAGCATATGGAAAAAAATTTTTTTAAAAAAATAAATGAATAAAAAATTTAAAAAAAATTATTTTAAGTTAGAAATAAATATTAGTGTCTTGAGAGGTGGTTTCTCTTAGTGGATTAAGGGACAAACAGCTAAGGAGTCAGGATGTCCTGGATTCAAGTTTCACTCAGGTTACCCCTCTACATGTGTAGAAGGAATTTTCACACTACAATTGAAGGAGGAAGAGGAGAAAGAAAATGGAGAAAAAAGGAAGGAAGAGGAGGAAGAGAAAAAAGGGGAAAGAGGAAAAGAAAGAAGATGAGGAATGAGAGGAGGAGGAGGAAAAAGACAAAGAAAAAAAGGCAGAGAAGACTGCATAAAACTATGCAAATATCTTTATATATCTGATGGGGCTTTCATGACAGGAAGCTTGATGTTCAGTTGTTTCAGCCATGTTTGACTGTTCGTGACCCTATTTGGGGTTTTCATGGCAAACATACTGGAGTGATTTGCCATTTCCTTCTCCAGCTCATTTTACAGATGAGGAAACTGAGGCCAATACAGGATTAAGTGGCTTGCCCAGGGTCACACAGCTAGTAAGTATCTGAGGCCAGATTTGAACCCAGCAAGATTTGTCTTCCTGAATCCATCCCCAGTGTTTTATCTACTGTACCACCTAGATGTTAACTGAATTTGAAGCAACTCTTGCTTCTATGTAAACTAGAAAAACAATCAAAATATTTTTTCCAACGGTGATATTCATCACCTTTGTTAGTAAGTAGTAAAGGAAGCAAAAATGAAAACTTATTTAAGTAAATCAGTCAATCCTTAAAGAACATTTAAAAACTTATTCTTAAATTTAAAACAAATACCCTGATGATTTTTTTTAATCCATCAAGTCCGTTTCTGTTGTCTCTGACAAAAGATATATTCTTTCTTATATAAATGAAATCCCTAGCCTGCATGTTCCATACCTATATGGGATACTCACATTAGTATTACAGAGCTGAATCTCTGGAATATAAGATTACAAATAATAAATTAAGTCATTGTCCCTGAATCCTGTCCAATCATTACAATTCCAGCTCTTGTTTATTATAGTTTGCAATGACATTTTTATGCATATAACTCTGGTCTCCAAAAGGCAAATTTAATTATGTCTTTCGATGAAGACATTAATATACTTAAATATAACTCTGGGAAATGAATATCATGACCTTTATAATAGGAAGTCATGTCTATCTGTGCTATTGGGCCCTTGCCTCAGTATTAAGATCTTAGCTACCATGAGAGGCGTCATGAAAAAGAAAGCTCTAGTAAGTAATAAAAACACTTAGTAATTTTGACTAATGAGCAAAAGCTAGTCTCAATTATAGACTATTTAAAAAATAAATGTCATCCTATTATTTTGAATCCACACAATATTTAACAAAGGGTTTCCTAGTGGTGATCCTTATGGGATTTGCTTTAATGAATGCATAAAATTAACTTAAATTAGCCTTTTAAGGCTTTTCATATAAACAGACACAGATGATTCATAGATCATTGAAGCCTAAGAGCTACAGCTCCTTTAACAAATGAGGAAACTGAGTCTCAGCGGTATAGTAACTTCCTCAAATTCACAAACCTAGTTAGCTCCAGACAAGATTAGAACTCATCTCTCTAGACTCCCAGTCCAGCTTTGTTTCCAGGACACCATGCTGCTTGGTCAGTTCAACCCTAATGGGACTATTCAATTAAATACTAAAGCTGGTTTAAAATTAATTTCCATTATTATAAGCACTGAATTTAGTAGGTTAAATCCATTCCCATTGAAAAGGGGATAAATTTTCTCTTTTTGCAAAAATCTAAAGGAAGCAATGCCTATACTATGAGACAAGTTGATTCAAACACTTGTTGTCATTGCCTGGAATAGGTTTTCCCTCCAGACTACGTAAAACCAATTCATTCTTCAGTATCTAGATTAGTTCTTACCTCCTCCTTGACACTTTCCCTGACCTCTGCAGATTTCAATAACCT
This sequence comes from Phascolarctos cinereus, assembly GCF_003287225.1. Lineage (NCBI taxonomy): Eukaryota > Metazoa > Chordata > Mammalia > Diprotodontia > Phascolarctidae > Phascolarctos > Phascolarctos cinereus. The sequence goes on from NW_027555736.1 coordinate 159,437,388, forward strand.
TCATATTATTCTGAACTTAGAGTCTGCATTTATAATCTGTACCAAACCAATTTTTTTTTACTTTTCCATGCTTATATTTTAATTAAGAATATGACACTTTATTAAAGCAATGAAAGCTAATAAAGTAATAGTAATCATAGTGTATAATTATAAAATCAAAGACTGGCTAGACAGGAAAAAAATCTTAGGAATTATTTGATCTCATTTTACATATAAAGAAATTGAGAACTAGGTAGCTGCTACATACATATGAAAGATGTTAGTTATTAAATGTCAAGTCAAATAAATGTTAAGAAATCCACCTGTAAATGGAAAAAAAATGTTTTAGTCATATAGGGCTTTTGACACTACAAATTATACAATGTGAGTAATTCCAATTCCATAACCATGGAAGATTGGAACCATAAAACTAAATTCATTTGCCTTTTCAAATAGGAAGACATTAAAAAAGTCTGGGAAAAAAATTTCTGGATTTGGATTTAGGATCTAGGTTCAAATGCTGGATCTTCTACTTGTTACATTTATTTTGGTGATGTGTCACAATTTTATTTAGCCATTCCTTAATTAATGGGCATCTGCTTTGTTTCCATTTATTGCTGCAAAAAAATGCTGCTATAAACGTAAAAGCACTTGATGTCTTTTTGTCAATGACCTCCTTAGAGCATATGCTTAGCAATGAAATGTCTGGGTTCAAAGGGCGTGGATATTTTAGCCTTTTATTTACATAATTCCAAATTGATTTTCAGAAACATTGTATTGCTTCATAGTTCTACCAACAACACTGTAAGTGTGCCTGTCTTTCTAAAACCCCTTCAGCACTGACCATTCCCATTTTTTGTCATCTTTGCCAATGTGCTAGGTATAAGATGAAATATCAAGGTTGGTTTGACTTATATTTACCTTATTATCAGTCATTTAGAATATTCTTTTATATGGTTAACAGTGTCCAATTCTTTTGAGGACTTTTGTTTTTCCTTTTAAAACCATTGAGAGATTAATCATAAACTACCTCTTGTGTTTTTCAGTTTTGTGTATTGGTGCAGTTGGTAAGGGGGCTAGGCCTGGAGTTAAAAGGGCCTGAGGTCAAATCCAGACTCAGACACGTGCTAGCTATGTTATGCTGGGCAAGTCACTTAACTTCTCTCAGCCTCAATCTCCTTATCTGTAAAATGAGAATAATAGCACCTACCTCACAAGTAATGAGGATTAAATGAGATAACATTTATAGAATTTTATAGTTCTTAAAATACTATACAAATGCTAGCTATTAATTTTGATGATGATAACGATGATGATGATGTTTTATGCCCTGACGTACAGATAGAAAGTTCCTTGAGGAGAGAGACAATGTCTAATTCCTTTGTACTTCCCCCAAAGTTTAGAAAAGTAAGCATTAAAGGAAGGGAAAAGATAGGGCTCAAATAAAAGAATTTACATCAGTCATCTACTCTTCTCAAGGCTGTTATAGTAACAACAACTCATTTCCATGTAAGCTTTTGAGGGCTTTGCAGTGTACTTTACTTAGAATAACCCTGTAAGATAATTTGTAAAAGGATTCTCTTCAGTGTATAAATTAGGAAAGTGGGACTTAGAAGGAAAAAAATGACTCATATAGCTTGCAAGTGTCAGGGCCACAATTAGAATCCAGAGTTTGCCTCCCTTCCCTTATTCTTTCCACTCTACCATGCAGCCTTTCAAGGTACTGTGAGATTAAATCTTTTTTTTTTTAATGCATTCCTTCTTTGGGTGGAAAAGCAGATGAATGAATAGAATTTTTTCCCTTTGTGTTGTGAAAAAGAAAATGTCAAAGGAGGAAGACAGATTCAGTGGGCCAGCCAACATTTCTATGCTACCTCACAGAGCTGAAGGTCATAGTTACATCCCAAAAGCAATTTCTTCTAGTCTGGACAGAAGCATGTGCTTTCACAGAGACTCGTAGGGGAAGGCAAGCGAGAGGAAAAGGCCATGAGACTCTGAGTGCTCCATTTTGCACTTTGTAGGTTTGAGCTCACACATACACGAACATAGACACATCTGTTCATGTGTAGAGTTTTAATTTAGTGGGGAAAGGTTAATAAAAAGAAAGCAGTAACTGGGCACCCAACTGTCCAGCATGCAGAGATATATAATATGATGGGACAGCTAGGTGGAGCAATGGATACAGCAATGGGCTTAGAATCAGGAAGCCTCATTTTCATGAGTTCAAATCCAGCTGCAGACACTTAAAAGCTGTGTAACCCTAGGCAAGTCACTTAACCCTGTTTGCCTCAGTTATTCATCTATAAAATTGGCTGAAGAAGGAAATGACAAACCATTCTAATATTTACGCCAAGGAAACCCGAAAATGGGGTCATGGAGAGTCAAGCATGATGCACATGAACAATGGACATGTAATATTTTATGTGTGGGTGCATAATATTATATACATACATATAAATACATACATGCATACACGTACACACTTCCTAGGTGGGGGTGGGGGTGCCAGATGTCACCATTTGAGGGAACTCTAAGTATGGATACTTTCTCCACTAGTGCAAATCAGCAACATATCTGTAACTTATCATTTCAGGATGTTGCCTGTAAGCACTGAAATGTTAAATGACAAGAAGGTCTTGTGAAAAGATCACTGGCTCTAGACTCAGAGGTCCTTGGTTCAAATCCATGTCTAATAATTCTTACTTATGTGGCCTTGGTCCAGTCACTTAACTGCTCTGGATCCCAGTTCCTTCGATTGTAAAATGAGGAGCTGGCCATTGTGATTCCTTCTGGCTCTACCTCTAAAGGGCCTATTTAACTTGCCTTGCCACATAGCTAATGTGTGCCAGAAACAGCACTTGAACCCCAGCTCTTCTCAACTCCAAGACCTTCTATCCAATATGCTATACTGCCTCCTGATTGTAAGCATACACAAACTTTCTACATTTGGCACATTAAAAAAGAGCATAATCATACTTCTCTTGACCTTGAATTTCCACTTCTAGCCTCATGTAACACCTCTCCCTCTTCCCTACCACATTAATTCCTTCACCCACTACATATACTTTCATATGCGTGTGTGCACACATTCAGTACCTCTGTTTACCCACTCATCTCCTGAAGAAAACACAAAAAAGAAGTAACCGTGTTCAGCCTGTCCATATAAAGAGTAAGATTCAAGGCCAGACCTGGGTGTTTTCAGGTGAATTCATGAAACCTTCTGCACCATTTTAGAAACTAATATTTCATTTTTTATTCCATTCCATCTCTGAAAGTGACCTCCATCAAAGAATGTAGGCTTAGTGTGAAACTAGGCTCTGATGCTCTGCAGGTCAATATTTCCCAAACCCCAGCTACCACTTAGCCAAAAAGTAAAGCTCTGCTGGGCAGAGCCATCCCAATAATTCAGCCGCTGTATATGTCTTGCTATGTTTTCTTCCCTGACTTTCATTATCTTCTTTTCCCTCTCAACATCGCCTTTCAGAATAGTAGACCAAGATCCCCTTCCCAAAATCATAGTAGTAAGTAGCAGAGCTGAGTCTGAACTTCGTTCCTATTGATTCAAATAGAGCAGTCCATCAACACCAATTCTATAGCACCCTAGGAATATAAAAGAAGACTTAAACATTTGCCCTAGACTTCAAATTTCTTATAATCCATTTGGGGAGATAAGAATTGAATTGAATTGATCTGAGATGAGCCGAGGATAGCCTTGAAAGACTTTAGGGTATGACTGATATTGTAAGGGAAGCAGAACATGAAACAAGGCAGAATAAGTGTGACTTGTTATCAGAAAAGAGGAGAAGCTACTCTGATCCAGGGATGGTAGAGATAATTTGGGTAAGTCTAAGGCAGAGATTCTTAAAATGGGGTTAAGCAAAAGGATTGTTAAAATTGGATGGGAAAAATTATATCTTCATTTTCACTAACCTATTTAAATTTTTCTTTAATAATGAATGTAGGAAAGAAAACATTATTCTGAGAAGAGTTCCCTAGCCTTCACCAGACTGCCAAAGGAAATTCATGACACATAAAAAAGTAAAGAACCCTTCATGGGAGGTGGGGGTGGTGCAAATAATGGAGAGCAAAACACAGGATTTTTGATTCATTGGTAGGCAATAGGGAGCCACTATATGCTTTTAAGTAGACAGCAGTATTTTTCTGCACTGGTGCTTACAAGTTATACTATTCATCTATCACAGGTTTTATAGTCCCTCCCTAGGAGGAAAGGTGGCTAGAGGTCAGAGGATCATGGGAATTCTCCTGAAGTGCTAACTAGGCATTCCATAGACAGAATGTCATGGGCTCCTATTTTGATCAAATAAACTCTTTGCCAAATTAAGGTCACCAAAACACCACAATCACTTTTTGTGAAAACCAAGAGATTCTTGAGCTGTTCATAAACCTCCTCTCAGAAGGATCGTTTAAGTCCATGAAACCCACGAGGCAAAATTACAAATCTTAAACGCTACCAAAAAAGAAAGAAAGAAAGAAATGATGATCTTGGCTTCCTGTCCTAGACCTACAAGGTAATTATAGCCACAAATTGTAAACTTCAACTCTTATGAACTCCTTGCTGACCTACTTTAAGAGTGAACTGCAGAACGAAAGTTTCCCTATAGGAATTCCTTGGCATTTGATGAATGTAGAGATCACCATTAGGTGATCATAGTTGGCAAATTACCCAAAAAGAAAATAGCCAGCACTGAATTTCCTGGGTCAAAATGTTTTTCCTAACAGTGTTTTGAAATGTGTGTGTGGAAAAGGTTTTATAGTATACGTCATTTCCCTGCTGTGATATGAATTGAAAAACTGTAATTCAACACAGCTCATTATTTGTTCAGCTTATTAACATTGTGCATCATTTTTCCTCTATTCCATTGTAAGAAAATCAAGCTTAACACCTTGGCCCTTCTAGTCCCCAGTTCAGGAATTAGAATGGAAAAGAGGAAGGCATGAACAGAAGAAAGAATTTGGAGAACACAGGTAGGTTATACAGCAAAGCAGAGAAAGAGAAGAAAAAACCAAAGCAATGGCTCTGTGTCCAGATCCACCTGTGTATTAAGCCAGCTCCCCAGTGTTCTTCACTAGGGTTACACTACTGGTTCCCAAAGAAGTTATTAATAACAATCCAGCTGGTTATTGGCATCCTTGGCTATTCGTTCCTTTTTATATTTGTATAAACACAAACGAAGGAGATAATTTGCTTGAGTTTACATGCACACAAGCATGACTAAGGAATATAAAGCAATAACACTTCATTCTTGCTTGTATGTAGTACATGCACACATATGTGAAATACACAAACATCAACACTACAGCCTCTCAAGCCCTCAACACACACACGCACACACACACGCACACAAAATATTACAGGGCTTCCTACTGAAAAAGAGACCTAAAATCACTTAAAAGCTCAACCTAATTGTCCATGCTACTTTTTAAAAAACATTTTATTATTATTATTTATAACTGGATCTCCCTATTTTCCCCAGCCTGGAAATACATTGACTACACACAGGTATAAACCCACTGCTTATTGGCCCAGAATCTTTTGGTCCTGCTGTTTCTGAGCTGAGGCAGTTTGTCCTTTCTAAGATAGCCAGGCACTTCCCTCCGTTCCCCTCGATTCTGGAGGCTTACTATACTGGGGATGAATTTACAGATGACACCCAACTGGCTTTAGCCATTTTACAGCTAAGCGCAGCCAAACTCAGGTGAGCCCCCAGTCTCAGCATTGTGAGTGGGCATTGTGAGTGAACCACACTGACTCTATCTTGTGACTCAATTCCAGATCTAGCTCAGTTCCTTTTGTATTCAGTCACGGGTCTTAGCCCAATTTCTGTCTTGTGAAAAACCTCATTCAATTATGGGAATTGTGAGAAACCTTCATTTCACTGTCTGACCTTAGCACTGCTTCACTGGCAAGCTGGACCACCTCTACCAGTTACTTAGAGACCCTTAATTAAGGACCTAGGTTATGCTGACCAGGAACACAGCCAGATCTGAAGAGTGATGCAAGGAGTCTTCCAACAATTCTACATCTCAGGTCCTGTACTGGTTACTCAGCTAATGTTTCCATGTTCCTTTCATTGAATACAGACACTTAGGAAAACCTCTTTTTCCAATTTCAGAGAATTGTACCTGCTCACTCTTCCTCCTATCCCCCAACTCTCAAAACTCACTCATCCTCTTCCCAACTTAGAAAGCCCCTAATCTTTCCTCTATTTAGAAATCAGATTGCTTAATCCACTATCCTGGTTTATAAACTGTTCATTGTTTACTTTTAATGCATGAAAATATGTCTCTCCCTGTATTCTAGATACAGGGCCAAGTTGAGGAGGCCTGATCCTGTTCTGTCATACAATTGGCATGCATTATGTAACAAAGTGATATGCCTGGAAGCTTGAATCTTTGTTTCCTCATTTTTTTTTTCAGATTTCACCCATTACACCACCCTAGTAGTAGGATTTATTTGTGTGTATGGCTATATTTATACCCCTGCTGATTTTAAAATAAAGTGCATCAAAATTATTTAAGTCCTTGAGAAGCACACACCTGTTATAGCATATAAAATTCAAGATGGTATCACTGCAGGATCTACTAACTTCATGGGCAGAAAGCTATTTCCATATTTTTCTGAGATCTTAGACTTAAAGCTGGCAGGATCCTCAGAGTTCATCCTCCACCTTCGCATTTTATACATGAAGAAATTGAGGCTCAGAGAGTTAAAACTTACACAGGTACTTAGTGTCAGAGCTCAGATTCAAGTCTATGCCCTCACCTTGTCTCTGAAACATCTTTCTTCAAATGTCTAAGGGTTGCAAATATAGATCCCTAGGAATTTCTTTCACTGGAAAAAGAATTTGAATTACTGTAGGTGGATGGAATTTACACAGTGCTTGACTAAATTCAGTAACTTTGTTTTGACTGTTTCAATATTTCTTCTCACCATCTAAAATTGAAAGGTATCCTTATAACCTTGTAGCAATGACTGATTAAACATAAAGCAAAGGAGATGGGCTGGGAAGTATTTTTTTTTTCATTTTAAGATCACCTACCCAGTGAAGATACCCCCTCTAACTTGTTCCCAAGGTCCTTGTACACTTAGTAAGAACACTTTAAAAGCTAGGGAGGAGAGTGCTAAAGGAGTCTATTGTCCCCATCACAAAGTCCATGGCTCCACAAGTCATGGCTGCAGGGATTTTCCCCAAACCCCAGAACTCTGAGCACTGTCAGGAATCTTAGGTTTGGTTTCAATACAGCAGAGCTCAGTGAGCTTCCAGGAGGCAAAGAATAGACTGCAAGCATACTTAAGAATATAAGGCTCTCCAGGTACAAATCTCAGCTCTCTACATTAACTTACACTAGGGATGGGGAATCTGTGGCCTTCTAGGTCCTTGGGTGCAGCCTTTTGACTAAGTCCAAGTTTTACAGAACAAATCCTTTTATTAAGGGGATTGGTTCTGTGAAGTTTGGATTCAGTCACAGAGCCACACTTGAGGACCTAGAGAACCACCTGTGGCCTAGAGGCCATAGGTTCCCCACCCAACCTACCCCATTGCTCCTGAATTAGGATGCAGAACCTCATGTCCAGGATGTTCTCAAAGCCTAACAAGTATCAATAAGAGCTCAAGAAAAGAAGACTACAATGACCTTATGGCATCGTCTCTATTCCCTTCCTTGATAGCCCATTTTACAGAGAGAGAAATTGGAAGTCCATAAAGATGAAATGAAGAACCAGGCATCCCTAACTGATAAGTCTCCAAAGCTTACACTCTCTGTGGAGGCCAGTTTCCCAAAAGATTTCTCCCATTTTAATGTCATAGTACAAGTTTCCCCGCCCGCATGTGACATGTCGATCCATTAAAAAGCAATTATTAAGCACCTACAATGTTCCAGGAGCTGTGCTGAGTGCTGAGGTTACAAAGGCAAAAGATAGACCCCTTTCCTAGGATTTATCTCTTGATCTCAGCTTCTTAGAATTCTTAGTTTCCATCAAAATTTATCTCAAGCATCACTTCCTTCAGGAATCTCATTCTGCTCTTCCCAGCTTTGAGGGTCTCCTTGAACCTCCATCTAAATACCAGGTATTTACCTTATATCCACTTGGTATATACTTTATATTTACTTATACTACTATTTCACCCAATAAAGGCAGAGAGCCAGTCAACAAGCATTTATCAAGTGCCTACTATGTGCTAGAAAACTAGGCTAAGCACCAAGTATACAAAGGCCAAAAAAACCAGCTTTCAAGAAACTCAGTCTGATAGAAGAGATAACATGCAAACAACATTGTACAGACATGATGTATACAGGATAAATTGGAGATGATCAGCAGAGAGAAGGGACCAGAATTAAGGGGAATTGCACTGGATGCAAAATTTGATCTTGGAAGTGATAGGGAGCAACTGGAGTTTGCCATCCAGAACAGAACAGAATGAATACTGAGGAAGGGCCATTGGACCAAGTAAGTCATAGATAACTGGTAATCTTGGAGACAGAAAGTTCTATTCTTCCCTTCAGGAAGCTGAATTTGACATGGATTGTAGTGGGGAAAGACATATTATGAGACCAACCAGAAAGCTACTGCAATGGTCTGGGCATAGGGTAATAACTGCCTGCATTTCGGTGGGTATCTGTCTTAGAGGAGAGAAGAGGGCATATAGAAGACATATGACAATGGCAGAATTGACAGAATTTGGCAACAGGTTGGATATGGGGATGTGAGAGATGGGAGGTGAAAATGATGCCCGTTTCAAACTAGGGTAGCTGGTAGGATGACCTTGAAAACAGAGGGAAACTGAGAGCACAGAAAGTGTTTCATTTCTGTCATTTTAACCTTGGGCCACCCATAGTGCCTAGAGGTTTAATGGTTGTCCACATTTAAAATCTTAGGTCCTAGCTGAAAAGTGCTAGCTACAAAATCACTAGAGTAAAAAGTCTGTGTTACAATAATTTCAGTTATCCCAAAGCACTCTATAAACTCTATGGACTCAGAAATCTCTTTCCAGCTTGTAAAATGGAGCTAGTGATAATTAATTTACTTTAAGAGGTTATAGATTAATGTAGCAGAGAGAATGTTAGATTAGGAGTTGCATGCCCAAGGGTTGAATTCTACTTCTGTAATTTACTACCTGTATGACCTCAAGCAAACCACTCAAGCTCTTTGGGAACTCAGTTTTCTTACCTGTAAAATGAGGTGGTTTGATTAATGAACTAGGAGGACCCTTTCAAGATATGAATCTATGATTCTCTAATTCTATGATAAATACTTTTTTTTAACAATTGCATAGCTGAAATAATAAATGTTCTTTGAAAGACATTCTCTAGCATAATACATTGTACACATAGTTAATGAGTGGGAATTTAATTCTAGTTTTCTAGAAGTTCTCTGCAGATCGGGATGGATTCTCTTTGGAAAACTGATTAAAAAATCATAAATGATTAAAAAAAAAGTGAGTGAGAATTGCTGATCCACTCAATGGAAATTTCTCATTCTAGGACAGGGGTGGGGAACTTTTGGTCTCAAGGGCACATGGGGCCTCTAGTCCTTTGACTGAATCCAAACTTCACAGAACCAATCCCCTTAATAAAGGGATTTGTTCTATAAAACTTGGACTTAGTCAAAAGGCCACACCCAAGGACCTAGAAGGCTATATGTCCCTCATCCCTGTTCTAAGATTACCAATCATCTGTGACTTACTGAATCCCATGGGCTTTTTTCAGTCTTTCTTTTTTTTCATCTTTCTGCAATTCTGGAAACTCTGTTGCATTCTGGAAACTCTGGTTCTCTTAGGCAAAGTGAGTGTACCACTGCTTCCTGTTGATCCTCTGATTTATATGGATGCTCCACCCTTTCTTTACTATATCACCATCTTCCTCCTTCCCATTTAGAATGGGCATTCCCAAAGTCTCTGCCCTAGGCCCTTTCCTTTTATCTCTCTGTACTCTTTCCCCAGATGATCTCATAATTTCCTATGGATTCACTTATGCCCTCTATGCATTATACTGCCAAAACTCTATTTCCAGCCACAATGTGTCTCCTGAAATGTGCTCCCCTGTTACTAATTGGATTCTGGATATCTGTACCTGAATGTCTCATCATTTAGTGGATGAGACTTGAAGACAGTACACAATAATCCATCTCCCACATCTATGCATTTGCACAGATAGACCCCATAGTTTCAATCCCCATAGCTCTTTGCTCTTTTCTGCCTCTAAAAATCCCCAGGGTCTTTTTTTTCTGAGGCAATTGGGATTAAGTGACTTGCCCAGAGTCACACAGCTAAGAAGTATTATGTGTCTGAGGCCAGATTTGAACTCACGTCCTCCTGACTCCAGGGTCAGTGCTCTATCCACTGTGCCACCTAGCTCTGCCCAGGGTCTTCCAAAGCACAGCTCAGGTTCCATCTTTCATACAAAGCCTCTCCCTGTCCTTTAGCTGTTAGTACTCTTACCTCTTTAAAAAAAATTGCTTTCTTTTTTACTTCATCCATACTTTTTATTTAAGAAGCAACATTTTGTAGCCAACTGGCACCTGGTCAGGATGACTTGGATTGAAGTCCTACTTCTGAAACACACTACGTGACCAACTTAACCCTTAGTTTCCCCTGGCCAACTCTATAAGCTTCTAAGCAAATGCCGATTTGCGTGAGTCAAGTGAATATTCTTACCAGGAATTACTTATACCAACAAAATCATAAGTCACATTAAAAAAAAAAAGTACTCTCTATCACTTATACTCACACATAACATATCTTGCCAGCAGTAATGTCATTGAGGGTAAGGACTTTTTCATTTTTTTTTATATGAATACAAGTCCTGACAGTGTTATGCAAGCAATAAGTGGTTAATAAAGGTTTGCTGAATTAAAAAGATAAGAAAGCATGGAAGAATTATGATCTCAAATGGCGAAAAATACACCCATGCTACTGAGATTATAGATTCGTTGAACTATTGAAGCAATCATAGGTAACATCTCTACCATCATTATTATTACATAGCCAGTGTTTATATAGTGATTTGAATTTTATAAAGTGTTTTTAAAATATCTCATCTTACATAGCAACATGGAGATGTAGGTGCTATTATTCCAATTCTGCAGAAGACGAAGCTGAGGCAAACAGAGGTTAAGGGACTTGCCCAGGGTCACACAGGTAGTAAGTAACAGAGGTGCCAAAGATAATGAGAAATTTTCTAGCTTTTGTATGTTTTGTGGACCCTTCCCCAACTGAAAAAAGTGCCTCAGAAATATACTGAATAAAACAACGGAACTGTATGGAATCAAGAAGGACTTAGACAAGCGTTAAATGGAGACAATAGGATGTTTCTCCTAGGCATTCATTATTCCTTGCCCTAACACAGTACAGTACAACCCAGAGGTTTTAAAAAGTATCCACTCTTAATTGATGAAGCCGTCTTTTAGCACGAATTGAGCAATGCGTGTAAAGAAGTAAAACACACTCCCATTAAATTGTTCATTTGTATTTAGCGAGATTACTCCCTGTTTGACAGAAGTTATAAACAGCCCTTTTCACAAGTTCCAAACAACCAATTTGCACCTTTAAAAAAGGGAAGATCTGAAGAATGTGCCTCAATTCAGAATGAATCCTGATCAAACTCATTTGCTCTGGTAAAGCAAACTCAAAGAAACTATTGGAGAATGAATAAGTCAATCAGCCATTTTGTCCGCATCCTATCAAACAGTCATTTTCAACATTGTTTAGTATTGAATCAACCATTTGTATGGATAATATGAAGTAATGGAAAGAGAGTGGATTTGTAGTCAGTAAATTTCAGATTAAATTCTTGCTAGGATTTTTAGCTGTATTACCAATTAATCTCTGTCTCTGTCTCTATCTCTGTATCTCTGTATCTCCCTAAATGAAAGCTTTTAACGATATAATTTCATCCCTCAGGACTAGTATGGCTTCATCCTCCAAATTTTGGAATGTTGTCTCATTGTCATTTTCTTTAATGAAATAAACGATTCTTTTTATGATGTGCTCTTTGAAAATTTCTTTAGGATTAAGTTATTTGGTCTCCAGTTGATTTTAACTACTTTTTTTCCCAGTAGCCTCTTCACTAATACAATTTCCTTGCTGTTAAGTAAAATATCAATAATATTTCTGCTTTCCTGCTCTTGTTTATGAATTTATGTCTTAAGCCACTATCAATTTTTGTAAAAGTGCCATACACAGCTAAGAAATATCCAAACTCTTTTCTAATTCTATTCAATAATTATAAATTGGATATGATAGCCAGAGTGCTACCACATCTAATTTTTCTAACATCTTTTCAAGTGCTTAACTTCTTTCTTTTTTTTGCTATATTTATCTAGGGCTCATGGGGTAAATTTAGGTCCCCCATTGTTATAGTTTTATTGTCTAGGTTTCCTTATAATTCATTTAAATATAGCTTTAAGTGTTTAGAAAATATTTCTTTGAATGTCTATGTGTTAAACATGAAAATCAATTCATTGTCTGTCACCTTTCAGCAAAATGTAGTTTCCTCTCCTTCTCTTTTAATTAAGTCTATTTTTCTGAACTTCATTATGACCTCATCATCCTGAAAGATCATTTCAGTCTTGGTACTCACACCTTATTTGTATTATCTGCTCCTGGAACCCTACTTAATAAAGGGTGGAATAAAGAACTTTCCCCAAAACCTCTATTTAAGGAAGGTGCTCAGGCCAGTTATCTCTTTATTTCCAAAGTGGTTACACTTCTTTGGAATTTTTCCTCCTGTCCCAGGAGCAGTCACCTTCTCTCCTCCTTCTTCTTATTCCTGCTTTCCAGCCCTCACAGCCATCATTTAGGTAAGCAGCTACTGTGGAGAAGAGATCAGCTATACCCAGCAACTGTCAACCAACTGCCAAAAAAACAGGGCAGGCAGGCCAACATAACTAGAGGAGTAATGTGCCCAAGTGAGAAACAGGAGGCAGTATGTGCCAGGTAAGTCAAAGCACTACCACCACCAATTTGAACACCATGTCCCCTCAGATACTGATGGACACAGCCCAGGACCCTGAATCAAAGAGCCCTGGGAATAGCAATGCTTCCAGTCCAGTGCCCTCAGCTATCACCTTAGGTAGCAAAGCCTACAAAGATGCAGCTTGGTAACCATCTTTGTAAGTGCTACAGCCAAAGGTACTGAAGACCTAGAAAAGAAAGCTCGTGGTCACAGCATAAGCAAAATTTTAAAACATGGAAAATTACCTGATTTATGGATAGAAGAAAAGCTCATGACCTATCAAGGAACAGAGAAGATCACATGAGAAAAAAAGAGATCATTTTGGTTACACAAAATTTAAAAGGTTTTGTACAAATAAATTAAATAAAGCAGACTAAAGAAGAAAAAAATGGGGAAAAGATCTTTGCATCAAGTTTTTCTGACAATAGCTTCATTTCTAAGATATATAAGGAACTAATTCAAATTTGTAAGAAAAAGAGATATTCATAATTGATAAATGGTCTAAGGATATTAACAGGAAGTTCTCAAGGGAAGAAATCAACACTATAAACACATTAAAAATATTTCAAATCACTATTAAATAGAGAAATGCAAATCATTGCAATTCTGAGATTCTACCTTATGCCTATCAAAATGGCAAAGATGGCAACAAAGTAAAATGAAAAACATTGGCGGGGCTGTGGAAAAACAGGCACAATGGTACACTGTGGATCTGCAAAAGAGCTCAGAGAAAGATGAAAACATGCTTTATGTAAATAAATATATATAAGCTCTCTTTTAGTGGTCTCAAAAACACTAGAAACTAGAGGAGACTTCCCATCAATTGAGAAATTGGTAAATAACAGTATATGACTGTAATGAAGTATTTTAAGAATAGAGGAAATAGATGGTTCAAGAAGAAATGGAATGACTTATATCAACTGAAGCAGCATGAAAGTACCAAAATCAGAACTATTCACACTATAAAACCAATATGATAAAAACAGTTTTAAGACTTTAATAAAGTAATGAAAGAATGAAATGTGAGATCCAGAAGAACAATTTACATTACAATAATACTATAAAAATGAAAGCTATAAGAGCTATGATCAATACAATAATAATTCATGATTCCAGATGACCAATGATGAAACATGCTATCCATGACAGAGAAGTGATGGATTTAGGAAACAAAATGAAACATATACATACTTTTATATATAACTGCTATGTATATTTATTACAAGAAATGTATTTTTTTCCTTCTTTCCCAAAGGGGTGAGCAGTGGGAAGAAACAAATAGATTTCTTATCATTTAAAACAACAGAGAGGTATGGACAGGTGCTACTAAGGTGAAATGTTGCAAGCACTTTCAGATGAGGTCATTGTATTCCTGTTTTACTTTATTACAAGAAAGATGTCACAAATATAGCTGTAATCTATAAATTTCTGTTATGTAAAAGCAAAACTTCTAAAAAAATCCTAGCTAGACTACTTGCTAATTATATGACCTTATGTGTTTTATATAAACCCCTGGACATCCATCCTCATTTATAAAATGAGAGAATTAGACTAGATGGTCTCTGATGTCCCTTTTAATTCTAAATCTATGATCCTATGAAATAGCCTTAGAAGAAACCAATGAAACATTCATTTGCTTGATTTAAAAACAGAAACAAAAGACTTTTCCTCCATATGTTTTATCAGTGTGTAAGTAAAGCCTTAGGGAAGAATAACACTGCATAAACACAAGAAAAGGGAGGACTGAAACAGAGACTAATTCAGATAAATACATGGGAAGTCAGGAAAGGGCGCTAAGGTTCTGGATACTAATCAGGAGGGAGGAGTAGACAGCTGGCTAAAAGGCCAATTTAAATTGAGATAGTAAAGGACTCCTTTCTGTTTATGTCCTTTTCATTTGGAATAGGAAAGGGAAGTCGCTGCCACATCATTAACTGAAACCTGATTTGCCTTTGTGGACACTACTCCCAGAAAACCTTTCTAGTAGCCATGGTTCATCTTGTCCGCACACGTCCCCAAACACAGCACTGTCCCTCACCTTGCCCCTCAAATGCCCAGGAGGAAAGGTCACTTTTATACAGCCACCCCCCCCCAATACCACTTTCATGCCCTTGATTTGCCACTATGAATCTTTTCATGCTCATTCCCTATGTCCACATGACCATTTTCAAATCCTTGTGCTGTCACGTGTCATTAAGGAAGTCACATTCCCACTTTCCTTAAGTAGTTCAGCACCTAGTTCACAGTCTTCCAACTCAGCTTCTACCAACATCCTTGCTGCTTTCAACATTCACAATGATAATGCTCCCTTTTTCATCAACTTCCTCAGTTAACATGATACCCATCTGAATTCTATTCCAACCAGTCACGAGATGGGGTATGAGAAGAGGAGGGGCAGAGGGAGAAGACATTATATCTGAAAATACTCCACACCTCCGAGATTCTTAATTCTTGTTTCCCTCTCTAATCACAATTACCTATCCTTCTACCACTTCTGTCATTGCCTTTCCTCTTGATTTTAACCTTTGCCTTCATCTCAATCTCTAGTCCCTGTTCTTCAATCCCTCCCTATTGTTCTACTCCATCACAACTTTGTCTTTGTTTCCTCTATCTTTATAGCTTGACCCTACAGTTAGCTATGTTAAAAAAGGCGCTCTTCTTTGCCTTCTATCCCTTATTCCTTGTCCTTTCCCTATTTTGCCCTCTTAATCCTCAGCTCTGGGGACCTTTCCCATATTTGTCTTCCTTGTCTATCCCTGACAACAACTACTTCAAATCTTCTCCTTCTCTTTAAGCCTACAATTTGAAATCCACACTCCTTTCTGACAGCACATGTATGACTTCACCTTCTACTTTACTGAAAAGCTTAAAACCACTATCTTCAAATTCTCACTCTTTTCATTGAACTTCAGGAGATAAATTAGCCCTCCTCCTTTCTGAGGTTGACCTGTCACTTGTGTTATTGATCCCCTTTCTACCTATCTTCTCTGGAATTTATTCCCCTTCTTTTTTAATCTCTCTCTAATTGTTCCTTTCTCACCACCTAAAATCATAGTCATTTATTCTACCCTAAAAACACTGAATATCCCAATGGATATATGATCTCATTGATTTGGTAGTTTACTACAATGATGCAGATTGAAACCTATCTCTGATACCTCTCTTGTGTGATTCTTATATATGCCATCCCATAAATATGCCACTAACTCAATGTACTGTAGGCCATCCTCCTACAGTGTCAAGAGGCCAATTTTGTTGGTTCCTCTGCCCTTAATTGTGGAAGATCTTTCTTGGTTCAACTTCGGTAGGTCTTTCCCATTTTTCTTAGTTGTCCTGCCATTTTCAATAAATGTCTTTGGGATGATTTCAGATAGCTGGATCTCTTGCCAAGCTTTCATGCACTGGTTTTATCCTCTAATGTCTTTCTCGGCTATGTAAGACGATGCTGTTCATAATCATCATCCTTCAAGAAATGTTGCAGATGAGTTTATATTCTAAAACCGCTGTTGCCTTTGGCTCTCTCTGTCCTCTTGGCAAATAAGTAAAATGATTCCTTTGTTCTTTTGTGGCACCTGATTCACATTCGCTAAATTTTGGCATAAAAATAACATAATTGGGGTTAATGTTAATTCTGAGGTTCATTTCTCATGTTATGACTTACTTAAAAAATTAAGATTGAACTGTTTCAATTCTATGTCCTATCCTTTTCTCATTATTATTCTTTTTCCTGGCTTTTTACTAATTCTCATACTTGCCCTGATGAGTCAGTGGTCTAGCTCTTCATAGATAGCTAGTTCAGATATACCCACCATATTAATTAAAAAAAATTTTCCTGTCAAAATATAACATATTTTGGAACCAAGGTGGTAGATGATAAAAGGAAGTACTGCCATGACTTCCTCCCACAGCAACTCAAAACATATCTAAAAAAACCTATCAGACTGAGTTATGATTGGGAAATCTAAGAAAAATCGCAAGAAGACTTTTTTTTTTTTACAGGCTGATCAACATAAGGAGACAGAGAGAGTTCTTTGGACACTAGGGACAGGGAATAGCTAGCAACATTCTTGCAGAGACTATCAGGAAATCACAGAGAGCCATGACCCTGTCCCAGAACAAGAAGCTACCCCAAATCCATTACAGAGTGGCCTAAATTTGTACAGAATATAGGAATAAGTGCCAAATGGCAGCTTTGTTTTTCACTACCCCGCCTGAGCCACAACTGAAGGGCAGACTGAAGAAGTGACCTGTACCTAGGGGTATTCATCTAGAGTAAAAAAATGGTTATGGACCCCATATTGTGGATTCAGCAAAAAGAAAGTATAGAAACAAGCAGGTGTGGAGCTCAGAATCTCAATTGCAATCCTCAGTCCTATCTGAAGCTTACTGAATAACCAGCACTGGTAGCCCATAGAGAAAACTATAGTTCTGTCACTCTGAATGAGCAGAACTTTCCAACTGGCTGATTGTGGCTGCAACCAGCAGTAGTCTACTTGAATTCCAAGTAGGTTAAGCCAATGGGCATGTTGCTCAGACCCCAAACAAGGTAAGGAATTTTGCAGAGCTCAGAGTAGAAGAGCAGTGATCAGACTTTGCAGTGGATCACACAACTTTAAGATCACTGAAACCTTGCAAGTGCCCAATCTGATTCATCCCTTAAATTCTGGAATAATGTAACATTTCATAACCCCAAGAAAGCAACAAAAGGACCTGAGAATGGACAAACTCATTCTAAAGATTCCTTCCAAAAAGTATGCAGACTCCAGACCTAAAGAAGTCCAAAGGTAGGAAATAGGCTAGAAGAACAAGCAAATGAGTGGGGGGAAAAATAATTCCACCATAGAAACTATTATAGTAGCAAGGACAATCAGAACAAAAACCCAGACAATAACCCCAAAATACCTACAAAGAAAGATTCAAAGGAAAATACGGTTTGGACAGAAATTCGGACCGAGTTTTTTTTTTTTAATAAATGATGTGAGAGCAGTAGAAAAAAAATGGAAAGGAAATGAGAGCTATGAAAGAAAGAATTGGAACTGGAATTAACAGCATGTTTACCCAATCAAAATTAGAATGGATCAAATAGAAACTGATGACTCCACAAGACAAGAAATATCAAAGCAGTCAAAATGCTGGAAAATAGAAGAAAATCTAAGGAATTTCAGAGCAAAAACAACTGACCTGGAAAACAGTTTGAGGAACAATAATTTAATAATCACTAAACTATCCTATAAATGATGGTCAAAAAAGAGCTTCAACATTATGTTTGAAGAAATAACAAAAGAACCCTGACCAGCTCTTATAAAACCAGAGGGCAAAGTGGAAATAGGAAAAATCCACATATGAGAGAAACTTACAAATGAAAACTCCCTGGACCACTGTAGCCAAAATCTTTCACTTCTAGCTCAGTGAAAAATAATTAAGTATCCAGAAAGAAAGAATTCAAGTATAGAGGCACTATAGTCTGGATCACACATGATTTAGCAGCCACTGCTATTAAAAAGTGGATGACTCAGAATATAACTTTTCAGAAAAGGATATAGTCCTACAACACAGAAAAACGTAATCAGTAAAATGGACTATAATCCTATGAGGTGAAAAAAAATGGCTCTTCATTAAAATAGAGGTCTTGCAAACACCAAAGCTACATAGAAATTTTGAAGTACAAATGTAGAAATCAAGAGAAGCATAAGCAAATAATCACAAAATACTAAACAAGGATGAAACTATTTACATTCTAAAATGGGGAGATGATACATGTGTCCCCTCTGAATCCTATCATCATGAGGTATCATAGAGGAGATCTAATTAGACAGAAAGCATAGGAATGATTTCATTCTGGTTGTTGTGATATTTTGATGATCATAAAAGAAGAATCAAAATGGAAGTCAAGAGAAATACACTAGGGGAAGGTTGAAGAAGGATGGGGAAAATTATCTTACATAATTAGAGTAAGTGGAGTTTATATAAACAAGGAGAAAGGAAGATAGAGCAGATAACACCTGAATCTCATTCTCATTTGAGCTGGTCAAAAGAAGGAAGAATATACACAGTTAAAATAGAGTACAGAAATATATTTCATTCAACAGAGAAACAGGAAGTAAAGCATAGAAGGGGGGGAGGGAGTAAGGGGGAGTTTAGATTAAAGGAGGGATTAGTCCTAAGCAAAACAAATTCTAAGGACGTACAAAAATAGCTTTTTTTGTTATGGCAAAGGACAGGAAACTGATGGCATTCTTATCAATTGGAGAATGGCTGAAAAAGTTACAGTACATAAATGTGATGGGATATTATATGTGCTATAAGAAATAGTGATGGGGATCATTTCAAAGAAACCTGGAAAGATAAATATGAATTGTCAGAGTGACAATACACAGAGTGAAGGGAGCAGAAACAGTAGAATGATTTATATATCAACAATAACATAAAGACAAATAATTTTGAAGCAATGACCAACCAAAATTCCAGAGGATTTATGATGAAAACATGCTACCTATGTGTCAAAGAGGTGATAGATACAGAGTTCAGATTAAAACATATTTACTTGGATATGATCAATATGGGAAATTATTTTATTTGACTACGCATATCTCTTACAGAGGTTTTTTCTTTCTATTTTTCTCAATTGGTGGATAGAGATAGAAAAGAGGGAGAAAACACATATTTTGTTGATTAAAATAATTTAATTGGAAAGTAAATAATTTATTCCAATTTTGCAATACTAATTGGTGCCTGCTATTTCAAACACCTACAAATTCTTTTCTCCAAGAAAAGGTTCATTATATAAAGGTACAAAGATTCTTTGTAGTCTAAAAGTCTTCTAATTCCCAAATTGCCAAGTTGCGTAATTTTTTAATAAATCCTCTTTCATCTTGACCACAATGTAGCACTTGATAGAGCTGACCATTTCTTCCTTATGTGAGGGTCTTATCTTCTAGTTTACCTCTAATCACTTTATCATATCTTTACTATCTCTTTTGTCAGAGGTATCCAAATTCATATGCATATCACATGGAGCTCTTCTCTCTTTTCCTCCCTCCCTCTCCCTCTCTCCCTTCCTCCCCTTCATATGTATGTGTGTGTGTGTGTACATATATATGTGTGTATATATATATGTGTATATATATATACATATATATGTATATACATATACATATATATGTGTATATATATATATTTCTCTTTTTAGTGGCCTCATCCACTTCCATAATTTCAGTGATTATCATTATTTGAATGACTCCTAAACCCGCATCTCCAGTACCAGTCTCAGGCCTGAGTTTCAATCTTGCATCTTCAATGCTCTGATCAACATCTCCATATAGAAGTAATATAGTAACCTCAAATTCAACATATCCAAAGCTAAACTCATTATCATTCTCCTTCCTCTCATGTTCTCCGTTTCTGTGATGTTACCACCATCCTTTTTCCAACAATCATCCAAATTTTAAATTTCAGAGTCCCATTTTTGCTTTCCTCACTCTCACTTTTTATTGTCCAATCGTTTACTATGTTTGGTCAATTATGGCCCAAGATTTCTCACATCAGCACCCTCTCCTTCCCTTGTATTCCTATTACTCTTGACCATCACTATCTCTCATATGAACTATTATTATATGCTCCCTAACTGGTCTTCCTGCTTCCAGTCTTTCTTTTCTCCAATATGACCTTCACATAGATGTCAAGATAGACTTCCCAATGCACAGTTCTGACCATGTACCTCACAGCCCCAAAACTTTTAGAATTACATTATTGTATATTGGATAAAATACAAATTCTGTAGATATTTAAGGTTCTCTATAATCTGGCTGTCTTTTGCCTTCCCAGGCTTAATTAATACTTTTCCCCTTTATATACTCTATACTTCAGCCTAACTTGACCATTCTTCAGTCCCACTTTGCATTCTCCTTTCTACATGAAACCATCACTTACACATCAAAGATATTCTCTCTCCACATCTCTGACTGCTGAGATTCTTTACTTTCTTCAGGCCCAACTCATTTTTTCCTATTCTATGAAACTCCTCTCTCCCCAATCATTGCACTAAAAATGACCTCTCATTTCTCAAATTCTCCTAGAATTTTTTGATGGATTCTCAGTTTTGCCCATATCACATTAATTATTCCTTTTATCTTGTTTATGTGTTTATTTATTTGCTTTTGGATGAGGCAATCGGGGTTAAATGAGTTGTCCAGGGTCACACAGCTGGTAAGTATCATGTGTCTGAGGTCGATTTCAACTCAGGTTCTCCTGACTCCAAGGCCGGAGCTGTATCTACTGAGCCACCTAATTGCCCCCTATCTTATTTATTTCTATACATACCTTCCCTCAACTGACTAGCAATTCCTGCCCTAAGGGAAGAGACTGTATTTTTCATGCCTTTACTATTTAATAAGTAAATTTTAGATGCTAATGTTTATTGAATTCAATTAAATCATTTCTGTTGTAAACAACATCAAGTTTTCTTTGCAAAATTCATTGTGACCTCCTTCGTGCCACAAGTCATGATTAATCATTAAATGGATATGTTTAAAAATCACTTCTCCAATAAAGAGATTAGAGAACCCATGTCAAAAAAAAAATTGTTGAGGTCATAGCCAACCACATGGCCCCAGATATTAGGTTAACAATTCCCAGATTCCCCTAGGCAGTAAAATTCCAGAAGTTACAGAAGAAAATGAAAGCCCATTGAGTAATCCATTCCATGTCTTGTCCATTTGGGATTATTTATTCAGGTCTGATTTTTAATTCAACCAACTTAGTCTGATGATTCATAGGGCTGATGGATATAAGCCCTGGAAACCATCACCCTCCCCCCAACTTCCCCAGAACTCTCTCAGTATAATCCTTTCAACTGTTCTTGCATGTGGCCTTTGACCCTGCCCCAATCTCCATTTCTCTGTTACCTCTAATCCAGCCTACCCCTCATTGTCTGCACCTGGTCCCACCCTAGACTGTCACTCCTTGATTCCATCTAGACCCCTTCCATGCAGCCCAGGTCCCTGGCATTTGACTGGGATACCTGGCCCTTTCAGGTCCTTCTCTGTTACTTCGCAGTCACCCAAGCCATTGGTTACTCCTAGATCACACCCAGATCTTCCTATAGTCTTTCTGTATAAAAGCCATCTTGCAATGGCTCAAATTCCTTAAGAGTCTGGCCCGTTTGTCAAAACAAGTGTCACAAATGCATGGAGTCTTAAAAATCTTGCCCACATCAATTGGTATTTTAATAACCCTTGTCTCTGACTGACAGAAGACTTGAGTCAAATTCATTCAAGGCCAGACCTGTATCTTCTGCCTTTGAATTTTGGGGTTCCCAGCATCCATAGACCTCAACAGGACCATATGAATGTGGCTGTGACAACACTTATTTGTGAAATTCACACATAGAAAATTAAGTGGCTAATATACCAAATTACCTAACATGTTTGGAACTGCATGGGAACATATGAACACTTGGTTTTTCTATCCAATTAATAATTTTCATTTCAGCACTTAGCACAGCCACAAAGTATGACCTGGTAAACATTCAGCACCTTTTAATATAAGCTTAATTTAGTTCCATATAACTCTTCTTGAAGTTTTAGCAAATTATTAAGAAAAAGAATATAGATACACATATAAAAGGAAAAGCTGGCCAACTATGAGAATACTGAAGAATAGACTTGATAGGCAAATGTAAAAACAACAACAAAGCAGGCTGGATAGAAAAAAATTCTTTGTAGATCAACTTCCCAAACCACTAGGGCTAGCCCTGAAATGCATAAATACTGTCTATGGCTTGCACATCATAGGACTACTAGGTTCATTTTTGAGTGCTGTCTATACTAGGGGGAAGGGGAGAATCTACACCTCCAGGCCACATGTGGCCCTGTAGGTCCTTGAGTGTGGCATTTTGACTGAGTCTAAGTTTTACAGAAAGAATCCCTTTCAGATTCCCCACCCCTGGCCTTTTCTATTAAATGGAAATAAATACTTGAGAGACTTAACTAGCTGCCAATGGAAACTTCCTTTAAAAAACCACAAGAAAAACATTACTCTTGAAATATCCAGACAATGCAGTTCAAGTTGATTGTTTTTGCTGCAATTATCTAAATAATTGTTTCACTATCCACTCACTTTTCTAGTAGACACTTGACCTTGAAGTTGTATTGTGTCCTTTGATGTTATTTCCACACATCATCATGGTCTTAAATAGTCTTGCTAAAAGGTCAAGCCTCGAATTTCCACTTCTGGGAGCCAAGATGGCAGAGTGAAAAGGTAGTTGCTCTCACTCTCCCCTATCAACCTCTGAAAACCCAGAAAATATCACCCCAGAAAAAAAACCCTGGAACACCTGAACTAGAGGAAAAACAGGGAGCAGCAGTGCCTCAGCAAAAATAAGGGAGGCAGAACTACAAGGGGCACCAGGTGGATAAGTACGCTGCTACATTCATCTGAAAGGGTGAAGAAAACAACCTAAAGGCTTCCTAAAGCCCCGCCTTGCTGATTCCAACCCAACAACAAGTGAGCCTCCAATTGTGAAGAAATCCTGAAGCCCAGGTGGTAGAGCAGGCAAACACCAACACCTGGACCTCCAGTGCCTCAGTGAGGGGGGGAACCGGTGGAAACCAGCTCAGAAAACCACCAGGCCTCGGCACTCCACCACAAAGGAATCTCCCTGCATTAGCAGAAATGAGGGAGACAACTGCAGGGGGCCCCAGGCAGATAAACACCTGCAGCACCATCTAAAAGGAGCTGAAGAAAGCTAAAGGAAAGGAAAAGCAGGCAACCTAGAATTGCCTGAAAGTTCCAGCCTTGCTGATTCCAGCCCAACACAGGTAAGCTGCCAGAAACCTACAGCCTCCAATTCCAGCATAAGAGGCCCCAGCACTCAAAGCCAGTGACCAAGACCTAGGCTCCCAACACAAGAAGCTTGGGTCAGTACCCTCTGTTCCCCAGCAGGAGAGCTCAATCTCTTTAAAGGCCAGGGAATAAAGAAACACCATGAGTAAAAAGAAACGTACCATAGATTCATATTATGAGAAGAGTGAAGATCAAGACAGAAATTCTGAAGAGGACAACATTGTCAACAAACCCACATCTGCAACAACAAAAGGGAATATGAACTGGTCTGAAGCCCAAAAAGCCTTCTTAGAAGAGCTCAAGAAGGATTTTAATAGTCAAATGAGAGAGGTAAAAGAGTCCTTCAAAAATACAATTGGCCAATTGGAAAAAAAATACACTGAAGAAAACAAGTCCCTAAAAAACACAATTGGCCAATTGAAGAAGGAAGGACAAAAACTAACAGAAGAGTATACTGAAGAAACAAGTCCCTAAAAAACAAATTGGCCAGTTGAAGAAGGAAGTACAAAAACTAACAGAAGAAAAAATCTGTTAAAAACTAGAATTGGACAAATGGAAACTAATGTCTCTATGAGAGAGCAAGAATCAGTCAAACAGAAACAAAAAAATGAAAAAATAGATGAAAATGTAAAATACCTCATCAGTAAAACAACCGACCTGGAAAATCGACTCAGGAGAGACAATTTAAAAATTATTGGACTACCTGAAAATCATGATGAAAAAAAGAGCCTGGACAGTATCTTTCAGGAAATCATAAAGGAAAACTGCCCAGAAGTCCTAGAACCAGAAGGGAAAATAACCATAGAAAGAATCCACCGATCACCACCTGAAAGAGATCCCAAATTGACAACACCAAGAATATAATAGCAAAATTCCAAAATTACCAGATGAAAGAGAAGGTGCTGCAAGCAGCCAGAAAGAAAGAATTTAAATATCATGGAACCACAGTCAGGATTACACAGGACCTTGCAGCTTCTACATTAAAAGACCGCAGGGCATGGAACATGATATTCCGAAAGGCAAAGGAGCTTGGAATGCAGCCAAGGATCAATTACCCAGCAAAGATGAGCATCATTTTTCAAGGGAGGAGGTGGATATTCAATGAAATAGGAGACTTCCAAACTTTCCTGATAAAAAGACCAGAGCTCAACAAAAAATTTGATCTTCAAGTACAGGACTCAAGAAGGACTTAAAAAGGTAAATGGGACAGAAGGATACAATATGTTGTTAATGGGGGGGCTGTTTAAACCCCTACAAGGGAATATGAGACTTGCAACCCTTGAGAACTGTATTGTTATTACACCTTGTTAAAGGAGTATACATAAAGAGGGTGGATATTAGTTGACTTTGATGTAATGATAAAAAAAAATCTAATCAAGTGGGTTAAATGGATCCAAATAAGTGGATCAATCTGATCTTAGAAAATGTACTGAGAAAGGAGGCAGACAAGGGTAAATTACATTACAGGAAAAGACACAAAATCCTATTACAGCAGAGGGAAAGGTGTGGGGAGCATTGTTTGAACCTTACTCTCATCAGATTTGGCTCAAGAAGGGCATAATATAATCAGTTAGGTATAGAAATCTAACTTGCCCTATAGGCAGTAGGAGGGAAAAGAAAGGGAAAAAAGGGAGGGGGAAAGAAAAGGGAGGGGGAAAGAGGGAGGGAAGAAGGAGAAGAGCAGTAAAAAGGGGAAGAAAAGGGAAAGGGATAATAAAAGGGGGAAGGGACTGAAGGAGGTGGTCAAAAGCAAAACACTAGTGAAGGGGGAAAGGAAAAAGGAGAAAGAAAAGCATAAATGGGGGAAAAGGATGGAGAAAAAGCACAGATAGTAATCATAACTGTGAATGTTAATGGGATGAACTCTCCCATAAAACGGAAACAGACTGCAGAATGGATTAAAAACCATAATCCTACAATATGTTGTTTACAGGAAACACATTTGAAAAAGAGTGACACATACAGGGTAAAGGTAAAAGGCTGGAGCAGAATATATTATGCTCAGCTGAAGTAAAAAAGCAGGGGTAGCAATCCTGATCTCAGACAAAGCAAAAGCAAAAATAGATCTAATCAAAAGAGATAAGGAAGGAAACTACATCCTGCTAAAAGGCACCATAGACAATGAAGTAATATCATTACTAAACATATATGCACCAAATGGTATAGCATCCAAATTCTTACAGGAGAAGTTCAGGGAGTTACAGGAAGAAATAGACAGCAAAACTATACTAGTGGGGGACCTGAACCTCCCCCTCTGCACTAGATAAGTCTAACCACAAAATAAACAAGAAAGAAGTTAAGGAGGTGAATAGAACATTAGAAAAGTTAGGTATGGTAGACCTCTGGAGAAACCTGAATGGGGATAGAAAGGAATATACTTTTTTCTCGCCAGTACATGGCACATACACAAAAATTGACCATGTACTAGGGCATAAAAATCTCACAATCCAGTGCAGAAAGGCAGAAATATTAAATGCATCCTTTTCAGATCATGATGCAATAAAAATTATATGTAATAAAGGGCCATGGAAAGATAGACTAAAAATTAATTGGAAACTAAATAATCTAATCCTAAAAAATGATTGGGTCAAACAACAAAATCATCATAGAAACAATCAATAATTTCATTCAAGAGAATGACAATAATGAGACAACATACCAAAACCTATGGGATGCAGCAAAGCAGTTCTTAGGGGAAGTTTTATATCTCTAAATGCTTACATAAATAAAATAGAAAAAGAGGAGATTAATGAATTGGGCATACAACTAAAAAAACTAGAAAAAGAACAAATTAAAAATCCTCAACTAAAAAAAATTAGAAATAATTGAAAACCAAAGGAAAAATTAATAAAATTGAAATTAAGAAAACTATTGAACTAATAAATAAAACTAAGAGCTGGTTTTATGAAAAAACCAATAAAATAGATAAGCCTTTGGTTAATTTAATTAAAAAAAGAAAGAAGAAAACCAAATTACTAGTATCAAGAATGAAAATGGTGAAGCTACCACCAAGGAAGAGGAAATTAAAACAATAATTAGGAATTATTTTGCCCAACTATATGCCAACAAATTTGACAATCTTAGTGAAATGGATACATATTTACAAAAATATAAATTGCCCAGATTAACGAAGAGGAAGTAAAATACTTAAATAACCCCATCTCAGAAAAAGAAATTGAACAAGCCATTGATGAACTCCCTAGGAAAAAATCTCCAGGGCCAGATGGATTTACATGCGAATTCTATCAAACATTTAAAGAACAATTAATTCCAATACTATATAGACTATTTGGGAAAATAGGTGAAGAAGGAGTCTTACCAAATTCTTTTTATGATACAAATATGGTGTTGATACCTAAACCAGGAAGAGTCAAAATAGAGAAAGAAAATTATAGACCAATTTCTCTAATGAATATAGATGCAAAAATTTTAAACAAAATACTAGCAAGTAGATTGCAGCAACTTATCACAAGAATAATACACTATGACCAGGTAGGATTTATACCAGGAATGCAGGGTTGGTTCAATATTAGGAAAACTATCAGCATCATTGAGCATATCAACACACAAAACCAACAGAAACCACATGATCATCTCAATAGATGCAGAAAAAGCTTTTGATAAAATACAACACCCATTCCTATTAAAAACACTAGAAAGCATAGGTATAAATGGAGTCTTCCTTAAAATAATAAATAGCATATCTAAAACCTTCAGCAAGCATTATATGTAATGGGGACAGGCTAGAAGCATTTCCAATAAGATCGGGGGTGAAACAAGGATGTCCATTATCACCACTGTTATTCAATATTGTACTGGAAAACAGCTTTAGCAATAAGAGAAGAAAAAGAAATTGAAGGCATTAGAATAGGTAAAGAAGAAACAAAGCTATCAGTCTTTACAGATGATATGATGATATACTTAGAGAATCCTAGAGAATCAAGTAAAAAACTACTTGAAATAATAAACAACTTTAGCAAAGTTGCAGGCTATAAAATAAACCCACATAAATCATCAGCATTTCTATATACAACCAACAAAGCCCAACAGCAAGAGATAGAAAGAGAAATCCCATTTAAACTTACTGTAGACATTATAAAATATTTAGGAGTCTACCTCCCAAAACAAACCCAGGAACTCTATGAACACAATTACAAAACACTTTTCACACAAATAAAATCAGATCTAAATAATTGGAAAAACATCAGTTGCTCATGGGTAGGCCGAGCTAATATAATAAAAATGACAATCCTACCTAAGCTAATTTACTTATTCAGTGCCATACCAATCAAACTACCAAGAAATTATTTTATAGAGTTAGAAAAAATAACAACAAGATTCATTTGGAAAAACAAAAGGTCCAGAATATCAAAGGAACTAATGAAAAGAAATGCAGGGGAAGGTGGCCTAGCAATTCCAGATCTTAAATTGTATTATAAAGCAGCAATCATCAAAACTGCTTGGTACTGGCTAAGAAATAGGGAGGTGGATCAGTGGAATAGGTTAAATATGCAAGACACAGTAGTCAATGACTATAGTAATCTATTATTTGATAAACCCAAAGACCCCAGCTTCTGGGATAAGCCCACTCTTTGAAAAAAACTGCTGGGAAAACTGGAAAAAGTATGGCAGAAACTAGGCATAGACCCAAATCTCACACCATATACCAAAATAAAGTCAAAATGGGTTCATGACTTAGATATAAAGGCTGATACCATAAGTAAACTGGGAGAACAAGGAATAGTTTACCTATCAGATCTATGGAGAACAGAAGAATTCATGACCAAACAGGAGATAGAGAACATTATGAAAAGCAAAATGGATAATTTTGATTACATTAAATTGAAAAGTTTTTGCACAAACAAAGCCAATGCAACTAAGATTAGAAGGAAGGTAGAAAATTGGGAAAGAATTTTTACAACCAGTCTCTCTGATAAAGGCCTCATTTCTAAAATATATAGAGAATTAAGACAAATTTATAAGAACACAAGCCATTCCCCAATTGATAAATGGTCAAAGGATATGAACAGACAGTTCTCAGATGAAGAAATTAAAGCCATCTATAGTCATATGAAAAAATGCTCTAAATCGTTATTGATTAGAGAAATGCAAATCAAAACAACTCTGAGGTACCACATCACACCTATCAGATTGGCCAACATGACAAAACAGGAAAATGATAAATGTTGGAGAGGATGTGGGAAAATTGGAACACTAATACATTGTTGGTGGAGTTGTGAAATGATCCAACCATTTTGGAGAACAATTTGGAACTATGCCCAAAGGGCTACAAAAATGTGCATACCCTTTGATCCAGCAATAGCACTTCTAGGGCTATATCCCAAAGAGATCAAACAAATGGGAAAAGGACCCACATGTACAAAAATATTCATAGCAGCTCTTTTTGTGGTGGCAAAGAATTGGAAATTGAGAGGATGCCCATCAATTGGGGAATGGCTGAGCAAGTTGTGGTATATGAATGTAATGGAACTATTGTGCTATAAGAAATGATGAACAGGCTGACTTCAGAAAAACCTGGAAAGACTTATATGGTCTGATGCTGAGTGAAGTGAGCAGAACCAAGAGGACTTTGTACACAAGCCATGTTATGCAATGACTAAGATTTAAACTGAACCCTTCTCAGCATTACAAGGATCTAAGACATCTCCAGAGGCCTCGGATGGAAAATGCTGTCCACATCCAAAGAAAGAACTATGGAAGTTGCTTCTCACTTATTTTTACCTTCTGTTGAGTTTTGTTTCATCTTTCTGATGGCTTCTCCTATTGGTTTTAATTTTTACTTACAACTTCACTAATGTGAAAATATGTTTAATGGGTATGTAAATGTAAAGCCTATATCAAATTGTGTGCCATCTTGGGGAGGGTGGGGGGAGAGGAAGGGGGAGAAAAATTTTCAACTGAAAAGCATAAGGAAGTGATTGTTGATAAATCAAAATAAATTAATAAAATTTAAAAACAAAACAAAACAAAACAAAAAAACAGTTGCTTATTAAGACCTGTGGTTCAACTTGACCACTGATCAGTTATAACTTGCATTTTGTGTGTTTATTTGGAAAATAATGTAATCACTATGACTTTAATTCTTACACAACAGATAAAACATGTACAATGGTTTAAAAAAAAAGGTCAAGCCTCAGATGTTATTTCTAAAGAATCATCTTTATGAAGCACAGACAAGATGGTGGATTAGGGACAGCCACCCAGTTGAATTTTCACAACTTTCCTTTTGAAACAATTTTAATTAATGCCTCAAATAAAGTTTTGCAGCGATAAAGTCAATAAAAGGTTGAGATGAGACATTTTCTGGTCTAAGAAAAGTTAAGAGATTGGTAGAAGAAGTTTGAGACAGTGAGGTAAAGGCCTGTCTGGAGCCTACACATAGCAACAGGAGAAGCATCAACTTCAGGAGCTCTTTGGGTCAGAGATGCTAAGGGGCCCAGACAGAAAACTGGTTAGAAAGAAATTTACAGACAGCCTTTTGTTGGCACTTGGTACAGCTGGCACTGATTGGAAACTCTACTGTCCATATGCAGTTCTGGGTTGCAGTTCTAGGGCAGAGAGGAATGCTGGTGGTTGGTCACAAGCGAGTAAGAGTCCTGGTCACAGTTCCAAAGTAAAAATGAGTGCTAGCACTTGTAGCTACGGGGACCAATGGCCCTACCTGGGTAAAGACCAGAGCTCAGAACAGGAGATCAAATCAGTGACCACACCTCCCCCAGGATAACACCACCTTCAAAACACTGAAAACTTGCAGACCATGAGAACTAGCTCTGAAAACAGCAGCACAAAAAAGCCTCAATTTTGGAACAATGATGCCTCATCCTCAGGTGAGCAGAGCTTAACTTTAAAATGAAGTTCAAAGTCAAGAAACAAGCTGGAAAATGACCAAACAACAAGACAAGAAATTAACCATCAAAAGCTACTATGGTGACAGGGAATACCAAGACATAAACTCAGAAAAAGACAGCAATGTGAAAACAGCTATAAACAAAGCCTCAAACAAAAATGCTGATTGAACCCAAGTACAACAAGAATTACTAGAAGAGTTAAAGAAAGAGATAAGAGTTAAAGAGGGCATATTGGGGGGCAATGACAGTGGTATAAGAAAATTATGAAATAAAATTGACAGCTTGGTGAGAGAGGATCAAAAATACTGAAGGAAATAACACTTCAAAAAACAGAATTGGCCTAATGGTAAAAGAGGCACAAAAATTCACTGAAGAGAAGAACTCCTTAAAAAGCAGAATTGGCTAAATGGAAAAGGAGATACAAAAGCTCACTGAAGAAAATAATTCCCACTGGCCCTGGTTTCAGGAGGACCTGAGTTCAAATCTGGCCTCAGACACATAACAGTCACTAACTGAACAACTCTGGGCAAGTCATTTAACTCCAATTGGAAGAAAGAAAACAAGAAAGCAAGCAAGAAAGCAAGCAAGCAAGAAAGGGAAAAAAAAGAAAAGAAAAGAAAAGAAAAGAAAAGAAAAGAAAAGAAAAGAAAAGAAAAGAAAAGAAAAGAAAAGAAAAGAAAAGAAAAGAAAGAAAAGAAAAGAAAAAAAAAAGAAAAGAAAAAAGAAAAGGAAAGGAAAGGAAAGGAAAGGAAAGAAAAGAAAAGAAAAGAAAAGAAAAGAAAAAAAGAAAAGAAAAGAAAAGAAAAGAAAAGAAAAGAAAAGAAAAGAAAAGAAAAGAAAAGAAAAGCATTCCTTCAAAATTAAGATTGGACAAGTAGAAGCTAATGACTCCATGAGACATCCAGAAACAATACAACAAAATCAAAAGAATGAAAAAGTAGAAGAAAAATAGAAATATCTCATTGGAAAAACAACTGACCTAGAACATATATTGAGGAGAGATATTATTGGGCTACCTAAAAGCCATGATCATAGAAATAGTCTAGACATCATATTTCAAGAAATTATTAAGGAAAATTAACCTGATACCTTAGATCCAGATTGAAAAACAGAAATTGAAAGAATCCACCAATCACCTCATGAAAGAGATCCCAAAATGAAAACTCCCAGGAGTATTATAGCCAAATTCCACAACTCCCAGGTCAAAGAGAAAATACTTCAAGTAGCCAGAAAGAAATAATTCAAATATCCTGGAGCCACAGTTAGGATAACAGAAGATTTAATGGCTTCTATGTTAAAGAGTCAGAGGGCTTGGAATATGATATTCCAGAAGGCAAAGAAGCTAGGATTACAACCAAGAATCACCTACCCAGCAAATTGCATATGATCCTTTAGGGGAAAATGAATATTTAATGAAATAGAGGAATTTCAAGCATTCCTGATGAAAAGACCAGAGCTAAATAGAAAATTTGATATTCAAACAAAAAAAAAACAAGAGAAAAATAAAAAGGTGAACATGAAATAGTAATCATAAGGGACACAATAAAGTTGAACTGTTTATATCCTTATATGAGAAGATGATACATGTAATTCCTAAGAACTTCATCATTATTAGGGCAGTTAAAAGGAATTTACATAGAGAGAGGGCATGGGTATGAATCATTATGTTGAAATGATCTGAAAATAATAATAATATTAATACAGGGCTGAGAAAGAAGCATGGACTGGGGGAAGGGGAGAGGAAGAAGGAAAATGGGGAAATTTTTCTCACAAAGAATT
The DNA here is from genome assembly GCF_003287225.1 of Phascolarctos cinereus. Lineage (NCBI taxonomy): Eukaryota > Metazoa > Chordata > Mammalia > Diprotodontia > Phascolarctidae > Phascolarctos > Phascolarctos cinereus. Next base: position 159,469,832 of record NW_027555736.1, read on the forward strand.
GATGCACAAGGAAGAGTTTGCATAATGGAGGGGAAAAACTGGCATGAAATGATGGGCAATGCTTGAAACTCGCTCTTATTAAAATTGGTTCAAAGTGAGAAGAACGAACAAATGCACGTACATTGACACTTAACTGTGTATAGAAATGTCACTTACCCAAAGAGGAAATAGTATGGGAAGGGGGCAAGAGAAAGAGTGGGGGGGTGATAAAGTGGAAGGGGAAGGGCAAATTAAACAAATCAATGGTTGGAAGTAAAATAAATAAACATAGGAGGGGGAGGGAGGGGGGAGGAGGAAAGAGGAGAGGGAGAGGGAGAGAGAATGGAGGGAAATAAACAGTAATCATAACTGTGAATGTGAATGGGATGACCTTACTTATAAAACAGAAGCAGATGTCAGAATGGATCAAAAACCATAATCCAATAATATATTGTTTACAAGAGATATATCTGAAACAGAAAGACACACACAGAGTTAAAATAAAGGGATGGAAGAGAATCTAATATGCTTCAACTGAAGCAAAAAAGACAGGGGTAGCGACCATGATTTCACACAAAGCAAAAGCAGAAATAGACCTAATTAAAAGAGATAATCAAGGAAACTACATTATGCTGAAGGATACCATAGACAATGAACTAATATAAAATTTCATAATAAGTTTCTTTGATAAAATGCCCATTTCTCAAATACATAGTATAGAACTAAGTTGAATTTATAAAAATACGAGCTATTCCTCAATTGATAAATGTTCAAAGGACATAAACAGGTCTTTTTCAGAAGAAGAAATCAAAGCCATTTATACTCATGTGAAAAAAATGCTCTAAATGCCTATTGATTGAAGAAAGGCAAATTAAAACAACTTTGAAGTACCATCTCATACCTATCAAAAATAACAAATGCTAGAGGGGATGCAGGAAAAATAGGCACACTAATGAACTGCCAGTAGATCAATGAACTGATCCAACCCTGGAGAACAATTTGCAACTATGCCCAAAGGAGTATAAAACTGTGCAGACCCTTTGACCCAGAAAAACCACTAGTAGATCTGTATTCCAAAGAGATAAAAGAAAAAGGAAACATACCTATATGTACAAAAATATTTACAGCAGCTCTTTTTATGGTGGCAAAGAATTTGAAGTTGAGGGGATGCTCATCGATCAGGGAATGCGTGAGCAAATGGGCATATGATTGTGATGGAGTACTATTGTGCTACAAGAAATGATGAAGGGAATGGATTCAGAAAACCATGGCAAGACCTCAATAAACTGATGTAAAGTGAAGTGAAAAGAACCAGAAGATCATTGTGCACAGTAACAGCACAGTAAACAGAAATGTTTTGCATGACTTCACATGTATAATTTATATCATATTGCTTACCTTCTCAATGAGCAAGGAAAGGGGTAGGAGGGAGGGAGAGACTTTGAAATTCAAAATTTTTAAAAAGTTAAAAATAAATAATAACTTTTTTAAAATTTAAGAAAAAATTCATTTTCACTTCCTTTGGGAATACTGTGGGTTGATTAGGGATTGGTATAAGGAGGTCCTAGATGAATTGATTCCCCCTGTCAATACATAGTCAGCACCTTCTCTGTAACATATAGTGTTAAAGAATTATCTGGGAGCACTGAGAAATTACAAGCATTTCCAGGGTCATAGAAGCAATATGAATGCAAGGAGGACTTGAAAACAGGTCTTGCTGACTTCCAAGGCCTGCTTTCTATCCACTACCCCATGCTGTACATCCACTGCCATCTGAATGTCATTACTGGCTAAAATTAGGGCAGCTATGTGGCACAGTGGATAGAACAGTGGGCTTGGCATCAGGAAGATTTATCTTCATGGATTCAAATCCAGACTCAGACACTTACTAGCTGTGTGATCCTGGGCAACTCACTTCATCCTGCTTGCCTCAGTTCCTCATCTGTAAAATGAGCTGGAGAAGGAAATGGCAAACTACTTCAGTATCTTTGCCCAGAAAACCCCAAATGAAGTCACACAGAGTTGGACATGACTAAAAATGACTGAATAATAACTGGCTGAGATCCCTGAAAACTAGACATATTACTAGAATTCTATTTAGTTAAAAATGTTCTAGATGTATCCATTTCTGATGTCAGTCTTTCTGGGTAGCATAGCAGTTGTCCCAAATTCAAAGCAGGACAAGTATTCTGGAAACAAAACATTCATGAAGATGGTGAGGTAAAATTGCCTATTAAATCATATTAAGGAAAAAAAATCCGTTTGGAGCAAACCATTCACTTTTAATTAGGAGTCCTGGTCCTGGAAACCTATCAGCCCTTCTTTCATTATAAAGCACCTTTCTGTCCATCAGTTTCAAGTCAACACTGAACTCAATTAGCCATCTTATTCTAACCAAACTTAAAGACATATCTTTTTCCATTGAAATTTACTATTTATTAGAATCTGTAATAATAAATGAGGCCTGTAGTTTGAAAAATTATAGAGACTTTGAGCATGAGACCAAAAGGAACTAAGATAAAAATGTATTTTCAAGGTGAAGCATTTATTGTCACCTATGACAGTCACCAAGGGACCAAGGGAGGGGTCACCAAACCTCTCTCAGAACCTCACACTAAAAATAGTCAGTCATTTCAAATGTTCTATGAATCAGAATATAAAATCAGAATATGAAACCTACAAAAAATTAGCCAATCTGGGAATATTCTATCCTTCTGAATATTTGGGAAAGCAGAGAACAAATATTCAAATGACTGACTAAATTCTAATTTCTAAATTTTGAACTGTAGCTTTCAAGATAAGCTTCCCTCTCTCCCTTTTGTCTAGTTTCTCTCTCACTGTTTCCCTTTCTCCCTATCCCTATCTCTTTTTTCTTTTTCTAACAGCAAAGAGAAGAGTCACACAAAGGAATCTTACTAAACAGGGTTTAAGAAATCACTACAAAGATTTCCTGAGCACCTAAAAAGTGCCTAGTAATGACAGACTTTTTTTTTATCCTCCAACCAATTCCAAGGGGATCTTCTTTCCAAGTTTCTCTTCACTGTCACCGGTATATCCTTAATCTTTAGCAAGTCAGTGCCTATTGAATAAGATGGGTAAAGTCTGTTTCACGAGATTTCTTTGAATATTAGCAAAGTTCTGACATATGAGCTTCAGAACAATATGTGCCAAATTCAAAGTATGCCCTTAATATGTGGAATGTAGCTGTCACATGATTCTTGGCTCTGTCAAGAGCAGGGTCAATTTTCCCATGTGACTCATAAGCAGGTGCACTATGACCCACCAGCAATCAACTCTGAACTTGCAGATGTGAAGTAGTGTTCCTCATCAAAATCAGACTCTGATAGTCCTTTGGGGTCAGAACAAAATCTTACTTTGAAATCTGACTCTACTCACTCTCCCGTATATTTGTTTGTTTGTTTGTTGGGGGCTTCTATGTTTGTTTTTTCTGTGAAGAATTGTACAGAGTTGTTTTATTTTTATTATGTCTTTGAACTTCTCTCTCTTGACACTAGAGATGAATGGGGCTTAGTCTGAATCTCAGTGTAAAGGGTACAAAACAGAGCACTTGTTTATTTCCAGGAGAATTGTCTATTGATGTATTTAAGTTGTAAATTAACTGAACTGTATTGGGCAATAACAGAGATCTTTAGCAAGAAATAAATTATAATTTAAGAAAAGGGAAATTAACAGATCAAGATTATGAATGTCCTCTTCCCTGATTGTATTGCTCAGTTGTACTGGCCTTACTGAAAAAACACAATCAATCAATAAGTGTCTATTAAATACCTACTGTGAATTAGACACAATGGTAAATGCTGCAGATATAGAGACAAAAATGAAATAGCAGTGGAGACAGACTATGGTTATATAAATATATTCAAACTATACTCAGTAATTAAATGGATCAATCATACTATCAATTTGGAAGAATTATCCAAGGACAAAGATTGTAACCCATGCCTACCTGCTAATCTTGTGTGAATCTTGTCCATGGCCTTACATATGTTTGCCACAGAGATTTCTATCAATGTTCTGGAGGCCTTCTTTACTTTAGGAGAGGGTACCATTAGAACATGTTGTCTAACCCATCCATTATCCATCCATTGCTTTCACCACCCATCCAGCCCATTCTTTCTATCATACAATTTCTCAATGGCATCTTTTGCTCTGTAATTATATATATATATATGTGTGTGTGTGTGTGTGTGTGTGTGTGTGTGTGTGTGTGTGTAATATATATGTAACATATATATGTGTGCATACACACGTATATATGTATTACTCCATTAAATATGTATTAAAATATATGCATATTGTACATATATCCATATGTATATAAACACATATATATGTGAACATACATTTGGAGCATTCTGTGATTTCATTGGTTTGAGAAATTCCCTGTAAAGAAGGGCTTTCAATTAATGCAGTTAAATGCCTGTTGTATACCTTATCAATCAAGCAACATTTATTAAATGCTGCTATGGAACAAGCACTCTGCCGTCTTAGAAAATTACGTGAGGTATTGAGATGTGACTCATTAAACGTGGGTAAGAGGCAGGATTTGAACCTAAGTCTTCCTGACTGAAAGAGAAGCCTACTCTTTTTCTACTGTGCCACACCATCTCTCACTTTTCATACAAAATGAATACTAGATAATTTTTGGAGGGGCAGTCACTAGAAGGTGATTTAAAAAAGCTTCATTATTTTCCAAATCTATAATGGAAATAATAATTATTTTCCTAAGTCTGGTATGCTATACCCCATCATTCTTAAACAACAAGATGGAGGCAGAGGGGGCAGAGCCAAGATGGCAGAATGAAAGCAGTGACTTGCTTGAGCTCTCCCCCAAACCCCTCCAAATACTCATAAAAAATGGCTCTAAACAAATTCTAAAGCAGCAGAACCCGCAAAAAGACAGAGTGAAACAGATTTCCAGCCGAAGACAACCTGGATGATTGATCAGAAAGGTGTGTGGCGCGGGGCTGGGAGCACAGTGCAGCGTGGGTGCACAGGCTGCAGCGTGGGCGTGCAGGCTGCAGCAAACCTGGAGCAGGCCTCAGAGGACTGAATCGCAAGCAGCTGTGGAGGTTTCCAGACTCCTCAATCCACAAATGCCAAAGACAACTTAGAAGGTCAATGGGAAAAGTCTGTTTCTGTCCGTGCTGAGACAGGAAAGTGGGGTTTCAGATCCATTCCCCAAGAGCGTGGTCCTGGGGGAGGGGGGGCAGCTGCTTCCCGAGCTTCTGGCCCACAGACTGAGGGGGCATCCAGTGGCTGATCAGAGAGGGACTGCAGGGATTTCTTTGCCAGGGCTGAGGCAGGAATCTTTTGCTTTGCCCGTGTTTGGATCTGGGTCACAGTTCTGGGTGGTGGTGCTGGGGTGAGGAGGAGCTTGTAGTGGCTGTGGAGAGGAACTGAAAGAGATCCCCAAAAGAAAACTCCTAGGAATATTGTAGCCAAATTCCAGAGTTCCCAGGTCAAGGAGAAACTATTACAAGCTGCCAGAAGGAAACAATTCAAGTACCGTGGAAACACAATCAGGATAACCCATGATTTAGCAGCTTCTACATTAAAGGACTGCAGGGCATGGAATATAATATTCCGGAGGGCAAAGGAGAGAGGATTATAACCAAGAATCACCTACCCAGCAAAACTGAGTATAATCCTTCAGGGGAAAAAATGGTCATTCAGTGAAATAGAGGACTTTCAAGCATTTCCTGATGAAAAGACCAGACTAAACAGAAAATTTGACTTTCAAATACAGGACTCCAGTGGAACATGAAGAGCTAAACAGGAAAGAGAAATCATAAGAGATTTATTAAGATTGAACTGTTTACATTCCTGCATGGAAAGATGATATTTGTAACTCATGAGAACTTTGTCAGTATTAGGGTAGTTGAAGGAAAAAAATTGTATGTATGTATATATAGATAGATAGATAGATAGACGGCACAGAGTGAGTTGAAGATTAAGGGGTCGTATCTGGAGAATAAAATTAAGGGATGAGAAAGGATGATACTTGGAGAAGAAAGGGAGAGGTAGAATGGGGTAAATTATCTCACAAAAAAAACAACAGGAAAGAAAAGTCTCTCACAGTGGAGGGGAAACAACAGGAAGGTGAGAGGGAATGAGTGAATCTTATTCTCATAGGATTTGGCTTAAGGAGGGAATAACATACACATTCAATTGGGTATGGAAATCTGTCTTACCTTACAGGAAAATAGGGGGAGAAGGGGACAAGAGAGCAGGGGGGTGATAGAGAGGAGGGCAGATTGGGAAAGAGGGTAATCAGAAGCAAATACTTCTGAGGAGGGACAGGGTCAAAAGAAAGAATAGAATAAATGGGAGGGCAGGATAGGATTAAGGGAAATAGAGTTAGTTTTTCACAACATGTCTACTAAGGAAGTGTTTTGCATAACTGCACATGTACAACCTATATTGAGTTGCTTGCCTTTTCAATGAGGGTGGGTAGGGAGGGAGGAAGGGAGAAAATTTGGAACTCAAAGTTTTAAAAACACATTTAAAAAAATGTTTTCACATGCAACTAGGAAATAAGAAATACAGGAAATGGGGGTACAGAAGTCTATCCTGCTCTGCAGGAAAATAGAAGGGGAAGGGGATAAGAGAAGGGAGGGGGTAGAGATAGAAGAGAAGGCAGACCAGGGGAAGGGGTATTCAGAATGCATGCCATCTTGGGGTGGGGGAGGGGTGAGAAAATTTGGAACTCAAAAACTTGTGGAAGTGAATATTAAAAACTGAAAATAAATAAATTTATATTAAAAAAAATAAGATGGAGGCAGAGACAAGATGGCAGAATGAAAACAGGGAGTCCCCTGAGCTCTCCTCTAAACCCCTTCAAATACCTCTGAAAAAATGACTCTGAACAAATTCTAGAGTAGCAAAACCTCTAGAGTGAGGCAGATTTCCAGCCTAAGAAGGCTTGGAGGGTCCCTGGGAAAGGTCTGTTGCGCTGGCCTAAGAGAGGAGCATCCAGTACACAGGGTGTAGCATAGACCCAGGACTGAGTCATGGGCAGCGGTGACAGTATCCAGTCTTCTCAGCCACAGATGCCAGAGACAACTTAGAAGGTCAGTGGGACGGGTCTGTTGGAACTGGATGAGATAGAAGCGCAATCTAGCACAGGGGTGCAGGTTATGCCAATACAGCCCCAGCCTCAGCAAACCAGAAGAAGGCCTTGGGAGTGACTGAATCAGTGCAGTAGCAGTGGCAGCAATGGCAGTGGTGTCAGTGGTGGTTCCTGGAGCTATTAGCCCACAGACTGAATGTTTGAAAGTCACCTATTTCGACTTCTTCCAAAAAATGGCAGAGTAAGTAGTAAGTCTCTCTCACCCTCCCTTATTGACCTTGAAAAACCCAGAGAATATTGCCCCAGGAAAAATTCTGAAATAGTGGAGTCAGTAGAAAGAGGAGATACAGCAGTCTTTTAGCTCATGAGGCTAGGGGGATTAAAGGAAAAGATCTCTCTTGCTGTGGCTGAAGGGGACCAGCACAGGGGCCCAGCAAGCCAGTGGCAAGCCCCACCTCAGCAAACCAGTAACCAGGCCCCTAGCCCCCATCAAAAGAAGCTTGGGACAGTGCCTCTGTGCCCCAGAAGCAGAGATCAACTTTAAAAGCCAGAAAAAAAAAAAACAGACAACACGAGCAAAAAGCAACATAAAAAAGCAATGACCATAGAGAAGTATCTTGGTGACAGGGGAGATCCAAACACAAATTCAGGAGAGGACAACATTGTGAATATTCCCACATCTGAAATCTCGGAGGGGAATATGAACTGGTTTCAAGCCCAAAAAGCCTTCTTGGGAGAGCTAAAGAAGGATTTTAAAAGTCAAATAAGAAAGGTAGAAAAATTGAACAATTCCTTCAAAAATACAGCTGATAAAATGAAAAAAAAAGTACACTGAAGAAAACTCCTGAAAAAGTAGAATTAGCCAAATGGGAAAAGGACGCACAAAAACTAACTGAAGAAAACAATTCATTAAAAATTAGAATTGAGCAATTGGCAGTTAATGACTCTATGAGACATCAAGAATCAGTCAAACGAAATCAAAAGAATGAAAAAATAGAAAAAAAATATAAAATATCTCATTGGATAAAACAACTGGCCTGGAAAATAGATCCAAGAGAGATAACTTAAGAATTATTGGTCTACCTGAAAGCCATGATGAAAAAAATAGCCTGGACAGCCTCTTTCAGGAGTTCACAAGGGAAAACTGCCCTGAGGTCCTAGAACCAGAGGGTAAAATAGTCATTGAAAGAATCCACTGATCATCTCCTGAAAGAGATCTCAAATTGAAAACACCAAGGAATATTGTAGCTAAATTCCAGAATTATCAGGTCAAGGAGAAAATCCTGTAAGCAGCCAGAAAAAAAAAAATTCAAATATTGTATAACCATAGCCAGGATTACACAGGACCTTGCAGCTTCTCCATTAAAAGATTGGAGGGCTTAGAATATGATATTCCATAAAGCAAGGGGGCTCGGATTACAACCAAGGATCAACTACCCAGGGAAATTGAGCATAATCTTTCAGGGGAGAAAATGGACATCCAATAAAATAGGGGACTTTCAGACTTTCCTAATGAAAAGACCAGAGCTCAACAGAAAATTTGATCTTCAAATACAAGACTCAAAAGAGGTATAAAAAGATAAGCAGGAAAGGAAAAACAAAACAAAACATGTTTTTCAGTAATGGCAAACTGTTTACATCCCTACATGGGAAGGTGATAATTATAACTCTTGAGAACTGTATCTTCATTATGACAATTAGAAGGAATATACATAGAGAGAGAGGGTACATTTAAGTTGACTTTGATGTAATGATATAAAACCTAATGAAGTGGTGAAAAGGAATTGTAATGGGAAAAGAGGAAAGGAGGAAGCAGAAAAGGGTAAAATATATAACATGAAGAGACACAAAGACATATTACAATAAAGGGAAAGAAGGGAGAGAGAAGAGAATTGTTTGAACTTTCATCAGATTTGGCTCAAGGAGAGAATAACATAATCAGATAGGCACAGAAATCTAAGTTGCCATATAGGCAATAGGAGGGGAAAGGGGAAAGAAACTTTACTTTTCTCTACCTAATTCTCCAAGCCAGAAGATAGCAAGTATTTGTTCTGCTGGTCCTTGGGTGGTTAGTACAACTCCTGCATCCAGGGATTGTCTACTCCCTCAAACCCACCGTGCAAAGATAGTTCACTCTTCCCTACTAATGCGTGAGAAAAGAGTCATGATTTCTTTATTACCAACAATGAAATTTCAGTAGAAAACTTAGGTCATCCTTTCCACTTTTCACATGTTTATAAACTAAAGAATGAATGAATTACAAAGCATTTTTATTAAACACTATGTATCTACAATGTACTGTGCTAAGTGCTGGGGATACACATAGAGAAGAAAAAGCAAATCAATATTTTCCTCCCTTCCAGGCACCCTGCAATCCTGCTCAGGTGGCCTGCCTAATACACATAACATTCCTTCACCTAACTCAATGCCTTTGAACTGACTGTTACTCATTCTTAAAATTTTCTCCCTTTCTCCTCCACCTCTTAACTTCCCTGATTTCCTTTACAATTCAGCTCAAATCCCAACTTCTGAAAGAAGTCTTTTTAGCTCTCACCTGCTACTGATATTTGCCTTCTGAGATGACCTTCTATCTACTCTGTATATGTGACACACATGTGTTCATATACACATATATCACATATAAGTGTATATGAATAAGTATACATATGCATATATGTTTACATGTCTCCTCCCTTAGCACATGCACTTCTTGAGGCCAGAGACAGTGCTTTTGCCTATTTTTCTACCTCCAAGGCTGAATACAGGAGCTAGCCAATAGGAATAATGGTTAGTACATGTTAGTTGAGTGATAGATTGAGGGAGACAGCTCCTGTTCTTAAGGAGTTCACATTCCAGTAAGGGAGAGATACAGGAGGTGTCAGCTGCTTTTGTTGTTATTCAGTCATTTCAGTCATGTTTGACTCTTCATGACCCCATTTGGGATTTTCTTGGCAAAGATACTAAAGTGGTTTGCCATTTCCTTCTTCAGCTCATTTTATAGATCATGAAACAGAGAAACAGGGTTAAGTGACTTGCTCAGGGTCACACAGCTAGTTAAGTGTCCAAGGTCACATTTGAACTCAGATCTACCTGACTTCACATCTAGCACTCAAATCAACCATGCCACCCTGAAGCTGGTAAGGTCAAAAAGTCCTCATAGTACTTAGAGTCAGTAGCAAAGCAGATGGTAATATATTTTTTGAAAGTGATTTTTTATTAATATAATCATAGAGGGACTAATATTTTTGGAGATTTACTACAAAAGACAGAAGTTTTTTTTTCATAATAGACAAAGGTTATATTGTTGTTATTTTCCATTTTATTTCTCAGTTGCTACTTAATTGCAAGAGAATTCATTAGGAAAAATGTGTGTGATGCTCCCTAAAGATTGTAGGATCCCAGATCTAGAAATAGAAGGGATCACGGAAGCCAGTTAGCCCAACGCCTTCATTTACAGTGAACCACAGCTCTAAAGAGGGAAGGACCGTAATAGCCATTTAGTCCAAACTCCTCAACCTCCCCCAACCACCACCATTTTATTAATGAGGAAACCAAAGCCCAGAAATATTAAGTGACTCACACCAGGAGATTGAAAACCATAAGTTTGTTTTTTTTTAAACCATAAGTTTTAAAAGCAAATTTCGAATTTGGGTTCACTGACTTCAGAGTCAATGACATTTGAAGACCTGGATTAAACTCAACATGGAGAACACAAAGAGAAAATAAAAATATTCTTTCCAAATATAACTCAGCAATAACCTATTAAAATCACATACAAATAAAGGTTTTGGGCAGGAATAGGGAAGGCCACATGTGGCCTTCTATGTCCTTGGGTGTGGTCTTTTCACTGAGTCCAAGTTTTACAAAAAAATCCTGCTCAAGGGGAGGTGAAGTTTGTGATTCAGTCAAAGGGCCTCACTTGAGGACTTAGAGGGCCACATGTGACCTTGAGGCTGCCTAGCCTCAAGCTCCCTAGTCTGATTTTGGGGTTTCACAATAAAGGAAGTTATTTCAGGGTTTTGGGTTTGTTTGGGTTTTTTTGGAGGTGCTGTATGAGAGGTACAATGTGCCCCAACTAAACCATATATTTTTCATTTGAGCTGGAGACCCTCACAGCCTTTTATTTCTTCTGTTTTTCTGTTAAACCAATCATTTACCTATGTACAGCTAATTCAAAATACTTACAATTGACTTTGGAAAAATATGATCTTTTAGCAACAGACTCACATACATCCATAGTTAACATCAATATTAACATGTAATTTTCACTGAGTTTATAAGCACATGAATGATTTGAATAGGATTCAAGTAGCGATACGAGAATTCTTGGAAAACTTTCATTTTCCCCAAAAGGCATGCTCTAAGCCTTATCAAAACATGCCTCCTATCCAACCTATTCTTATTAGTTACATGATGACTGCTATAGTTTAAGCCCTTATCACGTCTCTAGCCTGGAATGCTACAACAGCTACTAATTGATCTCTCTATCCCATGTCTCTCCTCTCTCTCTCTCTCTCTCTCTCTCTCTCTCTCTCTCTCTCTCTCTCTCTCTCTCTCTCTCACACACACATACTCCATTCAGCTACTAAAGTGATATTCCTAGCACAGAGGTCTTACCATGTCATGTCCCCCACCCCAACCACCATCATCAATAAACTCTAGTGGCTACTTAAAATCCCTTTGGTTTGGAACCTAAAATCCTTCACAACTTGGCCCCAAACTACTTTTCCAGACTCATTTTCTTCACACACACTACAGTTTAGACCAAACTAGCCTTCTTACCAACAACTGTCCATCTCCTGGCTCTAGAGCTGTTTCACATTTCTGAAATGAACTTCATCTTCAGACTTCCATCTTCTACAATCCTTTTCATCCACTTCTACATGAAACTTGTCTTCATTCTCTCACTACTCAATCTTCTGTCTCAAACTACCATGCATTTATTTTGCACGTGTTCGGTATATAGTGATTTATATACATATTGTCTCCCCCTTTAGAATGTAAGCCATTTGAAGACAGCAAATGTTTCACTTTTGTCTCTGTATCCCTAAAGCTTAACATGTATTAGTTACTTCATGTACGTTTGCTAATTGATTGATCAAATTTTCAGATGTCACAAAATGGGGAGAGGAAGCAAAGATACTAGATAACAAGAAGCAAGATCCAAAATGATTCCAACTGACTAAAATGGGGAACTGGAAACAATAAGACACAATTTAATAGAGTAAGTGTGGAGTTTTACCTGTAGGTGTAAATATGTTATAAAGGAAACCTGGTTGGTAACAGTATGTGTGGGAAAAGATAGGCTAAGGGGGTTCAATTTGTCATAGAATCATAATTCTTTAAGTGGAAGGAAATTAGAGGTTATCTTGTCCAAACTCCTCATTTTATAGAGAAACTCAGAGAGATTAAATAACTTGTCCAAGGTCACACAGGTACTAAGTGAAAGAGTCAAAATTTGAATTCAAATCCAATGGCACCAAGTTTAGCATGCTCCAGCCATTGTCTCCATAGCCTTGCCAAGGCCATTACTACCCTGAAAAAACTTCTACCTTAGCACCCTGCTGTCTTAATTGCCTGGACTGTCTCTCCCAAATCACTAATGCAAGAACTCCATAGACACCAGCATCTCACCATATTCCCATTGTTATCTAGGTTACAGATCTTGACATCCAGCTCTCAACTCTTAGTCATCTTCTAGGTGAGTCAGACATTGGATACCTCAACCAATTGACCTAGAGAAGTGGCCATCAGCTTTCTCTCATCTCCTTACAAGGTAGCAAAATAATTATTTGAGAATCTTAGTCAGTGAGTGTGAATGTGCAAAGGACACTGCTCATCTCCTTCTTGCCATCTGTCATGACAAAAGGCAACATCTTCAAAGTGATATTTCCAGCTTGGACCCCTGAAAGCTTGAAAGCAAAAGTCCCCCTTTGAGACAGACTCACCAAGCCCTCTCGAGAACCTCCCACCATGGCCTCTTACATTAGCGCATCATGAGGTTTCTTTAGTTTCTCAGTTGCGTCCCTTTAGGGCCTAATGATACGAACAGTTCGCAAGAAACATGCACTATTTGCACAGCTGGCAACAATTACAAGAATTGTTATGTTTGCAAAAACATTTCTAAGATCCTAAACTTGACAGATTCAGAATCTCCCATCTCTTACTCTTATCTTGGCTATAAAAATGGACTTAGTAACCTCTAAAGTTTCTTTCAGCTATAAGATTCTAATTTAACCACTTAGGAGTTTGAACCATGGGAAGAAGTTAACTGGGTAGATATAAAACATGAGATTTTTATAGCTTGAACACCACCATCTATATGTAAGTTTCTTGAGGTCAAAGACTGTTTTCAGTTTCATTGCTTGGTGCCTGGGGCCTAATATAGTGTCATGAATATAATGCCTGCTCTGATTTACCACTTAGTTCCATATACAACAAGAAGCCTAAAAACTGATATTTCAGCAACAGTAACTGGCTGTCAGCAATGATATTTTTCTCTGGGAGCAAATTTTAGCATCTATGCAGACAAGAATTACAAGGATTTCAATCCATTAGAATCTTTATTCATATCTCTTTGTGGTTCTGATCACAAAATAAATTTAAACTAGCATTGTTTGCTTGGAAGGAAAGATAAAATAAAGACACTGAGTCTAAGTTAAAGGAATCTTACAAAATATACAAGTCTTACAAATGGGTGGATGTAATAGGGAGACATTTCTGCTCAATAGAGGGATGACTTTTCTAACAGTGGTGTGGGATGCATCATGACTGAGAAGGGGATGTGGTATAATCCAGAGTATTCAAACAAGCTAGGTGATCATCTGTCAGGTCTTTGGGGAAAGGGATACTTGCCTTGAATGAAACATTGAACTAGAAGGCCTCTAGTGTCCCTCCCAACACAGAGTCGAAGATCTTATGATAAATTAAACTGATGGCTTGCTTCAAAACAACCAGAATCACAGAACATATCCTGAAGTGAGAATTATCATCACAATGGGGAACCTAGGGGCCTTAAGGCCCATGCTGTGGGAAAAGAATTCGGCCCAGCATTCTGTTCCCATTCCAAGCACTGTATTTCTTGCTAAAACAGCAGAGAAAGTAAGTGAAACTTGTCTGATACAGGTAAGAATAAATTAGGAAGACAGGAGAAATGGAAATAATGCTATCATTTATTCAAAAGCACTAAAAGAAAAGTAATAACATGTATACATTGGGGCTTAATGGTAACATTCTAAGTACATAAAGAATAAAGTATTTCGTAAATATCACTTCTTTATTATCACTTTTGAAAAGCAAACTTGGATTCTCTTGTCTTGAGGTGGGGATTACTACAGAATTCTGATCAAGCTGAGGAATCTTCAGTTTTCCCTTTATGTAGGCTAATAAGAGGGAAAAAAAGTTCATCTAAAAGCCTCCAGCATCCCAGGACAATTTTTAATAGCTTAGTTCCCTTGCTCATATCATTTTGCTGATAAGCTGGTTGTTTGCTCACATTAGGTGTCTTAAGGAATCTAAAAGAGTGTTGTTCACTTTTCTAAAACTGTTATTGGCTGTGCCAAGCCTGCTACATCTTCCTTTTTTTTCCAGTGTGGTAAACTTTTTTAAATGCCTTTTTTCAGATGAAATAGAAGAGGGACAATAATTTAGATGGGAATGATTCAACAACTCTTAAAAGTTATTTACCAACGATTTCAGATATTTAAAAGGTAAATTTATAACAACGACCTTTGAAGCCTTTGAAAATTACAGTTGAGGAAACTGAGGCAGACAGAGGCTAAATTACTCACCCAGGGTCACATAGCTTGGAAGCGTCTGAAGCCAAATTTGAACTCAAGTCTTCCTAATACCACACTTAGCCACTGTACCATCTGGCTACCCAGTTGCGTGGCCACATATGCTGAGCTAGCACTGAATCTTAGAATAGAGGCAACAAGAATGTATTAAGCACTTACTATATGCCATTCACTGTTCTAAGTGCTGGGGATACAAATCAAGCAAAAAGCAAAACAAAACAAATTAACAAACAACAACATAACCCAATCCTGGCCAGAAAGGTATTCACATTCTAATAGGGTAAGACAACATACCAAAGGGGGTTCTCAAAGCAATGCGGGGTGAGAAGGCACTTATGTAGTGGCACAGTGTTGAAGTCTGTAAAGTCAAAAGCACAGTCCAGAGAGGAATGAAACTTGCTGCCCTGGTCCCCTCACCAAAATGATGCACTGGGAAGAACTCACCAATGGAAGAAGGGCTCTTTACCATTTATAAAGTGAAGCATAAAGTCTACTCCTTTACATGGCATTTTCCTCTGCCCTTGTTCCTATCTGTCCCTCTTTCATGTATCTTCAAGCTTATGTACACCCCGTTCAAAGGTGCCATCCTTCCACATTCACTAATTCTAACAATGGCAGAATCATTTACTACCTTGGACTCTTCCATCATCTTTATTTCTCATATTCAATCACCTCTTAAGTGCTACCATAAAACCTTTGGATGATCTCTCATGTGTTTCCTCTCTATTGCCACTGCCACCACTCTAGTACAAACCCACATTACCATGCCTTGGAAACATCTCCATATATTCCACTACTGCAATAATCATCTCCTTCATTTGAACATGACATTCCTTTGCCAAAAACTCTTTAGGGGTTCTCCACTGCCTATCATGCAAAGTTCAAGTTCATTTGTCTGGCATTCGAAGTCTTCCAACATCTCCACCCATCCACCTTACCTCATTCTATTCCCCCACATATGCTTTAGCTACACAACACTATTCATCATCACCCATTCCTCTAGAATTGAAAGGGACTTTACAGAGGCCATAGCACCCATCTTGTACTAGTACTAGACCAATTATCCTCTCCGCAAGTGGTCATCAAGCCTCCTTGAGAACTTAGAGTGCAGGAGAACTTGCTTCTTCAGGCAGCCCATTGCACTTTTCTATACTCTAATTGCCTAAATCAGCTTCTCTGTAGCATTCTTCCCTGATGCTTGTTCTGGGTCATATAGAACAAGTCCTAATCCCTCTTTTACATGGCAATCCTTTAAAGTCTTGAAAACAATTATCATGTTATCCCCTTTCCACTTCCCATTGACTGAGATATTCTTTATACAGAAGTTCACATGAAAATGACCTGAAGATTTTAGTAGAAGTGTGTCTTGGCCAAAAAAAAAAAAAGCTACCGTCATCTTCTATATCAGACTTACTCAAAATAGCACAGGTGATTGCCTGGAAGGAAATTCCTTCAACCAATTCAAATTAACATCAGGTCTTCAACTTTTAGTCTTAGAGAGTTACCTCTCACCCTAGAAATTTAAAATGCTTTGCCCAGGGTCACCAAACAAGGCTGTCTTAGAGGTGGGATCTGAACCCAGGTCTTCCTGACTCCAAGGCCAGCTCCCTATCTAGTCTGTAATACTGCAATACTCTAAAGTGATCTTGGGCTTCATTAACAATGTCTGGAATCAGGAAAGTCATTGCCCCACCATTTTCTGTTCTGGTCAGACGAGATCTGGAGTATTGAATTTGATTCTGCATTGTCACGTTTTAAACACATTGGTAAACTGGAGTACATTCAGAGGAGAGAAATCAGTATGAAGAGAGAGCTAGGAGTCACACCATAAAGGGATCAGTTGCTGGAATTGTGGCTGTTAATCTAAAGAAGAAAAGATCTAGGAGATAAGGTGATCACTGCCTTCAAATATTTAAAGATGAGTTACTCAAGATATTTATTTTGCTTGTGACCATTACTTCACCAAATGTAGAACCAAATGGACTGAAGTTGAAAAGAGGAAGATTTTGGCTGCCTACCCATTAGAGATGGAAAACAAGGTAGACCAATGGATAGAGAGCTGGCTTAAGAGCCAAGAAGACTTGGGTTCAAGTCTAACCTCTAACACATAGAAGCGAGTCTGATCCTGTCTTCCCCTACTCACTGTTTCACTGCCTCTCTATTACCTTCAGAATCAAATATAAAATTGTCCTTCCTTTAAAATCCTTCAAAACTTTGAAGGCCTTTCCTAACTTTCCAGTATTCTTTCTGTCTTATCTCCTCCAAACATGCTCAATACAGCTACACTGACCATCTTTCTGTTTGTCAAACTTAGCTTCTCTCTCTTGACTCTGTGCCTTTGCACTGGCTGTCCCCCATGCCTAGAATTTTCTCTCTCCTCACAAGTGTCTCTCAGCTACTTTGGCTTCCATCTGGCACCTCAGATACCACCTTCTACTACACATCTTACCTCTTCCCCCACCCATGCATTTGCCTCCAAGGTCACTTTCCATCTCCTTAGCTCTTTATATGTTATCTCCCATTAGAATGGCAGGGACAGTGCTTCTGTCTTTCTTTGTATCCCTAGTACTTAACACAGTGCCTGGCATGTAGCAAGCCCTTTTTATATATTTGTTGACTGAATGACACATTCTCAATATCCCAGGCAAGTCTATACCACCATGAGTTACCAAAAAAATTGAGTAATATACCCTGGTAAAGTAGATTCTTCATAGATATTCCTCATACCAATGAAAACACAGGTCTGATTTAAAAAAAAAAAGAATTTGAATGCCTTTCGAAAGTGGGATCTGCTATTTTAATAATATGCTATATTAGAAGTATATGAGCTTCTCATCACCAACAGTCTTCCAGAGGAGAGACTGAATGACCACTTTCAGGGATATTAAGGTCGATGGAAAATAATCTGAGAAGGGAAGGCCCTAGAAGTGAGAGGAACTAGAAAAGTCCTCCTACAGAAAATGGGATTTGAGTTAAATTTTGAAGGAATCCAGGGAAACTGAGGCAAAAGTAAGGCAGATAATTCCAAGCATGGGTAACAGCCAAGTAACAGAAATAGAATTAGATTTGGGAGATGGAATACTATATTCAAACAGTGTGTGTGTGTGTGTGTGTGTGTGTGTGTGTGTGTGTGTGTGTGTGTATGTATGACATGCACATGTGTATTTATATATACATAGAAAGTCTTAATTTGTTCTCTTCTGGTCTTCAAATGGCCTTCAAGGGGCATAGAAAGAAGGGAAAGGCATGCCCTTGTGAGCCAGGCTCCTTCTACCTATAGTCCTGGCTTGGACTACTCAATCCTTTCAGTATGGAATTGCAGTCTTAGTATACAAAATTTAACAATATTCTCCTCTCTAATGCTATTTTAAATACATGGTTTCTAGATGCTAATTTTACTTCATCAAGACTTGAATTCTTGGTCTTAATCCACTAATTGGCATAAGCAGTTACAGCTTTTTTGGTCCCATAATATCTAATTAAATACAATAACAATAATTACATACCAAATAAGAAATATCCATTTGGCTAAATGAGTCTGTGTGGTTTACCTGCACTTTCTCATTTTGTCACATTACCACTCTATTTTTTTGTATCTGTTATTGTCTGAATAGCTCAGCAGCACCAGGTTTGTGAGCACATCACTGCTGTCCCTTAGACATAGAATCTGAGTTGAAATGGATCTCAGGAATCACATAATCCTGAGATGGAACCTCAACATCCCTGAAAGCAGTCATTTAGTCTCTCCTCTGGAAGACCCTTGATAATGGGAAGCTCATTTATTTCTAAAATAGCATATTATTAAAATAGCATATCCCACTTTTGAGAGGTATTCAATTATTTCTTTAAACCAGACCTATGTTTTCATTGGTATGAGAGGTGTCTATGAAGAATTTACTTTACCAAGACATTGGTTCTACTCTTTTTTCCCCCCACCTCATAGTCTTATAGACTCTCCTGGAGCACTCAAAATTTGTCATTCAGGCAACAAACATATATTAAGGACTTGCTACCTGTCAGACACTATGGGAAGCACTAGGGATACAAAGAAAGAAAGAAGCACTGTCCCTGTCATTCTAATGGGAGATAACGTGTAAAGAGCGGAGTATATGGATCATATATACAGAGAAGTTGGAAAATGACCTCAGAGGTAAAGGAATGTGTTGGGGAAGAGGTAATTTCTATAATAATGGTACATCTTGAAAGAAGTCAAGGTAGCTGAGAGACACAAGTGAGGAAGGGGAAAGAATGGGATGAAATAAATACCATTCAGAAGCCTAACATGCCTGAACAGTATTTCTAACAGTTGTCACACAAAGAAGTCAAGCTGGTACCATTATCGGTGTGGGAGTAGGAGAGTTTCTCTCTAGTTACACTGCAAGCAGTTTTACTCATCTCATAGGGGAGAATTGAGCTACACAATTCTCTATTGTCCAGTAACTGTGTTTGTCAGGGTAGCATGCATTTAAAAAATAATCATTTATTCTGTTTTTGACTTTATAGATGAATACTGCCTACTAGCTATTTAAATGGAAATGCAATCAACTGATAACTTGATTTGCACACTTTGTAACCCATCTGTAATTTGAGGTAATCCCTGTGAAGTCTTTCTGGCATGATCCTGAATATTCAAGAGGTAGTGTATATGAATAAGTGAAGGTAAAAATGTGTCTGAACCTCTGGGGACTCTTCCGCTAGAGATTCTTCTGCTGAGTCAACACTGAAAATCCACATGGCCAAATTAGGGAATCTCTTTACCTTGATAAGCTTCATGAAGGAAGCAATCCCAGTGTTATCTCACTTTTGTGTCTCCCTCAGGTTTAATTCACATTTATAGACTTGAATCATTCCTTAAAATTGAAGAAGAAAACAAGGGGGCTTTGTCAGGAGGGAACAGTTTGAGATTATTGAGAACACTACCATTTCTTCCTTAAACGAGTCTGCCTGGTCTCCACTTATTGAATTCTGGTCTTTGCCCATCTCTGCTGCCTGTCCAAGAGACCTGAAACAATGAATTAATTAAATGGATTACTCCACTCAACTGTATATCATAATATGTGCAATGTGAATTCTTCATTTGCTTTTCCCATGTGGATTACTAGTCCAATTTCTTTTAGTATAAAGGTGGTTCTGCCAATGGTATAATGAAATAGTAGCTGGTAAATATTGATTAGGAGAGGACGTAGAACTGTTCTGCTCAGCCCCAAAGGGCAGAACCATTAAAAAGTGAGTGCATTCTGCAGCAAGGCAAATTTTGACTCAACATAAGGAAAGACTTCCTAACAAACCTAGCTGTGCAAAAGTAGAATGGCTGGGCTAAACATTTGTAATAACAGAGATTCCTTCTGTATATGGATTAAACTAAATGGACACTGAAGGCCCAATCCAAATCTCAAATTTTGTGATTTTTAGCCTGATGTGACAGTAGGTTCCATTTCACAAATAGTTCTGAGGGGAAGGTCTGCTGGGGAAGCTTTTGAGATTTCCACTGAGAACTATTCAGGTACCTATTGGACTAGACGACGTCTGAGGTACCTTTTCAACTCTGAGATGCTGTTATTTTGGAGTTATTATACCCCAATCTAATTCAATGCAATTTGTAGGGAAGTCTATCAAGGCTTGTTTAACAAGTTCATTGCTTAATATGTATAATTACAATAACTATTAGTAAAATGTTCTCTTATAGCTCAAAGTACTGAGTATTTACTTTCCCCACGAGAAATAAGGATAAAATTGCCTCTTCTTGTTATGGATTCCTAGATTCTTTAAATTCCATTTTCCTCCTTCTACTACAAACTAGATCATCCATTAAATATCACTTCAGTGTAAAAGCAAACAAACAAGTGTCATTCTTTGAAAAAAAAACAGGAGGAGGAAGAGAAAAGAGAGGCCCTGAGTAGTGTCCACGAATCAAAAATCACGGAAGGGTTTCTAAAAAGACAAACTTCTCAATCTACTTTGGTCATATGCACAGTTTTCTCTTTTTCATGCCCTGTTTAGTCCATTTAAGTGAAAAATAGTGTGAAACATAGCAACTCCAATAATGGAGACACTTCCCAAGCATGTCTAATTGCAGGTTCATTTTGTCCTGAACTTGCCTTTGTCTCAAAGTTTACCTACAGATAAATGAGGGAGAAAATCCTTACAGAGTCAAAAATAAATGCCAGCTTTCTGGAAGGAGATCTAGAAGGCTGTTTTTTTCTTTTTTTTTTTAAATCCCAAACCTACCTGAGACAATCTATCCATGAAGACCTGATATAAGATAGAAATAAACAAATAAACAAATAAATAATGTTCAGAATATTTTGTCCCTCTCTGGTTTACCTTCATGGAAGTAGGAAAGTATAAAAACAGTGTAAGACAGAACCAGTCAACTAGCAGGCTGTCTGGAAAATCCCATGACAGCAGCCAATGATTTTGAAACAGATATTGCAATTCAAATTCATTCTCAAATACTAAGAGTGACAATTATTGATGTTAATTAATTTTTCTATCAGAATGTTTGCTGGAACGAGGAACAAGGCAGTGGGAATGGAAAGATTCCTAGGCACAGATGGCAGAAGACGTGGCTCCCAGCTCTGTGTTGTCATTGGTCTGACTTGAGATTTCAAGGTATAGCACACCCATATCATGTAAGCATCTGCTATTTTCCATATTTTCACTATCTCCTACAATTCTCTTACTTTTAACTCTTTGTCAGGGTCTGGTTTCCTTGTGCTGGCAAATCAGAAGTTTCTAAAGTGGGTGGCCATATCACTACAATCCATTCTCAGCATCCTAGGAGTAAGCCTAATATGAGAAATCGATTCCTACTACACATGACTCTTATTCCAGAGCCCTATGCCAATGTGCTTCACATTTAACCGATCAACCAAATTGGTAGTTTTTGCTTTTTTTGTTTGTTTTTTGTTATTTTTCCCTTCAGTGCTGTAGTAAGTGCACAGAAAAATCTCAGCATCATTTCCATGTGATCAGATTCAATTATATAGGATCATTCAGTTTTGCAAAGACTCAATATTAGGTAATAGTATGGACTAATGTAACATTCATCTGCCATACAAATTAAATCAATTTAAAGAAATGAATAGTCCAGTAGTACAAATAAAGCCTGTAAGTAATGTTAAAATACATTGCAGTAGATGGCACATTGTGTAGAGCACTGGGCCTGGAGTCAGGAAGACTCATCATCCTGAATTCAAATCCAGCCTTAGACACTTACTAGTTGTGTGAGCCTGGGAAAGTCACTTAACTTTATTTGCCTCAATTTTCTCTTCTGTAAAATGAGTTGGAGAAGGAAATGGCAAACCAGTCCAGTATCTCTGCTAAGAAAACCGCAAATTGGGGCAGCTAGGTGGCGCAGTGGATAGAGCACCAGCCCTGGATTCAGGAGGACCTGAGTTCAAATCCGGCCTCAGACACATCACACTTACTAGCTGTGTGACCCTGGGCAAGTCATTGAACCCCATTGCCTAACCAAAAAAAAAAAAGAAAAAAGAAAAAAAAAAGAAAACCTCAAATGGGGTCACAAAGAGTGAGACATGACTGAAAAAATGATTGAACAACATTGTGAATAAACTAGAAGAATGTGGAACATATTACTTATCAGCTTTATGGATAAGAAAATAATTTATGAATAAACAAGAGACAGAAAGCATTGTTAGATGTAAAGTGGATAATTTTGATTACATACAATTAAAAAGATTTTATACAAATAAAACCAATGTAGTCAAGATTAGAAAGCAGAAAATTAGTGAGGGGGGAGGTTATAAATGGTTTCTTGGATAAAAGCCTCATATCTCAAATATATAGAGAACTTAGTCAAATTTATTAGAATTTGAGCCATTCTCCAATTGATAAATGGTCAAAGGATATGAGCAAGCGGTTTTTGGAAGAAGAAATCAAAGCTATATACAGTCATATGAAAAAATGCTTTTAATCATTATTGATTAGAGAAATGCAAATTAAAACAACTTTGAGATACCATCTCATACTTATCAAATCATAGAAATGATAGAAGAGAAAAATAACCAATGTTGGAGGGTATGTGGAAAAATTGGGACACTAATACACTATTGGTAGAACTGTTAACTGATCCAACCATCTTAAAGACCAATCTGGAATTTTGCCCAAAGAATACCCTTTGACCCAGCAATATCATTATTAGGTCTATTTCCCAAAGTGATCAGGGAAAAAAGGAAAAGAACCAGTATTTTCTAAAATATGTATAGCAGCTCTCTTTGTGGTGGCAAAGAACTGGAAGTTGAGGGGATTTCCATCAATTAGTGAATGGCTGAATAAGTTGTGGTATATGATTGTGATAGAATACTACCATGCTGTAAGAAATGATGAGCAGGTTGATTTTAAAAGAACGCAGAAGGGTTTGCATGAAATAATGGAGAATGAAACAAACAGAACCAGGAGAATGTTTTATACGTTAACAGCAATATTGTTCAAAGAGTAACTGTGAATGACTAAGTTATTATGAGTAATATGAATATTCAAATAAACTATAAAGGACCATGAAGGAAGATACTATCTACCCCCAGAGAAAGAACTGACATGGGGAAGTATGTATTGCATACTTAATACATAAATGTTTGAGACAAATGTTTGTCCTCCTCTAGTGGGAATTGGGATGGAGGTAGGGGAGACAGCTCAGAACTAAAAATGTGACAAAATAAATGAACATTTAAAAATAAAATAAAATACACTGCAGTATCATTATTAGCTCTGTCTTCAAATACCTTCAAAAAGTAAAAAACAAAAATCCTTGAATAACTCCAAATTAGCCAGTCAAGTCTCAGAAGAATCAAATAAAATATCAAACAATATTGTAGAAAGCACTGAAAACATATATACATTTTTCTTATGAACTTTTTGAGGATTCATGTACATTTCAGAAAAACTGCTAAGCTTCAAAATTGATTTATTAGCATGACAACTATCCTTCCTATGCCATTTTAAAGATTGTCTGGAGTTATCTTGGCTACTATTCCTTCATCTACATTCCTCAAACTAGAGAGAACCAACCAGAAGTATTCAATCCAATAAATCATTAAATGATTAAATTATAGCTCTCAGCATTTCATCTTGGGGCTGCATCTCAAGCCATATCTTTCAATTTGAGAATACAGGAAACTAGGTAACAGAATCATCTCATAGCCTCCAAATAATCTTTAGTATGAGGGTCTCATAGCTTTCAATATTAAAGTGCTCACAGCTATTACATATAAATTAGATGCTAGGAAATAGGACATTTCAATGATCTTTACTGTGTATTATAGTCTTTTCTCTGTGGGGCTTGGGTTGTTGGTTTGTTTTTAGTATTTTCCACATAACTATCTTTGTTTCTGTACTTAATAAAATTGACCAAAGCCAAAAGGGGCACCATTTGACAAAGGTATCAAGACAGCCTCATTCCAAAGAGAATCTTAAAAGTTGGTAACTAGAACAACTGTTGACATTTACATAGTGCTTCCAACTAGTGGGACCCACTAAACTCTATGTAAGGATTCCTGAAGTTCATGTATTGATTTTCAAAAATCAGATGATATCATTATCTATGTTCCACTGTATTGTTACTTATTTTGTTAAATATTTCCCAATTATATTTAGATCTTCACACTAGGGCATATTTTGAGCTTCAGTGGCACTACCCCTGCTTCAAAAGTTCCAAAGTACTATATGATTTCATTTGAACCTTACAACAATGATTTTACTGTAGGTATCATTATTCCCATTTTGTAGATGAGGAAATTGATGATCAGAGAGATTAAGAATTTATTCATGGTCTCTCAAATTATCAGGCTAACAAGAGCAGTTTAAAAAGTTCCTGTAAATAAGGCATTGATCTGTGTTGTCAATATTGCTTATATGTGGACAGTCTCATCCTCCTGAAGGTAAAGCAATTACCTGGAAGTTAATGCTGCTTCTAGGAATATTCAACCAAAATTGAAAAAGTGTTCTGTCATCAAATTGGACAAAACAGGAAAGTAGTAGAAAAATTGACTGTGAATACCTGTGTCAGCAGGAACTGAAAGTATACAGTCATCAAAGGGAGTAGGCATAGTACCTTTCCACTAGCATAACAAAGTACAAGTCAGTCAAAATGCAAAACAAAGCCCAATTCTCCCTTGTACTAGCACAGACTGATCTCTTGGACAGGGTTTTAGCTATAATAATGTACACACAATGCTTGAAAAATACAATTCAGCCTTCTGGGACATGAAGCAGAGAAGAAACTTTCCAACAGTTATAGCAGCCACTATACCCAGCATTTCTCCCTCTCTAGTTCATTGGGAGACATTATTGTACAGTGGAAAGAAAAATGAAGTTGAAGTCATCAAATCTATGTTAGTTCAACCCTGGGCTTTGCCATTTACTTAACTCTTACTTTTAGGCCACTTGCTTCCTTTTGCTGGGCTATAAAATGAAAGTGGGGGAGTAGAATACATGACATCTGAAGTCCCTTCCAGCTCCAATTTTCTGTGAACTCTCACCTCTGAGTTAAGTTGTGCAAGTGGAGATAGAAATAGCAAATAATGTAGGCCAAAGAACTGACTTTGGGGGAGCATAAGGGACAGCAATGAGTCCTAACTATCTGTCCTAACTGTCAACAAAGGACAGAAGTAGCCGGATTTCAATGATTCTGTAAACATATGGAGTACATAGCCTTTTCCCCAAAGCCAATGTCTTTGGTTACTCTCCATCCATAATGGGATGGTCATGACTCTCCTATTTTGCCACATTAAGACGATCTGAATGGTCAGAATTCAACCACTCTCAAATCTTACTTAAGACACTGGGAATTTTGGCTTGACTATGAAAGCTTTTGAAAGCCTGAGTTCACATTTACTTGAGAAATCTATTGTCAGGGGAACCATCAGTCTTTGGGAAGGGAAACAGAAAATGCCTCAGGAATAAGTCAGTTCATATTTTATTCTCACAAGCCAGCTGCTGACTAACCAAAACATGGAACTGTAAGCACCTTTTCTTTGAGGATTCAGTTCAATTCAACAATCACTCATTGAGCAATTACTACCTATAGAAACACTGTGCTAGGAGCTAGAGACACAGACAAAAACAAAAATAATGTCTGCCCTCAAGGGCCATATATTCTACTGAGAGAATATAATGTATATGAAGATAAATATATAACGATTTGAAGACAAGGGTATTTACAATTAGGAGATCAGGGAAAGCTTCATAGAGGAGGTGACTCCTTGACCCCCAAGCTGAGCAAAGAACAGAAGTTTAAAAATTTGAAAGAGGGAATTGAGATGATACATATCAGGTATGGTGGATAGTTGGTGCAAATGTATGGAAGAAGGATACACAATTATCTAATTGAGCTGGAACATACAGCATAATATGAAATAAATCTAGAAAAGTATATTGAGAAACAAATTTCAGAGGGACCTAAATACCAGACTGAGTTTTTATTTTAACTTTAAGAAAGAAGGGAGACACTGAACGTTCATGGGAATGTTATAGTCAGAGCCATTTCTTAGGAATATTATTTAGGAAGCTATGTTAAAGATGTATCAGAGAAGAGGATGAATTTAAGAGTGGAACAAATCATTCCCAGATGTCATGCTATGTTTACCCTGTGAGTTTGAATAGAATGAATGAGGAAAAGGACAGAGACAGGTCACTTTGGTATTCATTCAATTTCCACACCTCTGTTTCCTCCACTATTCATTCATTCATTCATTCATTCA
Organism: Phascolarctos cinereus; assembly: GCF_003287225.1. Lineage (NCBI taxonomy): Eukaryota > Metazoa > Chordata > Mammalia > Diprotodontia > Phascolarctidae > Phascolarctos > Phascolarctos cinereus. Next base: position 159,496,420 of record NW_027555736.1, read on the forward strand.
TTCATTCATTCATTCATTCATTCATGTATTTGTTTAGCTTTTAGGCAATTGGGGTTAAGTGACTTGCCCAGGGTCACACAGCTAGCAAGTGTCAAGTGTTTGGTCTGAGGCCGGATTTGAACTCAGGTCCTCCTGACTTCAGGGCCGGTGCTCTATCCACTGTGCCACCTAGCTGCCCCTGTTTCCTCCACTTATGATCATGTCAAATGACACTAAAATACATTTTGCAAAGAAAAATAATTCTAATAAGGAGGAAAAAGGGGGAGTTGTTTAAAGAAAGCAAATGTGGGTGCACAGGGAACTCACCAACTATTTTAGATTGTTTTAAAGAGGTACCAAAAATGAAAGAAAAGGCAGGGAAGCAGAAGATGAATACAAAGGTATGGCGCCACCCTCTAAGAACAATCTCTGGAACGTTAGAGCTTATAATTAGCTGGTGGGGAATACTAAATACAATTTTAAAGGGAGTTTTAAGGCTATGTTGGGAAAAAGAGGAGGATGAGAAGGGGTAGGACTACTTCTTGGTGTGGAGGGAATGGATGATTAAGATGGGTGATAGAAAAAAGGTATATGCATAAAACACTTATTCTCCAACCATTTCTCTGCCAACAAGAATGATCCTTGGCCTATTCAAAGGTGGCACAAAAATTTGCTGAGTTGTATGTAGGAAAATGGGAATCACAACCATTTTGCAATATCTTGATGATCAAATGATGTGAAAATCTCCCAGATACATGGTGGCCTTATGGAGGAAAGTCCCCAACCACTATTAAGGAGAAATAAAATGTAATAAACTATGCAAACATATACCAAAGTGATTGGTCTCATCCACTATTGTAACCACTATTTGTTGTCCTTAGATAAGAGATACCTGAAGACTCATTCAAATGGCTACTTCAACGTCACTGTCTTAAATGAAATGGACTTCTAAACAATTGCTTTAGTTTGTAATCACTTCACCTTGTCTCCTGCCCTTGAACAAGGAATTTTTTCCTGTTATGACAACAAACCCTGCCAGATATATGGCAAACATTTCCCCAAAAACCCTCTTTTTCTCCTTTGAATGATTCCCTGATTTCTCTATCTCCCAACTTGCGCAAAATACTTTTTTTTTTATCTATCCTAAGTTGCATATCTGGAGGTAAGGGGGGGAAAGAAGGGAGAGAATTGGAGGAGAAAGGGAGGAAGAAAGGAAATAAGGATTTATTAAGTGTCTGCTATGTCAGGCACTGTGCTGAGATTTACCTATCTTATCTCATTTGATCCTCACAACAACTCCAGGAGTTAGGTGCTATTATCCCCATTTTACAGTTGAGGAAAAGCTAGACAGAGAGTAATTGACTAAAAAGTCACAAATACCAAATCTGTACCCTAAAAAGCTCTATCAGCACACAGTCTACCATAGCACATTAATAAATTTCTTTGCTTTGGCCTCCTATCTGTGACCCATAGTCACTGGATCCTCACAGGTAGATATACTTCTCCTAATAGGCCCCATTTTTCTCAGATAAGAGAACTCCCCTACATGAAACCCAATATAAGTAAAAAGGGGAAAATACCTAATTCCTTAATGAGTTCAAGTCATGGGCCCAGACAGATTATTAAAAAACTTTGTGGATTTATTCTTGAGGCACTATCAGTAATCTTAGAAAAATTGTGGCCAATGAGAGAAGGGCTACAGCAATTGAAATAGGCAAATGTCATAACTTCCAGAAAAAGTGAAAAGAGTGGAGTCTGAAAAATACGGACCAGTAAGCTAGAATTTTATTCTAGGCAAAATTCTAGAATGAATCATTAAAGGAACTCATGTAGTCCTGGCTCTACGACCAGCTTTCTATCCAACGACATATTGATTATGTGACACTTGGCAAATTACTTAACCTGTTGGTGCTCTAGGCAGTTCTTTAAGACTGTTACTTGTAGAGAAGGTCCTGACTAGCATTGGTAAAGGGAGTACTCATCTCTATCCACATCCTATTATTAAAGGAATGGTTAATGAACATCTCAGAAAGGAAAGAGATGATACCAAAGAAGGAGAATGACTCTATCAAGAACAGTCAATTCCAGACCAACTTTATTTTCTTTTGGAAATAAGAGTATTAGACTGGTAGATCAGGGAAATATCATAGGCAGAGCTTACCTAAATTTAAATAAGGCAATTCACATGATCTCACATTATTCTCCTGGGCAAGGTGGACAGATATGGGCCAGACCAACAGTAGAGTTAGACAGATTCAGGAACTGGTTGAAGGACCCAACCAAAAGTCCTTAATGAGTTGATGCCAACCTAGTGGGAAGTTTCTAATAGATGAACCTAGGGGTTTATCCTTTACTTTATACTACTCAAGATTTTTACTAGTGACTAGAGTGGAAGAATAGATACAAGAATTTCCAATTTTCTCATGGCCAACATCCATGAAGTATAAATAACACATTGGATTACCAAGTTAGTTTCCAAAATGCAAGAGAATGGACCTACTCGGGAAATGGGGGCTTCTGTTTTATTAAAGATCTTTAGTGAGGGCTACATAACCATTTATAGATGGGATCCTTGTTCCAGTATTGTTTAGATAAGATTGTCTTTAAAATTTCTGTGAGTCATTGAAATAGTATTACCAATATTTAATCTAGGCCTCTAGAACTAAGATTAGAGAGGCAAAATGATTCACAATCACATTAGTGCTTCAGAGCTTCTGATAGCAAGTCAAATTTAGGTGTGATTAACACTCAATAGGAAGGAATTACATCAAAGCTTTATTTACTTTAATGCCACAAGGTACCTTCATTCAAGTCTTATGTTCACTTTTCTGTCTACTTCTTTCTGGTGGTGGGATGGTAATGAAAAAATGCACTTAAGCCTTTCTTATCAGTTTTTATTGTAAGATTAATAAGAGTTGGAATAGACACAAAGTTAAAGCTGTAACTGGAGGGGTGGGATGAGGGATTTCCCAGGTTGCTAAAATTTAGAAGATGCCAACAGCACAATCCTAGACCATGCTTTCTACTACCTTGCAGCTGCATCCCAATATGTTTCTCTTCACCCAGTCCAATTGTCAGCAGAGCAGTGAATGCAGCTTCCTATTTCCTCCAGAGGCAAGGTCTCCATAGTTTCCACCATCATCAACTAGCCTAGAAATTTTGAGATATCCTGAGCCATGTTCTGTCATCATGGCAGGTACTACTTATTTCAGTTTCCCCTTTCATCATCCCCATCCATGCTCAGACAGGAAAATTTCTGGTTATAAATGTGGTAGAAATTTTTTTTCAATCCCAAACCAAAGTAAAGCAATTAGCCACAATCTGGCTCATTACCAAATTGGAGCCAAAAACACAAAGATCCAGATCTAGGCTTAAGTAGACATAGCAAAAAAGAATGTGAGAACATGAACAAATACAATCAACTACTTAAGCTGGTAAAGTATAGTCAAGAATTCCAGAGATGAGAGGCAGGGTAGAATAGGATAGAAATAATATTATTATTCAGGCTCAAAGAGAGAGCTGGAGCATCCACAGAAAGAACTATGAAATTGGAAAGCAGATTGAAGAATACTATTTGCTATTTTTTTTCCTCTTCTGTTGAGTTTTGTTTCCTCTTCCTGGTGGTTACTCCTATTGGTTCTAATTCTTACTTACAACGTCACGAATGTGAAAATATGTTTAAAAGGAATGTATATATATATAACCTATGTCAGATTATGCACTGTCTTGGGGAGGGTGATGGGGAGGAAAGGGGAGAAAAATTTTAAACTCAAAAGCATATGGAAACAATTGTTGATAAATCAAAATAAATGAATTTTTAAAAAAAGATAGAAATGGAGGAGATCCTGAAATTGGAAGGCTAATGCCTGAGGATTTTAAATACTTGGCAATCACCAAACCACGGCTGGGAGGTTAACCCCTGTATTTCAGTCTCCCTGCTTCTTCATAGGGTCCTTGCAGTCCCCAATTGTGATGTACTTTGCAGTTCAATACTTCGAGGAAGACACTACAGATTTCACATATAGCAAGGGACACAGATAATATTAGAAGAAAATTCCGCTGTGACTGTGAATTTGGAAAGAAAAAGTCTGAGAAACTAGTAGTTTATTCTCACTACCCTAATATTAGCCAGCTGTAATAATTTCACATATTGTACGTATGCCACATATTGTACATTCTTGCCAAAGTGCTTAAGCCTGCATCTAATTTTAAAGTGAAAACAAAAGATTTTCCTATTAATAATTCTTTTTCTGGCATGTCTCAGCCAATAGTAATCTAGAACATCTGAAGCCTTTCTTCACTTACCCAGCACCCACACTACCTCAGATATTCATAATTTCTTGCCTACCTACAGCAAAAGCCTTCTAGTTGGACTCTCAATTTCCAGTCTTTCCTCTTTCAATTCATTCTTCCAAAAGCTGCCAAAATAATCTTCCTATGCACAAATGTGACTGCATTATACTCCTGCTCAAGAAACTTCATCAGCTCTCTATTACCTCTAGGATAAAATACAAATTCCTCAATTTGGTACTTAAAAAACTTCACACCTTGTTCCCAAACTACCTTACAAGTCTTTTCACCTTCTAAATGAACTCCATAGCCCAGCTAAACTCCCTTCTTAGTGTTCTCCACACACATCACTTCATTATCTCCAGTCCAAGCTTTTTTCACTGGATCCAGGCCAGTGGGAACCTTCTCCTTCCTCACCTCTGCCTCTTACAATCCCCGTCTTTCTTCAAAATTCATCTTAAGTGCTATCTTCTATAGGAAACTTTTCTTGACCTCCCCAAGAAATCAATACCTTCCTCCCAAATCATCTGATATTTAATGTGTATATATGTACATTTTATCTCCCCAGATTGAATGTAAACTCCTTGAGGGTAAAAGTTGTTCATTATGCATAGAATACAAATATACCCCTATCAGTATAGTGCCTGGCACATGATATTTACTTAATAAACACATGTTAACTTGAAGGTAGGGACCATGTATTTGTCTTTCTTTGTATTCCAAGCTAGTAGCACAGTGCCTGACACATAGTAGGCATTTCTTAAATGGCTTCTTGACTGACCAACTACCCAGAATCCCTAGTTTCCTTTTAGTCTTTCCTGATCCCCCTACTTGTTAAGGCCCTCTTCTCTTCTCTTCACATTTTCACATGTGTACTTTTATGTTTATGTTTTGTATCTCCCAAGTGGACCATAAATTTAAGGGCATGCACAGTTTTTTTTTTCCATCTTCTCTTTGCATCTTCAGTGCCTAGCATAATTCCTTGAAAACAGAAGGCACTTAATGAATGTTTTTATTAGATTAGATTAATAAGAGCCTCTAAAGAAACATGAACGGTATTTAATTAAAACCTTTTCACAGAAAGCAAATGAAAGATATATTGGTCTACTCATGAGTTTAACTATTTGTGTCAGTCTTTATACCTACACTCATGGTAGATTTGTAAGGGAAAGAAAGGACTTAAAAAAAATTGTAAAGGAGAGAAAAGACTTAAGAAAAAAGGATTTAAGGGGAAAGATGAATTAAGGAATTATATCCTAGATTTTTGGCCAAAAATATACTCAGGTAATTTTATTTTTTTAATGTGATATCTTCAAGGGAAAAAAAAAGTTGGGTAAGAATTATATGACTAAATACAGTATTTAGAAGAATTCCATCTAATTCTTCCATGTAAATTTCTGTTACTAGCTAGCAGCTTCTCTTGGGTAATCAGCCACACTGCCTTGTTTCACTGCTCTCACCTGCATATTGAGTGAAAAAGTATGGACTCAATAAAGGTTTGTTCTACCCTGATGGTAACAACATTTAGCTGTGTAGCAGCATCTGTGTTTGGTAAAAAAAAGCAAGACATTGAAACAATGCACAAATGTGCCCAAATTGTTAACTTTGAAGATAGAAGAGCCTTAGCCTTCTCTTCTTCGATCAATCACAAAGCTTTTCTTAAAGGAGCAAGATAGAGGTAGCAGCTTCTTTAAAGTGTCCTAGCTTTAAGCAATCAATTTACATATTACTTTTAGCTTTCTAATATGCTTTCCTATATACTCTCTTCCCTCATCAGTTTCCTTGTCTGTCAAATGAATGGGTTGGATTCCATGTTCTCTATGGTCTTCATCCTGCTCTACAGTCAGTCATATTCTGCCTTTATTATTTGATCCTTATGATTGTTCAACAAGGTAAGTAGGACATATATTATCCCTACTTCACAAGTGAAGAGTCTGAGCTTAAGTGACGTGAATATTCGTAATTAATTATAACATAAAGGCAGCAAGCCCAGCAGTAAGGTAAACAGAAAAGAGTCCTGGATTTGAAATTTGAAACCCTAATCAAGCCCTAGCTTGGCCATGAACTAGCTGTATGACTCATGAACATTTCCTCACAATATTGTGTGGGAGCTGAACCCCCACTATTACCTCAAATTCCAATGAGAGTCCTGGTACAACAAGGCCTAAAATGGAACTGTTTCTGGATACACAGGTCTTACTATCAAATAAGAGAAGCAATGCAATATAGTAGGTAGAGCTCCGGACTTGGAAAAAAGAGCTGGATTCAAATCTTGCCTCTGATATTTACTAGCTATGTATACTTTGACAAGTCATCTAACTTACAGGTGCCCAAGACAACATCTAGGACTTATTTGTTATGTGACCAAGAGGGACATCATTTAACTTGAGTCTTGACTTCTGCCTTATGTGTCAAATGGGGATAACAACATCTACAAATCTTACCTCACAGAATTTTCAAGATATTGAAATGAAATATAATGTATGTAAAATGCTTTCACAAATGAAATATAATGTATGTATGTGAAATGCTTTCAAAACTTGAACTAGCCATATAAAAGGTCAGCTATCATTTTTATCATCATTTATTAAAGTCACATTGGTGCTGGTAGAAGTTTCCACACTGAAATTTCCTCATGCTGTTGGAATCATAGATTATTTATATATCAAGATTATCAAAAATAATATACTCTACAATAACACTTTTAGATGTACCAGTGACCTGGATCCTGGGTTCTGTAAGGCACCTTCTATTAGCTGTGCAGAAGTCTCAATAACATTTTAAAATTTTTGGTTCCATAACATAGTAGCATAGAAAAACAAATGATTGTACACAAAACCGCAAATCTATTATCTACAAGTTGCTATTTCTTTTAAATATATAATAAAGTTAACATTTTCCCCCAATTGACATTATAACTTGACAGTTTTCACTTGATTCCCTTAATTTTATTTCATCATGGCATGGATTTAGTCTGTATAATTCTTATTTAATAGAATAAGTTGAGATAAACATATTCTATAAAGGCAAATCTGAGTCATCACTTGCTCTAGAAAATGGAAGGATTTTCCAGTGTTAATAATGAGTAATGTAAGACAATTAGTTGAGTAGCTAATTTCCAGCAGCTCCCCAAATTCACAATGACCCTGTTGGAAGGAAATATCGAATACTTCCATTTGCATTTTGTCTAGACATGGTTACAGAATTAAATTCCCTGAGTTAGATCAGCTTAAAGTGGCAAATAAATCTCTGTCATCTGCACAATAGTACTTACTTTTTAATTTTATAGCAGCACATGTCAAGAAGAAGAACATAGGTATGAATAGTAGGATCTCAAGGAATTTATTTTCTCAACCACTAAAGAATGATCAAAAAATTGGATGAACATAACCACATTGTATGAACCAGACGACAAAAAGAAACATGGGAAATTGTATCTATAAGAACCAGTTCATCAGGAGCTAAGCTCCAATGAGAGACCTGCCCATTTAAAATACTACAAAGACTGTCTTTATATTTTACCAAAACAACCAAATAAAAAGTTGAACATTTAAACATTTCACACCATGTTGACCAAAAGGAAATTATTTAAACTTAGTTTTACTATTGGTCTTATTTAATTTGATCAAACCAGTTTGTATTTAATAGATGAGGTTGTTTTATAATAAACATTGCAACATGTTGATCTGTGCAATACTATAGTATATCTGTACAAAACTGCTCTACCTCTTATTCAGGTCAAAACTTACACAATTGACCCACCAACTCACTGATATGGTTACTGCCTCTAATGAAGCAAAAGGCAAACCATCCATGCTTTTAAATCCTAGGCAATTCTTGTTCATATTTTCCCATAAATATTTAATAGCTCAGTAATCTAGAAAAATGATAGAGAACCTTCCCGTGAGTTTTTTTTTTTATATTCCAGGAGTAGTAGTGAAACATGTTGGCCAGCCATCTATTACCCTTTTATACATTCATTTATTTCACAAAAATTTGTTAAATGCTACTCTGTTCAAGGTACTGTGTTAGGTACTGGAGATACAAAGAAAAAAAGGGAAATAGTCTCTGCTCTTGTGGAGCCGATGTCTCTCAGATGGAAATAGGGACACAGACAAATAGATAGTCATTTGGGGGTGGGAGGGGAAAGTATAGGGAGATCAGGGAAGTTTTCATGTAAAAGAAGCCACTTGAACTAAACCTAAAGGAATATGGAGATTATAAAAGGGAGAGGGGAGTGTGCAGTAAATTTCTCTAGTATAGGTTTAATCTCCAAGATTTATAGGGAACTATTTCAAATTAATAAGACTATATTTGAAAAAAATAGTAAAATGATATGAATAGGCATTCCTCAGTGGAATAAATCCAAGTTATCAATGCCTACATGAAAAAGTACTTTAAACATCAATAAGTAAGAAGTGCAAATTAAAACACATTTGTTTGACAAAGTTGACTGAAAAAGTACTAATATTTCCCAGCATTTTCCTGACATAGCTCCCCACCATTACCAATGACATGATAGATTAGGACCATGCCCTTCCTGTTTCTCCCCTTTAACAGGAGTTTTACCTTTCCCTAAAAGGAGACAAAGCTGTTCCCAGGAATTAAATGGTTCCATTTTCCCTTATAGAGCTTCCTGGTCACCTAAAGGCATAAAATATCCCATGCTGTATATATCTTATATGTGCGTTGTTTCCTCAAATAGACTGTGAGTTCCCTGAGGACAGGAACTATCTTTTGCCTTTCATTGTATCCTCAAAGTTTAGTACAATATCTGGTATATCATAAGCACATTGTTTACTGACTGAACATGTGCAGTCAAGGTCTCTCTGACTTGTATTTTTGAAGACCACACAAGACACTGCATCCCGTCATAATATACTGTCTTCATAATGGACACATTTCTATGTGATGGAATATACTCAGAGTGGGTAAGAAGATCAGCAAAAGAAAAATGTGTATAGAGAAAAAAGAGAAGAGGGCCCTTAAAGGATGATAATTCAGTGAAGGAGATTGAGGAGTAGTCAGACAGGATGGAATAAAACCAAGAGTAAACAGTAATAGTGCTACAAAAGTCCAGGGAGGGAAGATAATCTAAGAGGAAAGGCAAGACAAGATGGTTAAGTTAACAAGAGATGAAGAGAATGAGAACTGAGAAAAGGCCCATAGATTTGGCAATAAAGAGGCCACTCAGAACCTTAGAATGAGTAGTCACTTCATGGCAACCCACTTCCTTTTCTGACCATACATTTCCTGGATGATATTCTGGGAAACTGTGGCTGGACCATAACAAATACACAGTGAAGAAATCCATACTGAAATTAACACAATTTTAAAAACAATGAGGGATTAATTTTCAAGGCATCTCAAAGAAGAGAAAAATTATAGTATTATTACCAAAAACAAGCAGAGCATGCTTCAGTAACTACAATCCTATAGTCCAACTTTCTTATCTCCACAAAATCTGTTTAAAGAAGTTCTACTAATATGCAGGGGAGGAATCATTATTAAAAATAGGAGGAGACAGGTTTTCAGAAATGACTTTCTGCAATAGAAACATTAGTTAATTTAAATATTGTGAAATCCAATAGGATTTTAGGTATGTACATAATTTTTTGAAGCATGTAACACAAGGAAGCAAATTCAACCTTAAAGGTAGCCTCTGCTCCAACAAAGAATCTCCTATGCATATATTAAGATCATACAAGATTCTTTGATGAATATAACCACAGATATGACTTAATTCAATAATTCTCTGTTGATAAATGTCAAGAAAGGCATAAAGCAGAGAGATTGTCTTCGTGGGCGGCCTGCACCAAGTCCTAATGCAACAGAGATTCCCATAGATGATGCAACATTACAAACGCTTCAGTTTGAGAATGACGTGTTCACTGCTTCAAACTCTAGAACCTAAAAGGATTCCTCATTGAGATCAATGACCACTCAAACAATCTGGCTGAAGCAGCAAGGCACCCTGAGGGAAAGACAAGAAGCAGAACGTATTGGGCAGATGAGGCCACTATAACCACTTTGATATCAATCTCATCTCATACCCCAAGAGAGACATTTGATGACCTCGAACCCAAGGGGATGGCAATGCTTCCATCCTGGTGCCTTGAACCATCACCCTGGGAAGCAAACCTGTGGAGATACAGCATTGTAACTGCTCCTGCAGATACAATAGCCACATCAACTGAAGACCCAGAAAATAAAGGTCTTTTCGCCAAAGTCCTTGGCACTTTCAAATAAATGGTTCAGCATCAGAAACTGATAAAATTTTATTAATGAAAATGACTTTAAAGAAGAGATATTACCATATGCTTTGCTACTATACTCTAAGGACCATGGGGCCTTTCCATCTGATCTGTAGATGAAATCTTCTATATGTGTTGTCTACCTCATTAGAATGAGAACAGGGGCTGTCTTACTTTTCTACTTCTATCCCAGTCCTTAGCACAGTGCTTTGTATGTAGTTAAGTGCTTAATAAATACTTTATTGATTCATACATATATAGGAAAAAACAAACTGATGAAAGTGCCTATTTTTCAGATTTTATAATGTGTAGTTGTTTAGTAAACCCATTGAAGTGGTCCATTAATACATACATCTTGGACTGCATGTAAATAATAAGTAGATCCCAGAATTAAATAATAGGGGGAAAAGTAGGATAGACTGCATTTGGGAAATATCACTTTCTTTTTAAAAAAAGTTAGGAGTCTATTATTTATTTATTAGCACTCTCAGTAATCCTAATAATCACTCTCTATTGAAAGCCCTGTTTTAAAATTATTTTTAATAAATTAATTTATTGAGTTATTAACAATTACTTCTTTAAGCTTTTGAGTTTTAATTTTTTTCCCCTTCCCTCCATGCCTCCCTCCCTAAGACTACGTGCAATCTGATATAGGCTCTACATATCCATTCCTATTAAACATATTTTCATATTAATCATATTTGTAAAGAAGAATTAGACCCAATAGGAAGAACTGCAAGAAAGAAAAAAAAAACAGAAGGAAAAAAAAAAGAGCAAATAGTATGCTTCAATCTCCATTCAAACTCCATAGTTCTTTCTCAGGATGTGGAGAGCATTTTCCATCATGAGACTACAAAACCCCATTTTTAAACCAATATTCTCCTAATGATGCCATGTGAAAGAAAATTATAGAAAACTGTAATATTCAAATAAATTTTTTAGATGATGAATGATCCTAAAAGCAATGGAGAGCTATGCAATGGCATGAGGAGGTTTCCAGGGTATTACTAGTGATGGCCTATATGCAAGAAGCAGTGTAAGGGATATCATCTAGGTCAAGTCTATAAAACCAAAAATAGCCGTGCTCTGACTACATGTGACACAGACACCCACACAGTTCATCCAATCAGTTCTGCAGCAACTGCTCATTTACCTCTCAGAAAACAACAATCAACTATAGAATGGTTCATTCAGTTTACTGTCAGGATTAGCATGAAAAACAAAGTAACTTAGTCAAAACCTTGTTTTCATTCTCTTTTACCCAACAAGAACATAATCACAACATGAAAAAAAGATTTGGAAATGGTGGGACAGGAGAACGATGAAGGAGGGAATAAAGTAAATGATTAATAAAGAAAATGGCTTAATAGATTCAATCAGGATCGAAACAAATTTGGTGGCATTGCAATAACCATAATATTATGGATTCTGTTTTTTTTCCCTAAAAGATAAACTGCTCACTAATCATGCTTCCCCCATCTTGTAGTTACGAAAGTTAATTTTTGAACCCTCATGTAAAACTTGACATTTATTCCTATCAAGTTTCATCTTATTAGATTATCCAGACTGTCACATCTTTTTAGATCCTGTTATTCAACAATTTAACTATCTTTCCCAGCTTGGTGGCATATGAAATTTGACAAAGCATATCATCTTCATCCAAGTAATTTATAAATAATGTTAAAGAAATCTAGAATCAGATCTGTAGGGCAATCCACTTGTCATTTCCTTACAAAGTCATCGACTATTAATGACTAATATTAAGCAAAACAGTATTAGTCAATATTTATATAGTATTTAAGGTTTGCAAAATGCTTTACATGTGTTTTCTCATTTGCTACTGAGAACCACGTGGGAGTTACGTGTTACTTTTATCCCCATTTGCAAATGAGGAAACTAAAGCTGAGATGTGTTAAATTATTTGCTCAGGGTCATATAGCTAGTAGGTATCTTGGGCAGGATTTTAATTCTGGTCTTCCTGATTCCAGATCCAACCCTCTATTATGCCAAGTAGCTTCTTCTACTACTATTCTGATCCAAAACATGATCCAACCAATTCACAAATCTTCCTATACTATCATCTAGATAAATCCTTCTGTCTTGTGCACAAGAATAGCATGAAAGATTGTGCCAAATGCTTTTATAAAATCCAGGCAATATATGTCTACGGCATTCCCCTGATCTATCCAGCCAATACAGTAGCCTAGTCAAACAAGCAAACAAAAAGGAAATAAAGTTAATCTGGCATGACCTGTTTTTGATGAAGTCATGAATCAAATGTTTGAGTCAACATCTTTTGTTTTCCTCTTTCCACCCATCCACACTATTACTAGAGGAAAAAAAACATTTTAGCAGGAAATATGCAGTTTTGTTGGTGGGCTCCTTTGCATGCTAAGCAGGGGGGCTTATTACATGATCTTGATACCTAACTCTGAGAAAATTTGCACGACCTTCCAGTACATAAGCTTAAGTAAGTTCCCCATCAGCAGAGCTCTTTAAGCAAAAGCTAGATAATCTCTAATCTACCTATTGTAGAGGAGATTCCCATCTCCCTATTCACTCACCCCTATGACTATGATATCCTATGGCATTTAATAATTAATATTTATATTGCATTTTATGAAGAGCTATTTTAGTAAGGTTTGCATTTCAATGACCATTCTTGTTTAATCAGCCTCAGCCTCTGTCTGATTAAATAGCCTTGGAACCCAGGACAAAGGAAATAGTTTGGCAGTGGGGCAAATGGAGATGATATCAACCTATTTGACAAACAATGAAATGGAGGGAAAATGGTAGATTTCATGGTTTTTGTCAAAACTGAAATCTAACACTCAGGGTACCATAATGAATATTGTTTTCTTCACTTCCAAGATATTTTTGAATTGTCATACAGTCCATATCACCTTTGATTTCTTTGCCTATTATGTTTGGTGCCATTTTTGCATGCCATTTCCCTCAGGAGAAAAATGTATCTGTCACTATCTGCATCTCCCATTGTATTCTATCTTCATATAACTAGGCCTTCAATGAAACTGGACTTCTATACTTGCTTTTTCCTACAAATACTTCAGTTTCCTACCTTTGTGCTTTTTCTCATATTGTTCTTACCCCACCACACCCCTGGAATATCCTTCTAAGATCCATGCCTCTATTTCCTACCCAGCCTTCAAAATTCATCTCCAATTCTGTCTTCATCCAAAGGAATTCCCTGATCCCTTTTATCAAGGAAATGATCTCTCCCTCCTTTGAACTTACATGATGTTTGCACCTTTCATAATACGCTTTCACACTATATTTCATATTACAATTATTTGTGACTCATCTTATCTCGCCTACTAGACAGTAACATCTAGAAGCGTAGAGACTATTATTTGTTCTTCTACATATTCTTTGTTATACTCAGTACAATACCTTATGCGTAGCAGATCCTCAATAAAAATGTGCTGAATTTAATTGACTCCTACACCTCTACTACTTTGTTCTTTGTAACAGAGTGGGTAAATGAGTTCTCTGAATTCAAAATTTTCCCTCAGGGTATTTATAATAGCTTAATCCAGCCTCTGATGAGAGGATTAGGCCAGTTATATTATTCAAAGTAATCAAGTGAAGTCATTTGACCCTGTTGTGTATTTATCATTAGTAGTAGCATGCAACTCCATTTTTAGTCAATCTCTTTCTCACTGGAATTCCTAACTCCAAGATTCACTCCAATCCACTACCTCTTCTCAAAATCACATAAAATAAATAAATATTTTTCTTCCTTGCTTGGTTCTCTGTCCCCATTAACTTCAACCCCCAACCACCAATATCTATCAGAAGAAGTCCTAGCCTTCTACTCCACTGAGAAAATAAAGGCCATCTGTCATGAACTCCCTGTATCTTAACTCCACATCTCAAAATCCCTCTACACTTTCACCCATCCTCTCCTCCTTTTCTCCCACATCTGACAACGAGGTGACTTTCCACCTTGCCAAGGTCAATACCTCTACTCTCTACTCCCATGACCTCACTTCCATTATTCCCACTCTTTTTCCATTTCAATCTACCGGCTCTTTGCCTGCTGTCTAAAAACAAGCTTATATCATTCTTCTTCTATTTAGCAAGACTCAAAACTGTAGTCATCATTAATTATTACCTTTCCCTAACTCCATACAGTTATGACATGTGACAAATCTTGTCATTACTAATCCCATAGCATCTTTTGCATCCATCTACTTCTCTCAACTCATAGAGTCACTATCTTAGGTTGAGCCCCCATCACATTTTATAATAAAAGTCTCCTAATTGATATCCTTAATTCCAGTCTTTCTTCCCCTACTCCATCTTCCACATAGATAGCAAACTATTTTTTCCAAGGCACAAGTCTGCCCGTGTTACTCCTTTGTCCAGAAAGTTTCAGTGTTTACCTGCTGACTATAACACAAAATCTTGACTCCTTAGCTTTGTAAATTTTCCATAGACTGACTCCCACTTACTTTTTCACATTTATTTCAAGATTTCTTTCTTCTCACACAGTATGTTATATATCCAGACTTGATTACTAGCCTTTTCTAAATCTGAGATTCCATTCTCCCTTTCTATTACGTCTAGGTCAGTGAACAATACTGCACATTATCTTAGCTAACGTGAGGTCTACATAGCACAGGGAAATTAGACATAGTACTCAATCCATCCAATTACCAGAGACTGCCTTAATCATGGCACGTATCAAAAGTGGCATTACCTAGTCCCTGCCAAGTGGCACAGCTGTACAGATGAGTTGTGACCAATTAGATTAATCTTAGTCCTCGCGAAACTTGGCAGTGATTCTGCAGGCCTGAGCAACCTTAGGGAAGTAACTTTCCATTTAGTCTATAAAAAAAGCATTAAGATCACTTCATTGTACAGTCATCCAACTCAGATGCCATGTAGACTATGACCCAAGGTCTCTTTCCTGTGTCTGAAATGAACAACCCCCAACCTATATTCACAATTGACATGGCATGCAACCTAGTGAGTTGAGCAGGCAATAACACTAAAACTGTTTTAAATGAATGAATCTGTCATGTGCTCAACAGGGCCACAAAAATATAGCGTGTATGGTGTGCCTAAATAATCATACAACATGAAGTATATTCAGTGGTTTTTCCACAAAGAATTAAATTTGTGTAGTTTATACTGAAGTATTAAACATGAAAAGTGGCAGATGCTATGCTTATAGACAATGATAGTATCTTCATACAAAGATTAACAATATCTTTCCCATATATTAGTTGATTTGATCCTCACCATAAGCCAAGCCAAGCCAACAGGTATTTATTAAGTGCTATAAGAGGCATATAGTACATATGTTGTTCAGTAGTTTCAGTCATGTCTGACTCTTCATGACCCCGTTTGGGGTTTACTTGGCAAAGATATGGAGTGGTTTGCTATTTCTTTCTCCAGTTCATTTTATAGAAGAGGAAACTGAAGCAAACAGTTAAATGACTTGCCTAGGGTCACACAGCTAGTGTATGAGGCCAGATTTGAACTTCTGAAGAGGTCTTTTGATTCCAGGCCCAACACTTTATCCGCTGCACTACCCTAGCTTACCATTGTCATTTTACAGATAAGAAAATTGAGAATCACAGAGATTAAGTCACATAGCAGAAAGGGTGGTAACTACGAACTCAGAGGACTTGGGTTCAAATCACATTTTAAATCCCACTTGCCAATCTGACCTTTGATAAGTCACTTCTCTCCTCTGGACCTCAATTTCCTTATATAGCAAATCAGGAGGTAGATTACATGGCCTCTAAGATTCCTTATAGATCTAAGCCCATATTCCTAAAGGTCACAGATATAGTGACAAGAACCAGGACTCTTACCTTTTAATACAATTGCAGGGTTGCTTCAATCCCCTATGCAATAGTAGAAGCACAAACCAAAGATGGTTCTACATACTGTATACATAATTCTCATTACCCAAAATACTTTTCCTAAAAATAAAAGTCTCACATTTGCATTTCATTCCTCTTTTAACAGAATCACAAAATCTCAGAATCTGAAGGGATCTCAGGGGTCATCAAGTCCAACCCATTACAGAACAAGAATCCTGCTACATCATTCTCAACACATGTCATCTGGCCTTTGCTTGAAAGCCTTCAATGACAAGGCAGCTGCTTCATCCCAAGGCATCCCATTCCATTCTGGGTTAAGGCTAATTGCTAGGGAAAAAAATAACCTTCCCCTTCTGTATCTTCGTTCTATCCTCTAGGGCTGAACAGAACAAATATAACCCCTCTTCTATGGAAAAGCCCTTCAATCAGAAATCACGTGGCATATTCTGCAAGGCACACAGCATTCTGATTGCCTCCTCTGGATATTTTATAGATGTTTCTCTACCCTGCTTAAAATGTGGGGCACAGAACAGAACGTAGTATTCCAGAAATGGTCTGATCAAGACAGAGTATCATAATATTTTGCCTGCCTAGGCCAGCACACTCTGCCTCTCTCAACATAGTCAAAGTTTGCATTAGTTTTATTAGGCAAATCATGCTATTGTCTGATACTGAGCTTGTGGTTTACTAAAATCCTTGTGGTTTTTTTTTAGTTCAACTATAATCTGGCCGTGCCTGCTCCATCTTATACTTGTAATTTTATTTTTTTTTCTACACAATGCAGTTAAGTGACTTGCCCAGGGTCACACAGCTAGTAAGTGTTATGTGCCTGAGGCTGTATTCGAACTCAGGTCCTCCTAATTCCAGGGCTGGTGCTCTATATACTGTGCCACCTAGTTGCCCCCTTTGTAATTTTATTTTTTAACCCAAGTATAAGACAGTATTTTGTTAATCCGACTATAAAGTTTCTATTCTTAGGTTTAACTGATTTTCTAGCCTGTAGAGACCTTTCTGACCATGGATGCAGTATGTTAGCTATCTCTCCCAGGTAGCTTTATGTCATTTTTCAAATTTGAGAAGCATTTCAAATATGTCTTTATCCAAGTCTTTGACAAAAACATAGAATAGTATCCCTGGTGCCTGAGTCACTCCACTAGAAACCTCCTTCCAAGATGAAATCAAAATATGAATAACTACTGTTTGGCTCAGGACACTCAAACAATTCTGAATCCATTTCACTGTGCTATCACATCTCTCTCCATCTTTCCCATAAGAATACTATGACAGACTTAATAATCTTGCTGCATCTCTGATGGCCTGTTTTAACACATAAATATTCCTGGGAAATACCGATCTTTGTTCCTATCTTTGTCTCTCTCAAATGTTTCCAGTGTGGCCACTATTTTTGATCTGTAAGAATAAAGAATACCTTTATTCCCCTACCTTCCTCTGCTTCACGTAAGTTGAAGGGAAGCCTATTTCAGACTGCTACTACAGTTCAAAGTTGACACCTCTCATAGGTCACTTCAAGAGTACTAATTCCCTCCTCTCTCTTAGATGATTCTGGAAGGCCAGACAGTCAGAACTGTCAAAGTGAGGAATATAAATGGGAAAAACTCACTGTACAGAGATTTTTGAAATTATGCTTAAACTCCTGTGAGTTCTCTCTCTCTCTCTCTCTCTCTCTCTCTCTCTCTCTCTCTCTCTCTCTGTTTTACTAAAATGTTAATTTGCTGTTTGAAGGAAACATTAACAGTTTTTCCTGCAAGGCAACTCAGACAGAAGTAAAGGAGGTTTCTTGGTCTGATTTATCATCCTCCCTCACAGTCTGTTGGATATGTCCAAGTAGTCATCCATTAGGCACTTCAAAAATTAACATGCGTAAAACAGAGCATATTATTTTTCTTCTCAAACTGACACCACTTCCACACTTCCCTGTGTCTGTAGAGGATATCACCATCCTTCCAGACTCCCAGATACCCAACCTCAGACTCATTCTCAACTACTCATTCTCTTTCCCCCCAAATATCCAATCAGTTGCCAAGCCCACAATATCCCTTGTATCTGTCTCCTTTTTAGCACACTCAACCACCACCAGTTCAGGCCCTTATTATTCTGACCTGGACTACTTTAATAAACTCCTAAGTGTTCTCCCCTCTCCAGCCCATCCTCCACATAGCTCCCCATATGACAAAGCACATGGCTTTAGGACATCAATATATCATTCTTCTATACTCAAACTCCAGTGACTCCATATGAATACAGGGTCAACTACAAACTTTAAAAAAAATCGTTTAAAGCCCTTCACAACATGGCATCAATTTACCTTTCCATTTTTTTTTTCATTCTAACATCATTTCCCTTCACATGTTCTACAACACAAGCAATTTGATCGCCTTACTTTCTTCACATGTCCTCTCTCTATGACTACTATATAGGCAAGATGGCCCCCACTTTGACTTTTAAACTTTTGAACTTCACCTTTGACTCTTGAACGTCCTCATTTCCTTCACAGTTTAGCCACAATGTCATGTTCTACACAAAGCCTTTCCTGACCATCCTCCCCCACTCCATGTGCTACCGCCTTCCCCCAAAGATTTTCTTGTTTCATATATATTTGTGTCTGATCAAATATGGACATTTTATCTAATAAAATGTAACCTCCTAGAGGTCAAGGATTGTTTCATTTTTATCATCGTTACTTCAGTGACTACTGTAGTGCCTAGGATATAGATGCTTAATAAATACATATTTATTAAGCCACATATTTCCTTTTCTGCTCACCCAATTATTATCTTGGCTTTCTCTGCTTCCTTTATTTTTCCCCCATAAAAAAACAGCATGGGCTAGTAGATACACCATGAAATTGTAGGTCCTTGACAAAGTACAAGGTCTCCACTGAATATAAATTCCTTGAGGACAAGGACTTTGCTTTTTGTCTTTGAAACTCCAGTTCTTTACACATATTTGTGGTTGTTCAGTTGTTTTAGTAGTGTCCAACTCTTCATGACCCCATTTGGGGTTTTCTTGGCAAAGACACTGGAGTAATCTGCCATTTCCTTTTCCAGCTCATTTCACAGATGACAAAACTGAGGCAAACAGGGTTAAGTGACTTGCCCAGGGTCGCACAGCTAGTAAAAGGTGAGACTGGATTTGAATTCAGGAAGATGAGTCTTCCTGACTCCAGGCCCAGCACTTTATCCATTGTACCACCTAACTACCCTCCCTTATACATAGTAGGCATAAAATAAGTCCTTTCATTGCGTAATAATTCCTATTAAGGTAGAGGGGTTTAAATTTTTAAATATGTTATATTCAGCAAATTTTGGAGAGTGATTAATTATCAACGAAACAATTTTAAAACCCTGTCCAAAGTCAACCATAAAACTAGATGAGATATTAGAAGTAATATACCGAAATCTTACTTCAGGCATAAACTCCTGCAAGCAATAATACAACCTCTACTTGGAAGCCTTCATCAGGAAGACACTCATTATCTAGTGAAAAAATCCTTTTCATTTTTAACAGCTCTAATTGTTAGACAGCTTTTCCTTATGCAGCAAATATGGTATGTATATGTATGCGTAGCAACAAAACATGTGGAACTCACTCCCTTCCCTGGGCTGGCTTACTCACCTCAACCTGTACCCACCCTGGGTAGGTCTTGGGAATTTCTGGGAGATGAGAAAGCGTAGCCACCATACTGCTACAACTAACCCTCAGGGTATTCGGAACAGCCCCGTGTGGGAGAAAGACATTCCTACTACTTGCCCCTCTGGATCCTCCATTGCCAACTGTACTTCCCATTTACACTGACCAGTCACCGTTGACACTTCAACATGGAACATTATTAGACAAGAAGGCAAAATGAAAGGAAGGGAGCATTTATTAAATGCGTATGATGTACTAGGCACCATATTAAGCACTTTACAACTATCTCATTGGAAACTCACAACAATTCTGAAAGGTAGGTGCTATTATTATCCCTACTTTACAGTTGAGGAAACTGAGATAGGCAAAAGTTAAGTGCCTTGTCCAGGGTCACACAGCGAGTGGCTTGGGTCAGATGTGGACTCAGATCTCCTGGACTCCAAATTCAATGCTATATCTACTCAGCTACCTAACCACCTAAAAGGAATAATCTTAATCCAACATTTATTAAATGGAAGGCAAAAGAAGAAATAATCAGGATAATAGGTCTGCTTATAAACTTGAGTTTTCCTACCAATGCACACAATGTCCCTATTAGGGAGAATATGAACGTACTTATTGGCAGTTGAGTAGGGCAACCCACATATGTAGAAAAACATATGACTGGACTACAGGCCTGGATGTCTGTGGTCTCCTTATACATCTTAACTTCGGTTGAAAATCCACAAATCCACATTTATGTCAAGCATAACACAATCATACAATAGCTGCACAGTACTAAAACAATTCTTTGATTAAAAAGTTTCCCAGTAATAAACTTCAAAGTTGTAAGAAAAGTCAACTTATTCAAATTAACTATGGGGAAAAAATGATCTGTGTTGGTGTTCAGTCATTTTTCAGCTCTGTCCAACTCTTCATGACCCCATTTGGGGTTTTCTTGGCAAAGATACTACAGTAGTTTTCCATTTCCTTCTCCAGCTCATTTCACAGATGAGGAAACTGAGGCAAGCAGGGTTAAGTGACTTGTCCAGGGTTACATAGCTAGTGAATGTCTGACCTCAGATTTGAACTCAGGAAGATGAGTCTTCCTGACTCTAGGCCTAGCACCCTATCCACTGCACCACCTATTTGCCCCTAATGCTTTGTAGCCATCTCTATCAATAGTCAATATTTTGGAATGCTTCCTTTCTGGACCTCTCAGAATTCTCTATCTGTCCTTGAGCACTTTTATCTAAGGAGCTACTTTTTCCCTCAGGTTTTTTAGAATTATTAATACTTTTTTTTCAAACTACTTTTCTTTATACTTTACACAAAATATCCTTTTTCTGTCCTTTACAGACTATCAAATATCTCCACGAAAAAGATATAATATCATATTTATATTTAAACTGGAATGTGTCTCCCTATAACTTCAACCTGTTGGTCGCAGTTCAGTACTCTGAGGTCAACCAGCTAATTCTAATCCACCTTCCAAATATTCCAATCAGTTGACAAGCATTTATTAAGTGCCTATTTTGTACTAGGCATTGTGCTAGGCACTGTGGATACAAGTGCAAAGAATTAAACAATCCCTACTTACTATGAGGGCAACTAGATGGCACAGTGGTTAGAGTGCTGAGCCTGGAGTTCAGGAAGACCTGAGTTCAAATCTGTCATCAAACAGTTACTACCTGTGTGCCCCTGGGCAAGTCACTTAACCCTGTTTGCCTCAGTTTCCTCATCTGTATAATGAGCTGGAGAAGGAAATGACAAACCACTCCAGTATCTTTGCCAAGAAAACCCCAAATATGGTCACAAAGAGTCAGACACAACTGAACAACTATGAATTTGTGTTATTCTGGAAAAGGAGGGGCACATATCAAATACAAATACGTAGTGAATAAATATAAACAAATACTAGGTAATTAAATACAAAGTGATTACCCTCTGACTCAGAGGTTCCTATTAGGCATACCCAAGAAGATCACCAATGAGAACAAATTCTCCCTATACACCAAAATATATGGCACTATCTTTCATGGTAGTAAAGAACTGGAAACAAAGTAGATGTCCATTGACTGGAGGTTGACTAAACAAATTCTGATACTTTAATATAATGAATGGTACTATAATATAAGACATCATGAATATGATAAATACAGAGAAGCATGGAAAAATTTAAATGAACTGGTGCACAGTGAAGTAAAGCCAATCAATAACCAGTCAGTAAATATTTATTAAATGCTTACTGTGTGCCAGGTACTCTGATAATAGCTAAGCCAAGAAAGGACGATGACAAAACAATCAAAAGCAAATATTGTGGCATTACAAAGATCAATTACGGACTCCAAGAAGATACCTCTCCCCTCCCTTTGAAGAAGTGGAGGAGCACAGCTGTGAAGTGTTGTTTATATTTTCAGACTTTTTTCAATGTATTGATTGGTTTTTATCATTATTTTTCTTCCTCTTTTTCTTTTTTTAATTAAAAAATTATAAGGGATGATCCTCTTGGAGGAGGAGGAGATGAGATGCTGGGAGAAACTTAAGCAACGTAAAAAAAAAGATTTAATAATGTATTATAAAAGAAAAAGCAACCATAAACAAATACAGGTACTTTGGGAAGAGGATCCATCAGTAATTTTGTGGGAGGAGAGGGAATGAGTGGATGCTTCATGCTGAAGATGGTGCCTTAACTGTATATTAAAGGAAAAGAGGAATTCTATGAGGCTGAGATGAGGATGGAATATCTTCTGAGCAGGGGAAATATCCAGGGTAAATTCACAGAGACAAGAAATTCAGTGTCCTGTATGAAAAATAAAGAAAAGTGCAACTTGTCTCAAATAACAGAGCACAAGATGGGAAAAGGGGAAGGGGAGTATTATACAATAAAGCTAGAAAGATATATTAGGGCTGACGGTTTTCAGAGCTAAACAAAGGAGCTTATATTTTATTCTGGAGGCAATAGGAAGACACTGAAGTTTATTGAGTAAGAGTGAGTGTATAGAATGGACTGGAATGGTGAGAGATGAGGCACAGAGACCAATTAAAAAGTTCTTTCAATAATCTGGGTGAGAGGGGTTGAAGGCCTCGATTAAGGTAATAGTTATATGAGTAGAAAGGGCAAAATACAAGAGCCATTAATAAAGGTAGGAATAGCCAAACTGGGGAACTGACTGGCTAGGAGGATGAAGAAGAGGGAAGGGACATGGATAATGCTATTTAAGAACAGGCATCACACTCTCCTGTAGAAAAACATTTGTAAGTCTCTCAACCAATCCTTGTATGACATGATTTTAATTTGAAGTTGACATCTTCCTTTGGACACACACACACCAGCTTCTGAAAATCCTTCCTATGATATGTAACCTAGAACTGGGCACAATATACCTAGTACTTATAAGTAGGCAGAATAGGTGGTCATCTACCTCACATGCTTTGAAAGACCCCCACCCTCCAAGTATCAAGCAATTGCCTTATATTCCATCATTAGCAACAAATTCCTTTTGCTTAAGTATTACTCCCAAGGGCCCTTTTTTAAAAGCACAATATACCTATTGTAAGAAATAATTTATTTCATCACTACCATTTTAGTGTGGATTGATTATATTGAATTAAATATCCCTGTGCTCTCGGGGGCAATATAAGAGTGGAAAGTCATGGGAAAATAATAAGGGGAAGAAAAGTAGATGGAAGGGTAGGAAAGGTTAGGGGGTAGCATAATATACCAAAGATCAATCATGACTACTTCTATTGTCAATATTCTCCTTATCTCTCTCAACTGTCTCTTTGACCCTCTGTCTCTCTCATACTCATGTTGAATTGAACTCTCTAAATATTCTTTTTCAGTTCTAAATGTTTGCATTATTTTTCTAGAATCAAAGACCTAAAAGAGACGTATACTGGTTATGAGACACAGGGGAAGATAGTTAGCCCCTCTGTCCTCCAAGTAAATTTTATAAGAATATAAATTGCAGAAAATTTGCCAAACCACATTGCCAGAGGGAGTCTTTTAATCTTGACATTCCTTATGCCAATGAAATTTAAGGGCCAACTTTGACCACATCCTTAGTCTAGATAATGTTTATCATTGTTACTGGGACATTCCAAATGGATCAAAGAAACCAGAGGAGCAGTTCTGTTGGCAGAAGCAAACCACAAGCTACAGGAGGCAGTCTGGCACAGCAGAAGACACAAAGGATCTGGGTTCAAATCC
The DNA here is from genome assembly GCF_003287225.1 of Phascolarctos cinereus. Taxonomy (NCBI): domain Eukaryota; kingdom Metazoa; phylum Chordata; class Mammalia; order Diprotodontia; family Phascolarctidae; genus Phascolarctos; species Phascolarctos cinereus. The sequence continues at coordinate 159,520,644 of NW_027555736.1, forward strand.
CCTAATCCTTTACATATGTGAATTTAGAGAAGTCCCTAAACACCTGGGAACCTTAATTTCCACAACTATAAAATAAAGGGATTGGAAAAGTTGATTTCTGAGGTCTTTTACAGCTCTAGCTCTATGATTCTATTATTTTCCTTGCCTATCTTCTCATTGCCTTTAAAATTTGTCATGATATATAGAGCACTGGAGATTTTAAATTCTAGATTATTATTTGATTGTGTTATTTACTTACCAGAGGAACTGTGGTATCACTAAGTATTTCTGAGGGACAATGAAGAGTATAAATCTAGATTCAGGAAGAAACACAAGGCAGCTATGTTTCTCTAATATTTAATACTAAAATGATTTTTTGGGGCATTTTTCAGATCTCAATCCCAATACAAATACATAGAAACATTGGATGGTTTGCATTTGTGTTTCTCTAAGTTAAGTGATAGCTTAAAAGTAATTAATCTATTTACTAAATGCCTTTAAAATTCCACTTAAGGGAGCAACCATTTTTCTGGTAGCCTCTATTTATTGCACTAAATCATGTGCTTCTGCTATTGGCTATAAGAGTCAGTGTCTTTAAATATAAAATTAAACCAATATGTCTTGGTATTCTGCTATTGCACTGGTAAAGGTAGAGTCATGGAAAAAGATCTACAAATTGGATCTGTCACATGTTACAATAGCATAAGTAAACATGTCCCTAATAACCTATTTACATTTCAAATCATGTAGTCATTTTGCAACCAGAGAGTTTAAAGAAAATGTTCTTTGGAAAGTTGGTTTCTAGGGCTGTCCAAGTATCACTCATGTTTATTCAGCTCTATAATCAGGGTGAATCTCTTATCAAACCCATATGATTTATCTTGACATAGAGATAGCTATCTTATGAATGCTTTTCTTATAACCTGATTTTCTTTGTAAATCATTCACTTTGAAGTGAAAAATGGCAAATGATCCAAAGACACCAATGTATTTAAACCAAGATTTCGAATGACTGAATTCATAACTCAAAAAGATTGCTTAGCATAATACCATTATTTGACAGTGGACCTTGGGTTGAATTTGTTTTCTTCCTCTAGGTCAAGCTCTAAATTGCATTTCAGAACTCGAAGTAGAGGCTTCAGTCTTTGATCCTTTCTAGAAGAAAGACACATATGCTATATGAGCAACAAGTTACAAAGATGGATACAGCAGAGTCATGATCAAATAAAAGTTACAACAAAATTATTTATGCATGTCTTACATAATTGCATTTAATAACAAGCATTTCATGCAAACACTTATAACGGGTATTACTTTTCTGTAGATTAATCCACTTTTATAGTTTTTCTCTTCATATTTCACTAGTTCTCCAAAATGTTTAAATGGAATCCAATACCATCAGTTTCCTCCTATATCATGTACACTTCAGTTTCCATTCTAAATACCATAGCATGTTCACATGCTATACACAAACCTGGAAACAATTTCACAGTAGCTAGAGTTCCTTTTACCACCACTAACATCCAGCCTCAAGTGCGTGCATATGCACACACAAGTTTCTCATGTTCTCTTGTGCCTTCCCCAATCTACTTAATTGATGTATTATTGTGAAAGTCTAAATGATCCAAAATCCCCACTCCCCTTCCTCCAGTATCATTGCTTCATTTTTATTGCTAATGACAAATGAGAATTAATCCCTCAGGATAGCCTGAATTGTTGGCCCCCCTATATTTACCTAGTACCACCTTTCATAATGCTGTCAAGATAAGCTTCCTAATAAACAAGTCTGATTATGTCATTCAAAAGCCGTTCATGCCTTATGGCCTATAACACAGAGTATGAATTCCTTAAACTTACATGTAAAGCCCAACAATCTGCCTGAAACCTACTTTTCCTGACTTATTGGCAAATTCTGCTCCAATCAAATCAGATTACTAATTGTTCCCTGATCTTGACCTGACAACTTCTGCATCCGTGTATTTCTGCTGTTGATCTTTCCCACCTAAGACATATTCCCCTCTTCACCTCTACTTGTTAAAAACCCTTCTCTTGCTTCAAGGCTCAACTCATATGCCTAAATCTTTCTCATCCTATGTAATATAATGATTGTATCTACAGTATTTATAACAGGGGACTAGGCAGTCAAGGGCCAGATCTGGGAGCAAACACAATAGGCTTTACCTGCCTTTGACCCATGTGGGTATAGAAGTGGAGCTAGTCAGCTTCTGTCTGGAAATATCAGATGATAGGCAATGCAGGGACTGCCCACCATTCAGATTATATACAAGTATTTTTTTCCCCCCTGTTTCCTATTTTCCTGTCTACCTACTTCCTGATGAAGAAAACTCTTATTTGCTTGCCTAGTTGGAACTGAATTGAATACAATTCAAAGAGCCAAATCTCATTCTATATCCTGGTGGAAATGGAGAGATGAGATACTGTATGCCTCCAGGAGAGGGAAAGAGGCCTTGTATCCTTCCCTTCCCTCTCCCCAAGGTGCCATGTAGATTATAAATACATGTCACTTCTGTCCCTTTGCCTCTTTGTTCTTTCTACTGTTAGGTGGATAAATATTGAAGGCAGGGCAGACTAGGCTGCAATCTTATGAGTTTCAAAATGTTGGAAAAGTTATCAAAGGTCCAGGAACTAGAGACCATCCAAAAGTTTTCCCACAGCTGAACCATATGAGAACGCAGCCCCCAAGAACAACCTGTAAGATACATCCAGGCATACGGAGCTAGAAAAAAATAATAACAAAATTCTTCTGAAAGAATAAAAGCTCAAGGATAGCAATGGAATCAAGGGAGAAAATGAAAAAGAAGGTGGTCTAGCCATACCAGACCTCAAATTGTATTATAAAGTGGTAATTATCGAAACAATCTAGTACTGGCTAAGAAATAGAATGGTAGATCAGTGAAATAGATTAGGTATAAATTACATTATAATAAATTACCATAGTAATCTAGTACATGATAAACCCAATGATTCAAGATTTTGGAATAAAAACTCATTATTTGACAAAAATTCCTGGGAAAACTGGAGAACAGTATGTCAGAAACTAGATATAGATCAACATCTCACATTGTATATCAAGATAAAGTCAAAATGGGATTTACATATAAAGGGTGATACTATAAGCAAATTAAGAGAGCATGGAATAGTTTATCTGTTAAATTTATGGATGAGGAAGAATTTAGAAGCAAAGAATATATATATATAGCCATTACAAAATATGAAATAGATAATTTTGATCTTATAAAATTTAAAAAGTTTTCACACAATCAAAAACAATGCAACCAAAATTATAAGGGAAAAAAATGGCAACAAGTATCTCCGCTAATGGCTTCATTTCTGAAATATATAGAGAACTTTATTGAATTTATAAAAATACAAGTCATTCACCAATTGATAAATTGTGAAAGGATATGAACAGGCGGTTTTCAGACAGAGAAATCAAAGCTATCTATAGTCATATGAAAAAATGCTCTAAATCACTATTGATCAGAGAAATGCAAATTGCAAAAACTCTGAGATACCACCTCACATCCATCAGAGTAACAAACATGACAGAAAAGAAAAATGTTCGACATTGGAGGGGCTGTGGGAAATCTGGGATACTAATGCACTATTGGTGGAGTTGTGAATCAATCCAACCAATCCAGAGCAAATTGGAATTATGTCCAAAGGGCTACAACACTGTGCATACCCTTTGATCCAGCAATAACATTGCTAGGTCTATATCCCAAAGATATCTGCCCTCTAAAAAAGGGAAAAGGACCTATTTGTACAAGAATATTTATAGCAACTCTTTTTGTGGTGGCTAAGAATTGCAAATCAAAGGGAGGTCCATCAATTGGGGAATGGCTAAACAAGCTGTGATATATGCTTGCAGTGGAATAACATTACACTATAAGAAATGACAAGCAGGATGATTTCAGAAAAACCTGGAAAGACTTAGGGGAACTAATGCAAAGTGAAGTGAACAGAACCAGAAGAATACTGTATACAGTAACAGCAATATTGTTCAATGAAGAACTGTGAATGACTTGGCTGTTCTCAGCAACACAATGACCTAAGATAATCGCAAAGGACTAATGATGAAGCATATTATCTGCCTCCAGAGAAAGAATTGATATTGTCTGAATACAGAAGGAAGCATGCTATTTTTCACTTTCTTTCTTTTTTTTTTCCTTGTATTGCTCTTCTTGTACGAAATAACTAATATGGAAATGTTTTACATAATTGCACACTTATAACCTGTATCCAATTGTTTACCATCTCAGGGAGTGGGGAGAGAGGGAGAGAGGGAAGGATAGAATTTAGAATACAAAACTTTAAATAAAAATTGAAAACAAAGATATAACCAGGCAGTAAACTAACTAGATAGACAAGACACCTCCAGAATCAAGCAACTACTCATCTGGTACCCATACTAACACCTGGAAATGAACTTAGACACTCACTTTGAGGAGTGAGGTGGTAGAAAGCAAGTCTGTGCTGCATTTGGGGAGGTATTTTATATTGTGCTATATCCTTTTTTTTTTTTAGTAACTATCGTTTTGTAAAATCTAATGAATATTAACTAGTGAAATGATACTGGGGTACTAATTAATGGCAGATGTTATTGCAGAGAACTTCACTGGAATGGGGGCTCAAGCTAATAGCTAACAAATAGCATTAGAAAAACTCCACTGCCATTCAGGATACCCCTACATTTTAAGTGAAAGTTTTAGTCAGCTAAGCTTGAGAACCCCCATCTGCTGATGGGCACGTGAGTTGGGAGATTGTCTGAAGTCACACTCTGTAGAGGTATGTCTGGGATAAATATTGAACCATTTGCAGGGGTCCACAAGAGAGATTCTCAACCCAGAAATCCCCTTTATCGGATTTCCTAGTTTACAGGATACAATAGAGTAAATCTTACAATTTTCTGAAATTACTCCCCTGACCAGCACTCTAGCAGGTCTTCATTTACCTCCATTTCAGCAAGTTAACTTGTCATCCCTCAAACTCTAACAGGAACAACCATGACATTTGGCCTTTTCATGCCCTTTTTGTTTGCATACTCTGCATTAAGCCCAATTAAAAGATCTTTTTCTATTGCACAGTGAAAGTCACAGAACCCCTGCATAGACTGAGTTGGAGGCAGGAGCCCTTTATTATACACCATAATGCTCTTCCAGAAGCAGGTGCCCTAAACCTCATGTGTGTTACCAGGAGGTAGAATACATTATAGAGGTTCCTAGTACTAGGGCATCATTGATCATTCCCATATCACATATTGTTTTTCTTAGTTACAAGAGATAGCTATATGGTGCAGAAATTGAAGCGTTGGACCTAAACAAGCTAGGAAAACTCAAGTTTAAATCCTGCCTCAAATACTTAATAGCTATGTGGGCAAGCCACTTAACCTTTGCCTGGCTCAGTTTACTCACCTATAAGATGAGGGTAATACTTCCCAGAGTTGTGAGGATAAAATGAGACAATATTTACAAGGCACATTGCAAACGTTAAAGCACTATGCAAATGCTGGTTATCATTATTATGATGATGATTAACTAGAGGCAGGGGTATTACCATAAAGGAGGGTTTTTTAAGTATCAATAATATTTATTTTTAAAGGGTTTGATGAGAGAAGGGAGAGAGGGAGATCTAAAAGAATTTGGAAAGAAAGAGAAAAGGAACAGAGGTTATAGGAAAAGAAAAGGAGTGACTGGGGAGGAAGACAGGGTGAAGGGACAGAATGGAGGCAGAGCCTAGATAAGTGGGACTGTGCCCAATAAAATCGAAATATAGTTGGAAGAAGTGATACTTGGCTTTTAAGAACACTCACTCTTCTCTTTCAGAATCTATAGTAGAATCCTAGCTCATCTTTTAATTCCAAAGGAGCTGGGAAATGTTTAGATGGCAAGCCTCTTACCACTCCCTTCATCCCAACTCCATGCCTTCTCAAAAAAAAAATTTTTACAAAGCTGGGCTTGGTTTCCCAATCCACAAAATGGGGACAGGGTGGTATAGTGTGGAATGACTACTGGATTTAGAGTCAGAAGACCTGTATTTGAACCCTAGGTATGCTTATTTGACCCTGGGCAAGGCTTTAACTCAATTTCCTCATCTTTACAAGGGGAGAAGAGAATTGGGAGTCAATTATCTCTAAGGTAATTTTCAATTCTAAAAGCTATAATCCCTATGTCTTTCCCCTCTCTACCTCACTGAGTCATTGTAAGGTTTAAATTAAATGAGACAATATACGTCCAAATACTTCGTGAGCTGTGATATCACTATGGAAGTGTAAGATTGTTACTTAGTTAAGGAAGTCAGCAGGATAAAAACTATAGATTTTGGTTCTACCTAATTTCTCTTTGAGGTAAGGGAAAAATCAATGAAATAAAATGTCCATGGAGCATCACACAACATTGATTGTCTTCCTGGTTATTTTCCTGGTATTAGGAGATCTCTACTACCCTGCAGCCATTTGCAAGTGTGTAGATGTTATCTATGTGACTCTAGGCAAATCATTTAACTTCTATGGGCCTCAGTTGCCCCATCTGTAAAATGAACAGTTTAGGTTAGACAGTCATCTAGCTTGAGATCCAAGTCCCATCTTAAAATAAAAAAGCTTATAGTAAGGCAGTTTTCACTTTATATCTTCTCTGCATTTTTGCTGCATTATGTATAGGAGACTACTTCATAAAAACTAGCCGTTAGAAAATTAGGCATGGTAGTCTTGTGACCACCATGTGTCCCCCAAATAGTATTTTGTCTCCCACCGGCTTGTTTTCTTTCTCCCTGATAAACCCCCAAAATGATGTTTTTCCATGACCTCTGACATCCAAATCAGCCAGCTCCAGGTAGGCCATTCAAAATCAAAGAATAAGAACCCCACTCGCAGAAGAGCACTTTGGAGCACAGCTTCCTGCTGAAACACCCCCTCCTTACTGAATGGACCTGTATCTCTGTGCTCCCCAACATAACGCTGCCTTTATGTGTTTAAGTCCATGCTAGTGTGCATGCCCAAGTTGTATGCTGGATCTCTTTTTCCCTTCTTCCTCATTGTTCGTAATAAAGCCTTGCATTGAACCAATTCCCTTTGTTTTGCATGTAATTTTCAACACCCAGACTCTTTAAAGGGTTGTTTTCCCCAACATGTATGCCTGACCCACAGGTTTTTCCTTAGACATAAATTGAGAACCTGGACAAGGAATTAACCTATTGATAGCCACACCTACATTGAGGGAGTGAACCCAATTGTAGAAAGCAAGAATGGATAGGGAAACCCTACATCCTCCCAGGAGAGATTCATTGATGCCAAAGGACTGTCATAGAATACCTCCTTTCTTCATTTCTGTATCTTTACTCATTCATGCAATAGTTTGTTATGTTATCCTAGTACAGGAAGGTTACAGCACAGTGGTTTCACTAAAAGGTACCATCCATGGAGACAGGACTTTGCCTTTCACAAGTCAAAGGATGCTATTTCCAGAACACATTTCATCTAAAAGCAAGGAATACCCTATGGTCATATTTTGGTTTCTGGATATATTTAGCTCATACTTAAGCCACGTAATGGAGAAAGTATTAAAGAAGGAAGGCGTTTGGTGTGGTAGAAAGCAGTGACCCAGGATTCAAAATCTGCTTTTGATTGTTGCTATGCACATGACCTAATCGAGTCACTTAACCTTCACTGGCCTCAGTTTCCTCATCTGTAAAATGTGGGTGTAATTCTAGATGGCCTCTTACCTTTAGGTGAGTTCCTCTTTTCCAACAGTTATTGGTCAGTTATAAGGTTCCCAAACCTCACCATATGCCCATATTGCTTTGCATCAGCCCTAATGATAAGACCTAAGGACCAACTGATCTTTCCATCTTGCCTGAAACCAAACATTTCCATAAGAATATTCTCCCTTACACTCCTTGAGGGGGGAAAAAAAAGCTCTCAATTTTCTGTTTATATCCCCAGTACTTAGCAAAGTACTTGGCAAATATTTTTGCTGTTTTAGTCATTTTAGTCATGTCTGCCTCTTTTTGACCCCATTTGGGGTTTTCTTGGAAAAGATAGTGGAGTGGTTTGCCATTTCCTTCTCCAGCTTATTTTACAGATGAGGAAATTAAGGCAAACAGGGTTAAATGACTTGCCCAGAGTCAAACAACTGCTAAGTGTCTGAAGCCAGATTTGAACTCGAAGATGAGTAGGCATTTTCATTGTTGTTTGTTGTTCAGTCATTTCTAGTTGTGTCCAACTCTTCATGACCCAATTTGGAGTTTTCTTGGTTAAGATACTGGAGTGATATGCCATTTCCTTCTCCAGATCATTTGACAGATGAAGAAATTGAGGCAAACAAGGTTAAGTGAGTTACCCAGAGCTACGTAACTAGTCATTTTTAAAGGCAGATTTGAACTCAGCAAGATGAGTCTTCCTGACTCCAAGCCCAGTGCTCTATCCATGGCGCCACTTAGCTGCCCTTGGTAAATACTATGCACTTAGTAAGTGCTTTCCTATGCCATTCCGTTCTGAATCCCTTTCTGTTCTTTATCCATGATTATAACAGGAATTTTAACCTGTCACTGTAAATTAAGAGAATCACATCATCGTTCATTATTCCTAATGTTCAAAGCAGCATATGGTGTCTTCTGCTGACACCAAAGTGAGCTACAATATTACCCCTGGTATTTATGCTTAGTAAATTATATTGCCTTGTAATAAACAATATAGGGTTTAATCAGTCAATCCCCTTATCAATGATTCCCCCAGTAAGAGAAAATTTAAGGTGTTAAGATTTCTACCTTGAAAAAAAAAGTATGAAACTGGGAGAGAGTGCTCTAGGTTTATGGAAGAAATATTTCTTTATTTTTTATGCTCTTAACATTTTAGTAAGTACTTTCGTTTTAAGCTAATGGTGTCAACTAGCTAGCTGGAAAATGAAGGTGAATCCATTGATGGAGGCTCAAGAGCTATAGTTTTATCAGTGAGTATCCACAGATTGCCTTGAATATAAGACAACTATTCCCCTAGAGTACAACCTAAGAATGTGGGGGTCAAGGAGATACAGTAGTACCCCAGAATCTACAGTAATTAAGAAAGTGTAATCTAAAGGATATAATGTAAGCCCAGGATTTCAGAGAGTTGAAATCCCAACTCTTGTAAAATATGTGATGCTAGATAAGTCATCAGCTTTTCTGTTCCCCAGTTTATCTATCTATGAAATGGAAATACTGATGTATGTCTCATACTTTTCAGTGATTTCCTTTTTAAAAGAAAATTGACTAAATTTTCTCTAAGGGGCCTTTCAGCTCTGAAATCAGTAACTATGCATGCTATATTACAACAAAATTCTTTTCATACCACCCTCCAACAAATATACCAAGAATGTATACACCCAAATGATTGGTTTTTCCTTCTATGAAGGCTAATGCACTAATTCCAATAACAATATGCTAGTTCAAATTCTTATGAGCACCTTTTTTTGGAGAATCCTACAGAAACTGGGACCTGTTCTTCTGAATATCCTCAAAGATAATAAAAAAAAGTGAAATAAGATGACTGATTTAGCTAGATATGAATGGTCTCTGATATGGCTTCTCAATGTACATTTCCCCATGCCTATATTATTAACTTCAGGAATCAATTTGTTAAAATATGTCATTTCATTACATGATCTGATAACATAGATTTTGTCTCTATAAATCTATCAACCATTCCATGTTTCCCTATACATAGACTTCTTTGCTTAGTATGTGATCTTCCTCAAGCACAAACCTGACCACATCACTCTCCTGCTCAGGAAACTCCAGTGATTCTGTTTTGCCTCTGGGCCATACAAAATACAGTCTTTACTTCATAGTCTGACTCCAGTCTATCTTTGGAGAATTTTTTCATATGCCTCCTCTTCACAACTTTATGTTACAGCTAAATTGGCCTACTTACCTCTCTTCAAACTCAGTATTTAACCTTCTATGCCCTGTGTCTAGGACACACTTATTTCTCACTTCTACCTCTTAATCAAGTCAATCACCAAGCATTAGGTCAGCATCTGCCAGGCGTCAAACAATATAAGGTTCCCAAGTTTGTCTGTTTGTTTTTTCTAGGCTCTTTTCACATGCTACTTCCATTGTGAAGCATTTTCTGTTCCTCTAGTTGTCAGTACTTTCTCTTTGAATATTCAATATATATGCTGGTCTGTTGATATTCTGTATTTGTATATTTTTCCTTCACCCCCAGAAGAATGTATGCTCCTTGAGAACACGGACTGTTTCTTATTTCGTCTTAGTATCCCCAGGACCCAGGACAGTATTCTCCATAGGTAAAGCTTACCTGCTTGCTCGGTTGGATATAAATTCTATTAGAGAGGAAAAGATACTTGAAATGTGGTTTGTATAACTTTTAGTGTCTTCGGCATTCTACAAGATTGTAACTATATTCACCAAAGGAAGTCCCTAATAACAATAGAGATAGACTGGGCTATCAGTACGCTATGTTTTATCACAATTGAACACAGAACTATTGTCATGCTTCTTCTTGTGCACCCACACCAGTACATTGCTTAACAAGAACTTTCTGGTGCACCTGTGAAGAGAACTGCTGTAACAACTTTAACAGAGGTGTTTGGTTGGATTAAGATGGAAAAATATGGTTTTCCTTGAAAATGAATAAATTTGTACATGATGAATGAGAACCATAGAAAGACTTAAATGAACTGATGCAGAGTGAATTGAGCAGACTCAAGAAAACAACATACACAATGACTATAATAATACAAATGGAAAGAATAGCCATAAAGAAAATTTCAAAAGTGAGACTTGCAAAATCATAAAGAACAAGCATAGCTCCCCCCTAAAAGACATGAGAAGACATAGATCCCTACTATTTATAGAGGTAGAAGGCCCACAAATGTGGGACTTTGCATATATTTTTCAAGGTTTTTTGTTTTGTTTTATTTTGCTTTCTTGAATTTTTTTTTCTCTTTTTTCTGCTTTTGTGAAAAAACCAAAAACCAAAACCTGTTATCTGAGAGCTCTCTGGGAAGGGGTAAAGTACATAGCAGAAACAGATAGTATAAAACCAGAAGGTTTCATCCAAACTACTTTTAAATGAATGAATTGTGTTTTAAAATAATTCACAAAACAATGGAACCCCTTTCCAGCTTGCCCCAACCTGTTATTTCTTTTTTATCTTCACTATGAAACTTCTTGAGAGAAAAGACCTGGCAGTATTTTCTATAGGGATATGAACAGATTACTAGACAACTCCAGAAATGAAATGGACAAAAACCCACTTTTCAATGTTAATGATATTCCTTTATATGACCTGCAGTTCCTATGCAGAAAATACTTCTGGGCAAGTCAGCCAGGAAACTGTTTTTTTTTTTTTTGGTTACTGCTGAGTCCTAGGTACAGGCATCTCTAAGCTACACACTATGCATTTGAGTTCTGTGCTCTAATATGTAGCTTTCTTTATTTGTGTTTCGAGCCAGGACTAAAGTATAACGTGACAGGTCACCCTGGGATTGCCCTAGATTCATAATGGTCTTTTTGCCAGGAGACTTAGAAAGATTCTGTTTCAGTTAGACCAGAAAATAGTTAGACCAAAGAAGAATGGGGGTGGGATGGGAGTAATGTTTTACATGAGGGCTGGCATGTGAATGAAGGGTGAAACTTCTCCTATTTGGCCCCATCAGGCAAAAGCAGGACTAATGAGAAGTTGCAGAAAGACAGATTCTGGTTCAATGTAAGAAAAGATTACTTATGATTAGACTGTTGTGAAGTGGGATGGGCTATGTAGGTAAGTAGTAAGTTCTCCATTATTGGAGATCTTTTTTTTCCCCTCCCCCTGCCCCACCCTAGAGGTGGCTACCATTAGACACAGATATGAGTGTGTGTGTGTGTGTGTGTGTGTGTGTGTGTGTGTGTATCTTTACTGAGCCAATTCCTCAACATCTCTCATAGTTAATGATTTATATGAATGAACTAAATCTCTGACCTTTTCATCAGTCCCATGGCTAACTGGATGATATTTCCTTTATAATCATAGACATTTTCATTATTATATCAAGTGCCTTGCTCTCAAATTTGTTTCACTGTGCACAAAATTTGTTAGTAACTTTTGGTCTTAAGTAATGGTCACTCATTTTCATGCCAACAGGAAATAATATGACTGGATATTGACCTTAACTTCTAGTAATGACTATCTTGCTGACCTTGAAGGTTCTGCTACCATAAATTGAAATGTCACAACACATCCTCGGTTTGATTACTACTACTATTACCACCACCACCACCACCACCACCACCGCCATCACCTTCCTTGCCTCCTTGTGTTAAAATGCCACACAATATATCCATTTGCACTGTTTTATAGTTGGCCTCAAATGCTTCAAAAGGAAAAAAAAATGAGAACTAAGAGTACTTCATTTAACATGAACTCCCTAAAATCACTTTGTCTTTTTGTTATTAACATTAACATTATAAATAACTATAACACATATACATATATATGTATATATTCTCATATATGCAGGTGTATACATGTGTATATATACACAAATAGCCTATACACATATATATGCATGCTTACATACACATGTATACACCTACATGTATGAGTATATATATACATACATGCATAAATAAAACTTGTTTATTAAAATTCAGACATGATTAAATTGTTTTCAATCCACATACATGAAAATGCAAACATAAAATAGGCATAATCATTCTAATATTTTATAGTTGGAAGGAACCTTCAAGGTAATTTAGTACATATGAGTAAAATGAGGACCAAATCACTTACTAGAGGCTTGCCCAAACTTACACAGAGAATTAGTGACAAAGCTGGGATTGGAACACATCATGACTTTCAGAGTTAGTACTCTTTCAATTATAAAGTGGGAATTTTTTTTTTTAATTTGCAAAAAGATTTGCCATAGGATTGCTAGCATGAGCAACTAGGACTTTTAAAACATATTTATTCACAAAAAAAAGAATATGCACATCCAATAATAGGAACACATCCATCTTACATCTATACATAGATTTATGGCTTTTGATCATACTCCTCTCAAGGTTTTACATAATATAATCACTTTTCCCTAGATAAAAGAACAATCTGTCCTTATTTGCTATTATGTTACAACAAAAAGATTCTTTTTTAAAATGATTTTGACCTTTAGACTCTAGAAAATATTACTCTTAAACAGTTGTCTTTTGTTAAGTTTAATTTTTGCCATTTCTTTATAGGTTTAGGTCTACAAATCTTAAGTTTCAAAGGCCATTATTTTCTCCTAAACATTATCCCTGGGTTTCAAGCAAAATGCTACCTTTGACGAGGCCAGTGATATAGAGGCTGGCCTCCTACTCTGACTTTTACCTAAGTCAAAGAGAATATAACATATTTTTCTACCAAGTTATATCTTTTTCCTGTCAAAACAGAACTCATGAAGGCCTAAAAAAGTACACACGATCACTCTTAATTAAGATAGCCACTCTGAATCAACTTAAGAAATAATATTACCTGGCCATATTATCTTCTATCTCTAGCTCTAGTTGCTCTATCTGGTATAATACAGAACTCTACTCGCTATTCCTAATGAAACCCTTCAATAATCTTCAATTATTGTTAAACACTATAAATGAAATACTGATTCTTTCTACAGCCATAAATAAAATTCACCTTCTATACTCATCCTGAACATCTAGGTTTGTCCAGTGTCTATTATTCCCTATAAGAATCCTACTAATCAGGTTAGGAAAAGCTTCCATTTATGCTAAAGAATGAGAACCACTTCACATCCTCCATTATTTTTCTCCTTACTTACTTGTTGATGTCCCAAGTCTATATATGATTGGGCTATGATTTCAATTAAAATTATAGAGTTTGATCCTTACTAGCTACAGGTTGGATTTTCTCTGTCACTACATTGTCAGCTATTCTTTGGCTTAGCTGAAATAATTCCTCATGTGATTTTAGTTATCGTCTCTTCAGACGTCTAACTTCCTCTTCCACCTGGTTTGGTAGAAAAACTAAAGAACAAAGTTAATAAACACATTGGGCATGTGTATATCAGCAGTATATACACCTTTGCTTATGTTGCTCCAATCAGAAGGGGGTTTCACAGCTGGTAGCCAACTTCCCAAATTTAGCCTTTTGAAACTTGAGCTTATACTGTTAGATTAATTTACTTTTATATGACACTGGTCACTTTGGCAGCAACCTCAAACAGGATCAGTTACTTTTCATTTTAAAGAGACCATACCCATTTTCATAGAGTGCAACATTTTAAAACAGTTTAAATAGAACCCAACAAGCAGAAATGTAAAGGAGTTTTCAGATCAGGCTACTGTCTTATGATTAGCTGTAAAATGACTGAGAGAAATTAATGTGTTAAAAAAAAATCTGTCACAACACATTTTTTCAGACTTCTCAGAGCCCCATTCCACATTACAACCAAAGAGGTCATCTGAGGGTTCACTAGGGATAAGGTTAAGTATAGACCAGTGCAGGTTCAAGCACCCAGCAGCTGCCTTAGGAGATATCCACTCAATGGGCAGGCTAATCTGAATAGTCTGGACTCAGAGATCTTTCCTCCATTCAAAATGAGAGTTTAGAGCAGTTTCAATTGGGTCCTTGCTAAGCCAACATATATAGCAATTTTCCTATGGCCATTTTGATTCGTAAAACTGTCCAATTTCTTTAAGACTGTATGGCTAATTTAGAATCAAAGAATATTAAAAAAGATAAACTTAGAGGCCCAATCCAACTCCCACTCAAGACTAAATTAAAATAGTCTGGAATCTGAAGCTCTGTCAAGTTGAAGAGACCCTTCTATTAAAATATGAGAATTTAAAATAACATTATAAAAAAATGATGAAAATAAATCATGAAATTTTGTATTCATATAGATTAGGACACAGGCTAGAATGTGGTTAAAACTCATCTAAGCACAGATTTTTGCAATGAGCCTATGTGCATGGAAAATACCTATGAGAATACTTTATGGATTTCAAATAGCCTACATAAAAACTCTTCATGTACAACCAAGCAAAAACAATTGCACACTCCATTCTTTACCAAATGGAATCAATACATGTTGCTTTTTGTGTGTTGTTGGTAAGATATAACATTTGAAGTACTTTGTGAGAGTGGCAATCATTGATATCAATAGTTGACAATCTAAGAAGTTTGTCACTTTTCCATCCACGTAGGACTTGTCCTGAAAACTTTTCTTACCTTGTTAAGTGACTTGCCCAGAATCACACAGCTAGTGAATGTTATGTGTCTGAGGCCAGATTTGAATTCACCTGACTCCAGGGCTGGTGCTCTATCCACTGTGCCACCTAGCTGCCCTATCTTGGACCTTTTACAAATTTGAAAATTGCCTTACTCTTGGGTAGCTTGTTACCCTGAGACTCCCAAAGAGCTGTAATCCTCTTCTACACTTTTGAAAAATCCACTGAATTTTATTGTGCATGGTAACTTGATATAAACCCTGGTGTCTTGAGTATGTTTTTACATTTTGTAGTTAATTATGTAAAACTTGAAATTTAAGAAGTTTTATTTTTATTTCTTGGCCCCAATCTGTAATTTATTTCGCTTGTGCATATATCTGGCACTTCCCCCACACATTCCTGGAGTCCCTTCCACAGCATACCAGAAATAATGATAGCTAGCATTTAGTATTTTAAGCTTTGCAAAGTGCTTCATATGTTGTGTTACTTGACCCTCACAACAATCATGTAAGGTGGGTGCTATCATTATCCCAAATTTATATATAAGGAAACCAAGAGTGAAAAATGTTAAATAAATTTCCCAGGGTCATATAGTTAATAAGTATTTAGTATTCCTGAATTCAAATTCAGTGTTATAACTTTATGCCACCTAGTTACCTAAAGAAGGTCAACAGCCTTTTGTTTGGATGCTTCCACTGATAGAGAACTCACATCAAAGGCCACCAATGCTGTTGTTAGGTCGTAATTCTGAGAAAGTTCTTCCCTATATTTAATCAAAATCTACTTCCCTACATCTTCTAGCTTTGATTCTAGTTGCTTTATCTGGCATAATACAGAACTCTACTCACTATTCCTAATGAAACCCTTCAAATATTTGAAAATTATTATCATGACTCCTCTTAGTCTTATTGTTTAGAAGCAGCTATAGTATGGTGGCTTCAGAATCTGATGGTCTGGGTTTAAACTCTGGCTCTTCTAAGTACTTAGTGAAGTTGGATAAGTGATGGAACCACTCTGGGTCTCAATTTACACTTTGGAAAACTAAGGGTCTTTG
Organism: Phascolarctos cinereus; assembly: GCF_003287225.1. Taxonomy (NCBI): domain Eukaryota; kingdom Metazoa; phylum Chordata; class Mammalia; order Diprotodontia; family Phascolarctidae; genus Phascolarctos; species Phascolarctos cinereus. The sequence goes on from NW_027555736.1 coordinate 159,536,899, forward strand.
GAAAACATAGGGATTTGATAGTTTTTAGGAGCCATTACAGCTCTAATTCTTGTCATCACAATTCAATTATTTCCTTCAACTATTCTTCACATTATATTATTGCCAGATCCAATACCCTATTCTTGTTTGTCAGAGTCTCTAAAAAATAGCATTAAAATTGAGCAAAATTTTCTAGATATAATTTGACCACCCACTCACCCTCTTATTTCCCTTGTTCCAGATGTAACACTATTATTATGGCCTAAGATTATGTTAGCATCCTTAGCTGTCAAGTGTATTTTTGGCTTAGATTAAGCTTTTGGATCAGTTGAAATTCCACAGATTTTTATATTGAGTTTTTTTTTATTTTTTCATTTTGTTTTCATACTGCCTAGATTTCCCTGGACCCTTATTCTCCCCCTTTCCAGAGAGCCATCCCTTATAACAAATAAGTTTTTAAAAGTAAAGAAAAAGAAGGCAGAGAAACAAATGTTCAGTAAAACCGATTGATAATTTAGGGAAAAAGATACCTGACATTAGATGTAATGTTCCAAACAAATCAACCTCTATCTCCCAAAAACCATTGAAGGGGAGAATAGTATCTTCTCATCGCTTCCTTGGAGCTGATTCTTCACATGCTTATTCTGCACAATTTTGTAACATTCATTTTTCCAATTTTCTGTGGTTTCATTTACATTGTTATAGTCATTGCATTTATTTTGTATCAGTTCATGAAAGTCTTTCCACTTATCTCAGTATTCATCAGTCATCGTTTTATGAAGTAATAATCTACTATATTCATGTACCATAATTTGTTTAGCCAGTCTTCAATTTATTGACATCTATTTTTCCCTCAATTCCTTGCTACCACAAAAATTGCTACTGTAAATATTTTGGTGTATAAGAAGCCTTTCTTTTTTTTTTTTGAATGAACCCCTTGGGGAATATACCTAATGGTGGTATCTCTGGGTCAAAGGATATGAACATTTTATCCACTTCATTTACATAATATAAAATTGCTTTCCAAAAGGGATTACTAATGCACATCTCCACCAACAATGCATTTGTGTGCCTATCTTTCTACAATCCCTTTGATATTGACCCCCAAACTTCTAACATGAACTGCTACCAAATGTGGACTCCCCTATCCCATTATCAATACACTTAATTTTTTAATGTAAATGCAAGACTTTCCATGTATCCATGTTAATTTTCATCTGTTTGGTTTTAGTTCAAAAATACTATATACATAAAGCTAGTTTTGAAGGTTGATTCTCACACGTAGTATTTTAACTCTTCCGGTTTTGTATCAATTGCAAATCTGATAACCAACATCCTTGAGAAAAACTCCAAGTCTTTTCAAGCTTGTCCTGACTCTTTCCCAAATCCCATTTCTACCACTCACTGCATTCTTACAGAAAACTGTATCTCCCTCAGCTCAATATTCAAAATAATTAGGGACACATGAATGTGCTATTAAAGCATTGTATGATACATTTCAAAATCTATTGTAAATTATTTTTAGCCCATATTAATTTGTATTATCCACTTCCCTCTTCCTTTCCATTGACATCCCCAGAAAAAAGTATGAATCTTACAGAATCTCTATCTACTCTGGACACCTAAAACTTTTATTTGTATAAGACTATGAACATCTTTTTCACATGATATATATTTTTATTCATTGTCTCTCTGAAAGTTCCCTACTTCCTTTTATAGTAGTACATAATTCTCTCTAAATCATCTCTAGCATACTACCACATTCAAATAGGATCTTAATAATTTTTTTTTAAATATCTATGTTGTCTGTTCCCTTCTAAGGTCCTTGCTATAAGCTTTAATAGTCTATTATTCTATAGTGCTGAAGACAAAGCGTGAAGATTGAAAGACATGAGTCATCTTTGAAACTACAGGTCATAAAATGCTGTCCAATGAATACGTATTCTTCAATTAAGTAAGTCACTGAAAGAAAGAACTTACTGAGTGTTTATTGTTTATCCAACTCTGTCCTAGAAACTATAGGAAATACAAAAGTAGTCAATAGCAAGATACCTGCCTTATAAGACAAAAAATAGCCAACATTAAAAAAAAATTAAGGCAATTAAATACCAACTTGTGTGGTGCTGACTTTAAATCCTATAGGAATTTAAGAGAAAGTAAAATGACTGCTGTACTAGTTTGGGAAAGATGGCAAAAGACAAATACACTTAAGTGTTGGAGTGGTTGAGGAAAGTTAGGTCCATTCAAACACTACAGGTGAAGCTGTGAATTGATCCAATTATTCTCAAAAATAGTAATTATACTGTTACTAAAACATAACCAACCTTTGCTTAAGTAATACTACTTCTGGGCATATACTAGTCTTCGAGGAGATGAAAGTGGGAAAGCTCCCATATGTATGAAAAATATTTGTGGGAAAATATTTTAGTAGTAAAGAACTGGAAGAAAAGTCAATGCCCAAACACAGCAGGGGCCTAGTATTAATGAAGAGTTAAATGGTCAATGGAACATACCAGACAAGTATAACCCAGAGTCAATGAAACTTTAGTTTCATTGGGTCTTCAACAAACACAAGAACACCACCTGTATAAGGATTCCCTATGCAACAAAAAATGTCAGTAAAATCGGTAAACTGTCTGGCAGAAATTCAGTTTAGATCAATATCTTATACCATATTCTACAATACATTCCAAATCAATGTGAACTAAACAGAAAAGGTCACATCATAATAAAATTAGAGAAAAATGAAAGAAGGTGCCTTGCACAATTGTGTATGGGAGCAGGAGTTCTGAAATAATAGATTAGTGTGATAGAACATAAAATGTAGAATTTCATGTAGAAAATATAAAGCGTTTTGCATAAACAAAATCAATGCCATTAGAATTAAAAGAGTTAACTTTGGTGGGTGTAGGGGGGGAAGCCTGGTACTTCTGTTTGGTGCCCCCAACCTCTTCTTTCCTATCTCAAGACATGCTTACGTGGTATCCACTTATAGTCTAAGAAACACAGAACAACAGTGTTTTTTTTTTCCCCTCAAGAATATGTCAAGATTAGGATTAATAACTGGAAAACTGAGAAGAGAATAGTGGAAACTTCTATAGAAGCTGAAGACAGGTTATAAACCTGCACCCAGGAGAATTCCAGGAATATAGTCCAGCATGAATCTGAGTATAGAACTGGGAAAGATACCCCTTTACTTACTGACCATATAGAAATAGGATGACCAGGAAGACAGATTTCAGATTCTATGAGTTTAAGAAAGACTTATCTGGGAGCAATTAGGCTTGGAAAACAACATCCAAAAATAAAACTTTGTTTACTCCGAATGTAGCTGAACTTTTATCAGCTTTCTTTACCTGCATGTAGACCATACCCTGAACAATGTTCATGCTTTTGGAGTAAAGTACCTTTTGGGTGCTCAAGAAAATTTACCTGAAATTGTTTTGCTATCAACACTTCTCTATAGCCCTAAGGCCACAGTCCCCAAAGACAAAAGCTTCCAAGACTTTTAGTCATAATAATAGAAGTGATAGCCAAGGAAGATCAACTGGTCTTTTCATGTTTCTATATGATATAAATATTCCTTCTGGCCATTGTATGACCAAAGTGTTTCAACAAGCATCATCTGTGATATTTTCCAGATTCCTAGGCAGGCTACCTCTTGGGTGAAAAAGGGGTGAAATAGGGAGGAAGCTAGAAGGAAAGGTTTTTCTTCTTAGCCATCAGGAGTGTGCAAAAAAAAATATACAAATTAAAGATGAAGTTAGGAACCGTATATCTTAAAGTATTGCAAGGGATATAATCTAGCTTGAATGAAGGATAGGACAGGAACAGGAGGATGGGGGCTCCCTTATTCCTTCATACCCACCTATTTCTTTCATGCTGAAGTAGAAAAGGGGTGAACCTGACCTTCAAGATCATCACCATAATTCTTTGGACATTCATTACCTCATCTATAAACGAGAGGATTGAGATAATTTGTCTGAAGTCCCACAAGTACTGCATAACAAAGCTTATATGAGAACCCAAATATTGCCATCCTAAACTCAAAGGAGGAAAAGTAAGCTCATTAAACATACTTCTCTTGGAACTATAAAAGAATAGTCCGAAGAACGTACTGCATCAAGTAGACATCTCTATGGTATAACTCCTAGAATCCTTGGTTCCTCCAAAGCTCAGCTGGTGTACCATCTGTACAAAAAGCTTATTTCTGACTCTCCCAAGTAGTCTATGCCTTCCTCCCTAAGATTACTTTCTATGCACTCTGAGTGTATCTCCTTTTACATACCTATTTGAGAATAAGTTAGTCTCTTCTCCCTCCATCAGAACGTGAGTTCAGGGACTGCTTTTTCTTTTTCTTTGCATTCCCATTAATAAGGACAGTACTTTGGCATGTGACAATTATTTAATAAATTTTCTTAATTGATCAGTACCCTCATTCAACAGTGGAATTGCTTTGCAAATTTTTTCTATTTATTAATATGTGTTCACGCTATTTCCTGCAAAAGAAAATGTAAGCTACTAGATCTGGGGAACAGATTAACTTAAAGCAAGTAATGATACATTCAATTCTAATGCAATGCCTGCTGCTCTTTCTAACACAAACTTAAAATAGTTTAAATAAAATGCCTGGCTTAGTAGGAGTGGGTGGGTGGGGGGAACTAATCTATTAGCAATAGAAACTCTTACTCTGAGATACCACCATTTCAGAAGCCATATGAATAGGGGCTGGAGGCGGAGCTCTGAGTAAGAGGTGGGATACATTCTTCTGCTAAGAAAAATTCATGTAAAAGAAACATTAAACTCTAACTGGAGGCATATCAAAGCAGGCATCAAATTCATCACCCTTCAAGCAACTGTAATACTCCATTTATCAGCATTTAAGAGGTCCCTGGCTAGACCAGGATTTAAATCTGGAAAAATTAAGAACTGAATCTTTTACTTCAAAACCTTGATGTGTCTAGAAAACTTGAGGTTTTTCCATCATTTACAATTCCTTTTGACATTTGTTTAGTGGGAATTAACAGTGCCAGACAGCATTCTGAATTTTTAATAATCTGTTCTACAGAAAAACAGGAACAAAATGACATTTGTGTAAAACTAGTGAAAATTTGGCAGCCCAAAGCAATGAAAAGGCAGAATAGTGACTTACTTGTGGTATGATAGCAATTTAAATCTCATTGCCATGATTTTAGGAAACTACAATTTTCAAAGGAGTATGTTGCATTAATCATTATAAAACAGATATATTTCCAAGTACCCTGGGATACAGATGGGTCACTGGCTATGGCATACAGATAAGAGCAAGGCTTCTAGGCAAAGCTGGTGGTCTGATTTGGAGAATTATCCATAATTGTCTCTTCCCCTGCTGTACCATAATTCATTAAATCCCCACAGTGGTCTCTCTTAGGGAATAAGGCATTAAAGGTCTTTGTTAAAATGCTATATTTCCTCTGAGAAGGAAATTAAGGCACTGTAGATCACCAAACCTATTAGGCATTGTAAGTCACCAATACTTTAGCAGCAACTAGTTTATTAAATTATCTCTCACAGAGAAGAAGAAAACAAGTATTTATGAAGCATCTACTACATGCTCAATGCTTTACAATATTATCTCATTTAATCCTCATAACAATCCTGGGAGGTAGATAATCTTTATCATCCTCATTTTACAGTGAAGAAAAGTGAGGCAGACAGAGGATGAGTGACTTTACTGGGGTTACACAGATAGTAAATGTCTGAGGCCAGATTTGAACTCAGGTCTTCCACATTGCAAGCCTAGTGCTATACCCACTATGCCACCCAGTGCCTCAGAGATAGTGGAACTCTAAAATAATTTAACATTGAACAAGTTTTGATGAGTACACTGGACAACCATGAGAGTATGAAGTCCCTAGAGATTTGAAGCTATAAGGAGGGCATGGGAGAGCAACACTGCAGTGGAAACAAGAAGGAATGGTGGCAAGAGCTGGTGGGAGGAGCTTCCAGAATAAACAATGAGCTCAGAATTTTGCCTACAGCTAGATCTGACAGTAGCAACCCTAGGTTGGAAGTGCTCTATGGAAAGGGTTGAACTGGGTAACCTCTACCATACATTTAAAACTGTAATATCCTACAAAGTAGCTATAAATTATGAGGACAAGGGTAATTCAATTTACAATCTTGAGCCTTGAGGGAAATCAGGCTCCCACCATGCAGAGAAGAGCAATCCCTACTCTATCTCACGTCACTTAAGGAGTCAACCAGGATCCAGTATGGGGCTAGAAGCTAGAGAACAAAGATACATACCAGGTTACATTTCTAGGATCTCTTCAATCACTAGCATCTTTGCTAAATAAATTATTTATAATGATAGCACTGTGTAGCACTCGAATAGCCTATCACACACACTTTAAGACTTTAAGATCTACTTTTACCTTAGCTTACCGAAATACTTGAAAACAAAGAAGTAACTCATTTTTATAATTCTATAATTCTACAGAGATTTTTCAGGGAAAAGTGAGTCATAGGGTTTCATAGTAAGATTCTCAGGGTTCCATGTAGTTTGGGTTAGAAATGAATAAAAGATGTCATAACTGCCTAATGGTGGCCAGAGTAAGAAAATCTGTTGACCCCAAGCCAATGCCTAGGGAGCAGATGTCCATGCCACAAAACTCATCCTGGAACTTGGCAATTTGTGGGGCTTTCTCAGTGGAGATGAACAGCAAGGATCAGATCTGGACACTGACTCACTACTATTCCTTGGCTAGCTTTTCTTCCAAAGAGCCAAAGACATATTGGCAATGCAGGATGGGGAAGGTTGCCCAGCTGCTGCTGAAAGGGAACATGTTATTTTGAAAATTAGACTATTTCAGCCTCTTGAGCCATCAATCTGATACCCTTTATCAATATGAGAATAGCTTGGAGATATGTATGCTAATTTCCTTTAGAATAATTAACTAAAGCACTTAAAACAGATCTAGAGAAAGTTAATCTGCAGCATCTCGACTTCAAAATGTTAAAGGTAATCCAATTCCCTAGGTCTAGAGTAGACAAGGCAGTTACTTAGCCTAAAATTTTGCTTTTCTGTCTTAAAATTCTGAAAAGATTCAGGTTCTTGACAGCTTACATGTTTGTGCTTTTCATGTAATTTTCCAGAGGGATGCAGAAGAAGGGATCAGATAGGCACATAGAAACAAACAGGATATTTCTGTCATATTTCATTAAAGAAAATATATACTTTTTAAAAAAATCAAATTGTAAATAACTTGTTATTAAAAAGTTAAGGTATGATCAGTTTAATTTTTGCCTATTTTAATGTTGGTTTTTGAGTGGTTGCTAAGATTTTTTTAACTTAATTTTTTTTTCTTAAGAGATAAATGCCTTTTCTTTAAACACATTTTGCCAAGATAAATTGTCTTTAAAAAGTCAGTAAAATGAAATTCATGGCTCTGTGCCCTATATATAATCTTGCTTAGTATTTTGTACAATGCTATCTAACTAACTTTCTATCACAGCACCAAGATATGATGCTTCTCTATTTGTCTTCATATAAAGGGCTAAGAATCCAGAAAAAGCAAAAACTGAAAAAAATATATTCAATTGTTATACAGGTAATATAACAATCAGTAACTGAAATTTAAGAACAGAGAAGTAGAGACTACTCTGGAAGTAAGATAAATATCCAATCCAACATAAAGTAGATTTCAGGGAATTTTGACTCCCTTACACTTTCAAGTTAGCTGTACATTTGCATAAAAAGTCCCAAAGAAGAAAGCCAATCCATAATAAAAGTTTCTAAAATGTTGTAGGGCCATATATTTGCACATGGGTTTGGAGAATGTTGTTTACTTTAAGTATAAGAAATGTCTCTGTTAGACTAGGCTCTGAAAAACCATTCATCTGAGGAGAAGGACATGACGCACAATTCAATTTGAAGATATGGAGCTTCTTGGAGCATGTCACTGGCCAGAGATAAGTGTCTAATCTAAATATGTCTTATTTAAGGTCTGTGAGCAAGTTAAGAGCCAAGAGATCCACCAAAGGGTACAGATTCAGAATAGAAAAAAAAAAGAAAGTTGGCCTGGGAAGAGATAACATTCTACATCATGGTACACTAAATTTAGGAGGAATAACCACAGACCTGTCTTGATGGACTCCAGCTCCCATAGACTCTAGGAAATAGCAGTCCCCAATAGCAATCTATAGCAACTGTTAGAGAAGGAAACTGCAACACACAAGGTCATGACCATGATTAGTAATTTGACTAGTGACTTTAGGATCACAGGACCATAAATCTAATAGAAGTTAGCATTAATATAGGGCTTCAAAGTTTGCAAAACCCTCTACAACTATTATCTCATTTAAACTACAACAATCCTGGGAGGCTGGTGCTATTGTTATCCCCTTTTTACAGATGAAGAATCCAAGAGACACAGAGTTTAATGACTTGCCTAGGATCAGATAGTAGGTGTCTGAGGCAGGATTTGAATTCAGGTCTTTCGGTCTATTTATTACACCACTGCTTGCCAATCTAGAGGAAAAAGGAACCACGTAGTCCAATGTCCTCATTTTACAGAGGAAGAAACTAATACCTAGAAAGTGGAAGTGACTTGCTCACCCTAACAACCAGAATAAGAAAATTATGAGTGAATATCTGTTTCAAGGACAGGCAAGGGAGAAAAGTGTCAGATTCTGAATGCCTTATTCCCAAGGGTTGAAATCTTTGGAGATCATATAGGGAATAGTTTTACTCATATAAGGAGCCCAGAGGCAAGAACAGGACTTCCTTGGGTCATTGGTAAGTAAAGTACATTCCTTACAGGCAGCAATCCCAAGACAGATAGCATCTTATGGGAAATGGAGGTGGGGAAAGTGAGAGACTATAGCAAGAGTATGCTACCAATTCGCACACAGAGCTACAAGATGGGAAAACAGATTCTAAGGAGACTGAGAGTCAGTATCAACTGATTTTGTCAAATTGAATCCACAAATCTATAAACTAAGACCTTAGAATGTGATCTATCATCCAGCACTTGACTGATTCCCCTAACTCTAAGAATATGATTTGTAAGACAGCAAGTGAAGAGAAACAACAGAATAAGATAGAGTTATTTGGTGATTGAATATTGTCTTAAAGAAGAATTAGGAAGGTTTGGAATGTCAAAGTTAAATACAAGGAATGCAGTGGGCACACAAGCCAATAAAGGAAGTCAGTTTTATCCAGGGAGCAATTCACAAAATAAAGGCATTGTTCAGGGAAAATGAACATAGGGTAATCTGCTGGTGTCTTAGATGGGGTAAAGAGACTCACTATGGCACCAGAGTGAATGGGGCATTCTCTGCCAAACCAGTAAAGTCCAAAGGTTTTTGTTTTGTTTTGTTTTTAAACAAGGTTCTTATCTGGGTTTAGCAGGACCAGGCATTAGCAGAAGGAAAGAGGAGTTGCTGATTCATGCTAGTGGGGGTGAGGGGGTAGGAGGGAAGAATCCTGGGAAATTGCCAGCTAATTAATATTCAAACTTCAATCTGTGGGAAAAGGGGCTTTTGGCTCTATTACTGTTAATCTTCCTATGACAAAGTAACTCAACTTCCCTGACATGGATTTTTGAGCTTTCCTGGCATTTATTTTAGCTGGTCAGGAAGGCTACTAGGGTCATTACAGATGCAGAGAGTTAGATGTTGGAATTTCTGCCTTTATTATTTATTTCTGATGCCTTGAATGTTTCCCAGTAAAGTTTACCTGGGTATATGTGTGTGTAAATGTATGTATGTACATACTCTCCAGTTTCAAGGAGCAAAGTAAAAAATAAATAAATAAAAAGTGTGTCTATTCTCTTCTAGATAAAACTAGGATAGTGAGGGTTACAAGTTCAGAGCAAAGATGTATGGATTTGAAAAAAGTTGGCGATAATAGGAAACCAGTCTTTGATCTTGCTAATTAAAGAGTAGGTCTAGGAGATGATCCAAGGTGTGATACCACAGATCTTATCAGAGAGTAGGGGTAGGTAGAGGGATAAGGAATGGACCTGTGATTTCACTGTTATTGGGAATTTCCTGGGGAAGAAATAGCTTCCTGCATCATCTTTGCAAGTCCTGTGCAGTGCACAGAGAAAGGTTAAGAGACTTGACTAGAGTCACAGAGCCAGTACATGTGAGACATGGGATGTGAACCTAGATCTTCTTGGCTTCAAGAGCAGCTCTTTAGACACTATACCAGACTGCTTTTACACAGATTGAATTCCCTCATTTCTGTTGCTATTTTTCAAGTCTAGTCAAGTTAGTTTATATGTAAAGCACAGAGCACCCTGACACATTTCAACCGTGGTAGTGACTGAATGGTATCAGTCATGAAACAAATTCACCCAAGTGCTCAGTGATCTGACTGAACTAACCAGAAAATAACATAAAACTGTAACTCCAGTAAAAGAAAAAAGGCCTTTTTACCAGTAATTTAATAATTATATTAACTACCTTCTAATTTCTTGCCAATAAAACTTGATCTGATGAATCCATCCCCATATACATACAGTTAAATTAAATAAATATCTTCATTTGGTTATCAGGGATGATAACAATGACTAATAAATGCTCATTAGTCAGTAGGGGAAAGAGTAATATTAATTCATTAAAAAAACTATCATCATGGATAATCTCATAAAAAATACTAGGACACTTGTCAATAAGGTAAATCATTGAGATAAATAGTGGGAGACTTATCAGGAGGGTAAACCATGGAGGTCAAGATAAGTTGAGGTAAAATTTATATGAAAGGTCATAATTCAGAAAATTAGACCATTAAAAATGTCTTTGTATTAAGATGATGACTTTTCCCACATAAAAAAGGAAACAAAATCAAATTGCCTCCTTAAACAGTATACTTAAATATACTCACAGAAGCCAGGTCCTGAAATACTCCAGAACTTGAACACTCCTTTATGCCTAGCATAGTATCTGAACTATATAAATGCTTATTTCTTTCACTTCCTTCCTTTACCAATGGGACACCTAACTGTATGTTCTACTCATGTAACACGTTTAGAATTTCCTGCTGTTTTGGGGACTATTTTCTTTTTTCCCACATTTTAAGTCTATGTTGTCTTCAACTAGGTTTTTGATTAGGCACTGGCCCCTCCCTTCTTTCTGTCTTGATGAGTAAAATACAGCCAAGGCAAATATTTTAGAGATCCATTATGGGACAAGGGGATGATATCCATAAATTCACTCATTTCTTTATGCCTGGGGTAAACATCATTCCCCCACAACACATACTACAGAGTTAAGAGATGATTTTAATTTAGCAAGCTATGTTTAAGTATGCTATGGTTTGAACTTTTTAGGCTTAATTTTTTAATTTAATTATTTTTTTTTAATTGAGGCCTTAATTTTAGCCTCTCCCCAGCTTTAGAGGGGACAGCTTGAGTAAAATATAATCCCACCTGGAAGAAGCAAGTCTGTACAACAAAAGTAAATTATTTCTCCCCAAAATAAATATAGAATATACCTATGACAAAACACCCTTTTGCATTATAGGAACATTACATTTATAATGTAGCATTTAAATTTAAGTACCTCCAGCTAGAATCTTCTCCTCCAGCTCTGCCATTTGCTTCCTGTATGCTCTTAAGGCAGCTTCTTTAAAGGAGGGACGAATCCTCTTGGGTTTTGGTACTTCTGGAGGCTTTTCAGGGACATTCTGGTTTTCATCTTCCCTTACTTCCACTTCAGTTATTGTTCCATTTAAAGGTTCCAATCCCTCTTCACTCATCAGGTCATCTACTTGCCCATCATACCCCTCATCTTGTGGTGTTTCATAAGGTGTTTCATATGAAGGGTGTTCATACTCCTGGACATTATCATCCATTTCAGGAATGCTAGTTCTATTCTCTAGTTTAGCAAGAACTTGCTCCATCACTTCTACATAATCTGTTTCATGTTCAGTTCCAGGCTCACTGTAGTCTTCCTCATCCTCTGCTTTGTAGTAATATGGTTCAGTGTAGACATCAGAATCAAGGGTGGTACTTGACTCATTTGCAGTAGACTGGGATAAAGTTCTAAATCGCCCCATTAAGGATGACCCACTGTCCTCATATCCACTCAGGCTCTGAGTGCTTTTATTCCACACAACTTCCAAAGCTGATTTAGCTCGCTGAAGGGTCGATCCAAACTTTGGGAAGCTAAATGTCTTATCAGAAAGATCTATGCTCAATCTGCTGTGCCAAGACTTGGGTGCAGCATCCTCTGAAGCATCACTTGGTAACTCACTCTGGCTCCGATACAGCATTGGCAGTTGATTTTGATTTTGGTAAAGTTCATTAGAATTGGCTGCCGGATAAACATCATATGGGCCAACCCATTGGCCTTGTGTGTCATTATCCAACCCTGGGCATGGGGAAGAATTGTCATCTAACGTAAAATCATAGCTCTCTGAGTCATCTGGAAGGTCACTGTGGCACTTTCCTAGGTCATCCAGATCTTTGTTGTCACCATCCAGCTGTGGGTCTGACAGGCTGTTGGTGTCATAGTCAAAACCTTCCTGTGTAGATGAATCAAGGCCCAAATCTGCACCTTGTCCTGACTGATTCCATTCTTTCCATGGTGAGAGATCATCTCGTAAAGAGAGCTGGGAATCACTGTAATTGCTTCTGTCTCCTGATACACACACTACTCCATTACTGACACCACTGTCCACGGTTTCAGTGTTCTCTATTTCATTGGGACCTTGGTCATTTTGAATACTCCTGTTAAAGTTCTGGTCCTGGGAGCTGCTATACCAGTTGGTGCCATCCTGTCTCCTCTGCCAAAGTTCTCTGTCTGAAGAAGATAAGAGAGAACTTCCATTTGTCCTGGTGAAAAATTGATTCTCTGAAAAATCCTCTGAATAAGATTGACACAGTTTGGAAAAATCAGATTCAGAATGGCTCAGTTTTGGTGTGAGAAAATCACTTTGTGAATGCCAGAGGGGAGCCATCTCAGCATAATAAGCTTTGGATTCCTTCTCCATGGTATCAGATTCGGGAAACTGTGTAGCTTGTTCATCATAGTCTGATTTACTTGAAAATTTGCCGCTATCCGCAGTTTTATTCCTACTTCTAGCATTATGAGATTTTGCATTTGACTTTGGACCACTTGCTTTGGTTTGAAACTCTGACTTTGATATCACAGCATAGCTGTTTTTATTAAGATCAGAATCCAGATCTTTATCACTATCATCTGGTGACTGCCAACTGCTCCTTTTGATTTTAGGCTCAAGAGTAGAGAGCTTAATGTCCATACTCTCATAGGTTTGGGAGGTTGGCATTCCTCTGTCTTTTCTTTCTCTGATGTCATGAGTTAGAATATCTGTTGACACTCCAATGCCTGTTCCTTTAAGTTTATAAGACTTTTTCAATATGAAATCCCTCTGTTGAGGTGTTTCAAAGTATACAAGTATGGGGCGAGGCTTCGCATTTGGACAGTCCCTTTGCTGCCCTATTCTTTGAGCAAATTCTATTTTTATAGCATGGGGTGCATCTGAAAACCCCATTTTATCTATGAGAATCCGATATACAACATTTTCAACATATTCAAATCTTTCTTCGGGCACATTTAAAAATCTCAGACTTGCTTTGCTTCCGGTATGACTTATCTGTTTAATATAATCATGAATGTCTCTGGTTTCCCTTCGAGACTGGACAAAGCCAGTACGTAGCTGTTCTATTTCGCTTTGGACAACCTCTACACTACTAGAGATCTCATCTATGGAGTGTTTGAGAGCATTGACATGGCCTCTTAATTCGGAAAGTTCTGTTTCAATCTGGCTTATTCCCTGAAGTTCCTTAAATATCATTTCCATAACATCATGGGTTTGGCTAATGCAGCCAGATGAACTAAACCCAGGTTCAAGGGTGTTTGTTTTCTGGGGACGGGCAGTTCTGTCTAAAGATTTGCTTCGGAGTCCCCATGTTTTTTTCATTGTGCTCAACTCTGAATCAGAGGAGAGGAATTCTTGGCTCTTTTTCCATTTCCTCAATTTGCGTAAGGCTCCTAGTTTCAGGCTATGTAACGTGCGCTCCCCATCGGAGCTTCCCTCAGAGGGAGCTAGGCTGCTCAAGCTCTTTCTATTGCGTCTCACCGGCATTGCGTGTGAAGAGTGCTCCTTGATTTCAGCGCTGCCCTTGATCTCACTTAATGATTCTGAGTAGGAGCTCTCAATAGAGGATAGCTCTTGAACCAGATCCTCATTACTGGTGTTTTTCACAAGAATATTCTTTTGCAGTCCGTTAGCAATCGCGACACGATAACTGAACGTGGGAGAGAGGGAATATTCTCTATTGACTTCGTCTTCTGTGGACAAGTTGCGAGCAGATGAACACTTGGCAATGTTTTTAACGGTGCTTTTCAAAGTGGTAGAAAATTTAGGGGGTTTTGTCTGGCCAGACAGAGGAGCGTCTTGCTGTTTTTTGCTAGGGCAATTTTCTTTCTTTTTTGTAGTATTTCCCAATTTCTTTGTAAACATTCCTTTACAAAGCTTATGGAGAAAAGGTAAGATCAGGCTCTTAAAAAAGTCAGACACCATGGAGAGTAATCTACATGTCCCTTCCTGTTTAAAAAAACTGAATGATATACCCAGATGGAAATTTGAAACTCCAACCTAAGCATTACTGTGTTTTATCAATCACTTGAAGACAGTTGAGATGTTAAGCATTACAAATTTCTTGTCGTTGCATGAAGAAGGGTAAAGCTCCATTCATGGAAGATATTCAATTATGATGGAAAGCCACATTACTCTTTCTCTTCTTTCCATGGCTTGATGTAGTTTCTAAAAGGGAAGGAATTTTGTTAAAATAAATATTAAAAGTAAAAATTCATTCTACTCTCAATATTTAGGATCCCTAGAATCAAAATTAAGCTTAAGTGTCATATATAACACAAGACTTTTCTTAAACTCTACAGTATGAAGGCCCTCTCTACTCGTACATAAATTGGCATGTTTTTGTATTTATACATTTCTATTCATATTTTTCCCCCAGTAGAATGTCAACTCCTTGAGGGCAGTGATCATTTCTGATCTTTGCATCCCTATTACCTTACACAATTCCTGATACCTGGTAGGCACTGAATAAATGATTGCTGAATTGAGTACTTCACCAGATACCATTGAAATACCCATAATGCTTTTTCTAGATCAATATAAAAATGGGTTATGGTTCTTTTTTTTTTTGATAAATGGTGATTGAATTCAAGCAAATTCATTGAAAAAAAGTTTAAAAGACTTCAGTAACTGGTTAGCAATTATCTAGCAATCAATTGGGTTTTTTTACAAAGTAATTATTTACAACTATTACTAAAACTACTTAAATCATTCCCCTAAAGTGGGTTGTATATCAGGACACTGCTAATAATTATCAATAGAATACTAATAAATAGAAAACATTTGGTCCAAGTGTGATGTAAATGGCAACAGTTAATCTAATATAATATTGTCATTTTATCTTTGCTATTATTTATCATAACTGTACTTATTAATATTATGACTTTCTCAGGTTTTCTTTCCCTACCAACATTTTTAATTCTGAGTCAACACACTTACTAAACACCTTATATAACATATAGAGACACTATTGATATGTATAAAGGAAAATACAAAGATAAATAAAGCATGATTCATAAAGGTTATTATTTCACTAAATTCATCACAACAAATATAAAATTCAGATTATGGTCCTGGCCTCATAGAGCTTACATTCTACTGGACCCAGGTAATATGGAATTGTAAGACCTTTCTTCTCTTATTTTTAATTATTTGTTGTTACATGCTCTGGTTATTTTTCTTAAATTACATGAACAATAAAAGGTTTACATTAACTAAGTACATCATCAAAAGGCAGCACAATGTTGTGGAGAGATTACTGGAGTTGGAGTCTGAAAGACCTGGGTTCAAATCCCATCTCAGACATTTACTAGGTGTGCAAGCTCTGGGCAATTCAATTAACTTCTCTGAGCCCATTTCTTCAACTGTAAAATAAGGAGGTTGTATCAAATAACTTTTGGGGTCCCTTTCCAGGTTTATATAACCAATCCTATTTTTTAAATGGCCAAGTAGGCTTTAGATTTTTTTTTCCTTATGTATTGAATCGAGAGGGTTTGAGGAAGAACTGAAGACCTCAGAACTTTGATACCTGTCCAAGGCTGATCCTCACAAAACAAACAATCCAACCCTAATAGTTTTCTCTCACTTGGAAAAATTCAAAATTTTCATGGAAAAAATATCATTGTTTGCAGGAAGAACATGTAGAATTCAAGAGGAAGAGGATGCAGGTTCAGAATAGTTTACTTAGGAAAGGAGGCAAGTAACAATAGTGTGGGATAAGGATTAAGATGGGGAAATGGGGTTCATTCACCCAGTGAGGTCAAGGTTTGGAAGACAGGAATCAATCATCAGAGCAATATAGAAAAGCAACATGTTGCTTTGATTGAGGGGTAGGAAAGAAATGCTCAGAAGCCCTAACCACAAGAAACACATTTCTCTTTCATTCACATTTAATCCCACTTCACACACACACATTTTCCCTTGACCTATTAGCTGATGTACTTAGAGTCCAAAAAGTTCTGGAATAGAGCTTCTCTGACTTGACACTTTAGCCACTGGTCAAAATAAGGAATTAAGTAGAGATAAGCACAATTGATAGGCATCCCTGACTGACTGACAGATGATTCTTTTTTTAATGGAAGAAAGATCAATGTGATCTAAAAGCAAGGTAATATAAAGAAACACAACAGGGAAAAGGTCATCAGAGAGATGGCGGTTGTTGTTGTTCAGTCACGTCCAACTCTTTGTGACCTCATTTTGGGTTTGCTTGGCAAAGATACTGGAGTGGTTTGCCATTTCCTTCTCTAGCTCATTTTAGAGATGAAGAAACCGAAGCAAAGTTAAGCAACCCTCAACAAGCCAGGGTCACACAGCTAGTAAGTATCTGAGGTCACATTTGAACTCAAGCTCTGCTGACTCCAGAGTTGGTTTTCTATTCACTGCATCTCCTCAGAGAGAGAGATCTAACTGCAAATTACTATGATGGTTTAAAAAAAGGGCCACAATAAAACTAAAAGACAAAAAATATTGCCTCCAAAATGCTTAAATTGTCATATAACCTAGGTTTAAACCTGTCTCTGATGTTTACTAGTTGTATGACTTTGGGCAAGACACAATATCTCCAAGCCTCAGTTTCCTCATCTATAAAAGTAATTTTAAGTAATAGGTGATTTAGATAATTAGCATAATAACACTTATACTACCTTATGAGGTTATTTGTAGGCTTAAATGAGATAATATATATATAGAACCATTTTGGAATCTCAAATGTCCAATGGGAATTCTAATACCTGTAGTCCAATATGAAAACTCAGACCTTCATTTTCACATTTTATCCTGAATAACTGTTAAAAATGAGAAGATATTTTAGGTGCCATGGCCAACTAGAACCAAGTATATATGTTGTATAAGTATATAGATGTAGATGTATTAGTATATATGTAATTTCATTTTCTTGGGACAGAATCATAAATCAGAGGATCATAAAATTTAAATCCAGAAGAAACCCTAGAGATCATTGCGTCTAACACCTCCTTTTGTAGATGAGGAACCTAAGGCCATATAGGTTGTGAGTTGGAAAATAAATCTAGAACAGAAAAAGGTCTTAAACAAAAATCTCATCCAAACCTCTCATTTTACAGATGAGGCAGATGAGGCCCAGAGAAGTTACGTAGCCTACTCAAAGTCACATCGTAAGTGCCAGAGCCTAGACTCCAGCTTGGGTTCTGGGATTCCAAATTTATTACACTTCCCACTGCTCCAACCTGCCTAAAGTAAACCTAGGCCCATAATTGTTATCCCTGAAACTTGTCATGGAAAATAGAAGAAGAAACTCCCAAACTCTGTTATTATTGAGGAATGTGCTGGATTGGATAAATTAATTTCCCAATTTCTTAAATATTTTAGCATGCATTTTGATTGGAGGACATTAAGAAAGCATAAGAAAAATGCACATACAAGTGTTTTGAACACTGTAAAGCACCATATAAATTTAAGTTATTGTTGCTATGGCTGGGGAGTAGAGAGCCTGTCTATAGATTTGTTGGCTGAACATCCTTGGAAATGTGCCAATATCTACTCTGATACTGAGACTTTTAAAAGCACAAACTGAACTCAACTAATAATAATAATAGCTATCATACGTATAGCACCTTAAGGTTTACAAGGTACATGACAAATATTATCTCATTTGATCCTCACAACAACTCTGGGAGGTAGGTGCCATTATTATCCCCACTTTACACGTGAGCACCCTGAGGCACACAGCTACTAAGTGCCTGACACTGATTTTGAATTCAAGTCTTTCTGACTCCAGGTGTAGCAATCTAATCAATGACATCATCCAGCTGACTGGACAGGAAGCTGTCTGCAGAGTTTTAGTCAATCAGTCTTTCTTTGAGTGGAACACATTGTCAGAAACACATCCCTTTCATTTCAAGCAACTTGAGGACAAGGAAACTGAGGCTAGTTTGATTGCTAAGGACAACACTAAAGATGTTAAAAGATCTGTTTTTAGTAGGAAGTAGATTTTTAAAAGGTAAAGAAAGCACAATAATGGATAATGGAAAGAAATCAAAATGATAAAATGTTTACTTTGCTTTCATTTTTTCCTACCAAGGGAAAGTATTTTTAAATTCAGGATAGTAACATAAATAAATGAATGAATGAATGAATGAATAAATCAATCAATAAATAAATAAATAAATAAGTAAATAAACAAATAGATAGATAGATAGATAAAATAAATGACTGAAAGCCCAAACAAAATGAAGAGATGATTAAAAAGAGGCTTCAGTTATCTTCACTGAATACCAGCTGCTTGAGGACAGGGATACTCATTTGTCTTTATATTCTCAGCACATCTCCTGGCATATAGTAGGTCCTTAAAAGCTTATTAAATTGAATGAGTTGAAGTCACAAGGCCCAGAGAAGCTTCACCCCAGGGTGCTGACAGATCCAGCAGTGGTGGTTACTGAGTAATAATCATGGAAAAAAGAATCAATGGTCAATGATCGTTGAAAAAAATCTTTGAAAGAGTAAAAGGTTCATTGTAAATCTAGAGGAAAAATATTCTTCCAATTTTTAAAAAAATAGAAAAAATATAGAATCTTCCATACTTTCCAACTGTAGGTCCCTGGTAAAATTCTAGAATCGATCATTAAATGCTCACAAAAGGAATGGGGAGTTCACTAAGCATGGATAGGCCAAAACCAGCCCATGCTAGCTTCTACTCATTTCCTTTTCAAGAATAGGAAGAGAATTAATTATAGATCAGGGAAATGTAACATGTTGGCACAACATTGTCCAACATTGCTGGTGAGTGAGGTATACAGGATTTAAATTTTTTTTTTTGTCTTAAGAAAGGCTGACTTCATTAATACATTTAACAAAATCTTTTACCATATCTTTCGGAAAAGGCAGAGAGATATGTGCAGTCCAATTAGGTAGATTTTGAATGGGTTAAAACATATGGCACCAAATAACATTAAGGTGATATTCTTTTCAAGCTATGTATCTCTCTCACCACCCTCTTTCTTCTGCCTTCAGTATACAGATTTCCCCCCGTTATATAAAATTAACAAATACAAATATAATGAAACTTTATAGCTTTAAAACTTGGAAACTAATCTGCTAATTTCAGGCAGAATGACTACTGACAGAGAGGCAACAGGCCCAGTGCTCCTACATCTACATTAACTTACTTTACTGTCACTTTTGGAGGCTTGGCTCTATGGCAAAAAATGCCATATAGAAGTAGACTGTCAAAAATAAACAACTATAAAGAGTCTTATTGGTGGTGCATTGGAAAGAATCCTAGATCTAGAGTCAGAGGAGGTAAGATGACATGTTGGTTCTTGACATTTGACCTTAGGAAGGTCATGTAGTCAATCAATAAGAACTTACTGAACACCTACTATGTGCCAGGCACTTGGCTTAGTAATATAGAAACAAAGGCAAAAGATAATCTGTCTCAAGGAACACACAGTATAGAAGAGACAACATGAAAACAATTATATATAAACAAGATATACATATGTATATATGCATTATGTATATATGTAAATCCATAAGATATAGAGATACATAAACATAGATTGATAGATATAATCTCTCTACATATCTATACATTACTTATATAATCTATATATGTAAATACACACACATACCTACACACATGCATATATGTATGTATATGTATGTGGTTATATGTGTGTATTATGTGTATTGTGTATTGTGTGTATGTGTGTATACATATCTGGCTGTGTATATATTTGTGGGTAGATGTGCATGTGTATATACGTAGAGATAGATAGACAGATAGGACTACTCTCTGGACCTTGGCTTGTCTCTACATAGAATAAGGAGGTTAGACTGGATGATGGAATAAGATCATTCCAGTTCTATATTTATAATCCTATAAAAGATTATGAAAGACACAGCAGATAAAGCACCGGGCCTGGAGTCAAAAATACTCAACTCAAATATGGCCTCAGACACCAGTGGCATGACCTTGATCAAATCATTTAACCTTGGTTTGCCTCAGTTTCCTCAACTATAAAATGGAAATAATAATAGCACTTACCTCCTAGGGTTGTTGTGAGGATCATCTGAGATATTATTTGTAAAACAGTATAGTGCCTGGTAGGTTCTGTGTTCAAGTCCCACCCTGACAAACAATGGCTTTATGACCCTTGGTAAATCCCTTAACCCACCCCTCAGTGAGCAAGGCAACCTTCCAAGACTCAAGTTCCAGAGAAGGTATTCAACTGGTTGATCTTTATACCAATGAAATCATAACTCCAGTTCCAGTCCCATAAATATGTACATGTACGTGTATAAAATTTTGGGTAATTATATCATATATTATATATTATATATTATATATTATATATTATATATTATATATACATTATATCTATATAGATATAGATATAAATGTCAACTTCTATGTCCTCAATCTGCTTGATTCTCCTTCAAAAATATACATAAAATGTACATCCTGCAGTTTTGTACTTAGTACAAAATACAAAAAGCATTAACCCAACCAAATTAGCATCCCCCCCTTAAAAAAGTCAGGTTAAAAATCCATGCACATTTACAGTAGAATATAAACTACTC
Organism: Phascolarctos cinereus; assembly: GCF_003287225.1. Taxonomy (NCBI): domain Eukaryota; kingdom Metazoa; phylum Chordata; class Mammalia; order Diprotodontia; family Phascolarctidae; genus Phascolarctos; species Phascolarctos cinereus. The sequence goes on from NW_027555736.1 coordinate 159,558,047, forward strand.
AATGGAAGGGACTATGATGTTTTGGCCTTTTCATCCTCACCATTTGGCAGAGTGCTTGGCACACAGTAACTTAATAATGCTTGTTAAATTTAATTGTATCTGGTTATCACATACGAATTCTAACATAGCACTTTTCCCATTCTCTTGGTTTTCCTAAAACGATGAAGCAGATTGAGATCCTTGGGTCAGCAGGCGATGGAGCTTAAGTCAAACACAAGACTGTTCAGTTATAGTAACTTTCATCTACACATTTGGAGCTACCACCTTACTGAACTCAACATTGCTGGTGGGTGAGGCAGAAAGGACTTTATTTTTCTAAAAAAACATTCACTGATTTTGAGTATAAGAGAATCATGAAATGTTATATCTTGCCAATGCTGAAATGAAAGAGCTAATGAACCTTCAAATCATAATTTATTCCTGCTTTATTATTAGGATTTTGTTTAATGAATTTAATAAATAATTATTATTTATGTTGCTTATCATATATTAAGTTGCTGTCAAGACTGCTGAAGAGGTAGAGGGGTTAGCTTGAAGCTTCAGGTGAAGCAAAAGGTCCCACCAGAGCCAGCTGAGGAAACAGGTTCTTTTCCCCCACCTCTGGTAAGCTTCCCTTCCAGCCCTAATCTATTTTGTTCTTATCCAGGAATTTTCCCTTATCAACTTGACTTTGCTCTTCTGTGTTCCTGACTTTGGACAATCTGATTCTCATCTCCTGTTCCTCACCTTTTCTCCAGTCTGTGGCATCTGCCTTACCTCAAACCAGTGTGGCCATGTAACTTTAATCCTGACTGCTCCCCTGCTCAATAATGTGATTGGATATTTTTTCTCTTGGCCTATCAACTTTGATTAACTCCACCATAGGGATTCATCGGAAAGGCCTCATTAACATATTACATTGATATTTATAAAAATCAGATGATGTATGAGAAAGTACTTTGAAATGTTTAAGAGCTATAAAAATATAAAGTATTGCAATTATCTAAAGTATTTGGAAGATATTCTCTTGTAAAACACAAAGAATACTCAATTTGGAGGCAGAGGGCCTGGGTTTAAAGCCCAGCTTTGTCTCTTCTCTGTAATCTTGAGCAACTCCCAAATTCTCTAGGTTTCTGTTTCCTTGGTTGGTTGGTTGGCCTTCTTTCACAAAAAGGACCAAAATGATGTCACTACTTTGGAATTGAGTTACAGTACGCCTGACTGTGGCTGATCAGACCAATATGAGTTTGGAAAACTCTACTACAGCTCGGGCACAAATACTCTATGTGAACATTTGGGGTGGAGACTTCTCTAAATTTGCATATCTGATATTTCTTTTGAGCTATTGTAATTCTGCTTTGCTCATAGAGTACCATGTCTACTTTGATGATCTCTTTCCTTATCTACAACCTTTAATTTTCCTTCCAATTCTAATTCTATGATCCTAAGGTACTGTCTTTCAAAGTCCATCACAAAGTAAATCCTCGGGTAATGGAATTCTCATATAATTTGTATGAGGACAGAAGTTTGGGTTAGAAGAAAAGAACACTATTGGTAGTATGCTGGAAAGAACATTGATTTAGAGTCTGAGGACCTGGGACCTCTGTCCCCTATTATCTGTTGGACCTTGGGCCAGTCATCTAACTTTTCTGGACTTCCCTCAACTTTCTCATCAGAGAAATGATTGATTTTCACTAGGTGACTTCTAAGGTCCCAGCCAGCACTAAATCAATGAGGACAATGACTAGAAACTTAAATTAAATTTCAATAAAAATCTGGGATTGTTAGGCATGCTAACTAAAAAGACTTAAAATTAAGGCCAAACATTGACTAGTCAGCAAATGGACTCAGATATTTTTAAGGAAAAACATAAGTCCTGGAACCACAATATCATATTGCACGTGTTGGTGAACAGTGATGTCAAATTCAGATAGAAAGGCATATTGTCTTAGCAAATGACAAATTAACGTTATCTATACTGTATTATGCTTGTATTTATTTTGTAAAACATCTCCAACTACATCTTAATCTGGTTCAAGATGTACTCGGGAGTCTTGCAGCTCCTTATGTTTGACACCTCTGGTGAGCCAACATAGGAAAGAGGGGAACGCAAAAGCAACCAAGAAGCCTTAACAGATAAGGACAAGGGACAGGTAGAAACATGGAGAAGGTGAGCAGATGAGCAAGAAAGAAGCAAAGGTGAAATAAAAGGGAGTGAAAGGAAACAAAATTATATAAAATAATTATTATCATTTTAGCTGACATTCATATAATGCTTGAAGGGGAAGAGAGAAGAGAAGGGTACACGCCTTTATTTATTGCTTACTATGTGTCAGGCAATGTGCTAAGAGCTTCACAATATTTGATTTCATTTGATTCTCCCTACAACCCTGGGAGGTGGTTGCTATTATTATTCCCTTTTTATAGTTGAGGAAACTGAGGTAGACAGGGGTTAAGGCACTTGCCCCAAGATCACGTGCCTAGTAAGTGTCTGGGTCTTTTGCATCGGTCTCCTCTTCACTCACACCGCCATCATCCTTATTCAGGCCTGTGTTATTTATCTCCGGGAGTGTTGCTATAGTCTCCTAATTGGTTTCTCTGCCTCTAATGCCTCTCCTCTCCAATCCATCCTACACACAGCCACCAAAGCAGTTTTCCTAAAGTGTAAATGTTAACGTGTCACTCCCCAACTCATTCAATTTCATTGGCTCTCTATTTAACCTTGAGAATTGAATGTACACTACTACATTTAGCATTTACAGCACTTCACAACCTGCTCCCTTTCCTGCCTAATTACATATTTTTGCCAAATTGGCCTTTCACTTATAGCACTGCTCTTCACGTATTGTACTCCATTTCCTTTCTCCTTGCCTTTTGCATTGGCTTTTCCCCAAGCTTCTTTAAATGCTCATTTCAGATAATATCTTCCTCATAAGGTCTGTCCTGTTACCCCATTTATTAGCGCCCATCCCCCTAAAAATCTCATATGTCTTGCATATTTAAGAATTACAAAGCACTTTATTTACATGACAATGGTTAATACATTGTTTTATTTATTAATAAAATTATTTATTAATTTAGCACCATTCCACTTGATCCTTACAACATCCCTACATATGAGGTAGTTGTCACACATATTGTCCCCATTTTTAGATGAGGAAATGAAGGATAAGAAAGGTTAAATGATCTGTTTCTGGTCATAGAACTAATATGTGGGTGGCACTGTATGTCTCTCTTATGCATAAAATGAAGGGGTTGGATGAGGTGATCTCTATAGCTGTGATCCTAAGTCACTAAGGCACTCTTTTAATGAAATTTCATCATAGAGTAAATCTTTGGTTAATGAAATTCTCGCATACCTAATATAGTAAGGCAGAAGGAGGAAGAAAAAAAGCCCATCAATGTAGCAGAAAGAATATCTAATCTGGAGTCAGACAACCAAGATTCAAGCCCCAGCTTAGTCAATTATTGCTTTCATCACCTTGAATGGTGATGGGTCCCAATTTTCTTGCAAGTAAAATGACAGTGTTGAACTAGATGACATTTAATGTCCCTACAAGCTCTAACTATGATCCAATGAGTCTGTCATGAATTCAAATTCTTGCTCTGCTACTTACTACTACTTACTAGGCTAATTATCCTCTAGACCTCAGTTTCCACACCTATAAAATAAGAGACTAAGCACCCTGCTCTTTTCCCATTCCCACTCTAAAAAAATAGCAGTCTGAAATTTGCCACCCAGCTTTTGACTAGGCAAAGATTCCTGATCGACACCCTCTTGATTTTCCTCTTTGTACAGTAAGCACTTGTCTACCTCCCTCAGTGACCTCTCTTCCTCCTCCCAAATTCAAACGCCGGGTCTTCACTAAGACTCAGTTCTTGAATGTATGCTCTTTATTCTTTTCATATATTTCCTCCCTCACAGACTCATGCAATTTTATAGTTTACACAAGAAGTGTTAAACTCAAGTCCCTCAGGCCACAAGCTCAGAGTGCTGCTGATCCAGATTAAATTGTAATTGGGAAATGCCTATCAAAATAAACAAAAATACAACTCAATCTAATATTAATTTGTAATTTTCCAAGTTAACACACAACTTCAGAGATTCATTTCTATTTAAGTTTTGCACCACTAGTTCACCCTTTCATCTTTTTGCTGTTGACTACCCACATGTGAACTTCCAATCAAAACTTTTCACTCACAAAAGTCTCATTGTTGAAAGAGACTTCAAAGGCCTCCTTACGCGTAGCATGAAACCTCTCTATAACATCTTTATGAAGTGGTCATTTAGCCTTCACTTGAAGATCAGCAGTAACAAGGAACTCACTAGCCCCAAAGGCAGGCCATTCTACTTTGTGGTTGCTTTAATTGTTAGGAAACAATCTCTTACACAAGCCTACATCTGTCTCCCAATTTCCATCCTTTGCTCCTACTTTTGTTCTCTGTGACCAAACAAAACAAGTGTAATCCCCTCCCCCTAAATGATAGCCCCTCAAGTATTTCATGATAATTACCATGTTTCACTTTTGTCTTCCTTTCTCCAAGCCACACATACCCAAATCCCTCAGCCATTCCTCATATGACATAGTTTTGTGTCCCTTTGCCATCATGGTTACCATTTTTCTGGGCCCTGTCTAGTTTGTTGATATCCTTCTTAACATGTAGTGCCCAAAATTAAGAATAATATTTCACATGTGTTCTGACCAGGGGAGAGCTTAATGAGAGTAAATTCTTTCTTACTCTGAACATTTTAATTACTGCAGGCTTTGTTTTAGCTTATTTAAGAGCCATGTCACCCTTCCATCTACTGGCACTCAAACAATGGACTTCCCCCAGAAGACCCTGCATTTGTGACCATCCTTTCTGATTGTATCTTCTCTTTAATCACAAGCATACTGGTGCCAGAGTACAGCCAGAATATCACTTACTCTCTATTATGATTTCTACACTTTTCCATCATTCTTCTCCTTTGAAGTTCACTCTATCAAAATTCATCACTTGTTATCTACTGGCATACCCCCTTTCTCAAGAAGGTCAGTGCCTGGCTCACAGTTCCCTTCTCTACCACATCCTCTTAGTTCCCTTCTCTACCACATCCTCTTCGCTTACACTAGGGAACTTCAACATATGTATTGATATTCTCTCAAATACCCAAATCTCCCAGTTCTTCAGTCTTCTCAACTCCCATGACTCAATCCTCCACTCCATCACAACTATGCACAGGGAGAGTCAGATCTTTGACCATGTCATCCCCCATAATCATTCCACTGTCACGATCAAGAATTCTGAAATTCCTTATCTCCCTCTATGTCTTCACCATGATGCTCCAATACCTCTTCCCGCCAAATAATTTCAGGCCATCACCTCTTTTATAAATTCCCTTTCCTTTCTTCTCGATCTCAACTCTTTGATTAATCAACTCTTCACTTTCCTAAATTTTTAAAGCACTTGCTCCCCATCCTATGGTTGCTCATAGCCTGCTAACTCCCAACCCTAAACTCTTGCACTCCTAAAGAAGCTAGAGAAAGTAGCGACCTTGTCCACAGCAAATTTGCATTCTCTGATTTCAGCTGAGCCCACAATGCTGCAAAGCAATTCTATCCCCCTCTGCATAGAGGCTGTTACTAAGATTCTCTTCTCTTTGCAAATTTCCCCCAATCCTAACAACTGAGGACTCCATTTTATGCTTTACTGGGTAAGGGGGCCATTCATCACAAGCTCCTACTTTCTTTCTTTTCTCTTTTTTTTTTTTAGGCAATGGGGGTTAAGTGATTTGCCCAGGGTCACACAGCTAGTAAGTATCAAGTGTTTGGTCTGAGGCCGGATTTGAACTCAGGTCCTCCTGACTTCAGGGCTGGTGCTCTATTCAAGGCTCCTACTTTCTACCCTTCTCTGTGTCTTATAAGCCCTTGATATCAACCACAAGTCTTTCCTCTGTTAGCCTCTGTTCCTGAGACAACCAACCCAAGGCCAACCCTTGATCCTAACCCCCTCTGTCTCCTGCAGTAAATTGCCATCGTAATAATCCCCCTTTCCCATTTATATTTAACTTCTACCTACCTACTGCTTTTTTCCTTGCTGTTTGCAAATATATCAAAGGCTCCTCCATTCTTAAGAACCATTCCTTCCAGCTGTAACCCTATTTCCTTCTCAGTTAAAATCCTAGCAAATTCATTCAGAATACATTTATTAAGCACCTATTATGCTAAATGCTGAGGACGATAAAAGGTTTTGACTAGAATTCAGGGGTGGGGAACATACGGCCTCAAAGCCACACATGGCCTTCTAAGTCCTTGGGTGCATCTTTTGACTGAGTCCAAGTTTTACAGAACAAATCCTTTTATTAAGGGGATGTGTTCTGTGAAGTTTAGATTCAGTCAAAAGGCTGTACCTGAGGACCTTGAGAGAGCCTCAAGGCTGCAGGTTCCCCACCCCTGAACTAGATCCTTGCCCTCATAAAGCTCAAAGCCTTGTAGAGAGGCAGCGTAGTATAAAACCTGGAGTAGTAAGACGTGTATAAGTCCTAGTTCAGCCAGTTAAAAGCTATGTGATGAGGATAAACTCCTTTGGACAGTGAGTGCAGTGGCCATGGTGCTGGACTTTTAATCAAGAGCCCTGAACTTACATCAGCACTACCAAAGACCAGTAGTGTAACCCCAACAAATTGCTTAACTTCTCTCAGCTTCTATTTTTTCATCTATTAACCAGCAACAATATTTCTTGCACTGCCTAGCCCATAGAATCATTGGGAAGAAAGTATTTTGTAAGCCTTGAAGTGCTATGTAAGTTATTATTGCTATCCCCAAATATATCAACTTATGAGCTCTATCGCATTGAGAGGTTTTTTTTGGTTCTGTGTCATCAAAAAACGTAAGAATCATGAACTATTCCTTTCTATTACATAGTGCTGAACCCAACAGAACAAAGCCTGTAGCATTCTACTATGGATGTCCACTATGGACACCCTTACAGGTTGATGTCACTCCATTCTTAAGTCTTTGGATCCAATTATTCAACCATTCGTGAATTAACTTAACTCTGCTTGCATCTAGCCCATATCTCCATCTTTCGCTCACAAAAACTGTCAAATGATTTGTTGAAATCCAGGTACCTTATGGATATATGCACAGAGCCTGACACATATACTAAGTGCTTAATAAATGCTTGTTGACGTTGCTCTGACGTAGCAGTTTAGTAACTGCCTCCTCACTAAATACATTTATCTAAGGCTAGATTTTAGTAATCCTATTTTTAACAGCTCTTTTTTGCTTATCCCTTTCAAAGCTTAAAAGTGAAGGGTTTTTTTTAATACCACCCTGTGTGGCAAGCAGTACAAATATTATTCTCCCCTTTTTATGGCTGAAGAAACTACCCAGAGAGTTTATGACTTAGCTAAGGTCACGTAGTTAATCAATGTCAAAACCTGGAGGGAATTTCAACTTTTATTCTGAAACCAAGAGTTCTTCTTCATGTTCTCTGAGGGGCAGAAGCCTCCATTTTCAGGGACACAATTGGAACTGCAAGAGAAAATAAACCTCAATATTGCAAAAATGCTCCTCCTCCAAAGAAGGGTCTCCTTGGGTAATCTTACAGCTTATTGTATCATAAGATCAAAGATAGAGTTAGAAGGGAGTTTAGAGGTCATCTACCACAATCGTCTCATTTATACATGAGGGGACTAAGGCTCAGAGAGGTTAAGTGATTTGCCTCAGACCACTGAGATAGAAATTATGTGTTCTCTGACTCCCAGTCTAATGTTCTTTTCACATACCTACAAAAGATCCAGTGGCCAAAAGAACAGATGAATATACTGACCATACAAAGGTGAATACATACAGAGCTTGGTGCACAAAGGGGAAACATTGAGATACTTATCATTCTTTGGAAGGAATACCCAATGTAATTATTTTGGGAGTTAAAGACATATGGCATTAGGCAATCGATGAACATAAATGTGCATCAGCCATACTGCTTTCTTTACATAGTTAGTTGGAGCTTCAGAATACTGTTGCTTCCTTCAAAACTTCTTATTGATTTTGTAGAATGACTGTATTTACACATGAGGTATTCATGGGCTACAATCCAACCCACCCATTTGCTAGTTATCATTCATCTGCAGCTTTTCAGTTAAATCAGAGTTAACACATTCTTAGCATGGTCTAGCTGAAATTTAGATAGGCATGCAATTTACATGTTTAATGACGTATATGCCATGATAAAGAATTAAAAATATTAAACATTATATTATTAAGCGCTTCATGTCAATGCTAAACAAAAGCAAGTTTACTTCAGCCATTAGGCAATTTAAGATATTGATAACTTTTTATGAATTTTCTTTAAAAGAAATGATCAGTGATGCTAATGAAGGAAACAATTTAAGTGGCTTGGGAATCCTAACCTTAATTTTACTTAAAACACTCATGTGTACATACATACACATACACACACACACACACACACACACACACACACACACACCATTTTGGACTGAGCACCTTAAATTATCCATCATTGGCTTTTGTCCAAGATTTAGATTCAAATTATTCCCCATTATGAGCAAAAACATTATACTAAATTCAATGTTTTCATTCTAAAATTGAGTGGGGCAGGGAGGTAATTTGGTGAATGCATGAATTCTGATCCTTTGCCATCCTTTTAAACATCCATTAAAGCTTAGGAGCCTACCTACATTTACTAAAGAACAAGGACATAGCCAAAATTATACAGCAATCAGTGGCAATATTATCTAGAAACTAGAGCCTTTCCTTTTCTGCCAGTATAGTAATGTTTCATATTCTCAAGAAATGCTTTATAGAATAGAAACTATCAAGGAATTATAAGGAGGATATTGTTGGTCGACTATCAGTATAGATGACCTATGTTGTTTTCTATGTGTCTGAAGCAGCAATACCTCTCCTTGTACAGATGTGAAATAGGCAGAAAACAAATCATTTTCAGAAGGAAACAGATTACTAATTGCATCCTGAACCTTTATTGGTCCTTACTCTACTCCAGTACAGAGTTCTGTATGAATATTAGGTTTAATTCTTTACGTCTTCATTGTATCCAAATGTTTCTGATTTACAAAATAGCGTTATTGGTACAGTATACTTTTAAATTTATTCCTAAAACTTTTCATAATTTTAGTAATGTAAAAAATTTTAAATGTACTTATTCATGTTTGCATATGCACCATGTATATATATAGGTACTATTTATATGCATTTAAAATAAATTAAATAACTGTGCTTTTTACCTTGTTATAAAAAAAAAAGTAGGGAGAAGGAAACGAAAGAATACAAAGTGATTTTCAAGATTTTTAAAAGGTCATGTTAAAGTTTAAGATTCCCTTTCCTTCCCAAATTTCAAGTTCAGAGGCTAAACACCTTTGATTTATCGAAAGAAGAGCTCATGGAGCTAAGTTGCTGAAAATTTCACCTCAACTCCAACTTCATGCCTATGGTTTATAGGAAATTTCCATGTTTAAAAAACATTCTTTCCCACGTAAGACAGGACTAAGAAAGCAAGGGGACATATAGCATCCAGGTGCTGATTCTTTGGTTTATATCTTTTTTTATCTGAGTATTTTCTAATTTATGCTCAAGTGCTCCCTAAAAGCATATTTTCCTTTCCCTCTGCTTCAGTGATGACATCCACTTTTGGGCATACTACCATCTATTTGCCTTGCCACTGCCCCTTCCCTTCTCCCCATCTGCAATAATATCATCCAGGCTGGACCACCACCTACCATGCCTTGCCTCTGCTCAGTTTGGGAACTCTACCCCAAGTCTAACCTGTTCTGATATGTGAAATGATTATAAACTCACCCAATCCATTCTATCTACATGGCATCATGTCATGTTTAATATTTTATCCAGCTGTCTTGCCATAATCCCTGCTATGTAAGTGATCTCATCCCACTCCATTTCCCACCTCTTGCTCAAACTAATACTACCATTACTTCTGGAAAGAGTGAGACAATAAACTGTCCTATTCTTCCACTAACTCTTATACCTCACACCAAAACTCCCTTCCTCACCATCCTTCCCCTATGTGTGCCGTCCCCTCTATTAGAATGCTAGTGCCTTGAGAGTAGGAACTATTTAACTCTTGCCTTTGATCCCCAGGGCCTAACACAGCAGATGGCAAAGTGTAGCACTTGTTAAATGCCTTTTTGTTCATGGACCATATTTTCTAGGCCCCTTCTTGCACAGAAGTCATTTTTACCAATAAGCCAGACCACCTGAAATCTTGATTGTTCAGAGATCCTAGTGGTTTATGATTTGTGAGCATATAGCATCACCAGAAGACTGGACTTTGATGGCATGAGACATATTGGAATTATTAAAAGTACTGTATGATAAGAGACACACAAATCAAAACAACCCTAAGGTTTTACCTCCTATCCAACAGATGAGCAAAGATGACTAAAGGTGGGAAGAGTCAGTGTTGGAGGGGTTGTGGAAGGTAGCCGCACTAATACATTGCTGGTGGAGCTGGGAAGCAGTACAAAAATTTTGGAAAGCAATTTGGAATTATCCAAATAAAGTGCCTAAAATGGGTCACCCTGTGACCCAGAGTTCTACTAGTAGGCCTATCCAGCAAAGAGGTTATTGATAAGAGCAAAGTCCCCATATAAATCAGCGTTAGCATAGTAGCATTTATAGTGGCAGCAAAGAAAGCAAAACAAAGTAGATGCCCAGCAGTTGTGAAATAGCTTAAACTGCAGTACATAAATATGAAGGAATATTACTGTGCTATAAGAAACAGTGAATATGATGAAAAAATCTGCATGATCTGATACGGAATGAAGCAGAGGCAAGAATGAAGCAGAAATAACATATATGATGACTACAACAATGGAAAGAATAGCCACAAAATGACCCAAAGTGAACGTTGCAAAAATTGCAAAAACAAACAAAAAACAAGCATGATCCAAAAGAAGAGGAATGAGAAGACATCTCTACTCTTTTTATTTTTATTGTTTTCATTTTTAGGTAATTGGGGTTAAGTGACTTGCCCAGGGTCACACAGCTAGTAACTGTGAAGTGTTTGGTCTGAGATTGGATTTGAGCTCAGGTCCTCCTGACTCCAGGGCTGGTGCTCTGCCCACTGTGCCACCTAGCTGCCCAAGACATCCCTATGCTACTTCTTATCAGAGTAGAGAGGTCCATGGATATATCATACATATGTAAACATGCTTTTGAATGTTTTCAATGTATTGATCAGTTGTGCTGACTTTTTCTTCTTTTTCTTTTTTTTTCTTTTAAAATATTCTTCTATTTTGGATGGTACCCTGGAAGGGGCAGAAGGAGGGTATTGGGAGAAATTCTGACAATATAATCACCAAAAATAACAATAAAGACTTAATCAGAAATAACCAACAGAGGAAAGATGGTGAAGGGAATAAGGAAAGATCCTCAAAGGAGGCTGCAGAATCAAAGATGACATCTTGTTTTCTAGCCTGGGTGATTGGGAGGATGGTGGTACCCTCACTAATAATACTGGCAATTCAGTTTTGGAAAATCAATGATATTTGTAAACAACCATCTAGAGAACCTCACAGAATTCTTCTTCTGAAGGCTCATTTAAACATTCCTCAGAACAAAGTTGAACATCTTTGGAAAACACATCTCCCTATCTCATGTCCTATAGCAAAAGTGAAGAAAAAGTGAAAAAGAAAATAGAGATGGCAACCTGCATAATGTGCTGGTAACCACAGATTGTTAAAAGGTATCTAGGAAGGTTCTAGAAATCCTAGATGGGCCCATATTGAAAGATTTATTGGAAGGTATGGCAAGAGTTAAGCAGGAAGGAAGGTATGTATGGATTACTATTTGAACAGTTGAATAACCACATTGATCAGTTTACCATCAACTGGCCAGCATGGACCTCAGTTTCCATAAAATTGGTTGAGTTAGACTAAATGGCCTTAGAGAACCCTTTTTATTCTAAATCTAGAATCTTTTAAGTTTTGAATTATTATTTTAAGTGATAACTATGGTTCAATTTGTTCAGAATATTGAATATAAATATAAGATAAAATATTAAACTCTATATTTCAACATGAAAATGCTTTATGTATCAAGATACATTAAGCAAATCATACATTTTTTTTCTGTTTAATCATTATGGTCAAATCACATCCATATTATCTATTCTCTCTAAGTCAACTTGGGAACAGTTCCTCCCTGAGCACTTACAGAAGAGACTTCTCCTTTCTTACTTTTTCCATATTATTTCCCAGAATTAGTATTAATCTTGACTCTAGACAAATTGTTGAATCTTTCTTAATAGCGTACACATGAGGACTACCTTGAACATTTTTTCAAAATATAAGAACAAGTATAACTTCACTTTTTTATTTCCCTACAAAAATCCCTCAAATAATCTGAAGCAAGTAATAGTATAGTTAGGTGGATTTGGGGGCTAAATGACAAGTTTTGATTTGGGGACTATGTTAAATTTAAAGTTTCTAGTAGGGCATTCAAGTGGAGATATTCAGAAGGCAGTTGGAAAGAAGGTCTTGGTATTTTGGTGATACATTGAATACAGAAGCATAGATCTAGGAGTCATCTTCACAGAGGTAATTGAAGCCATAGGCTTGTGTCAGAAAGACACACACAGAGAAAGACAGAGAACGAGATGGAGAGTTAGACCTAAAAAGGGAAAAACTTGGGGAGTTTATTTATTTATAAATTTATTTGAGAGATTGGAAGATGAGGAGCAGCAAAACAGAGTAGTAACAAAGTGTTAGGCAAACCGTCAAAATGCATCATCATGGAAATCAAAGAACAAGAGCACATCCAGAAGGATATTTCTAGTGCCAAGTACTATAGAGCTGTCAAAGAGAATCAGAGAAGAGAGGTCACTGGATTTAGCAATAAGGGGTAATAGTGACCTTGAGAGTGTTTCAGTAAAATGATGAACATGGAAGCTAGATTGCAAAAGATTGGGGAGTCAGTAATATACATGCAACAAAAGAAGTATAAACAATTCTTTCTAGCATTCGGTTAATAAAGATCAGGAGAGAAAATATTGAGTGTAATTTGAAGGCCTGGAAAGATCAAGAGAAAGCTGTTTTATGACAGGGAGAATGAGAGTATGTGTTCAAGCTGAAGAGAAGGAGCATGTGGAAAGGAAGAGTTGGCCTTTTTCAAGATCAAAGAAACAAATACATAGAGGAGACAAGGGAGAAGGGAATAGATAGATAGTATTGTCACTTCAGCAAGGGAGTGTGTCATCTCATCTTCAGAAAAGAGGAGAGTGGATTGGTTAAGAAGAGCTGACAAATGCAGTTAAACAAGTTAACAGCAGATGGCTTCCATTTTTTTTTCTCAATAAAACAAGAGTCAAGGTCATTTGCCAAGGGAGTAAAGAAGCACAATTAGATAACTGAGGAAAGAAAAGTTTTGGAACATTTGTGAGCAATGCGATATAGAGTCCTAAAGAGGTGAATAAAAGGATGACCATCCAACAGTGAGGGGCCAGTTGAAGTTATCATAAATTTGTAGGATACCTAATCAGAATCATTTTCTGATTTATTCAATCTGCATTTGAAAGCTTAAAAGTAGAAATCTAATCCAATCCAGGAAACATTTTTAAAGCAACTACTGTATACTGGGCACTGGGGACAAAATGAAAAAAAAAAAAAAAGAAAAAAGTCCTGTCTTCAAGGAATTTACATTCTATCAAAGGAGTCATGGGCTATGACTCAGTCACCTCCCTTCCCATCCCCCAACCACTAATCCCTTCAAGGACTCACCAGCCATGACTTCGAGTGAAAAACCAACAGAATCAGTAACTCTATCCAGGCCTTCTCAGGAGCCAAACTCCACAAAATTAATGTCCTGCAACAGAGAGCCTCTCACAGGCCTCATCCACCATAACTCAGCACCCTTTTTGGCTGCATTTGAGGGCACTCCTAAGATCTGTTGGGCATAATCCTAGGAGTCTAAATGCCTTCTGTGAATCTTCTGGTCACTTAGAATCCCTCCCAAACATACCTTGGGGGTAAGGGAAACATTCCCCAGGACTCTTACAGTCACAGCCCAAGGACCCTCCTGGTCTTAATAGTAGAAAGAAGTCAGGGAAAGGGTAAAGACTGCAAGTGGGAGGTGGATGTGGATAGAACTGGAGGCAAGAGTCTGAAGACACATGAGAATACTGAGTACTTAGAGGGAAGGGCATCAAGAGAAAGAGAGCACCTAACAGGAAGGTTGGGAAGATAATGAAATAAACTGTTTTTGTTTTTCCAGATTTGTCCAGAGCTGACCTTACTTACCTATTCTATTCTTTTCCCAGAGGCAACTCTCTATATGTTCTCTTTTGGTCATACTGCCTAGAGTATAGGGAAAAAATGGTTTAAGGAATATTCTAATTTCCTTAACACCATTGAGAAGCCAAGTGTTGAAGTAATGACTTCTTGATTTAGAACTGGAAGAGTAGGGTCCAAACTCTGGCTCTGCTACTTTGCACCTGTGTGGTAATAACTGGGTATATAATTTAACCTCACCAGTCCTCAGTTTCTACATCTACAAGATATGAGGTTGGACTAGAACATCTGTAAGAACACATTGAGCTTTCAGAGTCTAATGCCTGTCACACCTCCTTGTTTTTTTGTTGTTCAGTCATATCAGTCATGTCTGACTTTGTGACTCCATTTGGGGTTTTCTTAACAAAGATAACAAGGTGGTTTGCCATCTCCTTCTCTAGTTCATTTTATAGACAAGCAACTGATATAAACAGAGTTAAGTGACTTGCCCAGGGTCACACAAATAGTATCTGGAGACAGATTTGAACTCATGAAGATGAGTCTTCCTGATTCCAAGCCCAGTACTCTATCCACTGTGCCACCTAGCTACTACCCCCATGTTACAGGATTAGAATTCAGAGTGTCTTTACTGGATGAAAAAATATGTGCTCACTCTGAGTCCATCATGACTCATAAAAATAGCAACTATGTTCTGATACATTCCATGGACCACAATAAGGGAAAATCCACACTTAGAATTTTAGATCTGGAAGTGACCTTGCAGATCATCCAGGAAATCAATCAGTAAACATTTATTAAGTACTTCCTATGTACCAAGTAACATACTAAGTGTTGGGAGTAGGCTTTCCTTATTTTACAGATGAGGAAATGAATGTTCCAAGAAGTTCACTGACTTGCCCATGGTCACACAGAAAGAAAATGACAGCCCCAAGATTTTCCAGTTCTCAGTTCTAAATTCTGCTCTAGATCTCCTTCTACCATACTGCCTCATTCACATAACAGATGAATTTGAAGGTAACTATTTGCCCTCCCAAATAATTTAATCCTGGGTTGCCGGGGTTTTTTTTAATTTTGTTTTTATAAAGGAATATCAGTAATGCATTTGAAATCTGATTTACTTTACATGTAACTTGGTAGGAGCACACATTTTGAAAATTGGGGCATGAGTATTCTAATCCTTCCCTCCCTCTCAAACCACCAGGCAGCTTGTCTCATAGATTAGTGTTGACCAGGTCGAAGAATCAGATGAATTATCTTCCACAAACTAAGGTGAAACAGAAGCCCATTCACATTTGACAAAGTAACAACCTACGGATTTGATAGTAAATTAGGGAGTACCCAACTGCAATTTTCTTTTAAGGTCACCGCCTTGGTGCTTTAAGGAATCATTTGGGTAGATTAATTTTTTTTCTATTTTTAGGCCTGAATTTTCTACAGGGCAATCACTTCATGCATAAACCAAGAAAGATTGCCTAGGTCTTTAACAATTAAATAGTAGTTGTTAATCAGATTTTGTTGACAGCTTCCTAACTTTGTAATTGGGGTCTTACAACCTTGCCTATATTGACAAATGCAGGCAGAATCATTGGAGTTCAGGGGAGTTTACGTCTGATTACAACTTTGGGATGTCACATTCAGAGTCTAACTCACCAAATTGATGTGTTGTCCTGGGATTGACACACATTTATTATAGATGTCTTCATACTACATTTTCTAAATACTGGGGTAACACTCATAATCTGGCATAACCTGTGCCTTAACTGTCTTTAAATATGAATCTGTACCTTGTGACAAAGAACCAGGCTTCAGTTTTTCTAACTGCCCTTTTGGGGTTTGGGTTAAGTTCCTATAGCTTCCTATCCTTATCTTATTGCTGACTACTCTCCAACCCTCATTTTTTCCCTCTCAAAAATGGGCATGAGGAATCCTTAAAGCATTGCATAAATGTGGGTTATTGCTCTTGTTAATAACCCTTGGGGGAAAGACACCTAAGAAGGATCTGATTTTAATTCCCTTGAGGTGATTTAGGTCCCAGGGCTCCTCTACCTTAAGGAGAAGTGAAAAGATATAGTACTCCTTTATTGTCATAACCTGAAGAGACAATGGTAAATCACACTGAAACAATGTTCTGAAGATTACAAAACACAGTCCTCACCACAACTCTGTGGACAGGTGGTAGATGGCACATGTATTATTACCCTCAGTGTAAAGAAAAGGAAAAGGAAGCTCAGAAGTTAATTGTAATCCACATTTTAGAGAGCATTTTAAGATTTACAAAGCACTTTCCTTTCATATTATTATATCTCCAATTTCAGAGCTGGAAACTGGGCCCAGGATTTTGGGCAGATCCCTTCCTCTGGAGGATTTTACCAGAACTTAGATAAGAGTCACACAGAATAATGTGCAGAGAGATCCAGCAGGATCACAGATTTAGACCTGAAGGGATCTTAGAGAGGTCATTGAATCCAACCTTCTCATTTTACAGATGAAGAAACAGGAACAGAAAAGTGAAGTGACTTGTCCAGCATCACATAGCTGGTAAGCATCTGAGGTAAGGTTTAATCCTAAAATTTCCCAACTCCAAGTTGACTGACCTAGCTACTAATCCACCCTACCTTTATTCTGTTAGGAGCAGCTGCACTAATGAGATCACAGGTCTCAATGAAGTATCAAAGTTTATGCCCAATTTAAAGATGAGCAAACTGAGACTCAATTTTTCAGGAGTTTATCCAGAGTCCCACCAAACTTGGTCTTGAACCTCTGCTTTTTAAGTCTAGTACTCTGCTATATGCCCCTGCTGCTTCTCTACAGTTAAGTAGAGTAAATGTTGAGACCTTTAACAAAAATGACAGGCCTACAACAAATCATCGTAATGTATTTATTTCAGATGTATTTGTAGGTTTGTTGAATGAAATTACTGAAGTGCCATAAGACAAGGTAAATAGCCATGCCCAGCATGTGTTAGGCCTCCATAAATGCTTGTTGATTCATTGATACGAAGTGGAGGACTCTGGGCTTGGTACAATTCTCCATGTAAATGGGTATCAATTATTGTGGAGGAAAGAGCCCTAGATCTATCGGCAGATGACTAGGATTTGAATCTGCTACTTAATGACTTTGTGAACTCTTCTTTTGGAAATTATCTTTCTTTCACATTCTAGATATCTTGTATGTACAATGTTTCAGATGTCTCCTTCACTAGCATGTGAACTCATTGAGGCCAGGCACCATGTTTTTGCCTTTCTTTGTATCCAGAGTAACTAACACAGTGTTTGGCACGTAGCAAGTGCTGTATATATGTTAATTATTACCAGCTATTATCAATAATGGGCTGAATTTAGACAAGTCATTCCACTCCACTGGCCCTCAATTTGCTCTCTTCTCACTTGTATGAGGACAGTAAGATTGAATGATCTCTGGAGTCCTATCCAGACCTGTTTATTTATGTTGAATTTATCCACCCTGGTAAGGAAAGGCTAGGGGTACCAAGTATTCCAAGAATAACCATTTGCTTGCTGCCCTACTAATACAATCCCCTTTCCTTTTGCTCTTCCACTTATGGGCCCTGATCAGCCTCATGCCTTTATTATACTTTCATAGGACAGTCAGAGTATACTACCTTATCTTAGAATCTGTCTTTTGGTGTAGATTTCCTATCGAACCAACTAAACAATAAATCCATCAAGGGCAGGAGCCTGTGACATATGCCTTTTTATTCCCAGTGCCTAATACTCCCAATGTCTTACAGATATTGGGCTCTCAATTAATATTTGTTGATGATGAGGAAAAAATCCCATTTATTTATAAGAAGCATCTCAACAACATAGGATATGACTCTTACAATTAATCATCTCCATGGCAGAACCTCTAGTAAACAATGCCGTGTATGGAAGAGCTGAGCCGAACGCTTCACAGACCTCCAGTGTTTTCTTCCCCACCCCTAATCTCTACTTTCTGCCTCATTTTTGAATGCTCCATCACATGGATCCTCTTGGAACTCAAATCTCTGCTTTAACCAAGATAACTGTCCTCCCCACATAAGTCTTACTTATTTTTGCCTTTGTATCTCTGCATTACCTTTTTACTGCCTAACAATAACCTCCCTTCTCCATCTAGCCTGCCCTTCATAACACTGGGAGGAACTCATCTCTTAGGAAGCCTCTGATGACTAATCTCACCCAACTCCAGCAACTCCCATTCTCTAGGTCTCTTCGGCACCTATACCTACATAATCACCTACAGGACCAAGGGACATGGCAACACAGGTGACAGAGGATTAGAATTGGCAGCAAGAGCTCAGGTTGTGATTTTGGAACCCAATTTGAGATATTACTGATTTCGTTTTTCCTTCAAAAATTGTCAGGAATTCAGTAATTAACCCAGGAGTAATCCCCTAGACTGAAAATGTTTTCTAGCTAGACTAATTAGAACAGGGGCATTAGCATAGATGGCAGGAGATCCACCTCTTAATCAGAAATGAACAGGCATACTATCTAAGCTAGCAGAGCAAAGAGAGAAAATGTAAACATAGCTTGTTGGGGGGAAGGAGACATTGTCTGCATTATGGATTATCTAAGGCAAATTTTAAATCCCAGTGTAACTTTCCCTTGCCACTTTAAATACTCCTGGGCATCTCTTAATGCTGCCACCTTGCATATACCTAAGACCTTCAAAACTTAACCCTTCCAATGGAATTGTTTAAGCACGGTGCCCTCCATATGTGAAAATGATTCCTGGTCCATCAAAAATGTGTTTTGAACTACAGTAGCTCTTCCCTGAACTAGACAGTCTCTCACCTGCATGTCTTTGCATAATCCGCGTAACTTGTGCCTAGAACACACTCCTCCCTCACTTCTGTCCCAGAAAACCATTTGTCACGTGTTACATAAGGCCTTCCCAGATACCTCCCCTCCAAAAATTATTCTGTAATGATATTTACTTTATTCACATCCATTCCATCCCTCCTCAAAAGATCAGATTGTTGAACAGAAGAATGTTTTTCATTTTCTCTATCCCCAGCACCTAGCAAATTTCCTAACACCTAATGGATACTTAATCAAGGATTCTTGATTGATTAAAATTCTTTGTTTCCTTCAGACTCAACTCTGGGGCTTCTTCCTTTAGGAAGGCTTCCCTGATCTATCCTAATTGTTTGTGCGTTTCCTCCCACATTATATTGAATTGCCTTATTTTACACATATATTCTAATGGGACGTGAGCTCTGGGAGGACAAGGACTACTTTTCATCAGTCTTCCCTGCCCCCCAACATCCAGCACACTGCCTTGCTCACGTTGTGGACGTTGCTATTGTTGTTGTTCACTTGGTCAGTCATGTCCAACTCTTCATGACCCCATATGAGGTTTTCTTGGCAAAGATATTGGAGTGGTTTGCCATTTCCTTTTCCAATAGATTAAGGCAAACAGAGGTTAAGTCATTCCCCAGAGTCACACGGCTAGGAAGTATCTGAGATTAGACTTGAACTCAGATTTTCCTGACTCTAGGCCCAGCATTCTACCCACTGAGCCACCTAACTGCCTGCCTTGCTCATAAAAGATGCTTATTAATTGTTGAATAGAAGAGCTTTGCTGCTGTACCCATTTTCCTTCATGTTCAATGCATCCCTTTACCATCAATTAGTAAGCACTTATTAAATGCCTACTATGACGTACACTGTAATAGGCCTTGCAGATGACAAGCATGAAACAACTTCTATTTGCAAGGAACTTACAGTCAGATGGAGGAGATGTACACATAGAAGCCTGAACAGCATAAATAGAAAGAGGACAAATACAAAGTAGTTAAATACAAGGTAGTTGAGGGGGGAGGACAGTGGCATTTAGGGGTGGAATTGTAGAAGATGGTGCTTGAGCTGTATCCTGAAGGAAAGTATTCCATGAAATGGAAGTAAGGAAGGAATTAATTACAGATACAGGGTATGTCCAGGGCCAAAGCAGAGAGATGGGAGGCAGAATGTTGTTTGAATGAGCAACAGAGCCAGTTTAGATGGATCATAGAGTAGAGGTTAGAGAATAATATCTGATGAAGCTACAATGATAGGATAGGGCAAAGTTGTGAATGGCTTTAAAAGCTCAACAGCAGAAGTCAGCTTTTATCCTAGAGGCAAGAGGGAGCCACTAGTATTGACTGAAAAGGAATGATCTAGTCAAGAAAATCAATTTGGCAGGAGTGAGTTAGAAGGACTGCAGAAGAGAGAGACTTGAGGCAGGGAGGGCAAGTTAAGAGATTGTTATAATAATGTAGGCAGGAGGTAATGAGAGCCTGGACTAAGAGGGTAGCTCTGAGAATAGAGAGCATAATGAGGGTTTACTCAGGAGACAAACTTTAAAGATGGATGTTTGCAACCAGGGTGCACTATGGCCTTGGGACAGAATCACCGTCTGGGTGAAGGAAGCTAACTGCCTCATACAGGATATGAGCACTTAGCTATTCAAAATGTTCTTTCCATTCCAGATTCAAATACTTCTGATTTGGGGATTGTCACACTCCATTACCCTGCATAATTGACAACTTACTACATTTACATTATTTATACATTTAACTTATTTTGGGATGTAGCATAAGATAGTATGGAGAGGGAACTGGCCTTGGAACCAAGAAGACATGACACATAGTGATAGGCATGTGACCCTGGGAATATCATTTAACCCTTTAGCACTCTGGTCACCTCTCTAAGATGAGCTGCAGAAAAGGTGCCAGACTACATTGTTAAAGAGAGTTTCTTCATCTGCAAGTTCCATGGGCCAATGAAAGCATAAGTCAAGTCCCTAGCTCTAAACTTAATTTATATAATAAGGTTCTGTTAAATGAAGCACTGGAAGGAGGTGGAGTACTCTGGTTAATAGTATCAGTGGTTCTGTGAGCAGCATTAGAGTAAAGGAAACATTTGAGACCATCATTGGCACAAAAGCAGGAGAGATACTTGTCTGACGATATTCTAGTCAAAAGGGAGAGGGGTAGTCTCACCTTAGATAGAACATAAGGCAAAGTGCTTCCTGGCACATACACATTCATAGAATGAAGAATTCAAAGCAGACCATATTTACTGAGGTAATAGAAAGGGATTAACATGAGAGAAGGGAGCATAGTAGAAGGTGGGGTAGAGGGAGGAGGGGGTTAGGAGGATATGAAGAGGAAAATGTTCCTGAACTAAGCTCAGTAGCAAGGGAGCCTGAGTTTGGCCATAAACTCACCTGCAGGAGTCAGGAAGAGTCATGCATAGTCCCCATCTGCATGTATTTCAAAGGAACAGGGTTCCCTTTTTGTCTTTCGTAGAATTAAGCCTGAAACAAGATGAGGCCTTCTTAGTTCACATGGGAATTAGGCCATGAATATTAGTGACTCAATGAATTCAGAACATGGCAGAGAGGTATCAAACTGAGGCTTCCCCTCTCAATATTATATATATGCATGTATATATATATATATATACATATATATATATATATATGCATGTATATATATATATACATATATATGTATATGTATATATATGTGTATGTGTGTGTGTATATATGTGTGTATATATGTGTAAATATATATATATGTGTGTTGTGTATATGTGTGTATATATATGTGTGTATATATATTTGTATGTATTGTGTATGTATGTATATGTATAGGTGTATGTGTGTACTTATACGTATGTGTGTCTATGTGTGTGTGTGTAGTTATATACATATATGTGTGTGTATGTATATATATATATGTGTGTATTTATATATAACCAATTTTTAAAGAATTAGAATGATCAAGCAATCATTTATTACATAATTAGGCACTTGGGTCTCAAAAGATCACAACCAAATAGTCCCTGACATCAAACTAATGGAGAAAAAATATGTGTACGGGGAACTAAATACAAAGCACAGTTATCCCATCCACACTGTGGAGGTTTGAGGCGCAGTACCCTGACGATCTGGCAAATCTGTGAAAAAAAAAATTTGGCCCTCCCTTTGTACCAAAGGAGTCTGAATTATTAGGTTATTAAAAGATAAAATATGTTGATATTATACAACACTATACTTATATTTTATGCATTGCTGAGTTTCTAAATCTTTTCTGGTGGCCTTTGTGTGTTGTCTGCAGCTTCCAAAATTCATAAACAATTCCCATTTAACTTCTTATGCTGACTTGCAACATGTTGAAACCATGATGAGGAAAAGTTGTATTGTGGAAGGAATAACCGTGCATACAAGGTCATTTTGTAGTAGAGGGGAGGCAGCAGTTGAACAGGGTGGAGGGTAGAAATCAACAACACTTCATATAGAAGGAGGTGGAGTGTGAACTGAGACGTGAAGTAAACGTTGGCTTCTTACAGGCAACGATGATGAGGAAGTGCATTCTAGGCATGAGGGAAGCTAAAGCAAAGACACAACAGATGGGAGATGGAGTACCTTGTGAACTGTTTTAGCATTAAAATCACAATGAGCACAGGATCATAAATCTTAAGCTGGAAAGGATCTTAGAGGTTATCCTATCATTTTATAAATGAAGAAAGTGAGGCCTAAGGTGGTTAAGTGACTTGCCCAAGGTCATACATGAGGTAACCTGAGCCTGAATTCCATCTCAGGTCCTATGACTCTAAGGTCAGTGGGCTTTCCATACGCCAAGCTGCCTCACTGGCTCACTGTCTCTCTCCAGATTTAGGAAGGAACTGCACATCTTGCAATGCCTTTAGGTCATCATTATGATGAACCATTATCAATATGCAATACTACCGACAAAGAAAGTGTGGTGCCAGGCATTAAATGGCTGTCAAGGTTTTAAGTTCCCAGACAATTTTCAGAGTCCTGGGTTCTAATTTTTTCCCACTAGGGAGTCCAGGGTAGATGTATAGACTGACCTTCAGTATTATCAGTCTAGATTTAAGAGTCCCTCTTTCACCTAGGTTTCCAGCTCTTTCAAAAGAAACAAAGAAAGAAAAGAAAAAAGAGAAGAAAGGTAAGAGTGGCACTAAAAATTTACATTGTGCCCCAAATCATGCTGTTTCAGAAATAAGCACATCCTTCCTTGAGGAGCAAAAACAGGAGGGTGAGGGGAGGTGGAAGGAAAGGATAAGAATAAGCATTTACTAAGTCATTACCAAGTGCCAGACGCCTTGCTCAGCACTTTACAAATGTCATCTCATGTGATCTCCCACCAATCTTAAAAGGCATTATTATCTATTGTCATTAGTCATTTCAGTCTTGTCTGACTCTTCATGGCCCTATTTGGGGTTTTGGGCACAGATATTGGAAGTAGTTTGCCATTTCCTTCTCCAGCTCATTTTGCAGATGAGCAAATTGAAACAAACAGGCCTTACGTGACTTGCCCAGGGCCACACAGCTAGTGAATGTCTGAGGCCTCAGAAAGATGAGTCTTCCTGACTTCAGTCCCAGCACTCTATCCACTGTAACATTTAGCTGCTCAATTTATAGGGGAGGAAACTGAGGTAGACAGCAGTTAAGTGACTTACCCAGGATCACACAACTAGAAAGCGCCTGAGGTTATATTCAGACTTGGGTCTTTTTGACTAGCCCAGAGCTGTGTGTACAATGCCACTTAGATGCCTGGATTAATAACAGATATAAAGTACTTTGTTATTAAGGTTTTCTAAGTGTTTTTATTTCTACAGTGAGAGAGGCAACAAAGTATAATGGGTAGAGAACCAATCTAGGAAAGAAGATAGGTTTTCAAGGCCTGCCTTTAAATCTCTTAGCTTCTCAGTATAACTCTAAGCCTTAGACTACAGAAAAGATGCTGATCTTCCTTTTTTTTTTTCTTAAGAGTATTCCCTTTGTCAATGTAATTCCAGGTTCCATCAAAAAAAAAAAACCCTACAAGGAAACAATGAAAGATAACCACACTGGTGAGTCCATCTGATCCCTCCTTATAACTTCCTGAATACAGGGTATGTTATGTCCTATTTAGCCCAAGTCCTCCTTCTTACCACCAATATCATAGTAGAAGGCCTAATTATTGTATCTCTCTCCTCCACCAACTCCTCAAATGGTTAAGACCATTGAAATTTCTAGGAATGCCTCAGAGACTGATTCCCAGTATCAGGTCCTACAGAGGTCTTTCTATTACAGTGAGGTTTACACACAAGCCACCTTCAGTCTCAGAGCTCTTCCCAATAAATAGCTAGCCTTGTTTCAGTCTTTTAGAAAGAGGCAAAAGCCAACTTTTCCCTAGAGTCTGGTTTTTTAAGGGTTTCCATGCATTACAATCTTAGCACTTCAGGGATAGAAGAGACCTTAGGGATAATCTAGTACAACACTCTCATTTTACAGTTGAAGAAACAAACCAAAATGAGTCAGCCAGCTAGTTAGTTGGCAGAATCAAGACTATAAACCAGGCATCCTGATTCCTGGTTCAGTTCTCTATGCACCGAACCAGGCTCTTCCACTTCTTATGATCCTGTTTATATGAAGTTTAAGGGGATGATTTTTTTTTCTTTTTTCATGTTTGTTTAGCTACAATCACCATATACAAATTGAAGGACCAATTTTAAAAGTCACTAAGCATTTATTAAGCACTTTCCCTGGTGGAATGGGTGGATCAAAACAATTTGCTCCAATGGCCATGAAGGGGCTGAAGCAGGCACTGCGGAGCTTGGTTAGGCATCAATGATGCCAAGGTCATCCTCTGCATCCTGGGCCATTGCCGGTCTTCCTGCCTTCCTTATGTCCTGCCATAGGACTTTGATGACTCAGGAAGAGAGAGGTTGATGACTTTGTGCAACTCTGCCTCACTTAAAACCAATTCACGACATCACCCATGACGGGTCCTCTTTGAAAGCAAAGGACGGAGAGGGTAAAGCCCACATGGCAGAGAGAAGCCAAGAAGTTGCCTGACTTCTCCTCAGTTTCCTTCACCAACAACACTAAATTAAGCCTCTAAAAGAATAAAGTGACAGAAGTCACGAAATAGATGAAGGGAAACAATTTTCCAGACCAAGATAACTTAGAAGGACTTCAGGAAAGGTCTGTCTCACTTAGGTAGAAGTGCAGGCAGAATCCAGGCAAGCCGGCAGGAGGCTCTTAGCCACAGCACAGATCAGCAATCAAAGCCCCAGAGTTTTGGCTAAGCAAGCTAGTGACACAGCAGGCCAGCTGTGAGACCTCCAGGCCCATCCCAGCAAGCAAGCTGCCAGTCCCAGAGGTCCCAGAAAGCCAGTGGCCCCCAGAACAGGAAGTTTGTGATAAGGTACCCTGTATCCCAGGAGCAAAGCTCAACTGCAAAAAATGAGCAGGGGCAGCTAGGTGGTACAGTGGATAGAGCACTGACCCTGGAGTCAGGAGGGCCTGAGTTCAAATCTGGCCTCAGACACTTGACACTTAACTAGCTGTGTGACCCTGGGCAAGTCAATTAACCCCATTGCCTAGCCCCCACCCCCCAAAAAAAATCCAGCACATAGATTTTTGAATTTTCAGGGGCAGCTAAGTGGTTCAGTGGATACAGCACCAGTTCTGGAGTTAGGAGGACCTGAGTTCAAATCCAGTCTCAGACATATAACACCAGCTGTGCGACCTTGGGCAAGTCACTTAACCCTGTTGCCTGGCCCCCCAAGAAAAATTAGCAAAAAACTGCCTGACCATAGAAAGCTACTATGGCTTTGACAGGGAAGGTTAAAACACAAACTCAGAAAAGGACAACAATATAAAAATGCCTACATGCAAAACCTTAAAGAGGAATATGAATTGGTCTCAAGCCCAAAAAGTCCTCTTAGAAGAGCTCAAAAAGGATTTTAAAAATCAAGTAAGAGAAGTAGAAGAAAAATTAGGAAAACAAATGAGAGTTATGCAAGAGAATTATGAAAAAAGAATCATCAATGCGGAAAAGGAAGCACAAAAATTGACTGAAGAAAACAACTCTTTTAAAAATAGAATTAGCCAAATAGGAAAATAAGCCACTGAAGAAAGCATCTCTTTTAAAAGTAGAAATGGCGAAATGGAAAAGGTGGCACAAAAGTTGACTGAAGAAAATAATTCCTTAAAAATTAGAATTGTGCAAGTGGAAGCTAATGACTCCATGATACGTCAAGAATCAGTCAAACAAAATTAAAAGAATGAAAAAATAGAAGAAAATGTAAAATGCCCCATTGGAAAAACAATTGACCTGAAAAAAAAGATCCAGGAGAGATAACTTAAGAATTATTGGACTACCTGAAAACCATGATCAAAAAAATAAAAGAAAAGAAAGGAACCTGGAAAGCATCTTTCAAGAAATTATCAAGGAAAACTACCCTGATATCCTAGAACCAGAGGGTAAAATAGTCATTGAAACAATCTACCAATCACCTCCTGAAAGAGATCCCAAAATGAAAGAAGGTTGGAGCCAAATTCCAGAACTATCAGGTCAAGGAGGAAATACTGTAAGCAGTCTGAAACAAACAATGCAAATATCAAGAAGCCACAGCCAGGATTACAAAGGACCTAGCAGCTTCTATATTAAAGGATCGGAGGGTTTGGAATATGATAATCTAAAAGACAAAGGAGCTTGGATTACAACCAAGAATCAACTACCCAGCAAAATATGAGCAGAGGGAAAAATAGCCATTCAGTGAAATAGGAGTCTTTCAAACTTCTTGACGAAAATGCCAGAGCTGAACAGAAAATCTGATCTTCCAATACAAAACTCAAGAGAAGTACAAAAAGGTAAACAGGAAAGGAAAAAAAAAACATGGCATTCAATAAGGTTAAACTGTTTACATCCCTACATGGGAAGATGATACTTATAATTCTTAAGAATTCTATCAGTGTTAGCGCAATTAGAAGGAGTATGCTTAGAGGACGTGGGTACAAGTCGACTTTGATGTGATGATAAAAAAAAATTAAGGAGTGAAAAAAAGGATCGTATTGGGAGAAGAGTAAAGGGGGAGGCAGAATGGGGTAAATTATATTGCATGAAGAGGTATGAACAACCTGTTACAGTAGATGGAAAGAAGGGAGGGGTGAGCATTGTTTGAACCTTACTCCCATCAGATTTGGCTCAGAGAGGGAATAACATTCACACGCAGTTGAGTAGAGAAATCTATCTTATCCTATAGGGAAGTAGGAGGGGAAAGGGAAAGCCCTCCTTTTTCTTTCCCCTTTTCCCTCCTACTTCCCTATATGGTAAGATAGGGCTGATAGAAGGGAGGACAGATTGAGGGAGGTAATAGTCAGAAGCAAAACACTGGTGAGGAGGGACAGGGTAAAAGGAGAGAGAAAAGTATAAAAGGGGGGGAAATAGGATGGAGGAAAATACACAGTTAATAATCTAATTGTGATTGTGAATGGGATGAACTCTCCCATAAAACAGGAGTGAATAGCAGAGAGGATTATAAAATAGAATCCTACAACATACCATTTACAAGACATTACACATTATTATATTTACACGTTGAAGCAGAGAGACACACAGAGTAAAGGTAAAAGGCTGGAGCAGAATGTATTATTCTTTAGCTGAAGCTTTAAAAAAAAATCAGAGGTAGCAATCCTAATCTCAGACAAAGCAAATACAAAATTAGATCTAATTAAAAAGAGACAAGGAAGGAAACTACATCTTGCTAAAAGGTACCATAGACAATAAAGTAGTATCAATACTAAACATCTATGCACCAAGTGGTATAGTATTCAGATTTTTAGAGAAGTTAAGTGAGTTACAGGAAGAAATAGACACCAAAACTATACAAATGGGGACCTTAACCTCCCCATCTCAGAACTAGATAAATCTAACCACCAAAATAAAAAAGAAGTTAACCAGGTGAATAGAATTTTAGAAAAGTTAGATATGATAGACCTCTAGAGAAAATTGAATGGGAATAGAAAGGAAATAGAAAATGTATATATATTTTCTCAGTGGTACACGGAACCTACATAAAAATTGACCATGTATTAGGACATAAAAACATCACAATCAAATGAAGGCAAAAATATTAAATGCATCCTTTTCAGATCATGATGCAATAAAAATTACATGTAATAAAAGGCCATGGAAAGATAGGTTAAAAATCAATTGGAAACTAAATAATCTAATTCTAAAGAATGAGTGGGTCAAACAACAAATCATAGAAACAGTCAATAATTTCAGAGAGAATGACAATAATGGAGCAAAATATCAAAATTTATGGGATGCAGCCAAAGCAGTACTTAGGGTAAATTTTATATCTTTAAATGCTTACATGAATAAAATAGAGAAAGAAGAGATCAATGAATTGGGCATGCAACTAAAAAAGCTACCAAATGAACAAATTAAAAATCCCCAATTAAATATCAAATTAGAAATTCTGAAAATCAAAGGAGATTAATAAAATTGAAAGTATGAAAACTTTTGAACTAATAAATAAAGCTAACAGCTGGTTTTATTTAAAAAAAACAATAAAAAAGATAAACCTTTGGCTAATTTGATTTACAAAAAGAAAACCAAATTAGCATTATCAAAAATGAAAAGGGTGAATCACCACCAACAAAGAGGAAATTAAAGCAGTAATTAGTCTACTTGCAAAGACAAATCCAGGAACTATATGAACATAATTACAAAACACTTTTCACACAAATAAAGTTAGATCTAAACAATTTTAAAAAATCAATTGTTCATGGGTAGGCTGAGCTAATATAATAAAAGTAACAATTCTACCTAAATTAATTTATTTATTCAGTGCTGTACCAATTAAACTACCAAAAATTATGCTACAGAGCTAGAAAAAGTAATAAATTTCATTTGGAGGAACAAAAGGTCAAGAATATCAAGGAAATTAATGTAAAAATGCAAAGGAAGGTGGCCTAGCCATACCAGATCTAAAACTAAATGATAAAGCAGCAATCATCAAAACTATTTGGTACTGGCTAAGAAATAGAGTGGTGGATCACTGGAATAGATTAGGTACACAAGCCACAATAGTGAAAGATTATTGTAATCTATTGTTTGATAAACCAAATGACTCTAGCTTCTGGTATAAGAACTCATTATCTGACAAAAACTGCAAGGAAAACTGGAAAATACTATGGCAGAAACTAGGCATAGTCCAACGTCTCACACTGTATACCAATATGAAGTTTAAGTGGGCACAGGATTTAGACATAAAGGGTGATGCCATAAGCAAATTATGAGAGCAAGGCATAGTTTACCTGTCAGATAGATGGAAAATGAAAAAAAAAATTATGACCAAATAAGAGATAGAGAATGTCATGAAATGCAAAATGGATAATTTTGGTTACATTAAATTTAAAAGTTTTGCACAAACAAAACCAATGCAACCAACATTAGAAGGAAAGCAGAAAGATAGGACAACATTTTTACAGTCAGTGTTTCTGATAAAGGCCTCATTTTGAAAATACGTAGAGTACCGAGTCAAACTTCTAAGAATATAAGTCATTCCACAATTGATAAGTAGTCAAAGGATGTGAACAGGCAGTTTTCAGAGGAAGAAATTAAAGCTATCTATAGTCATATAAAAATGCTCTAAATCACTATTGATTAAAGAAATGCAAATTAAAACAACTCTAAGTTACCACCTCACACCTATCAGATTGTCTAATATGAAAGAAAAGGAAAATAGTAAATGTTGGAGAAGATGTGGGAAAATTGAGACACTAATGCATTGTTGGATTTGTGAACTGATCCAACCATTCTGGTGAGCAATTTGGAACTATACCCAAAGAGCAAACAAACTGTGCATACCCTTTAATTCAGCAATAAGCACTACTAGATCTGCATCCCAAAGAGATCATAAAAAATGGAAAAGGACCTACCTGTACAAAAATATTTATAACAGCTCTTTTTGTGTTGGCAAAGAATTAGAAATTGAGTTAATGCCCATCAATTGGGAAGTGGATGAACAAGTTGTGGTGTACAAATGTAATGAAATACTCTTGTGCTATAAGGAATGATGCTGAGTAAAATGAGCAGAACCAGGAGAATATTGTACACAGTAACAGCAACATCGTGCAATGATCAACTATGATTGACTTAGCTCTTCTTAGCAACACACTGATCCAAGACATTTCCAAAAGACTCATGATGGAAAATGCTATCCACATCCAGAGAACAAACTATGGAGAATGCAAATCAAAGCTTACTATTTTTGCTTTTTCTTGTGGCTTTTCTCTTTTGTTCTGGTTCTTCTTTCGTAACATGACTAATATGGAAATATGTTTACATGATTGCAGATGCATTACCTATATAAGATTGGTTGCTGTATTGGAGAGGGTGGATGGGAGGGAGGGAAAAACTTTTGAAAATCAAAATCTTATAAAATGAATGTTGAAATTACATGTAATTGGAAAAAATAAAATAGTCTTTACAAAAAAATTGAAGAAAAAATAAAACAAAGGACAGACAACTAGGTGTAATGCACTGTATCAAGCGTATTGATACCATAGCCTTTTTCCTAGAGTCAAAGAATAATAGAATTGAAAAGGACATTGCAAGTCACCTAGTCCAACCTCAACTCAAATAATTTATCTTACCTACAGCAGCTCCAAGTGATCATCCAATCTCTGCTTAAACATATTCCATGACAAGGAACTTACTTCCCCTTAATTTCTCTCCTCCTAATTTTGGGTAGTTCCTATTGTTAAGAAGTTTTTCTTTATGTTAACCTTAAATGAGCCTCATTACAAAATCCGGAAGGATCTCAGTTCTACCTTCCAAGGCAATGTCCTCATTGTTCCTCATTTCTCTACCATTTGACAATGTTGATTACACATTCCTGAATGCACTCATTCCTTGACTTTAGAAACACATTGAAATGGATTACTGTCATTTCTAATCATTCCTAGGTTACCCAGTAAATTGAGCATGAGGGCAGTAGTCCTTCAAATCTAGTTCCCTGACCCTTACTAGCTTTGAAACCCTGGGCAAGTCATTAACTTCTGTATGCCTCAATTTCCTCAATTATAAGATGGGGATAATAATAGCATTTACCTCCTAGGGTTCTTGTAGGAATCACATGAGAAAATATTTATAAAGTGCTTCGCACAGTGCCTGACATATAGTAGGTGCTTCATAAATCCTTCCTTCTTTTCTTTTCTCATTGATTCTTCATCCTCTTCCCAAACTGTTAACATGTCTGTTTTCCAAGGATTTATCATAGCTTTTTCTTTCTTTTTTTGTGTCTGTTTTCCAAGGATCTCTGGTTTTTTTTCTTCCTTCTCTCTCTTCTCTCCTTTGCTAATCTTATTCACTACTACAGATGCAACTGAATTCTTTAAAGATGATCCACAGATCTACACCTGATTGGAAATTCTTTCCTGAATTTAAGATCTATACCTGCAACTTCCAATGTGATATCTCTATCATCATGTTTTACCAGCACCCCAAGTGCAACATATCACCCCTCTAATGAGCTTATTATCTTTCCTGCATAACCTTAATTTCTTTCTACCTTCACTGTTTCTGTCAGCTAACTACCATCCCCCATGATTGGGTATAAAGTGAAAGTCAAAGATAACATAAAGGTTTTAATCAACTACAAAGTCCTACTGATTCTATTATCACAGTATTTTCATACCCATTCTCTCCTCATGATTCCCACTGCCCTCATTACCTCCTAGAGCATTCTAATTGCCTCTGAAAAGACTTTCCACTGCCATTCTTTCCCCTTTATCACTCAGTCCTTCACAGACCTACGAGACTAATCTTATACATATATCTGACTTTCATTTAGCTGCTCAGAATTCTTCAATAGTTTCCTAAAAATTTTACCCAATGCAATTCACTTACCTTAGCCTGGTTCCATAATCTGACAATAGTCTAACTTTTTAATTTTGCCTTATGTCACTTCCCACCATGACTTTTATGTTCCAGCCAAACTCCACCATTAATCTTGTATTTACCACAATTTCAAATCACTCTTCATAAGCCTTCTTATCATCTAGCTGCTTATGGAATTCCTTCCTGTCCTTGAAAGACCACCCCACATGATGACTCAAGGAGATTTTCCATAATTTCTGTCTTCTCCCCTCATCATCATCCCCACAGTCAATAATGACTTTTGTTTGTTCTTTTATGTACAGTTATACATATTTCTATATTAGTTTTCTGAATATATGCTATAGCCCTCATTATGCCATAACTGGTTCTTATGTACTCAGGAAGAAAAGATGTATAATTTATCTAAGTTTTGCATGTCTCCCATGTTAAGAATAATATTTCACATGCACTAGATATTTAATTGGTTAATGTTCATTCAATTCAGTAAACATTCTCTAGTTATCAAAAGAAATAATGAAGGAGATGAGAAAACAATTTTAGTAATTTTATTAAATCTGTTGCTATTGACAAAACACTGAATACAATTTTAACTACATTTCTTAATATACATAACTGGTAAATCAACCCCAAGGGCAGACCTGAAAGAATATAAAAGGGTGACATAAAAGGTCCAAAAGGTGTTTATGAAGGAAGGGTAGCCAGCTCAGGATTTCCATGCTGGACTGAGAAGCTTGAATTTTATCCAGTATTAGATAAGGGAGCCATTAATGGCTTTTGAGGTGATGAGTATCACAATATAATCAGTACTTTGAAAAGATTAATCTGGCAAGATGAACTGGAAAGAGGAGAGACTAGAGTCCAAGTTGAAAATTATTGCAATAGTCTAGGAGGGAGGCTAATTAAATTGATAAAAGGCCTTAAAGTTGGTGGCAGAGATTGTAAAGTAAGGAGGAGATGTAAATATCAAAAGAAAAATTTATAGAATGTAGTAACTGGTTGGATTTGGGGTAAGAGTGAATGAAGTATCAAACCTGAATCAGATTTTAAGCTTGGGAAATTGAGAGAATGATGGGGCCATTAACAGGGAAGTCAGTTTGGGGAACAACACAAGAAGTTCAGTTTTAGGTATGTTGACTTAAGAGTTACTGGCAAGAAATCCAATTAGAAATGTCATCAAAAAACTGACGGAGCTAAAAACAGAGATACTGGAGTGATCAGCTTGGGGATAATGCTTGAAGCCATTTAAGGGGATGGAAGTCTCTAAAGGAAACAGTCTGCAGAGAAAAAAGCTGCAAGAGTAAACCTTGGGGACTATCTACATTTAAGACGTAGGAGGAGAAAGACAAGCTATTGAAGGAGACAGGGACTAAAGTTATTTTTCATTAACTGCCCAACCACTCTATATTGTTGTGGCAGGTGGCTTGAAGATAAAAATAAATTGTTCAACTACATGTACTGACTTTGTCAAAACTGGAACTAAATGGTGATTTTTTAGAAAGTTACAAATTGGCCTTAGGTTTTGTTTTGTTTGTTATTCAGAAGTTCTTCAAAACAAAACAAAAGTTGCCTGTTACGGCATAAGTTGGGGGGGCTTTGTCTTTTTTCCCCTAGAGATGCAAAAAATATTTCAATATCTGCCCAAGGAAATTTATTTTTGCATGCTTTGTATCTCCTTTTATTTGACTATGAGCTTGGAGGCAGTTAGGACAGGTTGGTGGCAGAGTAGAAAGAACACTGGGCTTGGAATCAGGCAGACATCTTCATGAGTTCAAATCCAGCCTTAGATACTTAATAGCCATATGGCCCTGGACAAGTCACTGAACCCTGTTTGCCTCAGTTCCTCATCTGTAAAATTAACTAGAGAAGGAAATGGCAAACCACTCCTATATCTCTGCCAAGAAAACCCCAAAATAGGGTCATGAAGAGTAGGAAATGACTGGAACAACTGAACATTGCAGGCAGATACTTGACAGGATTTTTGCAACTTATTACCCTGATAGGATCTTTCATATAACAGACATTTTAGCAACTTTATTCAATATGAATTTCAAGTAGAATTAATTCTGTATAATCTACCTTATATCCAAAAATTTGGTATGAAAGACTTGTCTAAAAGGTCATATTATACTTTAGTGGTTAAAACCTTCAACTAGTAATCAAGAGGTGAGGTTCTATAGTTTACCCACCCTGTATTGGATATATTTTCATTTGAGGAAGAAAAAATGATTTTTTTGTCTTTATGATTTCTAACATCTGCACACATCTAAACATATGGAGTTCATTTTCACTCTTTATATAGATGTTAATACTTCACGTGCAGTACTGTTTGACTTCACATGAGACATTTAGCCATTTAATTCACTCTCCTCTTATATAAAAAAGAAAATAATAATCTCAGTCCCTGATCTTAATATTTTTATAGGATGTTATTTAAGCAAAAAAGAAGCTATACCTTAAATAGAAATTAACAAAGTAATTTTATAATTTATTAGTTGACAATAAGACAATTTAGAAAATAAGCATACTGTACTTTTGTCTTTGGAATTTGATAGCCGATGCATACTGGAAAGGGAGGTAAAGGAAGGCATATTAGATAAAGATGTAAAAGTTTTGGAAGGAGAGAGGAAATAAAATATGAGACAAAGGGTTTAATGACAATATTTTACATTAATTTATTTTAAAAATAGTTTTATAGTGATTGGTGTGAATAATAAAATGTTTGAGGCAGAATGATTATGTATTGCCCCCTGGAGTTTAATTTCCAGAAATGATTCCTATGAGCAGATATTTTATCTAAAAGTATCATCAATAGTATGTGGTATAATTACCACACCCTGAGAACAAGCATAGAGCACAAATGTAAAAACAAAATTCATTTCTGCCTCTAGGGGGCAGTACTATTTTTTGAACAGAAAGAATTCTTTGCTTATGGACTTTTTGTTGACTTTTGATATAAAGATTAGTAAAAATACCTCTCTCCTCTTGAATAAGCTTTAAAGCATAGAGTAGAGATGTAGGTAACAGTATCCATTTATTCCCATACATATTACACATTGGTTGTTGGATTTCAAGGAAAAGTTAGAAACCAAATTGTCCTGGTTCTTGACCTTGTCCAAGGTCCTACTGACCTTGAGATCCATAAAGAAGTTTATAGCTTCATGTGTCACCAAAATTTTAATCATTTTTAAAGTAAGTTAAATATTATACTTTATATTCTGAACTACATTTTAAAAGTATAATATAACAAAAATTAATTTTATAAGCAAATGAAGTTATACATAATACATTTGAATATTATTAAACTGACAGGGACTTTTGATTTGCCAAGAGTACTTTCTGTTTCTACAGAGCTGCTGCATATATTTTCCTCTTCTAAAAAAAAATTTCAATTTAAAAACAGGAAAAATTTGCAATCTTTTTCTTAATCTCAAAATTGCTTAAAATTGTACACTTCCATTAATGGGGTGAGAGGTAGAATGAGAAGGGAACTAAAGGAGATTGATAGCAGCAATACCATAGAGCAGTTGGGGATGAGAATGGGAGATCTGGGGGAGGCAGAGGAGAAGAGGTAGGAGGGAGGGCTTTAAATTACAGTTGGTTATACTATATATAGAGACAGCTAGGTGGTACAGTGGATAAAATGCTGGGCTTGGAGTCAGGAAAATCTTAGTTCAAATCCAACTTCAAACACTTACTAGCTGTGTGACTCTGGGCTAGTCATTTAATATCGGTTTGCCTCAGTTTCCTTAACAGCAAAATGAAGATAATAATAGCACCTACCTTCCCAGGGTTGTTGTGAAGATCAAATAACATACTGATTGCAAAGCACTTAGCACAGTGCCTGATATATAGTAAATACTATATAAATGTTAGCTATCATCATCATCATCATCATTACTATTAAAGACAATTGTGATTAGTGTAAAGATACTTTAAGTTATTTGGAGGAAAGATGCCAAGTCTTAAGTAAAAGCAGTATAAAGTAATAGAGTTCTGGTCTTTGACACAAAAGACGTGGGTTTGAACCCTCCCTCAGCTGTATGGGCCAGTCACCTCCTTTCTGAGGGCTCTACTTTCATTATCTGGAAAATGGAGACAGATTTGTGCTACCCACCTCAAAGAGTCCTTTCAGAGGAAATGCTTAGCAAACCTTAAAACACTATACAAATGTGAGTTACCATTAAAGAGTGCAATTCTTTCCTTTAATCTGGGAGGATGCTAATGTATTTTGCCTTCCATCTGTCCTCTCTGCCCTGGCCAAAGTACTTAGTATATGAGCTGAGAGTCCTCAGAGTCACTATGTATTAAATATTTACTTCTATTTGGGGAAATACACTAGTAACAACATGCTCAACATAATTAGCTTCCTCATATTTTAAGACCAACACAATTGGAAGCGATTTGTACTTTGGCAGAACTGTAGGCATTCCTTCTAACCATTAAGCTCACAAAACTCATCCTTGTCCGTGTCTTCTCATAAACTTACCACAGGGAGTTCCACTCACTGGGTTGGGAATATTTTCCTCTGTATCTCTTGACACTGAATACATATAAGTCATTTTTATCAAAGATAGTCACCAATTCAACCAAAAAGATCATTTTTATGATCATCACTTGCATTTACCTAAATAAGGGCAGAATTTGACCACAGGAACTAGCCACCAATGGTTCTAGTCAAGACCTAATGATAGGTTTAGGAACAATCAAATTAGAGACAGAGACAGAGAGAGACAGACAGACACAGAGACTGACTTCTGTCTACCTTAATCCTTGTGATCAGTTGGAATTCATTGCTTTTTTTTTTAGTTTGAAAGAACATTAAGAAAGATAAACACCACTTTCAGTTTTCAGTAATCTTAGACCAATTTAATTGAGGGGGATAGGGAAGGGAGAAATATAAAACTCAAGCATCCCTTGTCTCATGGGGTAAAGATCATTCCCTGTACTACACCTTCTGCAGACACACATACTCTTCTTATATCCTCGATCCCCAAACAACACTGAATAAAGCACCTTTCTCCATCTGCCAATCAACCTAACTCTTTTTGTGTACTTTCCTAAGGAGTCTAGTGTTTCCTGAGCTAAATACTCAATTCTTGTCATTAGAATGATTTCAAAAGCTCTCATTTCATCATTTTGTCATGCTATCCATTCTAGTGCTCAGAAACTCTGGCATTTGGTAAATATCAGTGGTGTTGTTGTTGTTTTACCAAGTGGGGAAGTAATTTGGTTTGCATAAGCAGCAATGAAGATGTCAAAAGGTTCTATCATTTTTACTTAGTTTTGGGGAAAAGTAGATCTAAGCTACTTGGATTTTCCATTCATGGGAAACTGTGACTAAGAGTAATAGAACTTGGTAATTCAGTTTCTTGAGCTCTACTATTAACTCTTTCTTGATTCTACTAGGTCTCGGTTAACAACGTGAGTATTCTTTCTCTGGCAGAT
The DNA here is from genome assembly GCF_003287225.1 of Phascolarctos cinereus. Classification (NCBI taxonomy): domain Eukaryota; kingdom Metazoa; phylum Chordata; class Mammalia; order Diprotodontia; family Phascolarctidae; genus Phascolarctos; species Phascolarctos cinereus. Next base: position 159,595,447 of record NW_027555736.1, read on the forward strand.
CTATGTACTCTTGAAAAAAAAATGATAGAACTAAGCAAACTTTCCCATGTTTTCATTGTTTCCTACCTCATCCTCAAATATGTGAGTCAACAATTAATTTTAGAAAGATTTTATGAGATTGATCAATGGGTGTTTTTATGTCAATCACAGGACTTTTCATCCAATTTGACAAGTTAAAAATCCTAGGTTCAAAACCCCACACCAAATTTACTATTCAATCAAAAGTGACACCTTGAAACTCTTAGCATTTCAACACCGTGTATTTTTTTTTAAGGAAAACTCACTTTGGCATACAATGTGTTACCTACTTCTTCCATTTTTTAAATTTTTTTAAAGTAAAAAAAATCATAACTTTAAGCTTTGTCATCTAAATCTAGAAACTGAGGGTGGAATACTACCATTGTTGTTGATATAAATGTTTTCCCAATGTATAGGAGATACAGCTGCAGAAGTTAATGGTTACTTCTGCTGATAGAATATGGACCTTGGTTGTTTTTTTTCTTTTGTTTGGGTTTTTTTTTGTATTTTTAAAATATATATTTCTTGTATATCTTGATCTAGTTCTGAAATACATTTAAAAATGCACTTGAAGCAGAATGCTTTCCAAAAGCAAAATTGTAGAGTGTTCATCTTGGACAATTAATCAAAAGCTAGAAATGCAGAACCAGCTACAAAAGCTTCATTTGTCACTGATGCTTTGTGAACTAGGAAAACAGTGGGATGACGGTGACCCAACCCAATGACATCTTCTTGCTTTACTAATCTGGACTTAGCAGCCCATTAACTTTGATTTTCTGCTTTCCTCTATTTTTTTTAAAGTGTCCCACAGCTAAAACGTGGTTCAGTCATCACAGTAATGCCTATATACCCTCCACCCCCACCACAGAGGGGGAAAAACCTTATTGGTTCCTATGCAGGTATTCTACGGAAAGTTGAGGGAAAAAGGAAACAATGTTAGAAGGCTATATGAGTGAGGGACCTTTGAAATGAAGCCTAATTCACAAGTATGCACACCAACCACTGTAATCAACTGAATGACAGCGTTAGGAAGGGAATCATTTGCCAATATATGCCTTACAGAAGGGAGCACACCAAAGTACAAATAAAAAGAAACATACAAATGCAAGTAAAGGAGGCAGAAGAGATCAGAGAAGAGTACGTACCTGAGAAATTCTTCTGTTAAAAAAAAAACCGGTATACATGAGAAGAGAGTACCCCTCTCTCTCCTTTGCAGGGAAATCACTCACAATCCTGCTCTTGTTTCTCCTTGTCTTTACTTAGCGACAAATGGCTAGTACCAAGCAAGAGGCTTGCTCCCCAGTGATTCGCCTCAAGTGCAATCAGGCATGCTGTTAGTCTGCAAGGGATCTGTTCTTGTCGATTCAGTCGTGCTCGGAGGCAGCATCCAATTCAATTTCACAACTTAGCTGCTGGCCCCAAACTGCCTTTGACTCCCGCTGGCAGCTCCTTTCTTCTTTGCTCCAGGAGGGCAAGATGGGGAGCCCATCCGCGCCTTTGCTTAGCAGGAGACACCACCACTCCGCTCCATCAACAACTGAGTAGCAGAAGGCTCTCGGTGCGCTGTGGGCTGGCAACTTCACACATCACTGTTCCCCCGCCACTGCTTCTGAATGCAGCACTGACTGCATTCGCCCTAGCCCTCCTCTGGAAGCTAACAGCGCGGCGGCAGCGGCGGCTGCTGCTACTGCTGCTGCTGCACACACAGACCCAGGCAGAGAGACTGAGAAATTAAAAGAAAAAAAAAGTCTTTGCTCCCTGGGTGGTTATCACAAGTGATGCAGGTACCAAGCTTTGGCGGGTGTTATCCTTGGTCACCATACAGATAAGTTGGCGCGGGCGAGGGAAAGCACAGCTTCGCATCTCTGCGGAGGGAAGACAGGTTGCTAGGGCCACTGGTAACCTAACCTTTCTGTCCCATAACCCCAGTGGTGGCACCGGTCCCTCCCGGTTTCTACTTAGTCGCATCAGTAGCTGGTCATTTTGGTAATGGAGCTGAAGGATAATTTAATGATCACCGTTCTGAATTTGATGGCTTTCATTTCATGGGGGGGGGAAAAAAGTACAATGCATTTAAATGAGGTACATTTTCCAATTAGCCGCTGAGAAGCAGCTGATAGGACTGAGGGTCTGGGAAAGAAGGTACTGAAATCCCATCCCAAGGGATCTGGCTGTTACATATTCTAAGGGACCCTTTCATCATATTTGCCAGACCACTAAGTTTAAAAATTACCGAAGCATATGGGAAAATGAATACGATTCATTTTAAAATATGAATCAGGGTCAAAACTTAGGAAACCCATGGTTTCCTCCTCACAGAAAAAAAAAAGTTCTCATATAACACTAGCATCGTTCTGCCTTTCAGGCCCCCTCCCCCCTCAAATCTGGCCAAGAAAAGTAATCCATCTCTCCAACCTTACAATAGCAAAACATATTACCTAGTCCTCTTCCCCATCCAGTTGAAGCAAAAACAATGTATTAGATTTTATAATAGAGCTTTAAAGTCTCTCTGCTACACATTTAAACCTCAGATCTAGTCTAAAGAGAGGGGGGAAAATACTATTTTCATCAGTGGTGAGAACTTAGTATTTCTCTTTTTGTCAGTGTTTGGGAAATCTAAGGATATTTCACCTTAAAGAAATCCAGCTAAATATCAGATGATAGCCAGGATATACAAAGATAAATATATCTCTCTGTCCAGCATTAAGATAAACTCTATTTCACCTATTTCACATAAATCAGACTGTTTGGTAGGATCATTTGTGTATTTCTCTTGAAACAGCAATTACCCCAAGATTATTCATTATATGATCAAACCTGGGTGTTAATTAATAGTTAACTTTGATACAATTGTGTTGTTGTTTTTTTTAATTCACAGTAATCCATAACTAATCCATACTGTACAATCTCTGTCAGAAAGTATACATTAAGCCTTTAAAATTAAAAAAATATCTCCTAAATTGAGATCGATTTATATGCCAGGTAGCCAACTGAGCCCTACCCAATCTTGTTCTCAGCCTGCTGCTTAAACAACTGCTAATGGCCTAAAGCAGCTGCTTGTGGTCTTACAAGTAGCAACAGGGTGTCAGAATTTGCACTGGTGTGATCTCCACCTTTAGCAGCCACTTAAGTAGAATGCTAGGGGAAGCTCTACTGCCCCTTGGCTGTAGCTGCTGGGAGCAGCAGCACAATCACAACAGGACAGTGGACCTATTGGACATAAGTTGCGAGTATGGATTCAAACTTTAATTTGGAAAGAAAAATTATGGTCAACTTCCCTATAACAAGATTGACATCTACCTTTCAATATACAGGGTATCCCAAAATCTTCAGTCTGCTTTTAAGCTAAAGGGGCAGTTAGGTGGGGGCAGTATATAGAGCACCAGACTTGGAGTTGGGAAGATTCATCTACCTAAGTTCAAATATAGCCTCAGACACTTACTAGCTGTGTGACCCTGGGCAACTCACTTAACCCTAATTGCCTCAGCTTCCTCATTTGTAAAATGAGTTGGAGAAGGAAATGGCAAAACACTCTAGTATTTTTGCCAAGAAAACCCCAAATTGGGTCACAAACTATCAAGGATGACTGAACAGAAAAGCTATAGATGCTTAAAATTGTCTAATAGTTCTAAATAATACCATTTAGTCTATTACACATTTAAATAAATTGATAGTCATTGAAGCTACTACAGCTTAAAAATGTGCTAAGACTTTTGGAACATCCAGTGTAAAGGAGTACCTAACATGGTACAGTAGAAAATGTGCTAATTTTAGAGCCAAGGAACCTGAATCAAATCCCACCTAGGAATCTTACTACCTTCTGTGACCTGGGACAAGTCATTTATACTTTCTGGACCTCTGTTTCCTGTGATACTATAAAATCACAAATGTAGGCAAATAGCAGATGTGTTACCTGGCTAAAACAAAGCTCTAGGTATCAAATAACAAGAACTTAGATGGATCCCATGAATGTATCATTGTGCTTATTCCCTCCATTCATGCAGATCACAACCTCCATGCAATTTCATTGTGTATGGTTTTTGGTCCATACTTTTTTATAACCTTCATTAAAGTGATAATCAGATGCCTCATTATGTCATGGAAGTGATTCTGGGTTCTTGAAGACTATTCCAAAAGAGTACAAGCTCTGAAGATCCTAGATAAAAACAACAAAGGCTTCAGGTACAATGCCTGTGATAGATAGATGGACTAGATTTGTCCAAGCAGCAGCCTAGATAAATTTAGGAAGGCTCATCAACAGATGTGAGAGGTGATGAATTATTTGGCCATAGCAACTCTCAGAGACCATCTAAGTTTTATCTGTGACTTGTGTTATCATCTGCATAGGAGTTGGGAATAGGGAGAGATACTATACCTACAAAATTACTCATCTTCAAATTACTGAAGAAATCTTTATGTACATCCTACATTCCTGTAGATGTCTTAATATACAACTTTAGTAGGCAATCAATATTTTTTTCAATTTGATTTATTCATTTAAATACTTTTTTTGTCCAGACTTGTAATTTAATCAGTTTAGATAAATCTTGTTCTAGAAACTCCCCACACTAATACACATGGGCAATTCATAATTAACATATAGTCACAGTTCTTAATCTTTTTTATATCATGGACCCCCTCTGGCAGTCTGGTGAAGCCTTTCTCAGAATAAATGTTTTTAAATGCATAAAAGATGGGATTAGAAATGAAACCAAAGATTCTTAAAAAATAAAGATGTATTTTTTTTCTATTGAGGTTCACAGATGCCCCTGAAATCAATTAATAGGACCCTTAGAAGATCCACTAACCCTTAGATTTACCTGGAGTCTTGAGAGATTAAATGACTTGCCCATCATTAATTACACAGCTAGCATGTTAGAGACTGGACCTGAATCCAAGTCTCCTGTGCTCTAAGGCTGGCCCTCTATCTCCTGCACCATGACACATCTCTATAATTTGCTACCTATAAGAGTTAGTTCATGTAACCTACAATAGAAATTCGAAACAAATTAACAAAGGTAACAAGATCCTTTCATAAGCAGGCCCTATGACTTACACATGGCTAGAAGGCTGAAGATCTGAAATCCAAGTTCCAATTCAAATGCTCCTGGATAAAAGGAACTTGTTTCAGTGAATGTGATACAAAGGACTGTCAAAAAAAAAGTTTCAATTTTTCCAAATTGGAAAATAAAACAAAGAGACCTAGGAAGCAAATTCTTCAAAGACAATTTCTGTGTTTTAATAAAGGCAGTTTTTGGTTTTACTGATCAAACTTCTAGAGATAACCATGGAAATACTTCACCATGGAAATTATTTACTTCTCAAAAAGCTATTGAAACTGTTAGTGCTAAATAACATCTGATTGCTAATAAAACATGTCACTACTAGAAAGAAGATGCTTTGACTACTTACCTACAGAGTCATTAAAATTCCCCAAAGAACCTGGTTACATGGAGGGGGAAGTATCTGATGAAAATCTGGTTTGAATAATATAGTTACACACAGCCATAAGTAGTAGAGCATATACAATAACTATAAATTTGTATCAACAGCTGATACCCTTCAGTTTTGGCCAGCTAGTTTGTAAACATTTTAATGTGGTATTTTGTAAAGAGCTTTTCAAAAACCGATTCACTTTATAAGTTATACATCTGAAAATCAGGGATATCTGCTTGCTTCCCATTCGTAGCACAGCACCGAACACAACATAGGTGCTTAATAACTACCTGTTGATTAAAGGATTGACACTGGTAAATTCTGACTTGTATTTTCCCCCTCTGAATGACACCAGTAAGAATATCTGGAGTACTAAAGCCAATATTGAACTGCATCATTTTCATGCAACCCAATGCTTACTAACCCCCACCATCAGCCTGATCCCTCTACTTGCTAGACTTTCTTCTATTTAAAATTATGTGCATACTAACTTATCTGTTAATATTTTAAATCAACCCAAGAGAATGCAACATCCTTGAAGGCAGGATTTTTCTTTTCATTTGTCTACGTTTAGATTAGATTGGATGTGTTCTGACCCAATTATAGTTTGGATAAAAGAATGCCAAGGTTTCTCAGGGATATCATTTTATTAGTTGATGAGTTGGGACTGGTCCAAAGCATACCATGTCAAAGTGATCTTCCTAGCAGAATTAAACAACTAGCTTTAAGAAATATAAGTTCAGCAAAAGTGAATGTATCAAACTTTTGCAAATTTGAATCTCTTTTTGAAGCATCCCAGCTCTATTTCAAGGAACTCATCACCTATCCAGATCATTAGCTGCATGTGTTTCCATGAAAAACATAAGGGAGGAATGACATATCAAGATAATTGAGGTAAAAATTATGGCTTCACCTAAAATAGCCAGCTATTTGTCTAGCTCTGTGTAAACAGATACCCAAGGGGGACAAATGTCAGGGAATAAACCATATGGTACAGCTTGGAATAGCTTGCCTGATGCATTTCTATAATAAATAATACCTTTAAGCTGGTTTCAAAGCAAATGCTAAATGCTTGTGATGAAATTGTAGGTCAACATTTTTACTGTTACATGTGAGTTTTCAAAGACAAAAAATTAGGATCATTCAATCTAAATTCATCTCTGGCTTACCAGCTGTCAGGATCTTAATGCCAAATGGCTGAAATGCAATGTACTCAATATAATATAGAAAGACAACTAGACCTGGTATCAGGAGACATCTGTGTTCAAATACTGCCTTTGACACTTACTAACTGTGTAACCATGGGCAAAAGTTGCTTAACATCTCTGAATGCATGTCCTTATTGTAAGATGACTTGGAGTCCCTGTCTCATGGGGTTGCTGTCAGGTTCAAATGAAATCATGTACATGAAGCATTATATGTCGATATCATCCCACCTTTTCACTCTACCTCGAAAGTCTTAATTTGAAATGATCCTGATATAGGAAGCTTTATTTCATTTAAGGTATTTTAACCACAAAATTTGAATTAAATACACATAAATTTATCATGTATATGATCAAGTGGTTGGAGCACATAGCCAGACAGTTTGAGAGAAAGATTAAAGTCATTGGCTCAGTCCCTGTGTGAACCAAGTAGTTTTCATGGGCCCACAGTCAGAGCTGTTACTCTTCATTTTTGGCTAGCTATTTCATAAACCTTTTTAACCTTTGTTACCATGGGGATCCTACAGTAGCAGAAAGATGAATAAAAGTAAATCTATCACTGCTATTGGAGAATCTCAAAAAATACATACACCTTAATCATAATAGATCCTGTAATACCTTTAGATGCAGGACCTAGTCCTGAGTGTGAATCCTTCTTCAGACACTAATCGTGTGGCCTATGATGAATCACTTTATCTCCTTCTTATTCAGTTTTGACACATGTAAAATGGAGATAACAGTACTCTCATCAAAGGGTTGTTGTGAGGATTAAATGAAATAACATCTGTAAAGTGCTTTACAACACTTAACTCCATATGCAGGAGGCCCCAAATGTCTTAGTACAATTTGACACTACCAAAACTTAAAAATGCACCGAGACTTTAGGGACATCTTGTATAAATGTTAGCCGTTATTATTTTTAAGATGCTAAAGTCAGTATATTGCCATAATAATGAATATGAGCATTCATTATTAATAAAAATAATGCAATGAATAAAAGCAATAGCAAAGATTTTTAAAGATTATCTTCCTCAGTAAGAAAAGGTGATTAAAATAAGTCAAGTGGAAGATCATCAAGACATACTTGGTGAACAGCATGATACTTCTATGGCTCAGTGATTTCATTAATGTGGGTCCTTGGTACAACAGGTATATGAAGCATTTTTGTGCGAGGCACTGGGAATATAAATATGAGACAAACAACGTCCTCAAGGAACTTATATTCTACTGAGAGATAGCTTCTAACCCTTTCACTAATAAAAGGTTACAACCACTTCATGCCTTTTTATGCTATCTTCATAGCTGCTGTCACCAAAGGGTTCACCACCTTACAGTGAAGCCACTGGTGAGCTTTTATTAATTCAGCTAGGGAGGCCTCAGATCAAACATACAGACAATCATCAGGCCAACACTGGCGAAACATGTTTGACTCAAGAAATGAACAGTGTTACTACATCCACATTGCCTTCTGTTATCCATTTCATTTTCTTTTATTACATTTATGCTCAACATTACGATCAATCTAAGTAGGAGATTAAAACATTGATACAATTTTTGAAGGGTCTTAAGTGTAGTGGGGATGGAAGCAATCATGGAATCCCTGTCCAATTAAGTCCATCAAATTCCCTTGATAAAATGATTAAAAAGTTATAAAAATATGGTGTAAAATTGTTCACTTTTCAGCATCCTAATTTGCACATTATCACAGTATTCACCTTCCAGATATTAACTTGTCCATTTGCTTATGAAAGGATTAGGAAGCTAGGTTGAAGATCGACAGAGAATGGATTTACCCTAGAAAGAAAAATTCTAAAATTTTGAGGAGTCAACTTTGCCATCATTTGTGCTGCAGAGGGGAGTTGCAAATAGAGGTTTCTATGAAAGAAAAACATTGTTCCTCAGAATTTTCTCTTCGACTTCTCCCTTTCCCTTCTTGGGAGTATAGGGCAAGGGTGAAGAGAATTTCTTCCTCCTACCCACCCCCACTGACAATAGCATCTTATAAGAGAAGTATATGACAGTGTCCAGTTTTGGAGTCAAGCCAAGTGGCAGAAGTTGAGACTCTTCTGTGTAGCCTGTCTGTCTCTGTCTCTGTCTCTGTCTCTGTCTCTCTCTCTCTGTCTCTCTCTGTCTCTCTCTCTCTGTCTCTCTCTGTCTCTGTCTCTCTCTCTCTCTCTCTCTCTCTCTCTCTCTCTCTCTCTCTCTCTCTCTCTCTCTCTGTAGTTGAGGTTAAGTGACTTGCCTGCAGTCACACAGCTAGCGTCTGAGGCCAGATCAGAACTCACATCCTTCTGCCTCCAGGGCCAGTGCTCTATTTACCGCATCACCTAGCTGCTGCTGTAGCATCAGTTTTTGAAAGGATTTAGCAGTACCCTAGTCTAGGCTATCATTTGAGTTAAAACCAAGAACTGATGATGACTATAGCTAAGCAGTGAAATAGCAACCTGCAAAAAAAAAAAAAAAGCCCTGCAAGACCAAGGTCAAGGGGAACAGTGAAACAACATCAAGTGCTCTGCACTCCTTCAGTGTCAGAGACATGAGCTGCTTAGCCTGGCATGCGCCTTAGCCACATGTGTTACATATATGTGTAGCTCTCTGCTTGTGAACTTCTATCTATTATCATTCTAATTGATACTGTGGGAGGCTGTGGGAGAGCTTACCCCAGGTTTATGGGGGAGGTGTTTTATTGCCACTGTTTTTACTGTATCGTTTCTGTAGACGCCTTTACTTTAAACCAATTATGTTCTCTGGCTAACTGGAGTTAAACTAAACACACTAATGGGGGCTCATGAGATAGGTATAGGACTACATTGAACCTGGGATAATCACTCTTCAGGAATCTAACTGGTGAATGTAATTGGGGATAGGGAGAAGGATACCAGAGGAGGTGCTACCTAGAATTGCAATAAAAGTACTACATTTGGAGAAATGTCAATGGAAACTATTAAATACCCTTATTCTTTTGTCCCTTATTGTAGACCAAGAAAATCATTAAAATATCAAAAACAAAATGATGCTTTTAGTAATGTAAACATCCCCAAATTGTATACCCCACTAGATGTTTACTACCAGAATCTTCTGTCACTAACATTCTCCCAACTCCCTGTTGAGCACAAGATTACCATTTGGATAATCTGTTCAGATTTGCAAGCACAGACTTCAAATTTTGCTTAGCAAAGATATCTTCTGTCTTTAATGTTTACATGGATTTAATAGGATATCTATCAGACCCTCCTTGTCAAAGTTAAATTCAATCACAAATTGAGTCTCTTCTCTAAAGTAAATAACAATTTTGATGAAGAAATAACTTAAATAAGAGTCTTTTAACCAGTTTTTTGGTTGTCATGGAACCCTGTAGCAGTCTGGTGAAGCCTAAATACCCCTGTAAAAAAAGATTTGGAAACCCAAGATTAAGAACCCCTGCCTAACATCACATACTTATACCCAGGTAAGAAGTATGGCAACAAATGGTCCTTAGGATTTCCTTGCTTTAAAATACTGAATTTTTTCCCCTTTCCTATCTATGGAAGTCAAGAATAGTAATGTAACTAGGTCTGTCTCCCAAAGAGATGAAAGAAAAAGAAAAAGGACCTATATGTAAAAAAAATATTTATAGCAGCTCTTTCTGTGGAGGCAAAGAATTGGAAATCGAGGGGATGCCCATCAACTGGGGAACGGCTGAACAAGTTGTGATATGCGATTGTGGTAGAATAAAAAGAGGAATGCTTTCAGAAAAAACAAATGGCAAGCCACTCCTGTATCTTTGACAAAGAACAAACCACCCAAATGGGGTCACAAAGAGCTGGACACAAGGGAAAAATAACTCAACAACAACAAAGAGAGCAGAACTAGAAGATCATTGAACACAGCAACAACAATATTATAACAATGATCAATTGTGAAAGACTTAGCTACTCTGATAGATCCAATGATCCTAGACAATTCTGAAGGACTCAAGATGAAAAATGCTACTTACCTCCAGAGAGAAAACTGATGAATTCTGAGTACAAATGAAAGTATATATGTGTGTGTGTGTGTGTGTGTGTGTGTGTGTGTGTGTATACACACACACACACACACACACATATATTTGCTTTCCTTATTTCTTTGCTTTTTTGTGACATGTCTAATAAGGAAATATATTTTATGTGATTTCATGTGTATAATTGATATCACATTGCTCACCTTCTCATTGGGTGGGGAAGGGGCTGAACTGAGGAAGATGATTTAAGAACTCAAAAATATTTTTAAAAGAATGTCCTAATTTTTTAAAGAAAATTGTAAAGAGCATCGCTCTTTACAGTTAAGAATAATGGGTTTGCTACCAGCTAGCTATGCGACCCTGTGAAAGTCATTTATCTCTCTTGGCCTAAGTTTCTTCGCCAGTAAAATGAGGTATTTAGACTAAATGACATCTAAAGTCCCTTCCAAATAAAACATTATTTTACCTGTAATTTTGAGGTGTCATTAGTCAGCTTCATTCAGGAGGCCAGTGTTTTAAAAGCCCTTTCTTACTGAATTGCTGACTTGGAAAAACAGTAAAAATGACCTACATGCAATTTCTGTCAGCAGCAGATAGGAAGGATAACAATATCTGTGCATGGCCTAGAATGAGTAGAAGAATAAAGATGCTGCCACTTGGCTAGAACACCTTGCAGGACTTCTAGTCCTGAGGAAGGAGATAATTACCTACTTAGTATTAATATAGGGCCCTAGGCAGTTGGAAGGCTGTTGATTTTTTTTAAATTAGCCCACCTCTAGTCTTGCAAAGGTAAAGCAGGGAGCAGAGTGGTCTGTGTATGAAAGTATTTGGGACTGCTGACATAGCCGAGGCAGCACTGGGGAATACTAGCTTTCTACCATCGTGAATTTCATGTTTTCTGTGGGTTTGGCGGGCACTGCTAGACACACAAGGCTACATCTCTTATCTTTGTTCTCTTGGGAAGATGAGCTTCAAAACTGCCACTAGCTGTGTCCCTGGGGCTTTGGAAGGAATGAGAACAGAGAAGAGTAGTGTCTGCATTAAGTAGAGATCCTGAATATTTTTCATGTATTATGGACCTCTTTGGGCACTCTGGTAAAGCTTGTGGATCCCTTCTCACAGTAATGTTTTTAAATAACTGAAGATAATGTGAAAGACTAGTGGTTAGTGAAAATAAAGATGTATTTTATTTTTCCAATCCAAGTTCCCTGTAATCTGTCCACTGACCCCTTCAGGGTCCTTGGACCCCAGTTTAAGAACCCTGGCACCATTTACTGATGCTTAGCAAAGGATGCTAAGAGAACAATTTACATACAACATTGAAAGTCATCAGTGATCAATGTAGTCATAAGTCTTGATGTCAGAGGTAGGCCTCCCTTGCTTTGGAAGAAAGATGGTACACGATAAGTCCATAATGATGCCCATCTCCTCAGAACATGCCAATGTGTTGTTTTGTTTATATATCTTTGCCACAAGGGAAGGTTCTTAGGGGTAGCTAGGTGGTATAGTGGACAGAATGCCAGGCCTGGGGCCAGGAAGACTCATCTTCCTGAGTTCAAATCTGGCCTCAGACACTCACTAGCTATGTGACACTGTTCAAGTCACTTACCCCTATATGCCTCAGTTTCCTCATGTATAAAATGAGCTGGAGAAGGAAATGGCAAACAATTCTAGTATTTCTGCCAAGAAAACCCAAAATGGAGTCATAAAAAGTTGGACACTACTGAAAAATGACTCAACAACAAGAAGGATTTTTAAAGGAAAAGAGGTCAGTAGGAAGTAGATAATGTTTCAAAAACAGGAAAAAATTTTCAAAATATGTGTAAAGAAAACCCCACTTGCCTCCAGGCTTACTTTTGTGTTATGTGTCTAAATACCTTAAAGTAAAGCTTCTTATTAGTTGTGCATAAAAATAGAGCTGGAAAATACTAATATTAAGAAAGAAGAATAATCACAAACTAAATATATTCAGTATTTTGGAGCCATACCCTTCCCTCATAAGCTTCCAAAAACACAGCTCTTTTTCAGCATTGAAGATATTTCATTTTTCCAATTTCTATCATATAAGATTGCTAGTTTGTAAGCTATTTAACACCATTTGTGTCTATATAGTTTATGCATCACAGCTTTGGGGTTTTTTTTTCCCATTCTAAGCAAAAGCTCTATATTACATACATGAGCCACTTAATGAATCACAGACAACAAATTCCTTGAAAATGTCTTGCTTTAAATGGTTGCTTTAAATCAAAAATATCTCTTTGGAGCATTCAGTTATTTTATACAAATTAATAAATCTTTCCTTCCTGTTCCTGACATTTTCCAAAATAAAAAATTATACTCTTTTGAACCTACGTAGCCCAACAATGCTCTTTTTTGAAGAAAGAAAGAGAGGGACAGAGAGGGAGGGAGGAAGGGAGGAAGAAAGAAAGAAAAGAAAAGAAAGAAAGGGAGAGAAAGGAAGGGAGGAGGGAAGGAAGGAAAAAAAATAGGTTACAGGTTTTAGACCAGTTGTAGCATTGCATAGATTTTAGCAGGATCTGGCTGTAAGCTGAATTTTGAAATAAATGAAGTTTGTTTCTAGTGCCTCTCACTTCTCCTTTCTGGCCCTGTCCATTCCTTCCTTAGGCTTTTGCCTTCTCCTTCCTGCCAGGCTGCTCTTGCTGCCTCAGGAGAGTAAAGCACCTCATGATCTGAACTTACGAGTTTCTTGTTGTGAATGAGTTTAATGTACCAACCAGGAGGAAAAAGAAAGCAATGGAATAAATCTGACACATTTAGGGAATTTCAGGCGGACGCGAGGACACTTGAAGAGTTTGTCATTCATGTGTTTTAGTCAGATGAGCCTTTCCGGCAAGCCTTCTTGACCTGCTCTGTAATGAGTAAGGACCTACTGTACTTTTCATCTTCAATCTTTGGAGAAGAGGGGGGAGGCCTTGGACATTTCATCAGTTGGGAATTCCTGGTATGGAACTCTCTCCACCAATACAGACCAGCAACTCGTCTGTAACTTACAGTTTCAGAGAGTTGCTTGAGGCATTAAACATCTTACTGGGTCACACAGGCAGTACATATCAGGTACTAGCATTGAACAATGTCTTCCTGACTCCAACGTTTGCCCTCCATCCTTTATGTTATGAATGACAGAGTTTTATGATAATCTACATTTCAAGGACCTGAGTTACTTAAAGAGGAGACTGACCGAAACTCACTCTTGGGGTAGGAGTACAAGGTGGAGATTGGGAACATATGGGCAAATACCTGGGCATATCCTGGAGCACAGTTATTCAGGGAAAAGGGGGAGGGGGTAGTTAATTACAATTCTCTGACCAAACGTGAATAGATCCATGCTCAATTATGGTTGGTACTTTGTGCAATAATGCTTCAGTGATAAAGAATCTGCCAGCTGCAAGGATGTAGTAAAGAGTCTACCTTCTAGTTCAACCCTTCCAGGAACATAATGCAGTAATAACTGATACAATAATTACAGTTTCTGATGAGACAGTTTAAAAGCCTCACCTCCTTTCCTTCCCTTGGCTATACTGGAGTTCTGCCTGGAAGACTAAAAAGAAGCATCCTCTCTTTCACTTAACTTAGAAATGACCTGCTCATTCTTCTTCTAGGACCTGCTACAGTTGGCAATATTATTTTAAAAAAAGAGAGAGACAAAGCAGGTTCTTAATTCTATAAGGCAGCATTATATCTGAAACAGGCTCATTAGAAGCACCTGCTTTATCTCATAAGAATCTAGACTCAGACTTTAGGTCACTTCATCTAACATCACTTTAGGGACAAAGAAACTGAGGCCAATAGGGGAGTATTTTGGCCAAGACCATACAGGTAATAAATGACAGGGTTAGGATTTGAATCCATTGTCTTTCACTCCAGCTCCAGAATTCTCTCCACTGTATCACACTACTCTCTACCGTACTATGCTGTCTTCTAGTTATGCTCTTTCTAGTTTTGAAGGCATTTTCAAGGTCTTTACAAGGCATGACTGACAAATAATAATTATTATCCCACTTTTATATAGCATTTAAGATTTTAAAAGTGCTTAACTTTCATTGTAATACAAATATTAACAGCGTAGCACGTGTTCTGGGCTCACGTACCCATTCTTACAGGCAGTTTGGGTATCCAGAGCAGGGCAATTATACCCTCCCTTCATCTTGAGAGGCTAAAGGTTTCTTTTTCATTCTTTAGTTCATAAGACCCAGCCTGCATACTTCTCCCCTGTGACTATGGGTTAATATCAATTAGTCAGTTAAACTTGATTAGTTTTTAGAACTAATGTTCACTTTGGGAATTACTTTGATCATATACTTGGCACAAAACATATTCCCCAAAATCTGTTACACACAGTATAAACAAAGTCTATAGGAAAGTGGACTCAAGCTTAGAGATCATATACAGGAAAAAGTATAACTCGTGTCTCCTATGAAAGTCATTTTGCTGGAGTCCTCAATATATCCCCCTAAGATATTATATAGCTTCTCTGCTGGGCTCTTTGTGGAACCCTAAATATGTACTTCCTCATTGCATTCAGTCTGTCCTCATCTCCAGATGCATGCACTTCTGTCAACTGATCCAGAACACTATTACTAGGATGCTGATGAAAAAGGCGAACTATTACAGTCCTCCAAAGTTTGCAAAGTTATCCTCTAGTCAAAGTGAGGAAGCAGAAGGAAATCAAGACTGAAGCTGATGCCAGGGTTCTTCCCTCCCTTCACAATCAATTTCTTCTCAGGGCTTTGGTTCTCGTTCTCTTCTTCTCTCTCTCATTCTCTCGTTCTCTCTCTCATTCTCTCTCTCTCTCTCTCTCTCTCTCTCTCTCTCTCTCTCTCTCTCTCTCTCTCTCTCTCTCTCTCTCTCTCTCTCTCTCTCTCTCTGAAACCATCTGAACACGCTTCCTATACGATGTATCTCCATTTTATCCAACAGCTTTCAAAGACATCTAAACTGGTTGAGTACTTTTTTATACTTAATCTCTTCTCCATGATAGTTTGATTCTAAAGACATATATGTTTTCATCTGGTTAAGGTATCAGAGTGTATTTTACCATCTTGACACTTACTTTATTTTTATTTTTATTTTTGCTAGGCAATGGGGTTAAGTGAGTTGCCAGGGTCACACAGCTAGTAAGTGTTATGTGTCTGAGGCCAGATTTGAACTCAGGTACTCCTGAATTCAGGGCCGGTGCTCTATCCACTGCACCACCTAGCTGCCCCTTGACACTTTAAAGCAGAAGAGAGTGATTATCTAGGCCAGAGGTGGGGCACATGTGGCCTTCTAGGTCCTCAAGTGCAGCCCTTTGACTGAATCCAAACTTTATAGAACAGATTCCCTTAATAAAAGGATTTGTTTTGTAAAACTTGGGCTCAGTCAAAAGGCCACACCTGAGGACCTAGAAGGGCACATGTGGCCTAGGGGCTGTGGGTTTCCCACCCTTGGTCTAAGCTGCCACTCCTCCCACATTAATTGAATTATTGAATTGGAAGGGATATCAGGAGCTATAGAGACCAAGTTATATCTGACCAAGAAATTCCTCTACAATTTCCCCAGCAAGTAGTCCTCAATCTTGGCTTGGAGATCTTTAGGGAGGGGAATATCTATCACTATTTTAGGCAGCCCATTCCACTTATGGATATCCACTTTTTTGCAGGGTAAGCTATGCATCTGAAACTTCCAACAATTGCTCCCAGTTCTGTCTTCATCACCCACCTAATATACATCAGTTTAGACTCAGGATTTTAGAGCTAGAAGGTATGATAAATTTGTATTTAGAGATGGAAGGGACCTTAACATCACTTGATCTAACCTCTTTGAAGAAACAGAAGCCCAGAGACGCTTTAACTTACCCAGGTTCAAATAGGTAGTATCAGGAGCTTGCCTTGAACCAAGGTCATCTGATGCCAATGCTAGTGTTCTTTCCATTATAATGTACCATTTTAAGATATGGGGTATGCAGGAAGGACTAGCACCTCTGGTTTAAGGGGCCCTTTTGGCTTCTCATCCAACTTTGATGTCTACCTAGCACTCAACCCTCACCTGTGGCTCCAAGAAGTTGTAACATAAGTAGTGGCCACACTTGGGTGAAGTGTCTCAGCACATAGGCTAAACCAGGTTGAGGGTAACCGACAGGCCCCAAACCTGTTGGTGAGTTAGAGCAATGTCTAGTCCAAGCATGTGAAGACTTCCTCCAGAGGAGGATGACAATAATTTGTTCCAGCAGCCATGAAGGCAGCTGAAGCGGGTGCTGTGAAGTACTTAGAGCCTGGTCAGACCAAGGTCATCTACTGCATCCTAGGCCATGACCAGTCATCCTGACTTTTGTCTTGCTACTTACTGGACTTCAATGACTCTGGAAGAGAGGAAGAGAAGGACTACTACTTTGTGCAACCCTGCCTCTATTAGATCCAGTTCACCATACAAGTTAAGACACCACCCTGTGATGTCATTGATTCTTTTCAAAAACGAAGGTAAAACCATTCTGATAACCATTTATCTGTAAGATACTATCTGTAAGATTATCTGCAAGATAACTGTAAGAAACAACACTGTTATTTATCCCAAGAATTTTTTATTTCCCCTTTATTTTAGTTGACTCCATGGTCTTAATTAAATGGAGTATAAAATCCAAGAGAGGCAGCATGGTATATTGCCCCAGAGTCAAGATGAATCTGTGTTCAAGGCTTGTTTCTGATACCTGCACTTTGCCATGTGACCCTAGATAAGTCACTTAACCTTTCAATGCTCCCATACAAATCTATAAGCCTAAACACTGCAGTTGCCAATCTACATTCATAGGGATAAATTCCTGACTGGAAACTTTCTTCTACCTTTGGAATCACAGGGGTGTGTGTGTGTGTGTGTGTGTGTGTGTGTGTGTGTGTGTGTGTGTGTGTGTGTATGTGTGTATATCATATGTATACACACATGTATGCATACGTATATACCTCTCACAGGTGTCATGATACACATATATATACACATACTTGTGAGATTATATATTTATATCTATACATATACACATATATGCATATATGCGAATTCTCTAAATTTAAACTAGAGATTTAGCAGTGGTAGGCTTTGTCAACAGCTTTAAAATCAAATGTATTTGCAGTTTCATGTACAATCATCTTTTTTTCCTCTTCTACTACGTTATGGAAATGCTTGTTTTGTTTCTTAAGTTCAGAATAAATAAAATTTTAAAATGCTATTTTAATAATAGCTAAACATTATACAAGGTGTTTCAAAAGTCTTAGTGTGATTTTTAATTTGTCCTAAGACTTTTGGAATATTCTGTAGAGCACTTTAGAAACGTTAATGTGTTTTATATACATTATCTAATTTTATCCTTATGAAAGCCATGTGAGACCAATACTGCAGGTATAATTATCTCTATTTTATCAATGTCCATGGCCAAACATCTGGTGTTAGAGGCAGGATTCAGACCCAGTCCTCTCCAGATTCTTAGTCCAGAACTTTTTCCACTATACTGCATGGCCCCGTTTCCCATTTTGCAAGAGCAGGTACTGAAATACAAGAACATCTGTTTTAGAAAAGATGTTTCATCTGGGAAAGTTCTCTATGTATAGGGTATGATTAGAAATATAATCAGTCCCTTCTGGTTGGAAGGTGACGAGTTAAGGGGAAGAAGAAAAGGATAATTGATTGTGTTGTGGGATAGTAGCTAGCAGGATATAAACAGACCAAAGGAGATCTGGATTTAAATACCCTCTCAACACACTAGTTGTATGGCCATAATGCAAATCACCATAACCTCTTTTAGTCACAGTTTTCACATGGGTAAATGGAAGCAATATCTATTGCACTTACCACATGTGGATATTGCAAGGGTAAAATGTGTACATAAAGCACTTTTCAAACTCTGATGTACTATTGCAAACCCAGTTCTTATTAACATAATAGCAATAATATGGTACTTATGCTTGTGCTATATTTTATATTACTAATACACAATTTGATAACCAGAACAACCATGAGATGACAAAATAATTATTTTTTTTCAGTGTGGTACCCAGGAGCAGCAGACAAGTTTGATTCATTCAATAAGAACCATAGAAGTGTAATTTTGGAAGGGAGACAGAGGCAACAAGCACATTGTGGGTTAGAAGTCTGGGATTTGAGTGCATAAGTCCCAACTTTGCTATACAAATGCTAGCTGGTTTATTCATGCAAGTTGTTACTTATTATGTGACCTGTCTCATATAAGTCTTTTATTTTATAGATAGAGAAACTGAGGCCAAGAGAAATCAAGTACTTTGCTCAAAGTAACGTAGGAGCAGAGCTGGGACTAAAACCTGGTCTCCTTACTCTGCCAAGTGTTGTTTTCACAGTGGTGTCATCATTCTTAGAGAACTTAACCCTTTGATGTCATACACTTCCTTCTGGGGGCCCCAATGTCCAGAATGGCTAGTGGCTCACATGGCCCTCTACAACTAAGCTGCCTGGTGTTATGCCTTACTCCCTGGCCATGTTCCTCATCTGCCACCCTCCCTTTGAGCCCCTATATACTCTGGAAAGTTCCTCCTGATTAATCAAATCATTACTTCCATTGCTACCTGAAAGTCTGTCTGTCCAATCCCCTAAAGCTCCACTCGTAGTCCTTTGTAACTTTTTAAACCACTGAACTCCTCCTCCTGCTGCCTCTTTCTCTTATCTTTCTCATTAGAATGTATAGAAGCTTTCTGAGGGCAGGAATTTATTCCCTTTTGAAACTGGATCCTCAGCACACTGTCTGATACAAAATAAGCATTTAATAAATCTTTCTCATTCATTTATTCAGGGATTTTTTTTTTTACATCACAGATTTAGAGCTGAAAGGGACCTTAGAAGGCCGTTAAGCACAACTGTTTGATTTTACAAATGAAAAAACTGAGGCCTGGAGAGATTAAGTGACTTAAAATTATGAAGTTAAGGATCCCACAGCTAGTAAGTATCCAAGGCAAGACCTGTCTCTTAATTTCCTATAATTCCCTATTGATTGCTTCACAGCTGTATCTCAAGTACCAAAATATCTACAAGTAAATGGAATAGGGAATTTTCTACAAGATGTGATATGAGGGATATTTGCCTAAAAATATCTCCCCCAAAAAGTTTTGGACCTGAAATCTTACTTTTAGACATATTTTTTTTAAGATTAAAGAATTCTCTCTTGTTAAAATACAATATCCCCAGAAAGGCAACCCATATGAAGCTATTAGCTATTAATATTTTACCATGATGGAAAGCATGGTGTTGTTGTTTGTCCTTAGTTTTCTAAAGGACCAGTGACATCACAGGTAATGATTTGCATGTGAAATGATTTATATGAGGCAGAGCTACACAAAGTCTTCAGCCTCACTCACACCCAGGCTGGAATGCAGTGGATGACCTTAGTGGCTTCTGTGTCTGACCAAGCTCTGAGAGCTTCACAGCACCTGCTTCAGCTGCCTTTATGGATACTGGAACAAATTCTTCTCATTTGCCCGTTCCACTAGGGAAAGTCTTCACATGTTTGGGGTAGATATTCCCCTAACTCACCAACAGGTTTGAGGTCTGTCAGTTCCTCAACCTGGTTTAAACCCTCTACCGTTTTACTGGGGTGTGGCTGCTGCATATGATACAGCTTCTTAGAGCCAGAGGTGAGAGTTGGGAGAATCAGGTGGACACCAAAGGTGGATAAGCAGCCCTGAAAAAGGCTTAGCAAGCCCTCACACCATAGGTGCTAGTCCTCCTGAGCGCCCCATATGTCCCAGAAAACATGGTACAATAGAAATGATGCATTGATTTGCAGTCAAAATATATTTTGTTCTGCTACTAACCACTGGTGTGAAATTAGGCAAGTCACCCAAACTCTTCAATGCTGCTTTTCCATGTGTAAAATAGGACTGTGACTGCACTATCTCTGAGGTTCTTTTTTGTTCTATATTCCATGACCTTGAGAGGTCATGGAATTATTATTATTTATTGTTTACTTTTATTTATTATTATTTTATATTATTAGCTGTGTTACCCTGGAGAAGGGGTCATTTAAATACTACGAACCTTGATTTTCCTCATCTATAAAGTAGAGATAAAAGCACCTACCTCACAGTTCCGTGTCAGAAGTGAAATGTTATCAAATGAGATAATATATGGAAAACGTAATGTAAAATCCCTACATAAATGTCTAACATCATACATTTATCTGCTTCCAATATTTATGAAGCACCTATATTCTATGTATAGAACACCACTGTTTGCACATAGTAAGCCCTTCACAAATGTATGTTGTATTGCCAGGATGTGGTATTGTTGAATTGCTAGGATGTGGTACCCTAGAGCTTTATCACTGTGATGTAGTAAACAGTTCTCTAGCACTGGTTCTTCAAGAGTGTGCCATCTTTTGGTGGAAGGGAAGAAGGTCTTAGTATGGAACTTATTCTTACAATCCATGAATTTGGGCAAGATTCCTCTAAGCCATGAATAACACTGTGCTATGACCTCACCCCTCTCCAAAAATAGGATTGACAAACTTTGGCCTCATTAGATACATGTCAGCTGTAGTTTTGTGTGTTCAAACTTTTTTGTTTTGCTTAGGGGGGAGGGGAGGAGGAATTTAGAAGGAAATCTATAGTACTTTTCATTGCCCAAGAGAACAGGACTAGATATGGAGAAGCCATGAGAAGCTGAGCTAGCATGAGGATCCAAGCCTGGTCAAATGGGGACAGCGAAAAAAGAGGGGCAAGCAAGAAGGTGCTGAAGGCCACTTGAATCCTTCCTAATTCTGCTGAGGTCCAGATTCTACAGTGACCTCTATTTCCCTTCTCTAGGTACTATGTTCTAGTTCATTTAAAATTCGGTTCCCTGTTCTTCATTAGGCCTCTTTATTCTCTCTAGCTATCCTCAGAGTCCCCATAACTTTTTAATCTGTGGCCTTGTTCTCTAACCAGGAATCTGAGGGCTGGGTTATAGCCCATAGACCCTAAAGCAATGTTTACTAACCTTGTATTCTAGGGGAACTTCCCTTTCAAGTAATTTGAATAGAGAGTCTACAAAGACCATTTGAATATTAGCGTTCCTTTTCTCTTTATTTTACTAATTATACCAATTATGTAGGGCAAATTTTCTCAGTATCCCTCCCCATCCCCATTTATCTTGGGGAAATTCTATATTTTTAGGAACCTGGGAACAAATTTATGGGTTCAAGCCTCAAAGCCAATAAAAAAATAAAAATATTGAGAAGTACTACAAGAGTTTTGACTCCAGACCTATAAGCCATCATCTCTAGAGGCAATGTGACATAGGGGAATAATAGCTAACATTTATATATTGTTTACTATGTGCCAGGAACTGTGCTAAACACCTTACAATTATTATCACATTTGATCTTCGTAACAACCCTGGGAGGGAGAGAGGTGTTACTATTATCCCCATTTTATAGATGGGGAAACTGGGGCAAAAAGACAGTACGTGACTTGCTCAGGGTCAGCTATCTAGTAAGTCTGAGGCCACATTAGAACTCAAGTCTTCCTGACTTCAAGCCCCGTGCTCTATTCATTGCACCATCTAGCTGCCCTTGACTTGGAATCAGGAGGAGTTAGATGTAAATCCCGCAGTTTATACATTAGATTGTTTGCCCCTGGGCAAATTATTTAACTTCATTCAGCCTCCATTTCCTCATCTCTAAAATGGGGATAATCATAGCTTCTGCTTCACCAAGTTATCATCTGAATCAAGTGACAAAAATATTTATTAAACACTTTTCATAATTTTAAGTTGTATAAAAAATCTTAACTATAATCTTATTCACCCAATGTAGCTTTCATACTCTGCCTCCAATTATCTGAACAAGGAAGGCAAATGTATCATTTTCCATCCATTTTAGGATGACTCTAATCGTGCAAAGGTAGGGAAGCTTAAGGAGCTCCAGATAGGCAATACATTTTTATCCCAACTTACTAGATGGTAGCTCTTCACCTGAGTATCAGTGGTTCTGATGGGCTGCTGATTGGCATTCCTCCATCATTCAGCAGTTCTCAGAGGTTTGGTCACTCTCCTCAAGTCCTCTCTGCTCTATAATTCAATGTCTTCCGAGTCCAAGACTACATCTGCTACCACTCCTGACATTGTTCTCTTCCAACTAAGACCTCTTAATGTCTTGGTTTTATAAACAGATCCCCTCCCCCAGGGTGTCAATTGTTGTCCCCTAGTTCTCCTCTTCTCCACAAAGAGCTTGTGGCTTCTCTCCTGGGCACTCCACTAAAAGCCAAGACCTGGCTGCGCTCTCGCTCTCACAGTACCTGTAGAGTGATTACACAGGTCTTTCAGCGACTAGTTCTTTTAAGAACGTAATCAGCACCCTGTGGAGTTGCCTAGGGAAACAAGCCTGTGTAATACCAGTTAGTGTCACGATCTCATAAACTCTCTCTAAATTCCCTTCTTTTGTGCACTGAGGCAGGACCCAGATGCATTCATTTTCCCTTGACTTGAGGTATCTTCCCAGGGAGTTGCAGTATAAACTGCCTTCCTCCCAGCCATGTCTAAACAGAGCTAAAAGGAACCTTGGTGACAATCCAAAATTCATCCCTGGATCACAAGGTACAAAATTGCAAATCAAATATTAGGATCAGATCCGGTATCCCATTTGAGAGAATTGAAACTAGCTTTCAGAACCTGGAAAGACTTATATGGTCTGATGCTGAGTGAAGTGAGCAGAGCCAAGAGGACTTTGTACACAATAACAGCCACATTATGCAATGACTAAGATTGTTAAACTAAACCCTTCTCAGCATTACGAGGATCTAAGACATCTCCAGAGGCCTCAGGATGGAAGATGCTGTCCATATCCAAAGAAAGAACTATGGAAATTGAATTGCTATCACTTATTTTTACCTTCTGTTGAGTTTTGTTTCATCTTTCTGATGGTTCCTCCTATTGGTTTTAATTTTTACTTACAACTTCACTACTGTGAAAATATGTTTAATGGGTATGTAAATGTAAAGCCTATATCAGATTGTGCACCGTCTTAGGGAGGGTGATGATGAGAAAAATTTTCAACTCAAAAGCATATGGAAGTGATTGTTGATAAATCAAAATAAATTAATAATAATAAAAAAAGAAATGTCTTTCTACAAAATAGATACATTCCAATAAAAGGGTATTTACTGGTAATGTCTTTCTGAAGTAGCTTGGTTTTCCTCTTAGTTCACTTGTTTGTCTTGGTCTGTACCTGAAATCATGTGCCATAAATTTTTTTTCTGTCTTGTTTTCTGCAGAACACTGGACCTTTTAGGTAAACTCACACAAACTGATCCAGGGCAGTTTGTGCGTAGAGGCAGAGGGCACCAAAGAAACAGTTTAGTTTCAGTTATTCTGTAGTCCAAAGTCTCTATAACACATAGAATGGCCTACCAATATGAATTGTTTTCTGGAAGTCCCAGAGGGAGGAACTGAGTATGGCCCCTGAGTGCATAGGCAGTTAATGTTCCTTCCAGAAAGCAAAGCCTGCTTTATACTGTGCTTAGGCATTCTCAGCAAATAGAAGCTTGCATTAAGCACTTCTAGGGCTGTATCCCAAAGAGATCAAACAAATGGGAAAAGGACCCACATGTTCAAAAATATTCATAGCAGCTTTTTTTTGTGGTGGCAAAGAATTGGAAATTGAGAGGATGCCCATCAATTGGGGAATGGCTGAGTAAGTTGTGGTATATGAATGTTTGTGGTTTGCTCTCTGTATAATACCTTAGATGAATTGGATACCTTAGGATACTAAGAGGCAGAGCGGGGATTTGAACCCACATCCTCTGGTTCCAAACTAAGACCAAATATCACATGTAAGAATATACCAGAAGGAGACTGGTACATTAAAAAAACAAACAAACAAACAATGAAATCCCCAAACTGGCAGTGGCTTTTTTCTGGGTGGCTGGGTTATCTTACCCAGAGAATCCTCATCTAGGGTGAAAACAAAGCCTAACATGGGTGTGCTTTATACCAGAAACCTTCTGAGTTCTGATAAGATCTTTACTTTTGGAGAAGCCTGTTACATCCTGAAGCTCTTTAAATAGAGAAGCATCTATGTTATCTATTTTCAAACAAGGACTTTGGGCATGACAAAGGCTGCTTACTGCAATGGAAGATGTTTCTTTTCCTGGAACAGAACTCCATAGGGGGGAAAACCCAGAAGGTTCAGAAATCATCTTAATGTGCACATGTGTTTGAGTATAGCTGGCAATATAACTCTAAATTCCTCTATTTCTTCTCCTCAGTGACCCTGACTGTTGTCAGGGACTCTGAGATGCTAAAGAATTACATCTTTTCCTTATTGCTTGTCAAATTATTCACATAGGACCAAAGGTTGGCTATAGATGAAATCCAATTCCTAAAAATATCTTTTGAGGATTGGGGGAGGGGATGACAAGGAAGAAAAAAACATGACCTTTCATACATATTTTTATTTTTTGGAAAGCTGAATAAGAGGAGAGGTCATTCTTTACTGAATGAGGTTCCTGCCTGAGGCAGCTATGGATTATTTTATATTAGATCTGCAGAGTTCTTACATATGAAGGATCCTTAAGTGTTGTTTGCTGGACATTAGGATTTCTGTCTTTAATGGGAAATGAACGTATGCTTTTGGAATGTTGAGAGTGACCGGGTTAACTTCAAAAAAGGGTGATTTTTGTTAAAAAAAACTGGTTAAGTGAATTTTCTCTCATTTTTCATACAGATCATCTTGGTTCCATATAAAATCCAACACCTTAATCAAATAACCAGGAAGACTGGGAAATTTTGTAATAATTAAACACTTTGATTCTCTTAACCCACACCTCCCCGCCCCATCTCCTCTTCTGCCCCCAGAAAAAGCTGGAAACAAGGAAGATTCCCATTGATTAGAGAATAGCTAAACAAATTATAGTAAGCAAAGAGAAGGGAATATTATAGGCATCAAGAAATGAATATGAATAATTCTGAGGTGCATGGAAAGACATATAAAGTGATGCAGATTGAAGCAGAATCAGGAAAGTAATGTACCCAATAGCAACAACGTAAATGGTCATAATAACAAAAACAACAACAACAACAAACCCTTAACTGAATGCCAAGTAATTATCATGACTAGGCTTGGTCCCGGAGAAGAGATGAGAAAATGTACCATTCTCCTTTCTTTGGAAAGGTGGAGAACCACAGGCATAGGACTTTGCACATATCCTGTTGGTCAAAGTTGGTATGTTGCTTAATTTTGCTGAATTATACTCCCTCCCCACACCCACCCCACCCCACTTTTTTATTTTTTAAGCCTTTGTTACAAGGGATGGCTCACTGAGTGAAGGACAGTAGAGGACTGTATTCAGAAATCAAGGTGATAATAAAACAAAAGATAGTGATACAAATTAACAAAAAAATAAAAATAAGCAATTAAATAAATTAAAAACAAGACACCAGTAATAATGGTACTTGTCCCAAAAACAACAGCAACAAAATCACTCCCACACTGAGAACATTTCCAAGAGCATTTTATTATTCTAACTAGCCTATTTCAGCAGTATAGAAAACTCCCAATGTGGGAATTTCCTTCACTTACCCAGAAAACAATCTATGAATTACTAGATGAGTGAGGACTGAGAAAGATACAGTATATGAAACTTGTTCAGGATTCTATACATTAAGTAGCAAAATTTAGATTTGAATCCAAATCTTCCTAATGCCAAGGGGCAGAAGGCAAGCTCCAGAATTACTAAGACCCAAGGTTCAACTTTTGCCGTGTGTGTGTGTGTGTGTGTGTGTGTGTGTGTGTGTGTGTGTGTGTGTGTACAGAGAGGGGGAGAGGGAGAAATGATAGATCTTTATGTATATATCAGCTATATCTGTGTGATCAGAGACAAGTCAATTAACATCTTAGTGCCTGAGGCAACTCGTAGGATTATAGATGGAAAAGTAAAAAAGATCTCAGTCTACTGGGTCCTAGTTCATCATTTACAGATAAGGAAACTGATGCTTAGTGAGGTGACTTGCTCAAGGTCACACAGGTCTTCATGGGTAGTGGGAACCCAAAGAGTTGAGGCTGGTTTTGTTCACTATCCACAATCTCATGTGTGAAGTGGTATTCCTTGGCTATTTAAATCCTTCATTTTCACCATAAAGATGCCACTCCTCCCCTCCAAAGCCACCATTATCTGTGTCCTTTGAACAGCATTTGATATGAGAATCTAGTCATATTTTTGGTTGCCTGACATCAACTGCATAATAATCAGTGAGTCACTTAACCTAAGTCACAGTTTCCTCATCTGTAAAATTCAGAAAAAAATTCTATAGTCTCTATCTCCCAAGGTTCTTGTTCAGCTCAAATGACATAATGATTATAAAGCATCTTAATAACATAACACTTTCAAGTTACATATAAAGGTCAATGATAACTTATTTCATAGAAACTCAGAGTAGCAAGGGACATCAAAGGTCATCTAAACAACCAGTAACTAACCAAGAATCTCTCTACAACATTCCAAGAAGTTGTCATCCAGAACTGACTTAAAGACCTCCAATTAAGGGTAATCCATTTGCCTCCTTTAACAGCCCAAGACATTTTAGTTATCTCTAGTTGTTATGAAGATTCTTTCCTTACATCAAGCCTCCATCCACATTTCTAACTTCCACCCATTGTTTCTAGGTCTGTCCTCTGCAGCCAAGCAAAATAAATCTAATCCCTCTTTCAAATCCCAATCATACAACTAAAGGCATCTATCCCTAAATGCTGCATAGTCCTACATTCTCCAATCAATCCTTATTTGGCATGACAGACAATCATACAGTGACCCTTTAGTGTTGCTGGTAGTAGATTTTTGTTTTTTTCCTGGCAATCAGAGCACACAGTCATCCTCCTTAAATTACATCATCTGTCCACAGAGTCCACTAGGCTCTGCAAAAACAATGGGGGAATATTCTATGCTTCTGAAACAGAGTTACATTGAGTACTGCTTAATTCCAGAAAATCAATTCTTCCCCGACATCTCTCCTTAAGGAAGTCTGCCTGAAAGATGGAATAGAGGGAAAAAATCCCTGTCTTGTCACAACTGCTTAATTATAAATTTTATCTCTAGCAATAAAATTGTCCAGCTAGTTTTATTTCCATTGGCGTGTGGCACTTTGATTCCTCAGGAAACCTCCTCTAAATTAAGTTTGTGGGCCTTCAATGTCTCGCCCAATCGCAAATTCTATAATTTCTGTAGAGCAAGAGTCCAGGAACTTTCTGAACGTAATTGCATTCCTTTCTAGTTTTATATATTTTATTTTGTTCATTAAAGACATTTTGAGAAGGGGGTCCATGGGCTTCACCAGATTGATAAAGTAATTTAGGACCTTAAAAAAAAAGTTAGGAATCTTTGATGGAAATACACGAGTCAGCTGATGAGTTAGGGCACTAATTCAGGTACTGGGTCAATTAGATGCCCTCTCAAATAACCATTTGTATTCAGAAATCATCGAATTGCTTCCGTTTCTTTTACCTTTAAGTATTCCACCCCCAAATCCACCAGTGTCTCCTTATATTTTAGTGATCTTTAAAGAAAGTAGCTTCAGGATGTAAGCCCTTGCAAATGGCAGGGGAAACTAACTTTTGAAATGTGCGAGTTATTTTAAAATAAACAGAAGAATGAATTTTTACCTAACGGAGGACAATGGCTCTGGTAGCTGATTCATGCCCCCTGCTGGCTTAAGCAATTGGTGCTCTGGAATGCAGTCCTGCAGATTTCAGGAAAACTTCTGTGGTCATGAAAATACAACTATTTCTTCTGTCAGGTTACAATAAAGACAGCAAAAATAAATAAATAAATATAAAAAAAAAGTAAAGGTAACCTGTATGTTGACCTAGGGAATGTCATTTGAGAAAAATCAAACAAACAGAAGGAAGCTGTGAGCCTTTTGCAAAAGCACGGAAAGTTACCAACAGTTGATTTGTATTCAGAGGGAATCATATCAGATCCAGAGAGGGGAAAAGGGTAGCTGTCCTTGAGGATTCAAATGTCTATTCCCTTAAGGTGAGTCTGGTATCAACCAGAGCAGAGGTGTCTATATAATTTGGTTTGATGACCGAAAAAATTAAGCAGAGAGGGGATGTAAACCTTGCTCCAGAGGAGGCAGGGTTTAATTTAATTTATTACTCACTTTCCCTTAGCAGAAATTCAATAATGCAGCATTCTTTCTGCATCCATATGGCAGGTAAATGCTGCAATATTGAGATGGAAAACTCAGCATTATAGAGATGTTATCACTATATCACTTAGCAGAATAGATATTACAGCAGAGTTTGCTGTAAAAAGATTGGCTGCTAAGTAAATTAGTACTCCATTGGCTTTTCAGAGAAGGGTCCCATCAGAAATATTCTTGGTCTCTGGCACTAATAATGTTGTACTTAGAAATAGTTTCTTTTTAACTGGATTTTAAAGAAATTTTAATTCTCAGTAATGCTCAAAACAATATTAATAATTATTAATAGTTTAAAAAACTAATGACTAACAATCAGTAAGCTGTTTTAAAATTTAGACTTCCCCATTTCTAAACTGTTTAGTGAACAGACTTATTAGTGGGTGTTGGCAAAGCTTCATGCTCTCTGCCTGAGTGACCTAGGAAAAGTCACCTTACCTCCCTGGGAAGCAGTTTTCTGGTAAATAGGAGAGGAAGAAGGTTAGATTGGAAGACCTCTAAAGTCTCTTCCAGTCCTAAATTTATGATCTTATTATATCTCATTGTTATATTAGCCAGCTGTTACAGCTGAGCCATGAAATATAATAGGGGAACCCTGTACTCTGCTGATGATAGTACCAAATCAATCGATCAGTAAACACTTATGAAATACTTCTATGTGCTGGCCACTGTGCTAAGCACTGGAGATACAAAAAGCAAGTCGATGCCCTCAAAGAGCTTACAATGTAATCAGGGATAGGATGGTACGTACAAGCTGACAGCATGGGCTCTACTGCTCTCTTTCCCCTTCAAATTCTCAAAGTTTCTGTAGACAAAAATGTATAACCAAGTGCAAGTGATATATAATTCATTAAGTTAGAGAAGATTCTACTTCAAGTACTGGGTAAACTAGATGTCCTCTTACGTGTCTCTCAATGCAGAGATTCTGTGACTTTATGAATTCCTGAAGTTTGGTCCTTTGAACAGTAGTGGAAAAATAAAATAAAACAAAACAGGGGAAGAGAGAGAAGGAGAAGATAATAGAAGAGAAAAAGGCACTTTTCTAATGTCTATATATTTTTTCTTCCCATCAAACTTTTCTCCCATCAAGGGTTTCAGACTTTCTAGATACTGTGAATATCTTGAAGTCCATGCATATTTAAAGCATGATTTTTTTCTATATCTCCTCATTGGAAAAATTAAGCATCTAGTCATGATTATGCTCACCTTTTCTTAGGCACATGAAAACACAGAAAAGGATCTGCAGTTTTCTCAGTTTACCTACACAGATGTCAGATCATCTATGGCTTTCTAGAGAAATCCTTAGGATCTGGCTAAAGCACTGAGAAGCTACATTAAACAGCTCGTAAGTGAACCCAGATCTTCCCAAGTCTAGTACTTGATCTGCTCTTCACCTGCCTCTCCTGGCGTATGTAGAACCACATTATTATCTTATAATGACTTTGTTATAAACACAGTAGTTAGAATCCCCACTGGTACAGTCATCTACACACACACACACACACACACACACACACACATATAAATATATATATACACATATATATATATACACACACACACACACATATATACATTATATACACATATACATATGTATACATATATACATATATATACATACATATATATATACACACACATACATACACACACACATATAAATATATATATATATACATATATATACACACACATACATATATATACATATATACACATATACATATGTATACATATATATATATGCATACATATACATATATACATATGTATACATATATACACATATACATATGTATACATATATATACATACATATACATATATACATATGTATACATGTATACATATATATACATATATATATATGCACACATACATACACACACTTATGAAGTACCTATGGGCCAGTAACTGGATATATGAAGATGAAAAATGACATGGCTCCTGCCTTTAAAGAGCATTTGAGTTTATTAGAAAGATTGCTGAAGATGAATTGCCACAAAGGGTCTCCTGAATGAGAAATCAGTGAACAAAAAGGTTCAAGAGATTTCCTGGCATCACTGAACAAGTGGTTAGGGCTCAGGCAAGATGAAGAGAATGTATGATTTCTCAACTGCACCATGCTCAGATCTTTGGATTGTCCCAGAAAAGACTTCACTGGCTGGCAGAGTAAAGCCTGAGGGATAAAAGAAGGAGGGGTAGCAGAAACCACTAGGAGAGTGTGTCAAATTCAAACAGAAATAGGGGCCACTAAACCATATGTAAAGATTCCCATGTGTCACATATTGACTTAGAAAACCACATATTAACATTCTCTTTCTTCTGTTCTGTTTTTATTTTGTTAAATATTTCCCAATTAAATTTTAATCTGGTTTTGGTACATTCAGGAGCACTGTGCATTAAGATAATCATAAATTCTAGAAGGAATTGCTTATAGGAGTCAATGTCATATAGAAGAAATAGTACTGAATCTAGAATCAGAAGATATGGGTTTGAAACATGTTTCTGATTTGTTACTGCCCATATTTGTCTTAAGCATGTAATTGAATCTCCTTGGGGCCTCTGTTCCCTTATTTGTAAAAGAAAGGGTGGGATTAGATGACTTTTGAGCTCCTTTTCAGAAATGTGATCTGCTTGACTAATAAATTTTGCTTATATACAAACCTATGAAGAGGTACAAAGAAAAGTTAAGCTAATGCACTTGACTCACAGAAAACCCATAAAGCCCCCAGAAGAAATTATGGTATGGATTAATGGGGAAAACAAAAAAACCACCTACCATAGAAAAAAATATATGTATACTTATACATTTTATATGTATTTATATTTTTATATATTGTATATTGTATAATATATATTTAATAAATACATTTATTTAATATATACATATGTGGCCATGTATGAATATATAAATGTAGACATATATATATATATATATTGAGAGGGTCAAAACTAGATTTTTTTGCCAAATAACATAGCACAAATTCTTTGAGGAATTTGATTGTATAGTGTTAAACCTGAACAATTTGTGACATAGAAGTCTCACTTAGGGACCTAAATTGGTGATTTTCACCTTTATGTTGTATCAACACTGCCAGAAAAAGACATGACATAGTACATAGAATTCTCTACTAAATAAAAGTGATTTTGTCCTTATTAAAGTCTCTCCTCCCCATTCCCTCTTTCTCCCAGCAAAGAAAACTTCTCATTACATAATACTTTAATGGCCCAAATGAATTTCAAAATTATTGAAGCCCTGAAGCATTAAAATAAGTCATTAAGTAAAATGACCAGTTGTGCTCATTCCTCATCTTAACTCACGGAAGATAGGAATTTGTACCTTGTTTGACATGTATTTCTTATTTATATGTATGAACAGGAATGAGATAGATGTTTAACTTTGTGTACCCTTTAAGACTTTTAAACTGAGTGTTTACTGGAGAACAGGATTGATGGTTTTTGCCTGCCACCAAAAGAAAACAAAAAAACAAAAACAACTTTCTTATATGTTCTCCTTCCAGCCATCCTTATTCCCATAAGTATTTCTGTTGACAAGATTCAGGTTTTTATTCTCCAGTGAGAGTACACAGAAGAATACCATGAAACCTCAGTAGTTTTAATACTGTAAATATTGAGTCCCCATGCATGAAGGGATCCACCGTCCTATCTGAAAGCCAGTTGTGAGCTCCCGGGAACTACTTTCAGTTTGGAGACAAGAAAGTCCTTAAGCATGGCCCCTCTTTCTCTTTATCACTCTCTGAGATAGGTGTGTGCCCCAAGTGAACAGTGATGGATTGGGGCGTAGAACAAAAAAAAATGCTTATTGTGCCTGACACATAGAAGGTGCTTGTTGAAAAACTGAATTCAGGGAAACTTAAGAGTCTATTTTGATCATATGATTAACAACCAATTAAAGTTTTCATCTTTGGCTCATATTAAATATAATGATGGGCACTTACTTGGAGGGGTATCACAGTACTTTGATATATCTCAACAAGGATTCCTTTAGGGCTCAATAAAATATGGCTTCTGGTAGAGGCAGCTTGGTGTAGTAGGCAGAAGACTGGATTCTTAGGCCTTCGTATCCATGTATCATGGTACAAAGGAAAGGACACTGGCTCAAGAATTGAAGGTCCTGGGTTCAAATTCTGCCTCTGCTTCCCATAAGGCAAGTCACTTAATCTCCCCAGGCCTCAGTTTCCTCATCCATAAAATAAAAAAGTTCGGACAAGATAACCTCCCAAGTGCATTCCTGTTCTAGGGTTCTAGATCCCTATGATCCTATGGATAAGGAAATCTTGTCCCAGCCACTAAACCATTTGTGTGCTACTTTAAACAAGTCACAACTTCTTTGAACCTCACTTTATTCATCTGTAAAACAGGAGAGGAAGTTGCATCATTAAAGTCTCTTCTAGCTATAAACCTATGCTTCTAGGAAGCATAAATGAGTTACATTTCTGATTAAAGATAACATTGGCACGATGAGTGGGTAGCACTGTGGAATGGCAATAGAAATTAGAAGTATTCCACCAAGGAATAAAAGAAAAGGAATGTGTATTGAAATTAAGTAGAGTTATAGAAATAAGCCAGCACTCATGGTAACAAAGTTGTCCAAAGAAAGAGTATTCTTATTTTAAATAAGTAATTATCCCAGGATTCTTAACCTGGGGTTTGTAACATATTTTGAATATGTTGATAACTGAATTTCAATACAATTAATTTGCTTTATTGATTAAAAAAAAACACTTCTGAGAAAGGATCCAAAAGTTTCACCAGACTATCTGAAGAATCCACAAGACCAAAAAGATTGATTCTTTCAACTGGTTCAACCTTATGCAGCATACCAAAAAGCATTTAACAAGAACCCTTTGCTTAAAGTGCCAAATTGAAATAGATCCCACTGCCTCTGGAGTCACCCATTGCACTTTCCAGATAGCTTTATTTGTTAAATATTTTAAATAAAGTTTTACCTCTGATCAAACCTAACATTGCATCTCTGCAACTTCCAGTCAACACTCCTCTTTTGCCTCCTGAGACACAGCAGAATGAATCGAAAGCATCTTCCAGATCACAACCCTATACAAACACACACATAATTTCATTATGACCCATTCCTCCAAGGCTCTTCTTCCTAAGATCAAACATCTTACAACTGATCATCACGTGGCCTGATCTTGAAGTGTGGGAAGCAGCATGGAGTAGTAGAATAACTTTAGACTTAGAGCCAGAGGACCTAGATCTAAATCCTCACCATGTGTTATACCTTGGACAACTCACAAAAATTTGAGCTACTGTTTCTCCATGTGTGAAACAAGGAGGTGGACTAACTGGCATCCAAGGTCCCTTTAAGCTCTGTGTGATCTCATATTTCTTCAAGATCCTAATTGCCCTTATCTGGACATTCTCCAGTATCCTTCTAGGTCCTTCTTAAAACATTATGTCCATTACTGAACATAATTCTCTAGACATGATATGACAAATCTAGGCTATCATGAGACTATCACTTCACAAGGTCTCTAACTGCATGTCTCTAACTGCAGTCCAAGGTAGCATCAGATTTTTTAGCTGCTGTGTTTTATTGTCCTCCAATACTGAGCTTGTAGGCCACTAAAACACTCAGATCTTTTCCAACTAAATTGTCTAGTCATATCTAGTCATATCTCTCTTATCTTGAAGTTGTGAAGATGATGTTTCTGAACCCAACTCTAAAACTTTACCTTTATTCTATTACATTTCACTTTATTAGAATCATCTTAACATTCCAATCTGCCAAATCTTTTCTGATCTTGACGGCCACTCAAGGTTTTTGTTGTCCCTTATAGTTTTGTCATCTGCAAAATATGGTAAACACATCATCTGTCTATATTTGTCACTGGTGTGTGTTAAATGGCAGGTGTAGGGCTACTCAGAGATCCAAGGGGCACTTCAACTGAGACCTCCTTCTGTGGTGACAATTTGAGTCGTTAATGACTTGTCTTTTGGTCTGGCCATTAGGTAGTTTCAAAGCTACCTAACTATACTATCTTGAAGCCCAGCAGTGTTAAAAAATAGTTTGAGGACCGTAGGCCATAGTTTAAAGACCTTTGGACCTTTAGCCCACAATTCTCCATTTTTCCTTAAGAACATAATGAGAAACTTTGACAAATGCTTTCTGAAATCTCAGCAAACTGTATCTAGAGCATTCTCCTGATCTACTAGTCTTGTAACTTTGTCAAAAAAGGAAAAGAGAATATATTCTGACATCACCTGTCCACAATGCCAATTCTGGCTTTGTAATTTGGCCTCTTGAGTGGCCCTACCTGCCTGAAAGGTATTATCTTCTATAACAGATCAGTTAGGGTTTTCTAGCCTTGTGAAGCTTCCACTGTAAGACAGATCAGTTTGCAATTTTTAGTGCCATGAGAATGGAAGCAAAAGCCAGTTTTCTTAGGGCCTAGCAGAATGGTCTTCATCTTAATCATCACTAGTTATTATTCACCTGATAAGATGTATACTCACAACAAGTATAACTTCAGAGGAGACACCAGTGAAAAAGAACAATAGATTGGAAATTGAAACATGTGGATTCAAGTCAAAATTTCCACTTATCAGCTGCATGACTTTGGGTAATCTATATCTCCTCTGACCTTTAGTTTCTTCATCTGTAAAATAGAGGGGAAAGTCAATTAGGAAGTATTTAATGAGCACTTACCATCATGTGCCCGGCACTATACTAACAGCTGGAGACAAAAAACATTGTCTGCTGTCAGGGAGCTCACAGTCTAATGAGAGAAACAACATGCAAATGGCCATGGATAAACAAAATATAGACAGGAAAAAATGAAGATAGTCTCATAGGGAAGACAGAAAGATCAGGGAGGACTGGAAAACACTACTTGCAGAAGGGAGACTTTGGCTGAGACCTGAAGGAAACCAGAGAAACCAGGAGGAGGAGATGAGAAGGATGTCCAGGTATGGGGACAGCCAGAGAAAGTGCTCAGAGCCCACCATAAAATTATGAAGTTAAACATGTAAAATTCTTTATACGTAGAATGAAACATATTTTTGACCAATAAGGGATTTGTTTGTATTCACCACGCATAGTTATCACAAAGATTTTGCCTTTCTTTTTTTTTTCTCCCCCATCCTAAATTCAGGAAGGATATGGGAGGGAGAAAAAATGCATTCTCATTTTAAAATAATAATGAAAAAGTGAAAAAAGCTTTAGGAATCATTATATAAATGTGTTATAAACATTTCATTGTTAAACATATAGTCTGCATCTGGAACTGAACCAATGGGTAATTAACTTCAAATACTGTCTGGTAATCATGATTACCAACCCATAAGGCTTCACACTCTAAGAAAAAGATTCACAAATTTTATTATCCTCTTGCCCAGGGAATCTATTCCCATTATCTCTCATTATTTCCTTAGATTTTGATCATTTTGAACAGTCCAAGACAGGGTCCTTGGATACCCATGGGAATAATTATTGATCCCAACTGTACCCCACTATTTCTGAAGCTCAAGTGGATTATTATATCATCTTGAGAATAGAACTTAATTCCTGTCCTAAGGTACAAATGAATAACAGCTTACTTCCTAGAAGATTTTATCACAAGTTCTCAAGTCCATTTTACCTCTGTATCCACTATTCTCTCCACCCCCCTTCACCAAGTTCCCATATACTAAATAAAAACTCATCTATAAGCAACATGAGCATAGTAATAGAGACCCAGAAGTAGATTTGAGGATGGGAACACTTTGTCATGCCAATATGTTTCGGAAGAAAGTATCAATGTTTAGAATAATCATCTTCAAAATAAGTGCTAGGTCAAACCAATAGTAATCATACTCAACCGATAGCCTTGTCTTTATTAATAGATCTTCTTGAATGATGCCACAAATTCAGTCTGGAGTTAACTGTGCATGAAATCTTAGAATATGATATGCCTATATGATATGGAGGAGAAAAAGACCCCTTTGTAGTAAGACTAGGACTGAGCCATAGAAATGACAAATTTGGGCAGCCCTCAGCTAAATAGTCACAACTCATGCTGTATTAGTTTAAATGTGGAGTTGACCTTGAACTCTAAAAGTGTTCTGAAACTAGAAGAAAGAAATTTCCTTAAATTGAAAATAATAAATTGAACAGAATTATGGATTACCAATTCAACATTAAGTACCTACAGACTGGTACTCTTGCTTAGAGGTACAACTAGAAAAGCACAGTCCAAAGGACTGAAATTTAAATGGTTCTGACAGCACTTTATGCATCTTTAACAAATAGAAATAAGGAAACTTAGCACCAATTAGTGTAGAGACAGGGAGACAAGAAGCTGCATATTAATTCGTTCTGACTTGAGCAACTCCATCTTGAAAAGAGCCTCCACATCAGTATGAAATGAACAGTCACACACAGCTCTGTGTTTACTGGTTATGTTCCTACTCTTTCCAAGTTCTAGCCATAGAACAAAGCAAAGTTGCCTCGCTCATCTCTCCTTGAAACCAACAACAGATGAGTACACCTCTGCACCTCACTTTCAAGGTTAGCAGAAGTTCTGGATGGACTGCTTTCCATTCGTCCCTGGTTCCTAGATTGATAAGAAGCTGTTTGTATTCAGGTCAACCAAGGAAAGCTTTAAATCAATGGATTTCTGAGTTCTGAGGCTTATAAGGTAGGTTTTTAAACTGATTGGTGCCCTGAATTTGTGGACTGTAGCCTTTTTGCCACAACATTACAGGAAGAGTCGAACCAGCAAGCTACCGAATAGCTGGCTTCTTCACTGTACCAAAATAAGAACTTCCCAGTCCCATGCCTTTCCCTCCTCCAGCATGTCTCATCTCATGTCCCTCCCTCCCCTCCAAGGACAGAATTACTTGTTCTCTCTCTGCTGATCTTTCAAGCTAGTCTGAACACTGTGGGACATAAGGTCAAAGGGGAAAGTATTTTGGATCCCAGATAAACAAAGGAGGACCATGAACAACTTTTAAAGATGATTGTTCTCGCCTTTGTAAATACTAAACACTCGGTGCTGGATATTCACAGTAAAATATTTCCTATTCCCTATGTAAATAAGTTTATTCTCATAATACTACTTTTTTTAACAACACATTAAATATTGCCATGAAGGCAGAGTTCCTGTTGGGTCACAGTTACAGCAGCACAGGCTTTATGGGCCATGTGTAAAAACCTGCCTGTTAGAGACAGAGTGCACGTATGTTTAAATGCCCATATGGGCTCATACTGGGCTCTGACAACCATTTAAAGCTATTCAAAGACCGGTCCAGGCAGTCTCGAATTCATAAACAACCAACTTAGAAATCACTCACAGAAATGAAAGAGCTGCTGTGCATACCACACCTAGACCCAGGAGGCTACAGGAGAGAACTTAAGGCTTTTGAAGAAACTCTGGGTTTAAAGGTTAAAGGAGGAAAAAAAAATTATGAGAGTCAGAAACATCCTAGTGTAGCAGATTCTTAAGAAAATCTGGATTATAACCATGAGGCTACCTTGCCAAAAAGAAAAATGAAAAGTCTTCCTGCGTGTTTCCTGTATTCTTTTCCCACTCAACTCTAACACTCCTTGAAATTCTATCAATTATAACTTCATTTAAGGCAGGTTCTTTTAAAAAATGCAATGCTTCTAGAAGGAGAAAGGGGCTCTTAATCATTTACTCAGTGTGAATTAGTTTAATCAAATCACCTTAAACAATTAGCTCAAGTCAGTTGCACTGACGTAGTAGGAGAGTTTTGATGGGAGAGAAAGAAGAAGATTCCTATGCCTAGAATAACACTTTTGATTGGCGAAAATGGGTCATAGCTAGCAAGGCATCACCATAAAAATGCTCTCGAGTGAAATTAATAATCTCCTTGATCACTTTGTCGCTTTGGCTACTGCGTCCTCTCAGAACCTCTCTCCTTCCTTGGCCCCTGTGGTGCTTCTCTCTATTGGTTCCCTGACCTGATCTTTCCTTCTCATTCTCCTTTACTGGATAATCCTTCTTCAATCATCCTCAACTATTCATGTTCCCTAGGTTTAGTCCTCAGACTTTTTTCAGTCTTTAACCTCACTCCTTTAGTGATCCTTTCCACTCCCTTGGATTCAGTGTGTCATATGTACATAGTTGGCTGCCAAATATTCATTTCCTAATATTTGTCCTGAACTCCTATCCCATACTCCCAAATATATGGGAGATTATATATATATATATATATATATACACACATATATATATAAAATAAACATATATAATACAGGATATAAATATATAAATATAAATAAAAATATAAATCTCCATCTATATCTCACAGCAGCATCTCAAAGTTAACATTTCTGAAAGAAGCTCATTATATTTTCCCAAAAATCTGCCTCTACTTCAAAGTTTTCTTATTTCTTTTAAAGGCACTACCACTTCCCTAGCCATACAGAATGTGACCTAGCTACCTTTGATTCTTCTTTCTCCCTAACTCTTGTTATCCAATTATTTATGAGACTATAACTTACAGTTATAGTATATATAGTGAGCTATAGCAGGATTTATGCCAGGTCCTTTTAATCTAGCCTCTTTAACATCTTTACATCTGCCTCCCCTTTTGGGAAACACTTCCATGGCCTAGTCACCTCTTGTCCCCACAACTGAAATAGCCTCTGAGATATAAGGCCCTAACTTTCTAACCCTTCTTTGTGGAGATGTAGCACTTTGGGAGCAGAACACTGCATATGTACAAAATTCTTTGATGTGTTGACAATTTTGCTAAACTTTTTTTTTCATTGTTACAAGGGATGGTATTCCAAGTGCAGAGGGTGAGAGATATATTTGGAAATCAAAATAATACAAAAAATAATAAATAGTAATACATTTTTAAGATAAAAATTTCCTAGTTGTTCTTTCTGCCAATTCTTGCCTTCCTCAGCAGCCAAAATGATCTTCCCATGGCACAAGTCTGATCTCTGGTCAAAAACTTTCAGTGTCTACCTATTATTTTTAGGATAAGATGCAAACTACTTAGCTTGACATTTGAAACAAGTTGTTTCTATCCTGCTTTTTCAATCTGATTTCCTCTTATTCTTTCAAGGCAGCCAACATGATATAATAGAAAGAAGGCTTAATTAACTTCTCACAAGGTCCAGGTTTACTTCCTAGTTTTGTAACCTACTGCTTATATGACAGGCAAGTTGCTTTAGACTCTTTGACCTTCAGTGTCCTAATACGTAAAGTGAAGGGCTTGGATTTAATGACCTCTAAGGTCACTTTCAAATGTAGATCTATGATCCTGTATATTTCACATTCCAATGAAACTGAATTATCTCTTCTGTGAAATCCCCATGCCAATTTTCTCCTCTATTCATTGGTAAAGGATATTCCCCAAAACTCCCCTCCTACATACTAGTAGGCCCTCATCCCTGCTTCTCTAACCCCTCCAAATACTAGCTTAGGAGTGAAATCGGTGAAACTTTCACTGATGCCATAGCTGTTATTGCTTTTCCCCTTTCCACATCAATCTCATCTTTACCCCTTTCACTCTCTACCATGCATATCTTAGCATGCTTTTACATATCTGTAAAAATGTAGTATATATGTCCTGTCTCTAGTAGAACGTAAACTCCTTGGCCATAGAAATTGTTTCATTTTTGCCTTTTATCCCCAAGACCTAGCACAATATCTTACATATAGGAAGAGGTTCATAAGTGTTCGTTGAAGTTACATAAAGTTATTTTACCAACACCTGAAACTGTTCCGTTTGAAGCATTTTCCAAAACCTGCCCCCATTCCTATCCCAGTTTTGACTGGGTAGTTATTGATTCCTTCATGGCTGTAGTCTGGCCTTTAGGATTCATCTCCCTTCTAACCCCTAACTTGAGTGACCTGACATGGCCTTTATCTATCCTCTCTACTGTGACTTAGACTATGCCCTTCCTTCCTCTCTCCTCCAATAGGATAGATCTCTTCCTTAGATCTTTTTAATTGTTCCTAATTACATGCACACTATGATCTGGCTGCAGATAATTTTGAAGCATGAAGCTCTGTGAAAGGCAGGGAAGGTTTGAGTGGCTTACAAAATGGAGTGCATGAGAGTAAGTGATGCCATAAGAGGGAAACTCAGCTTGTGGGGTGTAGGAAGGAAAAAGGAGGAACTTTTGTCAAGTAGTCATTCTTAATTTTGCTTAGTCTTATATATCACAAGTAGGAATGCCTCAGGTTTTTTTTTCTTTTTTTGTTTTGTTTTGTTTTGTTTTAGAAGCAGTTGGTAGGATCCTGTACTGTTTCGTTGCTCTCAATCCATAGTTTCAAGCAGTTGGGTCTGGCAGCAGTACAATTGCCCTCAATTTACTGGATCCTAGAGAAGGCTCAAACTGCAGCTAAATTCTAAAGAGATGGAATTTCACAAGTCAAGCTGCTCTGGTTAGATACCTCCCAGCTATGGTTACTACAATTGCCCACTTCAACTGGGCTGGAGTCTTTTTTTGTTTTTTGGTTTTTTGTTTTTCCCCTAGTTTTCTTAAATCTCTTAGTTCTACTGAGGTAACAGGAACCCAGGCAGTGAAGAAGCATGTTTGTGTTTGTCTTCTGTTCTGCCGTTTTCCAGCCTTTAATTCATCATCTACAATCCTAGTGACTGCACTTCCATGTTGTTCTTTTCTTAGTGCCTTTTTTCTTAGCTAAATTTGATGCCATTGTAGCCAGAGCCAGAAATGTTATAATACATTAGAAAAGTCACAAATTTTCCTTTATCAAAACAGAAGTGGTCTCATATCCAAGATACATAAGGAATTGATTCAATGTATTAGAATTTATAAAACTGGGAGGCATTTCTCTATAGAATAGTGGTCAAAGAATATGAATAAGCAGTTTTTAAATGAAAAAAAGTTCAATCTAACAACAACTATATGAAAAATGCTTTAAAATGCTAATAAATAAGAAAGATGCAAATTAAAGGAACTTTGACATTCTACTTCATACCTATCAGAATAGCAAATATGACAAGAAAAAGAAAATAACAAATATTGAAGGGGCTATGGGAAAACAAGTATACTAATACACTATTGATGGAGCTGTGAATTGATCCAGGTATTCTAGAAAGCAATTTGAAACTATGCTCCAAAAGTTTCCATAGTGTGTATAGTCTTTGACCCAGCAATAACTCTACCAGGCCAAAACCACAAAGAAATCATAAAAAGAATAAAAGTCTCATATGCACAAAATTATTTATAACAACACTTTTTGGGGTAGCAAAGAAAGTGGAAACAAAATAGATGTGATCCATTGGGCAATAACTAAACAAATTGAGTTATACGAATACAATGGCATATACTTGTGATGTAGGAAACAATGAATATGATGAAAGTAGATATGCATGGGAAGAAAGATATAAACAAAGTGAAGTCAGCAGAACTAAGAAAACAACATACTCAATGACTACAAAAATGTAAAAGATAAAATAGCAAAATTATCAAAACTGAATTCTACAAAACTGTAATGATCAAGGTTGATCCCAAAGAAA
Organism: Phascolarctos cinereus; assembly: GCF_003287225.1. NCBI lineage: Eukaryota > Metazoa > Chordata > Mammalia > Diprotodontia > Phascolarctidae > Phascolarctos > Phascolarctos cinereus. The sequence goes on from NW_027555736.1 coordinate 159,637,762, forward strand.
ATAAATAAGGCACCTCCCCTTTTTTACAAAACTGAAGGACTATGGGTATGTAATACTGCATATGGCATCACTCTTCTTGATATATTAATTTCAATAAACTTTTCCCCTCCTCTTTTGTTCTTTGTGATAAGGGGCTCTCCAGGAGGGCAAAACATAGTAATACAATGAGTAATGTGGATAGTGTAAAAAATATGGAAAAGAAATCTTCCCAGAGTTACTCAGAGAGTGAGGGCAAACCAAAAAGAAAAAGAAAAAGAAAAAGTGAAGAAATTAAAGCTATTGTCTTGATAATTTAGCTACTGTTGATTTTTTGCCTGAAAAACAGAAACAGTAAAGGGTATGGGAAGTTTAATCATTTAGAAAACTGCTTCAGTTTTCTATTTATTTTGTCCCAAATTGTTAGTATATTTCAGAGGAAAAATACACTAGAAGTAAGACTAAGATGCAAAAATCACTTCCTTCCTACTTTCTATCCCACCAGACCAGATCCAGATGTATCCATTATGTGGTATATTCTAACATTTATTTACGTTGTACATGATTTTTATCTGCATACAGGAAGATTGGCTTGGAATGTATATCACCCTTTAATAAGGAACATAGACAAAGGGTATCTGTCCAGTTATTTTTGCCTCCCATTCATAAAACCAAGTATCACAAAAAACGAAGCCCTGAAAACACAATCTACCCACTGACATCCACCTAAGGTTAGGGAATTTTCAGACTTTGCTCATTATAATGAAATATACCTTTTGTTCTGAAAGCCAATTCATTACACTAGCTTGTGATTCATGTAGAGACTGTCCTTCAAATTGCAGACAATGAGAAATTCCTGCTCTCAAATAATAAACCAAAACACTGAAAAGGAATCCTATAATACAATTTAACATCATCTTAAGAACCTTATATTTCCATAACATACTGAATAAATCAAAAATTAATAGAAAAGGAGGTCACTAGTTATATAAAAATAATCTCAAATAGACCTATAAGTCAAGCTAACAAGCATTTATTTAGCACTTATTATGAGCTTGGCATTTGTGATACAAAAAGAGGCCAAAAAACCAGTCTCTGTTCTCAAAGAACTTATAATAACAATGGAGGAGATAACATACAAACAATTACATACAAATAAGTTCAATAGTGGAGTAATTATAAAATACAAATAAGGAAGAATTTCTCAAGATCTATTTCTATGTTTTACATTCAATGGAAATCCAGATTCAGACATTATCAGTCAATAAATCAGCAAGAATCTATTGAGCTCCTCCTGTCTCTGTAAGTCTCTAAGTTGCAAAGAAATCACTAACCTGCACTGGTAAAGAAAGTTTCCTCACCTGGGCTTTTCCTGTATCAATGAAATCACAGGTGCAAACCCTTTCCCTATCCCAGTGTGTTAAGGTCTGTACTGGGTGCTAGGTAGAAAAATATGGACATGTAAGTGGATTCCAATAGGGAAAAGTTAAAAGAAAATACTCTGAATACTGTCTTGTTTTTGTTATCTCAAAACAAAAGCTGTCACTTGTTACTGCTTACCCTTTGTAAGGGGAGTGACCTTATATAAGGAAAGTGACTACAGGTTTACTTCTGAAGTGATCAAGCTCCCTGGGACTGAGCAATTTATATCAGACTCTAGATTCTTCAGAGTACAAAAAGCTTTCAAGATTTCTACTGGGGCCCTATAACCTCCAAGATAGGCAAGCCCAAGAGAAAAGTCAAGGGCTTTGAAAAGATTTCCAAGGAAATAGCTGATGCTAACTTTTTGACCCAATGTTGTTACTACCCAGCCCTCTGCTACCTACTGATCCTTAAGAACTCCTGCGGTTTACAGCACAGACCAGTGCGCGATAGTTTCCTCAGGAATACACAACATGTTAGAAGGCAAACACTAACTCACAAGAAGTACACAGACTCACCAGAACTATACTGCTTTGCCACAGAGAAGTCTCACCCATCTCTCTTGGCTTCTTGTTTTTAAAGTTTAGTTTTCCAGTCACAACACGAGAACCAGCAAACATCACCACCCCCTCAACAGAAAAGCCCTTGCTTTTATAAGTTCCTTATGGTGTGGCTGATGTACTTCTTAGGACTATTGGCAGCAACTGCTAACCTTTTTTTTTCTCTTACGGATCAATAGTTCTGGCATCCTGAGTGTGGTAACAAGAAACCTGTCGGCTACCACTGCCTGTTTAACATTCTCTATAAAAAGTCCCTAGATTTTATTACCCTGAAAATTGGAATGTCAACTAAGTTTTCAATATTTCAATAAAAGGCGAATTAAACATGCATTGGTCTGAGTTCCACAACAACAACAATAATAATAACTATCATTTTTATAGAGTTTTAAAATTTTCAAAGGGATTTCCAAATACCTAATTTTAACCCTGGGAAGTAGATGCTATTATCATCCCTGTTTTACACATGGGGAAACTGAAGGAAACAGAGGCAGCATTTATACTTGCCCAGAGTCACACAGGAAGTATCTCAGTCTGGAATTGAACTCGACTTCCTACCTCTGGGCAGCCAGGTAGCACAGTGGATAGAGTACCCTTTCTGTAGTAGTAGTAGTAGTAGTAGTAGTAGTAGTAGTAGTAGTAGTAGTAGTAGTAGTAGTAGTGGTAGTAGTAGTAGTAGTAGTGGTAGTAGTAGTGGTAGTAGTAGTAGTAGCTCTTCACATTTATGTGGTGCTTTAGAGTTTACAAAGCACTTTAAATACATTTGATCCTCACAACAACCCTGTGAGGTAGGTAGGTGAATTATTATTAATTTTATAGAGAAACTGATGATCAGAGATTAATATCATTTAACAATGATTTGCCCATGGTCACATATTAATAAGTAATCAGTAAATATCTAGGAAGGGATTTGAACCCAGGTCTGATTCTCTCATCAAATGGCATTGAGTCAACACATCATAAGGGCAGCTAGGTGATGCAGTAGATAGGCCTGGAGTCAGTAAGACATGAGTTCAAATTCAGCCTTAGACACTTACTAGCTGTGACAAGCTGGGCAAGTCACTTAACCCTCTTTGCCTTAGTTTCCTTATCTATGAAATAAGCTGGAAAAGGAAATGGCAAACCATTCCAGTATGTTTGTCAAGAGTCAGATGTGACTGGACACTAACAACTTCCTACTTCTAGGTCCACTGTACTACCTGAAATAAATATAGCATCTGCAGGCAGCTCTCAAGATTCTGCTGATCTCTGCTCCTATTCTATTTCCTTAGCCTGGGATCAAAGAGCAAAAAGGGGATGGAAAATGTCCATCTGCCCTATTACGGTTTATGCCTTGTTGCTTACAAACAGGAGGTCAGACTGGATAGCAGTCTTTTTTTAAGGCCCTTTCCTAGTTCTCATGATTTTGTAGTTTGCTTTATGTAGGATTGTATCATGTCATGCCAAATCCTAATGGGCATGTATTTTATATTTAAATAACCAGTGTGGTCCTGAGTTTCATTTACTCCTAACTTTTCAAAATCTATTGGACCAGAATTATAAAAGCTTGGTAGGGTAGAATGAATGTTTACTATCATTTGTTCCCACCCCCACTATGGGTTAGCCTACTTTTTCCCTAAAAGGCAACAAAATTGTCCCCAGAACTTGAATGGTCCAGGGGCCAAAGGCTTAAGCTGTTTCTCCCTCAGTTTCCTGGTAGACTCTGACCATATGACATGTTTGTTTGTTTGTTTGTTTTTAACTCAATGGAGTAAAATACCCATTGCAAGTAGAGTCAGGGCCTTTCAGACTTGGTGAATATCCAATACCATGGAAGTCATTATACCTTACTCTGCTGATCAGACACAGTTTCACATGGAGGCAAAAAATGTCCTTATTGCTTCCCAACACCTTACCTGACTAACAAGCTATGTACCTGAGTCTATCCACTGCCATCATTTTGATTTCAACTCACAAGTCAAACTTTTACAGAACTTTGTTCTTTCTACTCCTGTCATGTTCTCCATCAAGGCTGGAATCTTACTAATCCAGAAATATCTGTTGGGTAAAAGTGTCTCTTAAAGCTAATTCCTATGTTAGCCTGAGAAACAGCACTAATTTGCTTTGACTTTTAGCTCTTGCTTCAGGAAATCACCTTAAGCATTAGGCAGCAGATGCCTGTTGGTGACCCTGGTTTTAGTTTTACCCAACATATATTAGGGCAGTTCTTTTTAAGACCCATAACTCCACCTTTCTCTAACATTCCAAATGTGTCTACTTTACATCACATCAATGAAGATCCTTCACATAAGATGAAAATGTGACTTCAGGTCATTTTGCTATATTAACTAAAGAAAAGGGGAATTCTGAAACTTTATTTCAAAGTCCGTGTATCACATCAAAGATCTAAACCGTATTTAGAAAGAAGCCTAAATTAGCCCCATGAAGGCATTTCCCTCAAGCCTGTTTATGACATCTCTCCCTCCTAAAATTTCTTGCTGCATTTTTCTGGCCCTCCCTTTTGTACTTACCATGTTCTCTCCTGTTTCATAATTAGGATAAATATCTTATTCCCCTTTTTGAACATAAGCTCTGAGGCATGGACTAACAACCTTTAATTCCTGCTCGTGGGGAGGCTAAGGCTGGTGGAGTGTTTGAGCTTGGGGGTTCTCAGCTAAAATAGAGCTAAAACTGAATATTAAGTCTGGCACCAATAAGGTAAGCCTCCAGGTTGTCTAAGGAGCGGCAGATCAATCCAGGTTAGAAATGAGCAGGTCAAAGCTTCTATGCCAATCAGTAGTAGTGCCTAGCCAGGGGACCTAGAGGGCCTTGAGGCCACAGGTTTACAAGTTTACATGAAAGTGTAAAGTTTTTAACTTTTTTTTAAAGTCTCTGGTTTCTTCAGTATTCAAAACCCCTATTATGGAAACTCCTCTACTGATACAGCTCAGCTCCTTATCTATAACTTATAGACTGAGTACACCAACAGAGTAAGTGACTTGACCAAGGTCACAAAGGCAGTATGTGTAAGAGTCAGGACTTGAATCCCCCCAGTATTTTTTTATTCCAAGGACATCCTTCTTTTCATTATATCATGTCACCTCTCATTTTTATATGATGGTTAGATTTATGTAAACTTCTTTATGAAAATATAAGAATTTTAGAACTGGAAGGTACCTTAGAAATCACTTAGTCTAACCACTTTCTTTTAAAGATGAAGAAACTGACACCCAAAGAAGGAAAGTAATTTCAAGGTTATGCAGCATTATCACATTTTTTAACTCTTCCTACCGTATCACCAGACTATTGGAAACAGTAAAGGAAAACAAAACTAAATGTTAAAAGCCAGGCTAATATGATAACCATTCATTAGGAGTTTATGTATTTATACTAGCCACTTCTGTGTGTTCTATCTGGGTTGCTCGGAACTAAATTTTTATTAGTGAGAAGAGATCCTATTTCAAAACAAATTTTGATCAATCCTTTGCATATGATAAGGTGTTCAGTAACACTCTTACATACTCTAATTCCAAATGTAAGAGGAAAGCTCTCCTGGGAGTCACTGAGCACGATTTTTGAAAGTTTCAATATTGGTTTCATCTTAAAAAAAAAACATTTAAAAATCCTTTCAGATCTCATTCCTGAGAATGTCCTCTATTAAGATTACATACATACATACATATACATACATACATACATACATACATACATACATACATAGCATTTGTTGAAAGAACACAGAATGTTTAGGAAAAAAACAATGCATGACATGATCTATCTGGAAATATCTGAAAGATCACCAGTTAGATGAGAGAGTAAACCAGTTCTGCTTAGCATCAGAGGGCAGAGCTAAGACCAATAAATAAAATAGAAAGACACATGATGAAAGAATCATAAGTCTAGAACTGAAAGGGGCCTCTGAGGACATATAGTGGAACACTCTCCTTTTACAAATGAAGAAACTGAGGCTCACTTACTTACCCAGAGGCCAGATTACTTGAAAGTATTACAGGAGCCTAGGGCTATTACTGCTTGGGGATAGGAAAGCAATGGCAAAGACTGGTTTAGTTGTCTAAGACATAAAGGATGGGGTATCTTAATGGTATCTGAGATAATATTACTATGTTTAAAAATATATTTATCTTGTTATCTCAGGGGTGCATGTTGGAAAGGAAGAACAGGGCTGATAAATAAGGTTTGCCAGGCACTTAAAGTAGGAAAATAACCACACACAAAAAAGACCAAAGCAAGTTACAAGAAGTGTACCACTTTAACTTTAATTTTTTGTGTTTTTTTTTCCTTTTGGTCTGTTTCTTTTTTCATAACATGACTAAGATGGAAATATGTATTATTGCACATATATAACCTATATCAAATTATTTACCATTTTAGGAAGAGGAGAAGGAAGGAAATGGAGGGAGGGACAAAAACTTTGAACTCAAAATGCTAAAAATTAATGTTAAAATTACAAATTTGGAAAAAATAAAATACTTTTAAAATAAAAGTAAAAAAAAAATTAAAAGTTACAATATCCAGAGGATGAACTGAGGAACAAATTGAGGAACCAACAAGTGAAACAGGACTATTACTAGTTCAAAAGAAAATCTCTTTCCCTCCTGGCTCACCTAGAGACCAGGGACCTATGCAAAACTGTGTTAATATGTGCCAACAATATTATAATGAGAGAAAACACCACTCCTGGTGGGATACCAAGGAACATCTGTGGGAGGGAGGGGCAAAGAAAGATCAATGCCTGTAGGCATCACAAGGATGAAAGAAGAGGGAGGTATAGCCTAGTGAATTTGAAATTCTCTAGTATCTTTGCCAAGAAAATTCCAGATAGGGTCACAAAAAGTCATGCATGAGTCAAACCACTGAACAACAACTCTAAAGGGAAAGCGTATGGAGCCATGACTGCACAAGTTGTTGGTTGTTTTTTTTTTCTGTTTGTTTTCCAGACAGATGCTAGCCCTAGAGTTATGTGGGGTTGATAAAATTTTTAGATAAATGAAAGTTTCCTCTAAATTATTCTCTACCTCAGAATGCCATGGTAGAAGAGAAGACTGGGGATCAGAGGATCACAGAAAAGCTAGAAAGAACCTCAGAGGTCATCTATTCTGACCTCTCATACTTTAGAACAGGAAACTGAGGCTGAGATATAAAGTGACTTACCCAGGAAGGGGTAGTAAGTGGCAGATTCATGATTTAAACCTGGGTCCACTGACTTTAATGTTCATTTCACTGCACCTCAGTGCAAGAAAAGGGCTTCACTGCTCCTTTTTGAGGAGCTGACTGTGTGGTAGATTTAAGAAAAGACTGAGGAGACTTGGTCAGTGGCTAGAATCTCTGCTGAAAAAAATCCTTGAGAAAACATTTGATAGGAAGTGGTAATGCTCAGATGATTGGAGTTCAAAGTTTCAAATAGGGAAAAGGAAGAGCCACAATATACTTTGAAATAGTTAAAATTGGAATAAATTCTTGTCCTTGGGGAAAGAAGGTTGTGCCCATGGGAGCCGAGTATAGGGGCACTGTAAAGTTTATTTGCTTAACATTACAACATTTATTGTTTGGCTAATTAGAGAAAGATAGATGCTCTGGTCTGGGTTGTCTGATTGGCTCTGTGCATGGGTGAACAGAAACATTCACAGTTAATTTAAAAGGTAGAATAGTTGAGTGAAGAAAGAAAGTTTTGTGTAAGATAAGAGTTGTACAAATAGATGGATAGAGATAGAATATGTAGAGCATTTATTAAGTGCTTGTCTTGTGCCAAGCACAGTTATAAGCCATAGGAATACAAATATAAGCCAAAAAAAAAGTCCTTACCCTCAAGCTTATATTCTAATAAGGAAAGACAAGACATAAGATGGAGCTGAAAAGCAAGTGAGGGGGTTAATGAAGGTACCTACAGGGATAAGGTGGAAAAGTCCAAGAGTCAAGAGCAGATCCTGAAGAAAAGTATACAAGGCTAGTGTGAACACTTCCTCAAATGGAGGTTCCAAGCAGGTTGCAAGCAGAGCTGGGAGGCAGCCACAGGTATCTTTAGGTGGAGGTATCTTTAGGGCCAGAAGGCAGCTAGGATGGAGGTGTTGTTTTTATTTGGTCCTTTGTACTCAAAGAGGTTATCACAATGATATGATGTTGGAGTCAAAGTATAGTGTGTTCGACTGTGGCTGATCAATCTAACACAAACTCAGAAGGTTCTACCACAGGTCAGGCACAAATAGTATGTTTGAACATTTGGGATAGAGATGTGTCTAGATTTGTGCATCTCGAATTTCCAGGATAGAGGTAGGATCAGGAGTGAAGCCAGGAGAGGAATGAGCCAGGTAGATTACTAAGTGCAGTAAGAACACTCAAGCAAGAAACTAAGTCTTGAAAGCAAGGTAGCAAAAGACACAGGGTAACTTAGGGATTGCTATGAGAGGAGCAAAGGTTAAATGAAAAGTTGAGGACAGAGGGTGCAATGCATCAGACAGTCACTGGTGAATACCGATTATTTGAAAATCAGGAATTACCACAAGAATATGTGAATGTAGGAGAAACAAACTCATTTGGATAATGAGCACGCCTCACATACCTGGTACTGTCTATCCCCCTCTACTCCCCCAACTTTTAGTCAAAGATACTGTTGTTGCTTGTTTTTCATTTCCTAAGAGAACTCAATGATATCACAAGTGATTTCTTGACTTTTGTATGAATTGGATTCAAATAAGGCGGAACTGCACAAAGTCATCCAATCCCACTCTCTCCTCCAGAGTCATTGAAGTCCAGTGGCAGGATGAAAAATCAGGACAATTGGCAATGGCCAGGGATGCATTGGATGACCTTGGCTTCTTCCATGCCTGATAAAGCTGTAAGTGCTCCACAGTGCCTGCTTCAGCCATCTTCATGGCCGTTGGAACAAATTGTTTTTGTCTGCCCATTCTGCCAAAGAAAGCCTTCACAGGCTTGGGGTAGATACCCCCCTAACTTGCTAGGTTTGAAGCCTATCAGTTACCTTCAACCTGGTTTAGCCAGTCTGCCAAACCCATGTACCCAGGTGTGGCTGCTGCTCATGTTATAACTTCTTGGAGCCACAGGTGAGAGCAGGGTGGCAGATGGACACCAAAAATGGATGACCAGCTCAACAAGCCCTCAAACCAGAAATGCTAGTCCTCCTGAACACTCCAAACATCCCAGCCAAAGATATATATGCATGTGTGTATGTATGTATACATACATACTGCATAATATTATATTATATATACATATGATATAGGATATAATATACATGACATAATATACAATATAATGTATACATTAGACAGATAGAGAAAGCCAAAGATACAGTAGGCTCAATAAAACACTTAGATAAATTCAAGTTTTCTTCGTGCTACTTTGCAGTTCTAGATGGCCCTATGTGACGGTTGAGAAGCAACATCTTAATTTGCTATGTAGAAACTTGTGGGAATCTTGGAATAGGGATTGTACCTGTGATTTCATGGGTTATAGGGACTTTCCAAGTCCTTATAAACTCACTGTACCAATGCAGCTCAGTATCATCATTCCAATTTATACTCTTAGAGTTACTGAGAGCACTGAGGTTAATTAAGTCACTTAGAAAGGGTCAAACAACTAAAATGATGTCAGAGATTGGACTTGATGCAGATCGTCCTGGTTCAGGAAGCCAATTCTCTAACCACTATGTACTCTGTTTCTCAAGTTTATATATTGTGAAAACTGTGGACCTGGAAACCTGCCAAGTACTCAGCTGTTCATGATTGTAATTTCATTAGCCAACATAGTTTACTTCTTTTTTTGGAGTTTGGGATTTTGGAAGGGTGGAATTTTGACAGGATTTTTGTTTGTTTTTACTATGTCTGTTTCTGTTTCTTTATAATCCTTTTAAGATGGGTGTAAGATAAAACTAAACTACTTTGATTGGCTATTATTACATGGGATAGTATTAGGAGAAACACTCTGAGTACAAACAGAAGGACTTTGGGAAAAATACAAGTGTTTCCTGGTGGTACTAATTGCTTCCCACCTCTAGGGTAATTAAATCTATATTGGAAGGTGGGGTATTGTTGAAACCATCACCATTGACTAGAGATACCTGAAATAATACCCTTATTTTCTACCATGTGCACCATGCAAGTATGTCTTCAATACTATTGGTTAATAATTCTGCAATGGTAGCCCATGAATTTCTACAAAATACATAAGGGGAAGACTTTCATGATGGATCCCCAACTTGACACTCCCCTGGCAATAATGTGGCAGGTTAAGAAGTAATCAAAAGTAGTCAATAAAAAGGCTGGATTTGGAGTCTGGAAGACCTGATTTTAATTCTGTTTCAGACATGTACTAGCTGTGTGACACTCTGCAAGTTATTTAACTTTACTCAGCCTCAGTTTTGTCATCTGTTAAGTGGGGATAATAAGTTCTTACCTTCCAGGGTTGTGAGGATAAAATGAGATTATTATATGTAAAGATCTTTGCAAACCTTAAAAGCAGCATATAAATGTTAGCTATTGTGATGATTATTGGGTCCAAAGGGCCAAATACTATTTTTCTCATTTCTTGTAATTCATTACACTTATTGTATTCGATAAAATGTGGTGGGGTGGCAGTGGGGGACAGTATTATAATATTATAATATCCTGAGGATTAAACTGGTATAAGTAGCCTGAGTAGAGGCTGTTTCAAGCAAAGAGTCTTTCAACAGTATTTGCAGTAACCTTACAGGCTTTTTGAAAAAAGACTATTACCACAATAAATTTCACATCCATGCATGACAGAAGCAGGTTTGGGGATCACCATACATAGATCATCTCAAGGTGTTTATGAATTCTCCCATTATTTCATCACCTATCTTGGGGTGCAATTCTCTCCTAATCCTTTTTGTCCCATCCTTTGTTGTCTAAATATCATTCTGCCTGATAAAGGATGCAGGAGAAAAATAGAATTTTTAAGTTTTTCTTTTTCTTCTGCTATCTGATATGATCATCTCAAGTTTTGTTTTTAATATTCTAATCTATTGTTTATTTTTTAACCATTCTTTTCTTTTTAACTCATTTTTTTCAAGAAGTAGATCTATACTGCTTTGTTCTTCTTCTAACCTCCCCACCACCACTACTACCACATAGCTAAAATAGTCTTTTTTTTTTTTTGCTGCCCCTGCTTCCATCTTCTGGACATTAAAAAAAAACAAACTACATTGGTCATAAGTCCCCTGTACATCTATGTCAATCTCTTTAGACAAATCCCTCTTTTCCTCTTCATCGGCATTTATTTTTCTTTGAGTCTTTAAAATTTCATTATACATTTTAATCCCTCTTGGGATGATTTCATTCTAATAATCTTTTTTTTTTAGAACCTGTTGAAATCTATACTTCCCAAATATATGGTATATATCAGGTATGGTATATTTCCTCCTCTATCAAAAATTCTACCCAAAGTTCCCATCATTTCTGCCTATTGGCACCCATGATTAGTGGATCATAATACTGGCATGTACTGGTTTCTCAAATTAGACAGAGATAGAATGTGTTCAAGTAAGCCTTGAAAGGAGAGGTTGGAGGGAAATAAAGGGCCAAGGCTTGGAAAGACCAGTTCCAAGTGGGACCCACCAATCAGGAGCACTAATGGTAGCACCAAAATTATAAGTAAGAAGGGTATTAAGTTCAAATTTCTCCCATCTCATTATCTTCTCCAAAAATATCCCTGCTTTCAGGATGTCCAGATCTACAATTTGTGTTCCTGCATCTAAAACTTACATTTTCTGCTAATGATAATTCAGTTCATAATCTTTGAACATGTTCTCTTAAAAAAATCTAATAGATAACGTTAGAAAGTGTTGACAGCATAGGTTTCCAAATAGGACATTTCATTTTGTGCTTTAGAAAAAATGAAAAAGTCCTAGTGTAAAGAAGCCACATTTCTGGGAGTTCTTCTTTTCATTGCAAACATATTCTTCCATCTGCAACTTGAAGTGATTTCTTTAATTCTGATCCCTGTACAAAGAGAGAATCAGTGGCAAGATTAAGCAATTGAAATGATTGAGAGAAGAAAACAAAAGCATTGAGACCTACAGGAAAATGCCCTTTCCTCAAACTACTGGGTTGTTTTCCAAGTCTGTTCTGCTCCCTGTTTCCTCTTACCATTGCTCCAGTCCGCATGTGCATGCACATACCCTCCCACCCCCCACAGATGTGTTCCTGTCCATACACTGGATCATTCTAGGCATGAGTAATTTCATGAGACCATATACTAGGGTGACTATGTAGATGTTGTCCTGAAAATAAAGGACACATGGGAAAAATTCCTTGAATAGTCATTGTTCTAAGCAGAAAAGAAACTTGACTAAAGAAAGAACAGAGCTGAGATGAGAAGTACAAAATGTAGCTGAGAAAGGCAACATGAAAAGTGCCCTGGAATCAACTTTTTTAAAATGAATTTTATAACCATGGGGAGAGGTACTGGGGCAACAGCCTATGGAAGGTAGACAGAGACACCAGAATACCGCAAGGATGCTGTTGTGGTAGTTGCCTTGAAGACACTGGGAATGGAGATGGAGAGGAAACAAACTGTCTAGTAGCTTCCTTTTTAACTAATTCTTGATACATAGTGTTAAGCTCAATTATTTCTATTCCATAAAAAAAAAGAGTGCAAATATGATAGTACCTGATAAATTTTGATGCCCTGGACAGAGCTCGGATCACCCCACCCTAGTTATGTCTCTGGAAGGAACAGAAACATTGGGAAAGACTTTATCTAGGAGGGTATAAGGGATTCAGTGCATCTGAAATTGGATATTTCAATGGGAACTTGAAAGAACTAGCAAAGAGTTCCTAGACATGGCATGTAGTAAAGAAGACAAATATATATAAATAGGACTATTTCCTAAAAAAAGGAATCAGAGGATAATGGAATTTTAGAACTAGAAAGGGTCATAGAGATCATCTAATTTGACCACCTCATTTTACAGATTTGGAAATTGAGGCCCATAGAGATTAATGAAATCAAATAAATAGCCCTAATATACTATTCTAAATATTGAACATTTCCAGTTGATCTCCCTTCTTGTATTTTCTTCCCCCTACAACAATGATGAATACCATTCCCATCACTTATTGCCTTTGTACCTATATGCATACTGCTGAACATAGGTGCAGAAAATGATGCAGCTATTCTAACTGGGTCCACAACATATTTATGTTCCCTCAACTAAGCAATCCTACTATACCTCCTTTATCAATTCATTATCCCACCCTCTACAGAAGCTCTTCCAAATCTTTTCATTCAGCCTCAATCCTTCCATGACTCTCCCTCTCCCCACTCTCTTATTTGAGAGCATTCTTCATATTTTACAGAAAAACTAAAAGCCATTCATCATAAGCTCTTTCTTCTCCCCTTTCCTCCTCGCCTATCACGCAGGTGCCTGCTGCCACTTTCTCCTCCTTCACTCATCTCACATAATGTGGCCTTACTCCTTATCAAGGCTAACCCCTCTATTTGTTCAAGTGATCCCATTCTAGCCTGTCTCTTCTAACAGATTTGCCCCCATGTCAACCCCATTTTTTCACTTATTTTCAATCTTTCCTTCTCTACTAGCTAATTTCCTACTGCCTACAAACTCACCATTATTGTTGTTGTTTTTTATTATTGTTGTTGCTCAGTCATGTCTGACTCTTCACGACCCCTTTTAGGGTTTTCTTGGCAAAGATACTGGAGTGGTTTGCCATTCTTTTTCCAACTCATTTTACAGATGGGGAATTGAGGCAAATGGGGTTAAGTGATTTGTTCAGGGTCACACAGCTAGTAAGTGTCTGAAAACAGATTTAAACACTTCAGACCCAGGACTCTATCCACCTTACTGACCCAAATATGCCCAAGTCTCTCCTCACCTGAAAACACCCTCTCTTGATTCTTCTATCCCTGCTAACTATCATTCTTTATCTTTTCTGCCCTTTGTAGCTAAACTCCTTGAAAAGGTCATCTACAATAGGTGCTTCCACTTTCTCTCCTCTCATTCTTTCCTTAACCCCTTACATCTGGCTTCCAGCCTCATCATTCCACCAAAACTGCTCTCTCCAAAGCTACTAACTTTCTCTTACTTGCCAAATCCAATGGCCTCTTCTCAGCCTTCATTGTCCTTGATCTCTCTGCAGCCTCTGACACTATGGATCACTCTTTCTTCCTTGATACTCTCTTTCTCTAGGTTTTTGAGATACCACTTTCTCCTGGTTTTTCTCCTGCCTATCTGTGCTCTCCTTTGTCTCCTTTGTTCAGTCCTCCTCTAAATCCCACATTCTTACTGTAGGTGTCCTTCAGCTTCTGTCCTCTTCTCCTTCGATGCTACATCACCTGGAAATCTCAGCTTCCATAGATTTAATTACCATCTCTATGCTGATGATTCATTCTCAGATCTATCTTTCCTGCCCTAATGTCTCTGCTGTTATCCAACCTCGCATTTCCAACTGCTTTTCAGATATTTTGAACTGGATGTCTAGTAGACATCTTAAACTCAATATGTCCAAAACAGAACTCATCATCTTTCCCTCTAAATCCTTCTCCCACCACCTTGCCTATTACTGTAAAAGGCAATACCATCCTCCCAGTCCCTCAAGTTCACCATCTAAGAGATATCCTGTATTCCTTGCTATCTGTTATCCCCATATCCAAGCTGTTGCCAAGGCCTACCAATTTCACCTTTTCAACATCTCTCGTATGTGCCTCTTCACTCCTCTGATGCCGCCACCACTCTAATATAGGCCCTCATCACCTTATATCCAGATTATTGCAATCGCCTGCTAGTGAGTCTGCCTGCCTCAAAGGTCTCCGACTCCAATCCATTCTCCATTCCGCCATTTAAAGTGATTTTCCCAAAACACAGGTATGATCATGTTACCTACCCCTAATCAATAAATTCCAATGGCTACCTATTGTCTCTAGGAGTAAATACAAAATGCTGTTTGGCATTCAAAACCCTTCATAACCTAGTCCCCTCTTACCTTTCTAGTTTTCTTATACCTTACTCCCCACCATATACTCTTCAATCCCGTGACACTGGCCCCCTGGCTGTTCAACTAATAAGTCACTTCATCTCTTGGCTCCAGGAGTTTTCTTTGTCTGTTCCCCATGCCTAGAATTTTCTCTCTTCCCTGCTCTGATTCTGGACCTCCCTGGCTTCCTTTAAGTCCCAACTTATATCCCACCTTCCACAGGAAGCCTTCCTCAACTCTTCTTATTTCCAGTGCCTTCCCTCTTTTATTTACTTTCCACATATCGTGTATATAGCTTGCTGTGTAGATACTTGTTTGCATGTTGTCTCTTCTGTTAAATTGTGAGGTCCTTGAGCGCAGGGACTCCTTTTTCCCCTTTGTTGTATTCCCAGTGCTTAGTTAGTACAAGGCCTGACACATAACAAATGCTTAATAAATAGTGATTGATTTATCTTCTTTAAACACCCCTATTTCATCATTTTAGTTACTCTGCCATCAAAGTCTTCCAGCTCTTCTCTGTTTGTTTCTTGCTCTGAATTACCTTTTCAAATTTTTGTGCCAATAGATGTTCTCCAATCCAGTAAGGCCAGTCTTATCAATCAAGTCTTTTTAAGCACGTACTATGTGCCAATAATGCCACTGTTCAGCAGGAGAGGGGAGAAAGAGCATCTAGCAAGAGCCAAGCCCTGCTTCTTCCTGGCGCCTCAGACCCAGCCCTGGGAGCAGGCAAGGGCTGAAGCCCAGAAGTACCAGCAGTGGTAGGCAGCAGAGGAGGAAGAGGAGCAGCAGTGGCAGTGGCAGCAGCAGGGACAAGGTAAAGACTACATGGGCCACACCATCAGTATGTCTATGATGGCTAAAGCCTTAGTCTTCCAGGTCTCAGCCACAGAACCTCGGCCTGGAGATGCTACGTTTTATCAGCAGCTGAAAGGGGAACAAAGTTTGCTTTCTGATAATGCTTCTTTTCTTGACATTCAGACCTTTTTGCAAATGTGTGAAAGTGGCTCATAGTGGTTTGTAGAGAAAATACCAAATAATGTCTCCATCTGGTAAAGTACCTTTTATTCACATGGGAAATCGAGTGGTATGAGCACTTTGTCCAATAGTTCAGTTCGTAAAAGCCAAGGGCCTTTCTCTTAGTGATGGGTTGGATGAAGTTCTAAAAGCAGAAATGAAAGCCTACGTGGAATTAGCCAATAATATGCTATTGACAGCAGAGCTGTATCTTCAGTGGCATGATGAAGCTACAGTAGGCGAGTTCACTCCCTCTCCATATGGATTTCCTCATTCTTGTCCTCTGAACCACATCTTGGCTTATCAAAAACAATGGGAAGTCAAAGGCAAGATGAAAGCCATTATGGGGTAACAAGACTGGAGCTGGTCTTAGAAGATGTAAACCAGTACTGTCAAGTTTTTTTCTCAAAGACTAGGAATACAACCCTATTTCTTCAATAAGCAACCCTGGTCTTTGGCCATCTCTTCACAATCCTTATCATTCGGTTGACCAACAAAGAACTCTCTGAAAAGGTGAAAAATTACACCATCCTCCTTGCTTTCTGTAGAAGAATTGAACAGAACTACTTTGAAGAAAACGGGAAAGGACACATCCCACTCAGGCTGACCTAGAGAGATTTGTTGAATTAGCTACTTAAAGGAAAAGTCTAACTCTTAAATTATATTCAACTTCATGATTATAAGAGTATCAGAATTTTACAAACATACATAACTTCTAGAAACCTCCAGTTGTTTAACAGACGTTTTATATGTATTTTGTAGCCAACTATACACTAAACAATTCTATTGAATTATTCTATTGAATTCCAGATTATGTATGTTTGTTTCCTTGAAACAGGTATGCACATTAAAATAAAGCTTTAACAGTGATACAATTTTCCTCCCCACAATTGCTGTCAGTTTCTTCATGTGAATTGAAAAAGTGCTTTAAGTTCTTCCCAAGGGCAAAGACAAAAGACAAGACACAGAAGGTGATCTTGCTTAGTTAGATGGTAAAATTGGCCATGGGGGGGGAATGGTCATTTTAGGACTGAATCAATATACACTTAGAAAATTTGCCTATTTACAAGATGTTTAGATCATATACTAGTTTAATATTTTAAAAAGTAATTCTGGTCTGAAATCAGTTGGATGAAAAGAGATACTTCAGAAAATGGTTAAAGTCCATTTGATAAAAAAGATAGCTCTACTTTGTGATACTTATATCAAAGGATTATAGATTTAAAGCTGGAAAGGACCTCATATATTTTCGGCCAGGCGTTCGGGGTTAAGTGACTTGGCAAAATTCCACCATGTTATTAACAGCTAATTAAGTATCAAGTGTCTGAGGCCAGATATGAACTCAGGTCCTCCTGACGCCGAGGCTGGAGCTCTATCCACTGTACCACCTTGCTGCCCTGACCTCATATTTTCTTCAATTTTTTTTTCTTGATGATTTTTCCCCTTAAAATGACTAATCACAAAGTAGTATTGTCACTAATAAGGGACCATTAACTATATGCAATGTAGAAAATAATCATGAAAGTGGTTGAAAATTTTTTATGTGGCCTTTCATATTTTTCTATTTTCATTTTGTTTTATGTTTTAGCTCCCCCCACCAATAAACAAAACACTAGAATAGATTACGAGGCAACAGTTTTCTTTCCCCCAGGGGAAAACATTCTTATTGATGGGAAATTTTATCATGTAACTATTTTCAAAAAGTTCTAATTTTACTGCGCACTCTAGGTATGAACTGTGGCTCTTTCTTTGCTTTATTCTGACTTTCCCCACCCCAATCCCCCCAAAATCATATGCTTTGAAATCTTTATTTAGTCTCTAATGCCATTTTGTTTAGTCTTTTTTGTCTTCTTTTTCAGCCTTCTTTATTTTTAAAAGTTTCTATTCCTCAGTTACTTCGGTTTATGCTGACTTTTCTTTAAGACCTATTTTGTCCTAATTCTTTTTTTTATATATATATAATCCTTTTTCTTTAAAGGTTTTTGAAAAAATTCCACCATGTTATTAATTTGATAATCTTATATCTTCTGTACATACTTTTTGCTTTTTATATTCTTTCTGTATCATTCAATACATGGAATTTAGGTTTTTCCTTGATGCTTTTTAGATGGAAAGGCACCAATATTAGCACAAGATATATTTTTATCGTTATCATTACAATTTGCTCTCTTCTTTCTGTTAAGATAAAGGGCTTTAGGAGACAGTGGCCCTTTATTCTAAGCTGAGATTTCTGCTCTTATTTAAGACTTACTATCTATGGATCACTTTAGATCTTGTTGCTGTCCTCTGTCAAGGTGAATCAGCATCAAGGCAAAATACATTAGAAAATGGAAACCTTGACATCCCATTATGGTGATTTGGTTTCCTGCTTTTACCTTTTAAATTGGAGCATTTAAAGCCAAGTCACCGCAGCTAAAAATTATCACTGAAAAGTCAGCGCTGCTCGTTCTCATTCTGCTTGCTGACAAAAAAAGCTAGACCTGTTTGTTGTTGTTTTGTTCTCTCTGCCAAATGTTGGAGGTACTGCCCTATTTTGTGAATTTTAACATGTGATCTCACAGAGTGGCTCATTAGGGCACTGATTAGAACAATAAGGAAAAGAATTATTGTAGTCAAGAGATACTATACACCCAATGTTAATATACTTTAGGTTTCTTACATGAATGAAATATTTATAAGGACCTTAGTACATAGTGCCTGGCCCATAATAAATGCTTAAAAGTTCCTTCTTTCCCTCTTTCCTTCCTTCCTTCCTGTCTACCACCCAATTTCCAAACTAACAATTTCCTAACTTTTCAACTTCTTTCTTTCCTAACTTCATTCCTCCCTCCCTCTCATTTTCCCTAATACAAATTATTTCTGTGAAACTTTTTTCTTTTAAAAGTCTCATCTGGTTGCTTTTTGATTGCTTTAAACCTTTGGACCAGTAGGTTTTTTTTTTCAAGGCTTTTGAGTTGATTAGGACCAAAGGAATTATCAACTCAACTCCTTCATTTTGCAGATGAGGAAACTGAAGCCTAGAGAGATTAAGTGTCTTATCTAAGTTCATCTAACAGTAATAAATTTGGGGAAAATAGATAGAAATGTTCTATATCAGGTTTATTTATGACTTTTTATTCCTGATAATATTGATTGACTGATGGTTAGTGGATTATTTCTTAGCATGGTAAGCACCTACTAATTGTTTGAAAAATAGTTAATAAATGGCTGGTTGTTTGAATGCCTCAAGTTTGTTCAATACTAGAATAAAGCTTATGAATAAAATATTAAATTTTACAATATTTTAGTTGCATAGTATTTTAAAAGTAACAGGTGAGTACATATTCAATTGTTTTGTGTTTTGGCTTCTCTGACTTTTCCATATACATGTTTGTATATTATGGTTTGTAATTACTGTATGGATTCTCAAATAAAAGGAAATGTTTAATAATATTTAGAATTATATAAATGATACACCCATCCTGTTTAAATTCCTGAGTGTCTGGATTGTTTGACCCTGTATGCTCAATCATTTTGTCTGGAGCCCTGTTCATATGATAATTTCTCGTCCTACTAAAGGCAGTAATTAGAGCTGTAATTGGATGAAAATCTTTATGTCTCTTATCCTAGGGCATCTTGCTTTTGTGTAATTTAACTTATTTTCCTTCTGAATGTGTTTTTTTGCTGTCTTTTTTCCCCCTTTTTTACTGTAATTAAGTAGCTATAGTGCCAAATGGAATCAAAAAGTCTACTCTATTAGTGGAGAATCTTCCGAAGAGCTGTGTGGCTTGAGTTAATATAATTTGCCGATGCCAAATCTCTATATCTATAAAATATGCATAATATTTGTGACCTAATTATTTCCTAAGGGTTTTTTTTTAAGAATGATATTTGAATTTGCCATGACTTCCTTGGGGAGCATTGGTATCCTTAAAAGTCACATTAATAAGAACAAGAACAAAAGGCTTTTCTGAGAACATATTTATATTCACTGCCCAGATCTTTGTCATGTATACAAATATTAACACTAAAAATCAAAATAGCGTGTGTGAGCTTTAAAAAAATCTGTAATGAGCAAATGATATTGCTAAATACCTGCTTTATATTTGAGTGTTGACTGTCATTTTTAAGATAAAAATAATAAAATTCCTTTTACATAATTCCCAAAAAAGAAGAATGTCATGGTCTTTCCAACCTCCATGTTTTCACCCACCTGTTTCTCTTCACTTGTAATGTCCTTCCTTCTTTCCTCCAAATATTTAAATCCTAAGCATCTTTCAGTAGCACAGCTCAAGTCCCATCTCTCCATGAAGCCTCCCCCAAATACTCTGTCATATACTTCTTGCAGCCTTCTCTAAACTCCAATTACACTGTCAGTAATATGCAGTTTATCCTTTAATTAATATCATACAGATATTCAGTATTGAAAGACAACAAAACAGTGGATTAAAAGGATGACTTTGGAGGCCTAGGTTCAAATTCTTTGTCTGACAATTATTATCCATTCGACCCAGAGTAATTCAGTTAACCTCTGTGTGCCTCTGGAAGTTCCCAAGGATTTGTATACTAAATCATAGACAGGTTGTGACATACTAGAATAGGAGATCCAAGCTAATAAAAATCACAAACCCTTCCTGTATTTACATGTGTATTAAGAGTAAAAGAGCTAATAATAGGTGACAAGCATGCTGTTCACTCTGGTTTGGCTATTTTTGAATAGTTTGACCTGAATGAGAAATCACAGTCTCTGATTGTCTCTTGCTGGTTGTATGTTTCACTTCTAGATTCTCAGGATTAAAGTCATAACTTTCTCCTTGCAGCATCCCATATTCTCTTTGTCTAAATGGGA
The DNA here is from genome assembly GCF_003287225.1 of Phascolarctos cinereus. Lineage (NCBI taxonomy): Eukaryota > Metazoa > Chordata > Mammalia > Diprotodontia > Phascolarctidae > Phascolarctos > Phascolarctos cinereus. The sequence goes on from NW_027555736.1 coordinate 159,658,524, forward strand.
GGCAGAGAATAGCTAGCTACATGAGCATAGAGGAGGCATTTGATAAATACTTGTCTTCTTGAAGGGGTGAGAGAGATGGGCTGTCTACTGATCAGACTGGTCCACTCGACTTTGGCCCTCTCTTCTCATGAATTGTACAGAGAAAAATGAGTGGAACCTATGTGAATTCAGTGGGGGGGAGGCAGGGCTAAATAAAATGCATAAAGAACATTTTTAGAATTTCCAAAAACTCAATGACCTACAGAATTACCCAAGTAAAAGGACTAATCTTAAGTTAATTACTAGAAGCTAAATTCATTAAGAAAAAAAAAAAAGGAAAGCCTTAGTAGTATCTCTGCCTTTTCTCTTTAAAATACAAGAGGAACGAATGGGAGAAAAGGTATTCCTCTTCAGAAGTAGGGAGAAAGAAGGGGAAAGGGAGAGTGGGAGGGAGGGTGAGAGGGAGAGTGGGAAGGAGGGGAAGAGGGAGAAAGAGATCAGAATTTCAATTTCCCTATTCAACTTCTTATTTGTACTCTTTAAAAATGTGACATTTTGACTTTCCATCACGTGCTGGGAATGAGGAGTAAAAGTATGATTTCTTTCCCCTTTGACTTTCAGGAGTTGCTTTACAATGGAGTTTCTTGCTGCTTGAAAGTATCAATTGGAAACTTTTTGGAAGTATCTACCAGCAGGGTACTGAGCCAAGAGTGTCCTGAGCATTTTTTTTTTTTAGAAACATTGCTGTCTATTAGCAGATCCTTCTTCTTCCCCTGCTTGTGTCTCTGTCACTGAGGATAGTGATACCAAAAATATCAATGGAAACATGACTATGGTGATTTTCAAGGTCAAACACATCAGGGGCCATCCTCCCCCCCGCCACACACACACACACACACACACACACACACACACACACACACACACACTTCATAATAGGTTGTCCTCTCCATTTGAAGGGGATGGGATCTAGAGATGCTTTCTTACAAACATATGACATTATTTGAACTGGGCATGAAATTTAACATAGTCCCTGAAATGTAGTTGATTTTAGAAAGATTTTCAAAAAGCATGGTGGAAAAATATTTTTTGTTTAGTTCAATAAACCGTTCTGTTTTGTTGAAGTGAATTTTTAATGATAGTTAAGGAGTTTTTCTATTAAACTACTTAGGTATTCAAGAAATTCAATTATTGCACCATTCTAACTGGATCTTAACTATATAAATTGTAAGAGATTCTTGATTTTTGGCATTTGGGACACCTCTAAAACTGATCTTTACTTGTAAAATGAGAAGCAGCTGGTGGGTAGTAGATAGAGTGGCTAGCTGGCCTCAGAAACAGGAAGACCATTCAAGTTTTCTCTCTGGTTGTATGAACCTGAACATGTCACTTAACTTCTCTCTGCCCCCAGATAACTCTTTACACTGTAAAATTCTAATCATCACTGGTGAAGGTAGTTTCCTCACTGGAAATTCCTTGTACCAATTCAGTCAAAAGTCTGTTTTTTTTTTTTTAAAAAGTCCAATCTCTGCTGTTATTCATATATGTCTATGGGAAATCATTTCAAAGCCAAGAGTTCTAAAGACTTATAACTAATCAAGGGAACAAATGCTCAAAAACGTGAGTAAATGTTCTGAAAACAAAGATTGCAGGGGAGCAATCTATAAAAATCACCACCACGAGTAATTCTGCTGAATCTTCAGCTGAGACAGAAGCAGTACACGGGGAAGATAATACAACTGAATTCAACCTGATTATCTATTTTTATACTTGACTAATACAGAAAGATGTTTTGTTTTGCATTAATTTGAGAAATCCCATAGAGAGGTAGGTGGTGTGGTGGGAAGGGAAGAGAACAGGGAGTCAAGAGACATTAGTTCTAGTCTCAGCTCCCTCACTTACTAGCTATGCAGCCATGTGGTCTGTCCCTAAGTACTCTAGCTTGGCAAGCCTGATTATCTTATATCCACAGGGGTTTGTTTATGTCAATAAGTATCTTCTGGAGAAAAAGTTGAGCTGTCTCCACTACTTTACCTTACCCTACTTTATCCTAACCTACCATACCCTACTCTACACTAAGGGTATTTTGAGAGTTCAGTCTAAGAATTCATTAAATATGTAGAAAACAGTAACCATGCCTTCTTTTATCCTGCCAAATGCTTAGACAGTGCTCAATAAATATTTGTTAAATAAATGGAATAACAATAAATAGCTCACATTCTTATACCATTTTAAAGTTATAAAGTAACTTCATAATCATCTTTATTTTTACTTTTTAAAATTTGAGTTGCTATGTTATATCTTCTTCATCTCTGAATATATCCCTTTCCTCTCCTCTACCTGGTGAGCCATCACTTTAACATTATAATTAACATTAAAAAGAATAGCTAGCCTTTACTCAGTGCTTTAAGGTCTTTCTTATTCTGTCTAGATCTCATGTCACCTAGTTGCCAATAACAAATAACAATAATAGCATTTATATCGCATTTTAAGGTTTGCAAAGCACTTTATATGTTACCTCATTTGATCCTCACAACAACCCTGGAAGGCGAGTGGTACAGTTGATAGAGTGTGGGCCTGGAGTCAGGAAGCCCTGAGGTCTGATTTGGCCTCAGACACTTAATAGCTGTGTGATCCTGGCCAAGTCACTTAACCCTGTTTGCCTCAGTTTCCTCATCTGTAAAAAGAGCTGGAGAAGGAAATGGCAAACCACTTCATTATCTTTCCCAAGAAAACCCCAAATGGGGCCATGCAGAGTCAGACACAGCTAAAACGGCTGAACAACGAGAAGTGCTAGTGCCTTTCCTTATTGACTATCTCCAATTTGTCTTGTATGAAGTTTGGTTATAGTTGTATGTATGCTGTCTTCCTCATTAGATTGTGAGCTCCTTGAGAATAATGACTCCCTTTTGCTTTTCTTCATATCCCCAATGTTTATAGTGAAATGTCTGGCACTTAGTAAGTGTTTAATAAATTTATGGACTTAATAAATATTTATTGACTGCTGTAATTATCCCTATTTTACAGATGAGGAAACTGAGGCTGAGAAAGGTTAAGTGACTTGTCCAGGGACACAGAGTTTGCAAGCATAGTTATTCTTCAACAAAAATAAAAAGAAAAAGAAAGAGGGGTAAAAAAATTGTTTAGTAAGACAGAAATCAAATTTCAAAGTATATGCAATTTTCTGTACCCATGTCTGGAAAGATGAAATTTTCTCCTCTTATCTTTAGGACCAAGTTTAGGCATTATAAAGCATAGCATTAGGGGTTTTGTTATTTCCCCCCCCCAAAAAAAATGATATTTTTCCAAGGAAAACTTTTGGCAGAAGTCATTATATTGGCTTGTACTGACATATAGACTTTCCTTTTCCTTACTTCTAGACCTTGCTCATTCGCCTCTGATACATAATCATCTGGTTTCATTCTTGAATTAGATGGCAAATCCATCCTTTTGACAAAGCTAAGGCTGACAATGGTTTTTTATCTAGTGGATATGTTAGGATTTGGTCTATCTGGAGTATCCATCATCATGGGGTCTGATTATAATGGAATCTCAGGGACACATGGCATATAACTCTTCACAAGGAAAAAAGCTTTTACAATAGACGACCTTATCTGCTTATCTGCTTAAGAAAAAAAAAGAACAAAGGATGACCCTCATATCAAAATTATCCTCTGCCCTTGTGACTGGGGCTACCCATGGGTATGAGCTAAGACCTCATATAATAAGGATATCCTTGAGACCTGACCATACATCTGCATATGGGCTATAAGCACGCTGGAGTATTTGGGGTCATCTAGAACCACACTAGAAATCTATCCCTTCCATAATAGCTATTTATACTTTTATGAATCCCATAAGCATAAATTTCCTGCATGGAATCCTTGCCACAAACTGCTTTATCTTATGCTACTAATCCTATGGGGCAGGATTTATTTTGCCTTGGGGGGTCAGGGTAGAAAGTTTTAAAAGGCATCAGTGAGCCAGACATAGGACCAGGGGAAGGCAAGATATAAAGCCACCCACTACACAATACATGGTGGAGGGAAGGGATGCAACATGGATTTCTATGGAATTTGTTTATAAATGCATATATTTTCATTGCCAAAAAATTCCATTCTGTTCGGCATGTACATATTTATACCTGACAAGCTATGCTAGGGCATAAAATAAAAGGAAGAGTGCAACCAGGTTAACTGATAGTGCTGATAAAAAGCTAGCCTCTGCATGAAGTTGAGACACATTGAAAAAACAATAGGAGACAGAGGAGAGAAGAAATTTTAAAAAAAAAAGTAGAGATGGGGAAATAGATGGAAGTAGAAATGAGGATGGTAAACAGGAGACATAACAGTGGAGAAGAAGGTGTGACAAAGATGGAAAAGGTAGGGTAGGGTTGGGTGTATGTGAATAAGAGTCACCTATCAGACTTATAGATAAGAAATGTCATTTCTGTTGGGGAGAGGAGAAGACATCTATCAACACTGCATCCCTCTAGCCTCTGAAGTCCTCTGTCTACTTCCCCAGTCTGGTGAAATTCATGGAACAGAATATAGTACAGAATACAATAATAAGAACTAAGTCATAAGACAGTAGAGATATAGAGCCTAGAACTAGCAATTTTCAAAATGTGGTCTGTGGACCCATGAGAGTCTGTAAGACCCTTTCAGTGGTTTGTGTTTTTTTAATTTAAAACTATTTTCATAACAATTCTAAGATATTATTGGCCTGTTAAAATGTTCCTCCCATTTCCAATTACATAACTGTGTAAGGCTGTTTTTTCTTCAAAGAAGCAACATATTACAACAGAGAGAATGCAAAAACAGATAGAAGAATCCAACTGTCTTTTATTAAGCCAGACATTAAAGAGATTTGCAAAAACATGTAAAACTATAACATTTTTCTTACTAATTATTTTTGTTTTGGAAAATATTTTCATAAAATATTAACATGTTTTATGAACATAGTATTTTGAAATGAATTGTTTTTGTGAATATAACATTTCGTGTGGATATTAATATATTTATGAAGAACGTGTTTTCTAAAACAAAAACTATTAGTGAGAAAAGTATTAATGTTAACATCTAATGGGTTTGTTATTATTTTATAAGAATTAATATATAAATATTTTAAAATTTTATCAGTTTTAATTTCTAATACATATAAATATAAAGGTGTATGAAGAATATATATAAAAGAGTATAAAAGTGGCTTCAATAATTTTTAAGACTGTAAAGAGGACTTGAGACCAAAAAAATTTCAGACTTGCTGGCCTAGACAAACATGAATGCAAACAAAATGCTCTCAAAGGTTTTTATTAAAGATGCCATCCTATGGTTTGGATTCAGATCTTCCTATAGTGAAAAAGTACATAAATAGAAAACAGTGTGCTAATTTTAAAATTAAAAATGCATATCTATAAACAATGTGAAAAAAGAATGATCTTAGGAAAACAAAAAGAGATCTATACAATACTGCTCTGTCAGGCACCCTGAATTATATAGCATGGTTCAGAAAGGACTACTGATTAAATTATTTGTAAATTTTGAGTCATGTAAAGCTATAAAAAAGTACCATATGAGATATCTGTCTAAACTGGAGCATCTATATTCTATGAATGGTTCTTAATGAAAAGATCGCCAGATATTACTATCTCTGACAAAATGATCATTGAAAATGTGAATACATACATATTTGTATGTATGTATGTATGTATACATATATATTTTCTATCAAGATTTGTAAAGACCCATTCTTTAAAGCTGGCAAATAACTGAAGTAATAGATGTTTACTTTTGTTACTAGGTATTTTAAAATATTGATCAATTGTATTTTCAGAAGAGTGGATTTGGCATTTTAAACTTTAAACATGGGATTTGAAGGCCAAATACAGCTACAGAGAAAAAATCAGCAAATTACAAATTTGCAGGAAAATATTGAGGCTTTTTCAGTAAAATCATTTTTGACCACATTGTATTCTCATCAGTTTTTGGAAGTTGATTAAAGTGATTTATTTTCCTTGTCAACAACTATTGTGGCAGATGTTAGTGATCATTAAGCCAAGTCCCCACTGAATTTAAACAGAATAAAGAGAGATTGAGATAGTGATATGCTAATACCGCTACTGATACAATTTTAGGTCACCAAGTTTAAAACCAATTCATCCCAGAGCAGGGGTTCTTAAACTAGGGTCCATGAATTTTGTGTGTGTGTGTGTGTGTGTGTGTGTGTGTGTGTGTGTGTAGAGTGAGACAGAGAGAGAGAGAGAGAGAGAGAGAGAGAGAGAGAGAGAGAGAGAGAGAGAGAGAGAGAGAGGACTATTTTCAATATGATGGTTTACTTTTTAATTCCATGTATTTTAGTTGATTCATTTAAAAACATTATTCTGCAAAGGAGTCCATTGACTTCACCAGCCCAGGAGGAGGAGGAGGAGGAGGAGAAGGAGAAGGAGAAGGAGAAGTTAAGAACTCCTGTCCTGGGACTTTCAAGGATGCCCCACATTCACTAGTTGCTTATAAAAGTCAAGCTATTGTATGTGCAGACAATTTCTTTTTTGATGTGTTCTGCCATATTTTTCTACCCTCAGTTACAAATCATTTCAAAAACATCCTTAAATTTACCTAAGGATAGCAAAGTTCTTCACTCTATTGCCAGACAATTGTGGAAACCAGAAAATAGGATCACTCTCTTGAGACTTCTTTGCTATTTTCCTAACTCATACTGTTAATAAATATAAAATAGTAAAAAATGAAATTTCATGAGAAATCCAATCCAATGTATATATGTATATACCATTTTTATAGCGTATCATGTATGCTTTTGGCTCTACTCTCTGAGGGTGAAACCTGCTATATTTGCCCTTCAGTGTTCTAGGTTACCTAGTATCTCTTTTCTCTGCCTTCAGCTTGAACCCCCATTAGCTCTCTCTCCTCCCTCATTTTAGGAGGACAATGACTAGCACCTCCAATTCCATTTAATCATTTGATGTCAGACTAGATTTTACAGAGGGATATTTACTTTAAAGATGTAGCAAGAACAAGCATACTTTCCCTGACCTTGACTCCTCAGGGATGTGTTTTCTCTCATATATTTCCTAGGGAAGGGGAAAGTAATAAGACTTATTAAATACCTACTATGTGCCAGGCACTGTGCTAAGTGCTTTTTAATTATTACCTTATTTAATCCTCATGACAACCCTGGCAAGGGTGCTATTATTATCCCTATTTTACAGTTGAGGAAATTGAGGTGAACAGAAGTTAAGTGACTTACCCAGGGTCACACAGCTAGTAAGTGTCTGAGGCAAGATTTGAACTCATGAAGATGAGTCTTCCTGACTCTAGGCCCAAAGCTTTATCTAATAGGACTACCTAGCTGCCTTTAGGTGTCTTCAGAGATCCAGGTCTCTGAATGAAGAGGATCAAAATTTAATTTAATTTCTACACAGTATTGATCCCACTGAGTTCATATCTAAATGCAGCATGGTTTCCAGATCGGTCCAAGTTTCAGCCACTTCTGGGCTAGGGATCCAAAGCGTCTCTCCCAAAGTTTGCTCCTTGTTCCACCAGGCATTGATACTGTACTGGCTGCAAGTCTGGACTTGGGAACACCAGGATATAGAGAGGAGCCCTTTAGACCTTTCAAACTCACAAGATTATGGGCTTCATTCCCTTCCTCATTCAAAGTAGTAGATGATGCTGACACACTTGAATACCTCCCATGACCTCAGGAAGGTAATGCCATGACATGCAAATGAATTAGATTTGAGTGAGGTAGGGCTGTGCAAAGTCATCAGCATCACTTTCACCTCTGGAGCCATCATTTGTAATTTTCAGTGGAGGGACCACCTCTTTTGCCACAAGAGGAGAAGACGGCTCTACCATCTCTTTCGCTCTGTCTCTGCCTCTCTTTGTCTCTCTTTCTGTCTCTGCCTGTCTCTCTCGCTCTCTGTCTCTCTTTCTCTCTCTGTCTCTGTCTCTCTCTCTCTCTCTCTCTCTCTCTCTCTCTCTCTCTCTCTCTCTCTCTCTCTCTCTCTCTCCCTCTGCTTATATCACAATGGCTAAGCTTCTATTCTTTCAACAAGAAGGGCAAACCCTTTTTACAGGCACTGGACAAAGGAAATGCTTCAGCTGCTTTCTTTCCACAAGGAGAGTGAGTGGTCTGTCAGCTTTCACAGTCTTAGCCCCATATAAACAAGGCAGCCAGCTAGTTAGAATCTGCAAACATTTAGTTTATTTTTTGAACTTACTTCCTCCTACTTGGACAATCCAAGTCCCTGTAACAAGGTTTCTGTCTGACTTAAGGTTAGAAAGTCCCCTTTATCTCCAGTCAGTCATTACTGTGAACCTATAGGCCCTCTCAGACCACTGTGGTGGATATACTCCAGTAGACTGCAAAGTGCTTTGTGGGTCTAAGGTCCCATAGCATCTTTCAGTCGTGAAGATCTGCTATGTAAATAAATGAATTGAGGAAGGTAAGAATAAAAAAAAAGCCAACTTGATCAGCAAAGCTTACACTCACACCTCATCTCTTCTGTTCTAAATTCCTACCTTTCTCATGCAGATGCAGCTGGCAATAAACCTCCTAGGCTTTGAGCTTATGTATACACATATTTCTGAAATAATGAGAAATGCTCCTCCTTCATTCTATATGAACAAACAAACCTACTCCAAGCGAGAGCAATGTCTAAACTGATGACAGATGCTTATAGCTCCATTGCATTAATATAGCAGAAATCATAGAAAATACAACAACAATAACAACAACAAAACAGAAAATGGTACATACATGTTAAAGGATGCTGATTGTAATAGTAAAGAAAATGATTTTCTGTAGGGTGAGAAGGTGGTTTCATTCAGCCTTCTCTCTAGCACTATGTAAATGTCATCTATAATTAATCCTGTAGAGAAACAGACACGCTGCACTGCACAGAAGGTCATGCATCTCACACACACACTCTACTCCACCTTTTTGAGAACAGGTAAATGAAGAAAAAAAAGCAGGCTGAAAATGGATTTTTTTTCAGTGAAGCAAATATGAGGAATACTGCCATCAATACTTCAAGGATCTGTGGCTTTTTTCAGTCTTAATACTCCTTCTACCAATGCAGAAAACTCCTCCGTGCAAAGAAGGCTGTTTCATGATTTTTAGCTGTGGTTGAAAAAAATTCGTCAGCTGAAGAAAAAATTTCATCACCTTCTAGTGATATGCCTGTCCTAAATTATCTGGACTGGTTTTCAGAAGACAGACATACAAGTTATCACTGGGCCCATAACTGGTTGAAGTTTGGTAAGATCTTCCATTGTTTAATTAACTCCCTGTCCACCACAATGAGGCATTGTTGGGGGCAAATCTCTTACATAAATTAAATTCATATAGATAGATAGGTAGATATGGATATGTATGTACATGTATATATACATATACACATACATGTATGTATATATACACTTATATACACGTGTGTGTGTGTGTGTGTGTGTGTGTGTGTGTGTGTGTGTGTGTTTTAAGAAGGCAGGGACAAAGCTTGACCCCAGAAAAGAGTTAAGAAAATACCACTCCCTCTCTTTGTTGCAGAGGTAGAATACTATAGTTATGGAATGCTGCTTGTACTGTCAGACTTGGTTAACGTGTCGGTCCTGATGAACAGCTTCTTTAAAAAAAAAATGCTACAACCATTGTATGTTGGGAAGAAATGAAGGGAAGATTACATTTGGAAACAAAGTAAAAAACAAAAAATATGAATAAAATGAGATTTAAAAATAATATTAGCAAAGATAACCAAAATCTGTGAACCATCAATATTGGAGAGGTTATATGACAGAAGGCATAGTATACTATTGGTAGAGTTGTGAATTAGTCAACTTTTCTGGATATCAGTTTGGAATCATGTAAGAAAATTGCCTAAACTGTTTATATCATTTGACATAGTAAGCTTGTAATTGGACATATATCCCAACACAGGAGTCTTCCAGCTTGAACAGACTTCTGACAGGCAGGGATCTTCTAGGGTAAGAAGGCTACTAGAGCTTAATGTTGATAGATAAGGATATAGCATTTTGTTTTGTTTTTAGAGAAATTTGATCTTATAGAGGCCCTGACTCTGGAGTCAGAGGACTTGCACTTAAGACCCTCTGCTCATATAATTTATATGATCTTTGGCAAGTCATTTCATCCTCATGAGCCTCAGTTTCCTCATCTGTGAAGGAAATTGTACTAGATGCCTTCTGAGGTATGGTCATGCATATATTATTATTAACTTCTCCCTCAGCCACCACCACCAGCTGCCCAAGTTTTTCAATAAGTCAAACTCTGGCCAACGGTTTTAATAAACTAGCCCCTCCTCTCACACATCACATGTGCTTTTTCACATAGAGAGGAGTCTCTGTCTAAAAAGAAAAATGATTGCACAACATCAAGTTTTAATCGACACAAATATAACTGGCCTTGGTAAATTGACTCACTTCTAAGACCTTTTTTGAAAAAAATAACAATTGTGATTTACTAACATATCTGTGTGTAAACATGTACAAAAACAATTGTTTCAAAAGCATTTAAGCTAACCTAAGATGGCTTTTATCCCTAGCCTTTTGTACCTAATCCCAAGTTTTTAAACTAGACTCACCCAATAGTAAATCTATCTTTTCATTTTAGTGAGAATGTTCAATTAAGATTGCAAGAGACTCAAATATCAGAAGTTCAGGGACCCTGGAAATCTGGCCCCATTGTGCCAAACAAAAACATGCATGAGATTAGACACAAGGACATAAAAAACAAAATATTCACCCATAATGCTTAATGAAAATGTTCTAATTAATCAGAAAAATATATATGCTTAAAGTAGCTAGCATTTTCCTCTCCTTTAAGCTGTAGTCACTATCATTAGATATCACTAGGCTGTGATTGTGGCCTTATCAATAACATAAATTCCATTTAAAACATACCAGATTTTTTTTCTTTCTCAGTGTAAGTATACTGAGAGCTTCATTAAATGACAGCATTCTTAAGTTCATCAACAAAGTAAGCAGCAACATCACTTTCACCCAGTGGCTGGCCTGGTGAAAGAGCTTTAATTTCTAGAAACTACAGATATAACTGAACAGTATCCTTTTCTGTAATAACTAACTCCTAAATCATCCAGTAATCCTCATAATCTTCCTAGAAGCCTCAATTTTAGCTTGGCATCTTTCCAAAAGATACATAGCCAACATAATAATAGGAAAAAAGTTATTCATTCTGCCATTGATAAAAGGTATCTTTTGTATTAATTCATTATACAACAGATAAAATTCAAATCCCAATAGCATATCATGGTGGTTATTGTATTTGCAAGTTTTATCTTCTAGGATTCTTCTAGGAAAATAGCTAACTAATCCCTTAGAATTACTTATTCCCCTTTTGATACAAAGAATGTTTTTATATTAATTTATCACATAATAATTGAAACTCTTCCTAATTTTCATAGGATATGATGGTTGATTGAAAAGTTGGCATTGACATTTCCAGCAAATCAGCTAACTTGACCCCAAAATAATTTTGCATAAAACATACAATATTTTGGATCTGTGCACTGAGTTGGCCTCAGAGACAAGAAGACCTGGATTCAAGCCCTGTTTCTGATAGTGTCATCTCCTCTCAGCATGCCCAGCCATTCTCCAAGACTCTAAGTTGAAGAAGGGTTGCAGATATTTTGATTGAAGAAATCCCCCAACCAGAAGTTTCTTATACAAACAAAATAGTTTGTCAAGCATAGATTTGAAAAAAAAAATCCCACAAGAAACAATCTAATATGATATGCCTGTTCTCATAACTGAACCAAATACAATAAAAATGTATTTTCCCAAGTAACTTAAACAGATTCTAGTTCTTTGTATCAGACATATATTTTAGTGGAATTCCTATTCTGAATGTTTAACTGTCAAATATCCATCAATATATCCATCAATGTCCATCAATCAATAAGCATTTATTAAGTACCTTGTATGTGCTTCACGCTGTGACAGACATTGGGGTTACAAATAATAGAATGACACAATACCTACTTGTAGGAAGTACATTTTACATTTTTATTGGGGAGATGATATTTATGTTATATTGTTATACTGTATTATACTATTTATACCATATTATATCATAATATATATACATATACATACATGCCTGTATAGTATATTCATATATTTCCATATATTTCTATTTCTAGATATAGATATCCACTGAAATGTATATATGTCTGTATGTGTATATACAGAGTATAAAAAAGAATAGACACAAATAAATAAAAGCTGGTTAGGGAAGGACAGCATCAGCAGTTGAAAAGTCAGGAAAAACTTCATGTAGACAGTTGTGCTTGACCATCATCTTAGAGGAAGATGATTGCAAGTGGCACAGGTGAAGAAGGACTGAATTCTAGGCATGGAGGATGTCCAGTGCAAAAGCTTGGAATACCATATGTGAGAAACAGAGGGCCAGTTTATCTGGATCACAGAGTGTGGAAAGGAAAACAATGTACAACGAAGCTAAAATAGTAATTTGAGACCAGGTTATGAAGGGCTTTAAAAATGAAACAGAGTTTATATTTGGTCTTAGAGGTGATAGGGGGCCACTGGAGTTTGGTGAGTAGAGAAGTGACAATGGTTACATCTGGGCTTAAGGAAATCCCTCTGACAGCTTGGAAGAAGATATCTCTCACCTTAAAAATGCTCACTAATTAGGTCATTAAGCTGCCTAATTGATCAGTCAAACACATCCATTTTCATTGGGTATCAACTATAAGACCACATTACATATTTGCCCAGTAATATCACCTCCCCAGCTACCTTCTGAGCGGTGATGCAGTGCACAGAGTACTGGACCTAATATCAAGAAGACCTGAGTTCCAATCCAATTTCAGATACTACTGGTTGTGAGACCCTGGGCAAGTTACTTGTCTCAGTTTCCTCATCTGCAAAATGGGAATAATAATAGCACTTACCATTCAAGCTTGTTGTGAAGATTTGTATTTGTAAAGCACTTTTTAAACCTTAAAGCACTATATAAATACTATCAATCCATCATCATCATTATTTTCAATATTATTACTATTATTATTTTCTCCCTTAGGCACCACCACCAGCTGCCCAAATTTTGCAATAAGTCAAACTCTGGCCAGGGGGTTTTAATAAATTAGCCCTCTTACCTATCAAATATGCCTTTTCACATAGATAAGAGTTTCTGTCTAACAAAAAAAAATTGATTACACATCATCAAGCTTTAATCAACACAACTATAACTGACCTTGGTAAAAATGACTCATTTCAAGACTTCTTTGGAATTCCTTTTGTAATCTTAAATATGTGGATATGCCAAGGGGTCTCTGGTTGTGTCATGGATTGAGCATTAGAGTTAGCAAGACCTGGAGTTGAATCCTACCTACTTCAGACACTTACTAGCATTGAGAACCAGGGCAAGTCACAACTTTTCTAATCCTTGTCCCAACATCTCTTAGGTATGACCCTTTCTCTCTACTTACACAGCTACTTGGTGCTGGCCCTCATCACGTCACTATTACAATATTTTTCAGGTTGGTTTCTATGCTTTGAGTCTCTCCCCAGTCCAGTCCATCCTGCATTTGACTTCCAAAGTAATCTTACTAAAGCACACAAATACACAGATGACCACGTCACTCCCCTACTCAATAAACCCCAGTGGCCCCTTATTGCCTCTAGCACCAAATACAAAATCATCTTTGGTTTTTAAAGATTTTCACAGCCCAATCCCTTCTTGTCTTTCCAGTGTTCTTATACTTTACTTCCCTGCCCATATTCCACCATCCGATAACAAGGGCCTTGTTCCAGACTACCTGCCTTTTCACTGGCTGTCCCCCAAGACTGGAATGCTCTTCCTGTCTTCCCTGACTTCCCTTAAGACTCAACTCAACTCCTGCCTTCTGCTGGGGGCCTTTCCTTGTCCCCTGTAGGCCACCACCCTTTCAGTGTCTTTCTTCTGAGATTATCTCCCAATTGCATTGTCTATATCTACATGGTTATTTGCATGTTATCTCCCCCACTCCTGCCCCAATTAGATTGTAAACTCCTTGAGGACAGGAACCATATTTTTGTATCCCCAGTGCTTAATACAATGCCAGGAGCATTGTTATTGCTGATGTTGTTCAGCTGTTTCCAATTCTTCATAATCCCAGGAACCACAGCACACCAGGCCCTCCCATCCTCCACTGTCCCTTAAGGTCTGTCCAAGGTCGTGTTCATTGTTTCCATGACATTATCTATCTTATCCTCTGCTGTCCCCTTTTCCTTTTGCCTTTAATCTTTCCCAACATCAGGGTCTTTTCCATTGAATCCTTTTTTCCCATGATGTGGCCAAAGTACTTAAGCTTCAACTTCGTATTTGACCTTCCAGTGAATAGCCTGAATTAATTTCAAGTATCAATTGATTTGATCTCCTTGCAATACAAGGGACTCTCAAAAGACTTCTCTATTACCACAGTTTGAAAGTGGCAATTCTGAGATGCTCAATTTTCCTTATAATTCAACTCCCACAGCCATACATTACTATTGGAAAGACCATCACTTTGACTACACAGAACATTGTTGGCAAGGTGATATCTCAATTTTTAGGTACTTATTGACTGGTTGACTAAGCCTCAGTTTCCTCATCTGTAACATGAAGACATTGGACTTTATGACCTCAAAGATCTCTTCTAGCTCTAAGTCTATTTATTGTACTATTTATTAGGTGGCAAACTTTTCTCCACATCCATCCATCCACCTGTTTCCAAAGAATCAACTTCAGCGACCAATTCCAATGGAATTTACTCAGGCATAGGACTAAATCTGTGATACTTTGACCCAGACAAGCTTTGTGTGTTACTGCCTTTCCTACTTTGCAGGCCATGTTATACACAGCCAGAAGACAGAATAAAAACAACAAGCCACTGGGAAATACACATGTTCTTTGATGAGATTTGAACAGGGGAGATCTGAGGGACATGAGAGTAAAAAGGCAATATTTTTTTTGGCACTAGCAAAGATTAGGCTGAGATCCAATGTCCCTGGTAAATAACAGTGTGGCTCTTACATTTTCACAGGGGATTGTTTCTCCTGGAACCACAAATTAAATGAGGCAGACTCTGCTTCATAGCCTGTAATTTTACTTAGCAAACTATGTCTGGAAACTCAACAAAAGGGCCAACTCTGCCTTTTCTAACTGGGGAACTGAAGGATGGCACAACAATTCTGCCTTGAGATTGGAAATACAAAGACACCTGTCTTGCTTGAAAACTTTATTTACCCTCTCCCCTGGTCAGTCAACAAGCATTTATTAAGAGTTTGCTATGGGCCCCACCTGGTGTTAAGCCCTGGGAATAAAAAGACAAAAAGAAAACAGTCCCTTCCAGCTCCTTTCAGGTGTAAAACCAAGGCTAATTGCTCCAGGAAAAATACAAATAAAAACAAAGCAGGTATAATATCTTCCTTTTCCTTTGGGCAGGAGAGGCAGCGTTGCCAAACACACACCCTTTGGGAGTTGAAATCTTACCTGGCCCCAAACAAAACAATGTCTTGCTTTTGGCTCCTCTCCATAGACTGGAATGCTTTTCTTTTAACCCCATCCCTTCTACATCCCTGACCTTTTTTCACCCTCTCCAGCTGTTAGTGCCTCTCCCTCCAAAAAATAACCCTGTATTTCTTCTGTATATGCTTAGCACATATGTAAATCAGGTGCATTGTCACCTCAAATAGAACATGAGCTCTTCGAGCACAGGGATTGATTTCACTTTTTCTGTGTATCCCCATAGCACCTGACACCTAGCAGACAATCAGCAGTGCTGGTTGATAGACTGATGACTAAATATGAAAATTAATACTATGAAAGGAAAGCATGGGAATTGTGTTAGAACTGTATCTAAACTGTGAGAGGCTTCAGTTGGAAATGGGAATCTAACCAAATACTTGGGAAATTTTCAGGATTGCAAGGATCTCCCTTGAAATAGAAAGAAAAAGCAAATCTCTGGGGTTTTTTCAGCTTCCTTCAAGATTCAGCTCAAAGTGTAACTTCTATAGTTCCAGTTTTCCCAATTGCTATTGTCTTCCGCCTTTCATGTGACCATCTACCTACTCCGTACATATCTTGTATGTACCTAGTTATTTACATGTTTTCTCTTCCATTAGAAGGTAAGCTTCTTGAAGGAAGGAGTTATTAGGCCTTTGTACTCTTAGTGCTTCAGGCAGTGCCTGGTACATTTAGTAGGTGGCTCACGGAATGGAATGCTGGGCCTGGAGTTAGAAAGAGTCATCTTTCTGAGTTCAAATCTGGCTTTAAACACTTACTAGCTGTGTGATCCTGGGCAAGTCACCGAACCCCATTTGCCTCAGTTTCCTCATCTGTAAAATACGCTGGAGAAGGAAATGGCGAACCACTCCAGTATCTCTGCCAAGAAGACCCCAGATGGAGTCACAAAGAGTCAGGCATGACTAAAAATGACTTAACAGCAAACAACAACCAAAAATGCTCACTGGCTCCCAGATGGACATTGTACAGTGGTTTCTCTCCCATTAATTGGATACTGATCTCTTTCAAAGTCTGGTAGTAGCTACATAAAGTTTAGCACAGAACAAATATGTCATTAGCTATTCTACTGATGAGGTAATTATTTCTATCAGATTTCCAATTAGAGGCTCTTACTTTGTGCATTGTGCATTAATCGTAGCTCATAGAGAATCACAGATTCAGAGCTGAGAGTTATCGAATTCTCAGAAATCATCTAATCCAACCTTCCCATTTTACAGATGAGAAAACTGAGATCCACAAAAGTGAAGTGACTTACCTAAGATTACAAAGGAGGTGAGTGCCAGATTAGCTTCAGATCCTAGTCCTTGGCCTTCATCTCAGGTATTATCTCCACTATGCCACAATACATGAATACACGTAATGTACCTTCTATAAGTACACATAAGGAACATTTACTGATAGATAGTTATATTTCAAAGGAAGGTGAAAAGCATTAATCACATGTGTCCAAAATAGTTTATGGTACAAGTAGTTCCAAGTGTGACTTCGGCTTTCTTGAGGGTTTGAATGAACACATTCCCTTCAATGATGCAGATCAAAATCCATCCATTCCCTATCCTACTATACAACTCTTGTCCATATCCTCCAGTAACCCTTCACAAGAAGTCTACCCCAAATGTTGGAGGCCGCCCTTTAATTCTCCTGACACTGTGTGGATCCAGCAGACTGCACAGCCTATTTACCGCTTGGCCCTTGTCCTTACCTGTATCTGTATGAGGACATTCTTTATACCAAGGGTATCAAACTCAAATAGAAACAGGAGTTGCTAAATCACACATAAGGATTTTATGGGCCACATATTGACTTAGTTTTTAAATATAATATTATCTACGTCTTGTTAAATTCTTATTTATTTTGTTAAATATTTACCAACTATAGCTTAATCTGGTTCAGGCTGCACTTGGGAGTATTGTGGGCTGTGTGTTTGATACCTTTACTTTATACCACTTCTCTTGCATTCTTATTAGTTAGCAATGTGTTATAGTCAGCTCCCACCCACCATGAGTCTCTCCATTGCCCTTTGGGTGAGCCTCATCTTTGATTCTTCAGATGCTACAGCATTCCATGACTCATAGCCCTATAGTATCAACAAAAGAAAATTGTTTACAAGTATGAACTTTTGATTATTAGGGGTTAGAAAGGAGATATTTTCCTTGTGGGATTCCTGAGCAAATGCCATCTCTGGTACCACACCAATATGTGATGTGGAATAAATAACTTTTAAGATTTTAACTTTTGCACATGAGACAAGAGAATTAGAGAGGCAGCCCTAAGATGTACACCAAATAAAATCACCTTAAGCTGAGGCTAAAAATATGCCTTAAAAAAATGGCAACAACTCAGATCCAAACATCTTTTTGTAAAAATAAAATGCAGGGATGTCTGAATGAATTTCTCATGGGATTCTAAGATTTACATCTGGATGAAACATAAGAGATCATCTAGGCCAACTTCCTCATTTTTCAGATGAGGAAATTCAGCTTTATGGAAGTTAAGTAACTTATACAAGATCACCTTGATCTTCTGAATCCAAAGCTGGCTCTTTCTACCCTCTCCCCCCACCCCAGATACACACACCATCTATGCACTTTTAATTGACTATAATCCTAGTCTTTATCCTTCTATATACTATTTTTTCCTTGTGAATAAACCCTAGAAAACAAACACCTGTGATCTAAAGTGTGTGGCACAAAGAGTAGAATGGAAGATTGGGTACTAGTACCAGGTGCCAAGATGATAGCATATAAAGGGGTTGGAGGATGGGGAAGGGAAAGCTCATCAGGGATCCGGTACAACAGAACATGACCTAGAGAGGCAAGCAGGTTTTATGGGACCAAGAAGGACTAGGCCTCAATATTATGACCTAGGTGTTAAAGATCAGGGAAAGGAATGGACAGAATGGAATGGAAGGACACTAGGCAAAGGGCAAGGGTGTGCTGGCTATGTTCCCAGAAGGAGCTAAGCCCACAGAAAACTACTGCAGTCATCAAATCCCAAAGCCATAGGGCATCATCCTTCACAGTGTCAAAGAGAGGATGAGAAAGCTCCTAGAATAATATGAAGACAGTTTTCTATAGGTACAGTTAATCATAGAAGACACAAGAACTGGGTTAGGAATCCAGAATGTACTGTAACGACATATTTTTTTTCCTGCCATAGTTGATTAATAGAATGTCTTGACAAAAGGAATTGGAACACAGGGAGCACCTACTTAATTTCTTGTATGAATTAATGGGAGTAGGAAGGGATATATTAGCCATTTAGAGAAAGTATTTATGTTTCAGGTAAGGGTTGTATTAGAGGTATAACCAAGTCTGAGGTTCTGTGATTCTAGATTTCCCATTTGATTGGGAAGGCAAAGGTTAAAGTTCTTCAAACTAATGTCCTGCTGTTTGCAAGCCCAGCTACAATGCTATAGCTGACCCTACTATAGGGGAAAATAAGCTAGGTTTGGAATCAGAAGGATTTGGTTTTCATTCTGAGTGTCCCTAATTTACTGAGGGATAGAATTGTAGATTGGAAAGAAATTTGACCCTAGAGACAGGAGGCTTAGATCAAAATATCATATCTGACACTGACTAGCTAGGTGAACATGGGCAAGCCACCTCATTTAGCTCCTTGGCTCATGTTTTTCTCATCTAGAAAATGATCTTTTAAAAGTCTTTCTAGAAGTAACATTCCATGAGTCAAAGTAAGAGAACATATCCAAAGTGCTTTGAAAATTTTAAAACCTATCTAAATGTGAGGTATCATTATCATCCAATTCCTCATTCATAGATATCTCTGTGTCCCCCCCAAAATAAGGCAAGTTCCACTCACTATTACCTGCTGACTGCCTTAAGAGGGTAGACAATTTGAAATTTACCAGAGGCCTGGAGATAATTTGTCCAAAGCCCCTATAATTCATTGTGACCTTCACAAACATGATGTTGATGGTGATAACTAGCATTTATATTTTGATTCAAAGTTTGCAAAGATATTTGCATATATTACCTCATTTGATCTTCCCAACAATCCTGTGAAGTGAGTCAATTATTATCATCCCCACTTTGCAGATGGGGGAAACTGAGGCACCAAGAGGTTAAGTGACTTATCTAGGATCATATAGTTAGTAAGTGTCTGAGGCAGGATTTGAACTCATGTTTTTCTTTCTTGATAGCCTGTGTTCTCCCCACTATGCCACCTAGAAACACCAACGAAGATGTTATTAGATTGGATATTCTGGGAGGAATTTTTTTTTAATATTTGACACCTTTCATACACAATGTGCAGAGATGCCTACAAGTTCAATGCCAAAGAAAATATTTGCATTAACTTTTCTAAACTCAAAAGCAGTCATCGTAAAAACAATGTTTGATTCCCAGGGAGGGCCAACAGCTGTGTTTGAGACCTTTGCTTTAAACCTATGTGTCTGTTTTCTTTGGTACTTGGGGGTCCAACTCACCAATGGTTCTGCTATATCTGTAGTAGATATTTGCCAGGTGTACTTATTAGTGGTTATCTAGATTGACTATCAAGACCTGCCTAAATAAACTGGATTATTTGTATAACATCTGCCCATCTTTCTGAAGAAAAGATCCCTAACTACGCACTAACATCTCACCCAAATACCTTTGCCCATCTATTTAAATGCTACTGGGCCACATCATTGGTGAAAGAGGATAGAAGCTTTCCTCTGGAAGATGATTGCAGGAAGAAGCAATACAGCCACATCAACCCTCTTCCGCTCCTATTGTTTGACTGAGAAATTGGCCAGTTGCAGCCATCCCTCCCTCCCTCCCTTTCCCTCCACCCAATAGGAATGCAATCACAAGCAATCTCGGTCCCAGTTGTCAAAGGCCATTATTGGCAGCAGGAGATAAGACAGGATTTGATATTCCTCATTGGTTCAGGAGTCTCAGCCAGGGCCTAGGGATTACCAAAGACATTGAAAGATGCCCTTCTGGGAGAAGGGAAATCTGACGGGGGCACCTATGAAAAGGCAGACAGCTTTTGATGATTTTCTTTTTCTTTTTACTTCTGTCTACAAAAAAAAAAGCAATTCTCCCATTTAGAAAACAGAAATGACAGGAGATTGGGGAGAGGGGGAAAGAACAAGAACATGGGAAAAATAGTGGTTGACTCTGGAAGAGATGTGATGAGGTACGGACTCTCTTTACATCACATCCTCTGGTGATGAACAAGTGAGATAATTTATGTGAATGCATTTTATAAAGAATAACATGCCATGAAATTTTAGCTATCATCATCATCATCATTAATTCTCTAACGTATTTTTTTGAGTCAGTGGGATTTTCATGTTTAAAAAGCATCGCTATAGCATGCCCTCTATTCTGAAATCAGAGCTATATATGATGCCTATGTTCATGCTAATCTAAATATAACTATACTACACTATCCCATCAAGACAGGAATCACCATTTTAGATGCCATTATGTGCCCTCTTTTTGAAACCCCAACACCAGTCTGGTCATTTCTGTCTCCTTATTTTCTTTCTGTTTCCCATCTTTCCTGAGACAGCTGATGGGGTCTTTCCTGAGAAAATGTAAAAGTATCTGATTAGCAAAAATACATTAATATCTACATCTCCAATAGTAAGGAGAGCATATAGGGTTCAGAAGTATAGAATTACGAGATGTCAGAAGTCAAGGTTGAAGGAACAAAGTTAATGTAAATTGACCGGCCAATCAATAATAGTTATTCAGTGCCTGTAATGCTGTAGAGTCCAGTACTACATCTACAGAAGATGTGCAAAAGACATGGACTTCGCCATCAAAGAATTTACAATTGTGCAGACAAAATGAGACAAGCACATAAATGTAAGTAACGGAACCTGTACGCAACTAACCACCAAGATACACATATAAAAGTAACTAGCCTGGGAGGAAGGCAGAATGAAGAATGGGGGTGGCTACCAGAGTGGTTACCAAGACTGGAATCAAGTACAGCTGAAATGAAAAAGGATAAAGCATCACATTTATGGTACACATATAGACAGCACACACTTTTTTTGGTGCCTCTAATGAAGGATAAAATCTAGACATTTCTCTCATCATACCCTCAGCCTCTCCCCTTTCCCTAGGCTGAGTTCTGCAGAGAGTTTTTACAATCTGCAGGACTCTGTTTCTTTGCAAATATATGTATGAATTTTATGGCCAGATGAACCACACTGATCCTACCTTTCAATTTTGTATGAATTAGTCACATCTGGATTCCATCCACCCACCTTCAAACATCACTCACTACTAAAATATGTCTTTAAACAAAACTGGATTATTCCCTAAAAACATTAGAGTCAATGTAGCTTACTGAGAGACTATTCAGACTTAGAGTCAATGCAATATACCTGGGTTTGACATCTGCCTCTGGAATTTACTGCCTGTGTGACCATGGGCAAAGTTTTTAACCTCTCTGAGTCTCTGTTTCCTTATCTGTAAAATGGAGATAAAATCTGTAACATCTGCCTCACAGGGTTGTTGTGAGGCTCAAATGAGATAAGATGTGTAAAGTGCTTTGTAAATCCTAAACTGCTACATAAATGTCAGCTGTTATTGAGTAATTTGTAGTCTAATATGGGGAAATGGGCATTCTTTTATTCAAGGGATAAAAGACATGCAAAATTACATAATTCAATTCAACAATCATTTATTATATGCCAGGCATTGCAGACAGAAAGTTAAATATAACACAGACCCTGCTCTTGAGGAGTTTACAATCCAATACCACACAAGACAATATATATGATGCAGAATACTAATGTAAAGGAAGCATGCAAAGAAAGTACTATGATAAATCTGAGAAAGGGAGGAGGGAGAGACATCTAGCAGACATTGGAACTATAAGACCAAAACCCTGGGGAGAGTTTGAGGCTGGAGACACAGATTTGCATAGAGATGATAATTGAAGCCATGGGAATGGATGAGATTGTCAAGGGAGAGAATATAGAAAGAGTAGAGGAAAAAGGCAAAGACAGGCAAGGAGTATGGGGACACCTACGCTCAAAGGATGGGAGGAAGAGAATGAATCAGGAAAAGAACAGTCAGAAAAGAGAACTAAATAAGTTCGGTGTCAAGGAATCCAGGGAAAAAGAAGGCATCAAGACAGGGAGTGATGAACAATGTCAAATGCTACAGGGAAGTCTGTCAGTCAATAAACATTTATAATGCCTCTATCATGAGCTGCACACTATGCTTGGGTTGAGGATACAATGCAAGGCAAAAGACAATTTCTGCTCTCAAGAAACACTCACTCAAGAAGAATGAGAACTACAGTATCCTTCAAGGTGTAGCCTCCACCAAAAAGCCTTTATGATCACAAGATTCATAGGAGTTAAACCTGGAAGAGATGTGTGAAATTATCAATGGAGTATAAGCTTCATGAGTGGAGAGAGAGTTTTTCATTTTGTCTGTCTCCCTTCCTACTAGGACAGTGATTTGTACATGGTAGATATTTAATAATTAAAAAAAAGTTTCTTGAGTTTTTGAGTTGTTGAATCAAATCAAACCAGGACTCTCATCTTACATATGAGGAACCGAAGCCATTACTCTAAATTTTGTAACACTTAGTGTCCATGTCATGCACTTAGAAATCAGCAATAGACTATACTGTGACATCTTTTCTATTGCTGCTTCAATAGCAAATTGAGTATAATAATGTGGCTTCATTTTTTGTGTGTATTTCTTATCTAACTCCCCAACTAAACTGTATGCTCCTTGAAGACAGGATTCATAATCTGAAGTTTTCTGTAACCCGCCCTTAAATACCCAGCACAATGCATTGTACATAGCAGAGACTATGTAAATATTTGCCGATATTTATTTGATTTAATATCTCCAGCTGTATTTCAGATGGTGTGAACTTAATTCAAAGGGAATTCTTTTTTCTTGAGACAGTAAAACTTGAAATTCTCCTAGTGACAGGTGATGGATGTGTTTTAGATTGATTTCAACTGGCAGAACCAAAGTTCATCTAATATAGAGTGAAGTTTTGGAGTCCTTTTCTTAGCAGTGGGATGCCACACTCTATTATGTCTTCTATGTGATAAGATGGCCTCTTGAGGTCTGGGCTTGGCCTGAAGCTTGTGCTATTTACATAGTCTTCCCATTTGTCAAAATGGGCTCTAAGATTCTTCTATCAGCATGTTCTGCTAGTGTTCATTTGTCTGTGGCAGCTTTATTTGATGACTTTGGATGATGGCTGAAGGAAGCTGTTTAGTAACCCAAACATGACATTGAGTCTTCTTGGCTTTATTTCCAACAGAATCAAGATTGTGTTTGCAGATGTTATCACAGCAGGCTATTTTTCTGAGGTACAGGTCACTCCCATCAGGATGCATGCTGCAGTCCCCTGACGCTGCAGTCTCCTGATGATGCAATCTCCTGTTGCTGAATTGTTGGGCTTTTATTATCACAATGTCTTTTGAATCCTTCTGTTCTGTCAGCAAGGTACCATGGATACTCCAGCTGCCACAGCTTTCCTGACAATGTGGGTTATCTCCATCATTCATTTATTTCTATTGTAGCTTATATCATCATAGATTCAATTCATAGAATCACAAAATCTGTGTTGGAATGGGGGACAGATCTCAGACACTACCTAGCCCAACCCCCACCTGAAGCATAAACCCCTCCTTGAAAAGGTAAAGTGAATCAATTGACAAATATGAAGTGCTGAAGTTGGAGTCATGGAACTAGCTTTTGAATCCTTGCTCTGACACAATCTGTGTGACCTTGGATGTCACTTAATCTCTCTTGGACTCATTTTCCCTGTTGGCAAATGAAGGCATTGAGGCAGATGACTTCTAAGTTTCCTTCTTGTTCTCCACCTACAATGTTCTAATTCTATGTTTACTTTGTATATTCGATGCACAAGACATATGTATGAGAGATATGATAGCATAGTTGACAAGAGAGTATCATTCCAAGAGGAAGAAAGTCATGGGTTCAAGTCCTACCTTTGATACATACTAACTGTATGACCACGAGCAAGTCACTTAACCACTCAAGACCCTAAGCACTAAGACTATACACTAGAGGAAATTTGGTGATTTGTATCAATGTAGGGAATTTCAATACCAGAAGGTTCTCAAAAATCACAAGTAAGGTAATGTTTTATGTTCAGGGGACAGAAAGAGAGAGACAACACAGACAGCATTCTTTTGGAGCTCACAATTTAATTAAGGGGAAAGTATTACATGTGTGATACAAGGAAGAGTGAAATTAGTGCACAGGAGAGTGGTCTAGGCAAACTGTGGAGAGAAATTTGAGGTAGATTATTTTCACCTTGAAGAAGGAAGCCTGAGAAGGCTTCATGGAGGAAATAGAACCCAAGTCTGAGCTTGAGGGAAATGAGAATTTTCTCAAAATGGAAGATGGGATTGAAAAGCCCATCCAGGAATGAGGAAATGGCATAAACAAAAGGCAGGACACACAAGAATGAGAATAGGGAATGCATAATAGTATATGTTGGCTAAGTTATAAGAAAGCTGGGAGGGAAGTGGGAGCCAGGTGATGGGGAGCCTTGAACCCAAAGATCAGTGCTTCATACTCTATTTGTTGGTTAAGGGGGCAGTTACTAAAGAGATATGAGGAGAGAAGTGACTTTGATAATAATGTTGCAGTACTCAGGGAGTAGTATCAAGAATAAATAGACAGGGATTGAATGGAAAGTAAAAAGACCAGTTTGAAGGTTATTATAATAACCTAAGAGGAATTCCTGGACAAGAATGGTTACAGTGGGAATGGAGAGGAAATGGATATGAGATTGCAAAGGTAGAATTGGCAGGACTTGACAACTTAGTTACTTAGAGGGAGTGAGGGAGAAGGAAAGGTCAAAGATAAGGTAATGAGCCTGAGTAACTAGTGACAAGGAAGTATCATCAAAAGAAATAAAAAATTTATAGCAGAGAGAAATTTGGGAAGAATGATGATGGGTACAGTATGGGACTTATTAAGTTTGAATTGCTAGCAGAGGTGAAAAGCAGGGATGGATATACCCACACACAATAGAAAAATCTGAAGAATCAGTGGTGAAGTCAGATGAGAAGTAAACATGAATGGCCTGGACAGGAACACACCATTTGGAAAGAGAGGAGTCAGGGGAGGAGGTATCTCCAAGGTAATAAGGATGCTGTGGCAGAAGTGGAAAAGTCTCGTTGGACTAGATAGCTTTTGTGGTCTTTTCTAAATCTGAAATCCTGTGATACTGTGTCATCTATGACTGACCTGCCATGACAGGGTCCTGCTACCAACTCTGCAGTTACCTCTGGTCCATTGATGCTGCTACTGTTTCCGCTTTTTCCAACTACAACCACTCTTTCTTTTCACCAAATCACATATTGTCAGGTCTACAATCCCTACTATTACAACTGTCAGAATACCAGCAACAGCTATAATAACAGCTACCATTTCTATAGTGTCTTAAGGTTTGCAAAGTGTTTTACATGTGTTGTTTCATCTGAACCTCACAATACCTATGTCTTTATTCTCCAACATTCTCCTCAATTTTGTTGACATCCCACCCAACTGGGAAAACTAGTTTAGATGAATCGGTGGATTCCAGCCCATTGTGTTTTTATAAGGTCTGAATGGAAGTTAATACAATGGAATAGAAGGATACAAAGAGTAAATAAGATGCAATTATTAATAAATTAAGGCATAGGTATTAATGTATTATTTATATATCTTATTTAAAGGGCAAAAGTAAAATATTTTGCAAGATTTAACACATATGTATGCAAAGTGTTTTGTATACCATAGAATACTTTTTTATCTATCTATCTATCTATCTATCTATCTATCTATCTATCTATCTTCTATCTATCTATCTATCTATCTAGTTATCTATATCTAAGAGAAAGAGACAGAGAGAGATGGACAGAGAAAGACACAGTGAGACAGAGACATCCTATGGTATAAAAAAAACACTTTGCATACATTACCACCTAACAACAACCCTGTGAAAGCAGTGTATGTATTGACTCCATTTTACAAATGTAAGTCTAGAAGGAAATATCTCTGCCTCATGGTATCTCAGAAGCCACATAGTAATACAAATTCCCTTCTATAATGTTTCTATTGTGCTTAATAATTTAATTAATTATTTGGATAAAGGCAAGAGAAAGTGTCCCTCTCTCCCATCTCTAGGAGTCCCTAAGCAGAGGTTGTTATAAAGAGAAGTCTTGTTCAGTTAGAGATTGGACTAGATGACTTTTAAGATCACTTTTGACACTGAGATTCTATGAAACTGAAGCTCAGTTAAGATCAAATGTCTTCGTCAGAGACACCCAAGAAGTAAATAGGCAGAACTGAAGTTTTCTGCAAATTTTAATATTTATTTTAAACTTAAATACATAACAAGAAAAGAAAAAAAAAACACTGCCATATACACAGCAGAACACGAGATGATTCAGTATAAAACAATAAATTTCCATTTCAAGAAAACCTGTATAATAAATACTACACATTGTTTTCAAAGCTGCCCAGCTTTCCTTTGCTTTCTTGTAGGTTTTCTTTTGTTCTCTGCTATATACTTTTTACCTTATTTTCTCTTCCCCCCTCCTAACCCCATTCCCAACTTACAGAAGGCTACAATTAAGAATGGATATACATGTACATATAGATAGATATCTATAAACATACACATATACATCATATATATATATGTAAGACCATACTAATCTTATTTCCACTTGTCGTCTGTTTCTCTGAAGGCAGATAGCATCTTCCTTCATAAGTCCAAGTCTTCCCATGTTTTTTTTAAATCAACCAGCTCTCATTTCCTACACCACAGCTATATTCCAACCCAATCACATTCTATCTGAAAGATTGTCTATAAAAGTTTTTCCCCAATTTTCTCCATTCCTTCCATTCTTGGCTGCAAAGGTTTTATTTATGCAAGAAAATTTTAATTTAAAATAATCAAAATTATCCATTTTATACTTCAATAATGCTTTCACTTTATAATATGGTTGAAGATCTGATATTGCTGAATCTGCTTTCTTTCCATCTTTTTACCCCCTGGTTTCTTTGAAGTCCCTGACTTTTTGCTTTTCCATATGAACTTCGTTATTACTTTTTCTAACTCAGTAAGATTTTTTTTGTAATTTAATTGCGATGTCATTGAATTAACAGATTAGTTAGGTAAAATTGTAATTTTTTATTATATTGGCTTTACAAATCCGTGAACAATAAACATTACTTCAATTATTTAGATCTGACTATATTTGTATAAAAATGTTTTATGTTTATGTTCATATAATTCCTGTGTCTGTTTTGGTAGTTATATTCTTAGGTATTTTATGCTGTCTAGTTATTTTGAAAGGTCTAAACAACATTAAATAATATTGCTCATAGATAGTACAGTTTTCTTATTTTTCTCTTGATTAAACCTATTTTAGCTTTAACTTTGCCTGAGATCATGATTACTACCCCTTTTTCTACACAAGAAATTCTACTCCTGACCTTTATTTTACCTTTGTGTGTATCTCTCATTTTTGTAGCATTTCCTGAAAGCAACCTATTGTGAATTCAAATTTTTGATCTGCTATCAGTTTCCATTTTATGGGTAAATTCATCCCATTAACATTCTAAGCTATAATTACTTGTTATGGATTTTTCTTCTATCTACTTTTCCTCACTATCCTTCTCTCCTTATTCCTATCCCTCCTCACTCCTCTGCTTTACTCCTACCCACTACTTTGCCATTACTATTCCTTAACCTTTCCAAGAGTCCCTCCCTTATCCTTTCCTCCTGTCCCATCTCTTTGCCATCTCATTTCTTTCTGTATTTAAAATATATGTTTTTTACCTTTCTAGTTCTATATCTATATCTATATCTATATCTATACCTATATCTATATCTATATCTATATCTATATCTATATCTATATCTATATCTATATCTATATCTATATCTATATCTATATATGTTGTTCCCTCTTTAACCCATTCCCAATGAGAGTAAGACTCCATCACTACCTACCCTCCCCCCTGCTAGCTTCTTCTGTATCAATTTTTCCTTTTATGCCTCATTTGTGAGATAATTACTTCTTTTTATTTATTCCTACAGTTTAATATTTTTTAGAACCACCTCATCATACACAGCTTAGCACAAGCCTTTTTTTCTGAACTACCCAAATAATGATGACAGTCATGACAGTATTGATAATATTTTCACATATATGAAGTAAACAATTTGACCTCATTGAATCCCTTATAACTGTTCTTTAATGTTTACCTAATATTTCTACTGGATGTTATATGTTGATTTTCCCTTAAGTTCTGCTATTTTTTTCACAAATACCTGAAAGTCTGTCAGTTCATTAAATAGCCTTTTTTTTTCATTCACAATTATAATTAACTTTGCTGGGTAAGTTACCATGGGTCATAACCCCAGCTCTTTTGCTCTACAAAATATAGTATGTCAAGACCTACAGTCTTTCAACATAGTGGCTGCTAGGTCTTTTGTAATATTTATTGTAGATCCATGATATTTAAATTGTTTCTTTCTTGTTGCTTCCAGCATTTTTCCTTAACCTGGGAGCTTTGAAACTTGACTGTGCTATTCCTGTAAGTTTTCCTCCTGGGATCTCTTTCAGGTGGTAATCAGTGGATTTTTTTTTCTATTTCTGCTTTGCTTTCTTGTTTTAGAACTTCAGGGCAATTTTCCTTGATAATTTCTTATAACATTGTATCAAGATTCTTTTTTTAATCATAATTTTCATGTAGTCCAACTATTTTCATATTATTTCTCCTCAATCTGTTCTTCAGATCAGTTTCTTTTTCCAATGAGATGTTTTACATTCTCTACTATTTTTTCATTCTTTTGATTTTGTTTTATTATTTCTTGGTGTCTTAGAATGTAATTAGCTTCCTTTTGCTCAATTCTAGTTTTCAAGGAATTATTTTCTTCTTTAAGTTTTTGATCTTTATTCCAAGTTGGTTGATTTTCTTTTCAGGATTTTCTTGGAATGCTTTTACTTCTTTTCTAATTTTTCCTTGATCTCTCTTAATTGATTTTTAAAGTCCTTTTAAAGTTCCTCCAAGAACTCTTTTTGTCCTTGGGGCCATTTGACATTTCTCTTTTAAAAAGGATGGGGTTTTTTTGTTCCATTATCTTCCTCTGAATATGAACCCAGATCTTCTCTATCCTCATAGTAGCTATTTATGGTTGGGTTCTTTCTTCTTTGCTTACTCATTGTTATTATATTTTTTGTTTTATTTTATTTTTAGCAGCTACTAGTGTAATCAAGTTGTATCTCTGAGGTATGGGTAATGATGATCAGGTATTTGTTACTGTTATTTTCTGAGGTCTGTCCCTGGGCCCCACCTTGGGCTCTCTTCTCCAATCCTAAGCCACAGCTAAGGACCCTAGCCACACTGTCCTGCAAATGATTTTGCTCCCTGTGGTCCCTCAGATGGCTGCAAACTACAGCTGTCCTCTTTGCCCTGGAACTGAAACCAGGGACTCTGCTCTCCTGCAAGTGCTCACAGCCAGTAGCTACTGCTGCTGTACTTCACCAGGTCTGTGTTAGGTCCTTCTCCCCAGCAGCCACAGCTTGGTATGCATCTGATCAACACAGCTGTGTTTGGCATCCCTCAATGATGGAAGGTCCTTCAATCTTCTCCTACTCAGCTGCCAGACTCCCACACTGTCTGTGAGATGACAGTTTCTAAGGCTGAGGCTGCCTCCCAACCCTGCCCCCAGGGCTTGTTGTTTGTTGATTCTTCAGAGTCAGCCTAGAGGTGTTTGCTCTTTACTCATGCTGAAACTTCACTCCTGGACGTCCCTCATTTCCTCGAGTCTTCTCAAGTTGTCTTAGGAGAACAACTGCTTAAGTCTAGCTTTGATTTATTTCCACTGTTCTACATTCCCTCTGAGGCAATGTTCTGTTTTCTGGTTTTTGTGTTTTTTTGTTGAGGAAATTTGGAGGGCCAAAAGTTTTCTGACCTACTCTGTCATCTTCCCAGAATCCTTTCCCTGGAATTGACATTTGAATCTACCTCCACTCCTGCTCCCATCATCACTCCACTATAATGCATTTGCTTCCACAGAGGTTCATAGCTAATCCCGACCATATATATTTTATCCCTCAGAAATGAGTTTATGAGCCAGTAAATTAAAACTTTTTAATACATCCTATAGTCAATGAAAAAAAAAACCTGTTACCTAAGCTAGACATGTATCAAAAAGCGTTCATAATTTTCATTCAAATTATCCTCACCAGACAAATAAATCTTTGGGCTAAATTCCCTAGGAGTATTATAATTTATGAGAGAAAAACTGAATTTTAAAAACTAATATTAATACTGAAAATTCAATTCTTCTATTAGTACCAATTCAGAGATAGAGAAATCCATTTACTTCCTCATCATTTGGCTGAGCATTTATCTTTTCAAAGGTTTATGCTTTTTGGAGTCAGTGATTAAAGAGCATATATTCATTCTTACTGAAGGTTGATGAATATGTGCAAATTGTACAGTAAAGTTCTTCTTTAACCCTTTTCTGAGAGCTGGAAAGAGTAAATGTTATGAATTTCAGAAAAATATAAGATGAGAGACCCTCAATTAAATTCTACAAACCTTTATTAAGTATCTTTTATATTCAGCACACTGTGCTAGGTGCTAGGCATACAAAGAATAAAGAAGATGAAATCATTAATAAATTGACATAGGCATTAATGCAGTATATATAATATATATATATATAATATATACATGTATGTATATATTATATATATATATATATTATCATTTAAAGAGCAAAAGTAAAATATTTCACAAGCTAGATTATTACCACTTCATCACCAAAGATATTTTAGATGTCAACCCTAGAATCTCAAGGTATTAAGGCCAAACTTCTCTTTAAGTAGGATCATGTATAATTGGAAAAAGTTAGGTAAGAGATGTGGCAAAAGTAAGGGATAACCCATATGTTCCATTAGTATTTGTGTAGTTTCAAGAATGTAAACATTCCCTAGCATATTGGGTGGAGTTTATGTAAACGATTGATGGGAGGGGGAGGAAACAAGCATTTATTAAGCATCTACTCTGTGCTGGACATTGTGCTAAGCACTTTACAAATATTATCTTATTTAATCCTCACAACAACCCTAGGATATAGGTGCTATTAATATCCCTATTTTATAGGGATTTTATAGTCAAGGAAACTGAGGCAGATAGAAGTTAAATGACTTGCCCAGCATCATACAGCTAGTTAAATACTTGAGGCTGAATTTGAAATCAAGTTTTCCTGACCCAAGGCCCTGAACTTTATCCACTGTGTTGCTTTAGATGGGAGGATATGGACAACAATTATGCCAGATGGGAAGGTGCGGATGGTTTGTGGTCAACGTGAAGAAGTATTCACATCAGTATGATTACAAAACTACTGATACATCAAAGAATCATAGGACCATAGATCTAGAGACCTCAGAGGCCATTTATCCCAACATCTTCCTGTTATATATGAAGAAACTTAAACCTAGATGATTTGTCCAAGGTCATAAGGTTGAAATTACCAAAGGCAGGATTTGAACCCAAATCTTCTGAAACCAAAGCCAGTGCTCTTTTTGTTCCATCAAAGGAAGAAACCTGAACCTAGAACTAAAAGGGATCTTTGAGATAATCTAGACCAGCAGTTCTCAAGGTGTAGTCCACAGACTGCTGAGGGTCCTTGAGATCCTTCCTGAGAGCCCAAGGGGTCAAAACTCATATTACTAAGATATTGTTTGCCTACTAGAATATCCCTCCCTTTTCCAACTGCATATCTGTGTAAGGAAGAATTTTCTTCATTTACGTCAACCAAAATAACATGTAGCAAAAGAAGGAATGCAGAAGTATATAGAATCTGGTTGTTTTCCTGAATTTTTATTGTCTTTAAGCCAGACATAAAAAAGAGCTGCAAAAATATATCAAATTCCAATCTTCTCTCTGCTTTTGGTTTTTGGAAAATATAGTAATTTTTCATAAGACATGTTATTTATGTTAACATGATGGGATTACTATTCTTTTTGATGAATTAAAAAACTATTTTGAATTTATAAGTTTTAATTTCTAATGTATTAAATATTAATAGATGTGACACATAAATAAAAGTTCTTTGTAGTTCTCAATAATTTTAAAAGTATAAAGGGTTCCTGAAACAAAATGATAACTGCTATTCTAGACCAATCCCCTCTTTTTGCAGAAGAGATAACTGAAGCCCAGACAAGTTACCTAATTTGCCCAAGGGTACACAGAAAGTAACAGAATTGGATTAAAATCTAAATCTTCTGAATACAAAATCTGTATACCAGACATGCTCTTTGATAATGGGATTGTTTTAGGGAAATTACAGTTTAATAAAGAAATATTAGATATTCATTAACAGCTTGTCAGAGACTTTCTATCAGTTTTTCAGAGATATTTTTAGCACATGCGATTACTTTTACAAGGCATTTCTGAAAACTAAGACAAAATATGGGGCCATGTAGTGCAAGCAGAAATTTTACACACATACACACACACTCACACACACACACACACACACACACACTCACACACACATACACACACACATTGATAACCAGAAAATTTCAGTGACTAAAATTAAAACATTGCAATAATGCAAGTTAAGCATTTAATTGTAAAAAACAAAACAAAACAAACAACAAAAACAAAATCCTCAACTTGTAAGGCTACTAATTAAATGCACAGGACATTATTCTGTTCTATTCTATTTATTATCTGTTGAGAATATGCACATGCTTAGTTCTATATCAATAGCTATTAGTAATAAAAATACATGACACAATTCCTTCTCTCAAAGAACTGATCATTTTATTGGGGAAATAAGCACAAGACAATGATGAGAGTATGATATGGTTAAGAAAGATATCACCGATCAGAATAAAATTTTAGAAATGCTAGGCATGATAGATAGTCTAATGATCATTAAATAGGAATAGAAAGAACACACAATTCTTAGCTGTGCCTAACATTTTTAAAAATCATGTATTGGGGCACAAAGGCAGAAAAGCTTATTATTGTTATTGTTATTATTATTATTATATAAAAATATTAAAGACATCCTTTTTGGTCACGTGGTGGCAAGCATTAGAGATGGGATCCAAGACCCCTGACTCAAAAGTCAATGCTCTTTTCATTGTACTAGACTGACTCTTCTAGTATGAGGGTTAGAAAGATCTCAGATCTAGTCTCAATCTAGGAGGACCTGATTTCAATTCCTCCTCTGATGTATACTGTGTTATCCTGAGCAAGTATCGTCATCACCATCATAACTAATTAACATTTATATGGTGTTTACTATGTGGCAGGAACTATGTTAAATGCTTCACTATTATTATCCCATTTGATCCTTACAACAAAACCAAGAGGAAGGTGCTATTATTATACCTAATTCACAGATGAAGAAACTAAGGCAGAGAGAAGTTAATTGACTCAAGATGACTGAGATAGATAATTGTGATGGATAAGGAAGAGAAGGCACAACTACTCAAATTTTAATTTGCTGCTATTATCTCTATCAAACAGAATAATCTTCAGGCTAAGAAGGACAGAATAAGTATTTTTGGAAGGATACCAGTTCCCTCTTTTGTAAGATGAAGGGCTCAGATTAGATATCTCTCAGTTCCCATCAAGTTCTAAAATTTTTATTTCCTCTTCCTCTTCACCACCCAATCTCTTTTTCTAGTTTATTAATGTTTTGGCATACACACTAACATCACACATGAAGGGTTAAATGCAATTTCTTATCCCCAACATTTTTTCAGAAGAAACCTTTTTTAAGCATTAACTTAGTAAGCAACTAGATATCATAATAGATAGAATGTTGGACTAATGAAGAAAACCTGAATTTAAGTCCTGAGACACTGACTAGCAGTGTGACTCTGGGCAAAAGAATTAACCTCTCAGCTTTAGTGTTCTTATCTGTAAAATGAGGGAGGGGAGGTTGACTTGATGGCCTCCAAGACCCCTTCTAGCTCTTCATCTCCAATCCTATGATCATTATTTACTTAGTACATATTGATTGAGTGACATTTGAAAGCATTAGGAGACCCAGATTCCAGTTAAATTGGTTACCATTTAACTTTTTTAAATTCTCCCTGAAAAAAGAGCAAAGTTTCTAATACTTATCAATTAATTAAATCCATTGCCATTCTCTAGAGAGTTTCTAGGACTGGGAACCCTTTCTAACCATCAGAACATAACATCAGTAGTGAATAGGAGGGTGAGAATCTAGAGTTCAAAATCCTAGCATGTTTGGGCCACTGGTAAGGATATCAAAAGAAGGCAATCCATTTAAAAGTTACAAACAATAAGGGCTTTTGATCAGAACTCAGAAAGCGCTCTTTAAAGGACTAGTCAAGCTGGATGGGGCTAATGGGTAGTTTTGAGTTATTTCCACCTAAAAGGAAACAGAAGCCTTCTGACACCTCATGATGCAACTCCTGCCCTTCCTGATGTCATAAAAACACCCAAGAGCCTTACTCAATACCTTTGGCCATTGTCTCAAATAATGTTCCCTATAGACATCCCAGGAACTAACATTCCTTATTGGATGGGGTTATGCCTCTTTGCCTTTATCCATGTGTGTGTACATGCATGTATATGTATGTATATACGTGTATATATATATATATACATATGCATAAATACATATTGTGTGTAAGTAATCTATATTGTATACATATGTTATTCAACATATAATATGTTGCATATTATGTATTCTACAATGCATGGTATGTTGTATATGTTGTATATTCTACAATATATAACATATTGTACATGTTATATATTCTATAATATATAATATATTGTATGTGTTATTTATGTGATATAATATATGCTATATTATGTTACATATAATTTATATAATATATTATTAACATAATAATATTATATTACATATTATATTAATAATGTATACTATAATATCTAGTATAAATTATATATTCTATTATACTGATATATTCTGATTAATATATTATATTATTAATAATTTATCATTAATAATTGGTATTTTATATAATTTTCAACTTACCTAACTAGGATAATGCCTAACTCTTAACTCTTTGTGACCCAGACCCAGCTAACACCAGTAGCAGCTAGCCCAAGAGGAAAGGCTACCCAGCTTTACAGCAGAAAGGCGAACGGTTGGAGAATTGTATGAGCATTTGTGTATCTATTATCTATCACTACCAAAATGGTACATGGTATTACAGAGAGAAGGCAAGAGGTGAATTTTGTAAACTCATACTGAGGACTGAACAATGGTATTCTAGCTCCATAGCGCAGTTGGTTTTTGTTGGGTTTTTTTTTCAATTTCCATCTTCCATATACAGAAGTGGGAGGTATTTTAGGGATCTATGATGGGATGAAGATTCTAGCACCAGTATCTTCCCTACTCTCAGCTGTAGCGGAGGATGGAAATGGGTACAGATGGTGAGTAGGAGGTTGGAAGAACAGACTCTCTCCAAATCCCCTGCAGTGCTGGGAGAACCTCTGCTAATAGATACTAATACACTGAGATGTTTAAAAGCACCTCAATTTGCTGCTAAAAAATATTCAAGGGGAGAAAAATTTCATGAGAAAGAAGAAAAGCAGAATTGATATGAGTAGGTAGCCCCTAATGTAATCTATATAGGCAACTCTACTATGTATTAATTTTCTACATAGACAGAAATGTCCTCTGATCTTCACTCACTCCAGTTTATTGTTATTATTATTGAGTTGTTGTCACCTCTGAAATGGACAATTATAATTGTACTTTCTGTCTCTAGCTTCTCTTCTCCAACCCACCCTGCTAATTACCTCTGACAAATTGACGGTCCTAAAATTGCAGGTCTGACCATGTTATTCTTGCACTTGAAAACATTCAATGGCTCCCTATTGCCTCTAAGATAAATTGCAAAATGCTAAGCCTGGCACTTAAAACTTCCACAATCTGGCTCCTACCTTCCTTGCCAGTTTTACTTCATATTCTTCTCTTTCACAGATTCTCCATTCCAGTCAAATTAGCCTCCTAGCTGTTTCCTGTACTGTTGGGAGCCGAGTCCTTATGGAAAATCTGTAAGTCCTTACAGACTTAAGGGGTCAGTAGGTATAGAGGCTTGCCTCAAGATAAACGTTCCCTTGACTCTTGCCCCAATTCCGCTTGTTATACTTTGTTGATTCCAAGTTCTCATTCATGACCAGCCTTGAGGCCAGGTGGCTGACTCAGGCAGATAATACTAAGAACTGGGCAGGGAAACAATAGATATTAATTTTGGCATTAAAACTACTTCTCATGAGAAAATAAGGATCTTTAGCTGCTTAGTTTGTGTATGTTATTAATTAGTGCTTGTAGATCATTTCTCATGGTACAAAGCTGTTTTTCTATGGGTATAATGAGGAAACTCCTGAAACAAACTAGTCTTGAGCATTAACCTCTAAGACTCGCCTAGCCCAACTTTTCTTTCTCCGTTTTTCCTCACCGCTCTGTCCTATACCACGCCAGCTGCTGGCACTGTACGTAATATTCAATCTCTCACTTTTCTTTTACTTCTTTGCTTTCTTCAAAGCAAAATTCAGGTGCCATCTCCTATGACAGGGACTTTCCTGATCCTTTAAGTTGTCTGTGATGACTATTTCTTAAAATTATTGCTTTTCATTTGGACCTATGACTTCATTGGTTTGAAGAATTCTCCCTTTGGAAACACCTCTGACTTGAAACTAAAACCTTCCATATATGTTGTTGTCACCACCCTTAGAACATGAGGTCTTTGTGAGCAGGGATTGTCATACTTTGAATTTGTGTTCTTAATAGTGCTTCACACATAGTAAGTGCTTAAGAAATACTTCATTCATTCACTCTCTTCACCGAAGCAGATAAACAAGTTTTCTGCAATTTATAATTGTAGAGAGCTATTGAGGGCACTAACAGGCATAGTGACCTGCCCAGGATTGCACAGTCAGTATATTTCAGAAGTGGAGGAGAGGGTCAAGACTTGAAACTCTAGATCTTCCTAACTGTAAGGCAGATTCCATAAGAGCCACAGTGTCTATGCCATGTTCTCTCCTTCAAGTACAATTCAGGTGCTACCTGAGTTACCAGAAGCCTTTCCAGATCTCCACACTTTTAGTGCCACCTAATTTTTGAAATTACTTTGTTTCCCTGTGCTATTCACTTCTCTGGGTAAATGTGGCATCGCCCAGTAGAATATAAACCCTTGATGGCAAGGGTTGTTCACTGTTGTGCCTTGCTCATGTTGTTGTTCAGTCATCTGTCAGTCATGTTGACCTCTTTGTGGCCCCATTTGGGGTTTTCTTGGCAAAAATACTGTTTGCCCTTTCTCTCCCAGCTCATTTTACAGATGAGGAAACTGAGGCAAACAGGGTTAAGTGACTTGCCCAGGGTCACACAGCTAGTATCTGAGGTCAGATTTGAACTCAGGGAGATGAGTCTTCTGATTCTAAGCCCAGTGGTCTATCCACTGTGCTACCTGGCCATCCACCTTACTCTTAGTCAGCTTAATGAACGCTTGTTGAACTGAATTGCATGAATTTGCGGAAGTATCAGAGACTATATTTCCCTGGCCACTGCAGAAGGAAGCACTGATGATGTGTTTGATTGATAGGCTTTTCCATGCAGTGACACAGCTGTGCAGTGATTACAGGAGCAACCCCCACAGCGTTCAACAACAGCCAGGCAAGCTGGCAAAGCAGAGAATGGAAAGGGGGAGGGTGAGAAATGAGCCCAATGTACCCTCATCCTTTCCCAGGGGATCCACGCACAGCTGCAGATGCAGAGCAACAGAGAAACGTCGACAGAAAACAGCAATGTTGTTCATATTTGTCTTCCCATTATTAGGATTCTCAAAAAGAAGTGAAGTGTTTAAAGTCATAATAGGACCTACTGTCAAAGAAATCACTTCAACTGCATCAGGTGAGCCTGTTTCTTAATAAGTCAAACAGAGCGTTTTGAGATATTTGCTCTGGGGTTTCTGCAACTCACAAAAACAAGTTTAGCTTCCTTGACAAATTACTCTTCTACATTATGTAATAACAAAAGAAGCTTGTCATAAAAATCTCATCTCATGGAAATCTTGACTCCACTTGCATAAGATAGCCATGGCTTCTGCACACATAAAGGCATCAAATCGCTCCACAAACTTTAAAAGGTTGTCTGAAATGCAGCATATATAGCATCTGGTGCTCTCATTTTGGATAACGAAAACAAGCCTAACTGTTAGATCAGAGGTGTCTGCATTATCTTTTGGGGGCTCAAGGTCCCATTTCGATTTTGCTTAGTGCTCTAGGGAAGACTCTAAGCTATAGAGAAAGTACTGACTTTCACTGGTAGAAGGAATTCCCTTCTCCAGAAGTTCCAAAGAGCAATGAAATTACAGATCCCACCTCTATCTGTTGATATCCTTACAGCTTCCTCAACACCCTGGAATTTCTCCATTTGCAAACACTGTGACCACAAAATACCAAAGGGAGGGAAGGCACTAAAATGGCCACAAATGAACCAAGTTATATCAACAATAACATCTGTTTAGTATCAAATGTCCAAGGTACCAGCTATAATTATTCCTTATCTTTTCCTCCATTTTCATTCCTCCCTTTGATCCACTTAATAGTCCTCAGTCCTTAGAATATTACGTTTACTATGAAGAAGGAGTTGGAGAACCATGGAAAACAGCTTTCACAGTTTCCCTAAGCCCTAGAGCAGTTGCCTCATCAGGCTTTGTGTCTTTGGACCTGTGTCAAAGCCTAGTTCATCTATTTAACTCTTTGGTCACTGTAACATAAACAAAAAAAAAAGTGATGTCACAGCCAAGTCATTGTTGTTCATCCTTCATTTTCAAAGAAGACCAATGGTATCAAGATGTTGGGGTAAAATAGTGGATAATGGGTGATATCTTGACTTGTGTGTGAATTGGATTTGAAGTAGGGGCAAAGTTGTACAAAGTCATCAGCCTCACTCTCTCTTCCAGAGTGATGGAAGTCCAGTGGCAGGACAAATGCCAAGATGACTAGTGATGGACCAGGATGTATTGGATGACTTTGGTGTTTGACCAAGCTCTAAGTGTTTTGCAGTGCCTGCTTCAGCCACCTTTATGGCCATTAGAACAAATGTTCTCATCCCTCCATTCTTCCAGAAGTCTTCAAATGCTTGGGGGAGATATTCACCCAATTCACCAAGGTGTTTGAGGCCTGTCGCTTACCCTCAACCTGGTTTAGCCTGTCTGCCAAGAAGGTATATAGGGATGTGGCCGCTGCTCATGCTGCAGCTTTTTGGAGTCACAGGTGACAGTTGGGTGACAGGTGGACACCAGAGGTAGATGAGCACCCCTAAAAAAGCTTGGCAAGCCCTCACACCAGAGATGCTGGTCTTACTTGAACATTCACACTATGGAATCCAAAAAGGTATTCAATGGTTTAGTATGCACCTATACGTTCTATATAGCATGACTGAGGTCTCTCAACATATTTTCCACATAAATAATAGAAACCTTAGAGAGGAAAAGGGCTTTTTTGTTTTGGTTTAAGATATCTGGATTATGGATAATATGTGACAGCTGACTAATGTCTATTAAATGGCTAAGACAATTTCACCCACATCAATATTTAGGTTAGCAAACCAATGTTTTATTTATTGTATTGTCTTCATTGAGATTCACAAAAAGGACTTTTAAACACCTTCCCTCCACCCTGCCCTCCCACTTAGCCTTGGATGCAATATAAATACTGGAACAATGCAACTCTTTTCTAGCTTCAGAATGTTTTGATACATGACCAGCCGCTAATGTTTAAAGGGACCAATAGTTAAATAAACAAAACATTTGGCTGGAACTGAAGTGTTAACATGGGTGCAATTGAGTTTGCTGGTCTTTTATGGATACTAGCAGAATAGAAACATTAAACCAAAATCATCCACTCCTAACAATTAATAAAAATGTCTGAGGAAGATGAACTCCTTTCTTTAGAGTACATGAGGATTTAGAATTATGAAAATAAATAATATTTATAGGATTGTTCAAAAACTAACTTCTAGGAAAAACTGCTTTAAACCTCACCTCAGGCACTACCTTCTCCAAGAAGCCTTTTCCTGAGTTTTCCCAGTTAGTATTATTATTCATATTTTGTTGCTGTTCAGTTGTTTCAGTCATGTCTTACTCTTTGTGACCTATGGACAAGATGTCCATGAGATTTTCTTGGCAAAGATATTGGATTGGTTTGCCATTTTCTTTTCCTATGGCAAACAGAGTTTAAGTGACTTGCCCAAGGCCACACAGCTAGGATGCTTCTGAGGCTTGATTTGAATTTGGGTCTTCCTGACTCTAAGCCCAGTGTTCTATCCACTGCACCACCTAGCTCTACTTTGCACACACAAATGCACACATCTTATAGTAGAATGAAAGTTCTTTGAGGGCAAAAGTATGGTCCATTTCTTTTGTCTTTTTGTACCCAAGTCTTTTACACATGTTGAAATATACAAAAACTCTGTGATTTCATCAGCTTAGGAAACTCCTGGTGTGAAAATTTTCTTCACCAATGAAGATCATAACCCTCCTGTAATTTAGCAGATAAGTTCTAGGGAGTTACCTGAGTCACACAGAAGTTGTCAGTTCCCCAGGATCACAAATCTGCTAAATATCAGTGGTGAGGTTTGAACTCAGGTCTTCCTAACCCCTAGGCTAACACTATCCATTATGACATACTACCACCTATATAATAATGGCTTAATAAATCTTTCCTTTTTTGAATTTGTTAAATCATATAGAATATTTTTTTCAAGTGTTGTGTAACATGGCCTATATGTGGTAGTACTCAATGCGTGACTTTGTAGAGCCATTTATCGAAATACTACTTATCAAATGTTAGGAA
Source organism: Phascolarctos cinereus (assembly GCF_003287225.1). Taxonomy (NCBI): domain Eukaryota; kingdom Metazoa; phylum Chordata; class Mammalia; order Diprotodontia; family Phascolarctidae; genus Phascolarctos; species Phascolarctos cinereus. The sequence continues at coordinate 159,699,938 of NW_027555736.1, forward strand.
AGGTAGGTGATGAATGCATTGCTTTTGATGCAAATGATTTATTTGCACAAATCTTGTATCATAGTTTTTGGATGGTTTAACATGAATATTATTTGCCACTTATCCTATTTGTCCCAATCTTTAGCACTAAGTACTCCTTAATGCTAATGTTCTAGGACCAATACATTCAGCTTGTCTATCTATTCAATATTAAGCTTCTGAGAACTTTTAAAATATAGGCTCACTATTTTCTGAGAATTATAATTCAGCAGTTATGCTAAAAGAAGAAAAGCAGGCATTACTGACTATATCCTTTCTGAATATCTCATTCAGACTTACTCTTTCTTCATTACCAAATTCATGAATAGAAATATTACTCATAGCAATGAATAGCTATCATCATGGAGGACAAATGAACAATTTAAACTGAGTAATAAAGTACCTGTTGAGCAGTCTACGCATCAGGCTGACATTCATCATACTGATTAGTCAATGGATAAAATACATAGACCACTGTTACCTCTCAGCACATATTTATAAAATTATGCTATGATGATGGAAAAGATATCAGACCCAGATATCTGGTGAAAGCCTGATTGAATGGTGGATTAAATAGTCATTGTATTTGTAGAAGCCCTAGATCTGTGTTTAACTTACATGGTAATAGGTAACAACAGTTTGCCTTGTTTCTATATGTAGACAACCTCTAATACAAATCAGATAAGGGAATATTTGGAAATAGTTTACATTGGTAATGGTCTTAATTCTCTTCTTCACTTTGCCTGGGTGACCTGTCCTTACTCTCTTCTACTCATTTTGTAGAATGTAGTTGTGAGTCCCTTAGACCCTAGTAGAGAGTTTTGCTTCAATGATTTATACTCAACTGCATTGGAAAGAGCCAAAATTTATCTCTGATACTCTACTATTCTCCCTTACGTGTCCAGCCTACCTTTCATATCCCAGGAGTCTAGTTATCCTCCATAGGCCCCATGGCTAGCCAGGCTCATCTATGATGGTATCCTATCCTGACCTGTAATGACTCCTGCTTCAAACTTTGCCTCCCCTCCAAATTTTCCCATCCTCTGTCTGTCCACAGATAAATGTACTCAACTATTTCCTTGTAAGAAACATCAATAGCAGTTGGGAGCTGTTCCCAAGTGAAACTTATATAAGACTATGGAGGAAGTGGATGGGAGAATGAAACTCAAATATTAGAACACGAAAGGAATATAGTCACACTTTTTTATGCAAAAGTCCATTTGAAGTCCATTTTTATATCCATTTGAAGTCCCAGGACCTTGGGTTCTTGCCTGGCCCTAAACTATACTTTCTTGTATAGTTTTTTTTTAAATCTCAATGTTTAAATCTTTAAATCTCAATGTTCCTCTACTATCTATGTATGTTTCCCAACTTTGGACATGTCTCTTGCAGCATGTGGAAGGATTATCAGACTTAGAGTCAAGAGACCTGACCTTGGACAAGTCATTCAATATCTCCGAGCTTGAGATTCTTCATTTATAAAATAGAGGGAGGACCTAGGTGACATTAAAGGTCACTTTCACCTTTAAATATGTGACCTAAATTGGATATTTAAATCTTATCACAATATCATTGTATATTAAATCTATTATCAAAACTTAGTATTTCCTCCAACACTGTAAACAGTTCTCTGCAGGTAGTACATGTCTAATATAAGTTGCTTAAGTTGAATTTGTTGATTGATCTCATAAGTAGCATCCTTTTAAGATGGAGTGTTTCTTATAATGTTATTTCCTTCCTGGAAACAGGCCTTGCATGCCCAATTTATTCATAGAAAAGTAAACTTCATTAAAATATTCCCAAAGCATCTTTTACATTTTGCTGCCATAAGAGATTTTCTTTTTCTGTGCCACTCTCTTATAAGACCACAAAGTCATAACCTACAGTTAGGAAATATATCCTTCAAGACTTTGGGAGAATTTGGCTAAAAGTTTCATTTTGTATTTCTTGCTCCCCCATTTTCTAATTTATCTTCCAAGTATTCTTAGATCTATATCACTGCCAGCAACTCTCTCTTCATTTACCTTCTTAAAATTTTGTATTTTGGGCACTCCATTCTGGATCTACATCCTATTGAATGGATGTAGTTGCATTAAGTACCAAAGTGAATATATCATCTCTGATTTCCATATTCATAAAAGACATATTATCTCTAGATACAAACCCATATATTTTTAGAAACTGACCACAAGCATCTTTAATATTTAATAACTTCTAGAATTGCCAGGGTAGAATAAAATATCTATAGTATACTTACTTTAAAATGAGAAAGACTGCAGTATGGAATAATGAATAAAGGATTGGCCTCAGAGTCAAGTCAAGTCTCACCTCTGACACATGCTTGCTGTATGACCCTGGTCAAGTTACTTAACCTAGACCCCCCAGGCAACACCTTAAGATCATAAACTGAAAACAACAACCAACATGTACATATAGGGAGAATTTTTTCACAGGGAGGTCCCTGTATAGATGAAATCAGAGGTCTAGGCTGAACAAAAAAAAAAATCCATAATGAAGATTATAGAAACACTGTAGGATTTTGCTTTCAATATATTCATAGCCTATGATGACCTATATAAAGATAGATCTAACTTTACACAAAGCCATGCCCTAAAAACATGTATATAATTTTAGTTTTCATAAATTTGAGGAAGACAAGAATCAAACTCTAATTCATCTTTTATGTAAATCTGGATTATTATACATTGGGTTTACCAAAATGTATTATGACCCTATTGAATATTTCTTTAAAATTATATTAATTTTTCTCAAATCAGATGTGATATGAAGCTATAACCCCTAGAATATGATGGCATCTTTGAGTTTTAACATACATTATTACTGTGGCATAATAAAAGCATGGGCAGCTAAGTGGCACAGAGCATAGGGTACCAGGCCTGTAGTCAATAAGGCCTGAGTTAAAATCTGGCCTCAGACACTTATTAATTGTGCGACCCTGGTCAAGTCTCAGTTTTCTCATCTGTAAAATGAGCTGGACAAGGAAATGGCAAACTGCTCCAGTATCTTTGCCCAGAAAACCCAAATGGGGTCATGAAGAGTCAGATGTAACTGAAAACAACTGAAGAACAACAAGCAACAAATGACAGAAGCACATTGAACTTGGGAGACCAGGAATGTGATTCCTAGCTCTCTCAGTGATTAGATGTGTGACTGTGAACAAATCACTTAACCTCCTCCAAACTTCAGTTTCCTTATCTGTAAATGGAGATAATTGATAATCCCTGTATGGCCTTCTCTCACAGGGTGATTGTAAGGAAAATGCTTTATAAACCTTAAAGCAACTATATAAATGTGAGTTATTTAATTTTCTTTTACCAAAAACATTAACAAAAGAGTGGAACTAAAAATGCAAATGACACTTAGATAAACAAATGAAATATTATAATAAAAATATTTTAGTTCAGGTATTGCCCTTCCATGAGGCTATTACTCATTGGGAAATACCAAGTTGAAAATGTTCTTCCTTTTCAAGTTTTCCTAGATCACTTCTCCTAGACCTCTTCTTTGCACATATCAGAATTTACTTTATATTACACTTATCTGTTTACATGCCCTATTTACCTTAATAGGCTATAAGAACCCTGAGGACAGGAATGATTTTTTTATCTTTGTATCTTCAGAAATGTAGAATCTTGTATACAGTCATTGTTTAAACATTTACTAAATTATTTAATTAAATTTTATTTTTGTTTTAAATGACAAACTTTTATTCATCCTTCCCTATGTATATTACCACTGATGTCAAAAATTTGATAAATCCTATCATTACCTTGGTAGCTTAGGTAATGATAAAAATTTGGCTTAATGAGCTTTAATAGGGTTAAAATTATTTGGGATAGTGAAAAAAGATCATATGATTTAGAGCTGGTAGAGACTTCAAATATCATTTAATTTGAGTCCAATTCCTTCATTTGACTGATAAGAAAATTAAGCTCTGGTTACTTCACCAAAGTCAAATAGGTTCCAAGTAGCAAAGCTGGAATCAGTTGGAATTAATTGAAAAAGATAACTAGGACTTACCCCAGAGCATCACCATCTAAGTGAGGTGGGTGCACTTCTTCCCTTCAGCAGTTCAACATGCCTTTCCCTTGCTCCCTGGTCCTTTGCTAGACTCATATCATTAAGAACCACCTCCCCTACTTCTGGTCCCTGTGTTCTCCTATGTCAGTTATATCATGCTCAAATTGAAACAGGGGCCACTAATCCATATGTAAGGACCAAAATTAGTTTGAAAATGTAATATTATCTATGTTTTATCATTTTAAATGTATTTTATTGAATATTTCCAAATTATGTTTTAATCTAGTTCCCAGAGCACTTGGGGGTCTTATTGGCCACGTGAATCTTTTTGCATCCCTTGCATGATACCTTTGTCCTACATCATTCCCTCACTTGCCACTTTGTTGGTACCACATTCTACCCCATCTCCCAGAGCAACTGTGTCTAACTAGGGAGGTCTCTGCCCAACTCCCACCTGATTTCACCCCACATACCATAATTCTGGTTTACTTCTCTGGATGCAAACTCAGACCCTCTGATTATTGATCCAATAGCCCTTCCACTCTACCATGCCAATTAATTATTCCTTCCTTATCTCAGATTCTATTCAGGCCTAGGATTCTCTTCTCTCATAGCCCATGTTGTCCAATCATCTAGTGTTCTCAGAAACCACAGACCCGCTCTCTCTCAGCACCCCTCCCTCTTTTACTATTCATTAGCATTTTAATTAAGTCATTGCTTTCCTAAAATCAAGTTTTCTGTTCTCTAAGTGGAGTGAGGTAGAGATGGAGGAAGGAAGAAAAGGAACAGTCTCCTGAAACTGGCTGCACACATTATCTGCCAAAATGTCTTAAGGAAAATGATTCTCTTTTGACTTATTTTGCGATACTTTTTTTTTAAAACAAAAGAATGATGAAAAGTGGCTCCTTTTCAGAGAAGAAAGGGTAGGAAAAGGTTCTAAACTTATTCCCTGTAGAAATCCTTTATTCTTTGTTTTTTCCATTCTTTTTTTTTAGCCAATTGGGGTTAAGTGACTTGCCCAGGATCACACAGCTAGTAAGTGTCAAATGGTTGGTCTGATGCTGGATTTGAACTGAGGTCCTCCTGACTTCGGGGCTGGTGCTTTATCCACTGCACTACCTACCTGCCCTTGGAAATCCTTTATTCTAAGCAAGCTTTTAGGTTATTGACATCATAAAGTAGATTTAGACCTGGATTACCCCTTCCCCAAGCTCATTTTATGGGAATAATATTCAATCTAAAAACCTTTTCCACTGTTCTCAAAAAGCTGACTCATAATTACCTTCAAAGCTACTGTATCAGGCAAATAGGGAAACTCAAAATGAATAACAGCGCCATTTCTTTGTTGATAGCACACTTAACAAAAATGTGCCAACACAAACTAATTCACTGACTTAAAGTAATTATTACCAAAGATGATAATTGAAAGAGTAGAAGAATCTCTAGAAAGAGCAAAAATAAAAAGTATTTATAAAACTTTTAAAAAGAAAAGAAACTTATGATCAAGAAAGAAAATGGGCTGGTCATGTGGCAAAAGTAAGAACAACTATCTGATTGTCTGTTTGCTCCATGTTTATTTCAAAATGACAGGAGAGAGTTAGAAGGTTCTCAGCATGTCAGGTAGGCCTCTGTGGTGAACATGGGGGATGACAGGCAAGAACTGTACAGGATGGACAAACATGGATAAATTGCAATCTGCATCGTTGGAGAGAACATTTACACTGATAAGATCATAGGTCTATTTGAATATCCATTAGCATAGTTCCTTCTGTATCTGCAGTAATCAATTGCTCATTTCCTTGGTATGGTAGACAGGACACTGGACTTGAAATTAGGAAAAAACTCTATGTTCAAATCCTGCCTCTGATATATATATATAGTAAATATGTGACGCTGGACAAATGACTTAGCCTCTCTGGGCCTGTCTCCTCATCTGTGAAGTGAGGGGATTAAATTCAACATCTGAGGTCTTTGATTCAGTGAATGTTTATAAAGTTGCTGTCCAATGGAACGTAAGAAGGAAAGAAACTTCAAGTATTTATTAAGGACCTCATGCGCCAGGCACTGTGTTAATATTATCTTTAATAATGTTACAAATATCTTGACAATTATTATCTCATTTGATCTTCACAACAACCCTGAAAGGTAATCATTATTTATAGTTGAAGAAACTGAGACAGAGAGAGATGATATATGTCTGAGGTTGGATTTGAACTCAGGTCTTTCTGACTCTAGGCCCAGGCAGTCTTTGTATGTATTGAACTACTTAGCTGCCCTTAGCTGCCATAGACTTTCTATGATGTGAACCAATGAAATCCAGTTTGACTGGTTCAGCCCTATCCCTAACAGGCATACATGCTAAGTGTTAACTGACCTGGAGACTAGACAACCCTGCCCCCACCTCCAATATCCAATTTTATGTTGTGACACAGTTAGGATCCAGTTCCTAGCTTCTAGCCCCTCACTCCTCATTTGTTTCTAGGTAATTCATGAAATGTCCTCATGTTAGTTGCCACCATATCCCATTGCCTCACCTAACTGGTGATAGAACATTCTCATAGTAGTTACACATTGGCTCTTTGTCTAAAAAACTTTATATAAATTTGATCCCTGAGTGTCTTCGGGCTTTTGATCAGAAAAGAGTACATCCTGCTGTACATCTGAGCCACCAACCTCCTCATGGAACTAGGGACAATGGGAACCACATAATACTGCTATTCCTCAGTGATCCAGGCCCAGATACTTAGTTCTAATGTCAGACTGTACATCAAAATGCAGAGACTTAGAAATCATGTGCAAGTGTATTCGAATAGGATGAGCCAGAGATGAATGGAAGCTCTAATAGTCCATACGTACTCTGATCCTCCTATTCTCGAGAGAACTCTGAAATAGGTAGAACCGGCTTTAAATGATACAATAAAGCTGTCTCGAACAAAGACACTATTTTATTGCTAAGTTAAAAATCCCCTGCTTATATAACTTAGGCTTACAAAATGGCTTTTTGTGAAAGCCATGACATTTGAGTAAAGAAGTGATTGACCCATTTTCCATAGTTCTTCTAGCTTTTTTAAAAAAAAGAAATTTTGTCCATAAATTTATTTATTTTTAGTTTTCAACATTAACTTCCACAAGAGTTTGAGTTTCAAATTTTCTCCCCATCACATCCATCCCCCAACCCCAAGAGAGCATGCATTCTGAATACCCTTTCCCCTAATCTGCCCTCCCTTCTATCTCCCTCCCTTCTCTTATCTCCTTCCTCTTTATTCTTCTGTAGGTCAGGATAGATTTCTATACCCCTTTGCCTGTATATCTTATTTCCTAGTTGCATGTGAAAACAATTTTAACATTTGTTTTTAAAATGTTGGGTTCCCAATTTTCTCCCTTCCTCCCTCCCCACCCACCTTATTTTTTTTCCTCAGATTTAGGAGTTGAAATTTAATTGTGAGAGTATTTTCTGTGATAGAATGATATGAGAAGTTGACTTTCCAATATTCTTACCTTTTTCTCTGTTCTACATACTCTAGAATTCAGCAATACTAGCCTCCTCACTGTTCCTTGTACATTACACTCTCCCTCCCAATTCTGTGCTTTTTCATTGTTTGATCCCATGTCTAGAATGCTATCCATTATCATTTTCACCATCTGGTCTCTCTGGCTTCTTTCAAGACTCAGCTCAAAAAAAAAAAAAACAAAAATCCACTTATGTTGTATATGTTGCCTTTCTTTATATGAACAAGTAATACATTTATTAAGCACTTACTTTGTAAGAGTACTGTGCTAAGCACTGGGGACACAAAAACAGAAGCAAGACAGTCTTTGCTGTCATGGAGCTTATATTCCACTGGAAGAGACAACATATATGGAAGGTTTCAGCTAAAGATGAAAAATTCTCATGGTCCTTTGGGTACAGTGGAAAAGCAGATAGCAATTACTCTTTAATGTCATTCCTATTGACAAATCGTGTTTCTCATGTTGAGTCATTTGAAAATGCCAAAGACTTTTGTGACAAGAACTTTCTTTCTGGGCCTTCAGTACTTGTATCTGCAGCACCTATGGGAGCAGATGCCAGACCACAACTCTATAGGGATTGCATCCCATGATGATGGCCATGGGCACTGTGTTGGAAGTATAGTCCCAGGCTCTTATGTTCAAGGTTCTGGGATGTCCCTAGGGGAGTCTGATGGGACATAATGGCCAAAATGGTAGTGGTGATTTATTTACCTGGCACATGTTGCCTCCTGCCTCTTCCCTAGATCCCCCACTGCTGCAGTTAGTCTGGCTTGCCTGCCCTGTGAATGGCAGTTAGTTGGCAACTGGTAAGAATAATAACCTCTTTTCCACAGAGTTGCTTCTGAGGATGATGACTAAGAATGCTGGTCTAAAAGCAGGAACAGTGGACCAGGGATGTCACACATCCCAGGTCTTTTTAGCTTATCTGCCTCTGGTAGTGTTTGGTCAATTAAGCAGTCACTCAGTAAGCATTTATTAAACATATGCCATATTAGGCACTGTGGTACATGAAGAAAGGCAAACAAGCAGACTACTCTCAGCCCACCCACCCTCATTGAGAAGGCAAGCAACTCAATATAGGTTATACATGTGCAGTCATGCAAAACACAGTGTTGTGAAAAACTAACTATGGGGGCGAAGCCAAGATGGCAGAGTGAAAGCAGTGACTTGCTTGAGCTCTCCCCCAAACCCCTCCAAATACTCATAAAAAATGGCTCTAAACAAATTCTAAAGCAGCAGAACCCACAAAAACACAGAATGAAACAAATTTCCAGCCCAAGACAACCTGGATGATTGATCAGGAAGGTGTATCGCGCCGGGCTCGGAGCACAGCGCAGCGCGGCGTGGGTGTGCAGGCCATAGCGAACCTGGAGCAGGCCTCAGGACTGAATCTCAGGCAGCTGTGGGGGTTTCCAGACTCCTCAATCCACGAATGCCAAAGATAACTTAGAAAGTCAGTGGGAAAAGTCTGTTTCTGTCTGTGCTGAGACAGGAAGGTGGGGTTTCAGCTCCATTCCCCAAGAGCATAGCCCTGGGGAGGGGGGGGCAGCTGCTCCCCAAGCTTCCAGCCCACAGACTGAGGGGGAATCCAGTGGCTGATCAGAGAGGGACTGCAGGGATCTCTTTGCCAGGGCTGAGGCAGGAATCTCTTGCTTTCCCCCTGTGTGGATCTGGGTCACAGTTCTGGGCAGTGGTGCTGGGGTGAGGAGGAGCGCTGGCTTGGTGGAGCTTGTAGTGGCTGTAGAGAGGAACCCCTCCTCACAGTTACAGGACAGAAAAGAGTACTTGTAGTCCCAGGCCAGGAAAGGAGTAAACACCTCACCCCTTATCATACCACCTTGGAAGAACTGAAAATTTACAGGTCCCTACAAGTATCTCTGAAAACAGCTACACAAACCCCCTAAGCTTGGGACAATACATTCTCCACATTGGAAGCAGACTCTTACCTTAACAAAGAGTTTAAAACCCAAGTAATTGGCTGGGATCATGAGCAAGCAGCACAAAAAGAGTCAGACTAGAATCTTACTTTGGTGAAAAAGAAGATCAAAATATACAACCAGAAGAAGACAACAAAGTCAAAGCTCCTACATCCAAAGCCTCCAAGAAAAATATGAATCAGTCCCAGGCCTTGGAAGAGCTCAAAAGGGATTTTGAGAAGCAAGTAAGGGAAGTAGAGGAAAAACTGAGAGTGATGCAAAAAAATCATGAAAAACAAGTCAACAGCTTGCTAAAGGAGACCCAAAAAAATACTGAAGAAAATAACACCTTAAAAAATAGCCTAACCCAAATGGCAAAAGAGGTCCAAAAAGCCAATGAGGAGAAGAATGCCCTAAGAAGAAAAATTGGCCAAATGGAAAAGGAAGTCCAAAAGATTACTGAAGAAAATACTTCCTTAAAAATTAGAATAGAGCAATTGGAAGGTAGTGACTTTATGAGAAATCACGACATAGTAGAACAAATCCAAAAGAATGAAAAATTAGAAAACAATGTGAAATATCTCATTGGAAAAACAACTGACCTGGAAAATAGATCCAGGAGAGAGAATTTAAAAATTATTGGACTATCTGAAAGCCATGATCAAAAAAAGAGCCTAGACATCATCTTTCAAGAAATTATCAAGGAAAACTGCCCTGATATAGTAGAACCAGAGGGCAAAATAGAAATTGAAAGAATCCACAGATCTCCTCCTGAAAGAGATCCCCAAAGGAAAACTCCTAGGAATATTATAGCCAAATTCCAGAGTTCCCAGGTCAAGGAGAAAATATTACAAGCTGCCAGAAGGAAACAGTTCAAGTACTGTGGAAACACAATCAGGATAACACAAGATTTAGCAGCTTCTACATTAAAGGAGCACAGGGCAGGGAATATAATATTCCAGAGGGCAAAGGAGATAGGATTACAACCAAGAATCACCTACCCAGCAAAACTGAGTATAATCCTTCAGGGGAAAAAATGGTCATTCAGTGAAATAGAGGACTTTCAAGCATTCTTGATGAAAAGACCAGAGCTGAATAGAAAATTTGACTTTCAAATACAGGACTCCAGTGGAACATGAAGAGGTAAACAGGAAAGAGAAATCATAAGAGACTTATTAAGATTGAACTGTTTACATTCCTGCATGGAAAGATGATATTTATAACTCATGAGACCTTTGTCAGTATTAGGGTAGTTGGAGGAAAAAAATTATATCTATGTATATGTAGATAGATAGATAGAGGACACAGGGTGAGTTGAAGATTAAGGGGTCATATCTGGAGAATAAAATTAAGGGATGAGAGGGGATTATACTCAGAGAAGAAGAAAGGAAGAGGTAGAATGGGGTAAATTATCTCAAAAAAAACAGAAAAGAAAAGTCTCTTACAGTGGAGAGGAATCGGGGGAAGGTGAAAGGGAATGAGTGAATCTTATTCTCATAGGATTTGGCTTAAGGAAGGAATAACATACACATTCAATTGGGTATGGAAATCTGTCTTACCCTACAGGAAAATAGGGGGTGAAGGGGACAAGAGAGCAGGGGGATGATGGAGAGGAGGGCAGATTGGGAAAGGGGGTAATCAGAAGCAAATACTTCTGAGGAGAGACAGGGTCAAAAGAAAGAATAGAATAAATTGGAGGGCAGGATAGGATTAAGGGAAATAGAGTTAGTTTTTCACAACATCTCTATTCACATGCTACTGGGAAATAAGAAATACAGGAAATGGGGTACAGAAGTCTATCCTGCCCTACAGGAAAATAGAAGCGAAAGGGGATAAGAGAAGGGGAGAGAGATAGAAGAGAGGACTTACAAGGGGAAGGGTAATTCAGAATGCACGCCATCTTGGGGGGGGGGGAGGGGGAAGATGGGGTGAAAATTTGGAATTCAAAACCTTGTAGGAGTGAATGTTGAAAACTAAAAATAAATAAATTTATATTAAAAAAACTAACTATATTTCCCTTCATCCTATCCCACCTCCCATTTATTCTATTCTCTTTTGACCCTATCCCTCCTCACAAGTGTTTGCTTCTGATCACCCCCTACCCCAATCTGCCCTCCCCTCTATCATCTCCTTGCTGTCTTATCCCCTTCCCCCCTATTTTCCTGCATGGTAAGATAACTTTCCATACCAAGTTGAATGTTTATGTTATTCCCTTCTTGAGCCAAATCTGATGAGAATAAGATTCACTCATTCCCTCTCATCTTCTCCCACTTCCCCTCCACTGTAAAAGCCTTTTCTTGTCTGTTTTATGTGAGATGATTTACCCCATTCTACCTTTCCCTTTTTTCTTCTCCCAGTATAATCCTCTCTCACTCCTTAATTTTATTCTCCAGATATCATCCATTCATCTTCAACTCACCCTGTGCCCTCTATCTATCAATCTATTTATATATATAATTTTTTCCCTCTGACTACCCTAATACTGACAAGGTCTTATTAATTACAAATATCATCTTTTCACAAGCTCCACCAGGCCAGCACTCCTCTTCACCCCAGGACCACCACCCAGAACTGTGACCCAGATCCAAGCAGGTAAAGCAAGAGAATCCTGCCTCAGCACCAGCAAAGACATCCCTGCAATCCCCCTCTGATCAGCCACTCGATTCCCTCTCAGTCTGTGGGCCAGAAGCTCCAGAAGCAGCTGCTGCCCTGGGATTGTGACAGGACTGGGGCTGGAACCCAGTTTCTCTCTCACAGACTTTTCCTACTGACCTTCTGAGTTGTCTTTGGCATTTGTGGGTTGATAAGTCTGGAAACCTCCACAGCTGCCCACGATTCAGTCCCCTGAGGCCTGCTCCAGGTTTACTGAGGCCTATTTTGCCTGAGCACCCATGCTGAACTACATTTCTCTCCCAGCCTGATGAGATACATCTTTCCAATCAACCTTCCAGGTTGTCTTGGGCTGGAGATTTGTTTCACTCTGCCTTTTTGTGGGTTCTGCTGCTCTAGAATTTGTTTAGAGCCATTTTTTTTTTACTTTTTTGTGAGGCAATCAGGGTTAAGTGACTTGCCCAGGCTCACACCGTCAGTAAGTGTTAAATGTCTGAGGCTGTATTTGAACTGGGGTCCTCCTGACTCCAAGGCCAGAGCTCTATTCATTGCGACACCTAGCTGCCACCAGATCCATTTTTTACATATATTTGGAGGGGTTTGGGGGAGAATTCAAGCAAGTCACTGCTTTTACTCCATCATCTTGGCTATGCCTCTCTTCTAGCTTTTTTAAAAATGATATCTTAACATTGTAGTTTTTAATATGTCACAAAGTTGCCAGATGTTGCATAGAGACTAAATTCCATTTAGTCAATAATCTAGAATCATAGAGGAATATAATTTTATCAAAGTATTGTTGTTAGAATGAAATATACTAATGGTGACCACTTCAACATTGAAGTGGTTTTGAAAGTCAAAGTGTAATAAGGCCAGCTGATACACAATGATCTTAGATCCTTGATTAGAAGAGTCAGAAAAACAACACTTGGGAGTATTAAAGCAAACATATAAGTTTGCTTCAAGATAAATCTACATACTGAAAGTAGAAATTATAACATGATGGAATGTAAAAAAGCAGTAGTGGTAAGTTTAGATCATATTATGCATGGAAATCTGAAGAAGGCAAGATGCTTAAGTTTTATCTTAAAAAAAGAAAGCTCATTTAAAGCAAAATATCTTAGAACAAAGCCAATCAAAAACATGCTCCCATGTCAGGATTCCCTCAGTATTACAAATTTACAGGACACATAAATTTATGGTCCTTTCTTATAATCTCTTATCCATATAGTATTAACTACTCAGCACCTTGTATGAAAACAATCCTGACTCTTGCCTTATGTATTGGTCAAGCCATTTACATTCCATGAGCCTCAGCTTCCTCATCTGTAAAATTTAGATTAATCAATCAATAGTTATTGACTAAGTGTCTAGTAGATACCAGGAACTGTCCTCTGTTCTGGGGATCCAAATACAAAGAGAGAAACAATCCTTTCTCTCAAGGATGAAAATACTTACACAAGAAACCTCCCAGGGTTGTTTTGAGGAACACACTCTAAAACATAGGTTCTTAACCTGCTATGTATGAACTTGGGTTTAAAAAATATATTCTGTAAACTGTATTTAAATGTAATTGATATCCTTTGCAATCCTGTGTATTTTATTTTATGCACTTAAAAACCTTGTTCTGAGAAGTGGTCCATAGGTTTCACCAGAGTGCCAGTGGGATCCATGATGCAAAAAAGGTTAAGGATCCCTACTCTAACACTTCAAATCCTATATAAGAAGGTCATTGCTATTGTTGTTGTCATTGTTACTTCATGCTCAGCTTTTTTGATGGAGTTCAGATAGAAGTTATTCAAGGACAGGTCACTATCCTGTTAATATTCTCTTATATTTAATGTTCTACATTTTATATTAAATGTTCCAATGTTCATTTGAGTAAAATAGCTGCTTTGTATAATGGAATTAGAATGTCAGGATGCAAGTTCATCTTTCATAGGGTCACATCTTCTAAGCATCCCTGGGAGCAGACAAAATGACAAGGAATGACATACCTGTTCTGTCTTCCCTACGATCTTAATTTCTTCTTCTGAGTCCCCAAATTTTGAAAGTTTTTTTTAAATTTCATGTAGTTTGGAAATTGAGTATTTGGCATAATGAAATCTTTTAAAAATGTTATTCTTAAATTTTATGGATCAGTCTTGATCCTTTTAGTTGTGGTAACAATACTAACACACCAAAAATAATTTTATAATGATCCAACAGAATGCAATTAAGCATGAAAATATTTGGTTCCAACTCTAAGACTTCTAGAAATTCAACAGCAAAAATTAAACATTGAATATGTGCCCATAATAAGCATTGTCCTGTGCTAGGTGCTATGATGAATTCAAAGATATGTGACAATGCCTAATCTGATACACCACTTATCTCAAATTTTTGTGTGACTGGATATTTAAGACAATCATTAAAAAGAATCAAGGAACCTATAATCAAAACTGTTTCTAAGCAGGAGTGATCTTCATCTCAGGGCATCACATTTAGAGGATACTGAATGGAACTCAGTCATTAAGCACAAAAACAACAGAGTTTAATACATTATTAAAAATAATTAGTTAAAATGAAATGGATTAAGCTCCGTTCCTAATCTACTTTGCTTGTATCTCCCCAACCCTAGGCAGTGACTCCTCAGCGGACATTACATGACTGTTTCCTGGAGGTTCTATTTGATCCCAAATAGGTCAATATTCTTTTCCCCACCAAATTGAGGGCATTCTCCATGTCTCTTGCCCTGAGCATGGTCTTTCCCCCATCCTGACCACTTGGTGAACCAGTTCAACTCTACATCATCTTCTTCTCTTGAGTCTCTTGCCCCTTATCATATTTCCAATTGTTCCCTGTCAAGACTCACCCTTTGATCACTCTCACCATTTGTTGCCTTCCCTGCTATGCATGTGCCACTGAATAAAGATAGGAAAAATCATGCAACTGTGCTGACTAGGTCCAATTCAAATTTATGTAACATAAACCCAACTGGACCCTCCCTGCTGTAAGGCAATCCTTTTATACATCCCTAATTAACTCACTATCCCACTCACCACAGTGGCTCTTCCAAATTTCATGCCTTCTCAAGACTTCCATGGCTCCTCTACCCCTACCCTCTCAACTGAGAACTTTGCCTCCTATTTCACTGAAAAATTTCAGGCCATTTGCTGAGAGGTCCCTCTTCTTTCCTCTTCCTTAGCCCAGATCACTCAGATATCTTCTGCAGAATCTTTTAGCTATCAAATCCAATGGCTTTTTCTCAATTCTCATTCTCCTCCACTTTTCTGTAGCCTTTGACACTGTTGATCACCCTCTCCTCTTTGATACTCTCTTCTCTCTAGGTGTTGAGGACATCACTCCCTCTTGGTTCTTCTACCTATTTAACCATTCCTTCTCAATTTCCTTTGCTAGATTCTCATCTAGTTCACATACTGTAACTGTAGGTGTCCTGGACTCTGTTCTCTTTTCCCTCTATACTCCTTCACTTGGTGATATCATCAGCTTCTATGGATTTAAGTACCATCTCTATGCTGATGATTTTCAGATCTACCTAGTCTGCCTTAACCTCTCTGCTGACCTCCAATCCCACATCTTCAATTGCCTTTCAGACATCTAGTGTCAGATGTCCAATATGCATCTTAAATTCAATATGTCCCAAACCACTCATTCTTTCCTCCTAAACTCTTCACCTTTCCTATTACTCTAGAGGACCACATCATCCTCCTAGGCCCTCAGGCCTAGTCATCTTCTACTCTTCACTATCTCTCACTGCTGCCCCATATCCAATCTATTATCAAGGCATGTTGATTTTACCTTTTCAGCATCTCTTGAATATACTCTCTTCTCTTTTCTGACATTACCTAGTATCTCTAATCCATCTTTCTCCATTCAACCATGAAAGAGAGTTTTCTAAAGTGCAGGTCTGACCATGTTACCTCCCCCACTTAATAAATTCCAATGGTTCTCTCTCACCTCCAGGATCAAAATCAAAATGCTCTGTCTGACGTTCAAAGTTCTTCATATCCTAGCCCCTTTCTCCCTTTCTAGTCTTTTTACACCTTACACCCCTCCCACATACTCTTTAATTCAGTTCCACTGGATTACACTGGACTCCTCAGACAAGACCCTGCACCTCCCAGCACTGAGCAATTTTACTGTCTGTCCCTATGCCTGGAATGCTCTCCCTTTTCCTGGTTTCCCTGGATTGTCAAGTACCAGTTAAAATCCTACCTCCTACAGGAAGCCTTTCTCAATCCCTCTTAATACTAGAGCCTTCCTTCTTTTGATTATTTTTGTAAATTTATCCTGTAAACTGTTTATTCATAGTTGTTTGTATGTTGTCTTGCCCATTAATTTGTGAGTTTCTCAAGGACGGGGTCTGTCTTTTGCCTTTCTTAGCATATTGCTTAGAACATAATCATATGTTCATTGTCTGATTAACTTACTATTACTTGGTATGAGAACAAAAATTCCTGTTTATAGCTCTGTTTTGTATTCAAAGAGACAAGACGTTGGGATAGCAGAAAGAATACTGTGCATGGACTCAAAGGACCTCAGTTCAAATTCAACCTCTGACACCTGTGTGAGCATGAGGAATTCATTTAATCCATCTGGGTCTCAGTTTTCTTGTATGAGAGACAAGGATTTTGAACTTGATTACTTCCATCCATTCCACCTTTAAATATGTGATCCTATGATACATGTAAATTTTTAATATTATTTCATAATTATAGAATAAGTCAGAATATTAAAGATATCAAGGCATCATAGTATAAATGATAAATGAATTGGTAGAGACACAATGCTGTTGTGGTTAAGTGAAGAGAGAGATCAGCATGAACTATAATAATGGGGAAAAGTTTGAAAGAGGAAAAGGGACTTGATCTAGGTCTTGAAAGATGAGTAGGATACAGATCATCAGAAAAAAATGGAAGAATGTCATTTTAGGTTGGGATACAATCTAAACAAAGTCATGGAGCCAAGAATGGTCATGATGTCATAAAAAAAAACAGGCAATAAACCAGTCTTATTATAGCAAATAGTTTGTGTAAAAATAGTTTTACATAAAGTTAGAATGGGAGGTTGGGGTAGAAGGAGAGGCATGGATTATGGAGTGTCTTATATGCCAGCCTATGAAATATGTTTCTCCCAGTAGGTAACTGGGAGTCATTGGGCATTTTTGAGAAAGGGAGTGACATATAAAAGCAATTTTTTAGGACCATTCATCTGGCAGCTGTTCATAAGACTGAGCAAATGAAGGAAATATAGGAGTCAGGGGAATTAGTTAAGATAATACTACAATGAATTTAGGCAAGAAATTATAAGGTAGGTTGATGTGGGGTGACATTAGGGACAGTGAGAAGGAAAAGAAAAGGAGAAAAGGAGAAAATTTGTGAAAAAGAGAAAGCAAATTGTAATTGATTGGATGTAGGGTGTTAGGGAAAGGGAACAATTAGAAAAAAATATTTAACTGGAATACAGAAGAGCAGGGTTCTAATCTTGGCATGACCATTCCCCCCCAAAAACAAATTAATTCATTTCCTTTTTGACTTCCTTACTTGGGTAGATGGTAACAGCATTTTATGACAAATCATTCAGTTTTGAATAAGTCAAAGTCATCTTTGATTCATCTCTTAAAAGCACAGAATCAATGAATTCAGAACTAGAAAGGTCATAAAATCATAAAATTTAGAGCCGGAAGGGAGCTTAGCAATCTCAAGCTCATAAGACTAGGAAAGGTCTTTAGAGATCATGTAATTCCAGCCTCTCATTTTACAGATGAGGAAACTCGTGCCTCCAGATGTACAGAGCTATAGGATGTTAGAGCTATAAAAGATCTTAGAGATCAATGTTCTCATTTGACATATGGGGAAACTGAGGCCCAAAGTGATAGAGAAATTTGCCCAAGTTCATATAACTAGTTATTCCAGAGCTAGCCCTAGAATCCAAATCTCTTGACCCTAATATATTTATTTAAAGCTTTATTGGTGTCTGTTTTTATTTAGTATTTCATCATGTGTCCTCCAGGACAGAGATTCACTATTCCAATTAATAAAAGTTCAGCTGCCTTTCAGAGAAGTATTTCTCCTTACATTGTTGTTAGTCATTGTGCATATTATTCTCCCAGTTCTGCTCAATTCATATTGTATCTGTTCATGGAACTAATTCTACTTTAAAAGCTATTTCTACTATGCTACAGTAGAAAATGGAAATGGGAAATTTTGGTAAAGAAATAAATTGGTTAAAGCAATCTTGTCAGTATTGCTGCAGAGGGTGGGAGTGGAGGAAGCACTCAAAATGGGGATGAGAGGAGCGACAGAAAACTCTACTGGAACCACAGAATATCAGCATTGGAAGGCATCTCAGAGGCTATTCAGTCTAGCACTTCTACAATATCCCCAGCAAGTGATCATCCAGCCTTCAGATGAAGACTTCTAGCAAGGGGAAACCCACTCTATCTTGAAGTAGCCTCTTCTGTATTTAAAGTCCAGAACTAATTCTCAGAAAGTTTTCCTTATATTTAGCTGAAATACTCACAATTTCCTTTCATTTATCCTAGTTCTCTCTTTGGAACCAAACAAAACAAAATCTATCATTTTTTCTGTCTATATAAAAGCCCTCAAAACATTTGAACATGTGCCCTCTAAGCCTTTTTTTCCCCTCCAGGCTAATTATCCAATTACTTCAATTTGTCTTTATATGGCATGATCTTGATGTCCTATACCATTCTGATCACTACTGTTCAAGTACAACTCAGTTTATCAATGTCTTTCCCAATGCTTGCCACCCAGAACAGACCACAATGCTACACATGTAGAATGCTATTGAACAGTATTACAGTTAGTGTTGACTGTGCTGGAAAAATCACCACGATTTTCAGTCTTTCCCAGGTTCTGGAATTTACTAATTCAGTATTTGGCACAACCAAATACTTGGACCTATAGGATAACTTTGCCTCATCATCTACAAACTTGGCATCAAGACCATTTTGACTTAGGGGGAGGAAAAAAAGGAAACAAGCATTTAAGTGTCAACTATGTGCCAGGCACTGTGTTAAGTATTGAGTATTACAAATGCAAGCAAAATGACGGTCCCTGCCCTAAGGGAGCTTACACTCTATTGGGGAAAGTCAGCACACAAAAGAGAGCTCAAAAGGGTGGGGGAAGAGGAGCAGGAAATGAAGGTACCCTGGAGGGAGCATGGTTGTGAAATCCAGAAGTCAGGAACAGGTCCAGGATGGGAACGAAGACTGTTTTGGGTCTGTTATACCGAGAAATGAGCGAGTTGACGACCCAAGCTAATTTTAAATTGTGGACTTTATTAGCGCGTGGCTGCCAGGGATATTCACATCCAAATCAAGCAGCCCCCATCAGGGGTTGAGCTAGGGTTTATATAGGGAGTATACAGGACAGGGAGGGGGATGGATCTTTGAAGTCTGGCAAGAGGAAGAGGTTTTTTTGGGGGGGCTGGTCAAGGACACCCTTCTCCCTCTGTGTAGATATGATAATGCTCTGCAAACTTTCTCACAATGGAGGCTTCCAGAGATATGATCTGAGGGCTGTGGCCTGAGCAGCCAGATAAGGGTCTTGCTAAGGAATTTGGAGGTTTCCAGAGACATGATCTGAGGGCTGGAGCCTGAGCAGCCAGATAAGGGTCTTGCTAAGGAATCTGGAGTTTTCCATGGCCTAAAGGGTTCTACTACCCAAATGGTAAAATAATGTTCTGCATTACATTGGTCCACCACAAAATGGAGACCGCAGGAAGAACTCATCAATGGGAAAAAGAGGTGGGCCTTGCAGAGGAATATTCAAGGTTTAAAAAGATGCAGAGACAATTGGATATTCCATGTCCAGGCGGCCCCAGGTGCTGAGAGAAGTTCCCGGATAAGTCCAGAAATCAGGAACAGAGCCAGGAGAGAAACAGGGCTGAGAAGTTGGGTCATTCACTATACATTTTCCTAGGGCAGAGAAGTAAAAAGGAAGAATTATTGGTGGGTGGAAAATGAGGGAGTGAATGAAAAACTTAAACATTTTTCCGAATGTGGATTGATGGGAAAAGATTTAGACAAAGAGGATGTAACATATAAGATGGATGGAGACATCCAAGAAGACCTGATTCTCATGTAATGGAGATATTGTAGGAATGAAAGAGATAAATAGAAAATGTTTGGGAAGAAAGGTGCTATATAAATACAAGGATTTCTTATTGAAATGTTTGAAAGTAGAAAGGAAGCATATTATGATGTGTGGCCTGAGTGTTCATAGGGAAATTTCCTTGGATTCACTCCATTCCTATACAGAACATAACAGAACACAATGAGCAGTTCCTGCCAGGGAAATATTAATGAGTTGCTCCTGTTCCTGAAGTGCCATTTGAACAAAACAAAATCATGAATATTTATAAAAATCAATTAACGCTTGCTATCAAGCAGCTTGGGAAATGACAGATTACTGCAGACATCTCTAGGAACCTCAAGCAAAACAGGTATTGGGCAGTTGTAAAATGTGTACATATATACATACATACATACATATGTATATATACATGTATACACATATATATGTATATATATGTATGTATATATATATATGTGTATATATACACACACGTATGCACTGCAACATACCAGTGCAACAAAGAAAGGGCCTGAATTTGTGATCAATTTGTATTTAATGCAGGTCTTAAAATTTTGCTCTGTTAACTAAAAGCCAAAAGCTAAAAGCACCAAAGGTACTGGAGCAGAAAGCAAGATGTTCAAAGGGGTTGTTGAATAGTTAACTGATGTCTTAATAGTTTATTATTTCTGTTCCTCCAGTTCCACTCTCTGATTTGAATCTTTCTCTTTCCTTTTCCTCCCCACAACCCAAATACCTTCTAGACATTCAACTGGGTGGAGGGCCAACTGCCTGCCTCCCCACTCCCACCAACAGCTGCCATTCCCACTGACTTCTAGATTCGTATTTCAATCTCCTGTTTTCTTCTGATCCAGCTCCAGCACCAGACTTATCTCAGTGAGGCTTTCTCAAGAGTAAGCTGGACCCACAGCAGCTTCTATCTCCATATAGGCCCCACCTCCAGCAGCAGATCTGACAAGGAGAGTCACCCCAGTATAACCAGCTACCAGCTTCCTGCTTCTGGGGAACCCCTGATAGTCCCATATCACACTTCTACCTCTTACCTATTGACCTGATTTCCAGACCCATGTGTCATAAATAACTCCTCCAAGATCACAATATCACCTTCCATGAGGCCAGGCCTCGAGGGACAATTTTGAACCATTTAAACGATCATCTCTCTCAATATATATACATGCTCTGGCTGGACTCATTCCTTAATGATCAATATACTTTTACCCCCTTTGACTCTCCCAAACCCAGTAGTGCTCCAGCTGTTAGGAGGGGAAAAAAATTACTTTTCCCTACCCCAGTTCTCCACTCTTTTATTTCCATCTAAATTGACCCTACTCCGCCCATGTCCCCTTCTACATTTGCTTGGCCTTTTTGCTATGCTTTCTGCAATGCCTGCCCCATAATTAAACTAGATTCTATCTTAGACATTTTTCTTTTTCACCCCTTCTACCTTCTGGAACTCACCAAGATTTGACTCCCTGCTGTTGACATTGCTTCAATGGCCACTCTTTCAAACCACATTTTCTTTGAAACTACTGATGGGGGAGTGGGGCATGATACTTTTTTACTCTCCACTGCCAAGACTCTCCCTTACCATTATTATTTAGTAATGTCTCTTCCCTTGATGTTCACATTAGATAAATTTATAACCCAATTAAATCCAGGTGAACATCATCATTTTGCTCCTTTTTCAATAAATCCAATGCTGGTATTATTGTCTTTCTACCCTGACTCTTGCCCTCATACTAGCTGATTTCAACATATATAGTGACATTCTCTCAAATACTCTTAACTTCCCAGCTCTTCTATACTTAGAGATGGTTGTGTCATTAATATCAACATCACACTGGTGTGATATTTCACTTCCAATGTGATGAACCTAGAATAAATATGTAGAGACATCTTCACGTATGGCTAATGTGGCAAATTTTTTGTTGGACTACGTAACTATTTATTGAGAATTTTTGTTTTACTCTATGGAGGAGGCACTAGTTTTAGGGATAGATTAATTAAAAAAAACTTATCACTTGGAAAATAAAAAAATTAAGTAATTAAAAACTAAAAGTATTCATGAAATATAAGCACAAGGTTTCAATCTTCTCCTCATACCCTTGACTTCTCTTTTTTCTTACTTCTGAAATATGTTTTTCCCCTATGCTCATCTTTGCATGAAGTCACCAAAATAAATGTTGATTTAACTTGGAAGATTTTATTGAGTTCTTCAGAGGATTTCTCTACCTCTTCATCTTCTGAAATGGATATGGGCACATAAAATGCAATTATTTTCATAGCAATATTTCTTGTCATTAGTTTTGGAATATGAGATGACCAAATGACACATGAAATATTTCTTCTTGCCTCTAGATGTTTGAGAAAACTAACCCCACTAACTTACCAAGGAGAACCCATGGGTCATACTGCCATTGAGCTGCAACTTCCTTTTATCTTCTATGTTTATGGTCTTTTAAGGTGAAAAATGTCAAGATGAATATGATTCATCTTCTACTATAGAAGGTTCTCTTGATCATTAGAAAATATCCCTCATATAAAGCACCAATAGCTAAGTGAATGTTTCAAAATCAATGTATTGTCAATACACTTTGTCCCTTTCTTTGCTGCCATTACTGCAGAAGCTCACAGAGGCTACACAGAATTGAGAGTCATTTTGTATTTTTCATTTAATGGGTTCCTGTGGCCAAAGGATTCATTATCAAGAATCCAGCCTATGGGTTTGGAAGCAAAGGAAAAAGACCCCGGATCTTTGATGTTCTTGGCATAAGTAACTTTAATCTTAAACTTGCCTCCAGTTTAGAATAAAATGAGCAATTTGGTTCATCCCAACATGGGGTTTGTTTTCACTGTTTCTCAGTTCCCCTTGCTATGACAGCCACAGAACAAAACAGAGGTGGCTTACTCTGCTCCTATGAGGCCAACAATAGCTTAATAAGCCTCTGTCCCTCATCCAAGGTCAGTTATAGCCCCAGACTGAATAGACTCCATTTTTTTCTGCTACCATATACATATGTGCACTATATTATTTAATTATTATCTTAATGGCATTTGATTATTAATACTATTAGCTTAACAATATTAGATTATTCAGAGCTTACTTGGTTGAGAAAGGAAAATTATTAATCAATCTTTCCCTTTCATAGCTTATCATAACAATAAAGCTTTTCTATCTAACCTTTATCTAAGTTTATGAACTGCAGACCACTTACTAATGCACTGATAATAATAAGCTTCTCTATGCTGAGCTAGAGTGACCCTCAGTAAGCAATTATATAGTCTGTCATCAGGATCACACTAAAGCAGTTCTAACATGAGAGAACCTGCCAGAACTTGCCCATGGACATTCAGTGCCCATTTCTTCCTGTAATTCATCATGTGGTTTTGCTTAGCTCTTTCCTTCGCACCATTTTTACTCTACCTTCAATCACAGTTATTTCTATACTGTATCTCCTCCTTTCCACTTCATCCCCTAGCCATGACATTGTAAGTACATTCAGTGCAAAGTCTTTATTTTACTTCTCATTGAGTCCTCAGTGTCAATTCTAAGAGGAAATCAAGATAAAAAGTACAGTTTAGTCCAAATCTCTCATTTTGAAAATAAGGAAATGGAGGCCAAGTGAGCTTAACTGACTTGTCAAAGGGCACACAAATAGAAAGGGTCAGAGGTGGGGTTTGAACTCAAATCCTCTAACATTGGAGCTAGTGTTTTGTTTTGTTTTTTTACCAGTCTGCAAATGTCTTATGTTTAATAGGCACTCGATAAATAGATGTTTTTTTTGTCAGTCCATTTTGCTTTTGTCAGTCTGGCCTTTTCAGTTTTGAAGGAGTTTGACCTATTTGTAACTTCTACTCATTAGGCTTAGTTCTTCCCTTTGGGACCAAGTAGAAGAAATCTAATTCATCTTCAATATGTCAGCTATTCAGATGTTTCCCAACTGTCTTCAAATGTTTGAAACTGTCATGTGGAAGAATTTCCTTGTACTGAAATTATGTGTGTACTTCTCTTAACTCACTTATGTGGAAGAATTTCCTTGTACTGAAATTATGTGTGTACTTCTTTTAACTCACTTAGTAGACCCTAAGTTTCTGGAGGGTAGGGACGCTATTTTATTCTTTATTACATGCCCCCACAGTGACACTTAATAAAATGACTTGTTCTGTGAAGCTAGGATTCAGTCAAAGGGCTGGACTTGACCTAGAGGGCCAGTAGATGAATGGCCTCAGGTTCATATGAGCTATGTGATCCCAGGCAAGTTTCTTAACCTCCCTCTACCTCAGTTCCTCATTCATAAAATGGGGATAATCATTTCAAATGGCAAGGCTTAGTAAATCTTTATTGAATGAATTAATAATCTTAGCTCTAGGTTGTCTAGTTCACCCCATTCTAGGGAATACTGTTGTCCTTTAGGTTTTTTAGGGATGCAACTGACACTCATATCCTATTACTTTAATTTCGTGTTGGGATAAAATGAGGTCCTCATAGGTTATTGAACAGTTAACAAGAGGAGGTTTATTTAACCATTCTATATCAAAAATACGTAACAAGAATATAATAGCACTTAGTGCTCCTCAAAGTCATCTGAAAAAGAATCTTATCAGCAAAGCAGGATGTGATGACTCTTGGTTGTCAGACATCCAAGTTGGAGAGGTCCTAATCCCTTTAGGATAGAACTTTTTTATGAATCTAAGTAACTAAGGAAGCCCAGTCAACATAGCCGGACTATGCCAAAAAGCATCTTGAGTCTTGCCTACCTCAAGGCTAACTTAGTCCTGGCTTTGTTCCTTTTCCTAATCCATATTGGGGGAGGGAACTCTGGTAGAGATTGGTTCTGTCACAAAGTTAAACATTTGGTCTCCATTGCTTACTAGATTCTAATTTTGTAATATTCTAGGATAGGGCAGGTCACCAAAGTTTATCATTATTATCACCCAGATTCTTCTTTGTCCCTCCCCATCTTTTCCTCTGGGCTCCCTGTGAGCCCATGCTTTTCCCCTCCCAACTATTCAGCTCTAGTCTTCATCCTTTAATTCTCCTCTAAAGTGTAAATGACTAATAGCTAAAGGTGACCACTTTCAATAAAATTTGTGTTATTAGACATCAAATTCTTAAGCTAAGAGAATAAAATTCTGAAAGGTTATTCTGGCATCTGCAAACATATAGGAGAATCTTTGTTTTTGTTTTTCTGGGCACAGAACTTTTCAGGTGCACCTTAACATTACACCATAATTTATCACAAATGAGACCCTGGGTCCTAGAATTCCTACTCTATGACCTTATTAAATCTTCCCTCTGCCTAGAGAAATTTTCCTAGAGAATACAGCCCTTGCAACCTGAATCAAATCACATTAAAATCATCTATCCATGACCCTTTTTACAGATGCAGAAAATACTTCCCAGGGAGAATAAATTACAGAATCATAGAACCTCAGAATTGGAAGTAATCTCTGGGGACAAATCCAATTCATTCCTGAAAAATCTTTACTATAACATAGGAACAAGTAGTCATCCAATATTTCCTCCAGGACTCCTAATGAGAGAGAACCCACTACCTATTGGGGTATCCCATTCCACTGGCATATATCCCTTGCTCCTAGATCTCTCCTCTCCTAAAACAAGCCTACTTCTTCCTTCAAAAGCCCTAACGTTCTTGAAGGAAACTCTCATGCCTCCCCTCACTCCTATCTTTCCCATCTTTTTAGGGTAAATATTTTAGTTATTTGAACAGTTCATAATATAGCATGATCTTTAGGCCCCTCACCATTAGTGCTGCCTTCCTTTGGATGGTCTCCTGATTATCAATGTCCTTCTCTAAAATGGAACTTCCAGAAATGAAGATAATACTCCAGAGGTAATCTGTCAAGGGGGAAAGTACATTGGGACTATTTCATACCTAATCCTAGACATTGTCTCTCTTAATGTAGTTTTCCTTCACATTAGGTTTTTTTTTTTGGAGGGGGGAGGGTAAGTGGGTGGGAGCAGGGCTGTCTTGACTCTTAGTGAGCTTGCAATCAGTCCTCTAAAATCTCAACTTTTTTTTTGCGGATTACACCTAGCTTCCTATTTCCTACAAATTTTTACAAGCATAACATCTGTGATTTTGACTAAGTCTTTGATAAAAAGTTTGAATAGAACATTCCAGAGGTAAATAGAAAACTCTCCACACTCACAGCAAACTATTAATGACAACTTTTTTTTCCAGATCACATCATTCAAATGAATTGTCCCCAAATATTCAGCTAATCAGTGATAATGCCAGGACTAGAAAACCCTGTCTACTAACTTCTAACCTAGTACTCTATGTGTTAGATAGCAGCTAGATGGTAGCACCCACGTTTACATAAGTAAAACTTGAGTTCAAATCTGACCTCATTATCATAAGAGCTGTGCAACCCTGGGCAAGTCTGCCTCAGTTCCCTCATCTATTAAATGGGGATAATAATATCACCTACCCACTGGGTTGTTGAGAGGATCAAATACAGTATCATATGTAAAACACTTTGCAAATCTTGAAGTGTTATGGACACGCTTGTTATTGTTGTTGTTGTTGTTATAGACATATGTTCATTACTCTTTTGCCATCAGTTTCTTTAAATACCGTCTTTTTCTCTCTCTCTCTGGCCCCCGTCCATTGTGAGATGATTGCATAGATGTGAAAGGTTTGTCAATCATTTGTGAAATCGGACTTTCTAACCTTCATCTTTGCATTTGGTAATTTTTGCCTATAAGGACTCAGGGCTATTTTAGATAATAAACAATAAATACTGGAGCAAAGTATAGTATGTTTGTTGAGACCCTTCCATTTGTTTGTAATTCTTCAAATTCCAAACCAGTCTTTCTGAAGTGAAAAAGGTGTTCTGAAGTCTTAAATACTCTTGGAGTTGTGCCAGACAGGAGGAATAATAAATTTCAGGAGTGAAATTCACATGTTCTACTCACAAAAAAACTGACTAAAGCTTAAATCCCCTGTAATCTCCCTTTGAAAAAAGCCACTGTGCTATATAAGGTTTCTAAAGACAAGTATGATTGGGGGCAGGAAAGGTTGTGGAGAAGAGAGGGGGGAAAGTGATTTTTGGAGGGGAAGAGTGGGTGAGGTAGGGGAAAGCAGAAGTGGGTGTGCTAAGGAGAGAACTGCAAACTAGGTGTGTGTTGAATAGAAAAGAGAACAAACTGAAGGAGACAATGGGAAGATGGCAAGAGCGTTATTTTGGAATTTCTAGGTGGCACAGTGGAGAAAACTCCAGACCTGGAGTTAGGAAGACCTGAGCGAGGTGATCTTGGGCAAATCACTTAACATCTGTTTGCCTCAGTTTCCTCACTTGTAAAATGAGGATAATAATAGCACTTACCCCTCAGGGTTGTTGTGAGGATCAAATGAGATAATAATGCAAAGCACTTAGTATAGTACTTGGCACATGGTAAGTGCTATTGTTGTTGTTATTATTATTATTATTGTTCACTGATTAGATAAGCCTTCATTAAGTTTTTGCTCCCACTGCACTAGGCCAGATGCTGATAAAGATTCAAATAATACACAATGCTTGCCCACTAGGAGCTTATTTTCTATTGGGGTAAACAACATAGAAAAAAATATAAATAAATGCAAAATGCATTTATTCATAGCAACTACAAAGAAAGGGGGTACTAGAAACAGAGGGTATTAGGAAAGGCCTAGAATAGATGATCCTTGAAAGGAGCTTTGAAGGAAGCAAGGAATTCTAAGAGGCCAAGGTAGGCTGGGGATTAAAGGTACAAAACCAGATGATGAAATATCATACATGAAAAACAGTATGAATGAAAGGTAGAATATATAGCTTAGATAAAATTGATAACTATGAGACTTCAAAAGATATGTAGCACTCCTCCTCCTCAATGAAC
This sequence comes from Phascolarctos cinereus, assembly GCF_003287225.1. Classification (NCBI taxonomy): domain Eukaryota; kingdom Metazoa; phylum Chordata; class Mammalia; order Diprotodontia; family Phascolarctidae; genus Phascolarctos; species Phascolarctos cinereus. Next base: position 159,728,035 of record NW_027555736.1, read on the forward strand.
AAGTAAGTATGTTTCCTTTATTTTTCTTGGAACCCTTCAATGACTTCTTTTAATCTTTTTTAACTTATTTATCAGGTATTCAAGATATTCTATAAATTAACACCTGTCTAATCTCATTTTCTATTCCCTTCCAAAGATTCCAGCCCTCTGTCCTCCATACATGCTGAACATTGTGGCCTCCTCACACGTCCCCTATGTCTTCTCTTCACCCACCCATCCCCAACTGTCTTATCTTTGAAATCCTAATCCTCCTTTAAAACCCAACTGATATGCAACCTTCATAGGGAGTATAAAAAGCCTTGAATTTAGAGCCAGAAAACTTGGATTCAAATCCTGCTCCTATCATTTTCTATCTCCATGATTTTAGGTAACATACTTTATGATTTGAACCTCAGTTTCCTCGGTTTTAAAATAAAGAGATTGGACTAATCAAAGGTATCAAACTGCTGCATACATACCACAACATTCGCCAGTACAGCCTGAACCAGATTAAACTGTAATTAGGAAATAATTAACAAAATAAATAAAAATACAATGAAACATAGATAATCTCAACCTGTGGTTTTCTAAGTCAATATGCAGCCCATAGGTATCCTTCTATATAGTTTAGTGGTCCCCATTTCTATTTGAGTTTGGCAGCTCTAGACTAGATTGACTACTAAGGTTATTTCTAGCTTTTAATCCATATTCCTTAAGGAAACTTTTCTCCATTTCTGTAGTAATGCTTTTTCTGAAGCATCAAGATATCCTGAGGGAAAAATAAGTGGTTGCATGTACCAGGTAAGTCAAATTCCTACCTTCCCTCAGACTCTGAGAAAGATAGCTGCGTACAAAACCGGGAATAGTAGCACCCTTACACACACACACACACACACACACACACACACACACACACACACTCCTATACCTTTGGCCCTTCTTCCAGTCCAGCTCCCATAGTCATTGTCAAGGTCAACAATTTTTATGGAAAATAGACCTGTATCCATGATGGTAATGCAACCCACACTGGCCAAACATTATCCACTACTGGTAAGCCCAAGAACTCTGAAAACAGCAGCAGCCCCAGACAACTGTCCCTGCTTACAGCCCAGCCCTCAAGCCATGACAGGAGAGCAACCCTTATGAGCCATACATTCCCATCAACAGCCATGGATGCCAGGCAAGTTAAACCATCACTGTCATCACCTCTTCTCAGAGCCTGATAGAAATCCAAACCCTTAGCCCCAAAACACCATGAATAGTAGCATCCACCAGGACACAGGACCTTTTTCTAGCCCAGCCTACCTAGTTATGCAGGGAAGCAAGCATTATGGCTGTGAGACCTGGCAACTGCAACTGAAGGTACTGTGTTACTAGTCTCATCAGTAGTCACAGCTACCAAAGACCCAGAAAAGAAAGTTCTTTTGTTATTGTTGTTCACTCATTTCAGTCATGTCCAACTCTTTGTGTCCCTATTTGGGGTTTTCTTGGCAAAGATACCGGAGTGGTTTGTCATTTCCTTCTCTAGCTCATTTTACAGATGAGGAAGCTGAGGCAAACAGGGTTTAAATGACTTGCCTGATTCTATCCACTGAGTAATCTAGAAATAGACAATGGCCTTATTAGTGGAAATAACATCAAAGAAGATGCATTACCATCTGCTTAGCTAAAACCTACTATATGGGTTATATCCCCATATTAGAATGTGAACTTCTTAAGAATAGATATTATTTGCATTCCCAGTGCTTTGCACATAGCATTTATTAAATCTTTTTTTTCCATTTATTCTTTTGTCTTTGAAAATCAGGTGGACCTTTGTTCCTCTCTGATTTATGAGCTTATATTACTTTGCGTTATGGTTATTTGTATATACATCATAGCTTCCTCCTATACAAGCAATTCTATGGGCTGGGACGATAACATTATCAAAACTGTATATCATTTCAATATACCACAGTGCTGTTTTGTACAACATAGGCATTTAATAAATGTTTGTTAGCTTGAATTCATAGTATCATATATTTAAAGTTGGAAGGCATAGTAAAGATCATCTAATCCAACATTCTTTATGTTACAGATGAGAAAATCAAGGCCCAAAGAAATCAAGTGACTCATACAAGGTTACAAAGTATCAGAGTCAGAATTTGATCCCACTTATTATTTCTGGCAATTAATAACTTATTGTAGATTATTTCAGTTGCTGACCTTTAGTTATATCCTTTATGCCTCTGGAGACCAATGAGGCCTTCTTGGTACATCATTGAATGTGTTCATGTAATTCAGTTAACAGCAATTTTACCCCTCTCTCCTACTTTCTGGAAGGACTCTGTAGCACAGAGAATGATGGCTTCTTGCCATGGTAGTTTTCACCAGCAGCAGCTGGGAAAAATATCTCTTGCCCAGCCCTACTAAGATGAAAGCACATCACGGATGTTCATATTGGATCTCACAGGAACACAAATGACTAGTCAGAAGGCTGAACACACAATGGAATGGGCCAAGGATTAGTTGTTGAGGCAGAAATAGAAACACAAGCAATTCTGGTATTAGGTGGAATCACATATCCCAATAAATAAGTAATTGGGATGTTGGCTAGCCATGGTAGGACTGAAAGTGTGCTAAAAGGGAAGGAGACCACCCATTATACAGAACTGGAGACTCATAAGATTGTGCCTTAAAACCATGATTTATGGTTTAAACATGTGCTCAAAAGTTCTGGACTCTCTTTGGCCAATCCTTCATTCCAAATAAGATTTAAGAGAACTCAAATCTAGACCTAGCTTTGCCACGAGGCAGTTGCATGGCATTAGGAATGTTACTCAGCTTCCTTGAGTCCCAGTTTCCTCAATTATAAAATAAGGAGAAGAGGGAATCAAATAACCTCTAGTGTTCCATGCAGTTCTAAAATTTGTAATTTTGCTAGTCTAACATATTAGATTAGATAAGCATTCATTAAGTTTTTGCTTCCACTGGACTAGGCCAGATGCTGATAAAGATTCAAATAATATACAATCCTTGCCCACTAGGAGCTTATTTTCTACTGGGGTAAACAACATAGAAAAAAACATAAATAAATGCAAAATGTATTCATTCATAGCAACTACAAAGAAAGGGGGCACTAGAAACAGAGGGATGGAGATAATAGAGCCAGAATCCAGCCACCTCATGGGCTAGCCAGGAAGTAGCCATTTATTCCTGAGATCCAAATGATCAGTGGCCAGAGGAATGGGCATACTGGTTTTTCCCCAGTGCCACTTCCAGACTTTCCCTTTGCTGCCATCACTCAGAATAATCCCACACTTCAAAGTTCATTCCATCTGTCTATATCATACTATGCAGATACTGACTGTAATTAACAATTGGTGATAAGGAGTTTAGAACCTGGTTCACTATCTTTCTCCCTACCCCACCTCCAGCTTTTAAGTTTAGTTACTTCAATATACATGTTTTTGTCCTCACAAGGGATCTGGTTTCCCAGTTCTTGAACATGCTTATTTCCCATGATCTTTACCTCCACTCCATCTCATCATAAATAGTAAATAGGAATTTGTGAATGGTAAATTGTGGCAAATAGGAATTGTGAATGCCACCCTCTCTCTCTCTCGACCCACTACCAAGCCCAGCTTTATTTTCCTCGCTTTAAAATTTTTATCTGATTCCTAACCAGATCATTATTATAGCTGCTCCCTAATCTTGATTCTCTTTCCTCCTTATCCTTCCTCTCATTCCTTGCCAAACCTAAAACTGGATTATCTCCACCATCAGCTTTCTCCAAGAATATTCAAATGGAAAATATGCAACTGTGATTTATGTTATCTAACCTTGACTGGTCTTTCACTGTTACTTGATGATGATAATTTATTATTCTTTAGTTTTTTTTAACAAACTCCCAACAGCAACAATTTAAAAACTTTTCTTCTCTCCTTAGATTCCCCATACCAATCTCATTCTACTTCCCCTTAGAAGAGAATCTTATACCCTCCTTTACCAAGAAAACTAAGGTAATCCATCATAACCTCCCTCTCCTATACCTTCCCAGTTCTATACCTCAAAATCCATCTACAACACACATATTCCCAGTTCTCTCCTGTTTGCTCCAGCCTCTGGTAAAGCAGTGCCCCTTCTCCATGTCAGGCCTTCTATTTATGTGCTGGATCCCATCCACCTCCTCCAAAACCTTGCCTCATCAGTCATCCTCTGACCCTGTAATCTTCAGTCTCTCCCTATCCATTGTATATCTCAGTCCTCCTCGCCCCCCCACAAAAAATGCACAGATTGTTACTATTCTTAAACCAAACATAAAAAATTCTTTACTAGACTCTGCCATCCCTGCAAAATCTCTATAGATATAGTAGATAGATAGATAGATAGATAGATAGATAGATAGATAATCTTCCATTTCATAGCCAGACTCCTAGAAAAAGCCATCTACACTCACTAGCTAGAATTCCTCACCTAAAGTTCATTTCTATATCTCTTGTAGTTTAGCTTTTCATGCCACTGCCTAATTGAAATTGCCCTCTCTAAGATTATCAATGATATCTTAATTGCTAAATCTGATGCATTTTTTCTCTCATCCTTGTACTTCTTTTTAGCTCTCTGAAGTTAACATTACTGAGTTCCCCTCTCTTGCTGGATATTGCCTTCTTGGCTTTTATGACAATGTTCTCTCTTGGCTCTCCTCCTACTTATTTAACCAATTCTACTCAATATCCTTTCTTAGTCATTATCCTTCACTGGCTCCCAAACAACGCTCTGTCCTAGGACCTCTCATCTTCGCAAAATTCTCTCTTTCAGTGAGCTCATGAGCTCTTATGAGTTCATTGATCAACTATATGTAGATGACTCCAAAATCTGTATATTTAGTTCTTACTTTTCTCTGGAGTTTCAGGATTTCCCATAAGCATATGAAACTCAACATCTTTTGCCCCTATCCCTTGCTTTCTTCTACTTTTTTTCTTTTGAAAGTACCACCATTATTCTAATCACCTAGATTCACAACTTAGAAATCAGCTTTGCTTTCTCAATCTCCCTCAATCTCAGCATCAAATATTGACACAGTTGCCAAGCCTTCTTTATTCCCCCTGTTTCTCGTTATCTGTCCACTTCCTGACACATCTCCAATTCAGGCCTTTGGTACCTTCTACCTGGACTAAGGCAATAGTCTCCTAATGATCTCCCTGTCTCCTGTCTCTTTGCTTTCTAATCCAGCCTAAAGGATGTCAATGAAAAGTATTAATGGGAGTAGAGATAGAAACTAGGCCAATGATTTCTTTGTTATAGGAGACTTCAAGGAAGCCCTTTCTATTAATACAGGGTGGCAACTTTCCTAAAATTTTGAACCTTATAAGACTTGTCTAGAACACTAAAAGACTATGTAACTTGACCAGAATTATGCAATCATTTGTCATAGGCAGAACTTGAACCCAGATCTTCATGGCTTCAGGGTCAGCTCTCTATCTCTGTACCATACTGCTTTTTTTTAATGAATGGAATAAATGACTTTAGTAAAGTGGTAGAAAAAGACACAAAAGTCATCTGCATTGCTATATACCACCTCCAAGAATCAAAAGAAATTGATAGAAATAGATAAACCCTTTAAAATAATATCAAAATGTAACAATTATCTCTGCATTGATTTATCAAGTCATAAAAAAGATCTACTCAAAGACAACTTCAAGATAATTGACAGAAGTGAAGTTAAATTTGAACAAATGGAGAGTTTTCACCTTCTCATGGTTAGATCAAGCAAATAAAGTAGAAATAAAAAAAAATTCTCCAAATTGATTTGCAGATTTACTATGGTACTAATCAAAATTCTAATAGCATATTTAATAGAATTAAGGCCATAAAATTCATATGGAAAAATAAACAGGGAAGAAAATCAGGAGCTAGATATAAAATATCTAACAGAATCTAAAGTATGAAAAAGAAAGCCAGCCAAGGAAAAAGGGAGGCTGGTACTGACAAATATCAAAATGTACTGTAAAGCAATAATTATCAAAACTGTCTGGTATTGGAAAATAAGAGTAAAATCAATCATTGGTACAGAAAAGAAAATCTAGAAATAGAACCCATTGAATATAAAAGTTGAATGTCTCATAAACCTACACTTAAAATCACTGGGGAATAAAACCACTGTTCAATAAAATCTGCTGGGAAAACTAGTTATGTATGGCCCCCTCCCAATAAAAACAGGTTTGCCTGTATACCTCATACTATACACCACAATAATCTCTAACTGAATCAGTAATATATAGAAAACAAAGCATCAAAAACTGGAAGACGTGGTAATAATATACTAGTTTCTCCATGAAAAGAGGAAGGAGTTTTTTTTTTTAATCAAAGAAACTGAAGAAATCATTGATAGATTTAATTATAACAAGATAAAAGGATTTGGTACTTTTCCTATGATACTTGGATGAAAGCTCTTAGTTTCCTTTACGGGCTCATCATTCATATTCTTCCTGCTAACTGTGGGTGTAATCCAAGACTTTGCTGGGTCCTTGTCTCTTCTCCCTCTATACACCTTCAATGCCCTCAATCAGCTCCCACTTGTTTAATTATCATCAATATGCAGATACCTACAAGATTTACATATCCTTTTTTTTCCCTTCTCTCTCTGGAACTCCAGTCCCTTATCTCCGAATGCCTTTTGGCTATTTTGTCCTTGATGTCCCATAGGCACCTCAAACTCAAAGTTTCCAAAATGGAACTCATTATCTCTCCCCACAAACCTATCCCTCCCTAACTTCCCTGTTTCTATTAAGGGTACTACCATCTTTCCAGTCACTCATATTTATAAATTCAGAGTCATTTTGAACAGCTAACTCTCCGTCACATCACATATCTATTCAGTTGCCAAGTTATGATTCTACCTCTACTTCTGTCTTACCTGACTTCTTCCCTCCACTCACTTAGCCACTACCCTAGTTTAGACCCTCATCACTTTGCACCCAGATTCTTACAACAACTTCCTAATTATTCTCCTTACCTCAGGGCTCTCCATTCTCTAATTCATCCCCAAACAGTTGTCAAAGTGATGTAACTAAAGCATGGGTCCAACCAATCATTCTTCACCTCAAGAAACTCCAGTAGTTCCCTTTCACTTCTAGGATAAAAATAGATATTCCTCTATAAGTAACATAAGGCCCTTCACAATTTGGCTTTTTTCTATCTTTCTACATTTATTATACATTATGCCCCTTCATGCACTGCATGATTCAACCAATCTGACTTTCCTGCTGTTCCACACTTCTAACAGTCCATCCTTCATTTCCATGCCTTTGTACATTCTTACCTGCCTCTTAGAATATATTCTCTCTTCATTTCAACCTCTTAAAATCATCTATCTTCTTTCAAAGTTCAACTCAAGCCTCAGAACCTCCTACACAAGTACTTTTCCTAATCCTTCTACTTCTACTGTCCTCACTTAACCCTCTAAACTACCTTTTATATAAATTGTATATACTTACACAAAAGAAGCAATGTTGCATCATGAAAAAGAGCTAGTTACCAACAGGAAGTCCTTGGTTCAAGTTTCACCTCTGGCATCAAACTATTAGGTGTATGATCTCCAGCGATGCACATATCCTCTGACAACACTCTATAATTGTAGAATAGTAGTGTGAAACTCAAATAAAAACTGGAGCCACCAAGTTGTCCATAAAGCCCCCAGCTGGCTGCATATTTACTTAGAAAACCATATATTATTCATTCAGTTATTCACACTCAATTCCATTGAATTTTTAATTATTTGCTAAATATTTCCCAGTTGCATTTTAATCTGGAACAGCCTAATATAGCCCAAGGGCTGTTGTGTGACATCTCTGCTGAGAAATGCAAAGAATGCAAGAAAGTGTAGACCAGCATTGATGCAAGTTAATTTACCTCAGCACCTCAAAGTTTCTTCGACCAGTGAAATCAGAGTTTCAGTTACTATGCTGTACCCATAAATATACATGGTATGTCTTTAAATAAAATGTAAGTTCCTTGAGGGTAGAGCCTGTTTAATTGTTGTTTCTGTGTCTCCAAATCCTAGTACAATACCTGGTGCATAGTAGATTTGTTGATTGCTTAAAAGATTTGTTGACCTATACCAAGATAAGGTTGAAATGGCTATACGATTTAGACATAAAGAGTGATACCATAAGCAATTTAGGAGAGCAAAGAATAGTTTACCTGTCAGATCTATGGAGAAGCGAAGAATTTATGACCAAAAAAGAGACAGAGAACATTATAAAATGCAAAATGGATAATTTTGGTTGCAATTAAATTAAAAGTTTTGCACAAACAAAACCAATGCAACCAAGATTTAAAAGGAAAAACAAAAAACTGGAAAACCACTTTTTTACAGCCAGCATGTCTGATAAAGGCCATATTTCTCAAATATATAGAGAACTTAATCAAATTTATAAGACTATGTCATTCACCAACTGATAATTTGTCAAAAGATATGAACAGGAAGTTATCAGAAATAGAAATTAAAGTTGTCTATAGTCATAAAAAATGCTCTAAATCACTATTGATTAGGGAAATGCAAATCAAAACAAATCTGAGGTACCACATCACACTTATCAGATTGGCCAACATGACAAAACAGGAAAATGGTAAATATTGGAGAAGATGTGAGAAAATGCGCAAATGCACTGTTGGTGGAGTTGTAAAATGATCCAACCATTGTGGAGAGCAATTTGGAACTATGTTCAAAAGGCTATAAAAATGTGTATATCCTTTGACCCAGTAATAGTTCTTCTAGGTCTGTATCCCAAAGAGATCACAAAAAAAAGTAAAGGACTCATATGTACAAAAATATTTATAGCAGTTCTTTTTGTGGTGGCAAAGAATTGGAAATTGAGAGGATGCCTATCAACTGGGGAATGGCTGAACAAGTTGTGGCATATTAATTTAATGGAAAACTATGTTCTATAAGAAATGATGAACAGGCAAATTTCAGAAAAAACCTGGAAAGGCTTACATGGACTGATGGTGAGTGAAGTGAACAGAACCAGGAGAACATTGTACACATTAACAGCAATATCGTGCAATGATCAACTATAATAGACTTAGCTCTTCTCAGCAATACAATGATCCAAGACAATTTCAAAATACTCACAATGGAAAATGCTATCCACATTCAAAGAAAGAACTATGAAGTCTGGCTACAGATCAAAGCATATTGTTTTCACTTTTTTTCTTTCTTGTGGTTTTCCCCTTTTGTTCTGATTCTACTTTCACAACATGACTAATGTGGAAATATGTTTAACATGACTGTATATGTATATGTACATCAAATTGCTTGCTGTCTTGGGGAAGGAGGAGGGAAGGGAGGGAGAAAAATTTGGAACTCAAAATCTCACAAAAATGAATGTTGAAAGCTGTCTTTACATATAAGTGCAAAAAATTAAAATAACACCATCCAAAAACAAAAAAAAAGATTTGTTGAACTTGGTTATAAACTATCATACTAGCAGATGAATTAAACCAGAAAAGAAATGATTATCCCACAGCTGGAAAAATCAAGTTTCAAATATTTTTATAGGCTGAAATACCTACAACTATAGAAGGAAATTTGTCAGCAGAAAAATTTAAGTTAAAAAAAGGATTACAGAAGAATTCATGAGGGTAACATGTCTTGTCAGGAATTTGTATGTAAAAGATCTGAGGTGTTTTAGTGAAGACAAGCTAAATACAAATCAATATTACAATATAATTGCTTAAGAAGATAACAAAAATGAAGGCTACATAAATAAAGTCATAGTGTCCAAAGCCTAGAAAGTAATAGGTCTCCTCTACTCTGCCTTAGCCAGCACACCTTGTTCAATCCTAGCTCCTATATTCTGAGGAATATTAACAATTCAGTGTGCCTCCAAAAGAGGGCAACAGAATGATAAACAGTAGGGAAATTGTATCCCATGAAGAATAGTTTAAAGATATGATCATGTTTAGCTTCAAGAAGATTTTTTTTAAAAATAGGAGACATAGGGTGTATTCAAGTATTTCTTAGAATAATGGAATGCTTGAAACAGAAGTATTCTTAGAACTCATTCAGTCCCAACCCTTCATTTTACAATTATATAACAAAGAAGTGGCCCAGAATACTAAACAGATAGGTGACCTTAGAGACTAGAAGACCTGAGTTCAAGTCTCACTCCTGAAATGTACTATAGGTTCTATAATACTGGGCAAATTGCCTCTCAGAGCTCTGGTCAATACAAATTGCAGAGGAGTTAACAACCTGCATTGGTAGAGAGTTTTTCCTCTGAGTTTTCTGTATGCAATCATAGGTCCAATTCTGTCCTTCATAACAAACAGATTTGTAACAAAGATTTTTTTTTCTATTCTACTCCAGAAGGTAGAGATGGGTTATTATATCTATTAAAAAGCAAACAGGAGCAAGCAATACAATGTAGTGGGCAAAGCCCTGGCTCTAGAATCAAGAAGAACTTGGTTCAATTCTCAGCACCCCAACTTACTTTTCCAAATGACCTCGGGAGGTCACTTAATTGTTCTGGGCTACAGTTTCTCATTTGTGAAAACAAGGGGTTTAGACTAGATGGTTATCAAGGGCACTTCTAAACTTGATCTTTTATTATAATATTGAAAGATCTGTAATAATTAACTATTTGAAATACAATTCAAAACATAAATACTATAACCTGGGTGTAAAGCCTCCAACATTTTTCATGAGATTTTTCTTATTTGGTGTAAAAAAGTGATGACTTAATGTTTAGTATGTTTGTGAGGGGCAACATTGGTATGAGAGCTTTGGAGAGGAGAGACAGTGTTCATTCCTGCTTCAAGAGAGACACACAATTCTAGGCTTTCTTCCTTTTTTTTTTTAAGCCATGTACGCTTCTTCTGTTCACCTCAAAAATGAAATTAAAGTATTCCTAAGAGATAAGGGGGCATATTTTGACAACCCACAAGAATATACATGTCTTATATAATTCAGAACTTTGCACAGTACCTGGAACATAGTAAGTACTTAATGTTTGTTGTTTGGTTGAATATTTATTGATCTTACATGGACAACATACACCTTACAGAAATGAAAAATCAGAATGAAAATCTGAAAAAAGCGAGTATATCTCTGTAGGTACATGGAAAGAACTGAATTGAGAGAATAGGGAGTAACCTTTTTATAGGTTCAAAAGTGACAAAGCCACTAGTTTCCCTAATCCTTATTCTTTAAAGAGTGAGGGTAACTCAGACTTACACACACACTCAACTCTATCCCACTTTAAATTACACTAAAGACCATTACATAGAGTAAGTAGCAACAAACCCATTCATCCAAGCAAATAACAACATATATCACAGAGGTTTACAAGTGAAAACATACCAGAAAATATGCAAGAATGAAAGATCTCCTTAGACGGTAGTGAGCTAAGGTCTTGTTCACGTAATAGAGAGGCCAAGTCTTTACCACGGGGGTAATTCCTGAGAAGCCAGCTTCCCTTTACATTTATGCCAGAGAATCTTCCTCTTTCTCCTCTCAGGAATGAGTAAAACATTTATATAGGGGGAAAAAAGTATAGGAATGAAAGGAATTTCCCTACTTGCAATTGAAAAGCACTGATTTGAAACCAAGAATTAGCAGCCTGTGTAATGAAAAAACAAATTTTTTGGGGGGTGAGGCAATTGGGGTTAAGTGACTTGCCCAGAGTCTCACAGCTAGTGAGCATTATTTATCTGAATATGGATTTGAACTCAGGTCCTCTTGACTCCAGGGTTGGTGCTCTATCCACTGCGCCACCTCGCTGCCCCACAAAATAAATCTTTCTTGTGAAAAACAGGGATAATAGGGATATAGCAAATATTTCTATTCTCATAATTACTATTTTCATAGTTTAAGAAATGTCAGTTATAACAACGACAAGACAAAAAACTAAATGAAGAATCATTGAGAAAAAGCTACATATCCTTGCAAATGACATGTTGGTTTATTTAGAAAACCCAAGAGTTTCAATTTTTAAAAATTTAACTGTGTTTTAGAAATACAATGTAGTACGGCAAATATACAAAAACATTTGACATTTCTATTTATCATTAAGCAAAAGAAGAGAAAGTATTAGAAAGAGAAATATAATATAATGACAAACTTTGGTTATTACCATACTAAGATACGCATAAAAAATGAAATAATATTTATAGAAATAATGGAAGAATTAGAAAATATTTAATAGTCACAAGTAGGCTCAGATGATATTGTAAAGTTGACAAAGCTACTTAAATTAATATAAAGATTTAATGCAAAAGTAATTAAAATATCAATGGGATACTTTACATAATTATGTTATATAATAATCAAATTTGTAAGAAGAACAACAGGTCAAAAATATAAAAGGAAGCTAAGAAAATAGATTCATTCAGCTAAATATTAAATTTTATTATTAAGCAGTGATTCTGCAAAATACTTTGTAGTGAATAGAAAAAATAATTTAAAAAAAATAGACCAACAGTATTGGATAATCCAGATCTTGAGCGGAATGTATTTTCATGCTTGATAATTTTTAAAAGTTTATCCTGTTTATTGATAAATTTTGATTTAACACAGTGGACATGTACAAATTTACAAAACATACTCCCTGAAAACAACTAAGTAAAATCATACTAAAAAGTAACTACAACTGATAGCCTGCAGAACTATTTATTAAAAGACACGAAGATGGGCTTTAACCTTAAAAAGGCCACTCTGCTGTGTTGTGTATTGTGTTTAAGCTAAATTTTGTTCCTGTTTAATATTGTTTTTTAATTAAGGTTTTATTTTTTAATTAACAGAAATCTATTTCCTCTTCTTCCCACTCTGTACTCCATTAAAAAAAAAAAGAGTGAAAACAAACTCCATGCAACAAATATGCATAGTCAAGCAAGATAAATGTTCCCATTGTCCATGCTCAAAGCATACATCTCACTCTGTACCCTAAATTATCACCTCTCTGTAAGGAGGTGGATAGCATGTTAAATCTTTGGTCTTATAGAATTACTGATGGTCATTCCACTGATCATAGTGCTTAGAGTTTCAAAGTTGTTTGTCTTTGCAGTGCTGTTCTTAAATTGTTCTACAGGTTCTGCTCATTTCATTCTTCGACTATACAAGTTTTCAAATTGTTGATTTTTAAAATAATATTATTATAAAGCATTCTTCTGATTCTGCTGACTTCACTCTGCATCAGTTCATACAAGTTTTTCCCCAAATCTCTTTGAATGCAAAATTAGAGACGAATGTGCTTTAACAACAACAACAACAATAACAAAAGAGCTATGTGATCTTGGACAAATCACTTAAAGTCTCTATATCTCATTTTCCCTATCTATAAATTGAGGAGTTGGACTAAATTCAGCTTAAATCAAAAACCATTTCTTAGGTGCAAGTATCTACCATGTACAAGGTACTGTTCTAGACACTGAGATAAAAAAAATGAAATAAACAAAATTCTTGTCCTCTAGGAGCTTATAAAACAATCTAACTAGATTATTTCTGTAATTCCTTTTTTACTTCAAAATTCTGATTCTAATAAAAAAGTTATGCTTCCCACAAATACCAAAATACCTGTATCAATGCTATTTGTGACACAACAGCCCCCCAAAAAAATCTGGGGGACAAAAAACTGGGAACATGGTGGATGTTCATCAACTGGGGACTAGCTGGAAAACAACAACAACTAGTATTTGAACATGTTGTGCCAAAGGGATCAATAAATAGGATGAATTCATAGATGTATAAGAATTATATGAACTGATACAGAGCAAAATAAGCTTGGGGAAGGGTGTAGAAATGTCACTTTCAGTTTTATTGACATGTTTTATTTTTACATTACATGCATTTACAGATTATTTCCACTTCATAAGAGGTCTTCTGTAACAAAGTAAAATTGATAAGTAAATCTAATAATAAAATGACCTTATCTGAAAGGGAAAGGGAACACAACATTTCACATCTGTAGCACTCCCTTCACCTCTCCATTTTTTTAAATTAAAAATCTATTTCCTGTCACTCCCACCCCTTGTCACAATGAGAGAAAGAGAAGAAAAGGCAAATATCTTGTACTAAATATGAATAGTCAAGCAAAACAAATTTCCTTAAAGTCTGTCTAATAAACATGTATATATATATATGTATACATACTTTTGAATATATGTGTGTATATGTATATATGTGTATATATATATATATATATATATATATATACATTATATAAAATGAATGTTATCTACAGTAAAGATAAAATGAAAGGCAGCTAATAAGGATCAATGATACCAATCTTGGTACCAGAAAAACTTCTCACATTTTGGTGGAAAGTTAGGAGACTGCAAGTGCTGTCAAATTATTTTTGTATGTATTAATTTATTGTAAGGGTAGATTGTGTTTCTAAGGATAGGTAGTGGGGAGGGATTATGATATCTACATATGATGGATGTGTAGAACACAAAAGGCATCAATTAATTTATAAAAATATATAGCTGGTGGATTTATGATCTTAAGCAGTCTTCATCTTGCTTTCATTCATTTGAATGTTAATGTTTGCTGGAGTTTGTCAAGTACACAATAAAAAATTCCTTTTGTAGAAAGTATGCTTTGTTATTGTCAGATTAAATTACAGACTGTGCAAATGAGCTATTATTTTTTAGCTGTGATAGGCCCAATAAAAGCAAAGTAAAATGTATGTGCTGAAAAAACTTACAGGCTATAAAAATGTAACCAAGTAACAATAATATTTTTAAATGTTCAGGAAGTAGAGTAAACTCTTATGAATATGAACTCTCTAAAAGGGAGAACTGCGTAAATTTTGTAAAAATACAGAATTACAGAATATTTGGAAAGAAAAGTAGTTATTTCAAGCACCATATATTCTATCAAGAAAATATAAATGGGTTCTAATAAGTAAAATGAGAGAAGTTAATGAAAGACTATAATTCAAAACAAGCACATAGCTTTATCATAATATATTGCATACTGAAAAATTCTGGTACACAAAATAAATTCAGTGCTTGAAACTTGAAGACACACTGAATGATTTTTTTTCACTTCTTGGTTCCCTCCATAGGAAAAAAAAAACCTACTAAACTTTTACTCATGAAAGAAACCTGAAAAAGGTTCAGAGGAAGAAATTATTTCTATCCTTTTATTCCATAAAAATTTTGAATTACTAGTATGTGAGAGTGAATAACATGGTCTTGGGGGTAAGTACAAGATATGCCAAAGGGATTGAGTATTTTAACCATACAAGTGACACATATCCAGAGTTAATCAGATGATTTGTTATGTTCCACAAGTTCTTATTAATAACTCAAATATTTATTAAGTACTAACTATGTGCCAGGTATTGTGCTAAGTGTTGGACATCAACATCACATTCTTGTGATGTTCTTTACATTGGTTTTTATTTTTATTGCATCATTCATACTCAACTGACCATTAAAAGGGGCATATGTGCATGTTACCATCAGCATAGGCAGTCAAAACAAATAAGCAATTTAAAAAAGGATCTGTGATATCACCAATGTAAATATTGCCTCCAACAATGCCAACTGCCACCTATCCTTGCTTGTCCATACTTTGGGACTCTTGTCCATGTTTTTCTATAAGTTTGACACAAAGGAGCTTTACCCTAAGTGCTGGATGCCAATTTTTTCTTTCTTTCTCTTGACATCATGAGGATCAGTTCATTTTTTCAATCACACATTTCTTTGATAACATCGTTTATATAACTTCTCCATAATTCTACACACACACTTTTTTCAATGTGTTGTAGCCCGTACATATCAAACAAGTACTTTTCAATTGCCCCTCAAATGACCCTTAATTTCAATCCTTCAATTCCTGTGGCATTCCATGACTCATAACTAAACAATAGCATTGAAAAATTAATGATATCTTAAAAATTAACTTTTATTTCAAAAGATCTCTGTAATTTCCCAAAGACAATCTGACCCACTAAATTCTGAGCCCAGGTCATTGCTCATTTGCAGACTCTGACCAAGAAACAACTCCTGATGAGCAAGATCAATATACTTTGTCCATTCAAAGAATTTTTAATAATCTTTTTGTTTGTTTTTAGTTCTCAATTTCCTGGTTTTGCATTCTGTAGTGATCAAATTAGCCAAAAAAATTCCAAAGTCTTTACTTCTTATATGTGACTCATGCCCCTGTGCCCCTACATCTTGTGCTCACATGGACCAGTTCCAATCTCAGGGACTTCCCCAAAGGATCACTCTCTTTGAATCACTTCTCACTGCTTAAAGTTCATTCAGGGTAAGTAATCTCACAATGTAATTCATAATTAGGTCTCCAACGATTGGAAAAATAGGTCTTCAGATGCTATACAAGCACTTGATGATGATATAAATATTGGAAACAAGGAAACCTCTATTTTACCCCACAGAAAATACAAGACTCACAAGAGCCCATAAGTAAATATGAAAATCTTATAAAGAACTCACAATAGCCTATAAGCAATCAAAACCATCACTTTTCAGCAAGATCCTCTAAACCCAGGAACATCTTGTGCTTTTGCTTCCCTTTATATGAGAATTGAACTTTAGATTGCCATGAAAGCAATCTCCCTTCCCTGACATTCCAGTCACATCTACGGGTCTTTTTATCTCTCCACCCTTAATTTATTGAATCATCCTGAAATCTGGACTCCCCTCAAAAGGGAAACATACTTTGGAATGTTAGGTCTAACATTCCAATGACTTCTCAATTTCATTCTTCAAAGATACCCAGAAGGTACTATAATTATCTTCATTTTACAGATAAAGAAACTAAGGCTGAGAAAAGTAGATGGCTTGCCTAGGTTCAAAAGCTCTTAAATGTGTAAGGATGTTGCCTTCCTGACTCTAAGTCCATCCATCTATTCACTGCACTACCTAGCTATTAATTGTCCCTTCCCTCAACCTCACCACACACCTGATTCATTCTCTGGATCTCCCTAAAAGAAAGAACGGAGCAAGAAAGAACTAAGTCCTAAATTCAGTACCTTTTTATCTGCCAAATCAAGAGTCATGAAAATGACTCTTCCCAACAAAGCCCATGCTACCAAGAGCCTGGGCTATCCCATTTAATATTGGGAGTAGACCACATCAGTGAAACTTATCCTTTAGGAAGCATGAAGGAGTGACTTCAAATCAACAAAATCTTGGGGGAAACTGCAGTCATTAGCAACAATAACAAAAGTAATAATAATAACTAATATGTATGAAGTGCTTAGTGTGTGATAGACACTGTGTTAAGTGCTAAGATACTTAATCAAATTTGTTTCCTTTTCTCAATAATGACTAAGGCCAATGTATTGGCTCATACACTTGACAGGCAGACAAAATCAAGTCTTGACCAAAGCCTCACTGTATTGTAAGCTCATCAGATTGATCAGGGAGAAATATTGATCAAACGTGTACAATCTATCAATAGTTTAATAATTTACACCACTCTGTCAACTCATCAAGTAAATCAGGGAATTCTCCTAGTTAACCCCTTAAATGTGTTAACATTAATAACTGAGATTCATATGGCTATTTAAAGTTTGTGATTTTAATCTAATAGCAGCCCTCTGAGGTAAGCAGCATAGGTATGATTATCTCCAGTTCATACATAAGGAAACTGAAACTAAAGAAGGTATTTTTTCTAATTAGGTCACAAAGCTAATAAGTGCCAAAGACAGGATTCAAAGCTGGGTCTTTCTTCCTAATTCCGAGTCCAGCAATCTCTCCACTAAACTAAGCGCCTATACTTAGTCAATTAGCAAGTGGTTACCAGGTGACTACTCTATGGAAGGCATTGTGTGAAGCACTTTGAATATGAATAAAACAATCTCCAGGAGCTTGCGTACTATTGGAGAAGACCATGTGTCTGTTTGCTTGTTTGTTTGTTTTTGGGTGTGAGGGGGGCTGTCTGTTTGTCTGTCTGTGTCTGCGTATCCGTGTATACAGAAGAAATGCAAATTAAACAAAGTTTTTAGGGAGGGAGACCACTAGCAAGTGCCTCGGGGGGAGGGGGAATCAGGAAAGGCTTGATGAAGAAGGTAGGACTTGAGCTGTGTCCTAAAAGACGGGATGGATTCTGAGGCTGTAATGAAGAATGAGTGTATTTCAGGCATGAATGATGTTCAATAAAAAGGCATGGAGAAGGGACTTAAAGCACCACGTGTGAAGATCAGGGAGAAGGCTTTTTGGGTCGAATTGTGAAGTACATGAAGGAATGTAAAGTTTAGGTTGGGGCCAGGTAATGAAGGACTTTAAAGACCTAATAAAAGTTTATATTTTATCCCAGAAGCAATAGGGAGCCACTTGGTTTATTGAATAGGGCAGTGACACGTAGATAAACACTTAAGGAAAATTACTGTGGTAGCTATGTGGGAATGAATTAGAATGGAGATAAAGTTATAGCAGGGAAACTAATTAGGAGGCCATTGCAATAACCTGGAAAGAGACGACGAGGCCCTGAACTAAGGAAATGCCTGTGTGATTAGAGAGAAAGAAGTATTTGGATATCAGAGATGTAGAGGGAGAAAGAAGATTGGGCAACTGAATGTATATTTAGGAGCAAGGAGCCTAAGACAAATCTGAGGTGGTGAATATAAGTGACTAAAAGAAAAGGGGAAAAGGGGGGGAAATTACATGATAATTTTATTATATATTTAAAAGGAAGAGCAAGTTGTACATAATGGATTTGCAGCTTCATGTGCAATCATTTTTTTTATTATACGGTGTTATGGAAATGCTTGTTTTCTTCCATGAATTAAAAATAAAATAAAATTCAAAAATAAAAATAGAAAAGAATAGTGAGAGAAGTGGAAGTTGTGATTATGGACAAGTTTTCTATACTTTGGGTGAGAAAGGCAGGAGAGATATAGAATGAAAATTTGAGGGGACGGTAGGAGCCACTGAAGGCTTTTTAATGGCATTGGAAACTTGATCATACTTGAAGGCAGTAGGGAAGAAATCAGGACACCAGAATAGACTGAATGAGAGAACTGAATGAAGGGGGAGTCTCATGGAGAAGAATTGAGGGGGTGGGATCAAGGACATGTTTAGAGAGACTGACCTTGACAATGAAAATGACCACTTTGTAATCACAAATTAGAGGAAAAGAGAGTGAGGGACAATGTGTTGAAATGAAGAGAAAGGGGAGCCTCACTTTTCTCTCAGGTTTATGTGTGTCCAATTTCAATTATTTGAGTTTCCTCTTTCAAAATAGACTAGAAGCCACCTAATAAGCAGGATCAGCTATTCAGTGATCCACATTTGTAGTTAAGACTCTAATTTGATATGATGTTTTTCGTTGTGCTATCTGGCCATGACTCAAATTAGCTTTTGATATTATTATTGAAACTCAATTTAATTATCATCAAAACAATAACAGGAATATTGCTATTCTTTGTTTCCCAAAATGTGTGACTTTCTTATTCTTTGAACTCAGTGCATGGGAATGATTCAAAAACATGCATTTCTACTTTATTTAATGATCGTGTGTCATCATTTCATGGTTTCTAACAACAGAAAATAGCAGAACCCTAAAACTCAGAGACTATCCAATAATATTAATAACAATAACTACATTCATATTATACTTTAAGTTCTACAAAGCACTTTATGAATGTGGCTGGAACCCATGAATTTCTTCATCTACTTGAAGTACTGTTTTTTTTTTTTACTGAATCCAAAGGTTAATGATGGTGATAATTTAAAGAGAATGATTGGTGAGACAAGTGTGGTTAATTATCTGCCCCTTCCACCTTACCATACTGTCCAGCATCTGCTCCTTCCTGGGAACTAGAGATTGGAGTCACAAGGGGCAGAAGGCCATTGGAGAGGACAGGACGATCATGAATCAGTACAGGAGCTCATTGGATTGTATGCTTGCTTCTTATTCCCATTTACCCTTGAGATTTAAACAGAACTTTCTTCTTTACCATATGCAAGAAATGGAAACACAAATTTATTAAATTCTTACTGTGCACTTGCCCAGAACATAAAATGAGTTTAATAAATGCTTATTGACTGACTGACTTCTTTGCAATTTTACTTTACTCTGTTTAGTAAAAAAAAAAAATCTTTCACAGAAAACTGGATCACCTATGAATCAACATAAAGGTCTGACAAGGAGTGGCAATTTTTCCAAGTAGGGTTGGAGACTCTGTAGCTATAAATTGGCCTATTTTCCATAATCCTAAGCAACAATTTTATTTCATGGACGATGGGACCAAGAGGAAATACACAGAGCTCAAGATAAGAGAGGAAAACTAATCTAAGATTTTGCAGGCCAAGCACCATCTGGTGGGACACCCACCAAGCCTTTTGGAAATCTCTCTCTCTCTCTCTCTCTCTCTCTCTCTCTCTCTCTCTCTCTCTCTCTCTCTCTCTCTCTCTCTCTCTCTCTCTCTCTCTCTCTCTCTTCTCTCTCTTCTCTCTCTCTCTCTCTCTCTCTCTCTCTCTCTCTCTCACACACACACACACACACACACACACACACACACACACACACACACAAACATCAGTGAAAAGGAAAGACCTTGCAAGTGTACTTAATAAATTTGTTGAACTTGTCAACTTAGTGGACAAATTATATTTTATACTTCATTGATGGTTAATTGATTTATTAATAAAGTGAGAGCCTTTTCTCATGTTTACAGAAAGGGGGATATGAGTAGGGTGTAGATTACTAGATTACTATTACTACTGCAGCATCTCTGTCACTTGAGACACCCTCGATTGGTGTTTTCAAATTCCTGTCAGATACTAATCTTTAGGATAAAGGAATGAGAAACTGGAATTTGGGGGAATTCTTAAGAATTTCTAAAATCCTTGTTGTTCCATATTTTATATAATATTTGAGTATACATATTCTAAAATAATAATTAGTGACTATAATAATAAACAGTGAATCATTTTTCTGAGATAGGATTATACTAAAAGTTTCAGAGTTTACTGTAAAAAACATGATAATATGTACATTTTTATTATGAACCAATATATGACAATTATTTAAAACATCTGGCAATGAGTTCACTGATTTCTTTTATCTTTTTAAAAATACTTCCATTATTTTTCATACTCCTTACTCATTATTATATATACTCAAATCATTTAATAAACAAGAATATTAGGTTTAATAATTTTGACAAAGAATTGTAGGCTATACCAAATATTTAGACACAGGAAAATCTCATCAAACATTATTATGTAGTATACAAATAATATAAAATTCAGATTTCCTAGCAAGATTAACAGCCCTATACAGAATCACATATCCAAATTGGCCATTTAAGGACTTATTTCAACTCCAAAACTTATTTCTGGCATTTATAGGATATGTATAAAGAATTTACACACCCACCTCACAGGGTTGTTGTGAGGATTCAATGCAATAATATTTGTAAAATGGTCAGCATAGTGTTCTGGACATAGTAGGCATTTCATAAACATTTCTTTCCTTCTTTTCTATGCATATAAACTTATTAATTTATGTTTATTTGCAAGAATGCAGACAGGACCATAAACACATACTTCTATATTTAAAAACTGACAATAATTACAACCACATTTGACTTATTAGATCATGACCATTTCTTTCCTCTGTTAACCTGTCCCAGTTCCCAGAAACATTGACCTTTACCTTAAACTCAGTGTCAGTATTTCTTGCCCTTCCTTTTGATATGATGACAATGAATTCCTTTGAAGCAGTAACATCTCTATAATAATTGTTCCTCTTTAATTCTTACAGAATTATTATATTTCCCCAATCTCTCAATATATTTTTCTTGGGATTTGGAAAATCATAAATTATCTGAGAAACTCCAGGAAGGAATTCCTGCACAGAAAAACTACCCACAAGTGTATAGATGGCTTATACCAATGTCAAATATAACATCTCATTTGATTCTTGCAAAAAACCTGTGTTGTTGTTTTAGTTATTTTTCAGCCATGTCTGACTCTTCATGACCCCTTTGGGATTTTCTTGGCAAAGATACTGCAGTGCTTTGCCATTTACTTGTCCAGTTCATTTTACAGACGAGGAAATTGAAGCAAACCATGTTAAGTGACTTGCCCAGGGTCAGATAGCTAGTAAGTGTCTGAGGTCAAATTTGAACTCAACTCTTCTTGACTCCAGACCAGAGACCCCATCCACTGTACCACCACAACCCTGTGAGGTAAGTACTATTTACTGAAGCTGAGAGAGAATTGACTTGCCCAAAGTCACAAGACTAATTTCTAAGTCAGGTTTTCAAAGTCTCCCTCACTTCTGGTATAAGACTGTATTCATTTTATCACACTGCTTCCTATTTCCCAGGCTTTTGGAAAGCTTTCAGTCTGAACAGCTTAATGTCTTCACTGTTAATTTATAGTCAACTAATAATTGACTGGGGCAGCTAAGTGTTGCAGTGGATAGAATGTGGCTCCTGCAGTCAGGAAGATTCATCTTCCTGAGCTCAAATATGGCCTCAGACACTTAGTGGCTGTGTGACTCTTGGCAAATCACTTCACCCTGTTTGCCTCAGTTTCCTCATCTTTAAAATGAACTGGAGAAGGAAATGGCAAACCACTCCAGTATCTTTGCCAAGAAAACCCCAAATGGGGTCACGAAGAGTCCCACACAACTGAAATGACTGAACAGCAACAAAAAATAGTTAATTTAAGATAACTTTAGAAACCAGTCAATAAAGGGTTATTCATTAAACTTATAAAAATGTTGATGCCACATAAATTATATATTAAACCAACCTTAACTGACTTATATGTATTTGTATATGTAAGGGGTGGAGAAGGAAGGTCCTTTATGTAGAAACAGCCATCCAAAAGGTAAACTGATTAACAGAATCTGAAATTCCTGGAAGTGCTCTATTTGAGAAGAAAATAAATATAGTCTGACTCTTTCAAATACATTATTTCTCTTCCCTTGCATTCTATTCTGAATTTTATTTTCTCTATCATAAGTTGTACTCATTTACCCCACTTTATCATTTCTATATCCCTCGAAAAAACCCTCAGATACCATAATTCAGTGGCAGGAGTGGGTTGACAGAAAAAGAGGTGAAAGGTAACAAGAATCATGTGGTTTTTAGACCGTTTTTTAAAGAATGAATTGGCTATCATGACTATAAATGTGAGACAATTTGTACAACTAACAAATTGGTCCACAATTATAGAAACTTGAACATATCCATCTTGACATTGTCAGGCTAAATAAAATTAAGAAGTTGCTACTAATCGGAAGAATGGCTCTTACAAGTTCTTCTTGGAGAGCTGAATCAAGTGTTTAACAGAATTTATTTCATCATGTGCTCTAGGGTAACAAAAGGTACAATCTAATGGTATACTTAATCTTCTCATCTTATCTACATAAAATGAGCATAGGCATGAAGAGAGTTGACTCTTGTGCAACTATGTCTATTCCAGAGAATAAAAAAAAGTGATATTTTATGAAGAACTTCACAAGATCTGAATCAAGTCAACATAGTTACACACACACACACACACACACACAGAGGTGTTATCTAACTTTGATAGAAAGCTGGATATACGAGGGAATCACAAATAAAATAAAATTTTAAAATATAGTTGAATATTATTAAATGAGAAAGAATGAAGATGTAGATTCATCAGGAAAATCATGCATATACTTCAGGAATATTTTTTCAAGGAAGTCATGAGATACTGTGTGATTATACCAGTGACAACAACATTCCAAAAAAAAAAGGAAATAATATTATCAATGTGGAGTCATTTTAAACTCAGCTATTTACAATCTTTTAATAGTAGAACAAGGTGAAAATTTGTATATGCAATACATGGAACAATAACAGCTCCAACCTAGCATATTTAAATAAACTATTGACTGAAAAACAATTAAAAATGAATAAAGGTAAAGACATTGCCTCTGATTATTGCTGTTTATTATATAAGTTTAAGATATAAAACAATTGCCACAAATAGTTCCAATGAGGTGAGAAACAAAAAGGAAAAATAAAAATATTAAGAAAGGAAAGAGGACTATGCATACGTTTAAAATGGGGAGGTTGCTGTGGTTATTGTTATTGTTGAGTCATGCCCAACTCTTTGTGGCCCCATTTGTGTTTTTTGGTTTTTGTTTTGTTTTTTTTTTTATCAAAGGTACTGGAATGGTTTGACATTTCC
Organism: Phascolarctos cinereus; assembly: GCF_003287225.1. Classification (NCBI taxonomy): domain Eukaryota; kingdom Metazoa; phylum Chordata; class Mammalia; order Diprotodontia; family Phascolarctidae; genus Phascolarctos; species Phascolarctos cinereus. The sequence goes on from NW_027555736.1 coordinate 159,752,152, forward strand.
TTCTCTAGCTCATTTTATAGATAGTTCCTGCCTATGAGTTAAGCTTCACATTCCTGGGATGGGAAAAGTTCATAGTGACATGCAAGACATCTGCCAATTCCAATTGGCTGCTTCCCTTTCTTCCCCATCCCTCCTAGTCTCACTGGGGCAAGAACTGTCCATAAGGTCAGCACTAGCTTGTTGCAGTTGTTACTGGTCATTCTCCAAGAAGTACCTATCTTGAGAAGAATGCTGTTCCAGATTAGACCTGGGTCCTGCATGTGCACTAGTTCCTACGTCAATGAGGAGAGGTAGGCTCCTTTCCCAAATTGTTCTGGACGATGGAATGGATACATAAACCAACACATTTTTCTATTCCTAATTATCAGGCTGTGAACTCTAAGAAAGAAAAGCAACATAAACCATGCCGTTTAGCATCCCAAACAGGAGCTTGCTGACTTAATAGTTATATAACCTTGGACAAGTCATTTACCCTGTTTGCCTCAGTTTCCTCAACTAGAAAATGGGAATAATAATAACACCTACTAGGATAGTTCTGAGGATCAAATGAGAAAATATTTGTAAAGTGCTTGGCATCATGCCTGGCACATACTAGGTGCTATATAAATGCTAGTTATTGTTGTTGTTGTTATCTTAGGAAGAGGTGGAAGTAGAAACTAGAGGGGACTGTTTCTCTGGAAATACAAACTTAATATAAGAACAAAGCTTATAAAAACAGGCAATACTTGTCTATCACATAGAAATTATATGGAATTTGTACAGGAATGGGCTCTTTCAAGATAATTCATAGGCCAACGCAGCAAACAGAGGTCACAATTAGGCCCTGGTTAGCAGTTCCCCCTATTTCTTTCTCTGCATTCTGAAAAAGGAACAATAAGAATTTTTCTGTTGTCTTGTTTTTAGCAGAAATAATTGAAGGACTCTCCCTTTCCCTGGGCTATCTATGGAATACTCTCCATATTTTGCCTTTGGCCTGGTTTTTGATCTGTATAAGGAATTTATAATCTGGGTTTTATCCCTTAGGGCAGAATTTCTACCAACCTGGTCATTTCAACCTGCCTCATCAGACCGTGAACTTGACATAGTAACACATTGTGACAGAGGGATGCAAACACCTACATGTAATTTTGTACTTTTCTCTACTAGTAGTGTACACGTAATTGAGCTCTAATCCTTCCCTCCTACTTCTACCTCCTAAGTTTGAATAGAGCATGTATTTATAAATCAACTTTAATCTATTTCTTAGAGTCAGTCCTTTCCTAGCCCAACTCCCAAACTTCAGGCTGGATTGCTATCAAAAGCTCTTCTAATAAATAGCTTGTCCTCAACTTTTTGGCTACTCTTTTTTTTTTTCCAACTCAGATACCAGGAAAGCATTCCTGTTTAGCTGATATATGTAAATGACAGGGTTGCCTTCTTTTCCTGATGATTCGTTTATGAGAAGATAGAATCATAGATTCATAGCTATAAGGGAGCTTAGAGAACATCTAATCCAATTCCATCATTTTATAGCTGGTGAAATTGATGTCTAAGCAAGTCATAATTTGCCTGAGGTCTCACAGATTGTAACTGACAGAGGCAGAATTTGAACCTAGGTTCTTTAGCTCAAAAAATCAATGCTCTTTCCATTTTGTCACCCTCTATATTCTCTTCCGAGTAAATGTCAGCAGCATAAATCCATCCAAAAAGAGTCACTATTTCTTTTCCCAACCCTGTGTTCTTTTCTCTTCTACCAAAGATATTCAGAGGAACCCCCCTTATCTGCGATTAGAGAGCTTTCCATCGAGTTAGGCATGTGACTTCTGGCATATATAGAGAGACTTGTTTTCTGGCTCAACACTATAAGTCATACTTTGTGCTGATGCAGCAATCCCTTGTTGCCGTTCATGGACTTAAACTTGAGAGGATGGTGGTCATTTCAGCTAATGTGTAAGAATATGGGTCTTTGATAAAGAAGATGAACAATCAGAGGCTTCTACTTGGTTCCCTGACTCTTTGATAAGGAGAAGGGATGAGGAGAGTTCCAAAGAAGATTAGACATTGAGTCAGGAAGTATTGCTTACTTAATAATCTCTTTAAAAAGAAAGGATAAAAACTGTCTGTGTATCTGTCTGTCTCCCTGTCTCTTTCTGTCTTGTCTCTGTCTCTCTCAGTGTCTGTCTGAATTTGTCTCTGTGTCTGTCTCTGTCTGTCTGTCTCTGTCTCTGTCTCTCTCTCTCTCTGTCATTCTTTCATTCAAGGAAGTCTCTTTGTTTGAATTCAGCTAATACCAATTCTGCCTTGAACTTCTAGTAAGGATAGAGAGGAAAGAATTTCCTTTTCTTCTCTTTCCCTCCCCAGCCACAGCTACAAACACATGGCAGAAATTATATATGCTTTCATAGGTAATCCTGAGATTGGATCTCAAGACCCTGGCTGCCTCTTCTGCTTTGTATTTCTTTCCTAGAGCACAGGTGACTGACTGGCAATCGTGAAAGATGGACATTTCCAGCCATAGTCAATAAACATTTTTAAAGCACTTACTATGTGTCAGGCAACAGGCTGGGGATACAATTACAAGCAAAAAGAAAGACTTCCTGCCCTCAAGTAGCTTACATTCTAATGAAGGAGTTTAAAAGGAAGGGGAAAGGCATAGCTACTAAGACCAGAGAATGTGTGATGGCTAATCTGGGACCTTCTCCAAAATGGAGATTCTGGGAAGAATTTACCATTGAGGGAAGGAGTTTGCAGGAGCAGAATCATCTTAGCAGTTACTTCATGAGTTCAGGAAGTTTGGAGGTCCTAGATACTAACTGGGAGTAAGACATGCTTTGTGAAAAGTACCTTTCTTGGAGGAAGAGATGTACACTGTCAGAAGGATGAGCCATATATGCCTGTTTGCTCCTAAGGTATGGAACCTAAGGTATTGGTGCTCAGACTTTACAATCCAAAGTGAAGGTCAAATATCTATTGAACAGACAGAAGGGTTTCTGGGGAGTCTTTTCTACCTGCTAAGTGAGCACAATAGGAGTTCCCAGTTGCTATTTCACGTGTTAAATATTTGTCAATGCATGCTTTGTCTTTATCTTCTATGCATTTCTTTCCAAGTGGAAGAAATAAACAGCTGTCCTAAATCTGGTATCTACTGCTTTGTACATTGAGTAATTCTTCTAGAAAGGATTCAAACCTTTTTTTTTGGGGGGGGGAAATCCTAGACAAAAGCCATATGTAAACTCGACATTAGAGATTTCCTCAAAGTTCTATTCTAGCATGGGAGCATAACAGAGTTTAAGAAAAGCTCTTATTGTTGCTCTTTCTTTAGATTTAGGCTCCCTTGGGACTCGTCTCAGACTACACAGTTTCAGAGCAAGCTTCTTCTTATGGGAGACAAGTAGCCTTTTCTTTTCCTTCCTCTACTTTCCTTCATTTATTTTTTTTCTTTTCTTCTTTTCTTTTAGAAGGCTTCATTCCTTCCCAGAAGCTATTTGGGAGCCATATATAGTAGTCTCCTTATACAGTACTGCTTGCTTACATACATACTTGGTTCTATTTAATTCAACAAGTATGTAATAAACACACACACACACACACACACACACACACACACACACACTACAAAAAACAAAGAGGAAACCTCTCCATCAAAGGGGGAGGACTACTCCCCCAGTATCCGTACAAATAAGTCAATATAAAAGTTCAGATAAAGACTAGTTTTGGTTATCAAATGGATTAAAAAATATAGCTATATGAAGATATTTAAACAGACCTTCAACAGGATTTTTAACTACATGCAGTAGATGCTCAAATCACTTCAACAGATATTTATTCAGTGGTTATTATGACTAAGGCATTGTGCTAGGTAGCTTACTTAAAATATCATCAATAGGGGCAGCTAGGTAGCACAGTAAATAGAGCTCTGGCCTTGGAGTCAGGAGGACCTGAGTTCAAATCCAGCCTCAGATGCATGACACTTACTAGTTGCGTGATCCTGGGCAAGTCACTTAACCCTGATCGCCTCACCAAAAAGCTATGAATATATACATATAAAACTGATTAAAAAAAAGTTAAGGATTTGTTGAAGTAAAATTTGAACACAATGACACTATGCTTAATTTTCTAGAAAAGAGAATGTCAGGATCATTCTAAAGCTATTACACATTATTCTCCTTCACACACTCTTAAGTTCCAGCCAACTTAGCTGGCTTATTGTTCCTCATAGACAATATTCCCCCAACAACATGCCTTTGAACGGACTGTTCCCCAGGCCTGGAATCAATTCCTTCCTCCTTACCTCTGCCTTAGAATTCCTAATTTCCTTCAAATATCAGCTCACTGCCATGTTCTTCAAGAAGACCATCTTTATCCCTTTCTCTTATCCCCCTCACCCCTCCCCATTCATAGTTGTTAGTGCCCTGTCCCCAGAAATCACATCATATGTATTTTAAATTTAATTTTCTATACACACATTGTGTCCCCCTCCCCTCAGTAGAATCTAAGATCCTTGAGGATGGGGACTGTTTAATTTTTGTCTTTGCATCCCCAGTGCCTAGCACAATGCCTAGAATATAGTAGACAATTAATAAATGTTTATTGAATTGAATTAAATTGAGTTTAATTGAATGTGAACAGTGCTATAGGTGAATTATATTTAGTGATTCCTTTAAAAAAAAAGTTAAAATCAGACTGTGATTTTCCTCTCTGAGTGAGATGTATGTCAACTCTTAGAGTGAAAAAGGACAGCATATTTCCTTAAAGGTTTCGTTTTGATGTTAGTGTAATCTCTGTCATTCTCAGCTCTTGCTCATGTTGAGACTCTTCTCATAGGCATTAAAATAAAACTGTGTCACAAGTATTTTAACCGACAGCTTCTTGCTCTGATTACTTCCTTCTGATTTAATGTACCCAGACACCTTAAACATTTAGGAGCCACCCCCAAAACTGTTAAGGAATTCTAACCACCCAGCCCCTGCTGAAGTCAATAGGTAAGGAGCAGCAAAGTCCTGGTGTCATCACATTACCATGACAACACTAGCACTGAACACAGGGGATGTAAATTGGGTCTTGAAAATTAATAAGCTGTGGTGAAAAATCTTACGTACTAACTCTGACAAGTGGTACATAGCTATATGAGACCTCCAATAATCTTCTAACATTTCTACACAAGAAATGAGATCATGAATCTATTTTAAGGAATCAATTCAGCTTAGCCAGGGACCCTGAGCCTGTTAACGTAGGGATTCCTTTGACTTGAATATACTGGCCTCAAGGGAAGATTCCCTTATTAGGCACAGGAACTGTAAAGCTGCCTTGTAGGGCTTTGTTGTACCTGGAGGTACTCTAGCAGCAACTAGGTGGCAAAGTAGATAGAGTGATGGACCTGGAGTCAGGAAGTCTAGAGTTCAAATCTAGTCTCAGATATGTATTAGCTATGTGATTCCAAGCAAGTCACTTAATCTCTGTTTGCCTCAGTTTGTTCAACTGTAAAAGGGGGTAATAATATCATCAGTCTCCTGGTATTTTTGTAAGGATTAAACAAGATAATATTTGTAAAATGCTTAGCATATAGTAAGTACTTAATGAATTCTTACTTCCACCCTCTACTATTCCCTGCCCACTGCTTGGCTACTTGATAGCTATAACCATAAATTGAATCTCTAGGTTTAGAAAGAATAGGTTCATTCTTGGGGATTTCTCAGTTGTTTGTTTTACTTTGTTGCGGCACATATCCCCAACCTGGTAGTTCTCCTGGGAACATCAGAAATGATTCATGCCTCCGTATACATAAATAAGAAAAAGGCCTTCATTCTTCATGTATGCACTCGAGTGACTGAGAAATTATTAACAATAGGACGAGATTTATTTAGCCCTTTAAAACAAAATATACATGTACTCCAATAGCCCTAGTGCCCATGAATAGGCAATAATAATTCTCTGTTCTTCTTAAATGATCCTCACCTTCCCAGGGATCTCTACAATTAAAAAACAAAAGTTGTCATCAACCTTCCACTACAGTGAATTGTACTTCCCATGGACTATATGGTCCTCTAGACTTTGAGTGCTGCAAATTGGATAGATCCCACTTCCCTAGAGAAATTGCTTGAGGTCAATAGAGCATTGATGCCTTTCCTCAGGCCTATAAAGCTCACATAATTTTCATTACCAATGAAGACAAGGTTCGGGTTTCCTCTTCTTTATTTTGTCTCTGTCCCTTGTTTCAATAGTCTGCCTTTGGCTCCTGCTTGGTCCAAGAATTCCTCCATTTTCTATTATAATATGCTCTAATTGCATTGTTGCTTCTTCTGCAGTTCCCAAGAGGGGTCCTGTGGATGCACAGGTCTCCTTACAGGGAACTAAATGTATCTCTCTTTAGCCTTCTCTCCTCTTTCCATCTCTCTCTAAGGTTGGTGGTATGGCATCTAGGTGGAGAAATACCTAAAGAGGTAGACTTAGAGTAAGGAAGACCTAAGTTTCAACCCTGCCTCAGGTGCTTATTAGCTCTATGACCCCAGGCAAGTAACAACTCCTGTGAAATTCAGTTGTTATCATTTTAATTTATAAGATGAGGATTACAATAGCACCTATCTTCCAAGATTTTTCAGAAACTTAGATGATGTAACATGTAAAGTGCCCTACAAATGTTAAAGTGCCATATAAATTGCTAGTTATCATCATCATCATCATCATCATCATCATCATGATTATGATGCTAGCTATGCACTCTTTTAAATGCCAGCCCACAAGGTTGTGGATCCAGTTTATGAACTTGCCATAAATCACCAATCATTGTCAATGTGGTAGCAAAGAAATAAGACAGCTCATACTATTTCAAATAGTTAACTTTATAAAGGGGATTTTATAGTTTGTTGACATCATCAATACAAGAACAAAGGGATCATGCCAAAGGAACAACAAGGTGCCAAGACAATGCCTGGCAGGCTTACAATATAATTATGAGTTACTTGAACAGAAATTCATAATTGATAGGATTTTGAGCTAGAGATGCATGGCTTATGGAACAGAAGCCATTAAGAGAGGGCACATGGTATTGTTTGGAGAATTAAGTAAGAAACAGAAATTCAAACAAGACCAGTCTTGGGCAAAATTATGAAGTAAGCAAAGTATGTCCCTGATATCCTCCTATATCCACCTTTTTTGGTGCCCTTTCTTCTTGGCATCTTTAAATTACGTCCTAGGTGGCCAATTCACCTGAGTTGACTCTCTGGGTTTCTACTAATCTCTGTTCTCTCATGCTACTTTCTAGCTTTCCAGAGCCTCACATACACATATCTATGCCCTGAATTCTGTATCTATCAACTGTATATATATATATATATGTATATATATATGTATATATATGTATATATATATATATATCTCAACTGTGTGCCTCAGTCTTATCCATGAGACAGTTATACCTCCAGAAAAGATCTGATCAACTAATTCATGGTATGCTGTTAGTAGCTAGTGATAGCTATTATTTCTTCAAGTTGGCACTCCTCCTTGAAATATTTGCATTGTAATGGGTGGGAGCGGGGGTGGGTGGGAGAGAATTCTTTAATAAACCAAAGGAATTAAGATATAAATGTAGGGAAATCTTCTATGTAAATGTAGCCAAGTCTTCCAACTCCAAATCCAGTGACATTCCCACTATACAAGAGTATCTGAACATGACAAAACAGAAAAATGATAAATGTTAGAGAAGATATGGGAAAATTGGAACACTATTGCATTGTTGGTGGAGTTGTGAAATAATCCAACCATTTTGGAGAGCAATTTGGAACTATGTCCAAAGGGCTATAAAAATATGCATACCGTTTGACCCAGCAATAGCACTTCTAGGGCTGTATAGCAAAGAGATCATAAAAATGGGAAAAGGATCCACATGTACAAAAATATTTATAGCAGTTCTTTTTATGGTGACAAAGAATTGGAAATTGAGAGGATGCCCAAAAATTGAGGAATGGCTGAACTAGTTGTGGTATATGAATGTAATGGAATACTATTGTGCTATAAGAAATGATAAGCAGGTGGACTTCAGAAAAACCTGGAAAAACTTGTATGCACTGGTGCTGAGTGAAGTGAGCAGAACAAGGAAAACATTGTACATAGTAACAGCCATGTTGTGTGATGACTAACATTTATAGGCTTAGCCCTTCTCAGCAATGCAAGGGTCTAAGACATCTCCAAAAGTCACATGATAGAAAATGCTATACACATCCAAAGAAAGAACTATGGATTTTGAATGCAGATCGAAGCATACTATTTGCTTTTTTATTCTTCTGTTTTGTTTCTTCTTTCTTGTGGTTCCTCCTATTGGTTCTAATTCTTCCTTACAACATGACTAATGTGAAAATATATTTAATAGGAATGTGTATGTATAGCCTATATCAGATTGTGTGCTGGAGGGAGTTGGGGAGGGAGGGGGAGAAAATTTAAAACTCAAAAGCTTATGGAAGTTTGTTTATAACAACATAAATTAATAATAAAAATTAAATAAAAAATTAAAAAGAGTATCTGATATTTTTCAAATTCTCATATCACAGTCAGTTACCTAATCATAGAGGACCATAGGTTTTATATCAGTTTTTCAGGATGTGAACAGGAACATCCAAATGTCCCAAAAAACATTGTATTTTATCTCATTTTTAAAGTTTAGGTTGCTTTTTTGAAAAATTAGGCTTAGTTAAGTTTTAGTTTCTGTGATAAATTATAGTCACGTCTTTTATGATTGAATATTCAATAAATGTTCACCTTAAAAATTAAATAAAATTCCTTAAGTTTGTATCCCAATAAAATATACTACATATACATATGTGACACTGTTGCCTGTATATCCCAGGCAAAATCACATCCCTGCCTTGTTCAAAAAGTTGCATTGGCTTCCTATTGCCCTTAGCATAAAAGACAAACTCTTCTGTTTCACATGTCAGTCCCTTCACAATCTGCCTCCAGTCTGCCTTTCCAGGCTAATTACATATTGCTCCCTTCATGAATTCCAGAGTCCAGCCAAACAGACCTCCTAGCAATTCCCAGTACACAGCATCCCATCTTCTATTATTGTGCATTTGTACAGGCTATCGGGAGGCACTTCTTCCTCATTTTGTCCTATTGGCAACTCTAGCTCTCTTCAAAGGCCAGCTCAAATGCCAATTCTTATATGAGGCCTTTCCTGATTCCTGCAGTTAATATTGCTGTGTCCAACTTGCCCCCTCCCCATCACTTTGTATTTACTTACATGCATGCAAGTTTTTTCTCTTATTGAATGTAAGCTCATTGAGGGCAAGAATTGTACCCTTTTTTTTGCCTTTGTATCCTCAATGACAAGCACTTAATAGGTGCTGGCTGATTGATAATTCTATTCTTCCAAAGCATATTGGTCAGAGACTTGCTTGAAATCTTCTCTTGGCATCTCTCCCCCCTCCTCCTTTAAACTTGTAATATCTACAATTTAAAAGTTTCCCTTCCTTATTTAGGGGTAATTATGTATCTCCAGGTTCATAGGATCACAGATTTAGAACTGGAAGGAACCATAGAGGCCATCATTTCAACCTTCCTCATTTTAGAGATGAGACCGCGAGGGATTGTTAAGTGACTTGCCCAATTGCCTACAAGTAGGGAGTAGCAGAGCCAGGGCTGGAACTCAGATGCCTTGACCCCAAATCTAGCACCTTTTCCACTGTAATTGTGACCCCAGGGAAGGAGCTAATGTTATCCTTGTTTGTCTTAATAGCTATCAAAATTGCAGCTGCAGAGACAAACTTAACAATGAGGATGATAAGGAAGTCCTTTAAAAAGTTACCAGAAAAATATTTGGAAAGAGGTAGTACCCAGGAGAGTGGCAGGGTGGAGAAAGCTTAGGAAAGTTGAGAGGAAGAAAATGGATCCAAATGTTGGAGCAGATTAGGCAAAAGCAGCATGAGTAAAATATTTCAGAAAAATATAGGTTCCCTAAGAATAAGGTCAAGAATGCTCCTAGCGTAAGGATTTCTGGGAGAGGAGCCAAGATGGTGGAGTAGAGGAAGCACTCAGCTGATGTCTCCCAACATCCTGCTCCAAACAACTTTAAAATAATGCCTCAAACTGAAATCTGGATCAAGGAGAGATAATTTAAGAATGATTGTACTACTTGAAAGTCATGACCAAAAAAGAGTCTAGACATCAAGAAACTATCAAGGAAAGTAAGCCTGATATCCCAGAGCCACAGAGTAAAATGGAAAATGAAAGAATTTATCTACTACCATCTGAAAGAGATCCCAAAATGAAAACTCCCAGCAATATTGCAGCCAAATTCTGGAGCTCGAGGTCAAAGAGAAAATATTCCAAGCAGCCAGAAAGAACTCATTTATATATTGTGGAGCTAAAGTCAGGATCATACAAGATCTAGAAGTTACCATGTTAAAGGATCAGGAGGCTTGGAATATGATATTCCAGAAGGAAAAAAGAGCTAGGATTACCACCAAGAATAATCTACCTAGAAAAATTGAGTATAATTCTTCAAGGGAAAAAATGATTTTTAATGAAATAGAGGACTTTCAAGCATTCCTGACAAAAAGACCAGAGCTGAATAGAAATCTTATTTTCAAATACAAGACTCAAGAGAAACTAAAAAGGTAAATATGAAAGAAACCATAAGGGATTCAATAAAGTGAAACTGTTTACATTTCTATATGGGAAGATTATACATGTAACTTGTAAAAACTTTTATCATTATTAGGGCAGTTAAAAGTATTCGACAGAGGGCACAGAAGAGGGAAAACTATTTCATATAAAAGAGGCATGCAAGGAAGAGCTTTTACACTGGAGGAGGAAATGGTAGGAGGGAAGGGTGGGCAATGCTTGAACCTCACTCTCATCCAAATTGGTTCAAAGAGGGGAAATTATATGTGTGTGTGTGTATGTGTGTAAGTATATATATATATATATATATATATATATATGTGTGTGTGTGTGTGTGTGTGTGTGTGTGTTCAGTTGGGTATAGAAATCTATTTTACCTAACTGGGAAGAAGAAGGGAAGAAGGGAAAAGGGAAAAGACAAATGGAGGGTGGTGATAAAAGGGAGGGAAGATAAAAGAAGGCAGTGGTCAGAAACAAAACAGACTTTAGAGGAGGGACAGCACAAAAAGAGAGAGAGAAGTATCAGCAAAAGAAAATAGGATAGAGGAGATGCAGAGATAATAATCAAAACCATGAATGTAAATGGGATAAATTTACCCATAAAATAAAATGGATTAGAAACCACAATTCAACAATAGGCTGTTTACAAAAGCACACTTGGAATTGAGACACACCTAGAGTTAAAATAATGGACTAGTGCAGAATCTATCATGATTCAGCTGAAGTAAATGGACAGGTGTAACAATCATGATTTCAAACAAAGCAAAAATATACCTACTTAAAAGAGATAATAATCGGGAAACTAATTCTTGCTAAAAGGCACCGTAGACAATGAAGTAATATCAGTACGAAACATATGCACCAAATAGCATACTATCCAAATTATTAAAAGAAAAGTTAAAATTACCAGAGTAAATAGATAGTAAAATTATATTAGTGAGGGACTTCAACTTTCCCCTCTCTGAGTTACATAAATCTAACCATTAAATAAAAAAGAAAAAAATTAAGGAAATAAATAGAGTCTTAGAAAGTTAGATATGACAGACCTCTGAAGAAAATTGAATGGGAATATAAAGGAGTATACCTTTTTCTTGCCTGTACATGGTACCTTCACAAAAATTGACCATGTGGTAGGGCATAAAAACCTGATAACCAAATGCAGAAATGCAGAAAATTATTAAATGAATTCTTTTCAGACCATAATGCAATAAAAATTACATTCAATAAAAGACTGTGGAAGCATAGATTAAAAATTAATTTGAAATTAATAATTTAATCCTAAAGAATGAGGGGGAGATCAAAGAATAAATCTTAGAAACAATAATTTCATTAAAGAGAGTGACAACAATGAGACAACATACCAAAATTTGTGGGATGCAGCCAAAGCAGTACTTTGGGGAAAATTTATACCTCTAAATGCATACATCAGTAAAATAGAGAAAGAACAGATCGATGATTTGGGCATACCACTAAAATAATTGGAAAAAGAACAAATTAAAAATCTACAATTAAATACAAAAACAAAAATCCTGAAAATTGAAGGAGAAATTTTAAAAATTGAAAGTAAAAGTATGAACTAATAAATAAAACTAGAAGCTGGTTTTATGGGGAAAAACAAGAAAATGGGGGGAGGAATTGGTTTATTTGAGTAAAAGAAAGAAGAAAACCAAATAACCAAAACCAAATATCAAAAATGAAAATGATGAATGTATCACCAATAAAGATTAAATTAAATTAGTTATAAAGAGTTACTTTGCCCAATTATATGACAATAGAACTGACAATCTAAGTAAAATGGATGAATATTTACAAAAATATAAACTACACAGAAGATGAAATAGAACATTTAAGTTACCCTATCTTAGAAAAAGAAATTAAATAAGTCATCAATGATCTCCCTAGGAAAAATTCCCCATACTAGCTGTATGACCCTGGGCAAGTCACTTAACCCCAATTGCCAAAAAAGAAAAGAAAAGAAAAGAAAGAAAAATTCTCCAGAACCAAATGGATTTAAAAGTGAATTCTACCAAACATTTAAGGAACAGCTAATCCCAATACTACATAAACTACTTTAAAAAATGAGTAAAGAAGGATTCCTACAAAATTATTTTTATGACACATATACTGTTTTGATGCCTAAACCAGGTTGAGCAGAAATAGGGAAAGAAAATTACAGATCAATTTCCTTAATGTTATAATTGCAAAAAGATATTAAGTAAAATTCTAGCAAGGAGATCAAAACAAGGAGATTTTCATTTTTGATATTGGTAATTTGGTTTTCTTCTTTCTTTTACTCAAATTAACCAAATTTTTTTCTATTTTCTTGTTTTCCCCTATAAAACCAGCTTCTAATTTTATTTATTAGTTCATTTTTTACTTTCAGTTTTTAAAATTTCTCCTTTGATTTTCAGGATTTCTATTTTTGTACTTAATTGCAGATTTTTAATCAAATATGTCACAAAGATCATGCACTATGACTGCATGAGATTTATACCAGGAATGTGGGGCTGGTTCAATATTAGTAAAATTATCAGCATAATTGACCACATCAGTAACAAAACCAACAAACATCATATGATTATATCAAAAAATGCACAAAAAGCCTTTGACAAAATACAACACCCATTCCTATTAAAAACACTAGAAAGTATTGGAATGAATGCAGCCTTTCTTAAAATGATAAATAGTATAAGTCTAAAGCCAAGAACAAGCATATCTGTAACAGGAATAAACTTGAAGCCTTCCAATAAGATCAGGAGTGAAGTAAGGATCCATTATCACCACTATTATTCAATATTATTTTGGAAATACTAGCCATAGCAATAAGACAAGAAAAAGAAGTTGGAGGAATAAAAATAAGTAATGAGGAAACAAAACTATCACATTTCTCAGATTACATGATGGTGTACTTAAAGAACCTTAGAGGATCAACTCAAAAACTAGTTGAAATAATTAACAACTTTAGCAAAGCTACAGAACATAAAATACATCCACACAAATCATCAGCATTTCTATATACTAACAACAAAACCATTAGGAAGAAATAGAAAGTGAAATGTCATTTAAAATGGCTGCAGACAATATAAAACACTTGGGCATCTACCTGCCAAGATAAACCCAGAAAAAATATGAACACAATTACAGAACACTCTTCACATAAATAAAGACAGATCTAGGCAATTGGAGAAATATTAACTGCTCATGGATAGGCTGAACCAATATAATAAAAATGACAATTCTATTCAAGCTAATTTAACTTTTTAGTGCCATACCAATCCAATTACCAAAAAGTTATTTTACAGAGCTAGAAAAAATTATAACTAAATTCATCTGGAAGAATAAAAGGTCAAGAATATCAAAGGAATCAAGGGGAAAAATATGATGGAAGATGGACTAATAGTATCATATTTCAAACTATATTATAAAGCAGTTTGTCTCAGTTTTCTCATATGTAAAATGAGTTAGAGAAGAAAATGGCTACAGTATCTTTGACAACAAAAACCCAAATGAGGACATGAAGAGTCAGACATGACTGAAATGACTGAACAACAACAATCATGAAAACAATCCAGTACTGGCTAAGAAACAGTGGTAGATTAAAGGAATAGATTAAATACACAATACCCAGTAGTAAATGACCATAGAATTCTAGTCTTCGATAAAGCCAAAGTTCCAAGCTTTGGGGGGGCTAGTAATAACTCATCATTTGACAAAAATTACTGGGAAAATTGGAAAGCAGTTTGGAAGAAACTAGGCATAGACCAACATCTCACACTATATACCAAGATAAGGCCAAAATGGAAACGTGATTTAGACATAAAGGATAATATCTTAAGTAAATTAGGAAAAATGTAACTGTCCAATCTATTCATAAGGGAATAGTTTATGACCAAATAAGAGATAGAGAGGATCATGAGAAGTAAAATGGAGTTTTTATTACATGAAATTAAAAAGACTTTTACACAAACAAAACTAATGCAAGCAAAATTATAAGGAAATAGGAAACTAGGGTGAAATTGTATAGCAAGTTTCTCTGATAAAGCCCTCATTTATCAAATATATAGGAAACTGAGCCAAATTTACAAAAAATAAGAGCCATTCCCCAATTCACAAATTGTAATGGCAGTTCTCAGAAAAAGATATAAAAATTATAAATAGTCACATTAAAAAATGACTGACTTGCTATTAATTAGAGAAATGCGAATTAAAACAGCTTAGATATTCTATCTCATACCTTTCAGATTGGCTACCATGACAGAAAAGGAAAATAACAAATGCTAGAAAGGGTGTTGGAAAATTGGGATACTCTTGTACTGTTAATGCAATTGTGAACTAGTCCAACCATTTTGGAAAATAATTTGGAAATATACCCAAAAGGCTATAAAACTGTGCATACCTTTTGACCCAGCAATACCACTACTACTATGTCTGAATCTCAAAGAAATCCAGCAAAAGAGAAAATGACCTATTTGTACAAGAATATTTATAATATTTGTGGTAGCAAATAATTCAAAATTGAGGGGATGCCCATTGATTGGGAAATGGCTGAAAAAATTGTTGTATATGGCTGTGATAGGCTACTATTGTAGTAGAATACTATTGTACTGTAAGAAATGACAAGCAGGGTGGTTTCAGAAAAGTTTGGGAAGACTTGTATGATCTGATGAAAAGTGAAGTGATCAGAACCATAAGACATTGTACATAGTAACAGCAATATTATAAGACTGATCAACTGCAATAGACTTATCTGCTCTAATCATGACAAAGATCTAAGACAATTCCAAAGAACCCATGATGAAAAATGCTATCCACTCCAAAGCAACAACTGAATGAAGTATACTTTTAAAATCTTTCTTTATGTGTTTTCTTTTGCAACACAGCTAACATGAAAATGTATAATTGAAATAAAATTATTTGCTTTCTCAAGGGGTAAAATTTGGAATTAAAAAATTATTAAGTGAATGTTAATTTTTACATGTAAGGAAATATTTAATGAAATAAATAAATGTATACTTAAAAAGAAAATTACAGAATAACAGATAAAAAAATAAAATAGAATTAACAATAATATCTAGAATTCATATTGTTCTTTAAGGTCTGCAAAGTACTCCACATATATTATATCATTTGATCCTCACAAAAACCCTGTGAGGTAGGTACTATTTTTATCTCCATTTTACGAATGAGAAAACTGAAGCTGAGAAAGGTTAAATGCTCAGGCTCACACAGTTAATAAGTGTCTGAGGCAGGATTAAAACTTGTGTCCCAGATTCCACATCTGATAATCTATCTACTGCAACATCTAGCTGCTTCTAAAATAATGTATAGGATGCACTAAGGAAAATTGGAGATATTATATTAAAATTTTCCTGCCCACTTGGGACTTTCTGATAAGACTATGCAGAGAAAATATGTTCTGAGACATATCTGATCTTTAATGTAAATTGGCTTATTTATCAACTGCTCTATCCTCAAGGTTTGCACAATCTCCTTCCTTACTTCCTTTCTATTTCAGAATGCTACATACTCTAAAAAGAGCCTGAAAAGTTATAGAAACTCAATCTGTACCTGAAGAAGCTGAAACTTCTGTAAGCATGCAGTCTTCCTTAAGGCACTTACAAATTTCTTTTCATTTCAGTTTGGCTTCTTACTTTATTTACCACCAGTCTTATGGACCTGCCTAGTAGGTGAGATTGTTCCTTGGCTTTCAAGGTACATAGGCTGAAAAATTTATCAATAGCACTGACAGGTGAAAAGAGGTACAAAAAGGAATTGCAAGGAGTATTGTAAAAAAAACAACTTACTCCTACTATACAATCTAACTCAGAGCTATCTGTTCTAACAATAACTCTCCATAGCTATTTCTTTATATTTGTTATGAGTTTTTAAAATACTACATATGAATTACATATGTGAGGGTTCTTCCCATTTTTAAAAAATTTATTTATTTTTCATTTTCAACATTTACTTCAACAAGATTTTGAGTTCCAAATTTTCACCCCATCTCACCTATTCCCCCACCCCAAGATGGCATGCATTCTGAATATCCCTTCCCCTAGTCTGCCCTCCCTTCTTTCTCTCCCCCCTTCTCTTATTCCCTTCCCCTTCTGCTATCCTATAGGGCAGGATAGATTTCTGTACCCCATTTCCTGTACTTCTTATTTGTCATTTACATGTGAAAACATCTTTTTTTTAAATATGTGTTTTTAAAACTTTGGGTTCACCCACCCTCACTGAAAAAGCAAGCAACTCAATATAGGTTATACATTTGCAGTTATGCAAAACACTTCCATAGTAATCACGTTGTGAAAAACTAACTCTATTTCCCTTAATCCTATCCTGCCCCCCCATTTATTCTATTCTTTCTTTTGACCCTGTCCCTCCTCAGAAGTGTTTGCTTCTGATTACCCCCTTTCCCAATCTGCTCATTCCCCTGCTCTCTTGTCCCCTTCTCCCCTTATTTTTCTTTAGGGTAAGACAGCTTTCCATACCCAATTGAGTGTGTATGTTGTTCCCTCCTTAAGCCAAATCCTATGAGAATAAGATTCACTCATTCCCTCTCACCTTCCCCTGCTTCCCCTGCATTGTAAAGGCCTTTTCTGGTTTTTGTGAGATAATTTACCCCATTCTACCTCTCCCTTTCTCCTTCTCCAGTATAATCCTCTCTTATCTTTTAATTTTATTCTCCAGATACCACCCCTTCACTTTCAACTCACCCTGTGCCCTCTATCTATCTATCTATCTATCTATCTATCTATCTCTATCTATCTATCTATCTATATCCATATCTATATATAATTTTTCCCTCCAACTACCCTAATACTGACAAAGGTCTCATGAGTTATAAATATCATCTTTCCATGCAGGAATGTAAACATTTCAATCTTAATAAGTCTCTTATGATTTTTCTTTCCTGTTTACCTCTTCATGTTCCACTTGAGTCTTGTATTTGAAAGTTGAATTTTCTATTCAGTTCTGAGTGCTTGAAAGTCCTCTATTTCACTGAATGACCATTTTTTTCCCTGGAGGATTACACTCAGTTTTGCTGGGTAGGTGATTCTTGCTTGTAAACCTATCTCCTTTGCCCTCTGGAATATTATATTCCATGCCCTCTGGTCCCTTAATGTAGAAGCTGCTAAATCTTGTGTTATCCTGATTGTGTTTCCACAATACTTCAATTGCTTCTTTCTGGCAGCTTGTAATATTTTCTCCTTGACCTGGGAACTTTGGAATTTGGCTACAGCATTCCTAGGAGTTTTCCTTTGGGAATCTCTTTCAGGAGGAGATCTGCAGATTCTTCCAATTTCTATTTTGCCCTCTGGTTCTAAAATTTCAGGGCAGTTGTCCTTGATAATTTCTTGAAAGATGATGTCTGGGCTCTTTTTTTTGATTGTGGCTTTCAGATAGTCTAATAATTTTTAAATTCTCTCTCCTGGATCTATTTTCCAGGTCAGTTGTTTTTCCAATGAGATATTTCACATTGTTTCCTAAGTTTTCATTCTTTTGGATTTGTTTTACAGTGTCTTGATTTCTCATAAAGTCACTAGCTTCCAATTGCTCTATTCTAATTTTTAAGGAAGTATTTTCATCAGTAAGCTTTTGGACTTCCTTTTCCATTTGGCCAATTTTTCTTTTTAGGGCATTCTTCTCCTCATTGGCTTTTTGGACCTCTTTTGCCATTTGGGTTAGGCTATTTTTTAAGGTGTTATTTTCTTCAGTATTTTTTTGGGTCTCCTTTAGCAAGCTGTTGACTTGTTTTTCATGATTTTCTTGCATCACTCTCATTTCTCTTCCCAGTTTTTCCTCTACTTCTCTTACTTCCTTCTCAAAATCCCTTTTGAACTTTTCCATGGCCTGGGACCAATTCATATTTTTCTTGGAGGCTTTGGATGTAGGAGTTTTGGCTTCGCTGTCTTCTTCTGGTTGTGTGTTTTGATTTTCTTTGTCACCAAAGTAAGATAATATAGTCTAACTCTTTTTGCACTGCTTGCTCATGATCCTGGCCAATTACTAGAATTATAAACTCTTTGTTAAGGTAAGAGTCTGTTTCTGTTGTGGAGAATGTACTGTCCCAAGCTTCAGGGGTTTTGTGAAGCTGTTGTCAGAGATACTTCTAGGAACCTGTAACATTTCAGTTCTTCCAAGGTGCTATGATCAAGACTGAGCTGTTTACTCCTTTCCTGGCCTGTGCTCTGATCTATAAGTGACCACAAGCACTCTTTTCTGCCTTGGAACTGTGAGGAAGAGTTCCTTTCCACAGACACTACAAGCTCCACCACGCCAGCACTCCTCTTCACCACAGGACCGCCACCCAGAACTGTGACCCAGATCCAAGCAGGGGCAAAGCAAAAGAATTCTGCATCAGCAGAGAGATTCCTTTAATCCCCCTTTGATCAGCCACTTGATTCTCCCTCAGTCTGTGGGCCAGAAGCTCATGAGGCAGCCCCTGCCCCAGGCCATACCAGGGAAATAGAGCTGAGACCACCTTGCTTCTCTCTCAACACCACAGAAACAGGCTTTTCCCACAGATCTTCTAAGTTGTCTTTGGCATTCATGGATTGAGAAGTCTGGAAACCACCACAGCTGCCCGCAATTCAGTCCTTTTAGCCTTGCTCCAGGTTTGCTGTGGCTTGTGTGCCCACGCCAAACTGCATTCTGCTCCCAGCCCTGCGCGATATACCTTTCTGATAAACCATCCAGGTTATCTTGGGCTGGAAATTTGTTTCACTCTGTCTTTTTGTGGGTTCTGCTGCTTTAGAATTTGTTTAGAGCCATTTTTTGGGGGGGTATTTGGAGGGCTTTCGGGGACAGCTGAAGGGAGTCACTGCTTTCACTCCACCATCTTGGCTCTGCCCACCTCTTCCCATTTTTTATAGTGGAGTATAGGCTGCACTCAAATATGGCCCAAGGCAAATTTGAGGTTACCACTGAGTCAAAATCACAGCTTATAAATTCCTATTAATATTTCTTTTTCTCTTTTTTAAACCAAACTAAACCAGAGTACTTATTAATTCAAAGCCAAAGGTACTGAAATACAATATTGTAAGAAATAAATTAGTGATAGAGACTAAAACTGTGATATTATTGGTATAGGGAATTCCCAGATAAGGAAACCACCTCCAGTAATGTAGGTCAGCATCTTCCCTGCCTTGGGCACTGAGAAGTGACTTGCACAGGGTGACACTGTCAATATGTATCACAAGCAGGACTTTAACTAGGTCTTTCTGGCTTTGAAGCTAGTCCTCTATGCCCAAATGCATCTATACTACTATAGAAGAACATAGTAAATAAGAAGGAAAATACCATTCCCAAATGCACTGGTGTCCCCTTGCCTTTGTGGAGAAAAGGAGTATGCATATCCAGGACAGTTTACCCTCTTAGGAATTCATCCAAGCTGGAACCCTTCTCTAATTTTAAAGCCACTGTTGTCATCTACCATTCTGCTGATACTGTTTGTTGGTCTGCTTTCTTTGATGAACCACATCCAAGCATCTCTTGCAAGATGCTGGTATCATGCACTGAGCTAGTTTCTCTTCCAGGCTGCTATATGCTGGTTTTCAATTGCAGTTGCTGAATGACCTATTTTCCATGCTCCTTTTGTGCTCTAGACAATAATCTCAGGAATGTTCCAGCTATTTTGTGAGTCAGACCCATAGTTATGCCAAAACAATCAGTAGTAACCTTTAACTCTTGTCTACTGAACAATTGCTTCTGCCTCAGGAAACACACACCAGCATAGACCTGGGTTGCAGCTAGATAATAACCTTTTAACTCCCATCATGGTTTATGAGCATTTTCACGGAGCTTCACTTAGATTAGATTGGAAGGGAGGATTCAAATTCATTCAGGCTCAAGAATCAACATTCTCTCTACAATATTGCTACAATTTCTATGACATGACTCCTCAGTTCTACAAAAGAGTAAAAGTTTCACATTATCTCTTTCTGTACACTAAAGGTGTGTCCCTCCGCTTTTGAACATATTGCTTACAGTTTTAAAAATGCATTTATCAACACATCTCAAGCTCTAAGTAGAAATAATAATGATGATAACTAGCATTTATATTGTGCTTTAGGGTTTGCAAAGCACTTTACAAATATTATGTCATTTTAGCCTCACAACAACCTTGGGAAGTGTTATTATTACCCCTGTTTTACAGAAGAGGAAACTGAATAAGACAAAGGTTAAGTTAAGAGGCATCTAGGCCTCACAGTGGATAGAACACTGGTCTTGGAGTGAGAAAAGCTGAGTTCAAATCCATCCTCAGACACTACTTGTATGACCCTGCTCAAGTCACTTAACCCCTATTTGCCTCAGTTTCCTCATCTATAAAGTTAGGATAATAATAACACCTGCCTCCTGGGACAGTTTTGAAGGTAAAATGAGATAATATTTATAAAGTGCTTTGCAAACCTTAAAGCACTACATAAGTGCTAGTGATGATGATGATGGTGATGATGATGATGATGATGATGATGATGATGATATGATGATGATGATGTTGATGATGTAATGTTCCTAGGGTCACACAGCTACTAAGTGTCAGAGCCAGGATTTAAAGTCATGTCTTCCTGACTACAGGCCCAGTCTTCTATCCCCTGCAGCATTTAGCCTCCTCTAGGATGGTACTAATTTACCTCCAATTCTTCCTGGCAGAAATTCTATTATCTCTTGTTTGATCAAAAAGTTTTGGCAGGAAATCATAAATTTAAGGTCTCTAGTTGCTTTCATTCTTTTCTGATTTTAAGTTTTGGAATCTAAATCATCAGAGAAGAGGAAAGATGACAAGTATATATACAATTATAAACAGCACAAGTATAAAGTAAATGAATACAAATACATGCAAAGTAATTAAATACAAAAGTAGGGGTTTTTTGGTGGGGGGCACTAACAGTTAGGGGACCAGAAAAGGCCTCATGCACAAGGTGATGTTCTATTAAAGGAAGAGAGGGACTTGGAGGCAGAGGAAAGGAAAGGTTTCATTCTATGCATATGGCTCATTAAATCTATTTTTTACACTAATTCAAGTTATGTTAAATTTCAGAGGGTGACATATTCTGACTTAATCCCCAAATTTTGGTCTTAGCTTCTGACTGATATTTTCATTCCACATAGTCACTGATTACGGATGACAGTTTAAAGCCCCTTGTTGTGCTTCAAAGAATTATGCAAAGAAAGGCAGGAACCATGGAAGATTGGATATTCTGTCAAATTCAGTTAGTTAGCTTTACTTAATTGATTTTTCCCCTTTCTTAATCTTTGTTACATGGAATGTCTTTTGGGGAATGGAGGAGGGAGGGTATATTTGGACACAAAGGGGATGTAAAAACAAAAAAAAACTATAAATAAAAAATAAGAAAAAAGAAAAGAATCATACAGAGATTTATTAGTGAAGTAGTAACATAGTTTTTATTACCATTCCCAGAAAGAAAAAAAAAAGACTCCATATTGGCCCCTGAACATGCTCTCAAATTTCAAAAGCGAAGGAGGCTCCCAAAGTACTGATTTACTCCAGTCATTCCAATGCAAATTTTTCTTTTCTGCAAAAACCTGAAGAGGGCTTTCTTCAAAAGGTTTACATTAACCAACCACCAATCTGCAGGTTGGAATTTTAGCCCACAGGTTGTTAGCAACAAAGAAATTTGTACAGGCGGAAAATCACACTTTGCCATTGCAGAGCTATATTTGAAAGAGATCAATTCCACAGATACAAAATATTAGTTGGGTTTTTTTTGTTGGGTTTTTTTTTTGGGGGGGAGTTTCTTTTGTGGTCTGGATGTGTGATTTTATTCTACAGGAAGCTCCTTATTTCAATGCAGATCTCCATCACTCTGAATCATCTATAGTCTTAGAGACTTGCCTGAAAATACTGAAAGGTTAAATGATTTGCCATGGGTCATATAGTCAGTAAGTATCAGAGGCAGAATGTGAATCCCTTTCATTTGAGTTTGAGGCCAGCTAACCCCAAGCCATTAGGCCATGCTGCCTTTCTGAAACATTGTCTTGTTAAAATACCATTATGTGTAGCCCTGGTCATTCTCCCCTCAGCAGTGAGTGCTGTATTGACCTTGTACCATACATTAAGGGGAATAGGAAGGAAAGGGCGCTGAGGAAGCTTGTCCTCTGAGGAAACTGTTATGATTGTTGAAGAGCTGTTGCATTTTTATCACAGCAGGAAGTTTATTCTTGTTCTGGCAGATAATTAGAATCATGAAAATTCTGTTTATTTAAGAAGCCTCTGCTCCTCTCTCAGCCAGTGTTTTTGAATTATCTGTTTTACATAAGAAAACAGGACGTCTTGTATAAAAAAGTATTCAGTCCATCATCTCTAAAAGTAGATGTGGAATAACAGCTGCAAAAAAATAACTCTCTTTGCCCCCACTCTATTTTAATAATGCTTATAGATATGCCACACTTTCAATTTTTCAAAATATTTTCAAATGTTTTTATCTTTGTAGTTTTTTTTTTTAAATGACAAGAGTCAGTATGTGCCAGATATTATGATAGGAGATGGAGATACTCAAAGGGATCTATGATCTCACTGACGTGGGTGGTCCCCATAGCATCGCGGATGGCAATCCATCCATGCCTTCTCATTCTTTACAATTCTTGTCCATTTTCTCCCTTAATTTTGCCATAGGGCATCCACCTAATGTACTGAGGGCCTCTCTCATTTTCTACTTATAATATATAAATTATAGCATTTATATAGTATGTTAAGGTTTACAAAGTACTTTACAACTATCCCACCTGATTTTTGGAATAACTCTTGGAGGTAAATATATTATTATATCCATTTTATAAATGTGGGAAAATAAGGAAGACAGAGTTTAAATGACTTGCCCAGGGTCACAGAACTAGAGTCAAGAGATTTCAACCCCTATCTTCCACACTCCAGGGCCAGCCATCTACCCATGGTACTACCAAGCTGCATCTGTGTCTTGATACCAGTGGAGTACTTGGGGCATTCTACCCCTCTGTATAACAAGGACGTCTTCTTCATTGGTCATTTCTTTGATGAGATCCCTTAACCTGGTTCTTCTTGAAAGTTTTATTTGTTATGTGTTATAGCTTCCTCATACCAGCTATGAGCCTCTCCATTGCCTTCTGAATGATAGGTATTCTTAATTCTTCATAAACTGTAGTGTTCCACATCTCAGCAGCTAGGTGGTACAGTAGAGAGAGAACTGGGACTAGAGTCAAGAATACCTCAGTTCAAATTTGACCTTAGATATTTACTATCTTGTTGTGACAGGCAAAGCACTTCACCTTTTTGCCTCAGTTTCCTCAACTGTAAAATGTGAATAATAATAGTACCCACCTCACAGGATTGTTGTGAGGACCAAAAGAGATAGTATTTGTAAGAAACAAAACAAAACTCTTAGCACAATTCATGACATATAGTAGCTACCATATAAATGCTTAATCCCTTCCCCCCACTCTGAAACTACAGAACAACAGTGGGAGAATAATGGTTTTTAAAAGATGGGCCTTTGTTTCTACTAAAGTCTGATGTCATTAAAGGAGCTTTGAAATTTCTTATAGGTGCTGGGAAGAGGAGCAAAATTGGATTCAGGAAGACATGGGTAAAATCCTGCCTCAGACCTTTGCTAACTTTGTGACTTCTTGTAAATCATTTCATTCTCTGAGCCACAAATCACTTCATTTGTAAAATGAGAGTGGTAGACTTGATGGTCCCTAAGATCCCTTCATTTATAGTTAACAAAACTGAGGTTCAGAGAGGTTACTAGCCAACTATCACACAACCCTTAAAGAAAGATTTTAATCTAGATCCTGTTGACACCAAGAGAGTTGTGCAAGCTCAAGCTTATGCTGAGGGAATTTGAACTCAAATTCTCTGATGCTAGAGCTAGGACTCAACCATGGACCATTCTATTTCTCATTAAACTTGGAATCTATGATCATATGACATTTTCCCTCAGAAGTCACCTTGCACTGGTGAAGATTTCTTTATTTAAGTTTTACATTTGTACACAATTCTATAACTGAGTTATGCAAGAGTTATGGAAATGAGAATATAAGTCCTAGGAAACCTGGACAGAGTTTTCAAGAATTAACAGATGGAAAATATTTTCTTCCTCCCCAAAAATACATGTGGGCAACATCGATGCTTTCAATACCCTTAAGCACTGTCTACTTGATTCTGTTACTTTCCCTGTTAAATAAAGGACTAAACAATACAAATGTTCTTGATGTTATATCTGGAGGTCCCAGACAACAAATGGGAGAAGTATTGTCCAGTACGTGGTGCTGACAATCCAAATTAGCAAGTAAACAAATGGTTCACATGTATAAGGTCATCAGACATCCCAGATTCCCTAAGAGAGCCCCAGTTTCAATTTCACATCTCATTTTTGCCTCCTGACTGCCCCATAGTCCTGGATTCATTCCCAGATCAAGACTTGGCTTCTGCCTGGAGCCAACCAACTGCCGGAAAGGAAAGGAGCCAGAATCCATAAGACTTGGAAAAGGAGATAAGCCTGAAGGTTAAATCAGCCAGCCAACAGGTAATATTTTTTTTCCTAAATGGGAGGAGGGAAAATAAGCATGAAGTCTTTCCCACTTCAAAATAAGATCCCAGGGTAGACCACCAGGAACTGTGTTCTAGAGCTGGAGTTTTGTTTTTCATTTGTTTTTGTTTTATTTTATCTTTTTTTGTATCATAGATCCCTTTGGCACCTCCAGTGGAGCCTGTGAACCTCCTTTTCAGAATTATGCTTTTAAATGCACAAAATAAAATGTGCAGGATTACAGAGGAAACCTACCTTTGTATACATATTTTTTTCATTAATTTTTGATATATGTGTGTTTTTCTTCTTTTCACTTTTTACCATTCCTCTTTATCTTTTTCAACAACTACCTCCAACTTTTCTGTCCTTACAGAATGTGAATATGGACATCTCAAATAATCTTATCTCTGGAGCTGAGTGTTTCATGACAGAAAAAAAAGGCAAAAGAGAAGCTAAACTTCAAAAAGACAGTCCTCTCTCAGCACAGAACACTCTGAGATTAATCTGCTTCCAAATCTTTGTATCGTATAAACCATAAAGACCCAAAAGGACCAAAATAACACTATCAATACTGTCTGTCATGGACAGTAAATAAGGCATTGGAAAGTTTAGCCCTGGGTAAACTGTGCAGAAGTCAAAAATCCCCTGTACCCATAGTAATTTTGATCTCTGAAGGCATCATCTAGGCTAAATAGCTTCCTTAGGACTGTGGACACCTGAAGTTAGTTTCCCTGCATGGTTAGATGTGGAATAACTAGGAATAAAGTACATACTCCTTTGAGTTATGTGATTTTAGGCTAATCAATGAGTCTCAGGGTTTTGCTTTTGGTTTTGTTTTTACTTTTAAAGTAAGGGGACTGAATCATATGACGTTTAAGGTCCCTTTCAGCTCTTAACTCTATGTTCCTAAGGAACAGACAATGAATCAATCAATCAATAAGTATTTATTAAGCACTTGCTATATTGTATTTGTTATTATGTTGTAGATATTAAGCTTAGCATTGGAGAAACAAAGAAAAAGCAAAAACAATTCCTATCCTTGAGGAGCTTACATTCAATTTGGGGAGACAAACTATACACAAAGAGGTATAAACACAACAGAGAAAAATAGACTTCAGATAGTATTTTCTAGGAATCAGATCCACCTACTCTAAGGTTCCTAACACTCTTCCTGGCTCTTCTTATCTGGAGATTCAAAATCTGTTTGAGAAAAAACATCTCTCACCAAAATTTCCATTAAGCAGAGTTTCCTCTTCAGGGGAAGAATTCATGACTAAGGACTGTGCAAAGTATATTCCACTGAGAGAATCTTCTGTCCTTGGCCAAAAATTGAATGCTGATCATTTCTCCTAGACTTTCAGATGAGGATTCAGGAAAAAAAAAATCCTCAAACACCAAGCAAGATGGACATTTCTTTAAGGAGATGAAGAGAGTTTTCTCAGACCCTCACTAGGGTCAGAGAATGGGTTTAGCCATAAAACAAATGTCCATATCATCTTTGAAATGGCTTGTTTACCTTCTATTGGTGCAGATTATTCATTCAATTCAATAGGAACTATTGTGCCAGGTAGTACAGTGGATAGAGTGTTGATCTGAGAGTCAGGAAGACTTGTGTTCAAATCTCTCAACCATGATTGTCTCATTTGTAAAATGAAGATAATAATAACTCTTACCTCTCAGGGTTATTATGAGGATGAAATGACTTGACATATATAAAGCATGCTGCAAAACTTAAAGCACTACAAAAATGCTATGATGATTATTAATAGTAGTATGTGAATATCAAGAATATTATTAATGTATGTTAGACCACTCATCAATTTCAATTCTATTCCCAGTATGTTCAAAATGTAGAAGCTGAATATTCACTGTCTTGCCCAGAAAATTGTTTAGCTTTTATGAACAACAGGAAAATGGCATAGGTTATTGAGGGCTCAGAATGGAATAACAAGAAGAGAGTGAGCCACATTGCCTTTGGAAAATTCCACCTATATTCATTCAGTGATCTTGTATGCCTATGAGGCAGGAAAGATCATAGTCACCAATGAATTGAAGTGGAGGATCATACAAAAGGGCAATGGAGAGGTGGGCTTAAGTTAGATACAACAGATTACAAAGGAGGACTCAAGCACTATGAGTCATTTATATGATGTCATCAAAAAAATCTATAATTAGAAAAAAATGTGCTGCTCAAGTGTCAGGAATAAAAACTAAGGAAATCTTATTAGCTTCATTGATATATATACAATCAAGAGAATGTGAGGAAAATCCCAACACAATGGAGGAGCCTCAAGTGACAAATCCTAAGAAAGAATCCTAAGTAAAGATAGGAAAGTATTAATAGATTGCGATCTGCACTTTTGGAAGTAATGTCCATATTGATGAGATCACATGTACTTTGGATCAATTCTATCAATCAGTCAACATTTATTAATCACCTGCTATGTGCCAGGCACTGTGCTAGGCATTGAGGATACAAGACAAAAATGAAACAATCCCTGTCCTCAAAGAATTTATAAACTAATGTAGGAGATGGCATGTACATATTTAAGTACATGCAAGATGCATAGAAATATATATGCACAGTAATTTTTCACGGGAAAGGCAATAACTATTAGAAAAATAAGTAGGGATACACACATATACATGATACATACAAATAAATGCAATGTAGTTAGGGAGGGTGCTAGCAGTTGGGGAAGAACAGAAAAGGCTTCATGTAGAAGGTGGTGTTTAAGCTACACCTACAAGAAATTAGGTGATTCTTTGAGGTTGGAGTGAGAAGGGAGTACATTCCAGGCATGGAAAACAGCCATTGCAAAGGCATAGAGATGGAGGATGGAGTGCCATGTAAGAACACAGAAAAGGACTGGCTTTAGCATGCAGGAAGGAAGAAAGGTATATACGAGGCTACAAAGATAGGTTGCAGCCAGCTTGTGAAGGGCTGTAAAAGAGCACTTTAAAAAGTACTCCAAAAGAGTCATTTTTTAAATTTAATTTTTTTATTTTTAGTTTTCAGCATTCACTTCCACAAGATTTTGAGTTCCAAATTTTCTCCCCATCTCATCCTTCCCCCTACCCAAGATGGCATGCATTCTGAATACCCCTTCTCCTAATCTGCCCTTCCTTCTATCTCTCCCCCTTTCTCTTATCCCCTTTCCCTTCAGTTTTCCTGTAGGGCAGCATAGATTTCTATACCCCATTTCCCGTACATCTTATTTCCCAGTTGCATGTGAAAACAATTTTTTTTAACTTTTGTTTTTAAAACTTTGAGTTCCAAATTTTCTCCCTCCCTCCCCACCCACCCTCATTGAGAAGGCAAGCAGCTCGATACAGGTTATACATGTGTAGTCATGCAAAACACTTCCATAGTAATCATGTTGTGAAAAACTAAGTATATTTCCCTTAATCCTATCCTGCCCCCCATTTATTCTATTCTCAATTTTGACTCTGTCCCTCCTTAGAAGTGTTTGCTTCTGATTACCCCCTCCCCCAATCTGCGCTCCCCTCTATCATCCTCCTACACTCTTGTCCCTTCCCCCCATTTTCTTGTAGGGTAAGATGGATTTCCACACCCAACTGAGTGTGTATGTTATTCTATTCTTAAGTCAAATCTGATGAGAATAAGATTCACTCATTCCCTCTCACCTTCCCCCATTTCTCCTCCACTGTAAAAGCCTTTTCTTGTCTGTTTTGTGTGAGATAATTTGCCCCATTCTACCTCTCCCTTTCTCCTTCTCTCTGTGTGATCCTCTCTCACCCCTTAATTTTATTCTCCAGATATCACCCCTTCATCTTCAACTCACCCTGTACCCTCTATTACACACACATACATATAATTTTTTCCCTCCAACTACTGTAATACTGACAAAGGACTCCTGAGTTACAAATATCATCTTTCCGTGCAGAATGTAAACAATTCAACCTTAATAAGTCCAAAAGAGTCATTTTTATTTTGTCCTAGATGCAATAGGGAGTCAATGCAATTTATTGAATAGGGGAATAGTATGGCCAGATCTGTGCTTAAAGAAAATCACTTTGACAGTGAGAGAAATTATTATTTTCTATTATATTAATAACCAATTATTAAATTAGGATTAGGGCTTTTTCTCTCTATTTCCTCATTCTGGGACCAGCCCCTTTAAGTCAGTCAGTCTCTGAAGGGCATTGCTGATAGATGAGATTGCCCAAATCCCCCCAGAATATGCTCTTTGATCTTGGGCAGGACCTCACCCACCTAGAAAACCTTAATCTATTTAGAGTGTAAATAGAATCTTATTCCAGACCTAACACATTAAGTCTATGCCCTTGCAGTCCTCCACTGGGGTTTAGGGTAAACCAGCTCATGAAGGAAAAAACCAACCAGAGTGGATTCCTTTGTCCAGATTGCTAGAAGCATCTGAGTCTCATGATCAAGCCACATTCTCAGCAAGAGGAGTGGAAGGCTTTCAGCCCACATCTTCATTTGAAGGTTCACCCCCTCATTAATTGTTCACCAATCAGGGTTGATTTTCACCTGTTGGGGCACCCTCTTTTCTAAATGTATTTAAACATTCAATGATCTCCGTGGTTTTGTCTTTGGTTACCAAGAGAAACCACTAACCATTAATTATTGTTTATGAGCTAGCCTAATTAATAAATTGATTATTAATTACTAGAAACTCTGTCTCTTGGACTTTTCATTTGTCTCAACAGATACATGGAAGTAACTTAGAGTAAGACAAAATTTGACGCAGGAAAACTCCTTAGGAGGTCACTGATAGTGGCCTGATAGTCCAGGTGAAAAATGATGAGGACTTGAACTAAGATGACAGCTATAATGAAGAGACAAAGACAAGAGATATCGTGGAAGTACAAATAGTATAATTTGGCTACTGGTATTCCTTAAGCATCAGTCTGACCATGTTACTCTTCTTCTCAAGAAATTTTAGTGGCTCCCTACTGCCCCACAGATAAAATACAAACTTTTCAGTTTGGCAAAAGCCTTTCAGAATGTTTCAGTCTACCTTTCTAGGTTTATTTCACATTATTGCACTCATGAATTCTACATTATATTGGCAAAGTAAGCTCCCTGATATTTCCTTTCTCATGCCCGTTCATTGCTCTACCCCCTCATCTTTACTTCTTGAAATTCCTGGTTCTCTTCAAGGCTCAAATCAGTTGCTACTTTCTATCCAAGGCTTTTTTCTGATTCCCCTAGTTGTTACTGTTGCCACCTCCAAAATAAATTTGCATTATTTTGCATACATTTCATATTTACTCACCTATATATGATAGAGTCAGTTTTTTATTGAATTGGACAGTTACAGAAAACTATGGAGCAAAGGAGTTACATGATAAAGCAATACATTAAGAAGTTTCCTGAGCAAGTTATGTGAACAATGGTTTGAACAGGGAGGAGCCTGGAGACAGAGATAGCAATTAGGACATTGCTTACTGTAACAGACCAGGGAAGAGAAAATGAGGGCTTTAATTAGAATGGAAGCAGTGAGAGACAAAAGAGGAAGAAATAGGTATAATAAAAATAATAACAATAACTAGTATTTACATAGTGCTTACTATGTTCTAGGCACTGTGCTAAGGACTTTACAAATACTATCCTATTTGATCCTCACAGCAGCTCTGGGAGGTAAGTCTTCTTGTTACTCCTGTTTTGTAGATGAAGCAAACAGAGTTTAAGTGACTTGCCCAGGGTCACACAGCTAGTCAACATCTAATGTCAAATTTGAGTTCAGATCTTCTCAATGAAAGATATTGAGAGTTAGAATTGGCAAATAACTTCCCTTCATCTCTATCCAGATAATTACTTTAATTATACAGTTGTATGATACTAGTAAGTACAAGAAGTGACCATCTCTCTTTTCCCCAATCAGAACCTTTCTTACCTGCTTTACTTTGTGTTCCAAGTTTCTAAGATTGCATCCCTGCTATTTATAATGTGTTTTTTTTTTGCTGAATTCTGTATTAAATAAAATGCTCATTCAATCATTTCAAGAACAAATATCACAGACAAGATTAGACACACTACTTTCTGATTTGGTTTGCCTTCTGGAACCTTTTAGTAACAGCTACAAATATCAGATTATACCAGAAACTTTTTTTTCCCCTAAAAGGGGCAGTATCAGTTCAAGGAGAAGGGAAGAGAGCATTTTAACATAATTTAACAATAACACATACAGATATAAATGCAAATATATTTAAATACATATATTTATAGATATATGTATGTATATACATATATAATAGCTCCGCCATTTACATACACATACATGCACACACACACACACAACACACCACACACACACACACACTGCTCCACCAAAGAATAATTTTGAGTTCTTCCAGGCACATCATGATGAATTTTTCTTTTCCAATTAGGTTGATTTGAAAAAAAAGAATTCATATTGCAGACGTTCTCACGACAGGGTGTCTTTCAAAAGTATAGGTCATTCCCATCAGGACATATGCTCTAGCCTGTTCTCCAAAAACAGTCCCAGCAAGAAATAAACATAAGGGTATTTTTACTCATGGAAGATGAAGATCTGTATTAATAGTATTTAACTTTTTTACAAACAGCAAATATATTTTCCTTATTAGAAAAGCAAAATATAAACTTCTCATGCTGTGTTTAAACATCTTGAATTTTGGGAGCCAAAATATTCTTTCCCTTTTTCCTGTTATTTATCTACATGCAAAAAAAAAAAGAAAGAAAGAAATAGGTGGAAAATGTTGGCTCAAAAATGCCCCTTTAATCATTGAAATAATTTTTTTTTAATTACTTCCAGGAGTGTCTAAGGACAGAACTCTAAGCAGGCTTTAAACTCCAAGCAAATTAATTTCCCCTTTCCATAAGAATGGCATTACGGAGCTCCCACAACATAGGTTTCTTCATATGTAAAGTTAGAATAAGAATGCCAGTGGTGTTTACCTAAAAGAGTTTTGTGAGACTGCAGTTCAATCCAATAAGTATTTATTAGATGCCTACTACCTGCCAGGCACTATGCCTAGCATTGGGGATATAGAGACAAAACCAAAGCAATCCCTGGTCTCAGAGCTTACATTCACTACAGAGAAATGACTACATAGATACATAAATACAAAATATATAAAGAGTAAATACGAAGTAATTGATGGGGATAGAGAAGAGGAGTGAGCAGAGTATTAAATGGTAGGGAGATAGGGAAAGGCTTAAATATACATAAAATGCTTTGTACACTTTGAAGTGCCATATAAATTTTATTTATTATTCTCTATTTACAACATATTAATATAGTGTTGAATATATAAGTACTTGACTGAAACATATAATGCTTAACCTCATTAAAAAATATTACTTACTGGGCAAAAAACTCCCAAAACATTTTTTTCTGCGCATCTGGGAAATAACACTATGTAATGATCATATGCATACATAAGTGAAATGGGATAGCTTGGAAGGTAGTGGGGTTTCTATCACTGGGACATCTTAGAGCAGAGGTTGTATGACTATCATTGGGGATATTATAAATAGGCTCCTAGTTATGCCTGAGAAGTTATGCCTCTGACATCCTTTCCAAATCCAAGGTTATGAGAAACTGTGTAAATTTTTTTCACTCATAGGACTATCCGGTGATTTATTCTGATTTTACATGCAACTTGAAAAAGTTTGATTGGCCGGTTTTTGAGTTTGTAGAATATTAGACATTGAAAATTAGGGCATGTGATGATTGTAAACTTTATATTTTTGATGTTATAGCTATGGTTCTGTCATGTTTATGATTATAAAACTCCAGTATGGTTATCACTCAGGCTAAATCATCGTAAAGCCCATAAAAACATATAGGCAAAACAGATTGTACTTTTCTGTGGTTGAGTCTGTATTAGGCAGATAATGCTTTCCACTTTTGAATAGATGAACTCTTGATCCACAGCATGGGGCCTTGAGTCATTCTCCTTCTGGTACCTTAGATAATTATTATAAAATCTTTCTATCAATCTGTGCTCTAATAAGGAAACTCCCCTACCTGAGCTTCACTGAAGCCTGGTATCAACAAGTGGCCCTCCCCAACTAAAAACAAACAAGAAACCTCAAATTTTTCCACCACATCTGGGGATGCTTAGGAATTTCCCCTTCTCCATCTGGGACCAATTGCCTCTTCTCAACCAAGCCCATTCTTAGGGTACATAATTTTGCCACCTGAATCCCAACTTTGAGCATGTTTCCTCCCTCATATGTCTCCTTCTCCCTCATGCTGAGTGGATTCCTTATAACTGTAAGAATGTCTATATGATTGCCATATAACATGTATACATATGCTTTGTTTGCCTGCTTGCTGCACCACATGATAATAAAGCTCATGATTATATCAATTTCTTAGTACCAATTTTCCAGAAATTTCCAAACCAAGATATTTATTTTAACCCAAGCAGTGAGGCCAAATAAATCTGGGAAGAACAAAAAGGAGTGGAAGGAGAGATTGTTATTTTCTTGACATATGGGTCTCAAAATGACTTGAAAATAAGTTTTATTAAGGTTGATGCCTTTTTGCTTTCATACCACAGTTACTTCTGGGCAAGCCCTCTAGCTGTACTATAGTGGAAAAAGGAACAGACTGAAGTTAAAGGACCTGGGTTCAAATTCTGCCACTGATGCTTGCTATCTATGTGACCTTGCACAAGTCACTTAACCTCCCCGGACCACATTTTACTCACCTGTAAAATGAAGGGGTTGGACTAAATGACTTCTAAGTCCTTTCCAAATCTAGATATATGATCCTATAATCTTATGAAATGTCATTTCCCAATCCCCTCCCTTGTGAAAAAAAGAAAGAAGGAAGGAAGGAAGAAAAATGGTTGAAACAACAACTAATGCAATGACGATATCTGTATTAAACATTCCATTTTCCTAGTCCCCTATTTCTCAGCCAGAAGGAGGGGAGTATGTTTTATTATGTGTTCTCTGGAACCATAATTATTTGTTTAAATACCTAGATTCCTCTTTCTGTTAATGACTTTTAATTTACATTTTTGTAATTATAAATTGTTCTTCTGAATCTATTTTTTTCACTTTGCATTAGCTCATGTAAATCTTTCCATGCTTCTCTGAATTCCTCAATTAATAATTTTTATGTACAATAACATAACATTACATTCATATACTACCATTTGTTCATTCATTTCCTAATTATTGGGTATCCAATTGGATTTTAAAGACAAACAGAATTATCTATTCTATTGCGGACTGTGTGAGGCTACCATAATTTTTCTCTGGTGATATCATTTTGTCAAATGGTAGGAGCAGGGCCATGTAGAAAGACAGATGCTGAAGTAAGGCCGTGATAAGTAAATGAAACAGATTTTTCTCCTATCCCAGTTCCAAGGCATTCTCCTTAATCCTCTCTCCTTCCTCTTTTTACATTTCCCCTTCCCCTCTCTGTTCTTCCCCTTTCTTTATGGATTCTTGTTTTCCCTCAGGCATCTAAGGGAGGTGCCATTTCATTTTCTTTATTTAATAAATTTTAGACTTGAGAGAGGGTTTGCAGTAATGATCATTCACTTTTATTGCATTTAAAAGTTTTTAGAAGTACTTTTCTCACAGTACTACTAGGAGATATACAGTACACACTTTTATCTCCAATTTCAGATAAGGCAACTGAGACTAAAAGAGATCAAGTGGATTGCCTACAGTGACAAAGTTAGTCAGCAGAACTGGGATTCAAATCCAGGTCCTCTGACTCCAAATCCAGTTATCTTTTTATTAGGCCAAACCTCAAGAAAATGCAGGAAAGAAACATTAAAGGAAAGTTTAGCAAATAGTCAATATGTAAGGAATATTGATCAGAGAGTATTTCTCAGATAAATTTAATAAGTATACTTCCACTGCTGTAGATATACTTAGCTTTTTTTTTCCCGCCTTTTTTCTGTTCATAACACAGACCTGAGAAAAGCAGAGAGGACACACACACATGCGCGTGAGCACACACACACACACACACACACACACACACACACACACACACTTGTAGACCAAGGCAAGGGACTGACTCCTCCCACAAGAGGTTATCTTCCCAAGATTTTGAGACATAGAATTACCTTGTAGGGAAGCCCTACTGGAAACCAACCAGGAGTTGTCTTTATCCCCTATAGGGGAAGAAATATGCTTATCATTGACTGGAGGAACTCCCATGACAAACCTCTTTTTATATATTTACTTTTAATAATATAATTAATAATATTACTAATAAAATATTACTAATAGCACTCATATCACTCTTTAAGGTTTGCAAAATACTTTACAAGTATGATATCATTTGATCCTCACAACAACTCTGGGAGGTAGGTGCTGTCATTAACTTCACTTTACAGATGAGAGAACTGAGGCAGACAGTGGTTAAATGACTTGACCAGGATCACATAGCTAGTAATTGTCTGAGGCTGAATTTGAATTCAGCACTTCCTGATTCCAGGTCCATTGCTCTAGATATACAACAATTCAATAACCTTCTACCTGGCCTCCCTAATTCAAGTCTCTCCCCTTTCCAGTATATTTTCTACACAGTTACCAAAGTGTTATAACTAAAGCACAAGTCTGACTATGTCTACTCAATAACTCCAATGACTCTCAGTTCTTTGTAGGGTCAAATATAAACTCTTCTCTTTGGCTTTTAAAACCCCACATCATCTGACTTCAATACACCTTTCCAAGTCCCCTTTCCACACTCTGCTGTTAACCAAATTGGTTTCCTTGCTATTTATAACACAGTAATCCATTTCCCATCTTTGCTGGCCCGTATGCCTTGGAATGAAATTCTTCCTTGCCTCTTATAATATTATATTTTCCTTTAAAATTCAGTTCAAATGACACCTTCTCCATGAAGCCGTTCCTTCTCTCTCCATCAACTAATGCCCTCATGACAAATAGCATTTTGCATTTTATTTTTAATGTAGCCTTTATATATTTATGTATGTACATGCTCTCTCTCCCAGTAGCATACAAATTCCTTGAGGGAAGGAACTGTGTTTCTATTCTGAGTACCTACTATAGTGCTTGGCACTCAGGTAGATAACAAATGATTGCTGATTACTTAATAGCTTGATCCTGATAATATGTGATCTCATAAATATACATGTTGTATCCTCAGATTGAATGTGAGCTCCCTGGGACCAGGAATAGATCCATTTTTTGTCTGTATCTTCAGCACTAAGCATAGTGCCTAGTATATATTAATTAACGCTCGTTAAAAGAAAGAAGGGTGGAAGGATGGATGGTTTGGAGAGTGGAGAGAATGAAGCCAGGGAGACCAATCTGAAGGCTGCTGCAATAGTTCTGTTGAGAGTAAATGATGCCCTGAGCTTAGGTGGCCACGTGAGCAGAAAGATGGGGACAGATGAAAATGATGTGGAGGTAAAAATGGACAAAATGTGGCAATTAATTGGGTGGGTGAGGAAGTGTGAAGAGTTGAAGATGACTCCAAAGTTGAGAATTTGAGTGACCACAGTGATGGTACCATATATAGAAAGAGAAAAGTTTAAAAGAAGGATATGATTGGCAAAATAATGAGTTTAAGTATGCTGAATGTGAGATGCCTGTGGGATATCCCGTTGGAGATGTCTAAGAGTTAGTGATGTGAAACTGAAGAAATACATGTACTAGATATCTGGATTTGGAAGTTTTCTGTGTAGAGCTGATAATTGTGTCCATGGGAGCTAATCACATCAACCTGTGGGAAAATGTAAAGAGAAAGGATCCATGACAGAGCTTTGGAGTACATCCATGCATAGGGGACTGGATATGTATGATAATGGAGCAAATGAGGATGAGAAGGAGCAGGGAGACAGAACAATCTCTCCATATTCAGGAGAGATCAGTGCCATGAAAACCTGGAGGGACAAGAGTATCAAGTAGGATAGGGGAATCAAGAATATCAAATACTGGAGAGAGGCCAAAAACAATGAAGTCTGAAAAAAAAGGCCATTGTATTTGACAATTAAGAAATTCTTGGTGAGGTTGAAGAAAGAAAGTTGAATTGAGCATTGGGATCTGAAACCAGATTCTAAGAAGTCAGGAATAAATAAAATACATCTCTTTGGAGAAGTGGTGGAATACAGGTATGGAATAAGACATACATTGTTAGACGTGGCCAATTTATTTGTTTAGCTAAAATTTACTTTGTTACAAAAGCAAGTTCTATCAGCACAGGAAAAGTTATTGGGAAGTGACAGCAATGTTAAAAAAATGCATCAATAAATCATTTATTTGTTTTTAAAAAGAGTGACTAGTAGGTGAGAAAAAGTTTCCTAGGAGTTTTGTTACAATGGGGAAGAAGTCACCTTAAAGAGACAGAAGGATCAAGGTAAGATTTTTTTTTAAGAATGGGAAAGATCTAGACATACGTCGTGGCAATTACCTCGCAGGGTTGTTGCAAGGTTAAATCTGATCATATATTCGTAGTCTTTGTTAAAATAAAATACCCAATATATGCAATTATTATTATTATTATTATTATTATTACTATCCTTGTTATTCCACCCAAATCCCGCTTCTATGTATCCTTCCATTACATGGAAGTGATCTTGGATTCTCATAGATTGTGCTAGTAAAGCAAAAGCTCTGGCAGTGATTCTGTGAAAGCTTCCAATATGGGCACTGTAGCACACCAGATGTCTGTTGTCAAAGGTCCTGCTTCATTAAATTTGGAGAGCCTCATCACCAGGAAGTTGGCCATGAGGTGATGATTTTTTTTTGGCCATAGCCTTTCACTAAGGCTAAGGAGACCTGAAGCCTGAGTTGGAGGGATGAAATCACAAACTGTTTAAGCATTTAATCATAAATGTCATTGGCCTACTTTTGCCATAGAAAAGTGTTCACTACTTAGAAATTTTTTTTTCTAGTAGAAATAAAGAAATTTAGATGTTAACTTGTTTTGTTCTACACTGATTGATAGCCTTGAGGACCAAGGAGTATCTACTAGCAGCCAAGTTTGCCTCCTAAAGGAGTATTTGAAGAGAAATGTATAGTGGGAAAATCTTTTTTAAAGATTTCTTATGAAAATGAGACTGAGGAACTATACAAATAAACATTGAAGATTGAAAATGTTTTTATCCTTAGCAACTCACACTTTGTTTTGTTTTGTTTTGTTTGTTTTTGCCTAACTTATTCCCTAGGATGAGATTAATAGAAATGGAGAAAAATCAGTGCCTTTCCAGTAAGGAAAAAATTAACTCCACAATAGAATAAAGGTAAGAAGTGAGTATGGAATAGAAAAACTAGGACTGCAAATACCTTCACTTTTTTGCCCACCATTATCTTCCTAATTCATTTTGTATAAATTTATATCAAAAAAGGTATACTATCTCAGCTCATTGTTGGATAATTTGTAGTTCTATTGTAATTTCAGACATCTTGCTTTCATATTTCCAAAGTTATTCCAACTGAGATGTGAAAGGAAATCAGAACACTAATTACATCTCTTAGGAGGTACTTTAACAGGAGAAATTTCAATGTGGCTAATTCAGCAATTGTAATAGAGCTTTATTTATTATAGCAGAAATCTAGGATCTAGGCTAGTCACCTTTAACTCCAAAGCAGATGAAATTCATTCTTATGTCCTTGAGAGTTGGTTGGTTTGAGTTAATCATGAAAGATGAAGGAGAATTGGAAAATAGGGTTTTCTAGACTATATTCTTAGTCCTAATGGATACCCAATTTTATTAGCTATTCCTCATGCCTGGTATGCTCTTTGTCCTTTTCTCCAACTCCTGGCTTCCCTGGCATCCTTAGAGTCCCTGGTGAAATTTCCTTTCTCCCAGAAATTTTTCCCTTTCCCCCCTTAATGAAGTGCCTTCCTTCTGTTGATTATTTCCAATTATTATATAGTTTGTATATAGCTTGTTTGTAAATAGTTGTTTTCATGTTGTCTCTCATATTATACTGAGAGCTCTTTGAAAGCAGGGACTCTTTTTTTTCTTTGTGTACCCAATTCATAGCACAGTGCCTGCACATAGTACATGCTTAATAAATGTTTGTTGATAATTATTTCAGAGTGAAATTGCTTGTTCAGAAATAGATCTGAAAAGATGAAGTCGTGTCCTCAGTCATAGTTACAAATAGTAGGATGAAAATGTTGCCAGCAACAATTTGGGGTTTATTCATTGGAACTTCTTCAGTGAATGGACCTTAGGATTCTAGCTCCTAAATAAAAACCAACTTACATTCCTCCCTGATGCTTTTAGTTCACTGATATAATAGAATGAGTGGTAGATTTGAAGTCAGGGAGTTCCGTTTCAAAACCTAGCTCTGCTGGGTGCACCTTTCAATTTAGTTAAGTAACCACGGGCAAATTATTTCATGTCTATTGAGTCTCAGTTTGCACATCAAAAGAACTAGAAACCAGATTAAATGACTTCTAATATCTCTTTAAGCTCTAAATCTATCATTCTATGATGTAAAATATCTGTTCTTGAATGCAGCATCCGAATAGCCTGATAATCTTTGCCAAGCCCATTTTATGCTAAAGTCATAGCTACAGAGGGCCATTTGCTTCATGGCACAGATGAATACAAAGATTTCCCTAAAGACAAACATAATCTGATTGTTCCCATGTATGCTGAGCTAGCTCTTCTCTAACTCTCATTTTTCTTCAGGTCATCACATAGTCCTCACAGAGCACCAATTAAGGGATTCAAAACCCAAAGATGAAAATCTAATTCATAATTACTGTGGACTTTACAAAGTGCCTAACTAACATCTCAAACTCTAAAACTATGTTCCCAAATAAAAATGTCTATTCATAAACACCATCTGGTGAGCTTGCTCCTCGCCTTTGATTACGAACAAATATGAGCAAGGAGCATGCAGCCATGTTTAGAGTTTACATAACCCCTTCTAATCAACATTCACATAAATGAGTTTCTCCCCTTCATGGACATCAATACAATGCTTTTGCATTAATTTTTTTTAAGTTTTTATTTGAGGAAATGCATGAATTTGTACTTAATTAGATTATTCATCTTTCTAATAGTTCCCAAACTTTGACTTCCACCCAACTTAAGCACATATATGAATCCTCATACTATGACTGGTGACAAATTCAGCTTTTCCATCTGGAAGATCTCTTTTTCTGGATCTCACAGAGATTTATAGTGTCAAAGTGACATCTAGTGGCTCACTCCACTTGTTAAAGAACAAACTAACAAACAAGTTTTCAGCTTTATACTCCAATCACAATTTTTTTAAAAAATCAGCTAACAAGCATCTATTCTCTCTCTCTCTCATTTAAAAGAAAAAAAGAAAAAGAAAAAAATGTAAGGCCATTTGCATTCTACAGTATCCACCTGTTCTCAAAAATAAAAAGTGTCTCTAAGATAACCATTCAGTGTAAGTTGGTTTATTAGGTGATCAAAAGTTGCAGCAGAATAGGTCTGCCTGGGACACATATATACAAAAAAGGAATGTCTCTTTAAATTCCCGAGATCTCCTGCTCAAAGATTGTAA
This sequence comes from Phascolarctos cinereus, assembly GCF_003287225.1. Classification (NCBI taxonomy): domain Eukaryota; kingdom Metazoa; phylum Chordata; class Mammalia; order Diprotodontia; family Phascolarctidae; genus Phascolarctos; species Phascolarctos cinereus. The sequence continues at coordinate 159,792,751 of NW_027555736.1, forward strand.
CCTCGTAACAAATATACATAGTTAAGTAAAACAAATTCACACATTGGTTACAACTGAAAATGTATGTCTTATTCAGCATCTTGAATGTGAATAACATAATTCATCATCATTCCTCTGGAATAATGGATGGTCACTGCATTGATCAGAGTTTTTAAATCTTGCATAGTTGTTTGTTTTGCAATGTTTTTATTGTATAGATTGTTTTTCTGGTTCTGTTCACTTCACTTCGTATCAGTTCATCTAAGTTTTCCTCGATTTCTCTGAACCTGTTCCTTTCATCATTTCTTAAGGCATGCTAATATTCCATTATATTCATATACCATTATTTTTAGCTATTCTCTATTGATGGGCTTCCTACTTAGTTTCCAATTCCTTGCCACTACAAAAAGAGCTGCTATAAATATTTATGTGCATTCAGATTCTTTTTCTCTTTCTTTGATCTCTTTGGGATATAGCCTTGTAGAATTATAGCTGAGTTGAAGGGGGCACACAGTTTAGTGACTTTTGGAACAGTTCCAAATCTCTTCCCAAATAATGCTACAAATTTGCAGTCTCACAAACAATAGATTAATATTATGATCCAATCACAACTCAAAGAAACCAAAGCCTGTGATGCATGAAGGAGCATAAACAATCTGAAAGGCATAAAAGGGTTATAAAATTAAAGATTTAGATCGCAGTACAAAGGATAAAACAGTAGGTTTGGAGTCAGTAAGATGAAAGGTCAAATCTTCCCTCATTCATTTTCTAGCTGTGTGACTTTGGACAGATCATTTAAGTTTTCTGGGCCTCAGTTTCCTCACAAAAATGAGGTCTTTATAGCTCTAATTTTTTTATCTGATCCTATGATCCATGTTCAAAACTATCATAACCCCTACATCCCATGACTTCTCCCCATCCTCATAATCATAATTATAGCTCAAAAAAAGGATGTTTATACTTTGTTGTCTCTTTTTACATAGATTCTCGTTCCTTTGATAGAAAAGTTGGGGTTTTTTTATCACTAGTCATCAAAAAAGGCAAAAGCATGTACAAAAATATTTATAGCAGCTCTTTTTGTGGTGGCAAAGAATTGGGAATTGAGGGGATGCCCATTAATTGCAGAATGGCTGAACAAGTTGTGGTATATGAATGTAATGAAATACTATTGCGCTATAAGAAATGATAAGCAGATGGATTTTAGAAAAATCTAGAAAGGCTTACACGAACAGATACAAAGTGAAGTAAGCAGAACCAGGAGAATATTGTGCACAGTATCTGCAATATCATGCAGTGATCACCTATGAGTGACTTAGCTTGAATCGTGATGGAAAATGCTATCCCCCATCCAGAGAAAGAACCGATGGAGTCTGAATGCAGATCAAAGCGTACTATTTTCATTTTCTTTATTTTTTCCTGGTTCATCTTCCTTCCTTCCTTCTTCCTTCCTTCCTTCCTTCCTTCCTTCCTTCCTTCCTTCCTTCCTTCCTTCCTTCCTTCCTTCCTTTCTTTCTTCCTTCCTTCCTTCCTTCCTTCCTTCCTCCTTTCTTAATATGACTAATACGGAAATATGTTTTACATGATTGCACATACATAACCTATATTAAATTGTTTACAAGGGAGGATGGTGAGGGAGGGAGGGAGAAAGTTTGGAACTCAAAATTTTTAAAAATGAATATTAATAAATTCTCTTTATAATTGAAAAAATACTATTCAAAATAAAGTACTGAAAAAAAGAAATTACTAGTGATCTCATAGTAAAGTACCAAGAAGTCTTATGGCAACAGCCATTAGTGGGTCTTTGCAATTGATTCTGGAAAAAAATAAATAAGGGAGATGATGCTGAAGATTGGCAGGATGTTTCTAGTAAGTTTTTGATTAATGATACTCACAAATAAGAGTTTGGACTTGGCCATTCAATAATGCGTAGACAAAAGTAACTGGAAAGTTCAAGGGACTGCAGTGATTTTTCTCTGTTTAGGCTAGTTATATATCTTAGATATATACTGGAGATGGAAAATTAACTTGGATAGACACTGAAGATGAAAAATGGAACAAGAGAGAGAAGGCTGGCTTTCACTTGGGAAAATGTAGAATGCTTTTAGTGACCCCAAGCTTCTCTCTGAAACAAAAGCTTATCTTTCTAATATGAGTTCTCTTTCAATGGCTCTCTGTGATTTAGAATACTTTAAAGAACTGTAGTTGAAGACCATTCAAAGAGCAATGAATAGAAATGGGTATGAATGGGCTGCAGTGTATTACCAATAAAAAATTATGCACCAAAAATGGCATAAGGATAAAGTCAAAGAAACATATGATTGAAGAAATAAAGCAAGGGTCAATGAACTACAGCACACAAGCCACATCTGGCCTGTGGCCCATCACTGGTTTTATACTGCCCTCAAGCTAAGAATATATTTTTGTATTTTTTTTTGGTGATGAAATTAGGGTTAAGTGACTTGCCCAGAGTCACACAGCTAGTGAGTGTTATGTGTCTAAAGCCGGATTTGTACTCAGGTCCTCCTGACTCCAGGGCCAGTGCCTGTCCACTGTGTCACCTAGCTGCCTCTCTTTTTATATTTTTAAATAAGGCTTTATTGTATTTTTAAAATATAAAAATCATTCTTGGCTCATTGGTCAATTTGGCTTGCAGGCATATTGAGACCCCTCATCTTAGGGATAAAATTAAAGAGATATATGATAGGATGAGAAGACGGACTAGTCACAGCTAAAGTGAAAAAAAATGCCAGACTGATAGTTTGTGTGCCCTTTTGGCACCCATACAATGTCAAGGAATCTAAAGGAAGGTCTAAAACACGTTGGTTGAACTATTTATAAAAGAATTGTGGGAGGACATGAACAGGATTCTCACAAGATGAAAATGGACTACCAACTGCACCATTACAATGAGTATCCACATTGAAGAGATCACAGGTTTTTTTGAAGTCTCAAAGCCCAGGATCAACTTATTTCTGAGAGCAAATATTTAATGAAGTCTTACATGGAAGGTCATATAAAATGATTCAGAGTAGACATTTATGGTTTGTTTGGTTTCTTTTGAATACTAAAAATTTGGATTATCTTTGGAAGAAATCATTCTAGTGGTTCATTATACATAAAGCTGCTTAATCTTTACACATTTTCAAAATATATCACCTAATTCTGCCTTAGGAAATTACATGGATTTAGGCATGGATTTGTGAAAGGAAGAGATGATAATAATTATAACTGGTATGTATGCAGTGTTTTAAGGTTTGCAAAGTGTTTTACAAAAATTATTTGAACCTCATGATGGTAATGCATATATTATTAGTACCACTTTACAAGTGGGGAAACCAAGGTTACTAGAGGTTAAATGACTTGTTCATGGTCAAGTGTCAGAGGCAGCATTTAATTTGCTCTTCTTCATTCCAAATCTTACACTCTTGCTCTGCCATATTCTCTTGACATCAGTAGTCTTCCATACTAACGATAGCCTCCAACGATCTTTCCTGTATTTCAGAATTATTTCAAAAGAAATGAACATAGTATGCAGCATATTTCCAACTTGTTCATATATCATTTTGAATGGCTTTTTAGTCATTCACATGAGTATGTTTTTGTTTGAGAAAACATGAATTTTCAAAAATCCTGATTACTTTTCTTTTTGATATTTCAAAGTTTGTACCTATTCTCAATCCTACTGGGATTTCTGTGTTCTGATAAAGCCAACTGAGGGATTATGTAAAGATGGTGGAATAAGCCAGGGCATTACCTGGCTTTCCCAAATCCCCCTATAAATGACTTAAAATAATGCCTCAAATTGAATTGTAGAGCACCAGAAACAATAAAAAGTTACAGTAAACCAATCATCCAGCCTAAGACAATTTAGGAGGATGCTAGGAAAGATCTAACCTAACAGGGTGATGGTCTGGTCAGAGCAAAATGTAGACACCACATCAACGAAAAGCAAATCTTGTGTAGAAGGCAATCATGACTTTGGAACTTTTTCTCCACAGACAATAGTCAAGTCAGGCAGATGATCGGGGGAGATTGTGAGAGTTCTCCGCCGGCATTGGACATGGGGCCCACACATCATGACTGAACACCATTCCAGGCTTTGGCTACAGGTGATGAGGAGTGAGTACATGCCAGTGAGTACAGTTGCAGAGGTGCAGGGGCCCTGCTCACAGTTCTAGAATAGAGAGGACTGATTGTGGACACTTGCAAGAGAACCGTATTTTGGTTTCAGTTCCAGGGCAGAAGAGTAAACTGATGCTTGTGGTCCCAGTAGAATGGAAGTCAGTGGTGCATTTCTGGGACAAGGCAAATGAGATTTTTTGAGATAAGGAGCAGGTGTGCAGAACCCTGGTTACAGCTCAGGGCTGAAGAGAAGTACTTGAGGTCACTCATAAAAATAGGCTTAAGCCAGAAGAGCAGTGGCCACATCAGGCCTTGAATCATGATGCATTAGAAGAACCGAAAGGTCAAAAACCCACCTTCCCCCCACCCCCAGAGAGAGCTCTAAAAACAACAACATGAAAAAATCTGAAGCCTGAGACCTTATTCCCACAACCTGAGGGCAGAACTAATCCTAACATAAAGTTAACAGCCAAGAAATAGGCTGTTAAAAATTAGTAAACAACAGAGAAAGAACCATAGATAGTTACTATAATGATAAAGAAGATTAGGTTCAAATTCAGAAGACAATGAAGTCAAAGTAGCTACTTATAAAGCTTCAAAGAAAAATGTAAGATGGTCACAAGCTCAAAAAGAATTATTGAAAGAGCTTAGAAAGGACTTTAAAAATCAGAAAGGTAGAAGCAAAATTGGGAAAAGAAATGAATAATGCAAGAAAATTATGAAAAGAAAATGAACCAACTAGAAGGGCTCCAACAACTTATTGAAGAAAATAATTCCCTAATAATTATAAGGGGAAGCTAATGACTTTGTAAGACAGCAAGGTGAACTCTTCAAGTAGCTCTTGGACTGTGTCCAGCAGAATCTTGCAGTTCCATGCAATGTGGATAGAGATTTTGTGGGGTGAAAATAAATGCTAGTGATATTCGTACATACAAATTAAACATAAAATTATCTATTGAATTATTGCATATAGAATTTTTGAATATGAAAATAGCTTATTCTTCTCTTCCTTGTTCCTGAATTTTCTTGACTCAGAATTATTCTGAGAGTATTTCATAGTCCCAAAACTTCCACCTCAGACATTTATGTGTTCTTCAATTTATTTCAAATCCAAAAGTTTCCAATGAACAATCACCTTGGTAAATTATGTTCTAGGTAAATTCTAAAGTCTTTAAGGTTGAAATATACCCAAACTAAACTGGTGAAAGTGCTTTATGAATTACACACAAACAACAATACATACAATAAACATAATAATAGAAATAAGACATAAATAGAAAAGAACCTAAATGTAGTGATAAATATTGATTTCATATGACCAATATTGGAAAAATCTTTTCCTTATATTGATTCATGTGACTAATGTTGGAAAACACTTTTCTTCATTGATAAAAGCAATGGACTATGTGTGTGATATTGTCTACACTAATTTCTCCATTTCCTTCCTACTCACTTCTTAACCCTTGGCTCTGACTTCCCACCTCATCACTAATCTGAAGATATCCTCTCCAAAGTTACCAATGATCTCTCTGCAACATTTTGGATTATTGAGGATATTCTCCTCCTGGACACTCTCTTCTCTCTGCTTTTTTCATAAAAAAGCACTCTTCACTTGCACTCTTGTTTCCCCTCCTAGATGTCTATTTTTTTTCCCAAATATTCTTTCCTGGATCACCAGCTATGTTGAACACCATATAGGTGTATCACTGTCCTGGGCCTTCTTTTCTCTTTTTATGCTCTCTCACTTGGTGAGAGATGGATTTAACTATTATTTCCAGGCAGATGACTCCATTATATATCTAATCTCTCTGCTAAGATCAGTTCTCCATCTTGAACTGCCTATTTTGAACTAGATGTCCCATGGGAATGTCAAACTTAATATTTACAAAATGGAACTGATTATATTTTCTCCCAAAGTCACTTTTCCTAACTTCCTTCTTCCTGTCATGGGTCCACCATTCTTCTACTTAGCCAGGTTCAGAACCTCAGAATCATCCTCAACTTGCCATTCTCCCTCTGCCCACATATCCAAACCATTGTCAAGCCTTATACAGTTCATCTCCACAATGTCTCTTGAATTTATCCCTTTCTTTCTTCTTACTGGGCCACCAAACTAGCTTATATTCTCATCACCTCTCACCAAGGATATTGAAGTAACCTGATAGCCTCCTTGACTCCAAGTCTCACCCCTCTCCAATTCATCCTCCACACATCTGCCAAAGTGATTGTACCAAAGCATTGGTCTGACCATGTAAGTCCCTACTCCAGTGGCTCTCTATTACTTTTATGATCAAGCATAAAAACACCTATTTGGCCCTCAGAATCCTTCACAACCTGGCTCTACTCCACCTTTCAAATTTTATTTTCTTATTCTTTCTTTCTTTCTTTATTATTTATAACTCCCCTGTACACATTTCATGGTCCAGCCAAACTGGCTGGCATTTTTGCTGTTTCTCATATGCAATATTTCATTGCCTAGCCCCATACCTTTACACTGCGTAGCCCCAAGCCTAGAATATGCTTTCTCCTCATAGAATTTCTAGAATTGTTTATTTTCTTTCTTCGTATGCATTCTCTACATATATATGTGCGTGTGTGTGTGTGTGTGTGTGTGTTGTGTGTATACATATATACATATATATATGTTGTTTCCCATGGGAGGAGATAAGATCAGAAACTGTTTCTTTATTCTTCACATCTCTATTGCCTAACACAATGTCTGACAAAAGTAGATGCCTTAAAAATACTTCTGATTGATTAATTATATACTCAGTCAGTCACCGTCATTGAATCACTTGGTTTCCTTACCTTTTACTATGCTGTTATAAAAACCATTGTTATTGGAATGGGAAGAAGGTGATTATTGGTAAATGAATATTGTGTAATAATAAAAATAAAATCATAAAACATAAGTTTAAAGAAACATACATATATGTATATGTATATGCTTATCTGTATAAATTGATCTCTGGTAATTCCAGCCTTTAGCACAATTCTTGGCACATAATAGGTCCTTAATAAATAATAATTGACTGATTGTGTTAGGCCCATTTTCCTGTTTAGAAGCTAAAGAGAAAGGAGAGAAATTGAGCTTCATTCCTCATCCTGGGTGTCCTCTCGCTCTTTATTGGCTCACTTCAAATAGGTTACTTCAAATTTGGAAAAAAGATAAAATTAAATTTTTACAACTCCAAGGCTAGTTTTTTTTTTCCATTTCTCTTCATCAAAGATGTCATAGTGACACCTAGTGGATCAGTCTAACATAGGCCCAATCACATTTAATAAGTCTCTAAACAGTTTTCAGATTCCCATATTTCTGTGAAAGCTGAAAAATTAAATGAACAAAGAAAAAAGAGGCTTGATGAGATTGGGTAGCAAGAACTAAACATGATTTCATAACTTGCTTCTATATTCCTCAGAAGCCTGGAACAGAAGAGAAAGTGAGAATTACTGAGGGTGGGGAGTTGGCAAGGTAAGCAAAGTGAAAGAAAAATACATTCAGATCTCCAATGTGCCATATAATCACAAATTCATAATCATTAAAGACAAATTCCTATATTCAAAGTCACTTGGTCTATAGACTCCCAAATTCTATGAATGCTCAGTTTCAAGGTGATGACATACAGAATCAAAGAATTACAGAATATTAGAGCTAGGATAGACCTAAGCAATTATCTATTCCACCTTACCCCTCTTATTTTACATATGTGGAAACCAAGGCCTGAGAGGTTGGATGACTTGCCAAAAGTCACAGCTAGTAAATAGGCCAGTCGAGCAAAATCTGTGTCTTCTGATTTCAAATGTACTATTTCACCTTATTGGCCTTTGCCGATTCCCAGCCTCACTACAGAGTTCATCTTGTGATCAAGTTACTGAGGAATTCTAGTCTAAGAAGAATTGTTGCTATGCTCAATGGAGCTTCAGGGTTCTCTCTCTCTCTCTCTCTCTCTCTCTCTCTCTCTCTCTCTCTCTCTCTCTGTCTCTCTGTTCCCCTAAGGGGGCACAGTCATATCATTGGACTCAGGCATATCATGATGGCTTTCAATCCTAAGGGAGCCTGACCTCTAATGAGAGAGGTTAGACTTCTTTTTCTCATGCTCTGGTTTATTGCATCCCTTTCTTGGCGAAAAATTGCTTCAAGGCTTAAATTTTTGTTTATTGTTGAGCAGGGTCTGGGTCTGGGCAAATTTTTTTAATTTTTCAATAACTATATTTCAATACAAATAATTTCTCTTATAATCTTATATATTTTATTTTGTGCAAATTGCCTAAGAGGTCCACAATATAAGAAAAGTTAAGAATTCCTGTTATAAGGTTTCCTAAAGCAAGAGATAGGAAGGTACTCAACACACACTATGAAAAAAAAAATGAAAGGTGTTTATCTCCTCACAAAAGGAAAGTGAAATACAAAACACTCAAACATATTCACTGACAGAAAAACTACATATTTCATCTACATCTATATGTGATTCAATGCATATCACCATGATTCATACATAGTAGAAACTCAGTCAATAACTGTTGAATGAATTAGAGAAAAATATTCTAATATATCAAAGCCCTATGATTTCATTGATATATGCATTTCTTCCAATAATGCAGATCACAACCCATCCTTGCCTATATATCTTGTGTGCCTACTGCTATTATCCTCCCATAAATTTGCTATGAAGAGTCCATTCAACATGCTAGGAATCTTCTTCATGATCTTTTTGCATTGTGTGGATACCAAGCAAGTAGGCTGTTTATAGGTTATCCCATACTTTTGCTATATGACCCATGGCCCATCTTTTCTTCTGATCATACATTTCTTTAATGTCATACTTTATGCCACTTCTCTTAACTAATTCATGTTTGTAATTTATTCTAGTCAGCTCATGCTCACCATGAACTCTCCAGTACCATTTGGATAAGGCTTAACTTCAAGTCTCAGTAAACTATAGTTGTTATTTGTCCTTCTTTTTCAAAGAGGACCAATGAGACATCACAGGATGATGTCTTGACTCTTGCATGAATTGGATTTAAGTGAGGCAGAGTTGCACAAAGTTTTTAGTCTCATTCTCTCTTCCAGAATCATCAAATTCCAGTGGCAAGACAAAAGTCAAGATGACCAGCTTGGAATGCAATGGATGACCTTGGCGTCTTTGATGTCTGACCAAGCTCTAAGTGCTCCACAGTGCCTGCTTCAGCTGCTTTTGTGGCCTTTGGAACAAATTGCTCTCATCCACTCATTCCATTGAAGGAAGTCTTCATATGCTTGGGACAGACACCCTCCTAACTCACTGACAGGTCTGAGGTCCATTGGTTATCCTCAACCCATTTTAACCCATCTGCTGAGATATTTTACCTGGGTGTGGCTGCTGAGCACACTACAGTTTCTTGGAGCCACTGGTGAGAGTTGAATTCCAGGTAGATACCAAAGATGGATGAGCAGCCCTGAAAAGGGCTTGGCAAGCCCTCACACCAGAGATGCTACTCCTCCTTGAACATCACATACAGCCCAGCAGCTAGGAGCCTTAGTGGGTAGAGTCAGGAAGAACTGAGTTCAAATCTGGCCTCAGACTCTTACTAGCTATGTGACACTGGGCAAGTCGCTTAAACCTCTCTTTGCTTTAATCCACTACAGAAAGAAATGACAAACCATTCCCATATCCTCCAAGAAAACCTCATGAAGAGTCAAACACAACATGACTGAACAAATTAACAGTAAATTATAGTATTTCATTATTGAAAGCTCACTAGAAGAATATTGATATCAAAAAAGATGGACCTTTGTTTCAGGAAGAAGCTTGGATCTATCAAAGAGAATTGTGAAATTGACCAAAGTCAATCTAGCCCATTCTCCCTTACATGTTAAATTCTGGGCCCAGCTTATTGTTCATTTTCAGTGTCTGTCCAACGTATATACTTATGGAAGAGATCTAGAAGTTGTCCATGCAATTGCTTGTCAGAGTCTGTATAGTAGGTATTTTTCAACCACGTATCTTTTTCTTTATGCATATTGTTTCTCTACTTTATCGAATGATTATGGTTCTCACTAAGAAAAACCTCTAGTATTTAGTGGCTTGATGCAATTAGCACAAGGTTATCCACCAACAAGAATCTTGCCATCTATAGGGAATCCTTCTTTGATTTGGGGGGTTTCAGCAGTTAGATGACACAGTGGATAGAGTACTGGGTCTGGAGTCAGGAAGATTTATGTTCAAGTCTGGCCTCAGATGCTTACTAGCTGTGTGACCTTGGGCAAGTCACTTAACCTGCTTGCCTCAGTTTCCTAATCTGTGATATGGGGATAATAACAGCACTGAAATCTCAAGATTGCTGTAAGAATCTAATGAGACAATAATTATAAAGCACTAGCACAGTGCCTGACACATAGTAAATACTATGTAAATATTAATTATTATTATTGTTTTTATTATTATTCACCAATTCAACAGGCAGCATTATAAAACTAGCTAAATATGAACTCAACTCCTCTTGATTCCAACACCCAATCCATTGTGCCACTCAGGTACCTCTATGCTTTCTATTATTCATCACAGATATGAAACCACAAATGCATTTATTGTGGGCTTAATATGTACCAGGAACTACACAAAGTGTTGAAAATAAAAATACAAGCAAACAAAAAATCCCTTGCCCTCAAGGAGCTTACATTCTAACGGGGGAAGATAACATATAAAGGGGTGTTATAAAGGGGGTATAGGTAAGGGAGGTGGGCTATATACCCCAATGAATGGTTTGAACCTAGTGGCCAGGAAGTAATCTTCACATATGCCTTGGCCACAGTTCAAAAATGCTTTAGCAGATGGGGATATCATTTGATAAATGAAAACAGAGTAGTTGGTTAAACAGCATTTATTAAATACCTACCATGTGCCAGGCATTATGCTAAGTGTTGGAGATATATAGAAAGGGAAACAAACTAGTCCCAGCTCTCAAGTAGCTCACAGTCTAATGGAAGAGACATCAAAACAATTATCTATCTATCTACACGTACACACAACTCTATATATATACATGTATACAGATAACAATATATACATATACAACTCTCTATCTATATGGACACAGATACATAATAATTGGGGCTAATCTCAGAAGGAGGGCACAAGGTTACGGAACACTAGGAAAGGCTTCTTGCAGAGGTGGATAAAGGAAGCAGGGAAACCAGGAGTTAGAGATGAGGAGGGAGAACAGTCTAGGCATGGAGGAAAACTGATGAAAATGCTCCTAGTCTGAAGATGTGGGGTCTTATGAGAGGAACATCAAGGAGGCCAGTGTTACTGGATCATAAAGTACCCGGAGGGCACTAAGGTGTGAAAAGACAAAATTTAAGAAGGGGCCAGCCTATGAAGGGCTTTACAAGTTAAAAAGAGGAGTTTATATTTTAACCTGGAGGTAATAGGGAGCCAATAGAGTTTCCTGGATAAGAGGGTGACGTGGTCAGACCTGTACTTTAGGAAGATCAATTTGACAACTAAGAGGAGAAAGGACTGATGTAGGGAGACACGAGGCAGAGAAACCAACCTGTAGGCTATTATGGTAGTCCAGGGTGAGGTGATAAGGTCCTGCACCGGGGCAACTGAAGTGTCAGGGGACAGAAAGTAATATATGCTAGGGATGTTACGAAGGTAAAACAAACAGGCTTTGGCAATAGTTTGGATATGGAAGTTGAGAAAGAGTGAGGAGTCAAGAATAAAACCTAGATTTTGAGTGTGCTCAACTGGGGTGATGGTATTGTAGACAATAATAGGGAAGTGGAGATATAGAAGGGTTTTGAGGAAAAGATAATTACTTCAGTTTGGGACAAGTTGAGTTTTAAATGTCTACAGGTTATCCATTTTGAAATATGTAATAGGCAGTTGGAGACGAGAGACGGGAAGTTGGAAAGAGGACAGAGCTTGACAAGTAGATCTGCATAGAGATGATAATTAAAACATGTGATCTAGTAAGATCACCAAGAGAGATAGTACAAAGACAGTAGAGAAGAGGGCCCAAGACAGGGTTTTAATGGGCTTCCATTGGGCTAGGGGTGACACTAATGAAGACTGAGCAAAGAAGCTAAAGAAGGACAGCCCCTGGGCAGAACTGCAAAGTGTTAAAATATTCTTCGTTGTCTCCAGACTCCCTTTTTCTTAATTCTCCCCAGCCCCACAATTGAAACAGGTAAAAGATCTGACATCAGTCATATGATTGAAAAAGAATTTCACACTAAAGTACAATCAAAGAGTTTCAATGCTACTTCACTACAGCATCTTTACATATATTCATCCTTAATTGTAATAGGAGCTGGCAGATTTGATTCATTTCCTTCCTCTACTAGCTCATTGACTCACTGTTGCCTGCTCCTTGGTTCTATTGGCCACACCTCCACTCCCCTCAGAATTGCATTCCCTAACCTCTAGGTTGAACCTCTTTAACAGAAAAGGGATGAGCAGGCAAGGTAGTGGTGAGCAGTGAGGAGACATGGCAAGGCAACTTCCAGACAGATTTCTCTATACAGTTCAAACATTTTTATCTTCAGGGACCCTCTCACCAGAAAGCTATTTCATAGCTTCCCAGGTTCATGATTATTGGTAGGGTATGGTAAGAAATAAGCAACCCTAGGCTTACACTAATTTCTGTCTTAAGACCCTTCCTTTGGAAGGAGCCTTCTAAATTTAGGTTTCGCAACAGGTAAGACAAAACCAAAATTAATATCAAACAATTTTCCCCTTCTTTTTAACATAAACAAATTACAGGGGGTTCACATAATCAGTTTCTCTTAAAGATAATTCATGCATTAGTAAGTGAGGTGATTTTGGAGAGAGGAAAAAGGGCTTCTTGGAGCACTTATAATCATATTACACTTGTTCATAGGGTTGGTTCTAGACTAGATATCACCAAATCCTGAAGAGGAACTTTGATCAAAGACTTAGATGTAAAGGAAGGGAACTTAGAGATCATCTAGACCAAATCTCTCATGACACAAATGGAGAAATTTGGACTTGTCCAAGTAATTTACAGATTTCAGATTGTCCTGACTCCCTATCCAGTCATTTCCACTCTATCACTTCATCTTTGGGAGCATCTTCAGAAATCTCCAATTCTCCTCAAAGCTAATGAAACTAGATAAAAGACAACCCATAAAATCTTTAGGGTATCCTAGAGTCCTGAGTCTAGACTGCCTGGCTCTGATAGAGTAAGAGGAAAACATATTTGTTACATACAAATTATCTGTTGGCATCCAGTGAATGTTGATTCATCCAAAGTAGTTTAGAGACAGACTTACCTGGAAGTTTCAAGAGCTGGAGGTTTCTTCTTTTCTTTATCCTCCACCAGCCTCACCTTATTAAAATTCAGCGCTAAGTCCAAGAGTAGAGATAGGAGAGTGAGCTGATAGAAAAGGAAAGAAAGAAAACAGAGGCTTCCCAACCCTCAGGATGTGTTTTTTAAGAGTTTTAAGAGGAAACAGAAATGAAGATGATATCTATGTAATGGGGGCTTTTGCTTCTCCTAGGAGCTGGATGTTTCCGTGTAAGCCCCCTTTTATTTAGACGGCTATAGTCAAGTAAATGCTTCTTGAATTGAATGTTGTTGTAGTTGCTCCCTTGCACTTGAAGAGGACTGATGATATCACAATGTTGGAGTCAAGGTATAGTGTGTTCAACTGTGACTGATCAGGACAATGTGAACTGGGAAGGCTGTACCAAAGGTCAGGCATAAATAGCCCATTTGAACATTTGGGATGGAGGTTTATCTAGATTTGAATATTTCTTGTTTCCTTTGTGCTACTGAGATTCAGCTTTGCTCAAAGAACACAGTGTCTGCTTTGATGTAGGCACACCATTCTGGCCAGTCTTGTGACAGCATCTCCCACATCTCACAATCTATGCTAAAGTTCTTCAGAGACCTTTAGAGTGTCCCTGTACTTCTTCCTCTAAACTCTGTTTGAGCACTTGCCTCGAGCTAATTCTCCATAAAAGTCTTTTAGGTAAATGTACTTCCAGCTAGGAAGCCAGCCCACTGGGGTGTCTCGTACCTTATCTTGCCAGGTAATCTTCAAAATCTTTCTAAGACAATTCAAGTGGAATGACAGTGGCTGGTAGGCATACAACAATGAATTAAGAATCTAAATTCCTCCCAAGGCCTTCCTTTATTGAGGACTCAAGTTGCCTGCCAGCTCTTCATTTTCAGTAAACTATTCATTCTCTTGATCAACTCCATTTTATATATTGTCTGCACACACATCCCTAGTTAGATTATATGTTCTTGGAAGTCAGAAACTGTCCTTCCTTTTCTTATTTAAAGCCCTAATGCTTAGTACAGTGCCTGTCACTTAGTGGATGCTTAATAAATGTATATTGACTGACAGAACAGATAAGTGGTATGCCCAAGCCTGCTCAACTAAATTAGTAATAGAAACTGGATGAGAACCACAGTGAGTCTTCCCCAGCCCACCCCACAAACTAGGAATGTGGTCCAAACAGTAATGTATATGGGGCATAGCATGTGTACTGCATTATTTGTGAAAATGTGAGGCAGAATATTTGGACTAAGTGGAGGAAGACTGTGCCTGAGGAATTTTGTTTTTCTAAAAGCCAAAAAAAAAAAAAGTGAGCCAAAAAGATGGGCCAAAAGGGCTCAGAAGATTGAGAAAACAGAAGATCGAGAACCCCAGTCCAGTGGAGTTCCAAATTAAAGGGACATGAAGTCATATTTCCTGAAGGGTTTTGAAGTATTTGTTGGCATGAATCCTGCATGAAACACACTATATTGGGTAGAGGATGACAAGAGGAAAGTTGGTTTCCTCCATGAAAGTTCAAGAGAGTTTAGAAGGAATAAAGAAGAATTGGGACAAGACATACTTGAAGAGCCAGGTTCACTCAAATTAGGATTCAGGAAACTCATCACTGGACTTCCCATACCAGAGTAGCAAATGGTCACTCCAGCGTGCTTTTCAATCAGCTAAATTGCAGTGAGATGGTTTAAGACCTTCTTGAAAAAAATAAAAGAATCATATCCCCATCTAATATTGACCCATTTTGGAATAAACAATAAAAGAAGATATTAAAATTTAAGTGTCTGGTCAGTTTCTCTGTAAACTTGGTTGTAATGAACTGGATGCCACTATAAATCTGGTGTAGCAATTCCCTCTAGTGGGCAAGTAAGGGAACAACACAGAACAATGTTCAGTTCTTGTATCTAGCCATCCTATTAATGTCTTAGTATTTAGAATACCAAGATCTAGTACAAAGAAACACAGAACACACAACAAAGACAGTAAGGGAGATACACTCACAAGATAGTGGAAACAGGTCAAATCAATTGGAGTCCTGACTGAAATTGCTTATACTCTGTTGGGGCCCTAGAGGGGATGGGGCACATCCAACCAGTAAAGTCTGGGAGTGGGGATGGAGGAGGGGAGAAGAGGTTATGGTATTCTTATTTGAGTCTAGCAAGACTTGGAATTAGGGGAAGAGAATGAGAAGCTTGGAAAAGGTACTGGTGCTGTTTCATGCTGGTGAGAGGAGGAAAGACTTGGGGAGTAGTAGAAAGGGGCTTTTGGCCATTACTGCTGGTCTTACTCTGACAGAGTGACTCAGGGTTTTTGAACTTCCTAGGGTCTCCTCTGCCTGGTAGGGAGGGGAGGACACTTACATCATTACAGAAACTAGGTATATTAAGGAGTCTGTCTACGTGATACACCCTTTGAGTGGTGCTTGGAAAGCCCTCCATTCAAAACCGTCATCACCACCTTAAATTCTACCAAAAGGAATTCAATTCTTTAGAGCATAAAGATTTTCCCACTTCTCAAGAAATTAAGACTTAAGTTTCAGGGATAAGAATTCATTATTTGGTAAAAAAAATTATTGGGAAAATTGAGCATAGACCAATATTTTATGCCATTTACCAAGCTATGATAAAAATAGTTAGATGACCTAGATATAACGAGAAATATTACAAGAAAATTTGAAGAATATGGAATATAGTACCTTTCAGACTTAAGAACAGTTTGAACAATTTATGAATAAACAAGAGATAGAAAGCAGGGGGAGGTGTAAAAATGGATAATTTTGATTACAGTAAATTAAAAGTTTTTTGTATAAATAAAAGAAATGTAGCCAAGATCAGAAGGAAAGCAGAAAATCTGGGCAAAATATTTATAGACAGATTCTCAGATAAAGGTCTCATATCACAATTATATAAAGAACTTTGTTAAATCTATAAGAATACAAGTCACTCCCCAATTGTAAATGGTCAAAAGATATAAGCATGCAATTTTCTGATGAAAAAATCAAAACAATTTATAGTCATATGAAAAAATTCTCTAAGTCATTATTGATTAGAGAAATGCAAATTAAAACAACTTTGAGATATCATTTTACACTTGTCAGATTGACTAAAATGATTGAAAGGAAACCAACAAATGTTGGGGGGGGTGGAATGTGGAAAAATTGGGACACTAATTCACTGTTGATGGAACTGTGAATTGATTCAAAAATTTTGGAGAACAGTCTAAATTATGACCAAAGAGTTATTAAGCTGCCTATACTCTTTAACCTAGCAATACCACTACCAAGTCTTTTTCCCAAGGTGATTAGGGAAAAAGGAAAAGAACCTATATGTTCTAACAGCTCTCTTTGTGGTGGCAAAGAACTGAAAATTGTGAAGATACCTGTCAATTAAGTAAAGGCTAGAAAGTTGTGGTATATAATCATGATAAGCTAAAAGAAATGATGAGCTCAATAAGCTTAGAAAAACATGTATAGATGCACAAAATAATGAAGGGTGAAATGAACAAAACCAAGAGAACAATGTATACAGTAATAATAAGATTGTTTCAAGAACAATTTTGAGCGACTAAGTCATTTTGACTATTATAAATACCCAAGTTAGCTATAAACAACATATGAAGGAAGATGCTATCTACATCCAGAGAACTAATAAATAGAAGCATGTAAAAAATGGTTTTACATAGGTGTGTATTTGTGTGTGTGTAATGGTAGCCATCTCTAAGGAGGGGCAAGGGGAGAAAACAAGGGGGAAAAAAGAAAGTTACATAATAACTTTATCACATATTTAAAAGGAACAGTAAATTGCAAAAAAATGGATCTGTAGTTTCATGTACAATCAGCTTTTTTTCTATTCTATCATGGAAATGCTTGTTTAATTTCTTAAGTTCAGAATAAGGTAAATAATTTTTAAAGGATAGGAAACAAAAGAAATTCTTATTACAATGTGTATTTCATTTAATAAATCAACTGTTATTATCTAACAATACTAAAGCAGGCATTAATTGATGGGGGGCAGGGGAGGGGGGAAGAGGAGAGTCTAGTAAAAGGATTCAGGTTGGAACCTGGGTGACAGGAGCAAGGGAAAAGGTATTGATATGGATCGTAAAAGGTTTTCAGAGTTAAATTTTGTAAAAGGCTAGACTTGTTGACAAGGAAAATGAGGTCATTTTTAGAAATATCCTTTATCCCTTTTCAGTGCCATGCTAGGCTAGCCCCCCAAAGACCTGGTTTCTTCTGCATCTCTGGAGGCTACCCTGTGATACATGACACCATACCCAGACAAAAGTCCATGATACCAGACTTCTAGGATCTGTGGCTATTGCTACATCCCCCTTGCCCTCTCTAGGAAAATTTGGGCTATCTCACAGGATCATAGATCATAGAGCTAGAAGGGGCTTTGGGGGGGGGTCATCTACTCTAGCCCCGTAATTTTTACAGAGAACACTGAGGTCCAAAATATTAAACGATTTGACCAATGTCACACAGGTACTTAGTGATTTCATATCAGATGCTCTGATTCCAAATTCAGTGCAAATAATTAGGGATAATCAGTGCCACAGGAGTTCAGAGGAAGGGTAGATAACAAACAACAAAGAATGATCAGGGAAATTTTTGCAGATATACAATGTGAGCTATACTTTGAAGAAGGATAGAATTTGCATAGGCAAAGGAAAAGGTGTCATTAGGTAGCTCAGTGGATAGGGCATCTGGGCCTAGAGTCAGGAAGCCCTGAGTTTAAATCTGGCCTCAGATACTTACTAGCTGTGTGACCCTAGGCAAGTCACTTAACCTCCATTTGACTCAATATCCTCATCTGTAAAATGAGGATAATAATAACACCTACTTCCCAGGGTTGTTGCGAGGATCAAATGAGATATGATTTCTAAGGGCTTAGCATAATGCCTGGCACATAAATACAAATGTTAGCTATCATTTTAAGATGGTTGTAAAGTAGAAGGATAGTCACCAATGGTAGAAAGTAAAATGTGTGTTTGGGGTTCAAGGGAGTGTGGCTGATGATTCTCAGATCTATCTGTCCAGCCCTAACCTCTCTTCTGATCTCCGGTCTCATTCCCCTGACTACCTATTGGACACATCTAAGTGGATGTCTTATAGAGATCTTAAAGTCATTACCCTTCCACTTAAACTCTCCCCTCTTTCTAACAACCTTGTCACTCAGTCCCTTCGCTCCCCAATTCAGCTGGTCATCCACTATCATCTTCCAGTCCTCATTCTCTCCCCTCCATCCTCATCTCCAGTCAGCTGGCAAATCCTGTTGTTTCTAACTTAGTATCACCTTTTGTATATCCGTTTTTCTTTTCTGACACTGCTATCAGCCTGGTGCAGACCCTCATCACCTCAAACCTGAACTACTGAAATAGCCTGCTGGTTGTGGTCTCTGACTTAGTCTCTCTCCACTCCAGTGTATTCTCCACTCAGTTATTAAATTAATCTTTCTAAAGCACAGGTCTGCCTCTATCACCCCACCCCATTTAGTAAACTCCACTATCTCTTTGTTATCTCAAGCATCAAGTTGAAAATCCTGTTTGTTTTTGGAAACCCTTCATAACCTCAATCCTTCTTACCTTTTCAATCTTCTTACATACTATTCCTCTCCATATACTATGTGAGCCAGTGACACTGGCCTATTTGCTGTTCCTTACGTAAGATGATCTATCTCCCAAATTCAAGCATTTTCAATGGCTATCCCTCATGAGTAAAATATTCTCCCTCTTCTTCTCCATGTCCTGGCTCCTGTGCTTCCTTCATATGTCTGCTGAAGTCCAATCTATACACGAAGGCTTTCCCATTCTCCCTAATCTTGATGCCTTCCCTATGAAATTATCTCCAATTTATCTTGTCTATATCTTGTTTACACATAATTGTTTACATGGGGTCTCCTCCATTAGATTGTTAGCTCCTTTATCTAAAAAACTGTCTATAAAAATTTTCACCCAATTTTCTGCTTTCCTTCTGATCTTGGCTATATTTTTTTATATAAAAACTTTTAAATTTCATGTAATCAAAATTATCCATTTTGTACCTAACTCTGCTCTCTATCTCTTGTTTATTCATATATAGTTCACTTATCTTTAAGTCTTAAAAGTAATATATTCTATGTTCTTCAAATTTTCTTGTAATAGCTCTCTTTATATCTAGGTCATGTATCCATTTTGACCTTGGTAAATGGTGTAAGATATTACTATGTTATGGGAATGCTTGCTTTATTTCATAAATTAAAAATCAAACAAATAAAATGAAAACAAATAAAAAATTATAAGCTCCTTGAGAGGAAGGACTAATTGTTTTATATTGTTTTTGCTTTTGTTTTGGTCTTTGTTTTGTCTCCAAGCAAAGTGTTTGGAACACAATAGATATTTAAATGTTTATTGATTCTACTAGACTTAACTTGAGTCACAGGTTATCTTTGCCAAGAAAACCCCAAATGGAGTCATAAAAAGTCGGACACCACTGAACAACAACAACAATGATTTCCAGCAGCTAGATGGCACAGTAGATAGAGCACTGGGCCTGGAGTTAGGAAGATATGAGTTCAAATCTGGTCTCAGACAATTATTTGCTATGTGACCCTAAGCAAGTCACTTAACCCTCTTTGCCTCAGTTTTCTCATCTGTAAAATAAGCTGAAGAAGGAAATGGCAAACTACTCTAGTATCTTTACTAGAAGAAAAACAAAACAAAAAAGAACAAAAAGGGTCATGAAGAACTGGACACAACTGAACAGCAACAACAACAAATGCTTGTTGATTTCACTAGGCTTGACTTGAGTTGCAAGCATGTCTGGAGCTAAGGATTTACAGAGCGATGTAGTATAAAATAGGTTTGGAAAAGCAGGTTTGGGGTTAGATTGTAGAAGGCCTTCAATATCAGGCTAAAGAGGAATATAACTACCAACTAGAGAGTACCAAGTATTTTAGCTCCATCTAATTTATCAATGTTACAGATGTGGTCTTATGGAAGATAATCTGACCCCCCATGAATTTGAGAATATATTGATATAATGGTATATTATGATATAAATAGTATATCATATTAATTTACATATAGATAAATTGATAGAATGGTATATTGTGGTATAAAAAGTATGCTATGACATGTTTCCCAGCAGAGTTCACTATGACTGGCCTCTCTTGAGGGTCCTAGTCCCTTCCCCCATTCTCTATATATCTGACCATGTCTCACACACATATAATCTCTAATCAGTGGGGAGGTAGAGGGGTAGGGGTGGGGAAATGTTACCCAACTTTAGGAGGGATTTAGTCTAAGATGAAATTCCCAACTCCAAGGGACTTCTTTTTTCTTCAAAGCTAAAAAACAAAAACCTTAAAATACACATTGAAAATATAACTCATAATACGCTTCAAGCTCCAAGACCATCTGTTGATTGCCAAGGGGGGATCATTATCTGCCACCCAAATATCCTTCCCTCTCTCACATTTTCTATTGCAAAACACAAACTCTGGTTCCCTTTAAAGTTATCTCATCTTTATGTAATCATCATTTTTTTAAAGTAAATAACTAGTGAGCAAAAAACACACAAAAACATTTATGTACCAAAGCAGCCCTTGGTGATTAACCTTGTCACCCATTGCTTCAGGCGATGAACAAAAGTGGAGACACAGTGAGTGAGTGGAATGAATTTACCAGTGATTTTTCAAGAAGCCAGAATTCAGTCACTCTTCTGGATTCTCTTAATAAACTGGAGTTGGGAGCCAGGGGAAGGAACAGGCTTCAAACTCAAAGAAGTGACTCAATTTCCTTGGGAAAAGTCCTGCAATTACTGCCATTATTGTGATCTTTGTGCTCTATCTCTATTATTTTATAGTCCCTCTTTAAAGAGCTCTTTAATTTTATTTTGGTTTAACTCATACTTGTACCTGAAACTCTCTGGTCTACAGTCCTGATCTCTCTTCTAGCTTAGAATAAAGGTACTTACAAGCATCTTTATCAATTTATCCTTCCTCTGAGGTGGTTTGTCTACAGAAGAACTGTAAGATGTAAAAAGAATGACAAAAGAAACGGGTTCATAGAAACCTGTGATGACTTGTATGAACTTATGTGGAGGGAACGTTATCAGTAATATTATAAAAGTAAACAACTTTGAAAGACTTAAGAACTCTGATCAATCAACCCAATGACCAAACATAATGACTGATGATGAAGTTTGATACTCATGCCTTGATAAAAGAGGTGATGGATTCAAGATATAGGATAGATAGATAGATAGATAGACAGATAGACAGAGATAGGGAGATATTAAAATATGATCAATGTGGGAATTTGTTTTGCTTGACTATAAATATTTGTTGCAATGGTTTTTTTTCTTTTCTTTTAAATTTAGGATGGGGTGAGAGGGAAATAAATGCTCATTAATTGAAACAGGAAAATAAAACAATAACAACAAATAAAATAATTTGACTACCTGAGAATATTTGTATGAACTGTTACAGCATAAGGTCAGCAAAACCAGGGCAATTAATACGATTACAATATTGTATACAAAAACAACATTGAAAAATCATAAGAACTATGATCAATTCAATGATCAACCATGACATTAGAAGACTGATGATGGTACCTGTTTCTCATCTCTTGACAAAGATGGTGAACTACAGCTGCATAATATAACATGTTTTTAGTCATAACCAATGTATAAGCTTGTTTCATTTTTCTATTCCTATTTGTTATGAGAAGGCTTTTATTTGTATGTATGGAGGGAATTGTAGGAAGGAGAAATAATACCAAAAATAGAGGGAAAAAAACCACTGTCAATGAAACATTTTTAGAATTATACAGAAGAGAACAGAAGGAAGTTTGCAGGGTGATACAGAGAAGCAGAGCAATGTAAGAACTACTGAGTCACTTAATAAGTACTTTTAAAAAAGCTGTATATAATAAAGGTTTGCAGTTTCATATACAAGCCTCTTTCTGTTCTTTTTATGTGGAAATGAACATGTTTATTGGCATTTGTTAAGTTTGTGACCGTAAAAAATAAAAGTTTTAAAAATAAGCCAAGAAGGATTTTAATATGGTGCTCAATCTTGGCTTAAGTTTTGTTGAATCTCAAAGAAAGATGACAATTAAAGCTACTACCCTTGGTTTACATCTGACTCATAAATTCTTATCAACTCTAATAGATCTCATTTACCTTATTATTCGTCTAAAAGAAAGCACTTCTATGCATTCTACCTCACACAATCTTGTCATCTAAAATCATGGTTTAATTGGTCGAACTGAGTTTGTTATTATTTCTTTGAAAAGCTGCAAATGCCAGTTGGGGACCTCACATTCTTCTGGAAGACTAAAGAGGGGAAAAGGAAAATAAAAACAGACAAACACACCAAATTTGCGTTTTATGATGCTACCCAATGAAATACAAATACTAAAATTGCTTCCAACTGACTGAAGCATGGAATTCTGAAAATATTTCATTCTACTAGAGGAAACAGAGATCATAGGATAATAGATTTAGAACTGGAAGAAATAGACCTTAGAGGTAATTTATTCCCTCTCCCCCATTTTGCAGATGAAGAAACTGAAGACAAAGAAATTAAGTGACTTGCTCAAGCATATACAGGTAGTGAGTGACAGAAGCAGAATTCAAACCCAGATCCTCTGATTTTAAATCAAATATTCTTTCCACTGTAGCACACTGTCTTATATGCTTAAATACTTTATTGGAAAGTATGTTTTATTATATTTATTTTTATTTGTATATCATTTTATTTTTATATGTTTATTTATTATTATTATTTTAAGAGAGACTACCTGGTATGTTTCAGGGAGGCACGTTGGACTTAAAATACAGAAGACCTGGGTTCAAATCTTGTCTCTGACACTAGCTAGCTGTATGAACTTAGGCAAGACATTTAATCTCTTACAAGCCTTGGCTTCTTCATTTGTAAAATTAGATTAATAATAGATATAGCAGCTGGCTGTAGAGAAACTAAAATGAGGGAATAGATAGAAAGCACCTTGGAAACGGTATGGCATTGTAGAAATGTCAGTTATTTCTCACTTCTCTTTCATCATCAAAATCCTAAAGAATTTGGAAGAGGGTAAGAAATTCCACATTGTAAAAAATTTCCTTGACTCAAACTGATTTTTACCCCAAGTCATTTTCTTATAGAGCAGCTAGGTGGTGCAATGGATAGAGTGCTAGACCTGGAGCCAGGAAGACTCATCTTCCTGAGTTCAAATCTGACCTCAGACACATACTTAATTATATGACCCTGGGTATGTTACTAAATCCTGTTTGCCTCAGTTTCCTCATCTACAAACTGAGCTGGACAAGGACATAGCAAACCACTCCTGTATCTTTGCCAAGAAAACCCCAAATGGGGTCATAAAGAGTCAGATACATCATAAAGGACTGAACAACAACATTGTCTTATGCTGGATGAAGCCCAGGATTTGGAGTGAGAGGGTCTATGTTCAAGTTTTAACGTATTATACTATATGAGGAAGGCAGGTGGCAAATAGATAGATGGCTGAACTCCTGTCTATTCCACAAATAAGATATTCCACCTTTCAGCTTCAGACACTTTTTTCTGGCTATCCCCCCATTCCTGTAATGTTCTCCCTGCTCCACTCCAACTACTGATCTCCCTGGCTTCCTTTAAGTCCCAGGTAAATTCCTTCTTTCTGTTAGTTATTTTCTATTTGTGCTATCTATAGCTTGTTTTGTATATATTTGTTCACATGTTATCTCCCCCATTAGTTTGTAAACTCCTGGAGGGCAAGAACTATGTTTTGCCTCTCTTTGCATCCCTAGAGCTCAGCACAATACTTGGCACACAGTAGACTTTAAATATATATTGAATCAAATAGATTCAAAAAGACCAGAGTTCAAATCCCGTGAGCCTGGGAAAGTCATTTAAGTGCTGTCTGTAAAATGGGGTAAATAACAACACTTACCTTCCAGGGCTGTTTTGAGGATAAAATAAGATATTACTTGTTTTGGTGAGGCAATTGGGGTTAAGTGACTTGTCCAGAGTGACGCAGCTAGTAAGTGTCAAGTGTCTGGTCTGAGACTAGATTTGGACTCCGGTCATCCTGACTCTAGGGCTGGTGCTGTATCTACCACACCATCTAGCTGCCCCCCAAAATAAGGTATTATTTGTAAAGAGTTGCTTAACCCTTAAAGCACTCTACAAATTCTAGCCGTTATACTGGGTTTGAACTCTGCCTCTGCCACTTAGTAGCTATGAACTTGAACAACCTTTCTGAAGATCGATTTCAAGGCAAAAGGGAATGATAATGTTTTCATTACCTGCCTAACAGCATTGTTGTAAGACTCAAGGAGATAATATATGTAAAATACTATGTAAAGTCAGTAACAATTCATATTCCATGTATATCATTTTACTCATTCAACAGATGCTCCAAAGACAATATTGTTAATATTTTTTACTTTATATGAAAACAAATCAATAACATTCTCCTTTTACACATAAAACATTCCTTGGTCAGCATTCAGAAGAACTTCCTTCTTACTTTAATTACCAAATGTGATCAAAGAAGACATTTGTCCTGAAGCAATTTGTGAAATTGTTTATATTTTTAGGAAAGGGGAGATTCAATCTCCAGCTTCCATAGACACTCACATAACCATGTGAGTTTATATGTGTGTGTGTTTTAACATAATGTTCAGCACTTAAGTAAGTTCTTAATAATTTTAATTGACTATTAATATATACATGTATATGTATATCTATGTAGATCTATGTACATCTAAATAGATATGCACTGATATATGTTTCTTATATATACATAAACACACATATAAATATATATACAGATATATAAATATGTAAATGTGTATGCATATATATGTATGTTTGTATATATATATGGATGGATGGATGAATGAATGGATATACATATTGAGTGCATGCACCCATAGTTTATCTTTGCAAAACAATGTCTTGTTGACAGAAAAAGTGACACTTTCCATCGGTACTTCATCACACTAGAGATAAGATGCATAATAAATCCTCCCTGTTTGACACTAGCCTAATGTACTCTAAGTTAATGTTCCTCTATGTTTTAACATGCTGACATCTGTCTAGGGTAGTTTTAAGCACTAATTATGCAGGGCCAAGGGGATGGTAGGGAACAAGGACTTGTTCTTGACTGGAGGATATAGTGATATTTGTAGCTGGCTAAAATCCAGGAGCTCTACCAACAGGCCGCTTTTGTCTCTTAGCTCTGACACTACTGGAGTCAGGAAATTATTTTATGAGTTATAGCTATAATCTGATGTGACCTGATTTTTAAACAAATTTGAACATCCATAGGGGTACATTCCATTTCTAACACAGAACTCTTGGGGAGTTCTAAAGAAATTGACTTTTTCCAACATCTGTGAAATTCCACTTTGGGAAGTCCCCTAAGACTATGGCATATTCTTTTAAATATTCTCAAATATATGTGACAAATTTTAGACCTTTAAAAATAGATTTGATTTCTATAAGCAGTGGAAAAACCTTCTAGAGCTCAGTCCAGTGAGTAAAGAGAATGAACAAACAGGGTCATTCTGTTTGAGGTTCAAAAACAAAATGCTGACAATGATTTGACTATGTGGCTCTAAAGCTACTACCTAACAAGAAATTCAGAACCTGTTTTGAGTAAATGCAGTATTTTGAAATAAATATATGTCCTCCCAAGGTGACTACTTGGAAGAAAATTATATTTATTGGGTGTAGGAGAAGAAGATTCAATTCATTTCAAACAGTTAAGTGTCTACTTATCTGTCTTGCCCTCAAAAAGTAAAATGTAAGCATGTATTGAGAAGGGATAGAGTGCTACAATGGGAAAAGGCTCTGGAATAAACCAGAGGGGCTAGATTCTGGGTTCAAACTTTATCTCTACTGCTTCTGATCTGTAGTGACCTCTGGCAAGTAACTTAACCTCTTTGACCATCAGTTTTATTATTCCTTCTCTTAAAATTTATAATTCTATTACCTGAGTCCCCTTCAATTCAATTAAATTCCCTGCAATTCAACAGGCATTTCTTAAGTATCTGCTGCATGCCAGGGACTGTGCTAAGTGCTGGGAACAAGTCAAAAATGAAACAATCCAGGCCTTCAAGGAGTTTGTTCTCCTGAGAAGAAACAACATGCTCACAGATTTAATGGGGCTTCAACTCCATGGAACATGCACAGATAAGCAAGCATAAAATGTTTCCAAGGCAAATGCAAAGACATTTTTCAGTGTGAGAAGACTAATAACTTTGTTGTAGCATATATTTTAAATATTACAGTGGAGTTGAAAACAGTCTACCCCACGTTGTTCCTTATACTTTATTAGATAGAAACAAGTCTCAATCAATCAATCAACTGCAGTCTTTAAACTGAATGTGAAAGGTCTTTGAAAGCTATTTGATGAAGTAAATGAACCAGATAGGAAGCCTATGCTAATTGATTGAGGAATTTTTTCATGCCTTTTGGATCCTCTATCAAAGCACCAGGAGAGATGGAATAGAAGTTTCAATGAGTGGCAGATCAGGAGTTGTAGAGACTGGGGCAAGCCTGGATTGCCAGTAAATCCCTAAGGAAGAACTGCCTGAGGGAGGTAAGGTGGGGTGGGGGTAGAGAGAAGCCTGGGTTTGGCCTTGGCTATGTCTCTTTCCCCATCTATTTTGCCTAGAAGAAGGCACCTTGAAAGCTTTGAAAGTTTCCAAAGGATTTTGGACCTCTCACTGGTCTCCTAGTGGTGTCTCTAGATCAACTGATATAGCAACTGTATTGGGAGTTAAGGAAAGATTGGACAGAGATCCGTAGCTCTATAAGAATCCCATCAAAGAAATTACACCATGCATGCCTAACGGGAACTTGAATACTCCACAGATGAGAGAAAAGGACTCCTAGAAGACAGGACCCGTGTGACTTATCACTTTGCCACATGTGTTCTTGAAACTTGAGCCCTCTTCCTCCAGGACTTTGCATATACATGTGAGAGAAAGCATCACATACCTGTGGTAATATTTTGAATCAACTACTCTTACTATA